>NC_140085.1:1833665-3033665 GCF_964237585.1 Gallinula chloropus | reverse complement strand
AGCCCTTGGTGGACTATCAAATTTTCTTCAAACAAGAGTCTAAATAAATAAAACTGAAGCAATTGTCTCAGTTGAAGTTTTACGGTGAGATTTTTTGGTCCAAGGCTTGTCTCCAGCCTCCAAAAGCAATCAGAGCTGGGGTTTTATGGCACAAGGAGCAACGTAAGTGCAGATTGATTTTTCCTCCAGTGCTTCCAGGTCTGTGCAATAAGCTTGGGAAAAATCTCAGCAGACACATAACACCCTAACACAACAGTAACGAGTATGGGAATAGAGGATAGAGCCTTACAAATCAAAGCTAAAGGCACTGGCAGAGCTGGTCAGGGTGGTATCAGTGAATAACAGGTGGGTCATGCCTTGGAAAAAAAGTCTTGCACTTACTAAGAATTTAACCCCACATCAAAGACTCTTCGATACAACTACAGCAGTCTGATCTATTTCTTTTTTAAACACAACTGCCATTAATTCACATAATCAGATCATTAATGACAAGACTTATTTTTCCAGTCCTTGCACCCTTACTGTGCTTAATACCAGTGGTACTGGAGAGGGGATTTATTTACTACACCCAGTTTATGACGTGTTTATTCACATCTGTGGCGTGACCTCTGTGGTTGGAAAATTAGCAGTTATTAGAGGTAGTGAGAACAAAATAAGATAAAATAAACTTGCCATGGCATAATTAAACTGTAATTATTATTGAAGTGTGACCTACAAGAGATTCCATCTGTGTAATATCCCTTCTTTAAACGCACATATATATATATATAAAATATTTTAAAACAAATACAGACAGATCTCTTCCTCTGTAGGTGTAATTATCCAGCTACATCATTTATACACAGCCACAGTGTGTGTATTCCACAATGCAGATACAGTAGGCGGTATATGCATGAGAAGAAAGTTATAAACTATATTTAAAACATGATCATTACTCAGAGTATTTGACATCTCAAGTATCAAGAGACACATTTACGCTGAAATCGTATTCTGTTTGCTAATCACTCAACCACACATTTCCTATGAGCTTCCCCCCCCCCCCCTCCTTGACAGAGGGTCCCAGCAACAGACTCAGCTATCTAAAAAGTCTCTGGAACATTTCCTGCTTGCCAATTAATAGCAAAGCAGAGCTGCCTGAGCCCAAAATAATAAACAAACTGAGTGCAAATTCCTCTGAGCAGCGGCGGGGTGTTAAACTGCTGAATCAGCAGCTCCTCCGTAGTGCAGAGCGTAGAGTGGCCATCAGAAAAGCACTTCAGGAACTCCAAAACAAAACTAACCCTCACCTTCAGAACAAAAGTCAGAGGAGGCAGCAGCAGGAGCATGTATCAGTGTCTTCTGCCAAGAAATCCCTTCATCACACTGGTCTGGTTTGTGAGGTGAACGTTATGTCTCTATTGAACATTTCAGGTGGAGGCACTTACAGGTGAGACATGCTTAATGCCCAGTTTTCACTGCTCTCTGCTTCCTGAATGCTGGTTGTCCCACATCACTTCCCATTGCAGCAAACCTGTAGGCTTTGTTTGCACCCTGAGCTTGTAGTACCATTAAACAGGGAGACGGATCAACCAAACACCTCATAAAAGCAGCCTTTGGTGATCCTGGTCTCACCAGCTTTGTGTAGACAGATGGAATGTGGTCTGCTTGGATGACCTGTCCTCCCCAAAAGTCACTTTGGCCCAATTTGGAGGATGTCACCTCTGTGCTCCAGCAAGGATGCAAGCTGCTGGGGAAGGCATGTTTTTGGGTCCACATCAGGCCAGTCCTTTGCTTAGCTGGGGTGTTACTGGGATAAGCCCATCCTCAGTTTAGCATCCAGCTCAACCCCAGTCCCATGTCCCAGGTAAGCCCTATGGGACCAGCAGCCTGCTCATCACACCAGCAATGACAAACCCCAGGGCTGCCCCTGTAGAAGCAGCAAATGAAGGTGAGGATGGAGCTTGCAAAGTTTGCAAAATAAATCACACAGCGTGATGCGAACAATGGCAGGGCTTTGCTTTTGACCCAAGAAGTCCCTTTCAGTCCTACACCTCTTTCCAGAATGGCAGTTCTTCTCTCTGACCCTTCAGCAAGTCCTGATATAGCAGGATGGGGTCAGAAAAGTCATTCTGATTTAGAGCAGGGCTCATTTTTGAGAAGACACCGATATACCTTCTTTCCTGACCTGCTTTGATTTGAAATGAAGCCAAGGAAGAAATCAGGAGCTAATCCAGCAGCTCTGGAAATGAAGCAGATAGAGAGTTTTGTTTTTCATTGCAAAGCCCCAACTGTGCAGAAATAACTGCAGAGAGGCGACTGGCAATGACCTGCTGGGGAGAGCATGAATGAAATCATGGTGGCAAGGGACTCTGAAAGCCATACTGGAAGGATAGAATAGGGGGAGTCATGAAGGATGCAAAAGGATGCAGAAAAAGATAAAAGATCCCACTGTCACACCAGAGGCTGAGAGCAGAGAAAAGCCTGGCTGTCCATCAGCACAGGAACAGCCCTGACATCGAGAAGGCTTGGTCTTCAGAAATCAAAAAGCACAAGAACATGAGTAGGAGAGCAGAGATGTTGCCAGGAAAAGAAAGGTGGCTTCTTGTTTATGTAATTCTATTGCAAAGGTGATTTGGGGAAGAGCACAGAGGGAAATTTCATCTCACGCTTGTGGATTTTGCATCTCCTGGGAAAATCGCTACTCTCAAGAAATAGAAATAGTCACAGGGCCATGCATGTTTGGTGGATCAGGCAGTGAGGTGAGATGATCAAACTGGCCACTCTGGCCTCTACAGGTACCTGTTTTGTAGTCAGAGAAGAAGAGACTCATGGAGCAGCCTTGGGCAATCAGATGCTGTGATGGCAGAAGTGTTGAGGAGACAAAAGAACTGCATCACAAACTCTTCCAGGTTGAGGATGTTGTATTTGAGATGAGATCTTAGACAGTGGACTGCAAGCTGATCCACCAAAATGACCATAGGTGATACCAGAGGGATTTGCATGCCACTCCTCTGAAGCCTGCCCTGACTCTAGAAACACAGGGCTGGTGAAGACCCACAAAGATCAGCACCCATGTTGAAAGGTCCAATTCTCCACCAATACACCATGTAAAGAGGGTCTAAAATACCACCACAGAGGTATTCGAATGGCTGTTTGAGCACCAAGCCTGCTTTCTTTGCCTGTGTGTGCTCTGAGCACTCAGTACAGCTTTCCTTCTAACTTATTCATGATGTTCTGGCAGTCTCACCAAGTTCACCCCAACTCAGCTCATGCAAAAAACAAAAGCTTGGAGCATTACAAAGGGCGTTTCACCAGCACGGCGAGGGGAGCTCACAGCAGTAACGCTGCTCTCCCAAAGAGCAGTCCAGCTCCAGGAGTTGCAAGGGGCAGGGAGGGAAGGTTATGAACTCAGGCAGGCTGGTAGCTGCCTCTTCTGGGAAGTCAGAACTTCCCACCGGGATGCAGAGCCAGATATGGAAGAAGGGTTGGAAGCAAAGTCACTGCAGGGAGCTGTTTCCAATTGATACTCAATAAGCACAGAAAGGGATCATGTAATCAAACTGCAGCCCTTCTACCTGCACATACCTTCTCATGTGCACGCTCAGGCTGGAAAGAAACAAACATGCTCTCAGCAGACTCCCTTGCCAAAAGATGTCCTCTATTTTTCACAGAACCATAGAATCACAAGGTTGGAAAAGACCTTTAAGATCATCAATTCCAACCAGTCCTGTCCTATGCTAAACCATATCTCTAAGATCTACCCTTTTTTTAAACACATCCAGGGTCAGCGACTCAGGCCCCTCCCTGGGCAGCCTGTTGCAGGCCCTGACAACTCTTTCAGTGACAATTTTTTGTCTGACCCTGATCTGACCCTGCCCTGGCACAGCTTGAGGCCATTTCCCCTTGTCCCATCTCCTGTCACCTGGCTGAAGAGACCATCGCCCACCTCTCTATAACCTCCCTTCAGTAGTTGCAGGCAGTGATAAGGTCTCCTCCCCTCAGCCTCCTCTTCTCCAGGCTGAACATCCCCAGTTCCCTCAGCTGCTCCTCATATGATTTGCCTTCCAGCCCCTTCACCAGCCTGGTTGTCCTCTCTGGACTCATTTGAGGACCTCAATGTCCTTCTTACATTGGGGAGCCCAGAACTGGACACAGTACTCAAGACTTAAGGTGCAGACTCATCAATGCTGAGTACAGGGGCCCAATCACCTCCCTTGACCTACCTACCACAATATTTTCCATCCTCATCTGGTCACTGGCCTCTGGTCACTGCCAGCAGTGCCTTGATGGGAGTTTGCATCCTCCAGATGAGCTCATGCAACAGGGGGAAGCATGGTCACCTTCTCTGTTCTTACTGCTCCAGGACACAGTGGAGCTGGTGGTCCAGAGTCCTGGAGGCTCGCACGTTGAGGCTTCGCTAATTGCCTACTTTTTATCCTGTCAACAACCCTGGTAGATGTCCTCTCATGTCAACACTGTAAGGAGGAGATATAACAAATGTGATAATGCCAGATGCTATGGATAAGAGATGGAAAAGCAGGTAGGACTGCTTACTCCTCCCTCCAGGAGACTGAGATAAAACTGCCAGCCCAGAGCAGCCTGCTACCTGCACCACGTGGACTCAGTTTCCATTGAGATCTTCTCCTGCTATCATTCAGGGTGTTCAACAGGATGGCACAGTGCCTACCCCAAAAAGGTCCTGCTCCTGCCCAGACACGATGTATTATTAACAACAAAGGTTTTCAGCTTAAGATGGACACAAGAGGAGAGGTACAAAATTGCCTTGGGAGCATATTGCCCTTAGTCCTCACAGAAAGCATCCTGTGGGATATACTCCAGGGCCTTGCTGCATTTCATTCCCTCCAGGCTCTGCCCTGAGGGGAAGGCAAGGATGAGGACAGTACCCCATGGTCAGGAACAGCAATGGTTCAGGGTCATCACCCCACCCCAGTCTGAAATCCAGGCCGTGCTGCACCCTCTGATGCAGCAAAGGGGAACTGGGAAGGGAGCAGGTGATGGTAACTCAACACTGGCTCCAGCTGCCCGGCTGCAGGCAGGATGTTATAAATAACATAATCACTGGCTCTCAAGTAAAGTTGATGGAAAAAACACATATATTAGTCTGGAAGCAGAGGATGGATGCACGGACTGAGATGTGGTACAGAGCAGAACAAGTCCAAGATGAATCCAAATCTCATGAAACTTGTCCAAGCTCTTGGCCAGGCTGCTGGGAATTATAATCCTTGAATATTTTTTTAATCCTTAAATCTTTGTTTTGTTTTGATTTAGGGAATGTGCCACAATCTTAATCAGGCTCTTAAAATTGTTAACTCCTTTGCATCTCCAGCCAGCAGAGCAGACACATTGTTTCATGGCTTTGGAAAAAGAGATGAGAGGTCCAAGAAGGAATCACAAAATGGTTTGGGTTGGAAGGGACCCGAAGAGCACCCTCAAACCACAGAGGGTGTGTGAACATACAAGTACACACTCACAGCCACCGTCCTGCAACAGTGGTTGGCAAAGATGGACCAACCTAAAAATCAGTGTGAATTTTGCAGCTTCAAACTTCTCCTTTACCTTCTTGTCTGCTAACCCAGCCCTGTTGGGACTACCCCTAACATGCCAGCAAGGTTCAGCATTGCTGCCATTTAAAATAAGTCTACTCACATGGTTTAAAAATACCCCATACTCATGCCAACAATAACTTTCTCCCACACCACAATAACTCTGTATTTATAGCTACGATTTCTTTAAGCCACACACCCATGTATTGCCCCTCAGCAGCAGATCCAAGAATGCCCATCCCCATAAAAAAAAACCCCACTTTGTCATTTTAACAAGCTGTGGTGAATCCCATTTCTGCTCAGGAGTGAGTTTCAGCCACACAACCACCGCAGATCCACGTCAGCACGGACAATGCTGGATTTCTCCCCCCCCCCCAGCCCCTGCTCCTTGCTAGAGATGACAGGGCAAAGTCTCCCGAGGGTTAACACAAAGCTACAACCACTTCCATTTGAGCCATAATTGAAAATCAATAGGATCGGTAGTTTGAATGCTCATGTGCTTAAAGCAGAGGTCTAGGAGGCAGAAGCAGGAGTAATTTCTTCTCCTGGCCCTGAAACAAAGATTTTTTTTGTTGAGTTTCCTGGGCTCATGATCCAGCACCAATAAAATAGAGATAATCCACTGTTGGGTTGGAATTCAGTAGAGCTTAAAAAGTGCTGAGGCACATGGGTGCATGGGATGCACTCACAGAGAGAAACCTATTATTAAATATGTTGAAGTGAAAGGCAGTGAGGGATGCAGAGTCTTCCTTTTGAGGATAGAGGGGTTTGGTTTTTTTTTAAGGAACATCAAAGCAAACTCCATGTCAGCAATTTTTGCTCCACTTGACTAGTTCCAAGCAGCAGCAGCAGCACCAGGACACACAAACTGAGAGCAGCATCCAACTGTGCAAGTTGCTGCATGAGATGCACAGGACAAGCAGCCAGCAAAGATTTTCTCTTTCATGTGAGGATGAAGCTGGCTCTCAAGGAGGTGACGTTGCATGGAAGGGGCTGTCCATGCTCCCCTCTCCACATGCATCACAACCTCTCCAGCTGCACTGATCTCTTAGTTCACTCACTCCACCCTTTCCCTGCTCACTTCTCGTTGCTTTGTGACCTTTAAAGTCCAGAGTAAAAGGCAAATCCCACACTGCTTGGAGCATGAGGAGCATCGACTGGGAGGGACCCAACTCTGCTGTCAAAATAACGTTGCCCAACTTCAGCCCCACAGCACCTGGGCCCCTAGAATGAAATTTTTTCATGATGTATATTGTGGGCAGACTCTGGAAAGGAGTGATTTGTTTCACTAAAGAGGCAAAAGACCTTAGTGAGGGTGAGGGGGGAGGAAGTAAAATTACCAATATGTCCTAATTCAGGATTCCTGACAAGAGGAAAAGATGAAGGTGCTATTGGTTATATCTCCTGCCCCTTTTCAGCTGTGAGAAGGGCTCCATGCACAGCTCCACAATCACCCACCAACAGGAAAGGGGGTTTAACCAAGCCAATGCCCCACTGTGAGCAGAGTTATACTGGATTTGGAGGATTGATTGCAGGGTGACAAGTTGTCTCTCTGCCATGGGAACTGCTGTACTTCAATAGCACCAGCAAACAGCAGGGAGAACATCTTATTTCTTTATTACAGCCCAAGCAGCACAACTCCTGGAGCAGTTGACGTTCCTTCAGCGCTGCCTGAGCTGCTCACATCTGGCTTCTGCTCTGGCTGCTGAGCAGCTCCCATGCAGCTGCCCAGTTCCTATCAGATCCAAACTTCCACAAATCTGGAGCGGTAACACAAACCTTGTGTTCCCAGACCAGGCAGCTTCAGAGGAAACCTTGATTTCTGCCTAGCCCCATTCACAGCATGGCTTGGAGGTGTCATTAGGAATCCAATCAATGTGACATCATGGGTGTAATTGAATTATATGTATGCTCAGCAGACCCTTTCCACTCGGTATCCCCATTGGCTAATGTGGAATTATGATGGATCATACACAGGGATATATGAAACACGCATGAATAAGCCAAGCATGCATTTTTAATGATGCAACCCTGATAACTTCCCCCTCCTAACGAAATCAAAATGAATTAAACACAAGTAGCTGTCAGTGGCATTAAAAAAAAAGAAAAGAAAAAAAAGAAAAAAGAAAAAAAAAACCTCATCATTTAAATGGCAACATGAAAGGTTCCTCAGAATTGCAATGTGACTGGGACCATTTGTTGTAATGATACCAATTAACATATCTATCCATTTCAAGTTTCTTGTGCAAAAAGGAAGAGCAGCTTGGGTGATATTAATGGTAGGGGAGAAAGGTGACAATAACGGATTGCAGGGAGGGAATAGGAGTGAACTGAATGGGGTAATTCAGATGAATGGCCTGACAATGACTGGACAGTCCCCTAGAAGAGTATGTCCTTGGATGTAGGATAGAGCTTGCTTGCTGGTGACACTCAATAAAATAAGGGCAAAACCTTCTAAAACAGTGAGAAATGATCCAAGTAAGGCAGAGACCACTGGATGCCAGAGCCCTTCAATGAGATCCTACAATGGCCAGATTAACCTGAACAGCCCAGACAAATGGTTTAGCTCTAGCAGCTTTTCTTTGGGGCAGAGGAGATCAGAAAACTATTTGAGGTCACTTCCATACCTGTATTCTCTGATTTAACTGACCATGAGCAAAAAAGGAGGAATTATTTACAGGGATGTTTTTGCATTGTGGATTTGAATTCTCCTTCTCTACTGACGTCTTACAGATACAATGCAGGAGTTATCTTGGACAAGTAGGCAATGTGGGTCCAGATCTGTATCTCCATCTATCAGAGCCATCTAAAAACTCTTCTTTTGCCTTCTACCCTGTCAATATACCAATATCAATTACATAAACCACCCTTGTAAGCACTGTGTCCAGGGCTGTATCTTCAACTACCTGGATTGACACTGTTCCTGATTTCTAAATGCCTAGAAAAATGAGCAGCAGCTGTCAAAAATAACAACCAAACAAACAAAGAAACAAACAGACAAAAAAAAAAAACCCAAACCAAAACCAACATAACCCTCAGATTTTGAAAACTATGTCCTTGGGGACTTCTAAAGAATTCAAGTCATAAAGAAGAAAAAATGGCTCTTATTCTGCAGATCATGAGTTTCTTCCACGTTCATTGAAAATCAGACTTTTTTGCTCATTGCAGATTTAGTATAAAGCACAATGTCACAGACCTTGTTCCTAATTGCAGACTGGTTGGACACAGTGGCAAAGGATAGAGCCGCTAGAGATACCGGTATGTCTCATAACAAGCTCATTAGCTCTAACACCAGACCCCATGTTCCTCCAAAACTGTCCCAGGGCCCCTCTCCAGATTTCTGTCAAGCATGCTTAAGCAGCAAGTCTCTTGGAAGATCTGTAGAGATAAAGTCAATACAATTCGTAACAGATGAGCTGAGAGTCATCCTCTGCAATTAACAGCACAGGACTTAAATAAATAAATGAGAGACTGCTCACCTTCCCCACATGGATGGTTAGCATGCCTTACTTGGCCCTCTGCAAGAATTTAGCATGTCAAGTATTATTGGCAAATTCTGAGGATGGAATCACAGAACGTTAGGAGTTGGAAGGGATCTCAAAAGATCATCTAGTCCAACCCCCCTGCCAGAGCAGGATCACCTAGACTAAATCACACAGGGACACATCCAGGCAGGTTTTGAATGTCTCCAGAGAAGGAGACTCCACAGCCTCTCTGGGCAGCCTGTCCCAGCACTCCATCACCCTCACAGTGAAAAAGTTTCTCCTTATATTCACATGGAGCTTCCTCTGCTGCAAATTGCGTCCAACAGTGGGGTCTATGTAAAGCCATACTGGGGGTAAAGCACAATTGAAGGTGGAAACAGGACCAGAGAAAAGCCTTTCTTTGCCAAGTGCAGCAGGATAACTCATTAAGGGAATAACTTTTCTGTGATCCTGGAGAACCTGAGGTCCACCTCTGCCCCATGGCACAACTCATGGAATCACAAGGTTGGAAAAGATCTTTAAGATCATCAAGTCCACTGTACCTGTCCTCTACTAAACCATATCTCTAAGTACCTCACCTACCCATCTTTTAAACACGTACCCATCTTTTAAACTCAGGTAGGTTCAAGTTCTGCCTTTCTGCTGCCATATCCCACATGGAGTCACAAACCCCTGCAGCATGTCTGCACTGGCAGGGCATCTCATGAGTCTCTCCTTAAGCTGTTGAGTTATTTAAAATAGTTGGGTAGTTATCTGCAAGGAGCAGTATAAGTGATGCGTTGAACTCTGCTGACTATACGCACAAGGACATCCTGGCTTGGAGGTGCTCTGGACCACTTTCTTAAAATTACCTCTCTACCTCTTTTCCAGGTAAATCCACTTTAGGCCTGAATAGTTTTGCTCTCTCTGCAACTCAGGGACAGTACCACTTCCATACCTGTCAGCAGAGCTGGGAGGATAAATACATTATTGATTTGATCTGCCAGGCAGCTAAATCCTATGGCTGGAGTATCTCTGAGTGACACATTAGGCAGCATCCACAACACCCAACAGAAATGACTGTAGTCTTGTTTGGAGCACCAGTTCACTCCCCTTTAAAAAACAAACCTTTTTTTTTTAAGGATCTGATATTCATCAGGACAGGACTGGGAGGAGACACCTGAAAAGGGTTCATTTCTACAGATACTCGCTGCACACTTGGGAAAATGCCAGCTCTCCTGATGCTCCAGTCAGTGTCCAAAGCCACATCTCAGTTTCCATCATCACAGCTTTCCACAACAGACAGATGGTTTGTTGTGAAAAGGAGTAGAAGTACTGTCCCTTGAAGGGCTCATTGGTGACCAGACCTGCAAACTCTTCTTTACAAAGAGTCATTCTTTACAAAGAGCCATCCCCACTGCCTGCATCCCTTCGAAGAGACTTTCACTAAAAGATTTCAAGCTAAGTGAAGTGTTTTCTTTCCTCCTTTATGTTTTTCACCAACTCCTCTGTCGTATGCAAATATTAAACCACAGCAGAACTTAGAGATGGATTTGTTTATCTTAAAGAGAGTCAATTCGTCTTTCTGAGAGACAAAAAAACCACCACAAAAAAAGGGGGGGGAAGATGCTTCAGCTTTGTTAAATTTCAAAAACAACCAAAAAAAACCTTCATAGAAGCTGCTCAAAGATGGTACATCACTGGGAGATATTTAAAATGCAGACAGTGGGTTTTTAACTGTTCCTGAGAAACACTCCTGTCAAACAGAATGAGGGCCAGGAGGTTAAAACACAACCATCATAACCTTTATTGCTTCATTTTTGTGAAGCCATTAACCACAGGAGGACCACAGATGTGCCACAGCTCCAGCAGCTGGAGGGAAATTCAATACCCACATCAGAACCTAATTTATGACCAACCTGTTGGGAGGGGGCAGGGAGCCCAAAGTGCAGCATTCCTGCGTAAGCACGGCGGAGAAATCAGAGATGCATGGGAAGGGGGTGCCTAATAAAAATTGTTCAGCCAATGTCCATGTGTGTGTCATGTGGAAGGAGCCAGCACTCACATCAAGTCTTGCAAGTGGAAATTTGGCAGTTAAAAAGCAGCTGAACCCCCAAAACATCCAGTCTGAATTATGGGTCCAGCCTGCCTGCGATGCCTCAAGATGAAATCAAAGTGCCACTGTGCTTGGTGTGGGACGTGCTCATTGCAAGTGACAGTCCATTCCCTGAAGAACTCGCAGGCTATGTCTAGAAGAGCGTAGGAGGCATGTAGAGAGGAAAGCGTTTTGCCTGAGGTCATGCTGCAATCAGCAACAGTGCCAGGAATAGATCAAGGGTTCCTGCTCTGCCATTATGTCATACAGAGTTTCTCCTGACTCGTTGTGCCCTCATGTTCTCTGTACCAGCCCAATCTGAGCTGGCCTTTCCCATCGACCACCTGCTCCACTTTGTTCAGATCCTTCTAAGGAACTTGCCCCTTCCACACTTCCCCCTTCGGTGTCTGCCTGCTTTAGTTACTTGTGCCCTTCTGATTGCAAGTTCACGGGTGTAACGACCTCCTGCAACAAGAATCGTACACCCAAGTACTTCTGAAAGTATCTTGATTGCATCTTGGCATGCCTAAATACTTCCCCTCTCCTCCAATCCATCCCATCCTACAAACTTGAGTCTGCCCTCATCACCCAGAGCATCACGTGGTGCTGGTGCACAGCCATGTGATGCTCTGCCCGTGCTCAGCAGCAGAATTTACCAGGATAACATCCAAACCAGCCCCAGGATCACTGCAACTGTCAGATGTGTGATCCCACTGAGAGACCAGCCTGCTCATCCACTCGTAACTCTGAATTTGCTGGCAGTGCCCCCGGTCACTGCAGATGCCATAAATTCTGCAGACTCCCTTTCCCTTTTAAATCAGCCTAAAGTTTGTTGGATTTTTTTTTTCCCCTCAAGCTTTTAGCAGTTTAAGGGGCATTTGCAACAACATCCCAAAGAATCAATCACTTAGAAGTGCACACGTGCTGGGTCTTCTGGCAGCCCCTCGTCTCCTATCCTACACCATATGAGTGGATATTGCAGCACAGTGTCCCCACTCTCAAGCCATTTTCTACATATTCTTTGCAACCTTCAGGGGTGTGGACCACTGCCTGGCCAGGTGAGAGCTTCATAGAAGATGTTGGATAAGTCACCTGCATTAGAATGAAGAAAACACAGGACAGTACCAAGGACCAAAAGAAATTACTCCATCTGAGAATGTTAAACAAATTCCAGCAGGAAAATCACGCATAAGATAACCCTGCACTGAGCTTTTCTAGTCATCCAACCTAAAATAAGCAATTTCAGGCTCCTCCAGGATGAGATGTTTCCTCAAAGGTCCCATTTCTTTCACTGGACTGAAAAAGGGGTTGAAAATAGCTCTTGTGGATGGAGATATCTACATTTAATGAAATGAATCCCCACCCTCACAGAGTTCATAGAAGTCAGTAACAGAGCAGGAAACTAAACTCAGGTTTCTTATGTGTTGCTCTGATGCTCAGATTAAACCATGGCTGGACATCCAGGATGAATGTGGTCAACAGGCCAGCCAGCAGTAACAAAACTGTGGAGGCTTGAAGGAAGCAACTTATGGGTAAGGAATGACAGAGATGGATATACCCTAAAGGGCATAGACAATGGACAGTCAAGCACTAGAGGAAGGGAACCAGATGACAAGGCAGCAGAAGAAATGAAGTCATACACTGTCCACAAGATGCAGCAGATGTGAGGAAGATCCAGGAGCAACAGACACTGATCATCCCAGCAAATGTGCATGGGCCAAACCTCACCAAGACCCCATCCCCAATCCAGACAAGGAGGAACTTTGTCCCTCCCCAAACACCCTCTTCCCACTCTCCTCTCTTTCTTTTATAGCAGGAGAAAGAGGGAGGTTGGACAGATGAGTCCAAGGTCAACCAGAGAGCTGGTGGCACACAGCTGAGAGCCCCCCAAATCCCACCACAATGCAACAGACTAAAATCCTGAAACTGAACTTCCTGGCAATTCAACTCCAATTCCAACTTTTGCAGCTCTAACAGAGCAAACAAACAAAGAATATTTAAAAAAAAATACAGAAATGGGTTTGTAAGCTGGGTGACGAGGCTGATCTGTGCACCCTGGAGAAGGCAACAGCAAGGATGTTGCCAGCACGTTTCCATCAGGAGAGTGAAAACAGACAAATAATAGCTAGGCTGCCTACAAGCAATTAAAGAGCTGTTGGTGGAATCACCTGCCACTGCCAGAATTGACAAAACATAGAAAATAAGTCACGTCAGAGTCTGCCAGAGCATCCCTGGCACGGACAAGGAGCCTGATGGCTGTGGTATATTTAGTGCCAGTGACATCATCTTTCCTAGCAGGGCTTGCTGTCTGCAGCAAGGAGAAGGGCAGCACGTCCATGACAATGTCAGTGGGAGCTTTAAGAGGAAATCACCTGAGATTTCCTTCACAGGGAAGAAAGCAGCACGGTGGAAGGCTGGGCTACATCACAGAGCAGGAGACAGGCAGGGGTTGCAAAGCATGATCAAGATGAAAACCCAGGGGAGAAAAAAAAAAAAAAAAAGGAATAAACCCCAAAATAATCCCCCCTACAAACATAATATCCCTGTTAATATCAAGTGCTGGTGGATGACAGTGTAAGGAGCTTTTGGTTACAGAATCACAGAATCATAGGTGTTGGAAGGGACCTCAACAGATCATGAGGTCCAACCCCCAGCCAAAGCAGGGGCCCTAGAACAGGTCACACAGGTCGGTGTCCAGATGGGGCTGGAATATCTCCAGAGAAGGAGACTCCACACCCCCTGGGCAGCCTGTCCCAGGGCTTCCTCACCCTCACTGGGAAAAAGCTCTTCCACATATTGGTGCAGAACTTCCTGTGCTCCAACTTGAGGCCATCACCCCTTGTCCTGTCTCCACAGACACTGAGAAGAGATTGGCCATTTCCCCCTATGTCCCACACTTGGGATATTTATAAACATTAATAAGATCCCCTGTCAGTCTTCTTTTCTCAAGCCTGAACAGCCCCAGTTCATTCAGCCTTTCCTCGTTGGGGTTATTCAGGTCCTGCTGGCCATTGCCCCATCGTAACCTGGGACTGCTTGGAGCTTTGCAGGACGGCCAGAGTTCAGATCCCTCTGACAGGTTCCCCTAAAGAGAAACCCTTTTTAGCACTGCAGGGCATTTAACACCTTTGTGAAGTGTTTTGTATCTCCACACACATGCATTGTGTCAGTTTTTAAGGGCAGAGAAGTGGAATATTAACTGCAACAGGACTTTGAATCTCTTGCCCCCATTTGCAGCTTCACCAGTCCACTTAAAAGTCAGATTCCTCTACAAATCAAAAACTGGCTTAAAAATTATGAATTCATATAACTGTGTGTGTTACAATTACTAACAGCATCAGGATGTATTTGGGACTTTCAGCATGTAGGTCTTGCATTTGCCTGTGTTCTCCCATCCCAAGCTGCTCTCCTCCCTCAAAAACACCTCAGTCACGTGGCCCAAAGCCATATTACATCTCTAAATGAACAGAGATAATACACCAAGGTAGCCCTGTGCTAAAATCTTTTCTTTTCCCACCATATTATGATAATTTATTTCACTGCTGGGGCTCCCAGGTGAGTTCAGTTCTCCAGTTTCCCAGCAGAGAAAAATGCTAACCCAGCAGAAGTAGTTTAACACAAAACCAAAATGCAGCAGTCTCAGATGATCTTGCATCTCTCTATATGTTACATATATAAGACAGATGTACAAGCAAAACAGAGATACAAACGTGGCAGGATTTTCTTTTTCTACATGAATAGTAAATTAGCTAAATTCAGAATTTAGGTGGGATTTGGGGAATTAATTTACAAAGGGGAGAAAGGGGCTTGAAAGCATCAAAAGATTGTGACTTTTCCATCTCACAGTAAAAATATGTGTAGGAAGAGAGCTAATTAAACCAAAAAAAGAAGGACAAAAGGGGAGGTGAGGAGGTCAAATCACCATAAGTGGTTGTTTCATAGGCAATAAAACTTTCTGAGCTTTGGAGGATGGTTTGTTTGTTGAAAAAGAGGAGGGAGATGCAATCAGTTTGGATTTGGCACAGGTTTTTCTTTTATTATTATTTTTTATCTCATCCTTTTGGAAGATTTTTCTCCATTCTGTAAGAAAACAACAAAAAAATGACTTCTTATTCTCATTGTGAGGCCGACAAATACTCAAACCTGAACAAGTTGCCAAGGTCCTATCACTTACAGACACAGAGATGCTGTCTGAAGGGCAGGAGAAATGCATTAACATGCACGACGTGTCCTTATCGCTCAGGTTAGCTCTCTCCTCAATGTGTTCCCTTAGACCCCAAGGAGATAAATCGATTGCATATGAAATCCAAGAGAAACCCACAAAAAAACTTGTAAGCAGTGGGGAAGAGATCAAAGTGCTTGGAGTGTAGGAAACCACATCCACCCAGCAGATATCACAAGTCATAAACTCCCCCTTGATAACTCAGCCTTAATCAACCATATGACAAATGAAGCAAACAGAGATTTGCACAGTGCCAGTCGCTATGTTTAATTAGATTTCATCAGAATGGTTCTGAAAAATTAATATGACGAGGTCTTTGCTGGTCTCAGAGATAACCTTTTCCCTGACATCACTGGAATTTATTGCCAGCCTCAGTTAAAAAGAGAAAAAAAAATAAAATAATAAAGTTACAAGAAGTCAAAAGGAAAGATGACTCCAGACCACAACCATGAGCATCCCAGCAGGGTGGGATGCCAGCACAGCTGGCAGTAGAAACAGCGGTTTGCATTTCCAGGATGCCATAGATACAACAGTGGCCTGGGGTCCTTTGCCAGTGTATCACATCAGCTAGGAAAACAACCATCAGCCAAGCTTCCCAAACCCACCAAAGTCCCTTGGGAGCTGATGTTTTGTTATCCAAAGTGACCCAGCCCTGTGAATCATCATCAGAACATGTTCAGCATGCCCAAGTGTAACCAGAGCCAAAACCCACAGATAAGTGTCTCCAAACTTTTCTCTCTAGACTTTGCTTCTCTTGGCACCCCCAGGGTCTCAACCCATCTCCCATTAGAGCTTGGGAGCTGTTGACTTGTTGCCAACACACACTTCAAGGCTTGCTGCACCAAGGGGGATCCCAGCTTGGAGGCACTGGCACATACTTGATGCAATCATGCTGATAGGTAAGAATAACTCTTAACAGGAGTGATCTTCCATGGTGTGTGGCCCACAGAAGGAATATCTCCATTAACATGGTCCTCTGCTAACACAAGTCTGGATGCCAGCCCAGATAATCCATCTATTTCCACTTGGGGTCTTGCATCCAAGTACCACTTCAACTCAACTTTTAAATTCAGGAGATGAATGATCATCCATGGAGTGATAACTGGTAGAACCCTGGCTAGCATAAAGCAAGCCAAGCAGTGACAAAGTAAAGTTCATGAAAAAGGTGTTATTGACATTAACCTAGATTTGATACTATCAGGTTACAGTCAAGTCTATAGAGTTAGCTGCTGCTATCACAGGTAGCAAGTTGCATTCTGGTCACCCTGGGCACAGCATCCAGGGGAACTTTGAAGCCACAGCTTTGATTAACTATCCTTAAGACCATATTTTTACCCCTCACCCAGGAATGCTGGCTTTTCTAATTTCAGAAAGGGCCAAGGACCTGCAGCTCTTCCGTATGGTTTCATTTAGGAGAGGTGAAAGGCTACTGACAGGGTTTGGGAGGGGAAAAAAAAAACCAAAACCACAATAAAAAAACCCAAACAACAAGTGTCAGACCAAGCAGGAACAGATCCTTGAATCCTGAATAGTAACACGTCTTCACTCCCGCAGACACCATATGGGTTAGGGTCTACAAAAACCAGCACAACTCTCTCATGCTTCCCCCCCAAGCTTCACACACGAGTCAAACAACCAGCAATCCATCAAAGCTTGATTGCTCTCAAACCATGCTGCTACCAAGAAATGAGAGAGAGATGATGAAGCATAGCAAGCCAAAGTCATTAAACCAAAATGAAAAGAAGCACAAAGGGGGAAGAGATCAATTTGGAGAGAAGGAGGGGAGGGGAGGCAGGGTTTTTATTTTGGTTTTCCTTCTCATTGGCTTCACAAACACCATTCATGAGCAGTGGATATGCAGATGGCATTAAAGCATCCCCTGACCGAGGTTTACAACCACCACGCTGATGCTGAGGGGGTGCTGCACTCCAGGGAGTCCGGGTGTGTGCAAGAGAGAGGCTCTTCAAATTAGCTCCAGCCAAAAGTTGCTTATCCTAATGAAGGGAGGCACATTTCTTTTTCACCTTTTAATTAAGAGCTAGCTCATAAATCAAACCTCTTGTTCCTATGCTTTGGATGTCAGCTCATGGAAAAGCTGTTTTGGAATAACCAAGCTGTGGTCCCTCCTCGAGCTCCGGTAACACTGCCAGTTGCACTACTTTACCCTTACAAACCCACCCTGCCTTCACCACGCCAGGAATTGGGCCTCTCATCACCCCCAGAAATACCCAACTATGGGTCACAAACCAAGCAAAGCCTCCCCCAGATTAAACATCAGCAGTGGGGAGGAGAAAATTACTGTTTAAAGAAGCATTTCCATCCATTTCCTCAGCAGTATGCACAACTTATTTCAAATTAAAGGGTTCCTAGAGGTGGGCTGGGGATATTATTGAAGGCAAATTGTTTTCACAGAGCAATACCCAGAGAACAAAGCCTGACAGGCACGAGTTTAAACTTGTAAGCAGTATTTGCTGCGTGCAAGATGTGTATGTGTCCAGCTTTTGAATATACATTTCCAAATTCTTCATCCATTGCTATTCTGTTTTCAGCCACTCTGCCCTTACTCTGCTGTCTCTGCACAGCAGTTATTCCTAACACTTGGGAGATGAGTAAAGGTATCAGTCCAGACAGCAGCAAATATTCCAGCTGAGACTCTCAGCAAAGCCTTGGACAAGGTAATGAGGGAATATAGTGGGAACAAGCAGGTTTCATGCAACACGCACCCTGTAGACAGAATGGGATCCTGTGATGGGCTGCAGAGAGAGCAGGGAACTGAATTTGAACCTTGTTGTCATGGTTTACATCTCCATCAATGCTCATATCCCATCCTCCACGCCCTTTCTGCTTCCTTCCTAAAGATGGGAGCTGTCAAATTGTGATGTCTACATCAATGCCTATCTGCTGCTGAACGAGAGATCAGTCATCTGGCCAAAGGGAAGAGGAAGAGGAGGTGAGGTGGACTGCAGAGGTGATTTTAGGTGCAGATAGGGCTGCAGAATGGTGGGGAGGGTAGAGTGGAGGATGGTGAAAGGAAGAGATGGATGCACAGTGCCTTATCAGGGACTTGCTGTTCTTTCAACTGGCTCCCTGATAACATATGGAGCTTAATCAAATATGCAAATGATGTCCTATCTAGAGACAAGGGAAATAGAGAAATAAACCCAGAGACCATGCATGAAAACAAGCCGATAAAATGAGGGAGTGGGTAGAAGGTTTCCTCTTTTTGATAAAATTATTTCAAAAGATTAAATTAAAGCAAAACTAATTAGGAGAACCGCACTTAAGCCGACTTCCCATAAGAAGGGTCAGCAGGCAAGAGGCATTCAAATCAAAGGCAGATGCAAGAGGCACTTCAAGGGCTCCCTGAAAAGTCATTATCCCAGTCAAAAGGGAAGGGGATAGAGAGGAGGAAGGGATGACAAGAGCTATTTTGGCTGGGCATCCATCTGGGCATTAGATGGAGTGTACAGGGAGTTAAACAGCCTCTCTTTGTCACCCTGGAGAGCAGAAGTAGCAGGTGAACTCCAAAGCTGATCATATCCTGTCCCATACAGAGCACTTCTCAGAGAACAGTGGGACAAAAAGTAGATAGTCCAAAGGGACACAAGGACATATCTGTTCTCCCTTGTATTCCAGTCCTGCATGGTTTCCACCAACAGCACAGCCACCCCACGTATTGCAGCCTGAACACATCTTGCACAGACTTACTGACACCATCCAGAAAATTCACCAGCCACGACAAGGCAAAGTGACAACCAGCATCACTACAAACTGTCCCCCAGGAGGCTGAAGGACCCATGGATTTCTGCAAGGTAACCGACAGGAGGACATTGTTACCTGTCCCTTTATGTCGGCTTTTGTCACTAACATTCCTCTGCCTGCACAGCACGCATCCTCAGCCCACTGTAGGGATATCCAGCTCAGCTGCTTTGGGACTTGAAACCTGTCAAATTCAACCCACAGGTTCTTAGATGAAGAGTTTAAAGAGATGACGGTACAACCTGCTGCCTTCCCTGCTGCAAGGGGTCCACTGAAGCCCCTTATTTCTCCTGGAAAACGCACAGTGCAGCACCACCAATGCAGAATCCTGATGTACAATCACAAGATCCTAACTCTGACAAGACTCTGAGGTACTGTGAAACCCCAACTCCAAAAAAAAAAACCCCAAAACAAAGCAGCACTCAACACATGTATGCAAA
Organism: Gallinula chloropus; assembly: GCF_964237585.1. Taxonomy (NCBI): domain Eukaryota; kingdom Metazoa; phylum Chordata; class Aves; order Gruiformes; family Rallidae; genus Gallinula; species Gallinula chloropus. The sequence goes on along the minus strand of NC_140085.1, from coordinate 3,014,142 downwards.
GCACCCAGCAAAAGCACAGCTCAGCCAAACCCTGCACACCAGCACTGAGATTGCTGAGTAGTCAGAAAGCAAAGAGGGGCACTTGAGGGAAAGACGTGGAAAATTAATTGCTCTCTGCCAAAAAGCAGGCTCGAGCTCTTGCTAGGAACAGCAACCTTCCTAGCAGACAAAAATAAAAGGGAGTTTTCCTACTGCAGTTTGCTCCTCACAGGTTCTAACTGCAGTGCCACGCTGGCAAGTTGTGGCTGTAAGTCCCAAAGCAATGGAAATCATAAAATCACAGAATGTGTTAAGGCTGGAAGGGACCTTTAGAGGTCATCTAGTCCAACTCCCCTTCAGAGACCAGGGACACCTTTAACTAGATCAGGTTGCTCAGAGCCCCATCAAGCCTGACATTGAATATCTCCAGGGATGGGGCCCCCAACACCTCTCTGGGCAACCCATGCCAGTGATCCATCACCCTCATATTGAAGAACTTCTTCCTAACATCCAACTTAAATCTCCCCTTTTCTAGTTTAAAATCATTACCCCTCATTCTATTGCTACATGCCCACAGGAACAGTTCCTCCCCAGCTTTCTTATAGGCTCCTTTCAGGGATTGGAAAGCAGCTATAAGGTCCCTCCAAGTTTTTCCCAGCCTGAATAAGCTCATTTCTCTCATCCTCTCCTCTCAAGGCAGCTTGTCCAGCTCCTGGTCAATCTCTTCACTCTCTCCTAATCTTGCTCTGGTCAATCAATGCCTGTTTTGTACCGAGGGGCCTAAAACTGAGTGCAGTATCTAGATATGGTCTACCAACTGAGTTGAAGACTATGACTTTACCCTCAATCTGCCAGCAATGCCCCTACTTGTAAAGCTGAGGATGATGTTGGCCTCTTTTGTTGCATAAGCATACTGATGGCTCACAGGAGACTTGCTGTCTACCAGAATCCCCAGGTCCTTTTCAAGAGAGATGCTCCCCAGACTGGCAGTCCTCAGCCTGAGTTGTTGCTCTTTTCCAGGTGCAGGACTTCACACTTCTCAAATGAGTACCTGCCAACTCCACTGCTCCATCCCATCTGGGTCCTTCTGGATGGTAGATCTGTTGTTTTGCCAAGTTATCCCAATGGACTGCAGCTCTGGAATGAACAGATGGCACAGGGAGACCTGCTTCCCACCTCATTTGGCCTCTAGCTGGTGACAGGTGAAGTGCAATGGAAAGATGCCCACCCAGCTGCAAGGCTTTGCAGCAGCAGGGGAAGAGAGGCAGCACAGCAGCTTATGACCAGGATGCACAAGTCCTGCATCTTTGATTTCACCTATGGAGTTAGTACCTGATCACCCAGCTGTATGCTCAAAAACCAGCTCTCTGCCCTTCCACACTGTCTTAGCCTTGGAGCACACTCTAAGGAGTGATCATGAGAGCACCCCACCTGAAATGCCAGAGGAAATCTTGGGACTGCTTATTGCTTTCTTCTTCCTCCAATACATTTTCCCTACTACACCAAACAGCTCCACACTCAAGAGCATTCTAGCCCAGGCAGCTCACATCCTCCAACATGACTTTTACGGTCATGTTGGACTCCAGTATCACCAGTCAATGGCTTTTACATGACAGATGGGTGTCACTATTTCATGTCCACATAGCTTCTCATCATCAACCCTTTCAGGGCTGGATGCTACACCCACCATGAGCATCAATTGCCAAGTACACCACAGACACCAAAATCACAGCTTTCCAAATGCTACAGCCAGGAAACTGAACTACTCTTCAGGCACCTAAGCTGGCAACAACCTCTTAAAGGGGGACTATATATCAATGCAGGACACAGACAACTGCAGCCTTCACAGACGTCAAATACAGATGGGAAGCAGTATCACTCCATCACAAGTGAGTGAAGCACTCGGACTCCCGCTGATTTAGGAAGCTGTGAGGAGAGGCCAGGGTGAACAAGCTCCTCTTGCAGAAACCAGCTTCCCAGCAGGAGCCAGAGCCTCTACAGCATGTTTTCCGAGCAGTCAAGTCCACTTGCCAAACAGTTTGGGGAAAAAAATAGAAAAAATTAAAATTTAAAAAAAAAAACAACCCTTGACTCTTTCAAAGCAGCAGAGGGAAGGAGAAGGAAGCAAAGTTTCCCAGCTGACATTCACACAGAGCTGTCAGCAGCAGAATATCCTCCAGGGAATATCAAAACCTAGCAAGGCTTCTTGTCTTGTGCATACTTAGAAGCCCCCTTGCTTGGGGAAAAACAGTGAGGATCTCTGTCTTTGCCTGCAGTCACCATGAGACAGAAAATCTGGGCATGGTAGGGCTCTCTCATTAGTTAGTGTTCCTTGGGTGAGAAGTGAGCTATCAGAGGAGAAAAGGAAGATACTCCTCTCCATGTGGGTTCACCATCATATCACCAACCCACACAGAACTCTGTGGGTCTCTGCCCATCTCTTACACCCTTTCACCTTGCTCAACTATTTTATTTTCATGAAAAACTGGAGTATTATGTCCAGTTTTAGGCTCCCTGGGTCAAGAAGGACAAGGAGTTATTTGATGAAGGTACAAAAACAGGCTACAAAGATGAGGGGACAAAAATATCTCCCTTATGAAGAGGGGCTGAAGGACTTGGGATTTTTAGCCCAGAGAAGAGAAGACTGAGGGGGGAACTTATCAATACTTATTAATACTTGCAGGGTGAGGGTCAGGAGGATGGGGTCAGTCTTTGTTCAGTGATGCCCAGGGACAGGACAAGAGGCGATGGGCACAAACTGGAATAGAGGGAGTTCCACCTAAACATTAGAAGAAACTTCTTTCCTGGGAGGGTGGCAGAGCCCTGGGACAGGTTGCTTAGAGAGGTTGTGAAGTCTCCATCTCTGGAAACATTTAAACCTCATGATCCTGGATGCTGTCTTGTGCAGCCTGATCAGGAGGAACCTGCTCTGGTAGGGGGTTGAGCTAGATCATATGGAGAGGTCCCTTCCAACCCCTGTCAGTCTGTGATTCCGTAACTCCATTTCATTCCTCTGTTGCCTACTTACGGCACTTGAGAGCAATCTAGCTTAGTGGAAGGACCTGACACACTGCCAGTCCCACCAGGATTCATCTGCTCTCTCACACTAAATGAGATGAACCCTGCTTTGGAAAAGAATGTCACCCCACATGTGAGGGGGCAACAACTGTAGCACGATTACCCATCACAGCAATCAGCAGCAGGCCTGGGTGTCCTTCAATGTTGCCTTGCTGAAGCAGTCTTGAAACTACCCATCCCTGGAGGCATTCAAGATCAGAGTTGATGAAGCTCTGAGCAACCTAATCTAGTGAAGATGACCCTGCTTACTGTAGGAGGGTTGGACTAGACAGCCTTTAAAGGCCCTTCCAGCCTAATGCATTTGATGACTCTACACTTCTACCATAGATCAAGGTGTGTCTTCTCCAAGCCATAGGCTAATTCCTTCAATAGCTGTAAACCCCACTGCAGCATCTAAGCTGAGAGCTGTCAGCCATCCAGTGGGACAGAATAGCTGCAGCTACATGGCCAGAAATTGGCAGGAGCTCAGACTTGCCTGTACTTTCCAATCCAATTATCTATGTGAGAAAGCCAACCTTCCTCAACGCAATTGCGAGATGGGCCAAAATGAGAACTGCAAATCCAAGCTTTTAGATCTAAAGATCTCCCTATGGTGTTTTGTCTCTGGATCCAAAGAAAGCAAGGTCTTGAGGGTTTAGGGTAATCCGGAGGGTGGTTCATGAAACTCGTTGATACTAAGAATTTTCTACTAAACAGAGGTGATACCTGGTGGGAAGTACTAGCCAGATTTCAGAGCTGTCTGATCTGGATCAAAACCTTCACCCTGAATGGCAGTCTGAATCTAAAAAACCATTCAAAGACCTCAGGCTGATGGGATTTTATGAAAAATTAAATACAGGCCACAGAGTGGAAAGACTTTGGTTTTAAGCCAAATTTCTTTCTCTGCAAGGAGTTCAGGACAGAAAAGGCTTTGAGTGAAATATTTTGATGGAATTAAATTCTTTCTTATGGAGAAGTCTGAGAGAAATGTAAATCATTGCAAATAAACACTTTGAAATGGACAAAAGGATTTGGTTTTTTTTTTCATTCCTAGGGCTGTTCCCAAGTTGACATTTGTAAAATCAAGTTGCCCTTTACACTTTCAGCTTACACACACAATATTTGCAGGTAAGTTGTACTGCTTTTACTGGAAACTCTCTATACAAAAACAACGACCCATAAATTAAATGCCTAGGGAAGGAATACTGAACACTGCTACGCTCCCTCAGTGATGACAGGTAATAGTGGCACATAGTTTTGCCAGATATACTACAAAATCCCCTAAAACAAGCATACAAAACCATGGGTGTATCTCCAGTTTTCAGGCTGAGAGAGTTGGGGTTGTTCAGGCTGGAGAAATGAAGGGGAGAATCGTAGAATCACTTAGGTTGGAAGAGACCTTTAAGATGATCAAGTCCAATCACAGCCTAACCCTGCCTAGTTCACCTCTAGACCATGTCCACCTTACAGTGGCCTTCCAGTACTTAAAGGGGCCCACAAGAAAACTGGTTTGGGACTTTGTAGAAGGGCATGGAGTGATAGGTTATGGGGGAATGGTTTTAAATTAGAAGGGGGCAGATTTAGATTGAATATTAGGAAGAAATTCTTCACTATGAGAGTGGTGAGGCCCCAGCGCAGGGTGGTGGCTGCCTCCAGCCCTGGAGGCATTCAAGGCCAAGTTGGATGGGGACTTGAGCAGCCTGATCTAGTGAGGGTATCCCTGCCCATGGCAGGGGGGTTGTAACTATATGAGCTTTGAGGTCCCTTCCAACCCAAAGCATTTTGTGATTCTATGATTCTCCTGCAAAGAGCTAAGCATGTAATCAGAGACTGTGCACAGGAAAAGGAAAACAGTGCCTTCCAATGGCCACAGAAGGCCAGCTGCATCCTGGGCTGCACCCCAAGAAGTGTGGCCAGCAGATCAAGAGAGGGGATTCTGCCCCTCTGCTCTGCTGGTGACACCTCACCTGGAATATTGTGTCCAACTCTGGAGCCCTCAACACAAAAAGGGTTTTCAGCACCTGGCTGTTTTATAGCAAAGTGGTTTGTAGGAAGCACATACCCAGGGATAACTCCCATTCCCAATGGTTTACTAGGCTGTTTGTAGAGAGACAAAACAGACATTTGTTAAACTCAAGTGAGCTTTTTGTAACTCCCAAAAACAATCCCTAAATTTTCACAGGGGTACTGGTTGACTTTCAGCCACAGAGTTATTCTGAAGCACTTCCCACCATACGTAGGAGTTCGCTCTGCCAAAGAAGCCCATCAGGCAGCCTGGCACATACTAAAGCTGTGGCAACACTTACCAATGCAGTATGGAAGCCCAGAGAACACCACAGACTGACCAGCACAGAAGCAAATTACAGATGCTGGGATCTGACCAAAAGCACTGCAAGATGAAGTATTTCTCATTAAAAAGTCCTGCAGGAATTTGAATGCCCACAAGTGGTCAGGAGCTGGTTTTTCCATCTGATCTGATTTGTCTAGTTGAGCTCTTTGATATGATCACACACCTCACCACCTTTACTGCATTGATTTTCTCCAATGCCTCTTTGACTGAGCAACATATTTCCTACTCTTTGCAGGAGAGAAAGCGAGTTATGAAGGAATACCACAAGTTTCTGGTAGAGGAAAGAGTTAAACCTGGTTCTCTCCCAACCCACTCATCTCTGGGCCACCCTACTCCATCCCCATGATGCCACCAGCACCCATCAGGTCTTTAATCCAAGGCCACTGGTTTCTACACATGAAATACAGACGGGACAATTTTTCTTTTCCATAGCTCTGCATTTTTATCCTATTTATATCTTCATTCTGCAGGGCCAGGCTGTGCTGTGGACAAGCCAGCAGAATTGGAAGGCATATTTCCACAGCACATTATTCAGTGTGGCTGGTCTGCACATGTAGCTATGTGAATGAGGGAGGGTTACAAAATGTATTTTGCCTGGGGCAGCGAAATAGCTGGGGCCAACCTTGTCATCCTGTTTCACTCACTCTTTCCCTACCCTATCTCTATCTTGGTTTTTCCTTTACTTTCTGTCTTTGTTGTCTTGGTTACATGGGCAGATTCCTGATATGCTGCTAGTTTTCATTTTAATGATATGTTCCTGCAAAGCACAATATTTTACTTCAGTTGTGTGTATGCCACTGGATAAATTCCTTTGACATATGTGACATTTGTATATCAACTAACAGATATTGCTTTATGGCTGTGGGTATTTTGCAGAGTATTCAGGGATTGCATACATCAAAATCTGATCCACAGTCTGCCACTTTCATGTAAAAATACACACATAGAGAAAAAAAAAAAAAGACTGAAGCAGCAAGAAAAATAAGGAAAGTTTCTCCAAAACCATCTTGTAATTGTTTGCAAGTCTTCCAAGAACTGTAGATCCTACTACCTTGAAGATAATCTAACTCCTTTCTTCATTCTATCCAAAATACTTCATTGCAGCTTGACCTAGTATCTGCACTGCACCAGGAGAAATAGCAATATGTACCACGTGTAGTAGGACTCAGAAAGCAGGGAAAGAAAAGTCAGATCCTGGGTCTTTGTCCATTGGTACATGGTGTTTCATCTAATCCTACAAAGCTTCTCCCAATCTCCCCATAGGCATTCTTCTTTTTTAAAAAAACCCACCAACATAAATCAAACTTCATGCTAACATAACAGGTTATGCTGGCATTGCAATACCAATGCAGTACTTCCCTTGATTCCCATTCAAAAGCACCTGATTGATGGGCCAAGGTGTAAACCAAAGTTTCCGAAAGCCCATGAAGTTTTGAGAGGGGCCAAAGAATGCCAAGTAAAAATCCTGAATGCCAAAGCGGCTTTGTCTAGCATCCAGAAGGGAAAACAGGTTGGTGTCCTGAGCTCAGATACCCTCAGGAGCTCTCAAGGAGGAAAAGAAGTGAAGGAGAGGCAGCGACTGCAGAAATCAGAGTAAGGACAGGGCTGAACTTTCAGGAGCTGAAGGCTTCCAGGAACCTTGATCAACTAGTCCAAAACAACCCTGAGTGTCCAGGGAAGCCCCATCTATTTTCCTTTGTAGCCAAAGAAGATCTCAGCCCGAGACCCCCACCCCAACCTTGCTCCGACACACCGCCTCAAGGAGTTCACTACCATAGACAGAACACTCAGCACATTAGGAAAAAGGGAATAAAATGAAGCTTTCTCAAATTACATCAGCCAGTTCAGCTCCCCTCTTCTCATTCTTTACCCTATAAGGCTTTCCCTGCTCCTTACCGTGCTCCGTAAAGCATTAAGATCTTTCTCTCCTGTTTTCCCCTCTTAAAAGGAATGAGATCTTGTGACCTGCAAAGGCAGACAGAGCTGCATCTGAGTTTGCTTCTCCTGAAGCCACAAGCAAAACCAGAAGCCTGTGAGTGCAAGGAAGCAGCAGGCACTCTTAACCCTTTAGGTCTTCTGGTTATTTCCCATTCAGATCTCAGGTATCCCATTTTCTTTCCCCCCCAAAACTGACTGGAGAACCAACCAGTCTGTTATGGTATCACAGATGATGGGGAAAAAATTAATTAGTCAGGAGAGGAGATTTTTTTTATTTCAACTGTTTAAAAACCAGTTTGGCTCCTTTCACACATGCCTGAATAGACTGCTAACAAACCCCAAAACCCTCCTTCCAAAAGCAACAGCAGAATCCTTTCCACAGTTGGACAAATCCAGAGACATTTTCCCCTGGACAGAATCTCCCCTCAGCACAGGGGTAACACAATCTGAATGTACAGATTTTCTTTTTAAGTGAAGAAACAAGTAAAGGAACAAAACCCAGAGATTTCAGACCTTCCAGAAGACCATCCCTGAAGAAATTCCCCCTTTCTTCTCCATCTGCTCTGTCAATCCTATACATAAGCCACAGTGGGTCACCTTTTCATAGCACTTTCCTCTCCTCAACTTGGAAGTTTTATTTGCAAAAGGATTTCATAGAGGAATCAACACCCAGCCCTCAAGGTTCTGCCCAACCTCTTCTTCAAGCTTCTCAGCAATCTCCATTATTATGGCAAAGCCTCCTCACACATACAATAATTTGCAACACCCTTAGGTTGTTCAGATAGACAGTGTGAGATTGGTACATAGGAGATGACATGGAGATGATGCTCACCATTAGCATAAGGAGGTCATGTTTAATACCTCAAGAAAACCAAAAATAGATGATTCCCAGCTTCCACCCCCCAAGACTCTCTACATGGCAAACTACAGAACAAAGGCCATAGTTTTAGTGAGAAAGCACTATAATACACATAAATACACCCTTTATTGTATTTGGGTTTATGTGACATCAGCCATAAGCATAATGCTCATTATCACTCCAGACACAGGTTTCTTTTGATAAAAAAACCTCTTCCTCCAGTACAATCACCCAGCCTGACCTAAACAGGTCAACCACTAATCCCATGCTGACTTGTGGTGAAATCACAGTCCAGTCACATTACTCTAAAGAAAGATCTCCAGAGCACGAATCCTCTTTCTTAATAAACTTCAACCACAATCAGTTTTTCCTCCAGCATGCACAAATACCCTGTGACCAACTACTTAATTAGAGATGGTCTGAACACAGAAATACTCAGTCGGATGTAAACTGCATCAAATCCGTCTGCGGTTTGACTTCAGAAACATTCACTTCCTGATGAACAACAATTTGGAAGAAGGATTTTTGTCCTTTCTTACATCATCTCTATCTCCCAAGGGTGAAAAGCAGGTTTTTACCAACTGAAACAACTGCTATCCTCAAAACAGACAGTGGACTTGGTATAACAGCTGCAGTCACACCACAATATTGCAAATCTCCATAAGAACGTGAAAGTTTAAGTTAGAGGACCACATTAGGTCTTACCTTCTTGAGCTTCCCACTCTTGGTGCCCACAAAAGCCAGGGAGTGGTTCTTGTAGACATAGGCAATCACAGATGTCATTCTGTCTCTATCCTCCGTGTAAATGGGAAGCCCTCGTACCATGGATGATACTCCCAAGGGGGCATTCATATCCAGGCCACAGAAATTGTCATCAATTGTTAACAGCTAGAAATAAAAAGAAAGAGACTGTGAAAAAAATACGCAGCCACCAATTCTTTCACCATTTGGAAAGTAGCCATCCAAGCAGGGACACCATTGCATAACAGGCCTATAATTTATGCAGGCTGAGAAATCAATGACAAAGGCAAGACTGGAGAAATACAGAGGTAGGAAAAAAATATTGTCCAAAGTTGCATGATGAGTTACAGACAGAAGAACTGGAAACTTGCTTCTCCTGAATGACAGCCCAGCAGGATACATTCCGTTAAGCTTTTTTCCTACTGCTTCACCAGGCAGTTTTACCAGTCAAGACCTAACAATCAAAGACAAAGTCTGCTGAAAATCTCTTAAACATATCTACTTCTGTCAAAAAAAAAAAAGGATGCACATCGTTCCCATGAGATCCAGAAGAAGCAGCATCGAGCTAAATCTGCACTGGCAAAGAAAATAGACCCTGGCCTGTCCTCTGGTCCTGAGACTCTGTAGTAAGGGTCGCATCCATGAAACCTCAATAATCACTTCCCTGTCACTACTGAATCCTTTACTATCACCCACGTGACATTCTGAAAATCCCAATCCCCTGAGGCCTGACCAGGCACTGTCTGGGAGAGGGCTGCCCGAATCTGCAGTAGGGACCATGCTAAGGATTAAATGGTACAAATGGTGCCTGCACACACACCCCCTCACAAGGGCTGGTTTAACCATTTAGTCCTGGGTCCTCTTCTCACGCTACTAGTCTGGGCACTTTACTTTCCCTGGTCTCTCTTTTTTCCTTATGAAATGGAGATTATTCACATTATTTGCCCAGGGAGATGGTGGAGTGGATAACCCTGGGTTATTTAAAAATTAGACAATGTGCTTTAAGGAGATAGTTTAGTGGTTTGGTGGTGTAGGGCTAACAGTTGGACTCGATGATCTTGAAGGCCTTTTCCAACCTTGATGATTCTATGATCTTACTAGGGTACTGTAGACCACTGAAGTCCTTTGGAGAGCTGGGAAGGTTTCACAGCTGTTACAGGACCTTTCCAGCATTTATCTAAGGTAGCATGAACTCCTAGCAACCAGAGAAAAGGTTCTGTTAATGATATTAATTACCTAAACTCTAACACCTATTGCATTAGATCTCAACAGGCTTGTCATCACACAAATGCTCCACTGGGATTCTTGCATATGAATGCAAGTGATCTTCAGGGGTGTTTCTTTGGACTTTGGGAAGCTATAGTGCAGCAAACAGAACAGTGCAGACAACTTTTCTACCTTAAGGCACCATCTGGACAGTAGGTGAGGCTAATACAGGTTTGCAATATAAAGATCTCCACAAAATAAGCCAAACAAAGATGAATCTCCAAATATCCCAGTAAACAACTGCCGAAGCAGATAGTCTTTATTAACTTCCATGGGACCACCCTCTGATTTGAAGTTAAGCACCCATTTAAAATGTTTTGCTGGACCTAGAAGGGCAATAATTAATTGTACAGGAAGGTTGCCTATTTTTCATATATTAGTAACAAAGGACCAGGACTATTTTCTTTGTCTGAGCTCACATCTTCCTGGAAGCATGGCTGGAATATATACTGCTCCTTGCTTGAGTTCAGGAGCAGTAAAAGCCTGATAGCTGATTCATTTTATCCTCACCCAGCAATTACAGGGAATAATTACAGATGGTTTTACTGAATGGAAGAATAATGTGTCCTAAATGTATTTATAAACAGATAAAACAGCCATTAGTAAAGAACAGCTAGCCTGAGCTCTGGCCTGAAAGAGTCATTAGTGTTTGTGAACTGCCCTTTCAGAGCTAAAACACCGGCTAAAAGAGCAATTACAGAGCAGATCAACAGCCCCCATGAGCAGCAGACAGGATGTTGCTAGTCTACAATGCTAGGACAAAGCTAAAATAAATCCGTGTCCCAGACCCAAAGGCCAAATTCATCTGAGGTGTAGCACCACCATGCTGATGGTCACTCTTGAGAGGCAGGACAGACCTGCTAACAGCGCTGACTTGGGAAAACTGGGTGTTTCTGTGGATAATGAGAATTCGTACAGCTTCACTGCATCGGTCAGGGTGGAAAAGCTGCAGCTTGATTACCCTGGGAAGTAGAAATGCATTTGAAGCAGCACCACCACCCAGATCTTTCTGCGAGACATGAGGCACTGACTGTCAGAGATGAGCAATGTGTTGTTCTGATGCAGCATGACATGATTCCTGTTCACCAATTCGCTACCCAACACATCATCTGGTGTGGCACTCATCTCACATAGCTTTAGCCATGTGAAATCTTAGTAAGGAGCCCACAAGGGTCACTTAAACTACCTCTATAATCAGTGGAGGAAAGGAGGTATGTCAGAGAGCAAGCAAACCAGTCAACCTTGCAATGTGCTGGATCACTTTCTGAGAGACAATTGATTTCAAAAGGACCCCTGATTACTTGCTTCACATAAGCATCTAACATTAAACTGTGTCATACTTTCAACAGGAGGCTGGAATATATAATCTTTTGAGGTCCCTTACAACATGAATTATCTTATGAGTGTAGGATCTAAGAAGTCCTAAGTCCTTTACTATGAGGGTGGTGAGGTACTGGCATCCCTGGAGACATTCAAGGTCAGGCTTGATGAAGCTCTGAGCAGTATGATCTAGTTAAAGGTGTCCCTGCTCACTGCAGGGAAGTTGGACTAGGTGACCTTTAAAGGTCTCTTCCAACATAACACACCATGATTCTCAAATTGGACTCAATGATCCTACTGGGTCCCTTCCAACTCAGTATATTCCATGATCCTACAACCTGAATTATCCTATGGATACAGGATCTGGCAAGAATCCATGTCTGGAAGTCAAGCCCACTTTGACCAGAAAGTTCTAAAATCTCAAATTAACACGATCTGTATTTCAAAGCTGCAATAAAACTACATATGCATCTCACTTAAACCAACAGCCTGACAGGCTGAGAGAAGAATTGTCTCAGACTGAAAGCAAGAATTTCCCAAACCTTCTATGAATAGCAAAAAGAGAAGGAAGAGAAAGCCCTGCCTTCACCATGGTTTGAAAGGAAAACAAGAAGTGAGAAACAACTTTCTTCACCACCAAGAGGATTTAAAACTCAATAGTGCCATCAGATGACTTACGTAGGGTGCAGTGTACCAAGCCCCACCTCAAACAACAGGAAATCACAGTAACAAGCAACAAAACAGCAGCAATTGAGCAGAGGTAACACAGTCAATGGCAGCACGGCTTCCCACACACTGCATTCACTGCAGCACAGCCAAAACCAACTACTCTAGCAGAAGCATTTAAAGACCAGAAAGGACCCACACAACAAGCTGCCCTACCTTCCTGCAGGACCCAGGACATCAAATCTCAGGCAAGAGCTGCCTATGCTGCTTTGCAGGGAGTTACAAGCTACTTCTGTTTGCTCCCCAGGCAGGTCCAAGCCTGCATAGCTGGAGGAATACAGCATTGAACCCTCTGAAACACACTAGCACAGCCAAGACACATTAACTCAAATACAACTGCTGTAGACATATATCCAAACTCACAGAGCCAGAGCAAAATCTCATCCCCCTGCAAAACCACAAGAAGATATAGACCCAGAAATCCCAACATCAAGCACACCAACCTGTGACTGATCTGCAGCACATCCCCAAACTGTTGAGATTTAATTAATCCAATTACCACAGGTTAGTTCCTCCTCCATCAGACCTGGCCCAGCTACAGCTGAACTCAGACTTACTCTTAATACCCTGACATCATGATTTTACCCCATAGAGACACAAAATTAAATTTAAGCCCATTTATTTTCTCTTATTTCCTTGAGTTTATTAACAGGACACACCCTTATAAGAAGGGCTTGTAAGAAACATGGGGACAGACTGTTTAGTAGAGCCTGTTGTGGTAGAACAAGAGGTAATGGTTATAAACAAAGAGAAGGTAGATTCAGACTAGATGTAAGGAAGAATTATTTTAGGCTGAGGTTGGTAAGACACTGGCTCAGGTTGCCCAGAGAGGTGGAAGTTGCCCCATCCCTGGAGGCATTCAGGGTCAGGTTGGAGGGGCTCTGAGCAACCTGATCATAGAATCATAGAATCATAGAATCATAGAATCATAGAATGGTCTGGGTTGGAAGGGACCCCAAGGATCATGGAGCTCCAACCCCCCTGCCACAGGCAGGGACACCAACCTCCAGGCCTGGATCTACACAAGGCTGCCCAGGGCCCCATCCAACCTGGCCCTGAACACCTCCAGGGATGGGGAATCTACTACTTCTCTGGGCAGCCTGTTCCAGCACCTCACAACTCTTTCTGTAAAAAACTTCCCACTAATATCTAATCTAAACCTTCCCCCCTTTAGCTTTAGTCCATTCCCCCTTGTCCTGCCATTATCTGCTCTGCACATTGCAGGGGGTTGGACTAGATGAGCTTTAAAGATCCCTTCCAACCCAAACCATCCTATGATACTGCCACCAGGGCAAGGTTAATTAGTAAAACTCAACATTTTCTCTTACATGATGCAATTCAGATGAGATCTAGGGCCATCACAGCACGCCCTAACCTCTGAGACACGCAAAGTGGTGTGTGAGGACAGAGAAAGCCACAACATTATCTCCCATGCTGTTGCGTGGGTGCAGGAGAAGAGTTGTGGTTTGCAGCATGGACAACCATCCCCCAAGAATAGGAACAAGGCCAGCAAGCCACACAACCACATGAAAACTGTTTTCATTTAACACATATGGGTTATTTCCTCTGGGGATCATCTGCAAAAAAACATACAATCAAGAGAAACCCTCCAAATAAACCTCACCCAGCTCCTGTGCAGCTGTGGTTCTCAGCTGCACACGCGCCTTTGTAAAGACAGTCATCTTCTTCAGCGAAGAGAAACACGTAAGGAAGTTTGGATTTATGATGAAAGGGTCAGGAGTTGCAAGCACAGGTTTATTTTCAATTCCAGACACTCCTAGCAGCAGTATAAAGTAGCCACGTTAAACTCTCTGGAGCTTCTCTGCTTGGCAATTTCACGTTAACGACTTTCCAGAATGAAAGCGGAGGTGAGGACGTGAATTCACTCCGCTTGTAAGGCTGCTGCAGCACAAGCTGGGATAGCAGGGAGAGGCAAAGGAAAGATCTAAAGAGGGGGAGGGATAAGATCAGCAATTCTCACATCCCCAGAAGTTAAAACTCTACCCCAGAAATTGTGTAGGTAACTCAGAAAGGAAAGGGGACCTTGCAGTTGGGACATAGGACCAGGGTCAATTAGTTCATCATCCCAGGCCAGGTTCCCACCTGCACAAGAGAGACTAACACTCACTACCCCCTCTGCCCCAGGGAAGCTGCTAAACATGGTTTTATAAGGTGCTTTACAGAACCAGGATATTTTCATGTGAGAATGATTGGCAGCTTCCAGGGCATAAATGCCCTCCCAAGTTGCACCAGCTGCCTCTCCATCTTGGGCTGATGTGCAAGAGGAAGCTAGCTGATGAGAGGCGATGGTCTGCTCCTGCTGATGTTCCCTGTGTCGGCAACTGATGGGTTCATCTGCAGCCGTGACACGGTGGCCAAATGTCACATTCACCACTGAAATCAGAAGGATGTGTGAAAGAATGGGCCTGATTTACAGGAGGACTCTGGCAGGCATTTGCCTTCTCCAGGATTAAGCCTATCAAATAAATAATTAACACAACCAAGCTCTCCTGGAGAGGATGGTTTTACAAGACTGATGCTGGCTCAGTCCCCTAGGGATTCACCGAGCCCCCAAAACCCCCAAACTCAGCAGAAGGGTTAGAGCTCTGATTACAACACCTCCTTTCCCATCCTCATCTGATTCCCCAGCAGAAGTGAGCACTTTGGCATCACACAAACGGCTGAAGTACCAGATATTAGGGGGCTGGTGCAAGCAGCGCTCGTAATAAACTTCAATTGTCCCTTAAACATCTGTTTTAGCTATTTGCCCCTGACAATCAAATGCAGCCTAATCCATATTTTGGGAGAAGCTTCGATAAAGGATTAGCTATCCCTCATTCTTCCTTGCTTTTGCCCTGGTGAAATCTTCCTCACCAATCAAAGCACCAGGGCTTTTTTCCAGATATCTCAGCAGGGTCCAAAGCAGTTCCACAGGCTCATTGTGGATAAAGGCTGTCCCAATGGCCAAGTCTTGCCTTTGATTTACAGCTAATATCTAACAACCCTGTCTTCACACAGTGGCAGGTACTTGGCTTCTCATTCTTGTTAGCTCAGGCTTGGCCACGCCAGACGATGGAGGGAATGCATACATTACAGACGTCTGTGCTGCCAACGGGGCCAGGGAGCCAACAGCAATAAGAAATCAACAGTAATATGCATCTGAGTCTCTGCAAGGAGATATCCAAGGTCTTTTCCATCACCTGACTGCAAGATCTCCTTTTCTTCCTGACTGTGAGGACTGGGTGAGGTTGGGCAAGTATCCCATTCATTAAAATTCTAGAGATGGAAACCTTAGGAGAATCTCACTAGGAACTTCACACTACCTGATGAGATACAGCTAGGAAATTTAGGGTCTAGATCACCTGATGCAGGGGTGAACCATAAATCTCCTCTCAGCAGACCTGCAGTTGGTGGAAGAAACCATCGCCCTGCAAACCACATGTCTTTAAACTCCAACAGCAGCAGTGTGATACCCAAGACTTGCGCTACTCCTACTTGCCTGTGCATGTCCTCTTAGAAACATAGATTATCCTGAGTTTGAAGGGACCCATAAGGACCATCGAGTCCCACTCCTGGCTCCACACAGGGCCAGCCAAGTCAGAGCATGGGACTGAATGCATCATCCAGATGCTTCTTGACCTCACTCCAGATTGAGGCTGTGACCAGTTCCTTGGGGAGCCTGTGCCAGTGCCCAACCACCCTCTCAGTACAGAACCTCTTCCTAACAGCCAACTTAAACCTCCTCTGGTGCAGTTTCATGCTGTTCCCTTGGGTTCTACCCCTGGACCCCAAAGAGAGGAGATCAGCACCTGCCCCATCCCTTTGCAGGAAGCCACAGATAGCCATGAGGTCTCCCCTCAGCCTCCTCTTCTCCAGGCTGAACAAACCGAGGGACTTCAGCCTCTCCACATAAGACTTCCCCTTCAGACCCTCTTGATGGTATCAACATGGGATCCACTGCTTGGTGAACTTCTAGTCAGCTGCTGGTTTTCCCTACCCCTGGCATTAGTGCCTTTCCTTCCTCTAGGTAGACTGGCTCAGCCTATGACCTCCTGCACTATTTCTGCTCCTGGCCATGCTGCCTCCAAGCCTTTCTTCTGACTCCTCTGAGACTAGTGGACTTTGGTTCACCTGACCTTCTCCCCATGATCTGTTCTGTGAACTTCAGCAGAACTGTCACTTTTCAGCCCCCTGGTTGCATCTAGCTATGAGGTCCTAGCACAGGATGGAGACAGCTCCACTGACCTTGACCTCATGCCACATCATTTAAATAATTTGATGCTTGTTTCTGCCCTCCCCATCACATACATTCCTGACAGTGGGTCAGGAAAAGGCTGTGGGCTTGCCCAGTGAACATCAAGGCTGTAGACCTTTGTCATCTGTGATTCAAAGCCACAGGGAAATTTTGTGGATGAAAAGATGGGAACCTTAGGCCACCAACCAAAGATAGCACAGGTCACCAACCAACCCACTCTTCAACAGCTAGCCTGGAGTCTAATGACACACAAAAATACCCAGTACCATTTCCCCAGGGGGGCTCTGTGATATAATGGAGGCTGGATAAAGAGCCAGCATTTGGAAATACATTATAATTGCACGCTGCTTTTCACTTGGGCAACCACAGCAATGGTTACCACGCAATTACATGTCACCATATACAAATGACAGTGCAGTTACAGTAACTTTACCAATTACAGGGAAATTGCACCCACTATGCTAAGAGGTTTTCATTCAAACATAATTCAGGAGGGCGAGAACAGAGGGGAAAGTTACTCAAATTGACTAGAACCGGTACAGGCGCTTGGTTTTTAGGTCTATAGTTTAAGCATCAGTTCAAGGACTGGTGTCAAGTTTCCAGAAAGCTGCAGAATCTTAATGTAGTACAGACTTTTTATGCCTGCATTTATGTTCCTGCTGTACTGTGAGCAGAAGGCTTCGCAACAGCCTACACCATGTACCTCCACGTCGTAAAACTTGCAATTTCCTGAAAAGGAGGTTGCCTTTCTTACAGACATCAACAGGTTTCTTTAGTCTTCAGGTCTTTTGCTCAGCAGAGCTGGCTGATTATTAGTAAGAAGTAACAGTTGCTATAAATTTAGCATCCTCTAAGTCCCGACTTGCTAAATGATTAGTGTGCCATAAGATGACTACAATGTCCACTGACCAGTGAACCCTTAAAAGTTTTCTAGAGCCTAAGATTGAAAAATGGAAGCTGTTCTGGCAGGAAAGTTTGCTTTTCTTATTTCCCTGGAGATGTAGACCACAGCTTCCAGGCCCTGCTGATCCTGCATCACAGGCGCAGAGCTAGTGAACAGCAACTGCAAATGCCTTTCAGCCCAAACACTTGTTCTCACTTGTCATAGAAGCATAGAATCACAGAATGGTTTGGGTTGGAAGGGACCTCAAAACCCACTTAGTTTCAACCCCTCTGCCGTGGGCAGGGACACCCTCCACTAGACTGGAGTGCCCAAAACCCCAGCCAATCCAGCCTTGAACCCTGCCAAGGATCCAGGAGCAGCCACAGCTTCTCAGGGCACCCTGTGCCAGGGCCTCCTCACTCTCAGAGTAAATAATTTCTTCCTAACATCTAATCTAACCCTGCTCCCTTTCAGCTTGAAGCCATCACCCCTTGCCCTTGTCACTCCCTGGTGAACAACCCCTCTCCCACTTTCCCTGTAGGACCCCTTTAAGAATTGGTAGGCTGCAATTAGGTCTCCCCAGAGCCTTCTCTTCTCCACAACAAACAAGCCCAACTCTCATAGCCTTTCTTCATAGGAGAGGTGCTCCAGCTCCTTGATCGCCTTTGTGTCCTCCTCTGATCTCAGTCCAACAGGTCCATGTCCTTCCTGTATTGGGGACCCCAGAGATGGACACACTACTCCAGGTGGGGGTCTCACGAGAGCAGAGTAGAGGGGCAGAACCTTTGCTAAACACAGTGCCTTACTACTGGCATGGGACTGGTCAGCAGCAGCATTTCTGCTCTGGAAGCAGCACTGGGCTATCAGAGGGAAATAGTTCATGTCCCTATGAAGGGAAGTCCGCAGAGAAGCACATCATAGATATCACATGTGTAACACCATCCTTGGTCACTTGCATAGAAGACACTCTTACCATTACAAGGAAAGATGCAACTAAGGATCCAGCCTGAAACACCAACAGGTTAATGAAGCTGTGTTACTGGCAGATGGTGTACTGACACCAGCTTCACCATATCCCTCAGCTTCTGTGTCAACTTCACCTCCAAGCATCTGCCAGGAGAAACAGCCACACTATGTCAAGATAAACAAGGCAAAGTGCAGAACAGACTCACATACCTGGCAGTATTTTTTCGTGGGATATTTACATTCTCTGTGTTTGGATATTGTAACTTCAGTGATATTTTAAATGCCTTGGTTAGACCCCAAGAGTCTGATACAGGCAAGGAAGAGGAACAGTACCTCCAGCAGCAATGCAGTGTCAGACTGAGGTAGTACAAACACTCCCATTTATGGAGGTCTTCATATCCCACATCCCAAACATCGTTGCTGTGTCCACCGAATCTTCCTTTTGCATTTGTCATTTCCACCCCCTCAAAAGCAACTGCCAGCATTACAACTATAAATCTCGGCACTGACACACCAAGCCATGCAGCTGGGGTGAAAATCAGATCCCTGAGGTGTGTGGTCACTGAGGTTCTTCCCCTCATGGGTGGCAACTCTACCTAGAAACAAGAAGGATGGACAGGACTTGAAGAGCACCCAGTGTTGCCCAGAAAAGCTGTGGCTGCCCTAGGATCCCTGGCAGGGTTCAAGGCCAGGTTGGACAGGGTTTTGGTCACCCTGGGCTAGTGAACAATGTCCCTGCCCATAGCATGGGGTTGAAACTATATGGGCTTTAAGGTCCCTTCCTACTCAAACCAGTCCGAGATTCTGTGACTCTGATTGTGATTGTAAAAGGAAGCTGAGTTCTTCTGCAGTCCCATAAACATCCCCATGCCAGCTCAGAGGCCAGAGGATCTTATGGATGAGGCACTGAAGGATAAACAGAGGAATATGATCTCTGTGGCTTTCGGCTCAGTGCTTTCCATGAGCTTTAAAAAATTCACTTAAAATTTTTCACACCCTAAAAAAAAAGAGATTATTGAGTGTGGTGACTCTGCCTTTGAAACCGCCATGGTCTATTGGGTAAATAAGCATTTAGGGATTTTTCAAAAGTGAAGTATTGATCAAATAAGCTGCTAGAGCTCTTCTGTAAGAACATATTCCAGCGGCAAAGCTGTATTACGCACCTGAAACACAGAAGCACTGACTTCCCCTGATGCTGCTGTAGCTGAGATGGGGAGTAAGAGTCCCAGAGAGAGATAATCTGAGGTGAAAAGGGTTTTTTCTGTGCAGTCAGAAAAACACCTTGGATAGAAGTGCTTGCCACCTGCTGCTTTTCATCCTTAAGGACGTTGCAGCTCCGTGACCAGCCAAAGGTTGTCTACATGACAAATACATGGAAATATCAACTGCAGTGATGAAAGAGGTTAAGAAGAGACTGGAGCTCTATTCTCTGTAATCCTGAGCAGGCTTGCCATAACATGGGTTTCTCTCAGTCACGTCCATCCCATAGAAACACCCAACAAAGAGACATTTCCTTCCCCAAGCTACGAACTCTCATGTCCATCTCCACTGGATGGACACACCAGCCACACCACAGGGACCTTCTAAGGTCCCCACAGTATCACCGCTGTCTGTTGCATGCAACAGTGAAGGGTGTAGGACCTTTCTCTTGCTGACCCATCCTCCCTTTCACAGACAACATCTCCCAATACTTGCTGGCAGCAGAATGGTTAAACCAGCATTTCTGGCAGCTGTCAGGCACCCCTCATTCCTATTCCAGTGACGCACACCAGCACCTTGCCGGATAGAGTCCAGCTGCCTCCCCTACGCCGGCACCACCAGAGATTCTCCACTGAATCACAATTACTATAATTATTATTTTGTTACACAGACCAAAATTATCATTTGGGCTGCAAAGTGCCACGCACACCAACAGTGCTATACAAATTAAACAACAACGCTGCTTTGCATGCAAGCAACACCTTTGCCCAGAGATCTCAGAGCTGCTTAAAAGCACTAATTAAGCCTCACCGTGGTCCTGGGAAGGTAAGCTAAGTGTTCTAATGAATGACATGCATGTGCAGTTGCCCTTCAGCTCGGCTGGGTACAAGAGGCCCTGTCTTGCTTACTACACAACGAAGAGCTGTGCCAAACTCCAGGGCTGTGCATCCATACCAGGGATAAACCAAGTTGTGTCTGGTCCTATCATCTCAAGGCTGGGTTGGATGGGGGCCTGGGCAACCTTGTGTAGATCCAGGGCTGGAGGTTGGTGGCCCTGCCTGTGGCAGCGGGGGTGGAACTCTGTGATCCTTGGGGTCCTTTCCAACCCAGACCATTCTATGATTCTATGATCTCACCGACAATGAATTTAAAGCAGCTGGGTTTATCAGTTTCAACCACAAACTAAAGCACTTGAGCCCTGGAAAGAAGAAAATTTCCCACTTGCTGCCTCTATCTGTGTAGATCTCTGTCTGTGAGGAGCTCAGAGCATTTCTGTCAGCCAAGTATAAATCCACTCAAGCCATTAAACTCAAGTTCCTCCCGATCCTGAAAGCAGGACTGTGCAACAGAAGGCTGCAGCCAGCCCTCCAAAGCAGGGACACTATTACAATTACAGCCCTGTATTTCTTGGCATGAGATCCTGACCAATAGCCCCAGCCCATTGATAAGTGCTGGGTCATTCCCTCATTAGGAGGAGCACATTTTTATTATTCCCTTCTGCACGGTCCCTCACTCTGCCTCTCCCACTCCTTTTCCGTGTCTAAATACACGCCTGGCTAATATTGCTTGTTTACAGGATAAATCAGCTGAACAAATCCTATTATATTTGGAACACTGACAACCACAGGGTAATGACATTGAAACAGAGAAAATACAATGTTTTTCCTTCTGATCTAATGTCACCCACATGCTCTATCAGCCACGCCAGTTCCAATACCGCACGGAGGAAACACAGGATCTCTCTGTCTCTGCGGTGCTGCCATTTAGTTGTACATACAGCTGGGTGTCTTGCCTTTCCTGCATTTCACAGAGTGAATGGTTTGGTTTGGAAGGGACCTCAAAGCCCATCTAGTCCCAACCCCCTGCCACGGGTAGGGACACTTTCCACTAGACAGGTTGCCCAAAGCCCCACCCAACCTGACCTTGAACACTTCTAAGGAAAGGGCATCCACAGCTTCTTTGGGGAACATGTTCTACTGTCTCACCGCCCTCAGATTTCCAGTACTTCATTAAAGATTTTTAAAAACTACTTGAATCTGCACCATAAAGCAGAAAACATTGTGGCTGTAATGTTTACTAAGTCCTAAATTTAAGCAACCGGGTGCTGCTAGTGCACGGAAGATGTTGAGTCCTACATATTGTGTAGCTTTCTGTAGGAGTGAGATGCAACAAAGGTCTATGTGATGGAGAAGAGCTGAAGAGAGGGATGGTTTGGAGGTAGATGTGTGCAGGACATCCAGGTCAGCAACTCCATCCTGAACTTGGTTATATTTACCAAACCAGGTGCACTCTGGCTCTGCAAATGCCATATTTTATCCCAAAGCTGTTATCACATTACCCAAAAAACTGGGCAAACACTAATAAATGGCCTCTCAAGCAAAATTACATCCAAAAGATATCCCACAGGAGAACAGCCATGCAGACGCCATGCTGGGGGTGTCTGGGGCAGAAATAAGGTCAGATGAGACTACGACATCTCTCTGTAGGGACAAAGACCTTTCTCATTTCTATCTTCACACCAGCCAGTCTTCATGGTGGATCACATAATCACAGAATCATGGAATCGTAGGGGTTGGAAGGGACCTCAAGAGATCAACAGGTCCAACCCCCCTGCCACAACAGGTTCCCTAGGACATATCACACAGACATGCCTCCAGCATCTGTATTAATCCTACTTAGTATAACAGGAACCCATGTTTTCATACAATTTGGATAAATAAGCATGCTTAATTCAGGGGGAAAAAAAGACAAAGAAAAAAAGTCCTTTGTTACATGTGTGCTGGGATATAAAATACATACAGAGAAGTTAACAGTTGGACTCGATGATCTTAAAGGTCTTTTCCAACCAAAATGATTCTGTGCTTCTGTGTGCATCAGATTGCTCCCGGAGGCGAAACATCTTCGCTGATTCTCCAAGTACCAAGACAGACCCTGCACTGTTTCTCACCCCAACAGCTACACTTGCATCAGGCAAGCAAGAAAGGATTTAACCCAGAAAGCAAGGCTGAATCCAGCATCCCCTCGACCCCCTCCTCAACAGAATGGTTATTGTACAAACTCTTCATTTCCAGCTGCCCCCAGTCCGGAGGTGCTTTAAATAGCATCGGGCTCGAGAAGGGAGTTGGCGTCACTTTGCTTCTGGCTTTTCCAGGATGGATGGGTTTTGCTTGCTGATTTTTTTTTTTTTAAAAGAAAAGCTTGACCCACATAACAGACCCACAAGGCGACCTCCTGGAGAGGCAACATGAGGTCAAGTTTGAGAAGGAGCTGATCTCCTGGCGTGGAAGAGAATGAGAGGAGATCATATGGAGCCCTCCGAAAATGCAAGGCTGAGCCACGGGCGACCGCAGGGCTCAACCACAGAAGAAAACAGCCTGGGTTTGCTGGCAGGGAAAGCAGCAAAGATCATTTCCCAGAAACAAATGGAATTGTCCTCGTGGCAAAAAAGTGCTGGCAAATGGCATGAGCAGCGATGGAGAAGCTGGCACCTCGCTCACCTGCAGAAAGAGCTACTGGGAGACTACCAGGACCTGGGACTGATGCTGAGAGATGCTGAGCTGCTCAGGCAGAGCTAACGTGGTCCAGAGATGGGATGGATAGTGGGGGAAGGGACCTGCGTCTGAAATATCTCAGACACAACAGCAACTCAGCAGCCTTGGGCTCTGCTCCGTCCTCAATGAACATTTTGTGTGAGTGGGGTCAGGAGAGAACAGCACCGCACTGGTTTGGCACC
Organism: Gallinula chloropus; assembly: GCF_964237585.1. Lineage (NCBI taxonomy): Eukaryota > Metazoa > Chordata > Aves > Gruiformes > Rallidae > Gallinula > Gallinula chloropus. The sequence continues at coordinate 2,990,869 of NC_140085.1, read as the reverse complement.
CAGCCACTTAAAGGCAGAGGGTTTCTCCTTGCTTTATGCCTGGGAAGTAAAGAAATGTTTTGGAGAAGGAGGCTATTTCCAAACCATGCTTTTTTTTTTTTCTCCAGGGCAAACAATGAGGATTTTGGAAGCAGAGGTTGCAGGGTGGGCGTGTGATAAGAAGTCAATTAATTACCCCTGGCATTATTTCTGTATGCACACTGATCTGGAAGCATCCTTTCAAGGACAGGTGGTTAATAGTGAGGAACATACTTAATACCTCAAACGCAATCATCCTCTCTGTGCAATTAGGCCCTGGTTTACAGCCCCTAAGTGCAAGCTTCAGTTAATGTAGGTCCTTAAGAGGTTTTATTTTTTACTCTCTCCCACAGGGCTTCTGAAGCTACTTTTCCTGCTAGAGTGCAGAGCCCATTCCAGAGGAAGGGTAGTGTCCTTATCCCTGCTGGCTGAGAGTAGAGAGGTGGTATGTGGGAGGAAGGACCACCACCAAGGAAAAAGTGAAGATGAACCCAGTAATGCCTGAGAAACCCCTGCAGATGAGCTCTCACCCGGTTAGCATATGCATGTCCACCTGAACAAGTGGTGGGTTTCTGAGGAAGTCCAGAGGACTGGGGTGTTGCCAGCAGCTACACCCAGGCTGAACTCAGGGCTCATACAGATACTGGAGAAGTCCTGTAGTGCTCTCCTAGCACCACTCAGCCTTAGGCATGCAAAAAGCCAGGAGGGTCTCATTCCTGCAACTCCATTAGGCCCCCAACTGTCATGTCCCTGGCATGAACACTGGGTATGCTAAGTAATGAATTAGTTCTAATTAGTTAATGAGCCTGGCTGGTCGCCTCATAGAGGAAGAGGTGGGGAGGCTTTCCTAATTCCAGTTACAGAGGGGCCAGGACCTTGCTCAGAGCAATGGAGATTTGAACTCAGCTGCTCTCCATTAGCCTGAGGAGCATGGCCCCAGACATCTCTGGTCACTTCCACCCCTGACAATAATCACAACAAATACCAGCCACATAGCTGGAGAGAGCTCCCTGCTCTGCTTCCGTCTGAGCTGCCTCGTGTAGCAAGATAATACAGTGTTTCTCTCTGCTGGAGTGTCTTTCAGCCCAGAGCACACACAGCTTTGCAGAGGAGATGATGGTCAGAGAAGGAGGAGCAGGAAGGTGCACAGGGGAGATTTGCAAATCACAGGCTCGCAGGCAGAAATCCTAAGCCAGTGCCCTGACCCTGTCCCATGCAGCCTCCCCCACAAAGCCCTCCATCCACTCCAGCTCCCAGTGTCAGCAAGAGGATGCTTGCTGCCTCTTATCAAAGTTGCTGGGCTCAGCAAGTCTCTCCGACAACACGCTCTACACACACTCCCATCCAACATAAACTGATGTGACCAATTATACAAATACAGATCTGGCAGCAATAAGCCTGTTTGCTCCATCTCTGAGTCTCCAGTGAGCATTCCCGGAGAGGCCTTGCTGTACTGCTGAGGCTACTGACTTTGCACAGACTGTGCTGTGTCTTTTTTTATTAATTTTTAGGGTTTTTTCTTCTTTAGGGTTTTTTTTTTCTTGCTCTTACTTGCATGTTCAGAGAAAGAAGAGGAAGGCACTTGTTAAAAGTTGACCAAGAATTGACCTCAACTGACCATGGGCCCTTTGGATCAGCAACATGAGCCTGTATAATTTGGAGTAAAGACATGTATGCAAAAAACTCTTGTGCACAGCCTATCCAGTAGAGAGGAACAAAACCCCCATTGTGCAAACACAAGTGGCATTGACCCCTACAGAGATTTACTTAGGATAGCCTGACCCGGCCAGCGGTGACACTACGAGGTCTAATGATACTACAGGGTCTAATGAAAGCGATAGCTCGTTCCTGTGACTGTGAGTCATTCCCCTGGGAAAGCAGCAGGCTCATGTACCGGCCAACCCAACCAGGAGAAACAGGCAGGGGCCGTGTGTGTGCAAAATGTCAGAGCAGCAGTATCACATGGTCCTCCTTCCACGCATTCCTCTTCCCAAAGGCTAAGCAAAAGTTAACACTCCTTTTCACCCCAACCTTTCCCTTTTAAGGAAAGGGGACAGATAGAGAAGACTATTCCTACTTTTTAGTTGATAAAGAAGTTTATTTTTTTTTCCTTGAAATACTGCTTCTTTCCAGCAGCTCCAGCCCATGTCTGTCTGTCTTTCTGACCTGGTTTTTTGTCCCCCTTTCTAGAGAGGAACACAATAGCAAGGATGATATTCCCTCTTCCTGCAGCTGTTGTGAACTTTGGGCAAAGAACCAAGATCCAGAAGTCCATGAGCCACAATTACGCTGCAAGACATGTTTTAGTGTGCCTTAGCTAACCCTCCTGTAAAATAGGGGTAATGCTTCTCCTCATCTTGGTGTCTTCGAGGTGCTCTGCCAGACCTGTGTGCTGTTGACACCAGTGATCACAAATGCAATCCCTGAGAGGAAGAGGACAATCTTGAAATAGGCTATTTGTAGGAGAACTGTGGCAACTCCATCACCAATGGTCAAATTGGCTGTCCCACACCAAGCACAAAGCCCTTCTGCCATTTGAACTAGAAATGGCCCTTCCTAACCTGGTGTCCTGGAGCAGAATAGAACCCATGGATCAGCCCCAAGGGCCAAGCAGCATTCATCCTGGGGTGAAGTGCTCATGCTGCCAAAGCAACATGCCTGTTCACCCAACTGGCATCCAGGCATGCCTGACAGCCATCCACAGAAGGACTAATTAGCAATACACCAACCACAACCTCCTCTTGCATTCAGCTAAACCCTATGAGTACAGCAGTCCTTGCTTGGTGTGCATCAAGCATCTAGGATGGGTGAGGGGGGTGCAAGGAGAGCAGAGTCCACCCAAGGAACAGATATATGGGCTCTCAGGGATCTAGGCACTGTTAACTGCAAGGATGTTTTGGCAAGCTGCTGATTTAGACGTGCTGTGGAGCATCAGAAACATGGGAAGCCTTCATAGCTAAGTCACCAGACAATGACTCAGGTCCCAAACACCCTCCTCGCCTGCCCTCCGTTAGCAAAGTGTTGGAAAAATATTGCCCAGCTCATTACAGAAGGCCGTTTGTTGGCTGGTTGGCTTTGAAAACATTGAGAGCACTGCCATGGAAAACAGGAAGAGATTGAATACAGTAATTTAAACAGTCAAACTCCATTTCCTGCCAAAAGGAAAAGAAAATACCGGCAAAAGGCAGTAACCAGCCAATAGCTGGGGACAGACACTTTGATTATCTTGGAAAGATATTTGCTCTGTGTAGCTGGTAAAAGCTACATCAATGGAGGTGATACCTTTTCATTGCAGGGACTGGAGTCTTTTAAGCTGCAGAGCAGCAGGTGCTGCTGTGAGGTGGATCAGGCTGATGAGGAGACCAGGAGCTCCCAGGATAGCAGCCCTGGGTTATGATCACTCCTAAGCTGACAGCTGGGATGATGTGCCAACAACACATCATAGTTAGGACTTCATTGCAAGCCAAGGCTCCAGCAAGGATCCCCACTCCTCTCATAGCTCCCCACACTTGTCTTCTTCAACCATGTTTGCATATTCCATGCAGCAGTTCCTCTGCCTGCTACCCAAGGCAGATGGGAAGACTCCCCTACCTCTGTTACAGTGGTGCAATTATCACTGGGCTTCAAAATGCACCTAATCCTATTCCATATTACTGAAAATCAACAAATCCCCCAAGGATCAAGGTGGGTACCAAAATGGTTCATTGCCATCTCCATCCTTTTCCATAACTGCCTTTAAAACACAACCAACCAAGAAACCAACCAAAAAACCCAAACAACCCAAATCCAGCACTTCCTAACCGTATCTCAGAATGACCCATTTACATCTCCATCATTTTCCAAAACTGCTTTTAAAAACCATCCAATGAAACAACGAACTGACAAACCTCAAACACCACAAATCCAGAATTTCCCAACCGTATCGACAGTTCATTACAAAGTTTACAGAATGCATCTAAACCACATCCTTCTTCATCCAACATGAAGATTGTTTTCTGGTTTAAGAAGCCTATTTTTTACCCTCCAGAGCAGCCTTTCCTTCTGCCAACAACCTACAAGTCCATAGAGCCTTGCTCCCACTGCTCCTTCCATTGATGAACCACGCTGCATCGCAAAAGTGGTTGCCTTTTGGTGACACACAATGCTCTTGCCAGATAGCCAAAGGAGATGAACTTGCTCTCTGTGGCTATGTAAGTAGGAACAGCTTCAGTATCAGGAAAAGAGATTTAGATTAGACATGAGGGAAAGCTTCCTAGCAGCAAAGACAGATCATGTAGGGAGAGAGGGGAATCTCCATCGCTGGAGGTTAAGAACAGGTGAGACAAACATCTGTGAAAAATGTTATAAGTAGAGCAGAAGGGCAAATCAGATGACCTCATAAGACTTTTTTTTTTATCCCCAGCCTCATTTTTCTCTGATTATATGAATTTCTAAGCATTTGGGGTCAAGTGTGCTGTTTAAATATAAGCTATTACCCTGGATTTGCAGAGAGGAATACCAGAGAGGTAATACCTGGAGCTGTTCGTCACCTAAGTGAACATCACCAATTTGCAAATCAACTGCCTGGACATAAAAATCCATCATTTTTTCCTGATATATGCTGAAGATTAATAGGACACCTCTAACACAGAGACAGGGGAGGAACACACACTGAGGATCTTCCATTCATCTCTGGTCATTTTTATATGTCGTTCTGGAAATTCTTCTATCAAGCTGCTGACATCTGCAGTATTCACACATGGTTGGAAGAAGAGAAGCACAAGCTCATTACACAGATGTGTCTCAGTTCTTTGCCTTCACACTGATTTGCAAACCAGAGCAGACCAAGTCTCCAGGATCTGTCTGCAACCCAGTAGAACAGATGGAGAACTAATGCTTCCCACTACATGTTGACCAGGAGACAGTGTCTATCCCAGCTTGCTGCCAGGTTCTACCTGACCTTCAGTTTTCCAAGCTCCAGCTGCACCAGCAGAGCTGTCTGACCATCCAAGTGCACCATCCCCCTGTAATCCCCCTGCAGGTTAGGAGAGGAAATGGTCCCCCACAGACTTCTCCTGCCCTGAAGTGACCTTGAGCGAGCCTTACACCAAGGCAGGAGCAGAAGCATCCTAACATGTGGATGTCCTTTGCATCAGCTATCACCTTATGAGAAAAAAAATTGTTACCAAAATGCAGACCTAACCACACACCCAGATGTGAAGGCGGTGCAGTGAGTCCAGCTCCATAACCCATGGTCCCACAGTTAACATGACAAAGGAGGATCTGAGAGGTGGCATCTAAGAGGGTTTCTCTGCTCTGCTCAGTTTCTCTCCACAGCTCCTCTCTACCCATCTGCTCTCTGCCAAGTACACCAACTGTATCTGTTCACGTGCAGGGTTTAGGCTGCTGGAGGTAGGGTAACTGAGCTGAAGTGCAGGTCCAACCTTGATCACAGGCAGGTTAAGCACCAGAAGAGGAACATTTGCCATCTACACAAAACCAGGGAAAGTCTCACTGATGGCTCTGTAACTGGTTTTAGAGCTGCTCCAAATACACGTGCTAAGAGGCAGGGCAGCAGTGCTGGTGGATAGCTGGCAAGCAGGACATCAGCAAAGGAGATGAGGCCCTCCCAGACATATATCCAGGCTCCAAAATACTTCACCAAGCATCAAATATTTTCCAAGCTTAGCGGCTGGACTCTGCAAGCCTTACAGCAGCCAAGTCACTAATACCTCTTCCCTCGGGCAGCACAGCTGATCTCAGGCAGGGCTTGCCAGCAGCTCCAAGTAGACTCATTTAAAGAAGAGGACAGCCCACTTAGTTACACTTTTCAGGCTCCTGTTTTTTTCTTCAGGGATCTCCAGGCTCTTTTTTCTCCAGCTGGGAAGCATTAGCATCTCTGATTCACAGTGAAGAAATGCAGTCACAAATACATTCTAACAGTTATTCAGTGTCACTCAGTCCCTGGCTCCTTGTCCTCTCCCCAATCTCTGTAAGTCCTGTCTCTCCAAAATCAATCTGATATATCAAACATCTTGGTCTGGGACTCACCCCAAGGGACACAAGAAAGCTGTTAGACTTTCTGTCTAAAGCCACAGGAGCCAGGTGACTGGGAGGTTTCAAACCTCCTGATTGGAGAGGTAGAGTACTGCAGACTTTAGTACGGAGCACAAGCAGAGCAGATTTGCAAATGCATGGAGAAGCTTAACGGGCCCAGGAAAGTTACTCCAGTGGGAAGCTCCCAGCTTAAATCTAAAGGCAGCTCTTTGAATGTGCAGAGGCCTTGAGCTAAACAAAAAAATCAAAGCCCCAGATTTGGGCACAGCCCTTCTCCCTGTGCGATACTCCGTCTGGAGCTTTGCAGGTCTAGGCAGAAGAGATCCCAACTAAAAGGAAAGGCTTGTCCCTTCTCATGTCCAGCGTGGGAGTGTGAGACCAGTATAAGGTCACACAAAAGTGCTGAGGGCACTGGTGTAAAGTGGGGGTGTTAGTCTTCCTGCAGTGAAATTTCTGTCTGTGTTCCTCTTAGTCCATCCTTGTCCTAAGCAGGATTTCAGGGATCCCCCAGAAGAGGAAGCTTGTGTACAAAGGAAAGCCAGAGCAATCCCACATCCTGACTCTTCACTCTGCCTCAAGATTATGGGACAGGAAAGAGCTCTGGTGTTTCTCCGTATTCCCTTTGCTCAGACTTGAACTTGCCTCTCACTTGAAAGAGCTAATTAAGGAAGGAAATCAAAGCCCAGAGAGGCGGCTATTACAGCAGCCTGGGCGCAGTGCTGGCTGTAATGCTGATTTCTGTGCACGATATCAAAGCCTGGCAGGGCTGATGTGGATTTCTGCAATGACACTTTACTGAACCAACAGAATAAACTAAGACAATTTCTTAAGACCATTTGTAGGTCAGGTAGACCAGCCTCTTCCCCAAATCCTACACTTAAATCTTGCAGCATTTAATCCTTCATCTGTAACTAGGACTTATATTTTCAGTGCAGAGACAGTGAAGAGCTGGCTGGAAACCGGAAGATGAGAGACTTCAGTGGTTAATGACCAGTGCTTCTTTTAGAAGAAACAAAGCCCTGGCTTCACAGATTTCCCTGAATAAATCCCGCTCCCACTCCAGCCCAGTGAAATAAAATTACACCAGCAGACACAGAAACCAGCACATTATCTAGTGCTGACATTGTCTAGGTCCTATTTCGATTTAGGTTTGAGCCAAGGCTGCCCAAGGAAGCACGATTTCACCCCTAATAAATTGCACAGCGAGGTAACAACATCAGATCAATTCCTCTTTAAAGATTTCAAGGCCCCTTGGCTTAGTTCAGGAGCAAATGTGTCTGGGAAGATCAGAAAGTGATACCTTCCTCAGTTCGCCCATGAGAAAACTGAGACATGTACTGGTTAAATTAGGTGGAGTGGTTGGATGAAGGCAGAGCCAGGACTGGGATGAGCCTCAGTTCCTTGGTCCCTGCTCTAATTGTTGACTAATGCTCACAAAGGTTTGTGAGAACATGAGGAGGTTAAGGCTGGGGCTTAGGGGCTTCACTTACCGCACTGCTACAGGGAATATCCTTGACTTTGAGCCAGGCCAGATCTAATGTCCCCTCTCCCCTGTAGCAGGACTGCAGTCTGTCCTTGATGCGATCGTTGATCTTTTTCAGGACAAAGATGCAAAGAGCAGACTCATCCAGGGACTTCATCTTCCTTTTCTGCCCCTTGGAGAAGACTGTGAAGAGGATATCATCCTCAGGACCAACACCCAAAGACCTTGCTAAGATGGCTCCAGCCTTAGACAAGTAGGCTGCCTGGAGCAATCGGTACTCCACCCCGTTCTTCTCGCAGCCAATGGGCACTTCAACATAGGAGTTAAAGGCTGTGTCCTCCTTACAAAGCCGGACCAGCTTGGAGGTATAAACCTGCTCCTTTGTGGTGGAGCCAGGCGGTGAGATCATCTCAGGCTGCAGAGTTAGGAAGTAGACAAAGTTACCACTGCTGAAGCCATAGATGTAGTAGATATCAAAGTCGGGGATGATGGTAAAGGTGTCTGAGGGGATCTTGATCATAGAGGCCACAAACTCATCATGAAAGACATATGCAAACATCCCATCTGCCTCAGAGTTCTTGGTGAGCTTTCTGCTGGAAATAGTGGGGAAATACTCAGGTTTGCCATCCACGGCAGTGGCAATGAACAACTTGTCATCCATGTTGCTGTAAGAAACAATGACTCCAAAAACAGAGCCACTCTCATTCACCCCAGAGAGATAATGCTCCTTCTTGTGGAAGGGCTCTCCCAGCTTGAAGAGGTCATCCAGCCTCAAAAGCTTGCAGATGCCCTGGTAAAGACTCCCACAGGCTATCAATCGATTCTCCTTGTAGTCTATGAGGAGCATTTTATTTATGTTATTAGTAGGTGTCAAGGGTTCATTGCAGGTTTGGACTATCCTGGGAGGATAACACTTGGGATTATCTTCATCAGGACCAGTCTGGTGGGTAACCAGGACCTTCAGGTCACTGGAGAGTTTGTAGATCCTGTTGACAGCTCCCAAGTAAATGTGCCCAGTTCTTTCATCAACCACCAAGTGGTTGAAGTTCCCCTCTGCTTGTTCTCCAGTAAAACTGACGAAGGGCCTCTTTGGATGGAGTGGCTGTTGCCTACCAAGAGGTGACACTGTAGCAGATAGCAGGAGGTGAGAAACCAGGCAAGTCCATTTCCACATGGCCGGTGACATGATTACAAAGGTTTTGTATTCCCAAGGGAACGAGGATTAAAAGCCGTAAGTGTCTTCAAAAGACCAACTCCCTGGCAGATTTTGTCCTACAAGCAAAGAGAAAAGAAAACAAAAGTACATTACTATGGAGTATTCCTTCCTCCTCCCTCCTTCACAACCATGCCATCATCAGAGCGTATTTAATTGCTAATCCTCCCTTTCTGGGCTCTGAGCTCTCTACTTAAAGCCAGCACAAAGGGAGCCCTCCTGAAAGAAAAGATGCGGGTAGAAAGAGCAGAAATCACATAGCAGAATAATAAACCAGCACCCTTTTACTCTCCATTACACACATGCCCACGCCCCATGGTGCAGCTCAAAAAATCACTGGAAGCTACAACAGCACAGAAGGCTAATGGTAGAAACATCAGGCAGTGTTGCTGTTTGCACTGCCAACCTTCCCCCAGTTGTGTATTTGCCATCTAAGAAGGCAGGACAGGAGAAGGATTATTGTCCTGCTCTTCTGGATGAGGGGCTGAAGCCTAGAGAAGGTCAGGGACCTGCCTACAGGGACGGGTCCAGATGGATGCTGATCTCTTTTGCAAGCCTTGAAGTTTGTTAGAAAGAAGCCAGCTCTGGTCTGACATTAACAGGCTTTCAGGGAGACCTCAGTCCAGAATGGACCTGTTTGAACAGGCTCACTGTGGCTTCCAGATCAAAGCCGCCTCATGTTGGTCCAGCTTGGAGTACAGGCATAGGAATTGTGGAGTGCCAGCCTTCATAGCCACATCTACATGCAGCCAAGCACAGAGCAAACTGAGCACCAGGTCTCCTCCCTCCCCTGGGCTCTCACCAGCAGACCACTCTTCATCTGCTGCATAGACAAAAAAACATTGTCTAGAAGAGAGATACAGTTCCCCTGGGCATCTCAAAGGTCTGAAGAACAAGGGGCTGCCTAACTGTTAGCAGTAACAAAGTCTAAAAGAGGATGAGGTAGGAAACCTAACAACCCAGGGACCAGTCTGGTTACTTTCCACAGAGAGGGAAGAGGGTGTCCTTACACCACTCCATCTCTTAAAATCTCCCAGGCTTTAACAAGGGTGGTGGGAGCAGTATGGGGTTTAAACAGCTTCCATAATTTGGTTCAGCACATCACCAAGCCCCATCCTCATCCCCTGGAAATGCATTTGCCTGCTCAACACATCCATCTGTTCCCTGTTCTGTCACTTTTTCACAGCTCCTTCTGTACCAAGAACAGCTTTGGCCATGGGAGATGGGAGTCCTACCAGCTCAGGTCTCACACACCGAGCTCCTTGATGAGTGCTGACTGCACAACCCTTGTTACAGGTGGCCAGGCCATGGCACTGAAATCTTTCCTCCCTCTAGCTCTCTTTTAGCATCCAGACCAGGAATTCACCAAACTGTTCTCGATTTTAAAAAGGGTACAAACCAAACCCCAGCTCTGCTCCTTGCAGCTCAGTGTCCCATCACCTCTCTCGGAGTGATTCTGCTGAAATCAGGGGTGTAATTAGCTGAGCATAGGTGATGACAGGCAGCCTGAAGAGGCAAGGAAAAGAAATCACTGCATGCAGATCCCAGCAGGGAGGAAGATGTGGCAAAGTAGCAGCTTTTTCAAACCTGTGGAAAATTTACTTCAGGAAATAATAAAGAGAATAAATCCCGTCCTCTTTTGACCCATAGACTGATTAGATCTGGTAGTGGAAAGGGTAAGTCTGGGCTTGTAGAGCATCCACCACTTTTATACCACCCCAAATATTTCCAAAAATTCTCACAGTAGCTGGAATTTCAAAGCTGTTGTATGATCACCTTCACCTCCCACTGCCCTTCCTACCGCAGCAGCCGCGGGCGTCGGATAGATGACGGACAAAGGTCATTTCACATTTACTTTAGGCGTGTTTACCCTGTTCTGCTTTGCCTTTCTGGTCAAGCAAATATTTAATAAAATCAAGCTTATACTGCAGGGTTTGCAAGACTGTCTTGCGAGCAGCAGAGGATTCACTCAGCGGGGATGTGCAGGCTGGTCACGTAGGCTTTTAATAACCTTTATTATGATAGATAGAGCGGCGATGGGATGAGCTCTCCCCGCACAACCATTCCTCTTTCAAAAGAGGCCATCCTTGAGAGGGCAGCAGAAGAGGGAAGCTGTCCCTGTTTGAGTCCTGTGTTCAGAAACATCACGTGGCGACCCTGAACACCAGCTCCCGTCACTTCTGAGTTATGATCCATATTTCTAGCAGACACTGGTTTGATCGGGCACTAGACAGATCTAGGAAGAAATTATTCTTTACAAGTACTAGAAAGATATCTATTTTACTCCTGGATTTTACTGTATTTTGCTTCTCTTAGCACTGCGGAGTCAGCACGGTGGCAGGGCAGGAAAATGGGAACTGCCATGACCCAGAGACCAAACAGATGACCAACAACCCTTCTTCTGCCACGGGAGCCATCTGCCCGAAGGTCATCCTAACACCCAAGAGTGAAGTTGCCACAATAGGAGGAAACCTGCCCATTAAAATAAGCAGTCAATGCAATGTAAAAGGAGAGAACACTCCAGATGTGAAATCTTCAAGCAGGAGAGAATCATGATTGACTTAGAGGTGAGACTGTCCCTTGTAGAGTGAGGGGCAGGGTGAGGGGAACCTTCCTCCAGGCAAAGACAGCAAATTTCATCTGGGAACCAGAGACAGCCCAGTGAGAAACTCCAGGAATGATGAGGGGTCAGACAAGGGTGCTTCAAAAATAGTGAACCTCATGGGGGAAGGTGCTCACCTGTGGAGTAAAGAGCCTCAACAGTCTGCCAGCACCAACGGCCATGAAGCAAGAGCAGGAGAAACCTCCTAGAACAAAGCAGGGAGAGCAGGAGCCTGGGGCTACCTTGCCATCTTCCGTCAGCCATCTGAGTGAGCTTAGAAGCAGGATTTTCTCACTGTACACATCTAGCCCTCATTCCTTCTCTTCCATCTGCTCATGTTGCTTGCCCTGCACCCTCTTGTCCTGGAATCCCAATCAGTATTTGAGCCTTTAAGGGCTATAATATATAATTTGGCTTAATCAATAAATAACAGCAGAGGGCAGAGGCAAGAAAAACTAGTTGTTGAGCTTGCAGAATAGAGGAGGGTTTGTACTACCCCTTAGAGGATCCACCAAGCAGAACGGGGTTATATGTGTCTTTTTACTACCCAAGTCTGGATAGCAGCAGTCATAGCAGCTGGGAAGACAATGTAGTGCCATAGACATACCCCGTCTTTTAAGCTGCTTGGTCTGCAAGCAACTAATTATAAGTAATTATAAAGTAACTAATTATAAGTAAGAAGGCAGTAAGGTCTGGGCTTAGGTTCTGAGCTGGGTGTTTCCAAAAGAAACCCAAACTGCCTTCTCACAATGACTAGGCTCACTTGTCTCTCCCCCCAGAGATGTGGCCAGCAAGCGATGCCATGACCCAGCATGCAGGGCTCCTATGTGAGACCTGACTGTCCCTCTGAGCAGTGCTACATAGCTCCTGCCACAACAGCCTCTTCACCAGGTCCTTATGAAGGTCACTCAGACTTTACAGCTCCAGAGATCTGTAGGGAAAGACCTTTTAGTAGAAAGACACCCTTTTTTTTTGTCTTACTCTGCTGCCTCTCTGCTCTGCTGCTCTCTTCACATGCAGTGACTGTGCTGAGGGGATGCCACTGGTCATAGAAGCTTCTTTAAGCCTAGATCTCCTGGGAAGGTCTCTTCATTGGCCCACAGCATAAAAAAGCTGAGACCCTGCCTACCTGCTTCTCTGACCACCATTAGGCTGTAGTGTTACACAACTTCCATGACATGTAGCAATCCCAAAGGGAGATAACATTATTTTTTCCAAAAGTAGAGCTGCACCAGGTTTGACTCTAGCTTGGACATGATATTGGAGCAGAGGAAGCCTTCTTGCAAATCCAGCTGTTTCAGACAGGGTGCCACTGATGGTCAGAGTCAGCTCCCATCTAAGGTCTTACAACACAATCCTACCTGGGGAACTAGGTCCTCTACTCTATGGCTTGCAAATAAAACATTCCCCACAAGACCTCTTGAATCCATAGTTTGTTTTAAGGACTGATTTCCTCCTGAAGGACAGCAAGTTATGATGCTACCTTACAGCATGCTTACTTGATCACTGCTGTTGGCCATTTCCTGTAAATGTTGGAGACCACTGAGTTGGAGGAAGTGCCTTGATTCTGAACTGGGGTCTCCAAAGAATGATCCCAAGTCTCTACAACATGCAACCTGATTGTCAAGAAATGGGGCCCTGGACAAGAAATGTCTGGATACAAAAAAGGCTGGGGGGGAAGAAACCTTCCTAACTTCACTCAGTATGTGGCAGTTATTAGATGGGAATGCTGAATATATCCTCAAAACCCTGCATGTTTCAAGGGGACAAATTCAAGAAGCACGTGCTGTGGCTGAGGAAGTAGGAATAAATCAATGACAAAGAGGACACAAAGGACTGGTCTGCGAATTGACAGGCAGGGAAGGACTTGGAAAGAAGTGTACAGGCAGAGGAGAAAGACAGAGATGGAGCATTCGGTCATGATTGACGATCTCACAAAAGCCACGGTCATATCCTTGTATTGGAGATTGGCACAAATCCACCCCACTGCAATGACAGCTCCTGAAAGGAACATGTCACTGCATGAAGATGGCAGACGACAGCATCTTCCCATTTTTCTCACACACACACGCAACCCTCCTGCCATTGAAGGTGGCAGACAGATTCACATCACAAGGTCCCCTGCCACAGCCACATGCTGGCAGCAGGGACACTACAAGGTCAGCAGCAAGAGGAGTCACGCTTGAGAGCCTGGCTGCAAAGAGCCATGGAAGCAAATACACCCCAGATCCAGCTTCAGACAGGGGTTAAAAACAACAGTATGTGTTAAGATCTAGAACAGGACCAGAACAGGCTGAAAAACAGCACTGGGAAGGGAGCAAATTCAGCACCTCCTTGTACAGAGCTGATACCACTCTGGGGTGCAGTGGCTGGTGGGATGGGCTCATTGAGCCCTCCACCGGGCACCACATGGCTAGGAAGAAGCCAACAGCGCCCAGGGCTCCCTGGCAATGCCAACAGCAAGGCTCCGTGGTTAATGAAGCCCAGTGTTAATCAGGCAGCACGCTCCTCTGTTTACTTTTGCTCCACTCAGGCTCAGCTATTCATTTCCCGGGATGTGGGAAGCCGTGCACAGATGCTGATGAGGCAGACGCCCGGCGACAGAGCCAGCACAGAGCAATTCAGCACCAAGTGCAGCTACAGAATCCTTTTAATCTCAGCTAAAGATGTTGGGTTGTTTTTTGTTTTTTTTTCCCTGGCTTCCTTTAATAAAGCCTGATTACCATGGAGAAAAGCTTTTCTCTGGGAGCCGACATGGCAAGAAAACTCATACGGAGACATTGTCAACAGTTCCCCCAACAAAGACCAGCTTCTAACTTCAGCTAAACCCTTTCTCCCCGAACTTAAAACCTGTCTGGCAATGCCTGATGGAAACTGAACTCTCTCTTTGAGGGCATCCCACACCAGACCATCTTTTCTTTGGAGTTCCCTGCGATGAACAGAACCCAGCGCAAGCGGCAGCTTGTCCCAAATAAAGAGATTAATTTCAGGAGTGGCTTGTTTGCAAGGCACTAAAGCTAAGGCAGGACAACATGGCCTTCAATCATCACACAGATTATTCTATTCAGGCACCCAGAATGGTGCCCATCACCTTGTTACCTGAGCATCTGTCAGAAACCTCTTAAGTGATGGGATTAACACTTGCCTCAAGTAGGACTTTCTTTTTTTTCCTGATACCCCCATGTGATAAAACTGCATATGGATGGCGTCTCTGCCTGCATTTCAGGTTTCTTATCAGCAAAAGCAGGTCAGAGCTGTGCTCCTTTGTGCTTGGGAGGGAAAGCAGAGAGGTTTGTAATAGTTTCTCAGTTCCTCCAGGAATTTGCTACACAGAGACTTGAATGAAAGAACTCAAATATTCAGTGCCACAGAAACAAGAATGGAGTTTTGAGGTCATGGAAATAACCTACAAATCCAGAGAGCAGGGTTTAACTCTTATTTTTCTGGAGCAGGCTCACCTGAAAATATTCTGGGGTTAAATACATTAAAATTATTCCTTATCATAGTGACTGGAGAAATGTAAAACCCCCCAGACAAACAAACTACTGTAGCAACAGCAAGCAAGAGCACAGAGTCATTGATTTTGAAGCAAACCGCATCACAACAGTGCCTAACTTTGTCGGTCCTGCATCGAGGAACATGTGTATGAGACTATGTAGGTCCAAAGCACCTATAAAAAGTTAAAAGAAAGTGAAGGATTGCCAAAATTCAGAGTATCAGGTTGACTTCTGTTTCAAAGACTCATTCTTGTCCCCTGGCAAAACCACCATAAGCTCCAAGGGCTCTGTTCTCCTCGCTACAAAATGTTTCTCTTCATTTAGGGATATGGCCTCAAGCTGCACCAGGGCAGGGTCAGATGAGATGTTAGGAAAAAATTCTTCACTGAAAGAGTTGTTGGGATGTGGAACATGCTGCCCTGGATGTGTTTAACAGACGGGTAGATGAGGTACTTAGAGATATGGTTTAGCATAGAACAGGAACGGTTGGATTTGATGATCTTAAAGGTCTTTTCCAACCTTGTAATTCTGTGATTCTGTATTTCAATGAGGTGCAACTCTTCAGTGTCCAGTTGGCCATGAATTTAAAGGGCACTTTGCAGGTAAGGAGACCCTGATCTGACCGTGATTGTAGAAGCGAAGGGGAATAAGCACAGCCCCTGTCCCTAAGGGG
This sequence comes from Gallinula chloropus, assembly GCF_964237585.1. Classification (NCBI taxonomy): domain Eukaryota; kingdom Metazoa; phylum Chordata; class Aves; order Gruiformes; family Rallidae; genus Gallinula; species Gallinula chloropus. The sequence continues at coordinate 2,975,347 of NC_140085.1, read as the reverse complement.
ATGATGACTATTGAAAATGACCCAGTTGGTCTCCCCAGCTTGTGTATCAATGACAGCATTATAGGTCAACCTTGAGGAAAATGGCATTTCCTTCCTCAGAAGTCAAGTGTATGCTCACAAACTCCCTTCAAGTCTCTGGGGACTCTGAAGAGTACCCAAATGAAGTCTTTACATTTTCTGTGCCTGGTCCAGACAGGAGCCTTAAAACACCCCTTTGGTCCTCAAACAGCAAGGAAGGGGCTCTGACCCCACGTTTCTCCACGAGTCAGCAGGCAGTTATTTTCTCGTTGGCTGGGGCTGTATAGCACAGTTTACGTTGGATTGAATGACAGTGGGTGGATGTTTCCCCCTGCTTTGCAATCTCTAGGAAGATCTGTGAGACACAAGTCCTCTCTCTCAGGCTGAAGTCTTGCAATTAGCGCTGTATAAATCCACGAAGAGCCAAATCTCGTAAGACAGAGACCATACTTCAGCTGTCTCCTGAAAGCCTGGCATAGAGGGTAACTCCATATTCACAGTGACTTTGTGATCACTGGCTATTTTAATCTCTGTGTCTACATGAGACGCTCACGGAGATAAAATGTAGGACTTAAAAAAAACCAAACCCAAACCTTTAAACCTCGATCTAGTGGTTGTTGGAGCATCAAGATCTATATTTGGAGGTGGGGAAAGTGATTGCAAAGAAGCCAGGAGTGAATCCTCAGTCTTCAAAGTCTGAGATTTCGCTACATATTCAAAAGGCAGCTGGGAAAAAAGCACCAGGACTGGGAAAATCAGAGATGATACCAGGATGGTGAATAAGGTTTGGAAAGAAACCCCCAGAGTGACGCAGAGTCAGTGGATTTGCTGCGTAGGATCAGATACCTGCAAACCAGATGAGCTTCAGTTGCCCAGAAAGCCAGTGGCATCCTGGCCTGTATCAGGAATGGTGTGGTCAGCAGGAGTAGGGAAGTGATAGCTCCATTGTGCTCAGCTCTGGTGAGGCTGCACCTCAAGGACTGTGTCCAGTTTTGGGCCCCTCACTACAGGAAGGATGTTGAGATGCTGGAGTGTGTGCAGAGGAGGGTGATGAAGCTGGTGATAGGTCTTGAGCACAAGTCCTGTGAGTAACAGCTGAGGGAGTTGGGGCTTTTTAGACTTGAGAAAAGGAGGCTGAAGGGAGATCTTATCGCTCTCTACAACTACCTGCAAGACAGCTGCAGAGATGTCACAATTGGTCTCTTCTCTTGGGTGATAAGCAATAGGACAAGAAGAAATGACTTAAAATTGCATGAGGGGAGATTTAGGTTGGATATCAGGAAGAATTTCTGTATTGAAAGGGTTGTCAAGCATTGGAAAAGGCTGCCCAGGGAGGTGGTGGATTCACCATCCCTGGAGGTATTTAAAAGGCATGTAGATGAAGTCATTGAGGACATGATCCAGAGGTGACTAGTCAGGGTTTGGTTATGGTTGGACTCAATGATCTAAAGGGTCTCTTCCAACCCAGGTGATTCTATGATTCAGTTACCAGTGACCAATACTTGATGGTTCATTGAGTGTGGGAAGTTCTCTCGAATGAAGAGTCTACAACTAGCCAGCCCAATGTGATTGATGCAGAGCACAGCTGTGTATTCACAGGGACTGGGATCCTCTCGAGTAAGGACCATCAATTCACTAACTGTGAAGCTGTACCAACCCTTACAGTCAGAAACAGGCTGAACACCCAGCAGGAGGAGAAACATAAAGGAAATGTTGTTAACAATGCTATATATCTGGTAGGAAAGAGATAGAGGTGTGATGATTTCTCTCCAGTGACGCAGGGTTTGCAGCAGAGGCGAGAACAGAGTCTCCCTTTATACTTTATTCAGCATAAAATTTCCTCCTTTCATTTATGGCAGGTGTCCAGCCCGTTTTGGAGCAGCAACCATTAGCCATGGATGGGACCAGTGAAAAGATCCAACGCAGCAAATCCTTCATCATCAGCTTCCCACGCAAAAGGCTAAAGAGAGCAGATGAGTGAGTACAGTCCCATAAAACAGGGATGGCTGAACCATCTCAGATCGTAGCCAGATCTTGAGTCCAACACATGCATTATCACTAGTGGGAAGGAGTAGTGCTGACTGGCATTTGCTTTTCCAAACCCAAAGGAAAGCTTCACTTTACCGCAACCATTAGCAATATTTTAGTGACAACTGTGGGAAAAAAAATTATGAGGCATCTCCTTGTTTCATTTTCTCTGCCCTCACTCATTCTGACCAAATTCCTAAGTGATTCTGGGTGGGTCATTATGCACTCACAAACCTCCTGGTCAGACACATGTCATTTATTTTATCACTCTGCCTCTTGCGTGACAGCTCTACGACCAAGTGGCCTCTGTCTTTCAGCCCTTGAGCAGGTCAGATGAGCGACAGTCTCTTTCCATGTTTCTGTAGCACCTCGGGCAATAAGGTCCCAATCTGGTTAGTCCATAACTTGCACGTGTTAGCTGAAGTAATCTATTTCTGCTGGCTCTGCAAGCCTGGAAAGAGATCTTCAAAAGATGTCGGATGGATGATTAGTTCATAGTTCTGTGCCAGAGTTCACCAGCCCTAAATTCCAGACATCTTCTGCAGATATGAGACTGCTACAGAGCACGACCTCTTCTTTATAAATGAAACAATACAGCCCCAGACAGATATTTTTTGAACAATGCTAACCCACAGCATGCTTTGCTTGGCTTTCCCTCACAAACATCATAAAAACCTCATTAAAATTGGTTATAACTCTTAACCACTCTGGCATCAGAGTACTTTTTATCATGTTCAAAGTGAAACAGGGCTTACTGCAGCTGCTGTGATTTTGGGAATCTTCAGACTGAGATTCCCCCTGAGATACAGTAGGCAAGATCAACCCAAATGAGAGGATGTCCTCTTCAGAGGACTCTCACTTCAGACCACTTTGCCTAAAACCTTCTGTTTCCACTTGACTTGGATTTATTTTCTTTTTATAATCAGGCTGATGGGTAGTTGAGATGTCACCCCATCCAAAAGGCAAACGAAGGGACAAGACTCTGCTGGAGAGCCCAACACTTACATGTGCAGAGACATCCAGCTGAGACACAATTTCAAGCCCAGCAGCAGCAAAAGGGATTGCCTCGGCTCGTTCTGCTGATAGCTGTAAGGAGGCAGTGTGGACACAGCCCTGATAAGCAGTGGCTTTGGGAGCATTTTGGGGAAAGAAAAAGAAAAAAAAAAAAGAAGAAAAAGAAAGAAAAAAGACAGTCTGACATCTGTCCTACCACAGTCCTGTGATGCCTCATTTTACAGGTGATGCAGAAAGCCTACAACAGGTACTTTCAGCAAAGAACCAGCTGCAAAACTCACCCCACCCCAAAATAAAAATTACCTGGATAAACTCACCCCACCCCAAAATAAAAAATACCTGGATAAATTATTACAAATTTGCTATTACCTTTCTCCTCCAGTGACTTTGTCACCACAAGAGGACAAGCCCAGCTGCTGCCAACACATACAAAAGCCAACGGGAAGTTATTCTTAGAGCCCTGCCCGGCTGTTGCTGTAGGATAACCAGCTCCAAATCATGCTTGACAGCCTCAAGATACTGCTGAGCTAGACAGGACACCTATGGCCAACATCAGATACAGGCAGGAGCTAGAATTGGGCTAATGCAGGTAAAAAGATAATCACATGCTCTGTTTGTTAACAGGAAGATTAGAAGGGAGCTGATGTTGTGTACACACGTAGAGGCTGAGTTTGCAAGGAGATACACAAATCTATCCTGTACAGCATACAGACACATTTATTTTTGCCCAGAATTATGCAATTCCTGTAACTCCTGGAGCAGTGCAGCATGTGCATGCATAATTACACCGAGCATTAACACCTATAGCTCAGGTTAGCTGACATGTTCTGTTACCAAGACTCGGTTTTAAGGTCCTCATTACTTTGACAGACCTGAGCTGCTCAAGGGACAATTTCCTTCTCAGCTTGGTGTCTGCCTTGGGCTAACATTACCATAGGAAGTTGCATTCAAAATGGCTTGGGCGATTCTGAGAACTAAATTAGTCCTTCTAAGTTTTTGCAAGTTATTGATTTTGGGGTTTTTTTTTCTGTGTTTGACCTTTGTTATATATTTTAAATTGTCTTACTGCAAAGCTTCCTTTCTTTGGACCAGGTAGGAAAAATTGGGAAGGTCCTACCCTGCTGTCACAGGGATCATAGAAACCTAAAATCTCCTGAGTTGGAAGGGACTCATAAGGATCATAGAGTCCAACTCCTGGCTCCACACAGGGCCAGATAAGTCAGAGCAGGGCACTGAGGGCATCTTCCAGATGCTTCTTGACATCAGGCCAGCTCGGAGCTTTGCCCACTTCCCTGGGGAGCCTATGCCAGTGCCTGACCCCCTCTCAGGACAGAACCTCTTCATAACAGCCAACCTAAACCTCCCCTGGTGCAGCTTCATGCTGTTCCCTTGGGTGCTATCCCTGGTCCCCAAAGAGAAATTGGCACCTGACCCTTTGCTCCCCCTCAGCAGGAAGCCACAGACCCCTGTGAGGTCTCCCCTCAGCCTCCTCTTCTCCAGGCGGAACAAACCCAGAGCCTTCAGCCTTTCCTCATAAGACTGTGCCTACAGACCCTTCCCCATCCTTGTTGCCCTCCTCTGGACACTCTCCAACAGTTTTGTGTCCCTCTCATACTGTGGTGCCCAAAACTGCCCCCAGGACTCAAGGTGTGGCTGCCCCAACACAGTGTAGACTGGGATCTTCTGGCCATGCCCAGGAATCTAAATTTGACCAAGTTACAGCATCTAATAATAAAAGCAAAGATTTTGCCTTTCCCACCGTTCCCAGGCTGGATCAGACAGCACTTGGGCTATCACCACAGGATGAGTAAAACACGCTCAACATCAGGGATGAAGGGACTAAGCAGGTTTTCCCTGCGCTTATTCGCTGCGTCAGCTGGAGGTTGCTGTGGTGCTAAGCACCGCTGCTGAGGGAAACTCTGCTGTGCTCCCTGATGGACTTCTGCTGCAGCTTGGCTTAATTAACCCAGTCTCAGAAAGAAAAAAGAGGAGGATGCTCTTACACAGGGAAAGGAAGGTTGGGAAGTGGAGGTGGGGGGCAAGAAAAGTGGGCAGAAACTACTCAGGAAAAGGGATATGAGCAGGGACTGGGAAATGTGGGCAAATTGTGGATTTGCAAGTTTTTTTGTAAGCACTTGCTTACATTCACTCCTCATGAACTGATCCCATGGCTCCCGAGTTTCCTGATTCCCCTAAGACGGGTTTCCTCCAGCTGCCGACAAATCTGGAGGTCAAATCAGTTACACAAAGTTATGGGGAGAGATTTCCGGTTTTATCTTGCACAAGAGCTTAGAAAATGCATATCAAAAGGAAGTCAAGGCAACTGCAGGGAGGAGAAGAAGGAAAAAAAGTGCAGCTAATTGCTGAATTACTGCAGAGTTATCCAGCATCCTCCCTAAACCTGTTCACTGAGCAGAGCTTGCAGGAGGTCTTCAGAGCGAAGGTCAACACTATCCCCTTCCAAATCCTTCTTGATACCAATATTTCATGTCAAGCCTGGAGGGAGCTGCCAAATTATGAGACTCAGGAACCACAGCCTTATTTACAGAGTATTCCTCTGCATGTTAAAACCACGGGAATGACCTGGGAGGAAGGGGTGGAACGAAGCTCCTGTTATTTCACCATTGCATGACAGCTCATACCAGCACATCACACATTGTCCCAAAGAGCTTGTCCAATTCCCCCCAGTAAAATATCACATTGCTGCTTGCAAAGTGTTTTGCGTTTGCATGGCAAGGCTTTTATAAAGGGGAGGAGGGGGTGGGCAGGGCTGCAGGGGTGGCCAGAAGCTGCTAGAAGCTTCCCCTAGGTCTGACAGAGCCAACACCAGCCAGCTCAAAGATAGACCCGCTGCTGATGTAGGCTGAGCCCATCAGCAGTGGTGGTAGTGCCTCTGGGATAGCAGAAGTAAGAAGGGGTGGGGGGGAAGAGCAGCAGCTTTTTGTGGACAGAGAGAGGGGTGAGAAGATGTGAGAAATTCTGCAGACACCAAAGTCAGGGAAGAACAGGGGGAGGAGGTACTGGAGGCACTGGAGAAGAGATTCCCCTGCAGCCCATAGAAAAGACCATGGTGGAGCTGGTCATCCCACCACAGCCCATGAAGGATGGTGGGGAGCAAAGATCCCACCAGCAGCCTGTGGAGGCCCCCACACTGCAGCAGGTGGAGACACCTGAAGGAGGTTGTGACCCAGTGGGAAGCCCACACTGGAGCAAGCCTCTGGCAGGACCTGCAGCCTGTGGAGAGACCGACAAACACTGGAGCAGGTTTGCTGGGGTGCTTGTGACTCTGTGGAGGAGCAGGATGGAGCAGTTTGGGCCTGAGGATCTGCACCCTATGAAGTGACCCACACTGGGGCAGCTGGTGAAAAGCTGAAGCCCCGTGGGAAAGGACTCATGTTGGAGAAGTTTGTGGAGAACTGTCTCCTGTGGGTGGGACCCCACGGTGCAGCAGGGGAAGGGTGTGAGGTGTCTTCTCCTGAGGAAGAAGTAGTGTCAGAGACAACTCACGACAGACTGACCACAACCCACATCCCCATCAACCTGTGCTGATGGGGGGAGGAGGGAGAGAGAATTGGGGGATAAAGTTGAGCCTGGGAAGAAAGAAGGGGTGTGGGGAGGGGTTTTAAGGTTTGTTTTGATTTCTTATTGCTCTATTCTGTTTTGACTGGGTAATAAATGAAATACATTTTATTCCCTGTTAAATCCAGTTTGCCCCAGGCAGTAATTAGCAAATGGTCTCTCCCTGTCCTTATCTTGACCCAGGAGCCTTCCCTTGTACCTTCTCTCCCCTGCAGAGCTGAGGGGGGCAGTAATAGAGAGCTATGGGGAGGGGGGCACCCAGCCTCCAGCCAGGGTCAACCCACCACACAAAGGCAAACAGCAGCTCAAAATACTTCTACTACAAGCAGGTCACCTCCAGAAATTTCAGTCTAGAAACACCCCACAGGGAGCCAGAAGTCCAAGGAGGTGCAGACCTGATTATGGTCCCACAGAATCCCTATCTCTGTGCCACAATGACAACTGTTCTGCAGAACCACACATGCAGCACCATGGGAACCTATTTTATAGCTGATTTTTGCTATTACCACCTCCTTTGGTCCGTGTTTTAGGAAAACACACCCACTAATGGCTCTGGAGCAGTGAATTCCCATCAGTCTTAAACCCGTCCACTCCGCCAGCACTTTGCCAGCATCAGCAGAACAGGCACATTATACACTTGAGTGTCATCGCTGAAGCTACTTTAAATAGTTCAGTGGTCACCGTGTTCAGCTGGGAGTCTGCATGGATGCACCCAGAGCGTCCTGAAATGATACAGCACTGAGCCCTGCTGCTGGCACCCAGCCTGTGGAGCCCAGGGGAGGAAGGGAGGAGGTGTTCTCTCCAGCTACTCTGCTCCTAAAGCCTTCTACAATTATACATGTGCTTCCCTACACTGACAAATGGAGAGGAGAGGAGAGGAGAGGAGAGGAGAGGAGAGGAGAGGAGAGGAGAGGAGAGGAGAGGAGAGGAGAGGAGAGGAGAGGAGAGGAGAGGAGAGGAGAGGAGAGGAGAGGAGAGGAGAGGAGAGGAGAGGAGAGGAGAGGAGAGGAGAGGAGAGGAGAGGAGAGGAGAGGAGAGGAGAGGAGAGGAGAGGAGAGGAGAGGAGAGGAGAGGAGAGGAGAGGAGAGGAGAGGAGAGGAGAGGAGAGGAGAGGAGAGGAGAGGAGAGGAGAGGATGTCAGCCTGCCCATCAGCAATGGCACTCTGTAGACAGCTTGCTGCCACTGCAAAGCGCACCTACAATAGGAAAAAAATCTTCCTTTCCCCTTCCATCAATATCTTCCCAGGGCCAGCCACTCAGACGTGGCTGGAAGTTGCAGGTGATCTGCACTTTGAGGGACCTGACCTTTTGTTTGCAGGAACAAACGCCTAACGCTATCAACAAATCACTCTGGAGCAGCCTTTAGGAGGGTGATGCAATTGTTTTAGCTATTTGCACAGCCTTGTAATTGCAGATCCATCATCACAAAGCATCAGCTGCGTTAGGATAGGTGTTACAGAGAAAACCCAGTACCAGAAACAGGCATATGAGCCCGTTCAGTCTGCAAAGGATGGTTTATGGGTTTGCAATAACCAGCCGTTTCAGATCAGGGTCATACTATCCAGAAGAAAGTAAACTTGTTTGCTTTAGAGTCAGCCACAGAGAAAATGTCACCCCCACACCCTTAATTTAATCCAGATCCCACCACCATCTGCTTTGTTCATCTCTGCTCACGCAGGCTGAAGGCACCTGTGTCTGAGACAAGGGTGGGGGCGTGGGAAGGTCGTCTCTGTTCATAAAATCCTGCTCATTAGAAATGGAGACCTTGATAACAGGGGGCTGTAAGACCTGAAGAAACTCTACAAAACAGATGGACAGGTGCTGAAGGAGCAAAACCCACTGAGGATTGTTTTCCTCCTGCCCCTCACCCCTCTGAGCTGCACTGCGAGAGGACAAGCCTGCCCTCATCTTCCCACTGCATCCATCACTCCACTCATACCTCTTTGCAAACCAGGATTTGTTGGTTCTTCCCTCACCCACAGCTGCACTTTGAAATGCTGCACAAGCCTCAAATACTGTAAAAAACCACAAGTTTTGGGTTTGCATAGCAAGGTTTGGGGGGAGCAGGATGCAGAGGTCCCCTAGGGACCATTACCCAAAGCTGAGCCCATCAGTGATGGTGGTAGTACCTCAGGGAGAACAGTGATGAGGGTAAAGAAAAAAGACCAAGCAGCAGCTTTTTCCCATCAGAGAAAAGAGAGAGAAGATGTGAGAAATTCTGCAGACACCAAGGTCAGGGAAGAACAGGGAGGGGTAGGGAGGAGGTGTTCCAGGCACCATGGAGAAGGTCATGGTGGAGCATGTTGTCCCCTGGCAGTCCAGGGAGGATGGTGGGGAGCAGAGATCCCACCTGCAGCAAGTGGAGATACCTGAAGGAGGCTGTGACCCAGTAGGAAGCCCACACTGGAGCAAGGCCCTGGCAGGACCTGCAGGCTGTGGAGAGAGAGGCCCACGCCACAGCAGGTTTGCTAGGGGGACTTTTGACTCTGTGGGGGACCAGGCTGGAGCCATCTGGGCCTGAGGATCTGCACCCCATAGCAGTGACCCATGATGAGGCAGCTGCTGAAAAGCTGAATCCCATGGGAAGGACTCATGCTGGAGAAGTTTGGGGCACCCCACGCTGGAGCAAGGGCAGAGTGTGAGGACTCTTCCCCTGAGGAGGAAGGAGTGGCAGAGACAATTCATGATGGACTCACCACAACCCACATCCCCATCACCCTGTGCTGATGGGGAAAGGAGGGAGACAATTGGGGGATAGAGTTGAGCCCAGGAAGAAGAAGGGGGAGGGGGGTTTTTAAGGTTTGTTTTGATTTCTCATTGCTCTATTCTGTTTTGACTGGGTAATAAATGAGATATACATTTTATTCCCTGTTAAATCCGGTTTGCTCCAGACAGTAATTGGCAAATGAACTCTCCTTGTCCTTATCTTGACCCAAGAGCCTTTCTTTGTACCTTCCCTCTCCTGCTCAGCTGAGGGAGACAGTGATAGAGAGCTTTTGGGGAGGCACCCACCCCCCCAGCCAAGGTCAACCCAACACATCATGACAGCCTGCCTGCACCTCTGCGCTTCGGGGATGCAGTCACTACTGCTCCTACTCTGCATCCCCCCTGCTTGTGGAGAGCATCATCTGTGCTCCAGCCCTTGGGGGCCTTGGGTAAGGGGCTGGAGCACTCAGTTCCTGGCCCTGGCTCCTGCGTGGCTGGGACATGCAGCTTGGGGCCGGCTGGGGACGCTTGGGTGGCCACAGATGGATTTCAATAACATGAGGCACCCACTTGCATGGGAGGTTGGGCTGAAATCTGCCCTGGCTTTAGAAGTCAGAGGCTGTAAAGCTTTTCCTTTGACTAGAGGGAAAAGACAAGGAGGGGAGAGACGGGAAATAAAGTCTGGGCTGTTGGATGGGATTTTCAGCTGCACGCAGCTTTGGTTTGTGCTGGGTGCTGTTGAGCTGGGCAGACCTGGGGAGCGCATCCCAGTGCCACTTCTGGGCTTTTTTTATTGTTTATACTCAGTACAACAACAGTGTAAGTGGTAAGTAGAGGCAGGGACTGCTCCAAAAAGCAGCAAGTCCCTCTAGCAACTCTCTTTACCTGACTGACCCTTGCTAGGGCAGTGCCAGCAAATACATGGGAAACGTGGTACAAGCCACACTTTGGCAAGTCCACGGCCACAGCTCGGTACTGTGGGGGCCCATCAAACTCTAAGCTGTCTGCAGTAAATAGGAAATCCCCATCAGAAGAGAGCTCACAGCCACAGTCCTGCCAGATGCTGGAGAGCCAGGCTAAAAATTGCAGGCAGCATTCACCGGTGTAAGAACGCTATCACGATCCAATGGGTTATTAATAACAAGGTATTTCTCCTCTGCGGCCATCTGCATCCCACATGCCCCCACAAATCCAGCACGTTCCTCTCTCATTTGGTCAGATAATTCCCTTCTTTTTTTTCCTTGCCTTCAAATCATGCACTAAGGCAGCACTCAACAGGCAGTTTCTCCCGTACAGTCCATGCAGACTAACGTTGTGCCAAGCACCATGAACTCAGAACAGAGGCTTTTCTACCGAGGTGCCAGAAATAATACAAATAAACTCTTCTTCTCTCCCTGGCTTTATATCTACAGCTCCCACACATCACTACCAGCGGGGTTTTAAAACTAAAACAGACTGGGCCTACGTGGCTTGAATTTATTCTGGGAATTTATCTCTTCTTTGCTGAAAGCTCTGTGTTTGCTTGATCTTCCTGCCTTCCAAGTCCTACAAGTGCCACATGTTGCACAGCTGGATTCCTGACAGAGAAAGAAAACAGGAGGGAAAGGAGAAGAGATTTATATATATATATATGAATGCAATGGCCGAGGTTCTCAAAAGTCGCCTGTGAACTTCAGCAAAGTAGCTCCTGGTATCTCCAAGGAACCTATGCACAGGAAACACAGAGCTCTCAAGTTTCCAAAAATCTGCTCTCCACGGGCAGAAGAGGAAGGAAAAGAAAACCAGGGGGCTCCGAAAGACTCACTGCTCTGAAGATGCTCAAGACCAGCTCTTGCAAGAAAGGATTTGCAGAAAAAGCTGTATTGGGGAAAGCTGGAGATAAGACAGCCAGGAGGAAGGATGATGGATCTGTGTAGCAGTAAGGGAAATGCTGACTACTTTTAATTCTCAAGCTCGCTGGAGTGTGACTACTAAAATAATAACGTGTTTGTCCAGCTCCAGGAGAATTTGTTCACCTTCAGCAGCTGTGACAGGGGGATACCCCTGGGCTCCAGCACAGCTAATGGTCCCACACAGGAATGGGCAGAAGCATCCGCTGCCAGCGTGTCAAGGCAGCTATAAAGCAAGAAAAGCTATGGGGAAGAAAGTGTTTTCATCTTGAGAAGTGTTTTTTCCTTTAAAAAAAAATCACACTGAAGGTGAAAAATGAGGGAAATGTTATTTCCCATGAAATGAAGTATTGAGCTCTGCAACGGGGCGGGGGAACAGAAAACAAAGCAAGCTAGAGGTTCAGTTCATAAATACAGGAGAAGGTCAACCTCCTTCTCACCAATAACTCTGTCCCGCAGGAATTGAGCATGGTATTTGATATAGGACAGAGATTTTATTCCTTCCTCTGTGTGGGAAGGCTGACACACGTATCCTCCACCCCTTCATTCACCTTCCCCACCACCTAACAGCATCGCTTTAGGTCCCTTCCACCAACCACCCTGCTTCAGCAGCAACATAAACCAGTGTGAAATCTTTTCTCTTTTAACATGGAGCTGAGAAAGGCATTTATTGGGTTATTTTCTTCTGTGTTTCTGACTAGGTAGTCACTGTAAAACCTTCTGCCTCAGCCCAGCAACAACAAGACCTTGGAAGAGGCTAATTACGGGTGGTGAAGTCAGTCACCCACTAGCAGAGCACAGTAGAGACAGGCAAGCACAAACCTGCACCTGGAGACCTTTTTGCTTGTTATTAAATAAAGCTGATTTTCCTGCCTGTGTTACCAGGAAAGGAGAAGCAAGACAGGAGAGAAGACAATCACCAAGTGCAACCACTGCATGGAAGGGGTCATGTTTTTCTCTTCCAGCTCTCTACAGCAAGCCAAAGGAGCACAGACTTCAAGTGTGATGCTGTAACTTTTGCATGTCTTTGTGTGGGTATGGAGAAGCCTCTGATTTATCCACATACACATAAGCAGAAGGGGAGGCAGGAAAGCAGCCTGCATGGCCATGTAGGCTGCTGCTGGGGAAGAACATGGCTCAACGCACCCTGTGCATGGGCCAGCAGGAGCCGTGGAGATGTGTGCATGAGCAGGAGTCCATACACCACCAAGGACTGTGAAAACAGATTGTCATGGAGTTGCAATCTGCTTGGGATCTCCTCCAGGCTTGGGGCACCTGGCGCTGCCCCACTTGAGTGCTCATGGCCAAGCTCCAGCCGAGCCACTCGGAGGAACGAGAAGTGGTGCCCAACCTTCATCCCTTACCCTGCCAGTCCCTCAGCAACCCCTTTGCAAGCAGCAGAGCCTGGACCAGCACTTCCTAAAAAAGCATTAAAGCAACTGAGCTTACAGGAAGCCACAATCCCAGGTACAAAGGGTTTTTTCCAAGATTACACCATTTATTCCCAGTCCCAAAACAGAGCAAAACCCCCAACCATTTTCCTTCCTTTCCTCTCCTTATAAGCCAGAAAACCCCTTCTCCCACCAGGACCTGATCAAGGGATGTTGGAGGAAAAAGAACCAGCCTTGCTTTAAACCCCTCCTAACCCTGGCTGTGCAGCAAGGCTGCTCTTCCTTCTCCAGCAACCTCATCCCAAACCTGCACAGCCTTTCCTGAACTGGGGGCAAAACTGGTAGTGATCCATGAAAAGCACAGGGTGAAGAGATTGGCTTTTTTTTCTTGCATTTGTGTGTAGAAGTGTGCATACAAATGTATATGTGTATGCAAAACACACACACATATATATATGGATGCATGTATGTAGTTGTATTTAAAGAAAAAGTGACAGCAACTTCAGCTACAGAATGATGAGACAGCTGGGCACATGCTGGTAGTACTATACAACCCAAATCTCTTTCTTTTCACTGTTGGACAATCAAGGCATCTCTGAAATGAATACAAAAAAAGAGCCCAAACAGCTGGAAACAGGGTGATGCCTGGAGAAACTGGCTCCTGCACAGCAGAGAGCGTGTGTGTGAGCTGCAGATGAGTCAAAGTCTGAGGGCTGCCTTGTGTCAGCCATTGCCTGTGCCAATGACAGCAGCTCCCGACAGCCTTTAATAACATCACTTGCAGATTCTGGAGCAGGGAGGGGGGAGGCAGGGGCAGGGGAGGGGGGAGGCAAGCCGTTCTCCTGTGGGCTGGTGTGCTATCCCACATCTTTGCCAAAAGGTGGTACAGAGCTGGTGCCTCTGTAATCACAGCCTGAGATGTGTTATCTTGGGAGGTAACAGAGGACACAGCCTGGAGAGCAACCTCAGGTATGCAGGAGGAAAGGCTGAGCGGGGGATCCCATGGCCAGGAGGACATGGAGATGTGCTGGGGTCAGGCAGAGGTGGACACGGTGGTGGGTGGGGGGAACTCAGCCCTATCACAGTTCCCAGTGCAGCATGAGGTACCTCTGTGGCTTCACACTGCCAACATCCAGATTTACACTGATAAGCAACCAGGAGACAAGGAGCTCTCTCTATTTCCATGCAGAATAGGTAAAACAGAAAGAAATATGTGCAGAGAAGCAGGTCACAATGAGAAGACACAAGCCCAGCTGCCTTGGTTCCCCAGTGTGAAGGTGGGAAATCAGTCACTACCAGGTCTTGTGGATGCTAGAAAGCTCAGACTTGTGAAGATGCTAAAAATCTTCAGCTCAGTCCAGATTTGGAAAGCTTTAGGAAGAGCTTGGGAGCGCATCATGTTCTGATTATTTACTTCTTCAAGCTAAGGAGAGACCTACTTCACACACCGCCTCCCGGAGAGGCGTTAAAATCAGGCATGTAAAATAAGAAGGAAATGAAAATCGACTTGATAGCTCCTTCCCCTTCCTAATGGGTAATACTTACTTAATTATACCCGCTTGCCATTTCTTTTTCCTGCCTTCTCTGAGATTATTATGCAGAGAGAAATTGGTCCTAAAACTTGTTGCTTTCATTGAGAGGCATCTCTCAACTGTTTGCTTTGCCAAGGCAGGTGAGGGCAGCAACTCCACTGTAAGGGAGGAAAAAATCCATCCTGAACGGCTCTGACAGGCATTGGGTTTAGCATCCAACTGCCCTCCTTTCTCCATCCTTCACAGGGGCAGAGAAATGCAGCTCCAAGGATGCCCCACACCTTCTGCCCTCACCAGGCCAAGGTGAGAATTTCCTGGCTTCTTGGAGCCATCACAAAGGCCCAACAGGGAGAGGTGGAGGCTGCAAAAGATGCTCTCCAGCACCCAAAATGACTCTGCTCTCAGTCATTTGGAGAGAAACCCAGGACTTAATGGTCTGACGGCTGTTGGGATCCAAGGGGGTTTCCCACACCAATGTGAAGTCCAAGCCATCCCTTGAATGACTTCTCTTTAAATGCAACAGCTTCTGGTGCACAACTGAGTCTCCAAGCAGCTGGCTGCAGCTCAGGGTAGAGAAAAAGGGGTCACAGAAACAAAACATGACCTCTCCAGGCCCACATCAACATAAGCAACCCTACCAAAACACAGCAAGCTTTCATCTGCCACAGCCAGCTACCCTCCTCAAGAGGAGGTCCCATTCAGTGCAGTACTTCATTGCACCAGAAGCAGGGGACGGTTTGACACATGCAGGAGGATCTCCCACCCCAGCAGGTTGCTCCCAACAACGGGCTGGATGTGACCCTAACAACTGAACACTGCACTTGGGGGATGGGTTGAGGGGGGAGAACAAGGGGTGAGCATTCAGCTCTCCACACCCCCACAGTGGACCTCCTCATCCATCCCTCCCCCTCTGATTTCCCAGGAAGGTTCCCCCCCACCTTCCCCTCCAGCCCTGCACCCCAGGTGGGTTTTTTAACTCTTCTCCACAGGGAGCACAGCTTCCAAGAAGGAAAATACAAAGCCCAAAGGGATTGACTTCAAGGGATGAAACAGGCTCTGCAAAGGAAGGTGTTTTATTCCTGCTCAAAGAGGTGCTTTAAAAACCCTCCTTTTGTTTCCTCGGAGGCTGAGAAGGATGTTTCCCAGTCCCAGCCTGGTATACTGGGGAAGGTGGAGACCAGGAAGAATTCAGGGAACTTGAAGAGCCACACTCTGCAAGAAACAGCACAGATTTCCCCACACCCAAATCCCTCCATATACAGCATCCTACACTGGTCCAGCCATTCCTGCATCCCTCCCCAGCCTGCATCTGCAGCAACTGTATGAGGAGGGGCTGAGCCATCTCCTCCTGCTGCTACACCAACCAGCCCTGAAACTTCACCTCCGAGTTATTAATTCTGCATCAAGAAAAGCTGCCTTGTTTTCCTTTCCTCTCTTTTTTCTTTTTTTTTCTCTTTTTTTTTCTTTTTCTTTTCTTTTTTTTTTCCCCATCGGGCATTTTCCAGAGAGTCCTTTAGATCTAGGAGGGGAAGAAGAAAGAACTGCACAGCTAAGCCCTGCTGCAAGCAAAGGCAAGCCCTCCACCTCCAGATTACATTACATCTGCCCCAGCCAAAGAGGGAAAGCAGCCCCACTCCTCCCAGTGCCTCCAGACATCCCTCCATCCTTGAAGTCATTCACCTCCCGGCCCCACCGAGTCACCCTTCTGCAGTGGCTGCAGCATCCTCAGGGCTGCTGGGGAAGGGTGGTGAAGGATGGGAGGATGGAAGGAGGTTTCCTTGTAGAGTCACCTCTGCAGTGCTGTCAGCTCCAAGAGGAAGCTGTGAACCCTGTGGCTGCAGTCAGGGGACCCAGGGGCTTGGCATCCCTTCTGCCCCTCCCAGGTTTATGTTGCCAACACCAATGGATGGGAGTGGAATGCTGAACAAGGGGGCCCCTTGCATGAACCACAGCCACAGAATTGCTCAGCATGCAGCTTACAGAAGGTAACCCCTGGGAAGGAAGAGAAGCCCCCCCCCCAAAACAGGCTTTGTCCCACCCAGGGCAGGCAGAAAGCAATAGTTAGGGCATGCAGAGGGATACCCTGCTCTGCTTGGCTGCAGCCAGTGTTGGAGGGGCCTCCCCTACACAGCCTGGCTGGGTGCCCAGCTGCAGGGGGGCTCAGGCAGAGCAGGAGCCCAGGACAGGAGCACGGGGAGCTTCCCTGCCTCCCAGTGCGGAGGGATGGGTTTGCAAAGAGAGGGGTGTGGGGGGGGGGGAACTTCAGCAAACAACAAGGAGCAGTGCATGCAAAGAGATAAGAGAAGGTATTTACCAGGCAATCACTACAAGGTCCTGTGAATATAGTATTTGTGATGGATGAATAGACATATTATTACAGAACTTAATGCAAACCCTTTGCACCAAATGGTGACATGCGATTACTAGTTTGGAAATAACTAAGCTCATTATAATGAAACGCTTCACTCAAATCCCCCTCCAAAGGATGGATCTGACGAAGGAAGGAACCTGTGACAGGAACATACTGGGGGGATTTGTTTAACCAGATCAGCCCGCTGGGCCAGCACAGCATGGTTGCTTGCCTCCAGCGTGGCTAAAGCCCGACTAGCCGGTAAAGCATAACCCACCAACCTGTGTGGACAGGGTGGGAAGTATCCCACACCCAGCCTCGGGCTCTTCCTGGCACGACCCTGTGTTTAAGAGATGAAAAGAAGCACCTTTCAATAATAAATAATAATGCTAACTATGTGTTTCTATAGCAACTCATCACCATAGCAGCTAAGCGCAGGAGGAAAACTCAGAGCTGCTCCTGCCGTCTTCAGGGTGAGGAGGCAATTGCCCTTCTGGAGATGGCTTTGGTGGTGGCAGAGCAGAGACTTAAACCAACAACTCGCCCTCCAGGTTGTCCCTGAGCACTGCTGTCCCCAGGGAAACCGTCTGCGGGGATGGTTGGATGCTCTGGAGAAGCGGATCCTGGGGTCCAAGGGATGATGAGGGTATGCAGTCTCAAAAGCACCAGGCACTGAGACCATTGCAACCCTCTGAATGACTCCCAGGGCTCCAGGGTGGCTGGAAGGACAGGGGACTGTGGCAGGGGACTGTGGTGGTGGACAGCCCCCCCCCCCCAGCCAGGAGGACACCACAAAGGGGAAGAGTACAAAGGGTGAGACACACCAAAAAGAGCAAATGTCCAAAATTAGCTGTGCAAACACTCACCCCACAAACACATACATATGGCAGGGTAATAGCTTACAAAACTCAGGGTGCTGCCCTGCTTTTAGCAAGAAGCAGAATTTTGTGCCAAAACCCTGACAAATAAAAGGGGGTTCCCAAAACAGCCCAGACACTCACTTTTAAGCTAGCCAATCAAGCAGACATGCCCATCTTAATTTGGGTGTGGGGGGTTGTTTGTTTGTTTGTTTTTCCCTAAATTGTCCATTAAAGAAAAATCTGAGCAAAAGCCTTTGATCAGCTCCACAGCTGGTGTGGTGGTACTCCCAGCTCACCTCTCCCATGGTGACAGAACCTTTTCCCCCAATCTGGAACAACCTCCTGTCCCTCACCACCTCCAAAAGCCTCTTCCCAGCCAGCAGAAGAAGGGGACACTGCCCAGGGATGGGAAAGTGGCTGTTAGTGACCATTAGATGCTATTCCTCAGGCTGGTTGAGTGAGTTCTCAACCAGAACCTCCCCAGTTTTATCATCTCACTCAAAAGCGAGTCATTTGTAAAGGTTATTAGAGCAAAACGACTATTAGATGATGGCTAAAGGGGCGATAGCGTCTGTGAGACCACCCCCATTTGATAGATGAGGAAACAAGTAGCCAAGGTACTTGCTCACAGCCACAGGACAGCTGTCCAGCAAGTCAAAGTCTCCCTTTGGCAGCCTGGAATAAGATTCCCTAAAGTAAAACAAGGCTGCGTTGCACACCAAGCACTTGCTATTCCATCAATAGGCAATTGTAACAGGATACACCTCCTTAGTCTCTAAATGAGTTTTCTTTCCAGTGCTACATTATAGACAAATCCCTGGTCACAAAAAAAAAACAACCCAAATAAATCCCTTTTCACAATCAAATGTGCTCTAACCAAGTCCAAACAGGGCCACATACCCGTGAAGAGAATCTGGAAAGCTTTCCCATCTTCCCTTTGGAAGTGTGTGTGGGTGGGGGGGGAAAGCAAAAAGGAAAGGAAAGGAAAGGAAGAACATTTAATAGAAGAAATGAAGTGGCAATTTCCCAGTTCAGCTGGGGATCAATATGTGGGCTCCTCACAGCTTCTGTTTCAAAGGGGCTGGGCTCCTGCCGACGAAGCCCAGACTGACACGACGCCGGCGCTTGACTTACGAGTGCTTCATCGTGGCAAGATATTTTTTAATTTAAATCTTGCTGCAGCTGAGTACGAAGCCATCCGGGCTTTGATTTACTGCTAATCCGTCGCTCCGATTCCTATAACTCTAAACTCCAGTCACCAAACAGTTTAAAGCCGAGACACTCACCAGCCAGGCTCTTCATAAATGAGCGTCAGGGGGGCTGCTTGGTGGCAAGTGCCCATTCCTCACTTCAGAAGAAGCAAGGAGTATGAAAATATTACAGAATCACAAGGTTGGAAAAGATCTTTAAGATCAAGTCCAACCGTTCCTGTCCTGTGCTAAACCAGATCCCTGAGCACCTCATCTACCCATCTGTTAAACACACCCAGGGGTGGGGACTCAACCTCCTCCCTGGGCAGCCTGTGCCACAGCCCCACAACTCTTTCAGGGAAGAACTTTGCCCTCCCAGCTGAGCTGACCCTGCCCTGGTGCAGCTTGAGGCCATTTCCCCTTGTCCTATCACCTGTCACCTGGCTGAAGAGACCATCGCCCACCTCTCCACAACCTCCCTTCAGGTAGTTGGGGTGGTGATAAGGTCTCCCTTCAGCCTCCTCTTCTCCAGGCTCAACACCCCCAGCCTTTCCTCATATGATTTGCCCTCCAGCCCCTTCACCAGCCTGGTTGCCCTTCTCTGGACTCGTTCCAGGACCTCAAGAAGCCCAGAACTAGACCCTAGCACTCGAGGTGCAGCCTCACCAATGCCAACTACAGGGGCACAATCACTTCCCTAGACCTACTGGCCACACTGTTTTTGATACAAGCCAGGATGCCATTAGCCTTCCTAGCTGATGGCATCCTGGCTTGTATCAACCCATCTACGGATAGTCCCTGAGTCCAGCATCACTTCACTATTTCAAAGGAAAACAGTATTGGGGTTAAAAAAACCCACATTCACTTTTCCTCCCCAATATAGTGCTTTATGCTCAAGGAGAAACAACATGCAGATGGGGGTGGCTCATTTTGCAAACATTTATATGCATTTGGCTGCAAGGGTTCACCAAGCATCAAGATTTATTCTCCTGGCCCTTTCAGGAGCTCAGAGCAGGGAGAAGAGTGTGAGTATATATCATGTAAATGGCTGTAATGGAGACCCATCACATATTATCTGCGTTAGATCCACACCTTCCTCCTGTCAGAAGGACAAAGCAAATTCAAGTGCCAGTTATCTCCTGTAAATTTATGACCAATGGCTTGGTGGGAAAGCCCCAGCAAACCACTTGGTACAAATAACATGGCTAGAAGGAGATCAGGCAGGGATGCTGAGTGAGATGGGTATCCAAGGTCTTGCTTCTGGGTCACCAATGCAATTCCAGCCATGCATGGAGGCAGTTTTGTGGTTATTCCTATGCAAAAGAAGCCTGTGAATCTCAGCCTCTCCACTTTAGGGTCTGGCTTTCTGTTTTGTGGCATGAGGTATTTGAAAACACTGGAAAACCTTCTTGGCAGCAGAGCCTGGAGCAAAGGCAAGTCACAGAGTCTGCAAATGACCACTCTATTGACATCTCCCCCGCCTCAAAGTAAGGTCAAAGCCACCTGCTGATAGGCAGCATAGAGAGGGTGGAGGTTTCAACCCAGTCACTGCTCCCTCTCAGGTCTTCAGGTTCTCCTCCAGCTCTGAGAACTTGGTGTCTTCTACAAAGATTGGTATTTGAGAGAGAAACAGCTGAGAACGTTGCACTTCAGCAAAGACCTGGCTTCCTCTGTAGCTGCAGGAATCACCTCTGAAGAGCACGTGTCCCCAGCGAGGTTCATGTTTGCTGGAGCAGAGCTGCACAGACTAGAGGTCTCTAAAATGAAATGGTCACTGAGTGTCCAAACCAAAGGGTACTCATTCAAAGTCTTCATAGCATCTCCAAGGGTTCACAGATAGGGGGTTGTTTGCTTGGTTTAGGGGTCTTTTTACAAAGAAAAGGGTTGCAGGACAAGTGTCACACTACACTGGCTCCTGTTGCAGGGGAAAGGCAAAACAGAACACAAAGAAAGAACAAAGCAGGACAGTTCCAGAGAGATGAGTAGATAGAAAACCCAAAAGGAATGCCAGTTCTAGAGAGTCACCAGGCAGACTGTGGCTATCACAACACACCAGGATCGCTGTTTTCACAATAAACTCTCCATTCCCAAAGGTGATTAAAAGCAATTTGTACCCAATCTTAAAGATACAGGAACTAAGGTTCATGAGAATGCAGCTGCCACCTGGCAGATTCACTAAACCAAGACGATATTTTCTCATTTCACAGCATCCATCTATCATTTTAACTGGGGCGGGACCGGGGGGGCGGAGATGATCAATCTTGAAAGTGCCCTGTTCTGACCAAGCACTGCTCTTAGGGAATCCCAGACTGGTTTGGGTTGAGAAGGACCTCAAAGCCCATTTAGTTCCAGCCCCCCATGCATGGGCAGGGATACCCTCTACTAGCCCAGGGTGTCCAAAGCCCCACCCAACCTGGCCTTGAACCCTGCCAGGGATCCAGGGGCAGATGCAAGTTGTCTGGACACCCTGTGCCAGGGCCTCACCACCCTCCCAGGGAAGATTTTTTTCCTAAGATCTAATCTAACTTTACCCTCTTTCAGCTTAAACCCATCACCACTTCTCCTATCACTACACTCGCTTGTCATTAGTCTCTATCCAGCTTTCCTGGAGCCCCTTCAGGGACTGGATGGGGCTCTGAGGTCTCCCTGCAGCCTTCTCTTCTCCAGCCTGAACCTCCACAACTCTCTCAGGCTGTCTCCAGAGCAGAGGTGCTCCAGCCCATAGATCATCTTTGGAATCTTGGCTGCTGAAATACAGGCTCAAGGGCAAGGGACAGCTCACCACATTCATCTCCAAGTACCACCTGGGGTTCAGTTTGTGTTTCATGGCCATGAGCAAAGATTGCCAACAATAAATGCAGACTGAGCCTTTTGTCTCACTGTGCCTCAGTTTCCCAATCTGCACCAGTGGAGTGAGAATATTTTCTCACTTCTTTAAAATACTTCAGAGTCTGCATGAAAAATATCAGGGGGAGCACTAAATATTTATTTCTTGGGGCTTTTTTTTTTTGTTATTGCAGGCTGCTTAAGACCTCAAACCTAAGGGATATAAAGCGCTTTTCACCCAAAGACAGTCATGCAGGGAAGCATGCTCATCACTGATACCCTGCAATAAGTCAGTGGGTTGCCCAGAGTCTCTGCAGAGACGGGAAGTCTCATTGCCTTGGGCGCCTGGAGCGGTTGGTGTCCATTAATTGAGTCTTGCAAGCAAGAAGGAAGGAGTAAAAGAGCCCTCTGAAGCC
Source organism: Gallinula chloropus (assembly GCF_964237585.1). NCBI lineage: Eukaryota > Metazoa > Chordata > Aves > Gruiformes > Rallidae > Gallinula > Gallinula chloropus. The sequence continues at coordinate 2,953,548 of NC_140085.1, read as the reverse complement.
TTTTGTCACGCTGGTGGGGACCAAAAAGGGGTTTTTATTTGAGCATCAGGCAGTTTGAGGGCTTTCCTGTGGGAAACTGTCATAATCCAACTTGCATCCTTAGGTAGAGGGGGTGGGATTCATGGGCAGACTTTGGAGCGTCAGCTATGTGGGACCTTGCTTTAAGGAGACACTGTGAATAATAAACCAGCAAGAGCCAAATGACTGGCAGGACAGTGCGACATGTTGCTCAAAAAACACCTGTAGGCAATGCCAAGCCACAAACTTTGGCACTGCTAACTCCCAAACTCAGAAGCCCTACCTCTAACCCCCTCCCTACATAGCATCCCAATGCCGGAGCATGAGCCTACCATGCTGGCATCATTCTCAGCTTTCTAGGAAGCTTTTCAGAGTTCCCTTTCAAAAGAAAGAAATTAATTCCTACACAGCATTAGCCTGCAGCGTACCTGAGCATCGTAAGACCTTGCAAAGCTTTTCATCCCGGGGCATAGGAGTACACAAATCAAACCCTGGCACTCCAGGAAGGAGGTAGGGTTTATGGCAACCGCTCAACATCGAGGATATTGGGAAGACAGAGACAAAGCAATTCAGTAAAAGGAAAAAGATGCAACACAAAAGGGGGGGTGGGTCCTCCAGCATCCCTCCTCACCCTGCAAAAAAACGAGGAGTCGACACAAAACCGGCTCTGGTAACCCATTGCCCCCTCCTCCCCCCAACCCCCACCCCCCCATCCCAACCCCGGGATCTGGCTGCCGAAGACGGGTTCTGCCTCCTCGGTAGCGGATCTCAGCCGCTCTCACGCCTGTGCTGAGCCCTTTGCTTTGCCACATCTACAAGCTGTCTAGCGCCAGGCTCGCCGCGAGTGAGGAGCAGGGATGCTGGCAGGTGAACGCACAAGGGAAGGCTTGAATATTTCCTCCCCCCGCAGAGAAGTTCAGCATCTCTCTTAGGGTTTGCAATAGCACTTATCCCTCCACTAGCCAGGTGCCGGGTTTGCACGCTGAACAGATTTAACACCAAGTCTTCAGCGCCTACAAGGCAGTTAGAATCATCAAGCAAAAGCTTCCCAACAGCCCCGTGATTGATCATCAGCCCGTATTTAAAACGCCCGTCGCGGACATAAACAACACTTAGATCATGCAGCTGTCATTTATTTTACATCTCACGGATATCGCCGAGCATCGCTGGGACAGAAAGGAAAAGCCTTGGACTGGTCCCTTCCGAAAGGAGACACCCCCACGGAGGATGGGTCTGGGCAGAGGAGGGAAGAAAATCCCCAGGCTTTCGTGACAGGCAGGGCTGGGGTTGCATCTCTAAACCTGGCTGCACGCGAAAAGCCGACACACATCTGTTGCACCGCTCGAAGCCCTTCTCCGATGAAGGGTCCCACACACCAACAAACACAACACACGCTCCCCGACGTAATTAAAACCTCAGACGAAAGGTTGCTGCCATCCCCGAGACCTAAAGACAGCGAGTGGCTTAAGCCAGGGGAAGGAAGCACCTAATCTCACACTGGGAGGCACACGATGTAATTAAAATCACAGAGACCGCGAAGGCAAAGCAAAACCCCCGTGCTCCACTGGTCCTACCCGCTCGCGGATTTAAACGGCTTCTACAAACAAGACCCGGGTTAAACAGAGGGCAGATAAAGACTCTAAGTTAGCACGCTTGATGCCTTCCAAAAATATTTGTGCAGGGCTGGTGCACGCTCAAGATAAATCCCTATAAGGTTGCAAGCGGTTGCATCGGCTGTGAAAATCCCCTGACACCGTCATTGTTTCCCCCGGAATAAGAGCATCCCCCGGCAGTCCCAGGGGTGCCGGTCCAAAGCTCCCCTCTCTGCACCGCTCACCCCCGCAACCTGGAAAGCTTCGGATCACCTTTGGCTCCCCCCCCAAAAAAAAACCCCTCGCATCCCAGAGTATCGCATCCCGGTGAAGGATGGGAAGCCATGAAAAAATCAGGTGCGTTTGCAGCGAGCTCTGGCACAGAGCTGCCTTGGAAAGCAAAGCGGAGCAGGCGTGGGGTGGAAGTTTTACCGGAGAAGAGCACGGCCACACGTTTTCCACCTGGTCCCTTCCATGAAGGCGAGTCCAGCAGGTCCTACACCCGAATCCAGCACGGCGAAGGCTGCATCCCTTCCCAGTACGGGGAGCAGATGGGGCCCCAGGAGGAGGGTTTCCTCTGGGCTGGGTATGTAGCAGCCACATGCAGCCACTACAAACTCAAACAGCACTTAGCCCTGCTGGGGCTGAGCAAGTGGGTTTGTTTATCTGGGAGGAACTCATCTGCTGCCGGAGTATTATATTTCCACCAAAACCATGTGCGGCTCGGTGTTTAGATCACTTCTCCCCTGTCTACATAATTTAAGGGCATATGTCTGATAAACGAAGAGCATCAATACGCAGGTTTCAGTTGCAGCACACACATGCATGGAGGGAAGGATGGGAGGGAGGTTTATCAGCGCTGACTCCGCAGCCGGGATTTGGGCAGGCAAACTCTCCGGTACCTTTGCAGGAAAGGAAACGACGTGGGGGTGTCGTGTCCCCCCCTTCCCTCCTAGGTGTTCCCCACCGGGGGTGGCCCCTGTCCCCATCCACCGGTCGCCCGGGAGGTGCTGATCCTCCCCGGGAAAAGGGCTCTGCCTCCAGCCCCGTCCAGCTGCAGCCTCGTCGGGAGCAGGAAAAGTTTGCAAATGCCTCCAGCCCGTCTCCCGGGGAAGGCACTGAGGCACCGAGGGAGGGAAACTACCCCCCCGAGGGAGGAAAATCCGCAGCCGGGGATGACCGCGGGTGATCGCTGGCTGCGACGCTAGAGCCGCTACCTCCGGGGAGAAAAGTTGAGCCTTGTGCATGGGGAAAAAAACCATCGGGGACCCGGGGAGGGGACGCACACACCGCGCACCGCGTCCCCTCCGCGCTGGGGATGTGGAGGAGATGGGCTTGTCGAGGGGTCCGCGCTGCGAAACTCCCCAGCATCCTCCCCAGCCGACCCGGGAGGGGCGGAGGGGCCGTGCCCGGGTACCCCCCGGCTCAGCCCCGCTGCCCGCGGGGGTCCCTGCGCGCCAGCCCCGACCCCCTCCCCACAACCCGAGGGTGAGGAGAAGCGGCGGGGGACAAGCCTCCCGTGTCCCTCCACACCTCTCAGCGCCCCCCTCCACTCCCACCAGGTGTGGAGGGCAGGTACCGCTGCAGCCCCACCGGCCCTCCCGGGGCATCCTCCGGGGCATTCTCCCGCTAGCCCCCGCTGCCCAAGCGGGGCGGGGGGGTTCCTTACCTGGGAAAGCTCCTCGCTTGCTTTGGGTGGGTTTTGGTATATTATATTTTTTTCCTCCTCTCCTTTCCCCCCACTTCAGTCTTCAGAGCAGGCGCCGCATTGACACTGCAGATGGTCTCTGTGTGTGTGTGTGTGTGTGCGTGTGTGTGTGTGTGTGTGTCTCTCCAATCCCAAATACTCCACGGAGGCGGAACACGGAGCCCCTCTCTCTGCACTGGGCAAACCGTGTCTGGCTCGCCCAGAGCGGGGAGGGGGGGGGGGAAAGGGGGGGGAAGGACGGGGAAGGGGGGGGGGAACGGGGACACACACACACACGCAGCTCCAGTTTTCACTCCCCCCCCCCCCCAAATCAGCCCTTCCCTCCCTCCCCCAGCCCTTCCCCCCCCCCGCCTCTAAATCAGCAAGGAGGGGGGGAAGACAGGCAGCCGAGCTGGCAGGCGGGGTGCAGGCAGGGGATGCGCTACGGGGCCATGCCCGGCTCCGCGGCCGCCGCGCCGCGCTGCCTGCCCGCCGGGGAGGGCTCGCACTGCGGCTGTCTCGCCAGCCCTTCCTCCCCAGCCCTCTTCTCCAATGGTGGCTGCGGAGCGGGCTTTGACACCCAGGCTCTTTTGCAAACACAGACACCACACGCACAGACACACACCCCTCTTCCAAAAAAGAAAGGAGAAAAAAAAATAAAAATAGAAAAACCGGAGAGGTGTGGAAGTGCGGTGGCAACGCGAGCCCAGCACGCCAAGGAGGGATAATAATAATAATAATTAATATATATAATTATTTAAAAAAAAAACCCTTTCTGTTCTTTTTCTCTTTCTTCTCTTTTTTTTTCCCCCCTTTTTTTTTTAAAGAGTGGCCAGTCGCCCCTCCTTTCGCCAGCCCACCCACCTCTGGGAGAGGAGAAGAGGCGGAGGGGGTGCAGGTTGTCTCTAGAGGGGGATCCTCAAACCGTTTTTCATCGCCCGAAAGTTTGCGGGGGCTGGGGACGGGGATGGGGCTGGGGATGGGGACGGAGCCGCCTCCTCCGAGCGCGCCCGGGGCTGCGAGCGCCGCCGCCGCCGCTGCCGCTCTCCCACGGCAGCAACTCCGGCTGCCTTGATTTCTCCTCCGGGTGCCTTCCCTCCTCGCTCCTACTCACTACTGACACCTAGGATCTCCAGCCTGATTGGGCTAATTGGGAAACGTCGCTGCCCAAAAAAAAAATGAAAAAAAAGGGAAAAAAAAAAAACAACCAACAAACTCCAAACCCTCAAGGAACCAAACGCATCTTGCTGGTTCCCTCCATCACCTCCTTAGAAAAGCCCTTCCCGGCATCGCTGCTCTGGCTCGGCATCAGCCTCCCCTTTCCCTCTCCAGCCCGTGCCTTGCCGCTCTCCTCTGGCTAGGACAAAATGAGGAGGGGAGCTGATCAGAGCGGGCGTAGGGAGGCTCAGAGGAAGATCAATCTCTCAGCTTGGGTGAGCAGTAATCCTAGAGAGCGGCTGCAAGCTGCTCTGCTCTCTGGGTCTTCATTTAATTCCTGGCAGCAGGAATAATAGTATATTCTTTTTTTTTTAAAGCTATTAGTGCTTATCGCCTGGGTTTGGTGTCCAGCAGGCTGCTGGCCTGGCTGGCCAGCCTGCCCCGTGGAGCAGCTCCCTGCTCCACAAGTTCATTCTCCCCCATGCAGAGACCTGAGCTCCTCTCTGCAGGTACTATCTGGGCTCTCCTGGAGCCTAAGGCAGAGCGGGCGGCAGATGGTGGGAAGGAAAAGCGGTGCTCTCGGGGCGTTGATACGCTGCGGCACGTAGCAACAGGGCTGCCTCCCCGTAGAGATGTGGGAGCCCTGATGCTGTGAGGATGGGCACCTTGGAGAGGTCTGAGGAAGAAGGGAAGAGAAAGGGAAGCAAATGGGGAGGCCTTCTCTCCTTCTCTGCTTCCAGGGGTGTTGGCTATGCTCAGAGCAGGGCAGGGAGGGGAAAACCCGGGGGATGGTCCTGATGCTTCCCTTTACACCCCTGCAAGACGAAGGCATCCAGCAGGGATGCAGGGGGTGGATGAGAAAGGGGGGTCCCACCGCTCATGGCAAGCGATAGCTATGCTCAGAGGCAGGGATTGCCTCTGGGGAGGTACGGTGTACAGCTCCAAGCACAGCAGGACTCCCCTTCCTCCCCACAGCCTCTACCATTCACAGAAAATCAGGCTTAATCCAAGCTTTGTATTTTTAATTATCTTAAATTTATGCCACAAAACACGGGGGCCGGGGGCTGTCTATTTGCATCCTCCAAGATATTTATTTTTAAACAATATCATGTTTTCCTTAAAACAAGTTTTATCTCCCCGGCGCGTGCCTGTGTGTGTGCTTTCCCTGAGCTCTGGTTTACATTTCCTGATGGATGGATGGGGATTCAGAGTCCTTTTTTTTTTTCCTCTTTTTTTTTTTTTTTTTTTTAAGGTGGTGCATAAAATGTATTTATTATTCTTTATCTCCTGCCTCTTGCAAGGAGTCATTTGTTTTCATTCAGAGAAATGAATACTATGTGAAGCCTGAAGAGTAATAACACAGCAAAATGACAACGGAAGAGCGAGACGGAAATCTGAGAGATACAATGGCAGGTTAGTAACCTCTAAAGATCACTGCTGTTGTGAGCAGTACAGTATTATTTAATGTCCAGTCTGGCTTGAAGCTCCATTTAATAAAACATATGAAAAATCTCTGGGAAATTTGGTCTTGCATTTAAAACCGGGCTGTTCTGCTCAAAAAGGGGATAATCTGGATACACCAAGATTACTTCCCGCTATCTGGCAGGGAGGAAGAAATTAATAGGGATTCTTTCTGCTTCTTAAGACAATGACTTGAGTCAATATATCCCTGCGCTGTTTGGGTTCATAAAGGAGCGAGTGACAAATGAGACTTTATTTATAGGCCTTTTCATGAGCTGGGCAGCGGGGGTGGAAAGGGGTTAGGGCTGGAAAACCCAAATGACCTCCCCTGACCTGTGAAAAGTTTCAGTAAAAAGTGCCCAAGGACAAGGAGGGCTCAGGCTCACCCTGTTGTCATCAAGTGGATATTTTGCCCCCTGGGGTTGTGGTGACAGCAGAGATGATGGGTGCCCCTGGACCGTTCCCAGGAGACAACCCACTGGGGCTCAGCACCAAACAGCACCAAAGCTGCTTTCAGCATCACTTGGGAAAAGTGAAAATCACACTGTTGTTATCCAACCAACTTCCCATGCCTGATTTCCCTTCCTCTGCCCCAAAAGAGCCCCTTTGGTCCCCACTTGTGAAGCCCTGGATGCCGACAGCATTGCTGCAGCATCTCTGTGGTTCCATCCCAGCTGCTGAGCAGGACAGCGGTGACCAGCACACACATCCTTTCAGTTTGTGCCTTGCTATCCAAGCCACACATGGGGATCACATCCAACAACTCTCAAAGAGCAGAACACACCTATTTTTCCCCAAGGATGTACATCCACACACTTTAAGGCTCAACCATCACAAAGTAGGCAAGACAATTAAAAATAGGGGGGGAAAAAAAGGGCAGGAGGAAGCTCAAAATGAAACTCCAAGAAGTTAGGTGGGTTTTTCCTTTCCTCTTTTCCCCCCTCCCCTCGCCATTTTAACAAGTTTGTTAAACCAACCTGGTATTTCAGTTGCTAAAAGCCGGAGCTGCCGCTTAGAGAGCTCCGGGCTTCTGCCGAGCGCAGCCACCGCCAAACCCTACATTGCAGCGCCACCTGCAGCGACCGCGCTTGGTGGCAGCTCTGGAAATCCCTAAAACCGGGGGAAATCCTACCAAAAAAAAAGCAAAACCCCGTGGAGAGGGTTGGTACCTTCCCTCCAGGTGTCTTTTTTTTCACCTCCTTTTGCCCTCCGGTCTTTCAGGTCTCCGAGGTTTAAATAACTTGCCTGGCTCTGTTGATACCCGAAAGAAAATAGGATTCTCCTGGGTAGCTGTCACTGTCCCCTGCTGCTGGCAAGGGATGGCTTTATCATGCTTTTGGAGGGGTGGGAAAATTAATTATGAGCTGTTTTAAAGGTTGTCTAGGGGCTCTGTGTTGTCAGCCCTGACACCCTGGGGAGGGACAGCATGAGCTCTGCCCCTAAGGGCAGGTCTCAGTCGGGGTGCTGGTTGCAGGGGTTGTCATGCTATCAGCTTTTTAGTAGTTTTACCAGCTTCAGAAAGGGTCATGTTGATAAACACCTCTCCCCTCTTCCCTCCCCCCCCCCAGTTTACAGGGAAGAGCAGGATGGTGTCACTTGGTCACCAGCCACCACTTTGCCTTTGGTCAGAGCCTCTCCACAATTAATTTCCAATGCAGGTGGAGAAAAAAAGCCCTTGAGAGGATCTAACCAAACCATCCTCTGGTTCTCCTTTATCCAGCCTGTCTATGGTATCTCAGGGGTTTGCATACCGATTTACCTGGGACACCTGGAGTGTCCTGGCATGGAGCAGAGCTGTGCAAGGAGCCTTTTCTCCTCCACCACTGATTTACTGCACAGCTTCTGGCAACTCCCTTAACTTCCCTGCCATTCCTTGCAGGTGTACTTTTTGGGGCAGATTTCTTAGCAGGACACTTACTAAATAACATTAGCATCAATTACTTACCTCTCCTTTTCTCCTAGCCCTTCAGCAGCTCTGATGCAGTGTCAACCAAAGGTGAAGCTTGCCTTCAGGGCTTTTTTTTTAACCACTTGTTTGGAAGTTTTTTTGAGAAGCAAAATCTCCTTTCACATTATCCCAAGGGAGCAAACCCAGCAACTGGCAGGAGCCACAGCCCTGCAGGGTCTGACCGTCCTCTCAATTGGCTTTATCACCAGGGCTCCTTCCCATCGGTCTGTATTGGCATCTAGATTCAAACATTAGATCACCAAACCCAGTTAGGTTACAGGAAGCTTTATGAACTTACTCAGCTCCAATTTCCCCTCATTGTTGTAATTTCAATAGCCATCCTCCCTTCCCATTCCCTCTTTTCTGTCTTCATGTTCCAATTCATCCCTGCCCTGCCAGCAAGGTGCCACTGCCAGGTAGTGCCCGTCCTTCTGAGCAGACCCAAGGATAAGAGATGCTCATTCCACATCCTCTGTCTATCCAGAGGGGATTTATGATATAGTCAGTCTGACAGCATCATCTGCACATCTTCCCATCCCATCCACCCTCTCCCTGTCCCAGCCTGCCCCCTGCCAACTCAGAAACCATCCCTCCACTCACCCCCTGCCCTCCCCTTTGAAACTCCCCGATGAACAATTTTTCTCCTTCTCCCTTCAAATATTTGTCGACCATTATCACTACTGGTCACACCCAGGCTGTCATTTGTCCAAACAAAACAGAAGGGGGACGAACGCAGCAGAAGGGCAGATGGACGGAGGCTGGGTGAAATGAGAGCCAGGGGAGCAGTCAGGCCATAATGATAAGGAGAGTATAAAACACAGGCTGGGGCTGTCGAATTAAATGAGGGGATGCCTGAGAGGGGCTACTTCAAACTGCAGGAGATGGGCAAAAAGGGATAATGTTTGAAGCAGGCAGGTGGAGTGATAAGATACAACCAGAGAAAGTCGGATAAATTCATTGTGGGGTTGGTTTTATTTTCATTTTGGAGGACAATGAAAGTGGGAAGAGTAATCAATCCCTGCTCGGGAGGGCTGGAGAGCATCACGGGGGAGATAAGGAGTGGGGAGGTTTTGGAGGTGGAGGGATGAGGTGGACAATTGGGGAGAGAGGCAGAGGAAAGCGGGCCAGGGATGTGCAGGAGGAGCTGGAGGTTGGAAGGAGAGAGAGAGGAAGGATGGATGCCAACACTGGGTTGAACAGGGCATTGAAAGGAGCTGCTGGATTCGGCTAAGGAGAAACAATGCTCACAATGCTCAAATCAGAAGAAATACAAAGGAAAATAAAAAAGCATAAAGATGGGAAGGGCCTAATCCAGAGATTGGGGCTTTAATTTGGGATTTGAGAGTCCTGGATGCTGCTCCAGTGGGTACCACAAATGCAGAAGAGAGGACAGGAGCCAATCTGGACCTGCAGGGATTTTCCCAGGAAGACCCAGAGCTGCCCAGCCCTTGCAGTTGGTAATAAATCTGGAAGGGTGTTTCGGGAAGTTTGCCTCCCTCTGATAGCCTATAAAGGAAATGCAAAATACACTTTGCAGCCTACAGAATCTTACAAGCTAGTTGCAGATGTCAATCACAGCTACTTCTGAATTGAGGGTATTTATAAAGCCTCTTCCCTCTGTAGCTTTGGCATTTTCCCCTCACTGGGAGAACATGTACCCAGCCACCTACTTCCACAGAACTTTTAGGAACAAGATCATCTTACTGTCTGTCAAACATGGCTGAAACTGCCCCAAATTGGCTGTGAACTCTGATGGATAGCACAACAGCAAAGGGTTTGTTTAGTCAGAACGCCAGGCTAAAGGAAAAAACAGAAAAATAAGCAAATCCAGCCCATAATTTACAAATTTCTTTGTTGCTGTTGTTGCAACTCGTGATTTTTAAGGCAACTGCATGGAAATAGGAGGGAGGGAGGGAGAAGGGGGAAGGCTAGCGGATATTTTTTAGCTTGTGGGGTTGGCAGCACACGTAGAGTTACCCACTTAGTGAACGTGGGAGACAGAGAGGGGGAGAAGCATAAGCTCATCTAGGGATGTTGCGGGAACCCCAGCGAAGAATAGCTATTCTTATATGTCAGCTTCATCACCATGGTATCAGAAAGGAAGAACAGAAGGAGAAATGACAGAAAACCGGGGGGGGGGGAGTGCAGTAGGGTGAATGAAGAAAGAGAAACAGAAAGGGGAAGCGAAAGGCGTTTCCCTGATGAACAATATCACTTGTAAAATTGTCGGGTGCACGGTCACTCTGGTGCCCTGTGTTTGCAGAGAGAGTGATGCTGCTGAGCCCTCTGGGCAGCACCTCTTCAAATGTTCCTGCGCTGACAAGAGCATGTTCTCTCTGCGGTGCTGAAGTGGGGCTTATTCAACCAGCCTTTCTTAAAAGCTTCAAAATATGTGAAGAATATGCTTCAAAATACATATATATATATTATATATATATATATAATGTATAAACCCAGGATTTTTGCCTTCTTCGCATTGTTTACCTGTAGGACCTATACAAAACAGCACTGATTTTCTCTCCTGTTATCCTGTGCTTTGTGGATCCATCTGTGATGAAAACAGACTGTGCTGGAGAGCAGCTTTGAAGAGCTGTAACCCTCCCCACAGTGTTATAAACTGATGGTGCCACACCTCAAGGGTATAAATTCCAACTCCCTTTTTCTTCTAAACCTGATTTTATTGACCTCCTCCCACCTCTGAGTTTATACAAATTGCCAAGCAAATCAGGATAATGGTCTGTGAAGGCTGAAATTCAGCCTTTGGCCATAGCCAATGAGGATGTTTGGAGTCACCACCCACTCTTTGATAAACAAAAACAACCTGGGAAGAGAGGGTTTCCCCTCTATAGAAGAACACCCTGGTACTTTCCATGTTACTCCTATGGATGTTTCCATCACAAAAGTTTATTTAGTTTCCAAATCACACTATCTCCACCTCTATTCTCTTGAGCAACAGGTTCTGGAGGCTGTTGAGGCTCTGTGGAAATCAGCTGGAAGAAACACACATTTTAAGTTTGCTTGAACCCAATGTCATGGGAAGATCTCCTTCCTTCAGGTGCATCAAGAAGGGACACAAATAATCTTTCTTGCACCCCTGATTGTTCCAGTTTTCCTCCATCACCTGCTCCTCTCAGGAGTCTGTTCACCCCAAATTCCTCCCATGTTTCTGATCACCTGTCACACTTATTTTTTTCCCCAATTCCATCCCCACCTGGACAAAGCTGTCCAGACACAGGAGCTATCTCACGTTGTGGAGTTAAGCCAAGAGCTCAGGCAAGGTCTTTGAATAAAATGCCCCAACATTATCTCTTTAAACCCAGGTCGTTTTGTACAGCTCCCGGCACCCGATGTCTCCATTAGGGCCTTTGAATTAAATAGCTCCACTCCATCTCTTTGAAGCCATTTGACTTCTCACCCAAGGACCTCACTGGCAGCATCCCTTCCCCCCCACCCTCCTTCTCCTCCTCCCAACACCTTTTGTGCAAATCCCCACTGAAGAAATAAAAGCCGCTGGAGGTGTAAGCCAGCCACGCATGTTGTAACCCTTTATCATCTGGGGACCCCCCACTCAAATGTACAGAGAGATAATGTTAATGGAGTGATGCATTTTGTCTGATCTGGAGCTGTCTCTGGAAGATAAATGCTGAGGCAAAGCAGAAGCACTTAATCAAAAAATAAACCACCTCAACATGTTGTGTATTTTCTTTCCCCCCTAAAGAAGCAAACCTTGGTCCTGTCACAGCATATTATTTTGCCAGCATTATCTCTGTTATTTCTAAATAATTCCATTTAGTGCTGGTGATGGGTAGGAGGGCTGAGATACAAAATCAAATTAATTAGAGTGACCCAACAAACTTGTGTTTGCACTGTGAGATTCAACATGGCAGCAAATCTAGCTGGGAACAAATTGCATTCAAATTAATTTAAGGAAAATAATTTGGGGCATATCAGGTTTATTTAGGATCAATTTTAATAAGCTAAAATAAAGTCAAGGCAGTGGGTGATACCATCAGCCAGTCAAAAGCCAGCTTTGATAGAGGTTTATACAGTTGAATGACAGTTACTTTCGAGGCTGTTATTAGAAAAGCTGTTTTTTGGAGTGGCTTGGACAATTAAAAGAGCACCTCAATTACAGCCGCTGGAAATATTAGTAATGAATAAATTATCCAGCAGGTTTGACCCTCCCTTCCTTCACATCATTTCCAAATAATTAAATTCCTTGCCACAATTGGAGACGTTGCATTCAAATCACCTGTGGCAGAGGAGGAGGAGGTAAGCCCTGCACCATCCATTCGTCTGCTGCAAAGAGAAGTGTTGCATGCTCTGATGGACCAGGGACAAGGTTTTGGGGGATTTCTAAAACAGGGTTGCATTCTCAAAGTGTTCCCCTAGCATTTTATTGACCCAGTGCCCTTGCAGGTAGCAGGACCGAATCCTGGATGCATGTAGCAGGACCAGATCCCGGATATATGTCTTCATACCCAAGGAGGACATCTCCCACCTGTATCCCAAAACATCAGGAATAGACTCATGGCAGGCTAAATCAGCAGAAGAGGTTAAAGAGCATCAAATGGGCCTCAGTTGAAAGAGGTACAGCCACAGGGAACCTTGAGTGTGTTCCTCATTGAGCATCATAGAATCATAGAATGGCATGGGTTGGAAGGGACCCCAAGGATCATAGAGCTCCAACCCCCCTGACACAGGCAGGGCCACCAACCTCCAGGCCTGGAGCTACACAAGGTTGCCCAGGGGCCCATCCAACCTGGCCTTGAACACCTCCAGGGACGGGGCACCCACCCCCTCTCTGGGCAGCCTGTTCCAGCCCCTCACCACTCTCTCTGTGAAAAACTTTCCGCTAATATCTAATCTAAACCTTCCTTCCTTTAGTTTTAATCCATTCCCCCTTGTCCTGCCATTATCCACCTTGTTAAAAAGTTGATTCCCCTCCTGTTTGTATGTTCCCTTCAGGTATGGACCTACCTTGGATACTCTGCATCCATGCCCTGCTCCAGCCCAGCATCAGCTGTGCTTCCTGAGACTGGAAGTGCTTTGGTACCAGAGCTCTGTCCTGCATCATAGCAGAGTGAATTTGATGAGGATCTTCTCTAAGGCAGCAGGGCTAGACCACTCAGGCCTGTGGACAGCATCACTAGCCCTCCAGATAGCACAGCCCTGCCTTCACCCACCACAAGAGCCCTAGAATGGACCAGGATAAAGCCACACAGCTAAAAATAGGTATTAATATGTACATCTTCCCCCCTCCTGCTACACTTCTACCAGGACAGCAAAAGAAATATCATTTCCTCCAGGACACAAGTCCTAATCCTCCTGTGTTGTCCTGCCAGTACTTTTTTTATTACACTGATGTAAGTGTTCCTTTGACTCCTTCCCTATTACCCTTTACCTTGTAGGAGATCAGCAGCTGATGGCCACTATTTGGAGGTACCTGTCTCTTGCCACTTCAGCCAAATGAGCATGAGATTGCAAGCAGTACATGCCAGGCCGTAAGACGTTCTAGAAATTTAAAGGCCTCTCAGTGATTTTATGGCTCTTTAATCAAGGGCTTTCAACATTTAATTAAAAAGCTACAGGAGTTGTCTTTATTTCTGAAAAATCTATCTATGGTTGGGGAAATTAGACAACATGAAACTCGATATATTCCACACGTCCTAGGATCACAGCCGTCTCTGGACCAGAAGTAGAGAGGGTAGGCAACAGGAGAAATAAACCAGAGCTTTTTCTTATGGCTTTAAGATCCTGCTGTAATTTTAGGTGTTAAATTAACCTCCATTATTTTCAAGGAGCTTGAGAAACCATGAAAGACTCATCAGAGGATCATGCCAAAGATGCATCAGGCAGCATCTTGCAGAGAAAAATGTACCATGGAGCAGAAAGAAAGGTCAAATGAAGATGATGGTACCCAAGGCCAAGCCTGTCCTGCTCCCCATCCCTCCTGCAGCCTCCTGTAATGCTTCCCTGGCAGATGCAAGAGTGCTTTCCAAATCTCTGTTGCGGCTGGGAAGACAGAGGGCTTGGGTTTGGGACGCCTACAAGGTGGTCATCCTTGGCACACAGCTCAGGCAGTACCCTGCTGCAGGTACCCCTCAGCCAACTCAGACATGCCTTAGGTAAAATGCCTTAATATTTCCCAAAAGACTAAAAAGGACTGTTTTTTTTTCTGATGAACATTAAAGGAGGTTCTGAGGTGAGTGTCTTAAATACAAACATATTAAATAAGATTAATCCTACCCCAAGACTGATATAGCAGAAGATGAAGGATCCTGTGAGGTTCTTGCTGGGACATCTTATTCCTGCCCAGTGAATATTTTGTGATTTCTAAAGAGCAGAAAAGCATCAAAGGAGAGATGGAAAGGTTCTCCCCACACATTGCTGTCCTGGTGGCTGGGTGGTCCATGAACAGGGGTCTCAGGCTAAAAAAGTACTTTCATCATTGCCAAAACAGCCCAGGAAGAAATTGCACTATTCTTCCTGACAATTTTTATTATATGCCTGAAATAAAACCAACTTCCAGTTTAATCTCATTCATATGCTGTGTGGTAGAGATGGATGTGGGCATCAGGATGGCTCAGCTTTGCCCTGGCCAGTGACCTATAGCTCTAGTTGCACTACTTATCGAGTTTAGACTTAGTTTTGGAACTGTTTCCATCAAGGGCTGCCTCTCATTGTGTATGTGAATGCTGCTTGGCTTACCAGAGATGTGATCTTGACTGTGGCCTCTGCAGCTTCTCTAATACAAATAATAATTTCCATCCCATCTATTCTTTTGTTTGCTACTGATCTATATTAAACAGTTGGTGATTACCACGTTTATGGGTGATTATTGCACTTATGCTGTGTTAAATCTAAATGTTTGTTTATCTTTATGTGGTCTCTGTGTATATGTTTGCATGGCTTTTAACTTTATGTATTGCAGAGTTCCTTAATTATAAAATCAATAAATTTTTTAAACTTATGCCTACTGCACAGATAGAAACCCACACAACGTCCACGTCTGTAGGCAACAATGATTCTTCTCCTGTGCTTGTGGCAGAACACAAACCTCAGTTACAGGAATCAACAGACTTTTTGAGTTAGCTTGGGTTGGGTTTTTTGTGCTAGTAGCAATTAATTCTTCGTTAGCTTGGCTCATTCTCTAGTTCTTCCCAAAGCCTTCCTCTTGCAAGATGTTCCTCTCAGGCAGGGTTTTATCTTCCTGGAGGCTTGTTGACTTCAGTGAAAGCCATCATCAGTGAAAGTCACCTTTCAATAGTGCCTGTTCAATCAAGGCTTGGTGGGTTCAATCCCCAGCTCTGCCACAGGTCTCTCTTGAATCACACCTACACCATGGAGAAGACCTGAATGGAGATGGCCCTGTAACCATTAACCATTGCCCCCTGAATCTAACCATTCAACCAGCCATCTACCCATCCAGCTGTCTACTAATGCAGCCCATAATGTCCCTGACCTTGTCCCTTATCCCCCACAAACTTCTTATATCCCTGCTGTCCTTAGAAAGGATTCCCACCACCTATCTTTCAAGCAGTGTAACATCACAGCTTGTTTCTGCTTTGCTGGATGGAACCAAAGCAGGTCATCAAAGCACATCCTGCAGTGCCACCCCTCAGATTACTTACACAGAGAAAAGGGGCTTCTCTTTGCTCATGGTTCATACAAGTGAAGAGAGCAAAGATGTCCTTCTAGTGTCACCAAGGATGATTTTTACTCATATGCTATTCTGCAGCTGTGGTCTTCTGATCTGCCAAAGCAGTCTAGACATGGCCTTGTGTCTCATTCCAGTGCAGCAGCAGCAATAGGTAGGAGGAAGCAGGTTTGGGAACAGATTCTCTACAAATGTGTCAGGACACAATTCTGATATGTCTGTCAGGTTATGTGACTGTAGGAGGTAAAAGATACTTCTGCCTTCCCTGTCATGGGAAGGAATTAGGTTGAGTGGAACATCAACACCATCACACCTAAAAGAGACCTACAGGAAAGATGGAGAGGGACTCTTTATCAGGGAGTGCAGTGATAGGACAAAGGGCAATGGCCTCAAGCCGAAAGAAGGCAGGGTTAGATTAGAGTGGTGAGGTGCTGGAACAGGCTGCCCAGAGAGGGGGTGGATGCCCCATTCCTGGAGGTGTTCAAGGCCAGGTTGGATGGCGCCCTGGGCAACCTTGTGTAGATCCAGGCCTGGAGGCTGTTGGCCCTGCCTGTGTCAGGGGTGTTGGAATGGTGTGATCCTTGGTGTCCTTTCCAACACAGACCAGTCTGTGATTCTGTGATTCTATGATTAGATGCTAGAAAGAAATTCTTTACTATAAGCGTGGTGACGCCCTGGCACAGGGTGCCCAGAGAAGCTGGGGCTGCCCCTGGATCCCTGGCAGTGTTCAAGGCCATGTTGGATGGGGCTTTAGGCGCCTTGGGCTAGTGGGGGGTGTCCTTGTCCATGGCAGGGCATTGGACTGGATGGGCTTTGAGGTCTCTTCCAACCCAAACCGTTCTGTGATTCTGTGATTCCATCATTCTAGGGACAACACACAATACCCAAAGCACACATCTGATTTAGGCTCTGCTCTTATTGCTGCTTCACCCTCGCTGTGCCTCAGTTTCCCCCCCTAGGGTTGTAGGAATATGGGAACATGTTACAGTCAATATTTCTCCTAATACCAAGAGTCCTGAAGCTCCTCCAGACAATTAAAACCTGTGAATTTATAAATACATCAGGAGATGCCCACTGCCGGGCACTCATTGCTGCCTTTCTTTGATGAGGAGCTGCAAACCTCCCATGGAGGCAGGAGCTGTAGCCACTCATGTAAACACAAGCTAATCAACAACCAGCACTAAGGAAGTGTAGTCAGGTGCTGACCCCAATTTCTTTTATTCCAGGCTATATTTCTCAAGCAGCAACTCACATCAGCTCTTACGCTTTCTTTCTTTGCCACTTACATCTAATTAGGATCCATGCTCACAAGGAGCAGAAGCATCTGTAATTAAACTGAACTGCAGCATCAGGAGTGAGCTGTAGGGAAGGGTTCACTTATGTGGCTCAGTGTAGCAATTTTTGGCACGACTGGAGCACAGGGATTCTGTGGGAAAAGACCACCAGGTCTCCCACCATGGATAAAAAGCAGGTGGTAGTCCTAGAAATGCATGTCAACATAGACATGCACTCTGTTTCAAAGTGTTGCCCAAGGGATGAATCTGGAGGGGAAGTCCCAGAGTTGCTAACGATGTCATGGCCAAGAGTTCTGTAGTATCCCATATGTGGGTTTCACCAAAGTTCACTTTTCAGGGGGAAAGTGAGGAAGGAAAGAAAAGCCATAGAACATTAACTCTCCCTAAAAACGAGGTATTTACACCAGTAAATAGTAAATTCTACATCAATACAGGTGAATTCACCTTCCCAGGGAGATAACTAGTCATTACTGTATGATATTTGGGACTAGGAACAGCTGAGATCAACCTGGAGTATTGATTTATTTTTTGAAGTCCAACCTTGAATCACACTGGTTGAACAGGCTGCCCAGAGAGGTGGTGGATGCCCCATCACTGGCGGCATTCAAGGTCAGGGGTTCTGGGCAACCTTATCTAGATCATCCCTGGAGGTTGGTGGCCCTGCCTGTGGCAGGGGGTTGGAACTCTGTGATCCTTGGGGTCCCTTCCAACCCAGACTAATCTGTGATTTTATGATTCTGTGATGGTCTTGACTCTGAAAATAGCGACCCAGACATGTTAAGTCTCATGCAGATTTGGGCAGGGATTCATAAAATTGTTTAAAAAAGGAATAGAAATCACCTAACTTAGCCAAAATTCATTTGGTATCAATATACAACCCTCATTCTATCCAATGCCAACGTGAAGCTACATTTTTCATGTTAAATCAGGAACAAGGGGTTGTAATTGCTTCACTTGTGTAAGATGAAAACCAGAGAGAAAGAGTCCCAGTTCCAATTGCAATTCTATGGCAACTCATCGAAAAACATCAGTGAGTTTGAATATTGACACAGCATTAAAAAACCCCAGTGGCAGAAGCATCCCAGGGACTGTACAGTTCACAAATGATACATTCCAGCAAAGACTTTTCTTTTTTTCCCTTTGAAAGAAAAGCTGATCTTGGTGGTTTCAACTATTTTTCATCCAGGTGCTGCCCTAGGATGATGCAGGGGGTTAAATATGGGCAGGGAAACATTTCAAAAAGGGATATTAAATGCATGTTTATGTACTAAAATATGCTTAACTATGGAACTAGATGATCTTTGAGGTCCCTTCTAACTCAAAGCATTCTATGATTCTATAAATACAGACTGCAAGGATTGGACTGCAAAGCGTTGCGTGGAGCTGATACCACTGAGGGAAGCAAGGAGCCCACAAGTTCACTCTCCCAGCTTATAAGGTCAGTGCAATCCCCCACTGGGAATCATTTGCTTGTAAATGACTGTTGTCCAACTCTTTCTCTGAATCAAATCCCATATCTTCCAGTTGGCAACTGATACCAGGCTAAAAACTTGACTGCATGGTTTCCCTCATCCAGAGAGGACCAATAACCTCCTGAACATGTATCCAAGGACCTCAAATATTCCTGGGTACTGGAAAAAGTCAGAAGCTACAAATTTACTGGGTGATATTGGGAAAGTCTTTTCCAGCTCCAGCCTGCCTCCTTTTGCAATAGCTAGAAGGAAATGTTTCACATAACTCAACCCACACTGTTTTAAGAAGTCAATCCAGGAAGATATTTGAGGTTTTGATAGTTTTCCAAAGGCAAGGCAGGATTTTTATTTTTTTTTTTTTAATTTTTCCTTTTTTTTTTTGTTAAAATCTGGAAGATGTCTCCTGGGACAGGAACATGATTTCTGAGCCAGCTCTTGAACCAATTATGTTTCATGTACTTTCAGATTACTTCCCTGTAAATTCTGAGACTGCAGGCACTTTGCCGAAAGGAGCTGTATTACCTACAACCCACAGGTCTGCCTGAGCTCCTCATATCCTGGAGCAGCATGCTCACATCCCAGCAATTTAGCCATGCTGAGGAAAATGGGACGTATCTACACATGTTGTAAGGCTGGTAAGGAGCAAATACCCCTTTATCTCTTGCTGGGATGATCCACCTCTCCAGACCACTGTCCCTGGAGAGATGCTGCTGACAGATTGGCCAAGTTAACAAATTCTTGTGATAAGACCCCATGGAGACCTCATCAACAGTAACAGAGTGATTTGGAGGAACTGAGGATCCTGCTATAGTAAAGTCAAAGCCACAGTCATTGAAAGAAGAAGAAGAACTGAATCTGTCTCAGCTTCCCCTAGGAGGTAAAGATAACCTGGATGGACCCCCCCTCCTGTCTCTCATCTGGGGTGATATGCACCCAGGGGAAGTCTGTAGTTCTTTCTATCTCTTGCTCTTTTCCGTTCCCTGCATGCGCTGCTTGCCTGTGCCAAGCTAGTGGTGTAGTGAAGCTACTAACTCACTGATGCATATTCATGAAAGCCAGATAATATGTTAATGAAACTATGCAAACACATTCAATTAAAAAACAAAAACAAAAACAAACCCCCATGCCACCTTGTTTTGGACTGTGCTCTTCCCAGTCTCTCCAAGGAGGAGGTTTTACCTTGGTACAGGTTACAGCATGCCACCTCCTACATCCACCCACTCCCACAGTTTGTTTCAAACTTTTGACAACTGCAACCTATCCATTATTTCAGAGAGCTCATAGTTTTCCACTCTGAGTGAACCTTTGCACCTCAGGGTAGGGTCCCCTGAGGATGGCCGTGCCAGCCACGATGCTGGTGTACATCTGCAGAGCTCCATCCAGCAGGACCAATTCCCACCCACTTTAAGTACTCCACATATGGATTTGCAGATATACTGTCAGGGCTGATTGCAGGAAGAAACAACTTTTTTTTTCAGTTCTATGGATGAAATAAATACAACAAAAGGCAAAGAACTGTGGTTTGGGGTAGATTTCAGCAAAATTAATTCTTCTTAGTCTCCCTAAGAATGGGAAATAACTGAAACCAGCACATCGATCATAACAAACTCTTCCCTTTCATCTCTGAATATCTTAAGAAAAGGAAATGTTGACAAAGAAAAGCTGTTCTCTCTCTTTGCACTCGAACATGCTCAGCTAGGTAAGTCTGCTCACCATGATGTTCGTAGAAAATCCAATATCAGCATCCATGGACAATCTTCATTGGATTTGAAGCAGGGATTTAAACAAGGCTGTCTTGCCTTTCAGAACAGGTCTCCTGAGAGAGAGAGAGAGAGGAGATAAAGCAGTGGGGGGTGCAATGCCTCCAGTTGAGACAGAGTTGGCCACTGTGAGGAGAGGCTGTCATGATCACACATTGCTTTGAGTTCCTTGCATTTCCACAAAAGGCTCTGCCCTCATCACACCTCTCACTGCACTCTCTTAGGGGCACTGGTTCAGAAATGATGCACAGAGAGGAGGGCTATTTTCTGAAGAAGTTATCCAAACAGCATTTGGTATCTCCTACATGCTTGCAGGTATCTCCTACCTACTCCCTATCTTAGACCAGGGCAGGCATCAACACCCCCAAAGAGGCTCGGTGCTGCTCACCACTGCCCAGCCTCCATGTGCACCAACCTACCAACCTTTGTCTACTTCCAGCAGTGGAATACACTCCTGTGAGATGATGGGTTTATTGCCTAAAAGTCCACAAGCAAGGATCCATTCCCAACGTTTTGTAGAAGTTCCAATGTGCAGATGAACACAGCAACTGCATCTCTCCACCCACGACAGGCTGTCAGAGAGCCCTACACAGCTCTTCCTCAAACTTTTAAAATCAAGTACCATCACAAGGTATTAATAACCCCTTCTTGGCATTGCATATGTCAAAAGAGTTTGAAAATAAGGTAACATTCCAGTGTTGCTTTGGCTTTCCCCTTTGTTATTTGTTCATCCATTTGTGCAGTCAGGGTTCTGTGGGCTTCTCAGGCGTTTCACAGAGCTTCTTTGGATGTCTGTAGCAGCATTGAGAGACCATGCTGCACCTACCCACCTCCCCATCCAAAGGGTTGGCTATTTCCCCACAGTGTTTGCATTCCCGTGGCACCGTGTTCTCCAACCCTTTCTCCCCAGCAAGAGCAGAAAAAGCCAGAGCAGGATGAGAAAAAGTCACAGTATGAAAGGGAGAGAATGATGCCTGGCCAGGTTTCATCCGTCTAACTTTATGTGTCATCAGTTTGGATGTGTAAATCTGAGTGAATTGTCTGGACTCCTTTTATAGTCAATGGAGAGAAAGAAGAACTTCCCGGGTGCGATTCAGCCCAGCTGGGAGAGATGAATAGTGCTCTAGAAGGAACCATCTCTCTTTCCCGACCATAAAGCAAAGTTGCAGCGATAAAGCAACTCAGACATAACCGCCTACCTCTCTGCAAACTGCAGTTAGCTGAGAAAAGTCCCACTCAAAATAACCAACAAACAACTGCCAGCTTCCCTAAACAGCTCCCGTGGCATAGCAGAATAAAAGCATCCAGGGGAGACTCAGGGCTGGCAGCAGGCTTCACACCCACATCAAACTAGCACAAGCCCCCAACCACGGTTATCTGACCTGGGCAAGGACCTGCTCCAAATCCTGGTTGCACTGCACTGTGCTGGAATTTGGGACCATAATTTGGGATGGTAGAGAAGCTGTGCTCATTTGGGTTGCGTTTTGCAGCAGCAGAGAAGGTGGACAGCACAAAAGAGGCTGCAAACCCTCCCCCAGGGGTGGTGTGGGCTGTGCCATAGCAGGAACAGCGTCTGACTCCCAGAGATACAAGGAGAGACCACTGAATACAAAGGGGCTAAAATATTGCTGCAGATTTTCCTGACAAAAGAGATTCCACCTTTTTTCCTCCTTCTCAAGCACGGGAAAAATTCTGAAAACCTTTCCCCTGCTCCATTGGAGGCTCTGTCAGCACGTACGCACACACTAGATACACAGTCATTCCCCAGGTTTGCTTTTCAGATTTGCCTATTGACATTCCCCCCCCTGCCCCCTCCCTTTTCTTCCCTCCATCTCCTGCTCTTCGCTTCCCCCTCTCTGTGGAGTCTGCGGCGCAACTCCGTTCTTTACAACATCCACCGTCGTCGTTGGGAGACCCTGGGCTGCTTTGAAAAATAATTTAAAAAAGAAAAAAATTAAAGAAAAAAGCAAAAGTGCAGGGAAAGGAAGAAGATAAAAAAAAAAAAGGAGGAGAGAGAAAGAAAAAGATGTGTGTCAGCTCCAACCCTGCTGCCGCGCCAGCGTGCACACGGGTTGCCTTTTGCTCAGCGCACATCAATGCCTCTTATCCTCCAAAGTTATTTCCCCTGGAGTGAACCTATCAAAGATTTTCAGCCTCTCTGGAGAGAGCAGTTCCAGATAACACTGGATTCCCTTGTCAATTTTTGCCTACCGGGCTCTGGCAGCATTTTCTACCTGACACACTGATCTTGACACACACACACACACACGTACAGAAGAAGCATGTGTGTGTGTGTGTATGTTTCTGGAGCTTTGCAAGCAGTGCAGCTGCCTTTAGTCTGCAGAGGGGAAGGGAAAACCCGTTAACGTTTGGCATCTGTATAGCACCCTACTCATCTGTGATTCCTGTAGTGTCTTGCCCTCCTTGTAATTACAGTAATTAATATAATTATACTAATAATAATGATTATTATTTAGGACGTGCCAGATCTTTCCTAATACGGCTCCTTCCCTGGGAATCCTGGGCCTGTATTTGTAAAAGAAGTCACTGTAGGATTTCCAAATAAATGCTCCCCACCAAAATCCTGCTGCTACAACAGCCAAAAATTCAGAACTATTCAGCTTCTCTCCCCTTTTCGCTCTGAGAACAGTGCTGGAAGGACCAGTCTCTCCAACAGGTTCCTAGCATATCTCTGATGATTCAGGTAGGTCTTTCTGGACACTTTTATTTTTGGGTGGAGGGTGGGGGGTTGGTAAGATCTGGTGGTGTTGAGACTCAATCTGAGTGGTTTCATCAGCCTTCATCTATGAAAGCACTTAAGACAGTGGCTGGTGAGAGGAGAGACTCCGAGCAACCCCTAAATCAGCATCCCAAGAAGCCGTGTAATTACGAGGCTTTACCTAGAGGGCCCAGAGCTCATTAGCCTCAGCAATAAAATAAGCTGTTTATAGGTGCCGTAACTCATGCTGGACCAAAGGGTGGGCACACTGTGGTGCAGTGAGTCACAAGGCACAGCTGCTTGCCTGCAGCTTCAACCCCAACCAAGAGTTTTCTAAAGCTCAACTGTAGCTGATGCAGAATCGCTCCCCCCCCAAAACACATGTCACTTGATGACTTTTTTCTATTTTGCATTTTTCCCCTGGGGTCTATGTCCCAGGATGACATTGGACCCAGCTCTGACATGGATTGTGATCTCAGTTCCTACATAGAACAGGATGAAAGGGGCAAGAAGTGACTTTGGTGTGTCACCCAACTGTCCTCCTCCTTCTGTGGCAACATTATCCTCAACGCATGCACAGACCCTAAAAGTCACTTGCTCTCTGGTTAAACACGACCCTCAGTCATTTGCACTGTATATATGATCTCCCAGCTTTCTCTCTGTCACCCAGGTCATGCCCTGAAAGAAGCATTGCCCTCGAGGGCAATGTGAGACCTGAAAAAAGTCTTAGGTGTGTGGGAGAAGGATCCCTGAGTGCAATTTATGGACACTGTTGCTAGTGTTAAGTCATAACATTTCCACTTAAAGTCCAATAAAAACATGTGGAAGGATGGGAGGCCCAGACCCACCTCAGGACCCCTCAGGTGTTTGGGTCAACCACACAATTTAGGAACTCACCATCAGCATCATACCAGGATTCCATCACCTTGAGACCTTAAAATCCTCACTGGTTTTGCCCCAAGGACATGTGTTTTCCAGCAGTGATTGCAGAGGCAAGAGGAAGGCAAAGGGGGACATCAGTGCCAAAGGCTGCCATGCCTTTCATGCTCCCATGGGTGTATGGGTCATCACCAGGCCTGTCTGCAGAGATTACTGGTGTGCAAACACCATGCAGACAGAAAAGCCATACTGCGTGGTGTCCATATGGGACCTTCTAGCCATCAGGAGACATATGGACAGCAAATGATTCTTGAAGACTTCCATACTGAAACCAAGAGGTCTCTTTGAAACTCAGCAGCACAATATAGCCCCTCAATAGCAGATCCAGCTCTGGAGAGGGCAGTTTTAATTGCAAGCTTTGCTCAAAGGCTCACCTGTGTTACTCCAGACCTGTATATAGAGATTGGAGGCCTGGGCTTCTAGCTAGTTCACACTGTTCCCCCTCTGGGAGTTTCAACATTCGTCAATTCCGGGAAGATCCAATAACATTTTAAAGGCAGGATGTGAAATTGGATTACATGGGACTCAGGCTTTGAGCAGAGAAGAGGTAGCTCTCCTTAAAGGCCAACAGCAATCTCTCCCTTTTGCCTTCCTGGGACCTTCACTGAACCTTGAATGGCAAAACACATGGTTATTCCATTTCACCTTGCAGCTGCCTGGCTGTAATTGATTATATTTGTCAGCTTACCTTTTTTTTTTTATAATTTTAAAATGCCATGAATGGATTCATGCTGCACGTACATGTAAACCAGAGTCGCTGCCCTCCAACAACAGTTCCCTGTTATCCTCTGGTTTGTGCTCACAGTGGGAGAGATGTAGCCATATAGGACAGAAAAAATACCGCTTTATAAACCTGAAGTAGGTGTGCGGCATCTAATCCAGCCATCCATCATCTCTCTGCTCTAATCTGCCTAAAGTCAATGGGGACAGGGAGGGAAGAAGCAGACAACAATAACAGTATCATGGTAACCGTGAGAGGGATGCTGGAGTGGATTGTCTGCTCCAAGAGCACAGGGAGGGGGTGCACAACCTCACACGCAGCTTCCCCGGGCTGTGTGTCCTGGGTAAGCATTAATCAGATACAAAAGGGCATGTGTCACACAAGAATAACTCTGCTATCATTATTATTTATTTCATGTAATGCTCTAGCTCTTTAGTCAGGTCAGAGCCTTGGTCTTTCCCTTCAAAGCCTGAAATAGCTGGAGGCGTGCATGGCTAAGAGCATATTCTGCAGCCCTGTTTTCAGCTGTGCTCAGGGATGACACTTTGTAGTCAGACAGCTCCTGCTGTGTCCCCAGCAGCTTGTGCAGATGGGAGGTGGCTATGCCACTGGACATTTTTGAGGTGCAAAGGGCCCAGGCTCAGGAGAAGGGAGTCATAAAGCATCCTTCTTTCCCAGCAACCCCAGGAGACATTCCCCCAAGGCAGCCAGCATCATGGCAATGCCTAATGTGAAGGTACAAAGTGAAATGTGGATGAGATTAAAAGTAAAAAGCATCTCTGAACTTCACCTTTGCAAAACCTGCAGTTTTCACCCCAGATATCATTTCAGAGGGAAGTCTGGAATGAAGCAGCTCCCTACTCTGCTCTGAGACTTGGTCCTGGTGTCATCACAAGCTGCAATCACACCTTGCCACTCCTACTGATTCCTCCTGTCCTGGGATGTGTCCAATGATAGCAGAAGGGTGTTGGGCCAAGGGGTGTGACTCAGACTTCCTGAAAAACCCATCACCTGCTGCGAACTCAAAAAAAGATGCACTATCTAGGGTTTTATTCCCATGAAAATGTAGCATAAAAAGCACAATTTAATCTTCCTAGAAGCTTCTTAAACTGCTCTAGTCCTCTCTGATGTCCAGGCACACAGGAAGGAACAAAAGGAATCTGCAGTAGGGATTAACAGGGTGCAGAGGAATTCTACAAGGAATAGGGCCTTTAGAAATATTTCAAATAAAACCCAACCACCCAAGCAAACCAAACATGACATAACAAATGAGGAGCACGTTGGGGCTCCATCCTTCTCCTCTCTCCTCCCACCTTGCTCACGGCATGCACGCTGCCCTCTTGCAAGAAGCTGCAGAGACAAGAGACAGCAGAGCAAGCAAACGTGCCCAAGGGCTGTGTTGCACTGCTGCTTCTTTCCTTGGCTTTACAAGAGCTGCAGGGACGTGACAGCAAAATGCAGCAACTGAAGCTTGAGAGCTGCCAGCATCATGATGGGGGAGTGCGAATAAGAACAGAGGAGAAGCTGCTAATGCAGGGTGGATGCTGAAGGAGTCTTAATCTACTTGGCAAATCGGTGCCTGACACTGCATAAAACTCTGCTCTGAGAAATAAAGACAGCGTTTGGTTGAAGTTTGGCAGGGTGTGATTTGTGTTTGCTAATGCACAGCCTGCAATAGCAAAGGGAGAAATCCTGGTGCACTCCTGCCTCTGCATCAGTGGAGAATTTTAAGGGGTGCTCTCTCTGCTCTCCTTTCACAACAGGTCTCTCCCAGCCAGCACATTTAAGGCTAAGGGCTTGGCTCACTGGCAGATCGTCACACTCAGTGGTTCGTGGATGGGACTGAGCCCAAATCCATTCTCTGTGGTTTGATACCCAGCTCTGCCTCTGCTATTAAACCTAAATAACAAGCAAGTTTAGTGTCTGCAAAAGCTGCCAGGCCACTGCAGCTTTATTTAGTCTCACAGCAGGTGCATTTAGGGAAGTGGGTTTTGCAGTCTTCCCTCCCACATGTATGCCCACAGCTTGTCTGTGAGGTTAACCCATCCCTGTGGGATTAGGTCTGTGCAGAGCAGTTATTTCCCCCCTTCGTAACCTGAAGCTACTGCAGGGAGTCTTTTTGCTGGAGGCATGCAGCTCAGAAGTGTTCCCTGGTGCCATTGGAGTCTCTTACTCTGGGTTTGAGACTGGTCACCAGATGGGATGTGAAATCCTGGGTGGGTGGATGGATGGATGGATGGATGGATGGATGGATGGATGGATGGATGGATGTTGCCCAGCATTCACCATTGTTAAAACCCAGAATCACCACAACAATGTCCTACCCACCCCACTGTAGATGATGTTAAAACCCAGAATTACCACAACAATGTCCTACCCACCCCACTGTAGATGCCTGGGAAAGGAACCTCTATATTTTTGGACAGCAGGATGACCATGAGCCAGCAGTGTGCCTCCGTGGCTAAGGTCAATGGCATCCTGGGCTGTATTAGAAGGGGTGTGATTAGGAGGTCAAAAGAGGTCCTTCTCCCCCTTTACTCTGCCCTGCTGAGGCTGCACCTGGAATATTGTGTCCAGTTCTGGACCCCTCAGTTCAAGAAGGACATAGAACTCCTTGAAAGAGCCCGGTGCAGGGCCATCAAGATGATGGAGAGGAACATCATCATTATGAGGATGGGCTGAGGGAGCTGGGCCTCTTTAGCTTGGAGAAGACTGAGGGGTGACCTCATCAATGTTTATATATGTAAAGGGCAAGAGTCAGGAGGACAGAGTGATGGCCAGTGATAGGACAAGGGGCAATGGGTACAAGATGGAGCAGAGGAAGTTCCATGTGAACATAAGGAGAAACTTTTTCCCTGTGAGGGTGATGGAGCACTAGGACAGACTACCCAGAGAGGTTGTGGAGTCTCCTACTCTGGAGACATTCAAACCCACCTGGATGTGTTCCTGTGTGATTTAGTCTGGGTGATCCTGCTGTGGCAGGATCCTGGGTGATCCTGCTGTTGGACTAGATGACCTTTCAAGGTTCCTTCCAGCTCCTAATTCTCCGTGATTCTGTGTTCTCTGATTTAGCATTCAGAATTATTTTCTTTCAGTATTTGTCCAATGTCTTTTTTGAGCTTCCATGTCTGCTGTGAGAAGGCAGCTGACAGAACATCTCACCATCTGAAGCATGTCCTTGTGTTTGTTTCCAGCTTGCTTCCTGCAAAGTGCTGTCTGCCCGGCAGAGTTGACGCTTCCTTGCTCTTGTCTCAGAAGAGATGGTGACCAATTCCTCAGTAACACTTAGGGTTTCACAGACACCTACCACACCCAAAGGCATCTCTTCTTTTGAGTAGTTACGTTGCGTTATCAGGATGTCATTTCTGGCTGTAAGCCACAAACTGAGCAAGGTTTGCAAGGAAACAAGAGAAACTGTCTCTGCAGTGCCCTGGTTTGCTACAGCCCAGACTTGCCTCTGACAGCAGCTTGCTTTGCAGCCATGTACAAACCACTTGAAGCTGGGTTCAACTTTCCTAACTCCGACTCTCTACACGTGAAGCATTTTACAAGTCAAACCTAGATATCTTCTCTAGGGGAAGAGAAATCCTCCTGTAGACAGTCAAGGGACTTCAGCCACCACCTCTTAGGTGCCTATGTTGCAGCTGGTTGAATCCCACCCTTAGGGTAAGGGCTGGTAAACTCAGCCTCTCCCCACACACCTTTCTCTGCCTGTCAAACACAAACACAGGCAGCTTCCCCACCTCCTGGCATTATTTAGAAGCTCAATTAGTTAATGGCTGCAAAGTGCTGGGAAGATGGATAGCGCTATAGAAACACTCTTCTCAGGAAGTACTTCCACTATATATTCTTACAAAATAAACCCTAAGCCACCTGACAAATCTGTGGCTAGAAGGGTCAGGATGTGAAAAGAAACGGACAGTGAATAACTGAGAAGGGGACAGGAATTATAATTCATCTTCCAGTTGGCATTTGTTTCATCTTTAGCTCCACTTCAGCTCCAGAACAAGGCAAAAGGAAGGAGTTTTGTTCCTGGCTTACTAATGTCTCTGATGAAAGGCAAGTAGCCCTTCATTGCACAACTGAGACATCACCCCCCCACACTCTGTCTTCATATTGCCGCTTCTTCGTGGGTTTGCTATGTCTAAGTTTAAAAACAGGCAGGGAAAAAAACTAAACTAAAGCCAGCCGAAAAAGACCTTCCTGGTTCATTATTTGGATATCATAAATAAAAGGAAGGGAGTGTAAACCTTGTCCTTTTGCGACTGAAAAGAAATTGGGAAGATGCAAACTTCCCTCTAATAGATTTTTTTTGCTTTTAGACCGTGTCCCTTCCTCTTGCTGCAAGCCTGGCCTGTGTCACTGACTAGTGCTGAACGTACACAGCACTTAAAGCTTCTTTGAGCTTTTTTTCTGCAGGCGGCTGTGTGCCGTCACCGCTGCTGTTTGCACAGCTGAATGCCTGTAATACCTGAGTCAGGGCTGAGCACAGTGCAAATCCCCCCAGCTATCAGGAAATCCAATTTTATGGACATGGCTAAATTTGTGTGATGTGTTGGTGGATTAATTCATGAAGATCATTGCCTTCTCAGTACTGTAATTCCAGCTCTTTGCTTACAGGGGAGAGAGGCAGGCACACGGGTATTTTCACATTATGGGGCCAGTCAACAAGTGTCACAGTGGGATGAAGAAGCAGCATGTAAGATTGTGCTTGGCCGAAGGTCAATACGACTATTACAGTGCTGCATGGGATTGGGCAAAGGTTTTAAATGAGCAGTACAGATAGGTTAATTCTGATTTCACGGATATTGATAGGTCAAAAAGGCTTCCAGAGACTCCAAAGTCTATGTGTATATATTGTCCATCCTGGGATATTTTTTTTTGCTGTATAGATGTAGACTGGCCTAAATCAATAAATGACACCTGCTTTGTGGGTCAAGATGGAGAGGAAAACCTTTTATTTGGGAGACAACAGTGGTACTTACATTGTGAATCTATCCCATGTCCTTCTGCTCTTTGCATTTGTACAGTGCTTTATCCCTCTGTGCCCTAGGAAAGGCACAGGCTGTTGTGCCTTTCTGGTGTCCCTGGCCAACACCACTCCAAAGTTCTTTA
This sequence comes from Gallinula chloropus, assembly GCF_964237585.1. Taxonomy (NCBI): domain Eukaryota; kingdom Metazoa; phylum Chordata; class Aves; order Gruiformes; family Rallidae; genus Gallinula; species Gallinula chloropus. Next base: position 2,924,003 of record NC_140085.1, on the reverse strand, counting down.
TTCCTGAAGAGGTAGCACCAGCGCTTCCCTTAAAAGGACCTTACCCTCTATGACTTACATGAAAATCCTTCATGTAAATACTGAACAGCCCCTGATGGCCAACCACCACTACTGGTTCCTGCATCTCACCTTACTCCCTCTTTCCTGCACCAGTTCATTGCAACCCACAGCATCTGTGGGGAATCACTGGAGATTTTCAAGGGTTGATGGGATACTGGGAAACAGAAGTGAAAGCATAAAGAGGGCTTGTTCTGATGGAAGCTCATCTTAGAAGAAGAAAGGAAAAAAATGTGCATCAAATTATAGGAACAAGGACCTCATATCACTCTAAAAGACACCTTAAACATCTTGCAGAGTGATACACCCACAGGCATGTGGTCTGTTCTTCATGCTCCCAGTTTATGCCCAATGCCTCTTGCCCACCTCTTTTTCTTTTTAAAATCTAACTTTTCTAGCCTCTGGAAGCATCCAGACATAGTTCAAGAATGACCTTCTCCCCCTCCATTAAAGTCTGGCTCTTCCTTTCTTCATATACCTGTTTATATCAGTTTCAGATGAATGGAGAAAGCCTGCTGAAAGTATTTTTCTGGGATATTTTTTTCACAAATTGTACCATTAAACCTAATGTATGATATTAGCAAAGTGTGTGGTATTAAATAGAGTAGTATTTAGCACATAAAATATATTTAGAATATTAGAGATTGGGATCGTTTTCCCTTAACAATGCTCCAAATGTGTTGGAAAGTGGGTGAGAAGTGCATTAGTAGAAGGATCAGGTTATGATTCAAGGCTGAAGAGTAAAAGCTCCCTGTACCACTGTAATTGTGACCCCTTCTCCAAATCATTATGCCAGGACATAGGGCCTTTCATTACTTGAGAATATATCACTGGGCTTTGAGAGTTTTAACTCTGCATTTTCTGGCTTTTGTGGGCTTAAATCACATTTTAATGCTCCGTTGAAGTCAGCCTTTTCCTTACTTTTCTTCCCAATAATTTTGGAGAGATTTTTGAAAGTGGAAGGGGAAATTAAAAATTTGGGGGAAACTGGAGCGACTGACTCTATTCTTGCATGAAAAGCTTTTTGGGGACTGCTTTAAGGGAAGAAGAATACACCATTAAACCATTTTGTTTAGGGTGAAGAATGGCAGGAGACCTTTGTAGAACTGAGAATCAGATCCAGCATGTTCATGAAGACAAATAACCCCATCAAAGAAACTTTTCTCATCTTCTTTCATGCAAAAGTAGGGTTCAAACTATTAAAAAAAAAACCCTCACTGTTTTGTGTTTTTAGTAAAAAAAAGATTCCCCCACCTTTCTGCCATTCCCCTGACCTCCCCTATCCTCAAATCCTTCATTCCTTGTTCCTCTACTGAGTAATTGCTGTGATGTCCTCTGCTCCCCTCTGGTCCTACATCATTAATTTGTCTCATTTCTCCAGTCCCTAAAGAAAACAGGAGTTCCTCTGAGAAACCTCAAGGCTACCATTTAAAGATCTTTGATATAGAAAATGTGTTTCTATGGTTTTATAGACACTATATGAATATGCAATTATTAATTTTAATGACTCATGTGTGGGGATGTAAGTAGATATACCATGAAGCTTACACCACCTTTGTGCTAGACATTTCTCATCCACGTGCTACATATCCATCTTATCAGAGAGATCCAAGAAGAGATGCACTGTGCTGTTCTTGGATGGTATTCTGAGAAAAGGATATGCTATTGGTCACTTAATGGAGATTATTGTGCACTTGCTTGGACATCATGATGTCTCCTAACTTGTCCAGGAGTAAACTGGTACCAATTTATAACAACAGCAAAGGCATAAGATTACATAGGGTCTAATGGATAAAATGGATATAAAGATGGAAAAAAGGTGTGACAAACTGGTTCACAAGACATGGAGCCCTTTCTGTTCCTTGCATCCTGGCCCAGGATAGTGATGACACACCAAGAAAGCTAGTGGATGGCCAGTTCTGGTATTCCCACACACAGCAATCATGTCTGTTGCTTGTAATGCAAGTATATCCTAAAATATACAATATATTCAGCAAGGATAGCAAATAAGCAGATATCTGGAGAAGAGAAGAGGGTGACAAGCATGTAGCAGGCATAGAGACAAGCTTGCATGGATTATCTAGGAGCTCATCTGGGTATATGCAATAATCCAGAAAGGAACTATAAACACAACCTGACAGTGGCTGTGGTTATAATTATCATTGTTGTTGTTGTTGCTATTATTAAAATCTTGAGTACTGCCATCAATCCCTTTCCTACCAGCATGACCTCAAAGTCTGCTGGAGATCTCAAATCAGAGGCTTCTGCTATTTTTCACAGCCTTTGCACCAGGCTGTTTCACCTACACTAAAAACCTGTTGCACTTCAGAGCCGTTAACAAGGACACCAGCAAGAAAAAAAATGCAGAGAGACAGTTAATAGAGTGTTCTGCTGCTTGAGGTCTGAAAAAACCCAAATGCTTCCATGAAATAAATGGGGACAAACTCTGAGACCGCAGATGTTTGCAAAAATGGCAGCCATTGGCCAATGTTCTCTTGCTCATTATTCCTCATTTGTGGAACAAAATCAGATATTATCTCCAGGGATGTTTTCAGATGTAAATAGATGACTAGGCATGTTCAGATGATTTTTGCCATCCCTAGCGTTTATGTTTCATATCATTTCATGGGCACACTTCAATCAGATTGCATCAAAACTCGTGGCCAGATCAGGGGTGTTTTGACTGAAATGAAGATTAAACGTTACTCAAGACAATTTGCAGCCATCCAAAACTAGATCTAGAAGGAAACGGAACCATTTGTCTGGCACTTTGAGAGCCTCAGGGGTAGGAAGTTCTGCACTGATTTATACTTTTTATTTCTACAGTCTTACAACTGCTCACTAATGAGAACAGTTTATCACACCCTCAGTGTACATAGGACCCCAGCACCACAGCCCTTCAACCACAGGGCTGGATACAAGCATGTTTACACCTGTGTGTATCCAGAGAAACTGAGGAAGTAACCACCTTCTGAATCAGACCCACAGCTTCAGGTCTGTGGAGTCACTTATTGTCCATGTCCTCCTCTCTGTCATCCAGGCTGTTTGCATGAGACTTGAACCATACCAAACATAGCCAAGCTTTAAAAATCTTGTGTTCTCAGTTCAAGTTTTTCAGGCTATCTGTAGGTCTTTAGGATGTTTTCCTTATGTGACTTTAGGTAAGACCCAAAATTTCAATGGGGTTTTGTTACTTGAAGAGGAGTGGTCGTTTGGGAACTGATGGGCATTGTCACAGTTATGCTCCACTGAGATTTTTCAATTGGTTGGGTGTTTTGTGCCAGGGGAAGGATTCAGATTCAGTCACCATGATGCGAGTTGGGTATTTTAGAGATGGCAGGAACACACTGCCTGCCCACTTCCCTTGGTTCATTCATCTTTGGATGAGTTTTGATGTTATTTGCTTGATCAGGTGTAAGAAATTACAGAATCACAAGATCTCAGGGGTTGGAAGGGACTTCGAAAGATCATCTAGTCCAATGCCACTGCCAGAGCAGGATCACCTAGATTAGGTGACACAAGAACATGTCCAGGTGGGGTTTTGAATGTCTCCAGAGAAGGAGACTCCACAACCTCTCTGGGCAGCCTGTCCCAGGGCTCGGGCACCCTCACAGTGAAAAAGTTTCTCCTTACATTCACATGGAACTTCCTCTGCTCCAGTTTGCACCCGTTGTCCCTTGTCCTATCACTGATCATCACTGAGAAGAGCCTCACTCCATCCTCCTGACACTCACCCTTTACATATTTGTAAACATTAATAAGGTCACCCCTCAGTCTCCTCTTCTCCAAGCTAAAGAGACCCAGCTCCCTCAGCCTCTCCTCATAAGGAAGATTAGGATGTAAAGAAGAATCCTCATAAGGATCCTTATGAGGATTCTTTGGGTAATTCTTTTCTTTCCACGGTGCACAAGAGGAAAAACATACAGTGAATTTCCTACAAATTTGGTGTCTCAAGGCAAAACTTTTTCTTCTGCTGAACCTAGTGGTGCAAGGAAATGGCAAGTCAAGGAGTAATGCTGCCAAAGGAGAAGCATCTCCTTAATTTGCTGTAACTTTGCAGTCCCTGCACAGTGCCATGGGAAAGCTTTGGAACTTTTACAGCTTCTCCACAAGACGGCCTGGAATTATCCTCAGTATATAATTGGGGAAACCACATCTAAATGATGGTTCCTCGGTGCACTGCATGTATTCCTGATGACTAATTTTAATTTAAATATATATATATGTATTTTTTTGTGTTACTGTTGATTCTCATCTCCCAGCACTTTGCTGTTCCTGACTCCCTGTCCTCAGCTGAAGAGAACCAGGGGTGTGCATCTGTCTTTTCACTGCTGTCACATGAAACGAGTCCTCTATGTTGCATACAGATGAGACTTGGCTCTCGCCTGTGTGGCAGCCAGAAGGAAATCCACAGGAATCACAGCTCCCCAGGTGTAAAAGTATGAAAAAAAAAGAAAAGAACAACAACAAAAAAAACCCAACCCCCCAAAAAAACAGGCTCACAGTCTGTAGAGAACTGTTGGAAGATACTGGTGACGCTCTGCCAGCATTTGTGATTTTACTGCCAGCTTCACAACGTCTTGTAGTGTCTTGAACCAGTGAAAAGATTGTGTGTTAAAAAGGAAATGCCATTTGGTTGTCGCTCAGGAGCAAAGCTCGGACACGTGAGCCCTCAAGGGTGTGAAAGCAGAGGGCTGTAGAAGGACCCCAGATGTCAGTGCTTTTCAAATCCTGAAATGTTTTCTTTTTGCACCTAGGATTGGCGACGGTAAGATTAATGGCTGGATTGTGCCTATGTTCTCCAAAGTTTCTTGCTATAATGTCTGATCCCTGAAGATTATCCCCACAACTTCTTCAAATTCTTTCTATTTAAACATTTCCTTTACAAAGTCAGCTTTCAACCCTGCATTTGAGGAAAAATATTAAGCTGTTTTGTAAGAGAAGTGACACATTTCAGAAAGGAGCTCTTTCTGCAGTGTATGCCTCAGACCTCCCCAGCTTCTATTTATGCTGCTTTTGAGCATAAGGATAGTTTGCTTTTATCTGTCCAATGGATTTCTGTTGCTGTGATCATTTCTCCCCTGGGAAAGACGTCTGTGGCTCTTTCCACCACCACAGAAACACAAAAGACCCCGTTTCCTTTTGTCAAGAAGCCAATGTCAAGAATTTCCTGCTCTCTCACTTGGGGGTAGTGACTGACCTGGAAAGAACATCTCAATTGAGTATTAGTTTCCCCAAATGAAATATCACTTGCCCTCTCCTTTGCAGTGCCAGTAATACGAATGGTATCCAACCACTCTAATTGCTCTGCTGCAGATTGGGAAAAAAAAAAAAAAGAAGGAGCAGCTTTGCTGATTTGTGGTTTAGAAGAATGTACAATATATGTGTCTCCAACTGATATTAAAGATGACAGATGGAAATCTGAACCGCTGAAGATGTGCGCTGCAGATGATAAATTGCCCTCCAACTTTGAGAAGGGTTGGATCGTGGCTCCCAGTGCAAGGGAAAGGCATACAATCAAAGCCAGAAGACCAATGTGTAGTCTCCACAATTAGGGTAAGCATCCATCCTACATACATCTGTAGAGTGCTTTCTATTTCCATATGGATGTAAGTGAATTAGTGTGCTGGGGGCTGATAGCCCCATTAGATAGCCTGCTTTCCTTTAATGGTTTGATAAAAGGAAGGTGACAAGAAGATAGATAGAGATAATACTCCAGGCTTCTTGCAGTAGAACCATTATCATTAACAGCATTAATTAGCCTATAATACACTGTACAGAAGCACCAGGCACAACCAGTTTAAAGGGAAGTAACCTGACAACTGTCAGTAACATGATAGCTTAGCATTAGCATATACTGATCATTGGATATCTTTATCTTCCCAACCTGGCCTTTCAAAAAGGTATGAATTCCCAAGACTGCCTTGCAGGCAGCATCTCTAGCCAAGTCATTAAAAAGATACATGGTTAGGGAAGTGGGAGCCACAAGGTTGGTAGCTGACTCCAGATCCTTTTGCCATCAAGTCATCCCGTTGCAAAACTAGTTCAAATTGACCCTTTGGAGACTAGTTGCACATAAGGGCACATTAAGGTGGGCTGAATTGCTTCTAAGCCTGACAGCCTTTCCCTGAAGAGAAGGACTGGTAGTGCCTTTGGATGGAGAGCAAGTCCTAGAGCTCTGGTAAAGACAAGTACAGAGAATAACCCAGAGCTTGACCATAGGAGGTAACATATAGAGAGATGCAAATAGAATTGGAATATAGCCCTAAATTGGGGGGGGGGGGGGGGGGGGAGGGGGAGGGGGTGGTTCAGCTTAAAATCAATCCTGAATATGCAGAGATGATAAATTACACTAAATGAGTATGGAATGTTTTACCCTTTGCAAGCAGCTAGCCAAAATCTCAAGACTCCTACTAAGAAGCAAAATTAACTGTGGAATCAGTTGGGGGCGGGGGAGGGAGGGGGTAGGGGTGGGGGTGGAGGGTGTTTAAGCTAATTATCTTTCTGTTCAAGAGTGTATCAAGCCACAGAATCGGAGAACTATAGTTGAGTCCCAAGCTGGATCAGAGACATCTTGATCATGCCCAACAGAAGTTTATTCAAACTATCTGTGAAAACCCCTAATCAAGGAGATTTTACAGCCTCCCTTGTTAAGCCATTGTAGCATTTTATTGTGAACATGACTTCTAGTCCCCCCTAGTATCCAAACGAAATCTTTGCTGAACATTAAGCTCGTTTCTTCTCATTTTTTCTCCCAATGGACAAAAAGAATTGCTCTCATCACTTTTTCAAGTATCTTTAGTCTCCTGGAAAACTATTATTCTATCTCCACTTGGCTTCTCTTTTCTTGGCTAAAGAAATACAATTCCTTCAACCTATTTTGTTTATTACAAAAGTAATCAAACTACCAGAGAGGCTTCCCTTGCTCTGAGCACAAAACTTCTCTCAGCAAGGAGCCCTGAGAATTTTTTTCATCAAGCTTTTCTGCATGCTGCTTCTTCAGTCCATGTGATGCTTTTCCCCACCAGCATAACTGTGCTGAAAGGAATATTGAGTTTTAATCTAACTGCACTCGATGTCTCAACAGCCTGAGGCACCTAGGCTGTGGGAACCCTCCTTGGGTTCTGGGTAGGTGCTCAGGGCTACAGCTGATATCAAGGCTGGTTTATATTGCCTGACACCAGAGGTTATCACAGGACTTTGAATCAGCCACGACCTTTACAGAGAGCTTCCAGAAAAAGACTGAAAGGATTTTAAACTCAGAAACCCTCAGTTTTATTTGAATAAAATCTCCAGTTGATTTCTCAGCCAGAGGATGGAAAGAAAGTGATTTCCACAGGGAATGTTTCATCCCAGATTCTAAACTTAGGCTGGAATGAGACTCTCCTTTTCTGGAGAGAGAGCTAAGGTTTGCTCAGCCTGGACACCCAACCTTTAGATGACTTACATTTGATAAGATGAGTTACATGGCTGTACTCTGGTTTTGTTTTTCTTTCTTATAAACAACTCTAATGCAAACACAAGGACAGAGACCTATCTATCTATCTATCTATCTATCTATCTATTTGGTGTCAGAGGCAAAGTTTATGCTCCTGATTCCTTGGGCTGCAGCACATCTATAGCTAAAAGTATTTCTTAGGCTCCTTAAGTGCGTATTTTGAGCAAAAATGTCCTAAATATCTTGAACTTATTCTGTATGTGGCCTCAGGAAGACTCCAAGCTCAGCTACTCTACCTGTCCATGCAACCCCAACCTCCTGGGCACTACACACCCATGACTCCAAACAGATAGCTGCTGTCACCAATGATAACCTGTGTGGGATCACAAGAAACTCAGTCATGAAGAGCCTTCAGCTAGGTCTTTGCAGCTCCATTTTCCAGCTCTTCTTTTTCCACACTGTCCTTCTAAGAGCCAAGTACCTTGACAGTGGAAGGAGAGAGACATGGTTATTAATACTACTGTTATCCTTGGTAGTGAAGTCTCATGAGGACTTGCAGGGTTGCATTTGAGCTCCTTTGTAGAAATGCCTGAGTTAGATGCTGTAGTTGACTTGGCTTTCTGACCTTTACAGACAGTCAGTGGGAAGAGCTAGGGCTGGTAGCTAAGGTAAAAACTAGCAGTAAATAGTTGTTTATGGCCCATAACTTACCCAGGAGCAGTTTCCTGACAAAAAAGTGCACTCCTACCTGGCACTGAAAGCAACCTAGGTTTAACCCACCTATGCTCAGGAACCAACCATGGAATCATTTCTAGCTGACCAAACCCTCCCTGGCTACCTTCACAGCCAAGGGACAGAAGTAGGCATTCACAACATGAGGTTCATCTGCCCAAGCACGGGTGTCTCCTTCAGGATGAGGTGATTCATGACTGAAAGGCTCTCCATGGTGCATAGAGGGAGCACAGGGGGAGACGCTTAGTGTGGTGGTGAGATGAATCACACTCTGGACTTCACCTCTTGCAAGGACAGGGCATTGACACCCGGAAAAGTTTATACCTGGTCAACTAGTAACTACTTCAGTGAAATGCAAGAGGAAATGCTGCCCATTCTGCTTCATCTGGAGCTTGGGAGGAAGAGAGGGGAGGGACAAAATCTTCCTTGGGGGATGAAAAAATATGAAAAATGAAATAAAGCAGACAGCAGAGAGACTGACAGCTGGAGCCTGCTGGATCTATTGCTATTGACCGTGAGCTTTGTTAAAGTGGTGGTTATCAGTTCTTGTATCTTCCCACCTAAAAGTGGAAAGGAAATATCAATAGTGAAATGTTAAAGGCACAAAAAAAATGGACCAGAGAGAGAATGTGAAATAATGGGACTGCAGTGATGAAGACAGACAGACAGCGATGTTGCTGCAACAACTCTTGGCAGGGCTGGGAGTGAAAGTCTACATTTCATTGTGAGAAAACATAAAAGGAGTTGAATTTGCTCTCCTGCTGCCTGCAGATTTTGGTAGACTGAAAAACAGATTCCCTGGATTCTCTGAAGGAATTGCTTAGAGGAAATACCCAAGTCAGGAGGGTTATTGTCTTTTGCTTGCAAAAGATGCTTGGGTATAGTACCTATACCTCCAGTTTTGGAGCAAAGGGCTGGATCCACACTTCTTCGTATGTCTTATAAGGTCTGAAATGGCTTGAGGTCAGTGGTTTCTCAAGAAAAGAAAGAAAAAGCATTTGGTTCTTTCTGCTTTGAACTTGCTGTGCATTTCCCATGGCTTGAGGTGAAAATCTGCCCTGAAACAGTGTATATGCATCAGCGTGTGTATGCATGTGTGAGCAGGGGTCAGATGGGCACGCAACGTTGTTATAAATAAAAGGAAAGAGGCTGTCTTTTTGCATTGTGCTGGGAACCAGGGTTTATTTCCCTAGAGGTCCACATGTCCCATTTTATTTATGATCTCTAATGGCACCATCCCAAATGATGGCTGCTCCACAGATGGGCTTAGTTCCCCGAAGGGGACTGTCCCATGAGTGCAGCTTTTCGGCAGCACCAGACACCTCTCGCTCACTACTCAGTGCCCATCGGATGTGCTACTGTCTGTAGACACCCTAGAGAAGCACCTTGCTTTGGGATGAGGCTCTTTTTTTTCACTCTTTTGAAGAAATACTGGGCAGGCTCATATCTTGAGGATGCTTTTGAAGCACAAGACAAAGTTATATAGTTGTATTTCATGCAAAGAATTTCCTTCCAATGGAAAGTTACAAGATTACAGCTTTAGTGTACTCAAGATCAGCATCCCAGATCCATGAATCTCCTCTCCTACTCCTGTGGTAGCTCTTGGTATGTGCGTCTTGCTTACAGGGCAGTTTCCCAAAATCTCTTTTCCTGCTGCAAAGTCAACTCAGTAAAGCTCTGCAACCCTGTCCAGGCCTTCTTCCCACATCCACAAAATGTGCCAGGTGAGCTGCCTGTGGGATCATGTCAAAAAACATGTCACTGAAACATCTGGGCAAAAGAGAACCTTCTGGAGGTTGTGGGTGTGATTTTTGGGTGGTATTGAAGGGTTCTTTTCAACCAAGATTGTTTAGCATATTTCCAAAACAATCCCTATTTGAAAAATCAAGCTTGTGATGGAGCAATATCTACCCTTATTTCCAAAGATGGAGGCAGCTGCTGTCCCTTATTCTTTTACTCCCAGATCAGCCCCTACAATCCCAGAGAGGATATAAAAATTAATGGTGACAGCAAGAAAAAGGGATCTGCTCTGACAATGCAACATCCCCTTCCAAAACCTGTGAGCGATGCCCGTGGTGCTGCTGCTGAGGCCAGGAGGAGCCCTTGGGAGACCATCCCTTTGCACTCCCATCCTGCTGAGGAAGCACCCACGTCCCCTTAAGCACCCAGAGAGAGTTTAGGTTTAGGTCTGCTCTTTTCAGATGAATGGGAGGGAGAAATAGAGAGAAAATTTTGTTCATAGTGGGGGTCAGCAGGAAGGCCAGGGGGAGCATATATATATGTTTATATATATATGAGCATTCATACATAGGAGACTTTACCTCAGTCCCCTCCTAAATAATGTCAAGAGGCAACAGCGTGGCAGAAGGCAGATGTAGCCATCTCTCTCCACCTCTTCTCCCTTCGTTTTTCACCTCTCTGGGAGAGAAACATAAAAGCTATGTTTCCTTCTCAGAGCAGAGGGGACCAGTGATTGCAATTACAGCTCTCAAACTAATGATGTGCTAAGAGTCTAGATAGTAGTAGTTTCTGTCCATAGGATGGGGATATCCTCTGTTGTCCTAGCTCTGGGTAGCTTGTGAAAGAGAGAAAATCTGTTTGAACAGAGGAGTATTTCCTCCACTGATATAAAGCAGCATCACTTGATGCTTTTCTAAAGGCCAGGATGGATGACGATAGCCCTGGGATGATTTCCCACAAAGCTTTACAGAATCTGAATGAAATAAGCACAATTCATTGGAAGTCCTTAGCAAAACAAGCACACAGCTTGGTGCTTAAATTTCCCCACCATCACTGCTATTTTTATGTACAGCCAGCCAGTGCCATATTTATTTTCCCAGCGTCATCCCTTGCTTGTTTTACAGGAGCAGGACTTGACATACAGGGTGTTGGGCAAATAACTTGCCCAGTGCTTTAAAAAGTCAGCAAGAGAGTCAGAAATCACAGCCTGGCACCGTGCAAATAAACACATCTGTCCTCTGGCTGCATGGAAAACTGCAAGCGTGGGATTTAAGGGGTGGTGGTGAACAGGGGGTAGGAGGCAAGGTGCAAAAAAAAGGAGCAGAGAACAGTGCCTGCTCAATGAATGTATTTGAGTGGGAGTCAGTTAAAGGCTGTTTTATGGTTAACTGCATCACACATTCACATTCATCTTCCCTTAAAACGTTTCGAGCTTCTTTTACTCACTACCAAGGCAACTAATTCCTGCAGGAAAAACAGGGTGAACTCACGCAGAGCAGTTGTAAACAGCAGCGAGCACAGCGACACCGCGCTCGTCGGCGCACGGTGGCCAAGTTCAGAGCTGCTCAGCAGATACAGAGGAAATTTCTTGGCATCTTGAAAACTCTCACAGCCGACCCCTGGGAAGACACAGACCAACCCACTGAATATGCAGTGCAGGGTCTACCCGTGCGACGCACAGCGCGTCAGATATGCTGCTCAGACACGCTCAGCTTCAGCGAACAGCACTGCTGATGCTGGCAGGCGTTCTCCTTCTCACATCTTGCTCCAAACTTTTCCCATCTACTCCCCTCCAGCTCATCTGCTCTGAACAGCTCAGGAAGGAAAGGTGGCCTTGGAGGAGCTGAGAGGAGAGAGGGAGCTATGCAAGGCATCTCAACTCACTACCACTGACTGTATTGATCTGATTTAAGAGCTCTGAAGGTGTCAGAGCATAGACTTGAACCTTAGCATCCTACACTGGGACAGGAGGAAAGGGAAACCTGTCCTCATATATCCTGGGAGGAGTCCTGAGCCATACCTCTGCAGGTAGCCCACCATGGCACGCTGGGGAGGAGGGAAGCTTTGGCTGTCACCTTTCCCAGTGAGGCTCACAGACTCCGGAGAGATAAGTGCTGGAGCTCAGCTGGCTGAGCCTTGGCTTAGTTACAGCATCGATGATGACCCTGTGGCCTATGTGAAAAAGTGTGTGCAGCCCTCAGGCTGAAAAGGTTGGACACCTCTGGCTGATTTATCTAGAGGCACTGACACAGACAAGTGAAGTTCCAGCCTGGAGAAGTTTGCGTAAGATGGATAACACGCCACAGATATTAATGGGTCATAAGGGAAGGCGACAGAGAATGTGAAGAAGCTACTGGTACCTGAGACTGTCTTTCAAATATAATTGCCCACTGTCTGGTTGATGGAGGGACTTGAACCTGGTGATTCCTACACTGGAAGCACATATCTCTGGTGTCTCAAAAGAGCAAAGACATTGTTGTACTGCTGACCCTCCAGCTAACAGCAAGTTTTGAATCTCGAGTCTCCAGCCAGACGTTCACAATTAACCACATGCACACATGAGAGCATGTCCATATTAACCCAGTATCAATGTCTGCCCTCAGACAAGCCTCAGCAACTGAGTTTCCCCACACAGCTTCTACCTCCTTGGCAGCTGAGCAAGTTTGAAGTCACTGCTGGCACAGCTCATTGCTTGTCGCTGGTGCTTCAGTCAATAAGTGCTATGGGTGGGTTTCTATCCCACCAGCCACATCAAAACCAATCACCTGGTGCTCCCTCAAATTGCCTCAAAATTGCCATAAGTAAGTGCAACTTATCTTAAAATACAGATGGTAAACAGATTAGTCAACCCAAACCCTGGAAAAGTTTATCCTTCTCCATTAACTAGAAAGGGAAAGAGGTATGACTATCTCTGATGCAATGTCTGTATCATCTCACCATAAGACCCTAAAAAGTGATCTTGGAGTCATGTCTCATGAAAAGGCAGTCCTAAGTCACCACACCTCAGAAAATCCCACTCTAGAACTCATGTAGAATAGAGGTAGCAAGATGATGTTATAATGATCTATAAAGCAGAGAGGTACAGTGTTGTAGAAGCCCACTACTCATTGCAACATGAGGTCTCCTCCCAGGTAGAGGAGAAGTAGTGGGAATTTATTACTCTTCTAGGCAAGACAATATAATGCATCCCATGTTCTGACTTTGACCTTTTCTTAACTAGAGTTCTCTGATAATCAAAAGCAGATTAAGATTTTCGTGTGCTTCCTTTTCACAGGGCTAATTTAATATACCTTAAAAGGGATGGACCTTCAGGAAGCACAGGCCTAACCCTCTGGATGTCACATCCCTCTAAGTGTTTTGCACAGGCCACCTAAACAGTAAATCCTCCAAATTCCCATAAAAGCTGATTTCCAGTCTCCATACTCCAGTCTACACTTGATCCTTCCATATGTACCATCATCTATAAGGCCTTACCCTTTTCAAGGTTTGCTCACTGTCTTTTCACTGAAGGTTTTGCAACACATTAAGGACAAATGTCTGAACCCTAAACAAAGTGGTCTAGAATCAGCTTCCTGGTTTTCAAAGGGAAAGGCAGGAGGAAAGTGCAAAGAATGTCTGGGAACGTCCCAAAAGAGTTTTAACAGAGCAAGAATGTTGTCCTGCATTGTGGTCTTAAAGGTTTAACTGGGCCACCCTCCTGCCCTTTGTCTAGGCTCTTCCAGAGCTTCTCCAAAGTCAACAGGCATTCTCTCTACTCCTTTTGGGGTGATGAGCACTTTGGACAAGGGCTGCCAGTTGTACACACACCCAGGACCCATCCAGAGTACCATGAGTTTAGTGCTATCCTACATATGTGCAGGGTTGAACCCTTGCTGATAACACTGGGAATCCATCTATGTAGAGGTTTGGAATGTTCCCCCCACCCCATTTTCTGCTGGCATTGTGATTTGTCTTTCCTGAGATAAATTCTTTCCTGAGACAAAATATTGTGTGATTTTGATTTTCAGATGAACAATGACAATGAAAAACATAAAAAGGAAAAAATTCAATTAATTTTCTCAATTTAATAACATTTTAATCTTATTTTATGTAATTTAATGTTATTAAATTGTTATTTAATTAATGACAATTAAATGTTATTTAATTAATAACATTTTGTACTGCTGCCTCCCTCCTCCTCCTTGCTCTGAGTTTTCACTGATTCAAGGATCTGTTACTGAGTACTCATTGGGAACAGCTCATCTCTGTTTACTGTCTCTGCAGGAGATATTCTTGTGTCTCACAGCTTAAATTAATGAAATTTTTTTCTGCTATTTGTCTTTTTTCATCTCCACCTCCCTTTTTACCTCCATTTCCTAGTTGAAGAGTGCCTGGATATGCAAACTACTTTTGAGACAAACTTTATTGCTTATCCTTGCAAGGATATTAAACATGGGTGTAAGACAAGGGGTCACGTTCAAACAGCCTACTCCAGATGCCTTGTTGGTGCCCCAATGATGAAGCATCACCAGCCAATGGCTATTCAGTGACTTACCTCCCTTGTAACCCATGAGTTCAGGAGGAGAAAAAGGTGCAGCCCAAAATTTAACCATCTGTAATTTAAATCACCAGTCTGAATATGAGACTTGACTTGACTCTCAATGACAGGGGTAATTTATTTTAATAAGACCAGGATTGTGTTCTGGCAGAAAGGGAAAGGCCAGCTACCCTGTACACTCAACAGGAGACCTGACAGTGACTTCATGCATGACCTTCATTTCCATGGGTACCTTTGCTGTTTTTCCACACACATAAAATGGAAGTGGGATTTCTTACTCCACACTATCAACTATAAAAGAACAAGACTGCAGCAACATTTCATGGGGAAAGGTTGAGCTTCCTGGTATCGTGATTTAACCACACCTGGAAACTGAACACCCCGCAGCTACTCACTTACTCCTCCCTGGTTGGATGGGGGAGAGAGTCAGAAGAGTGAAAGTGAGAAAACTTGTGGGTTGAGATAAAGACAGTTTAATATGTGAAGGAAAAACTGCACATGCAAGCAAAGCAAACCAAGGACTTCATTGCCCACTTCCCATCAGCAGGCAGGTGTTCAGCCATCCCCAGGACAGTAGGGCTCCATAATGCATGATGGTGGCTTGGGAAGACAAATACTATAACTCTGAATGTCCTTCCCCTTCCTCCTTCTCCCTCCCCCAGCTTTATATCTTGATCATGACATCATACAGTATAGAATGTCCTTTTGGTCACTGGGCTCAGCTCTGCCAGCTGTGTCCCCTCCCAACTTCTTTGCCACCCCACCTGCTGCTGGTGGGATGGGCTGAGAAGCAGCCAAAGGCTTTGGCTCTGTGTAAGAAATAGCAAAAACATTCCAGTGTTATCAACACTGTTTCCAGCACAAATCCAAACTCTATCCCAGCCAAAACCAGCATACCCAGGTACTGTTGAAACCTTTCTGTGTAGGAGTGACTGGTGTGGGAAGGAGAAGGCTTGTGCATGTTCATGTACCAGCATAAGGGACACTCTGCCAGGATACCAGACTGGGAGATCAAATAATTGGCTGCATGGCTTATTATGAAGCAACATTTAAGCTGTAGCTCTCAGTTATCAGCTTTATCCTGGTAATATAGGAGCATTATACTTTTGCATTCCTTTTTGGCTTTGCTCTGTACTTGCAGCTAGGAAGCAGTCATCACCTGGTCTGGCAGTTCTCCTAGGGTCAGTCCTAGAGACTGGCTTCATGGCCAAGACCATTAGGATGGGCTGGAGCCTTCTCTCCTCCTCCAGCATTCACCTGTCACTGTGCCAAAGAAGCTCACCCCCAGTTCAGTAGGGATGATGTGAACATAGCACCAGATCCAGTCCAAGGATGCTGGGTAAGGCTGCTGGTGAACAGACTCAGTGTCTGGTGTTTGCCACCACCTCAGTGCCTCTACTAGGCGTTACCTGCTGTTATTCATCTCTGAAGAGATTTTCTACTCTTCGTCTTCGTGGATGGAGGGGGCTCAACTGACCCAGCTCATTGCAGGGTGCTGAGGGCCGAGAGCAAAGGGGTCTCATGTCCAGCGTAGAGCCGAGCGGACAGAAGCGGGGAAGCTCCGCAGAGAAACCGCTTGTAGAAAATGGGCTGTCATTGTCTCCACTGACCCCTTCCCTCTGCTGAGCCAATATTGCAGTTTTCATTTCCAGGCAGCAAGCTGGAAATGTTTCCTTCCCCTGCCTGCAGATGCCAAAGGTGCCTGAGCTGAGACAGCAGCTTTCAGGACGGCTCAGAGCGAAATGCACCACAATAAACACTCGCCGGGCTGGAGCGGTGCTTTTCCTGAGCACTGTGCATGCTTTCTGCCTTCCACTGTACCTCACAGCAGCCTGTCAGGGAGCGGGACAGTCACAGCCGTTGCCTGTCAGACTGTGGGATTTCTCTCCCTCTCTCTCCTTGTCTCTGTGCCTTTGGTGCAATGCAGTATTTTCTGCTCTAGCTGCTTCGCTCACTGGAGCCCTGCAAGTGCTGGAGAAAACGAGGGGGTTGCTTTGCAAAGCCTCCCTGCATGCAGCTACTGCTCCCAGCTTCAGTGGGTCCGTGCTTAGCCCAGTGGTGAAGCAGGAACATGAGAAAGACCTTTCATGCCCCACTTCTGCTGCCTGCTCTTAGAAAAGTGAAGGCTGGGAAAGGACTAGCAAAGGTGCCCAGTGGGAGAACTCAGCTTCTGAGGAGTTTGTGTCCAGAGCACCAGCCCTCAACTCAGAAAACTCATCTCAAGATGTTTCTCCTTGTGTCAGGTGATGTGGAGATGGATTAGAGAATACACCAATAGTGCTTAGCTTGTCACAGCTAGGATGGAAAAAAAACCCCAGATGGGTGAATTAATGTTTTTGCTGGTTAGAGATGGGGAATGAATGCTCTGCCTCGTGGCTAGCTCCTGCATGGTGGGCTGGCCAATTCCACACCGGAGAGCACTGGACCCGGGGCCTGTCCATGGTCCTGAGAAATAATAACCATGTTTTGGTGGATGTTATTCTCCAAAATGCCTGAAATGTAAAAGGTATCCACCAAGAAAGCGCTCAGGCTTTGTCTCAAAAGCACAAAGGGATTTGTACCTTTGGGGACTGCAGCAACTACGAAGTGGTAGGTGAGCTAATAGACATGCACCATGAGTAGTGTGAGGTCTGGGGTGCAGGAGCACATGCACTACTTTGGCTTTCCAGGCTGAAACCCCAAAATCATTGGGTAACCTTTGGGGAAAAAGAACATGGATCACAGTTTCAACTCCTCCTGGCAGAAACCCAGTCCTACTGTGTTTTGTGCATGAATAGGAATTGGAAAATACATAAACTGTGTTGTGTTTTCCTGCCTTTATGTAGGAATTTGCCTCCATCTCATGCACTGCAACAGCTCACACCTTCCAACTAACACTACAGAGCTCTGTCTCAGGGTAGCAGTACCCTGCTTCTGCTCTGCTCCTTGTCCAAAGGCATGGAAAGCAGCTTTAGGCCTCATGCAACACTCAGATGTGCTCAGTGGTGTGTTTAACGGGTTGTGCAAGTCCCAGAGTAGCAAACAGTGGGTTATCACCAGCTTTTCATGCTGCCAGGAAGTGTCCTCAGTCACCCTTGCTCTGCAGAGAGAAGGAAAGGAAGGACGGAAGGACACAGACAGATGGCAGGGAGCTCCCGTTTCGCTCCTCCTTGCTCCTGTCCACTCTAATGAGACACAGGCAGAGTTTTTCTCCTTCCCCAGCAGCCATGGAGCTTGTTTGAAGCAATTTGGAGGCAATTGAATGAAAAGGAATAAATGAGTGGCTATTGCAGTTTATGGATGGCTGAGTCAAACCCACAGGCAGTGATTAGAGGCCCACAGTCCCTTTTATGCCCACAGTAAGAAAATGACTTAAATTTGTTCCATTTTAGCTCCAAACAGGAGGCGAAGTTGTAGTGGGCTGGATTGTCAGTTATGCCACCTTTTAATATTCATCTGGAGGAAAAAACAAAACAGAACAGATTTTTTATTTTAATTTAAATAAAGTGTCAGTCGATCCACAGCAAATTTCTCTGGCTTCGATCCTCTCCTTCTAGCTGACATGCAAAGAAATGAAGGTGGGAAAAACAGAGAACACACAAGTGCATCTTTCCTACTCTCTCCCACCTTCATTTGCCCTATAAATAGTTTTCAACATGGCTGTTTGCCCAGCTGGCACCTTGTTAGCACTGTCCATAGTGGTTCCTTGCCTTCTTCCTCGTCTGTTCATAAACTCAACTTGCCTGAATAAATGCAGCTCCAAAGTGTGGATGCGATGAGCATGTTATAAAAAAGCTTATCAGGACTTCAGTTTCATCATTGCCTCTGCTACTGATTTTCTGTCTAATCTTGGGTAAGTCACCATAATTTCCACCCATCCCCCTGCAAAGCATATGCCTTCTTTCTGTATTGTCATTAACCATGCTAAAATCTGCATTTGTGGACTGGAAAAGGCAGGCCAACACACTTGACGTTTCCATGGTCTTTCTGCAGCTGGGATAAAAAGGATTCCCAGTCCTGCACTTTTAGGGTTCATGGAATCATGGAATCACAGAAAGCCTTAGGTTGGAAGGGACCTTTAAAGGCCATTTAGTCCAACCCCCTGCAGTGAGCAGGGACACCTTTAACTAGATCAGGTTTCTCAGAGCTTCATCAAGCCTGACCTTGAAATCTCCAGGGATGGAGCTTCCACCACCTTTCTGGGCAACCTCTCTGGGTTGATATCAAAGGACCTTTGAGGCCTCATCACTGCTGTCTGGTGGCCAATGCACCCAGATCTTCTTCCCACTGAGATGAGGGCGAGGTGCTGGAGAAGGAATGGGGAAAATCTGGTCTTTCTTCCAACATGAAATTGGTTTGCAGACGAGGTGCACACCAGACAGAAAGATGCATCCCTAGCTTTGAAGAATGTATCTTCTAAAAACAAAAAGGAAGGAAAAGGCACACATTCACCCAAAATCACCCAAGATATTAGTGGTTTGGGTAGGCTGGAGATGCCCTCACTCACTATCCTGTAACCTTGCTTCTGTGCTACAAAGAAAAAGCATATTTCTTTGTATTCTTAAACTACTTTCTTTCATCAGTGTTACTCTTGAGATTTTAGGGGGTTTTATTTATTAATAGGGAAAAGATATAGTCAGATTTAAAATGTACTTGTCAACCTACGTCTCTTACAGTCATGTTTTCCAGTCTCCTGGGACAATGGCTACCATGGTACCCAAATCTGAATCCGCCACATCAAGTCTCCTCCTTTGTAAACTGATGGAAACTTGACATTTTTCAAGCCTTTGAAAGAAACTGCAAACAACAACAAAAAAACCCTGCAAAACATAAACCCCAGAAAGCCACACACACTCAGAGCATCATCTGCTGAAGCTATATCAAGTTTTTAATGGATACAAAGAGGAAAAAAAACCCTCCTGAATGATCAATCTCCTTGTGGCTGATGGTGACTCTCATTCTGATCCTACCTGCTCTATGTGCTGGAGTGTTTGTGCCATCGTTTTGTCAACTTGATTGTGATGGACTTTTTATGGTTTGAATCACACAAAGACAAAAAAATGATGACAGTTTAGATGGGTAGGACCTTCTATGCCAGCAGTGTCATATATTTTCCAGAGATAAAACCAAAGCAGCATATATATGGTTCAAGCTGCATTTTGGGGGCTTATTTCACTCAAAGCTTCATTCAGCTCTTATGTGTAATCCCAAGCAATCCCCTTCTTCACTGTAACTTCTTTCAGTCTTTACATACTCCAGTGCCTTCCAGGTACAGATGTCCCTCCTTGGGATCCCAGAAGTTCCCATCTGAGCTGGCCCTGGAAAAGGAAACAACAGTGCACCGGATCTCCAAAACTGGTGGATGGTCAAGTCACTTGTGCTAAGTCTGGATAGAAGGAGGGAGAAAGAGGATGCCTGGACTATTGCCACAGATGGGCAAAAAGTCATTAAGTTTTGATGTGGAATGGAGTAAGCACATGAAGTTACTCAGCTACAGAGATTTGATAATAATTCAGTGGAATTAGTTAATTTCTGCTGTTATGCAAGCATGCAGAGCATGACAGAAGCCAAAAAACTGAGCGGTGAGTGAGTCTTTCAGTTACAATACTTGCTAGCAGTTCAGAAAGTACAGATGTCAATCATGGCTCCAGTCTAGGTTTTTTTTAACCTGACCACTTGCTTATGGCTAGATTGCCCAAAGAACCCTTCTCCTAAGATAGCTGCAAAACAATTTTATTTGTTTTTCTGTTGCTCTTGTAAAACATGTTGACGTTTTGTTCAAAAAACAGATACTCAGAAATTACTTGTTTCTCAGGTTTTGGAAATTACTTATTTCTCCCTTTTTAAGGAAGACCCATACTTTCTTTTTATTCCAAATTATTTTTGATGAAAAACATGCACTTTCAGCGACACCCTACCCTTTTTAATTTTGGTTTGGTTTGGTTTTAATAGCAACAGGAATAAAGAAAACATATCCAGGGATAAAGAAAATATATCCAAGAACCTCATATGGAAAAAAGGTCTAGGGCTCCTGACTAAGCACCCAGGAAAACTACAGCCAGCAGAAACTGTCCCTGGCTTTATGTAGGGACTCAAAGCTCTTGTGTCTTTCAGCTGTGAATCTCTCCTTGGGTTGTAGACATTGCAATCTGCTTTTGAGTGGCCAATGTAGGGCCATCACACAGAATTTCTTTGCAAAGCAACCCCAGTCCTACACTATGGGCCAGAGACGATGAATACCGTCACTGTGCTGCTGCAAACACCAATCTTGCCAACTGCAGAGCCACTTTCCCAACTCCTCCCTCTTCCCGAAGAGTTTGGAGCTCAGCCATGGCCCTGGAAGAGGGCCCAGATATTTATGTTCCTGGACCTTGGCTCATGGCAGCCAGTGTTTGGTTTTGAAAACAACTGCTGATTAAACAGAAATCCCCTGCCGAACAAACAAAAAGAATCTTTTCTTCACCATTTTTGTCCATCCAGTTATATGCCTGGATGGAAACTGGACTATTTGGCTGGACAAATCTCTCCTTGGCAAATTCCAGTAGTGTATCCACTGGTTTCGCTCACACCAGTGTTGATGGTCCCAGGGACTCAGCCTAAGGAAGCTGGGAGATAGTCTGGATGATGAGAGAAAGGGTTTTGCTCAAATGGTTGAACTAATGCTCAGTAGAATTGATAGATAAACCCCTCCAAATCTTCACCGCTCTCTCTTAGTCCCTGTAGGGTTTGATTTCAGTCCCTAACACCTTTGCTTGCAAAGAGGCCTTCACTTGCAACAGGTCTTTCAGAATGACCTTAGGTTCCCCAGGTTAGAAGAGTGATGTTTCAACTCTGAAACACTCAAGTTGCCATCCTGACGCTGAAACAGCTGCGATTCAGCCTCCAAGAGACCACAACCATTCTTTCAATCCCCACTGCAATGCTTTCGTATTCCCAGCTGGACTCCATGGCTTGACACAGGTTTTTCTTTGTACTGCAAGTGACCCTACTGCTGTCAGCTTTGATGCAGACTGTATAGTGCATGGTGCTGTACATGTCCAAAACACTTATAAAGTAACTAAGACAATGTTTAGGAACAAAAATAACATGATGTTTTGAAGATAGGGTATGGCTGGAGGCTGGCAGTTCTTGGCCATGAGCTCACTGATAGTGTACTTGTCGAAATGGCTTTCCACACTTGGTGTGTTACGTCATAAACACACCCTCACTGTTTCCTTCTAAAGCTGTCCTCAAGTGGGAAGAAAAACTAGCAAAAACTCACTTGCTGAATCAACTTCCAGTTGACATCCCCATGACTCTAGTGGATCTTCTTTGAATCTGCAGAGCATGGGACTACATGGACCATGTTCCTCCCACCATGCTCTCTCATGCTTGACTTCTATGGATTAACTTTGTGCTATCATGTTTGCTAGGTAAATTGCTGGCATAAGAGCATTTCACATTCTCTGGGACTTGACTGACCAGATTTTCTAGAAAGGATTTGCAAAGGAAGCCAGATTTTCAGGACAGCTCAGCAGGCTGGGTACTAAGCTAGTCTGAAAATCTGAGACCTCTCAGTGGTCAGGCACTTCTGTAAACCTAAATTCTTTGGAAATCTTGTACCATATCTACAAGGACCTATGGCACACCTAACCCTGGTGCTGTCATCTTCTGAAACTATGCCTTCTCACCTCTTCTCCTGACAAAATCCTCAAGGTTATAACTATTACACATTGTATGTTTCTCTTCAAGTGCTGCATTTAGGAATAATTACATTTTTTCCATCACAAATTATTTCTCAAAGCAATATATTTTTTCACAAACTACACTCTTTCCCCAAGAGCATCTTCCTAACAAAACCAGCAGTTCAGTGCCCCAAATCTAAAATGTTTGGGTAGAGGTATTGTTCAAGTGCCTTTAGCCCCATTCTCGCATAAAGTGAGATTCCTTGCCTGCAATAAATCTCTAACAATGTGCCACCAACTTTTTTAAGGGAGACTGATGATAGACAAAGATGAGGACTAAGAAGAAAGTCCAGAAAAAGATGGAGCAAATCTCTTTAGCCACCAGGGAATGGTACATTGGAACCAGTGTTTCTTACTTTTCAGCCTTTCTCTCCTCAATATTTTTTCACTGAACTCCTCCTGAAAACCTCTAAGTATGTAGAGATATATTTTTTTTCATCTGGCTATAACTGCAATGGTATTCCTTTGGTTTTTTTCCCTACTGTCTTTCATGCTTTCTTGAAAGTTAGTGCTTATGAAGGAAAATAACTTGGGATCACATCTTTGAACATCAGAAAAGATACTGGATTAGTTCAGCAATGCAATTTCTTCTCTTCTTCCTCTGTCATTTCTGATCAAGCAGTTGAAAAGGGATCCAATCTGCTTTGGGCAATTGACAGTCTGACCTGGACAGCAGTACCTGTCATGTAACCTATTCAAGGGCTGTCAAATGGCTGCCAATATCAAACGTCAAATCCTTTAGTTGGCTGTTGGTCTATTCTGGGTAGACTTGTGAGCCAGTTACCTGGAGGCCAAAGCCTTTGGTATATCTTTACCAATCATGGCCAAGCTAAAGGAATGGTCATCTTTCATGTGGACATCATCATGTTCTGTTTTTTGGGTACCACAGCATAGGAAGGACATTGAGGTGCTGGAGTGGGTGCAGAGAAGGGCAACCAGGCTGATTAGGGGGTCTTATGAAGAGATGCTGAGGGAGCTGGGGATGTTCAGCCTGGGGAAGAGGAGGCTGAAGAGATACCTGATCGCTCTCTACGGCTACATGAAAGGAGATTGTGGTGAGGTGGGTGTTGGCTTCTTCTCCCTAATAACTAGTGGCAGGACAAGAGGGAATGGGTTCAAGCTGTGCCAAGGGAGGTTCAGATTGGATATTAGGAAACATTTCTTAATCAAAAGAGTGGTGAAGCATTGGGCGTCTCAGGGAGGTGGTGGAGTTGCTGTTACTGGAACTGTTCAAAAAACAGGTAGGCATGGTGCTTTCAGGAGGTGCTTTAGAGGTTACAGTGGTGTGGGGCTGACAGTTGGACTTGATGATTTTGAAGATATTTTCCAACCACGATGATTCTATGATTCTATGATTTGTAGGACATGGAAAAATATTATTGGATGCTGAAGAACATTCGTAAGTATTTTGAGTCCCGAACACCAAAGAGCCACTGAGTCTACTGAGAATAGCTCTGAGGATCTGTTTGATGGAACTAAGTGAAGGAAAATAAGAGCTTTTGTGGTGGTTTCACCCTGGCTAGAGGCCAGATGACCACCAAAATTGCTCTACTACTCCCCTTTTCAGCTGGACAAGGGAGAAAATGTATATAGAGAGGCTTAGGAGTGGAGATAAGGACAGGGAGAAATCATCCTATAATCAACGTCACAGGCAGAACAGACTCAGCATGGAATAAAGGAAACTCTCTAATTGATGACCCTGCCCTGCACCCCCAGTGACATCAGAGTTAGGTAACGAGAAGTGTGACCAGATCTTAAAGCACCTTCCCCAACCCCTCCCTTCTTAGCAGACTCAACTTTAGCCATGATTTTGCTCCCTTCTTCCCCCGCATTGTGGCACAGGGAGGGACAGGGAATGATGGAATGGGGGTTTTAGTCAGTTCCTCTTGAGTTGTTTTCCTTCTCAGTCAAGAGGAACATTCCTCAGACCCTTCCCCTGCTGCACCGTGGGGTCCCACCCATGGCAGACAGTCTTCCACAAACTTCTCCAACCTGAGTCCTTTCCCACAGGGCTTCAGCTCTTCAGCAGGTGCCCCATTGTGGGTCACTTCTATGGGGTGCAGTCATTTCTAGTGCAGCCTGGTCCCCCACAGAGTCACAACACCCCCCAGCAATCTTGCTCTGGCGCGGGTCTCTCTCTCTCATCTCTGTGTCTCTGTCTATCTCCATGGGCTGCAAATGCTGACAGAGTCTTGCTCCAAGGCAGGTCACAGTGTCTTCTGTATGTCTCCCCATGCTCCAGTGTGGGGCCTTTCCACAGGCTGCAGGTGGAGTCTCGGCTTTTCCCATGGGCTGCAGGGGGACACCCACCCACTCCATCACAGGTTTCTCCATGAACAGTCTCCTGCAGTTTTGCTTCTCAAATCTCCTCCATTTGGGTGATCCCTGGGGCTGGTGCAGGGTCACCTTCTTCATTGCACTCTATAGATTCATAGAATCCCAGACTGGTTTGGGTTGGAAGGGACCTCAAAGTCCATCTAGTTCTCAACCCCTGCCATGAGCAGGGACACCCTCCACGAGCCAAGGATGCCCAAAGCCCCATCCAAACTCGCCTTGAATTCTATCAGAGATCCATGGGCAGCCACAGCTTCTCTGGGAAACCTGTGCCAGGGCCTCACCAGCCTCACAGAGAAGGATTTCTTCCTTATATCTAATCTAAATCTCCTCTCCTTCAGCTTGAGGGTATTCCCCCTTGTCCTGTCCCTCCATGCCCTTGTAACCAACCCCTCTCCATCATTCTTGGAGCCCCTTTAGATACTGGAAAGGCCTCTAAAGTCTCCCTGGAGCCTTCTCTTCTCCAGATTGAACAAGCCCAGCTCTCTCAGCCTGTCAGAGTCACTGTCTGTTGAAGTACTTCACCATGTAAATGAACCAAAACCAAGCAGAAAGTACCCCCCACTCACTTTGAGCTTGAGTTTTAGGACAAAGAAAAGCAGCTGCCTCAAAGTGCAAGCCCACGACGTCACCCCTAGTCAGATGACTATTGAAATGCCACACCAGCATTTTTACCACAGTTTAAAACACTATCAAGGCAGCATCAAACTGCCTTTTACATCCAGACCCAAATGGCTATGGAATGGAGCCCAGAGTGAAATGCTAAATTGGATCCTATCAAATCAGCATCAGATCACACAGGCTAAGTGGTAATGAATGGCTCTTAACGATGGAGTTCATCATTATAAAGTAATGACAAAAGATACATAACCATTGAGGTCTCCAACAGTGCAACCAGCCACCACCCATCACCTACCCCCTCCCCTCTGTCTGTCGCCTGCTGATTTTTTCCTATTAGGGTGAAGCTTTTTTCTGGGAGTGTTTTTCCTCCCTTTAACTGGCAAAGGGTTTCAGGGCTCATTCAGGATAAATTATTCAGTCTAAATAGAGATGCTATAAATCTTAAATGGCAAACAATAGATGATTCTCCCTTTAGACACACAGAGCCTACAAAACTAATCTCCTGCTAAGCGATAGTGCGTCCCACTACAGCTGCTGATGGCAAAATTTACAAGGGTAGCATTTGTTTCCTTATGTGCATCTATATTTAGATTGCCATAGGGCCTCCCCTTCCCACAGCAACACAAGGCAACCCATGGTTGCATGTGTGAACTGGTCACCATGGGAGAGAGAGAGAGAGAGAAATGGCTCACCAGCTCTCAGTTTGGAAAAGACTCGGTCATGCAAACTTTTAGCTCTTTGTTAAATAAAGGCACTTAAAAGTGGAAGAAAGGAGAGAGCAGCTTGTGTAAGTGAATTAGGATTAGCAGTCCCAGCTATTGTTTAGCTGAGATTTAAGCCTCTCACGTAGCTGGACTTGCACTTGTCTTTTTGGAAAGCATGGTCTTGGCATGAAATCTATACTCTTTAAAGTAATTTTACCCACCCTGCACCCAGGGGACCCATTTGGAAGAAGGTGAAGCCTCAGACCTGCCTACAATGCTCAAATCTTGGCCCCCATCACCGAAGCCAGCTCCTCCTTTTTTCCTCCACAAGAGCTCAAAGCACAGACTAAGTTTGAAGCATCTGGAGGGTGGTGCTGCTCCTTAAGGAAAAGAACTAGCTCAAAACACACAAAATCCCCACCATGGGTTTAGTGCCAGGAACCAGCTGGAATAACACTGTGGCTAGCACAAGCTTCGGCCACCGAATGGAAATAGCTGTCAGTGGATCCTCGGTAAGCCACATTTCCCCTGGCTGAGGACTTGGCCTTCTGTGTTTAAATCTTTCATCACATTGCACACCCACTCCTTCCTGCCATCTGCCAGGCGCGCCGTGCCCCGGGCCAAGTCTGGTGCCGGCTGCTTCTCCCTGCACAAGCCTCCCCAGCCCAGATATGCCCAAGTGCTTCTGCACACTCCAACTGCTCTTCTCAACCCAGAAAGGAGCCAAGTTGGGAGCTCTGCTGTCATTTCCCCTACCCCCACATCAGCTGTAGCAGGAGTGAGCAACTGCTTTGGCTTCTCTTTACCTTTCAGGGCCATCTGGACAACCTCAGACCTCATGCTAAGGGAAATGGAGGAGCGCCAACAGCACCTTCATGATGTCACCCGGGAAGCAAGTTATAGCCTGGAAGCAGGAGGTTTATGTACATTCATGAAATACTCAGGGCTTCCTTGTGCTCCTTTATGGCTGCAGAGTCCTCTGGGAATAGCCTGGACTCCTAATGGATGCTGCATTAGCTAATCCAGTGATTCAATTACTTCTAAATACTCTCTGGTGGCAGGGGCTAGTCTTCCTGCTCACTTACTGGAAATAGTTGCTCTTCCAGGGGGAGGGGAGAAGAGTTTCCAATATAAGAAGCATCCCTCTCTCTTTTCTTTGCATTGTCTTTCCACAAGTACTGCTCATGGAGGCAGACAGACGTGAGATCCAATACCTTTCTCTCAGGCCAGACACAAAACCTTTCTGGCTCCACCATCAAAAGGGCCATAAGAGGAAGGTAGGTCATACCAGTTCAGTGCAGTTAGGCCCCAGTGGCCACTAGCTTGTGGGAGCTGACCCATATCCATCTGGCACAGGGTGAAGCCAGAGGTGCTTGGTCCAGCTGACACTCATTCTGTAGGCTTGTCAGTCTACGATCAGAATCCAATGGATATCAGGTGTTGCTGCATCCATTTGCTACATTGTGATCCTTCAGGTGGACATCATCATGTTCTATTTTTTGGGTACCACAGTATAGGAAGGACATTGAGGTGCTGGAGTGGGTGCAGAGAAGGGCAACCAGGCTGATTAGGGGTCTGGAGAACAGGTCTTAGGAAGAGAGGCTGAGGAAGCTAGGGATGTTCAGCCTGGGGAAGAGGAGGTTGAGGAGAGACCTGATCGCTCTCTAAGGCTACATGAAAAGAGATTGTGGTGAGGTGGGTGTTGGCCTCTTCTCCCTAATAACTAATGGCAGGACGAGAGGCAATGTATTCAAGCTGCATCAAAGGAGGTTCGGATTGGATATTAGGAAAAATTTCTTCACTGAAAGAGTGGTGAAGCATTGGGACACACTGCTCAGGGAGGTGGTGGAGTTGCCATCCCTGGAGCTGTTCAAAAAACGAGTAGGCAGGGTGCTTCAGGAAATGGTTTAGAGGTTACAGTGGTGTAGGTCTGATGGTTGGACTTGATGATCTTGAATGCCTGATGATTCTATGATTCTATAATTCTTCACTACAAGAAAGACATTAAGATACTTGAACTCGTCCAAAGAACAGCAAAGCTGGTGAAGGGTCTGGGGAACAAATGTGATGAGCAGTAGCTGAAGGAACTGGGGTTGTTTAGCTTGGAGAAGAGGGAGCTGAGAGGAGACTTCATCACTCTCTACAACCATCTGATAGGAGGGTGTAGCCAGATGGAAGTCAGTCTCTTCTCCCAAGTAACAAGTGATAGAATGAGAAGAAATGTCCTTAAATTGTGTCAGGGGTGTTTAGATTGGAGATTAGGAATAATTTCTTCCCTGAAAGGGTTGTCAAGCACTGCAACAGGCTGCCCAGGGAAATGGCACAGTCACCCTCCCTGGAGGTATTTAAAAGACATGTAGATGTGGTGCTGAGGGACATGGTTTAGTGGTAGACTTGGCAGTGCTGGGTTAACACTTGGACTTGAAGATCTTAAAGGTCTTTTTCAACCTAAATGATTCTGTGATTCTGTGCTCACTAAAGGGGGTGGCACCAGCACAGGTGCCAGGCTGGATAGACTCCTATCCAAGCAATTGCTACACAGTCTACTGCCCAGATTCATATTGCAGCTTTAATGGGACATTTCTTCATTTTATGCCCTGAGCTCTGCCTCTGTGGGTGGAAAAATTTCCATGGTGCATTTCAGACAGACATTGTCTTAGGCATATGCATAGATATCACCTGTATGTCACACAGCAAATCCACGGTCCTTTAAGCTAGTGCTTTGCTGCATGGATGGAGCTTCATAAGCCTAAGAACAGCATTAGTCTTAGTTCTTGAAAGCACAGATGAGATGAAAGACAAATTCAGCAAGCTTAGAGGAATAAGAAGTTTGTGCCAGAGAAGAGCAGGTTTGATCCTGTAATGAAGGAGGGCAGTATCCAGCTTCATCTGGTGGATATACAAATACAGAACATTGCTTCCCTCTGGCAAATAATCAGCCAGACCATGGGAGGGTCTGATGTCAGTCTCAAGTAGTTTTTACATGATAATACACTTACTTTTTAGAAACAGACCAAAAAAAAAAGGAAAGATTTGCACAGAATGGGAGTGCCAGGTACACTTCCTTTTGATTTGTCAGGGATGGGCTATCAAAGAAGATTCACTTTTGGCTTTACTTTTACATTAGAATTACTATATTCTCTTTTTACCAGGGAAGTGGTAAAGTATATTCAAAAGACATTGTCTGCATAGCCTTAAAAGGGGAAGATGGGAATCTTGCAAGCTTCTACCAAACCCTTCATAGGGACAGAAACCACAAGAAAGACATTAACTCATTCATTGTTTCATAGCCTTAAAGAATAGAAGAGGTCAAATATATATATATAGGGGGAATGGACTAAAGCTAAAGGAGGGAAGGTTTAGGTAAGATATTAGTGGGAAGTTCTTTACAGAGAGAGTGGTGAGGTGCTGGAACAGGCTGCCCAGAGAGGTGGTGGATGCCCTGTCCCTGGAGGTGTTCAAGGCCAGGTTGGATGGGGTCGTGGGCAACCTTGTGTAGCTCCAGCCCTGGAGGTTGGTGGTCCTGCCTGTGGCAGGGGGTTGGAGCTCTATGATCCTTGGCGTCCCTTCCAACCCAGAGCATTCTATGATTCTATGATATATATATATATAAATATACATTGAAGGTATATTTTTAATGCATAATATGTCTGTATATACACAAATACATATGAGGTGTCTTCAAATAAGTAACTCCCTACTGGGAAGAAGAATCTGTTTGCAACATACTGCTGCAGAGCATGGAGTCAAGCGATGTGGAACTGCATTAATTACAATTTCACTCGCTGCTTGTCCCTGGCTTGGGCTCTCAGGGAGGAATTGCTATTTGCAAGCGGTTTAACACCCTGCTGCCACTGTGCCTAAGCTCCCAGCTCTGAGGGGCAGGAGAAATGCTGTTCACAAGCAGTTCGGTTCACTGCTGCTATAGAAAAGAGGCAGCAGCAAAAATTTGCCTGAATGACTTTTCCAGGATCAAAACATGATCAGGCAATTAAAATCCTCACTGATCTTCCCATCCAAACAACACAGGACTGCAGTCCAAGACTGTGGTCTTCAGCACTGGTCCAGTACTTTCAGAAACCTGAAGCTTAGATGGTGGACTCAAGTTTCAAAAAAATGAAAGATGTCCTTTGTGTGATGACAATACCCAGTAAGAAAGTTCATGCCAGAGAAAGTCTCCAGAAGACTGTTTGGATGGAGCCATCCTGTTTTGCAGGAGAACAGAAGTTAAGGTATGAAGATATGAGCTATTCTGGGCCACCTGGCCTCATAATCAAAGACCCGGTCTGGTTTATTTAGATATATCCATTGCAGACATGATAGTAAATTTTCAGCTTGGGGAGAGGAATTGATGGATGAAGAGGGATTGGGATATGGAACACCTTGGAAGGTGAAACAAGCATAAGTATGAAATAACTTCTTCCTCTAACCCGGGAGGTACAGAGATCCTGCTATTCATTGCCTTCTTAGGTCTGGGTGGGTTTAATTTAAGACTTTACTATGGTGTTTTGGTCAAGAGAGGAGTGATTTTGAATTTTTGCTATCTAAGGGTGTCAGACTTTCATCTCCTACTGTCAATATAGAGGGGTGGGCAGGCTGTGTGAGCAACCCCCTTATTGCACATACCTTCAACCATGGGGAATCTAGATGTGGTGGTCCTACCCAACACATTATCTGAGCTGCCCATGGCTATGGGGAAGTCTAGTGTGTACTGAAGCTAGTACCTCAGTCCTTCTTGGAAATCATAATGTGGATATGGCCTTCATTTGAGGAAGCTCTGGACAAGCAAAATTCACTGTCCCCAATCCACAGCTATAAAGGACTTCTCAACCCTCCAGAACAAACCTCAGGCATTTAGGAAGACCCATAGCCATAGAGTGTGCCAGAAGGACCAACGGCATTTCCTAGCACTACTTGTGCACCCCATTGATGGCAATGATGGAGTTAATGTAGCTCCCATCTACATGTCGAGCAGGCAGCTTGCCAGAGGCTTCAAGTCTGGTAAATAAGCAGGCACATATTGGCTCACTGGGAACAGATTGTTAACTCAGTTCAGCTCAGGGTGAGACGCACCACTGAGCGGCTGTCATTAGCAGAGAAGATTCAGTGGTTATGACTGCATGTCACTGTCACAGCCAGAGCTGCACAGGACCAGAGACCTGGTAAGAGGTAATAGATTTGGCTCCCAGCAAAGTCTTTGCTCCACCAGCACTCCCATTCCCCGTCTTGATGTAACCTGCTGTTCAGTGGGTGTTTCAGGTTCCTCCCCTGGCAACCAGCCTATGAACATAGAAGTCTGCTGCAGCTATAGTTATGTCTCAAAAGCTGAAAGTTCCCTGAATCAGGCCCAAGTCATTCCCTTCGTGCCAGTCCCAACACAGGAACAAGCAGGATTGTTAGTATTGCCAACTTACCTGAGATCCTGCAGAGCCTTCCTGGCTAACGGGGCAAGGAGACATGAAGCAGCACCATGCTGACTGGCACATCATGGCAGAGACAACATATTGGATGCTGCAGATTGAGCTGCCACAAAGCTAGTTTAGGTGAGGAGTTATAGGGCAGAGATCTTCTAAGGGTCTAGGCAGGGGTGAGGTTAACCACATTAACCATCCCTCTCCAAGCAGCCACCTCACCAAAAAGATACTGTGCAATTGAGTATTTGTATCTACCCAAGGGGCATCTCCCCAAGACAACGTATAGGTTTCATGAGAGAACTAGCTTCTCCAGTATGTTTACTGGGATCAAACTATCAACAGGACTTCAGCTAGTGAAACCACATCATCAAATCCCCTTCTGAAACCCGCCAAACCAGAAAATACAGTTATTGAGAAATCTGTGCACCACAAGGGCAAATTCTGGAACATGATCCATTTACAGAAAAAAAAACAGCAAATCCACAGCTCACCCTGTGCTGTTCCCTTGAGCTGGAGCTCAGACACAGAATTATGGACCTATTATCCAGGCTAAAGGAAAAATCCATCAGAAGTCATTGGCATAGGGCACGCAGTGCACATTGGAGCTGTTTCAGCTCAGTCCAGCAGAAGCCGGTGGGGACTCCATCTGCTCCAACCAGCTTGTCGCAATGCCACGCTTGCGTTTTATTTGTGCATCCCCGGTGCAGTTATGAGGATCTACATGGGAACTTTCTCTCCATCCCCTGTTTTCTCTCAGCGTGCAGCGAATTCAAAGCCGTGCTTCCAACATCACAGGGCATCAGAACAGAATTGGTCGCGGTGTCACGAAATCAGCTGGACAGTTTGCAGAGCTGCAGCGAGGCAGGCAGGCAGGCTCATTTTTCTCAGTTGATAAAAAAAGCCTGAAGAGCATTTTTATTAAATCCACTGAGGAAAACCCCAGGATCAGTGGCAGAAGGGGACAAGGGGTTGTTATGGAGAAAAATCCTCTCTTAAACCACACAGAAATCTTAGAGAGAGGCTCAGCAGAAGCACAGGGAATTATGAAAAATTATCAACGACTTCCAAAACTGAAATGACCACAGCACTTTAACAAACTGAGTCTGAAAAATGCACACTAAAACATCACTAGGAGCTGGAATCCAAACTGTGCAACCATCCAACTTTATCGCAGCCTATATAGCAATCAGCAAACAAGCCTTCCCATAGCTCAAACTGCAGAGCTTTTTGGGGTAGAAAGGTTAGGAACTTCATCTCTGCCAAGCTGTGAGCAGCTGTGGTGTGTGGCAGAGGAACAAGGGTACCAAAAGCTATCTGGGGCAGGATCCGTTTTGTATCACACTGGCTACTTGGTTGGTGCTTAAATAATATAATGAGAAACTGCAATATGGGGACGAGTTGTTTTGCAGGCAGACTGATGGTGTTTGCCAACTGAAGCAAAAAACAGATCCCACCAGGTGTATAGTCAGCAGCCACCAAGCAGGTGCTTGCAAAAACACCTCCGTGATGTAGGGGACAGCTTTGAAAGCCTTGTAACTTTAAATCCTTGTTCTGAACCCACTCAGTCCATATTCCTTGTTTACTGATCCAGACCCCATGACCAGTCACTTGAACCTGATTGAGTTGTGCCCCCTGATTTCACAGACCTTTTCAACTCCTGCCCATTCCACACTCCCTGATTTCAGTTCATGCTCTCTCCACAGTTTTGTCACCTTCCATCCAACTCTGACCACTTTCCTGCTGGCCCCTTGAGTAGAAACACTCATGATTAGGCCAACTCTAGCACTGTCTCCTGTTGGAGGAGAGCTAGCTTGGTTTACAATAACCCACAAAGAAATCTAGGTACCCTCTTTCCATTGCAGAATTTGCATTTGTGACCTTACTTCTATGTCAAGGGCTGAGTTCGATGGCAACGTGGCAAAAGAATGATGATTTACCATCAAAGAAACTAAATGCATGTGGGCCAAATGACTTACCCATAGGGACTCTCTGTACAAAAAAAAAGGCCTTTACCACCAGGGAGGATTTCTGTGGTAGATGCTCAGTGGAGTTGATTAGATAGAAATAATCTCTCCCTCTCAGACCAGCCCTGGCCCTCCCTCTCAATTCAGGTGGAGAAACGGTCTGAAGAAAGAAGTCTTTCTCCTTTTCAAGTCTTTCCTCCTCCATGCTACAAAGTGTTGTTCCCACCCTCGTATGGCCTGTGCAAAGTGGGAACATGCGGCACATCAACCTTTCCCTGGGAAGCAGACTCCCAAGGAACGAGCGATACCATTTTCTGCAAGTGAACTTTAAAGAAGAGGAAGCCTTTGTTTCTTAGATCCTTTTAGGTGCTGATCAATAACAAAGCTTCAAACCTCCACAAATACGCCTTTCCCTGCAGTCAAACCAAGCCTTGAGGCTGCCTTTGCTTCTTCTGATGATGGACAGCCTTTCTTCCAGCTCTGTTTCACCACCCCTCCTGGAGGGTCTGCCATCAGAGGAGGACCCAGGGTCTGCACATTCAGTATTCAAGCCAGCAAACAGCTACAACATTCTACAGAGCCAATTAGTAAGAAGGGACGGCTGCCACAGGAGCGGTGACCGATCCGACTTCCCGGGGTGGGCGAGCAGAGAGGGTGACATCTTAGTGACACAGGGCAACCCATCTCAATCCCAGCTGCATGTCAGTCTCATTCATAATGCAGCTGGGCCATTCACTCCTTTTCCCTGTTGCTTTCGATACTGGATGAACGGGAAAATCACTGATCATTAGCAACAACAGACAGAAGGATCCCAAGGGCAAAATTTATATTGTATTCATAAAACCGACTCTCCTTTCAGGCAGTTTGTCTCCCCGTGGCAGGTCTGCTCCACAGAGCATTTTTAAAAATACAGTTTTTATTTCAGAAGTGCCAAAAAAAAACCCAAGGCCTCCTTATTGCTAGACACAACACTATTGAGTAGATCATCTCTGCTCTGGTAGAGCTTAAAATTCAAATAGTCAAGACGATGTGTAAAGGGAACAAGAGACATAGGGAAGTGAACTGACTTTACAAAATCATGATAGAAATTAGTTTCAGGGCTGAGCATCCCACTGTGGTCTCCAGCCAGAGGCAAGATCATTACAGTATGGTGGGACTGTCCCGTTAGTAATAAGTTTAATTACTCCAAGTGTCTATCTTTTTTCTTGGAGACTATCCTCCACCCTGATCATCAGGAACTGATATAGTTAGCCTGAAAGTAGTATTCTCTCCTAGTCATAATCCATTTTACTGCACAACATGGTTTTCTCTCCCTCTCTGGATTTTACCACTTCAGAGATTTGTAGTCTCTTAGGATGTACTCCTACCTGTCATTACAAACTCTCACAGCATCACAAGGCTGGAAAAGACCTTTAAGATCATCAAGTCCAACCATTCCCGTCCTAAGCTAAACCATATCCCTAAGTACCTGACCTACCCTATTTTAAACACATCCAGGGATGGTGACTCAACCCCCTCCCTGGGCAACCTGTTCCAGGCCCCGACAACTCTTTCAGTGAAAATTTTTCCCTCACATCTGAGCTGACCCTGCCCTGGTGCAGCTTGAGGCCATTTCCCCTTGCACCATCTCCTGTCACTTGGCTGATGAGACCATCACCCACCTCTCTGTACCCTCCTGTCAGGTCATTGTAGGCTGTGATAAGGTCTCCCTTCAGCCTCCTCTTCTCCAGGCCGAACACTTCCAGCTCCTTCAGCCGCTCCTCAGATGATTTGCTCTCCATTCCCTCCCCAGCCTGGTTGCCCTTCTCTGCAGTCTCTCCAGGTCCTCAATGTCCTTCTTACAGTGAGGAGCCCAGAACTGGACACAGTACTCCAGCTGCAGCCTCACCAATGCCCAGTACAGGGGCACAATCACCTCCCCAGACCTACTGGCCACACTATTTCTGACACAAGCCCAGGATGCCATTGACTTTCCTGACCACCTGGGCACACTGCTGGCTCATATTCAGTCTGAAGTCACCCAACACCCCCAGGTCCTTCTCTGCCTGACAGCTCTCCAGCCAGTCTTACCCAAGCCCGTAGTGCTGCTGGGGGGTTTTATGTCCCATGTGCAGCACTCTAAACTTGGAATTGTTAAAGCTCATCCTGCTCCTTCCTGAGTCACTCTGGTTTGCCAAAGTCATACAGGTTAATACCGTCCCAGATTACCAATGCTGAGGTCCTTTGGAGGTAGCTGCACAAAACAAAATTACTTATTTGAAGATCACTGCAGAGAATAATGCCTTCCAACCTGGAATATGTGCCACCACTTTCCCAGGTACTGACCTGCAATGCAGACACTTTGCAGATACTGACAAGATCACACCAGGATCAAGCTCAAGGCTTGACAACTTTGGGTCAATTTAAAGCAAGGCACTGGCCTGACAACTTCTTTCATCAAATAAAGTGGGACCAGCAGTGTCCCTCTTAGGGATACAGATGGTCACTCAGTCTGGAATTGTAGGTATTAAAACAATACCTCTGACCTCATTTGGGATCACAACACCTGATACCAGTCCAACACCATGAATAGTTGTGGCCAAAACTGTGTGTCATTGCTAGATAAAAGCTTACAGCTGAAATAATGCTACATGGCTGCATCATCCTGTGATTAGAAAATCATTCCTTTGGCCAGCAAGGGAAGAGGATTTTGTGCAACTTGGCCCATCTATAAAGAAAGAAATCAATGTGACTGGGCTGGTATCCTCTAGTGTTTTTATTAATGATTCAGACATGGGAGATCATTGAATTTGCTGGAGATAATGAAATAAGGGCAGTGGTTAGGACTCAGAAGGATGTAACCATTTTGCAGACTGATCTTAATAGAGAATGGGCACAGAAGTAGAATATGAAATTTGGTATGGCAAAGTGTGAAGTGATGCATGGGGGTAAGAGCAGTCTCTGAGCTAAGTGCACCTCAGATGATGCTGAATTAGTAACACAAAGGAGAAGATCAAACTTAACTGACAGAATCAACATTTACAGCATTGTACAGTGATGTAATATGTCTCTGGGTCAGGCAGGTCAACAGGAGAAGCAGGTGAGGGCAAGAGTAGGCTCAGCTAACAACCATTAAGGTAGTTAGAGGGAGACTCATTTGCTTCACTTGCTCCTGATGCCAAGCATCACTCTCAGCTGCTACTTAAAGCTGTCAAGCAACTGCTCACACCCTGTTTTCTGATCTTTATTACTTTGCCAAAGTTTAATTGGCCCAGCTGATGCTTCTCAAGCTGGTTGTCTGCTGCGGGCTGCTTAGTTAGTTATTTGTCTAATTATTTGCCAGAGGAGGTGGAAGCTGTGGGGGGAGGGAAGGAAATTCAGGTTTCAGTAAGAAATGAGTGCAACTCATTCCGAGTCAAAATATTGAGCAAAGCATTAAAAAAAAGATACTTGTGCCTTTCTGGGGGGAGCAATGCTGACTTTTCCCTGCTTTGGAACAGGGATTTGACATAAGGAAGGAGAGATGGAGTCATTCTGATGTCTGGGGAATGCCTTTTCCTTCTCCCTGGAAGTTGTGTATTTGCTAAGTTAAAAACCTCAAAAAAATGAAATTCTAATTGCTCAGGAAAGGCTTGTAATACATGGTGACTACATCCCCTAAGCCATTTGTTTGCACTGACCATGCTCCTTCCTCTCACCCACCCAGGAAAGCAGCTGGGTAAAACAAGGACACTTGAGGATTTGTTGTCCCACCACAGTGAGAGGAACTTGGAGACTTCCTTGGATCAGTTCCCTTTTGTTTCGGATGGCAACTTGAAGCAAGGAAGCTTTTCTTTGTAAACTCGTTAGAAGCCCTTTTTGGCTTCCCAGGCAGTGACTGAAGAAAGAAGGAAGAGAGGAGAAGGGAAGAGAAGATGAGAACAAGACTATTTCTTTTGAAAGGGACCTACAGCGATCATCTAGTCCAACTCCCTGACCCCTTCAGGGCTGGCCAAAAATTAAAGCATGTGATTAAGGGCATTTTCCAAATGCCTCTTAAACACTGACAGGCCTGGGGCATTGACCAGCTCTTCAGGAAGCCTGTTTCAGTGTCTGATTACTCTCTCAGTAAAGAAACACTTCCTCACATCCAGTCTGAACCGCCCCAGCACAGCTTTGAACCATCCCCCCCTGTTCTATCACTGGACCCCAGAGAGAAGAGCTCCACACCTCCCTCTCTGTTTCCCCTCCTCAGGAAGTCATAGGGAGCAATGAGGTGTCCCCTTAGACTCCTCCCAAGTAAACAAGGCCAAGGTCCTTAGGTGCTCCTCACAGGGCATTTCTCCCAGCCCCTTCACCAGCAAAAGGACAAAAAAGGAATGACATAGAAGAAGACCTTGACACAAACAAATGTCGTTTGTGAGCATCTGGAGTGATACAATAGACATTTCCTGCAGCCCAGACTGTGAAAAGGCATCATTTGGGGATTGTATCAGTGGGCTTGGGCCAAATTCTCACCAAGAATAACGCTTATAACATTGACAACCCAAGCTATGGTCCGTGCTAGTTTGCCAGCACAGATGTAGCCTGGTGCTCCTGTCTCACACTTTCTCTGCTGTCAGCAGACATAAATGAGACTTTTATACTCCTTGCATGCTGATCAACACAGAGCACACTGTCATCCCACCAGGGTTAGCACAAGCAAAGGAGCTCGGCAGGATGCATCTGAGAGATGAATCCTAGTGACAAGCAACAGAGTGGGCAAGGAGGAAAAATTCAGGGAAATTAATTTAATTCTTGCATTAAGAAAGGAGAAAAGTCAAACAGGGAGAATTATAACCCAAAGACAAAAAGAAAATTGGAGATTTAAACTCAAAGTTAGGGAATGCCAATATTGCTGGTGTACATAAATTCAACCCCTTGCATATACGCTCATTATACTACAATCTTAATTACATGGTTGCAGGAATTTTGTCTCCAGAACTTGGCTGAAAGGATACAATGTGCTTACTGAGTCAGACACCAGGTTTTGCCCTGTCATTCAGCAGATAACCCTATCCATTATTTTTCTGCACAGTATATGAGCCTTGCTCAAAAAGCAGTATCATACATTTCAAATTCTTTTCTCTGATGATCCCCTGTGCCAGAAGTTTCCCTGGTATGAATGAATATATTTTCAAAACACTCTCCTAAGAAGAATCTGTAGTATGAGCCTCACAGTAAATGCTAGGAGCTGAGACACAGAGATAAAAGAACGTATATCCATTATGACTGTTTTATTTGAGCTTGCCATGACCCATTTTTTTCCAAAAGGTTGGCCTTTTTTAGAGTTTTCTTTGTTAGATCTCTAAGGTGCCATTCATTTTAGTTGCAATTTTAAGTATTCAACATTTTTACAAACTAGACTGCTTGGTTTCCAGGAATGGTCAACAAAGAAGATTTTAGTCTAAATTACTTTCGGTGTGCGTGTGATGAAGGACCTTTTGTGGCAGTCAGGGCTGAAACAGGGCTGGCCATGAAACAAAAAATCCTCTTTGAATAAGAGGAAATGAATAGTTAAGATTTTATTTTAATTAATCTGAGATCTTCTGCCAAAGGGGATGGGGGGAGAGAGTTCGGGGGGGATGAGGAGCATCAAAATGGTACAGTTGTGGTTGGGTTGTATTTCTGGAATGAGCTTAGCCAAGCTTTAGTCCCTGCTCTGAACTGAGAAGAATTGAGCTCTCCTGAAATCGCTCCAAGTTTCAGTGAAGGCTAAATATGTGAAATATCCACAGGGCAAGAGACAGACTAACAGGACAACCACACGCCTTTGAACTTCTGGGTTTTCCTGTCTTCAAATTTAGCAATGTACCACTTAAAACCCTATCTTGACCATCAAAAACCTTCCTTCTCAGTCATGCTTTTCCATCAGAAAAACAATTTGTGGTAATATTTCAAACCAGTTCTACACCAGCTTTTCTCCCTTTCAGTATCTCACCTACTTCATCACTTCCACATCGTCACCACTGTGCATTTGGCCCCTGTTGCAAACCACAGTCTCTACATCTCTGTAGCAAAGGAGGCAGAAGCTGTCTGAGAATTTACTTTTTTTACAACAGTTTTGTTTCCCTTAAGTCCAAGAAACTGGAGATTGGGTAAACTCTAAAGTTTTAGGTTGAAAATGCAACACATTCAGCAGAAAAAAGTACAGAATCACAGAATAATAGGGTCTGCTAGGGACCTTTGAAGGTCTCTGGTCCAGCTCCCCCCCTCAAAGCAAGGCCAACTCCAAGTTAGATCCAGCTTTGAATTTAGATGAGGTTGCTTAAAGCCATCTCCTTGAGCTGTTTACTGATTACTTCTTTTGCAGAGAAGCTGGAAAAGCTCACCAGACACTGCAGAGACACATCTCCAGGGGCTCTACTGCCTCTTCTCAGGAGGTTCCTAACTAGAGGTGTGCCTTATTGTGACAAAGCAATAAATTGCCTTGTCCATACCTCATCTATAAGGCATACTTGTCTTAATCCAGTGCCCCATTAAAAAAAATGGCAAAACTTCATGACCTGTTACTAAACCTGCTTTAATTTACAGGTGGGATAACTGCAAACCACGTTTCCTGCTCTCTGTGAAGAACTTCACAGACCCTGTCTAAAACACAAACGTTTAATTGCAATCATTAGTATGTCTAATATAATGTAACACCAGAGAAACAAGTACCGGGCGTGTAACCAGCCAGATGTATGAGAAAGGTGATCTGCCAGGCCATGGGAGCATCTCATGAGAGGCAGCCTGGATGATAGCCTCCTGTCCCCTACTGTTGTGCAATTAGAGCCTTTATCCTAATGCGTGTACCCACGTGGGCACCGGAGACCAACATCCTGCCCTTTCCCAACTTTTGAGAGCTCGTCTTTGCAGCCTTAATGTCCTTTTAATGTCGAATTTTTGATGTAATTATTTATTTACATGACCGTGCAGCCTAGAGGGGCTCGCTTACAAGGGTTGCGTGAGAAGACTGTGATTACTCAGGCTCTGCAGAAGATGATTAAAGCAGCGTGACTAAAGTGTTTAAAGTGATCTGGCCTAAAAAAGGGCAAGGCCTAAAGTGCCCTCTTCCTGCACGCTGCAGCTGCTGCCTGTATTCAGAGACAGATTTGTTAACTGCAGTGACAAAAGGAAGTTCTTTCTTTTCCTCCTCATCGCCTTGGTATTAATCAAACACAGCATGCACTGGGTTTTTACTCCTTCCAGTTGCCCGCTCAAATTGTTGACTCATTTCCAGGCAGCTACATGTTCACCAGCCTCTTGACAGCAGCGAGGTGGGAGACAGGTCCCCAAAGGCATAATTTGAAGACAGTATATTTTACAGAGCTGTCAAGAAGTTCTTCATTTGGGCTGCTGAGCCTTTATTACTAGTGACGTGTTGTAAGACAGAGAGGACCCAACTTGTGTCTCGGATATCAGGATGAGTTTGCAAGACTGATAGAAAAAAACCAAACCCACCCATAAAACAAAATGAGCCCTTCTCTTCAGCATAGAGCTTATCGAAGCTGCTGCTTGCCAAGTGAGACAAACGTGGGCCCTCACAATCTGATTATCACAGTCATTTCACAGGCTCGATACAATCTTTAATCCACGGGCCACTATGAAATTAAAGTGGCTGATCTGTTCGGATAGAGGCACGGGTTGAACAGTTGAAGGATGAAAAGGAAAGGTGTAAAAGGGGGAAGATGAAGGAATTTCTTTTTATCGCTTGGTTTACACAAAGTCAGGGTGAATATTCATTGTGGGTGGCAAAGTTTGGAAGAAATGGGGGGCGGGGCGGGAATACAGCAACAACAAATCTTAATGTGGGGAAGAAGAGTCTGATTGAAAATATTTTCCCTAAACCTTTGTCTCATGCAGGAGAAGGTGCCCAGAATCACAGAATTGTAGGGGTTGGAAGGGATGTCCAGAGCTCATCGGGTCCAACCCCCCTGGGTAAAGCAGGGTCCCTGGGACAGGTCACACAGGTCGGCATGCAGATGGGACTTGAATATCTCCAGAGAAGGAGACTCCACACCCCCCTGGGCAGCTTGTTCCAGGGCTCCCTCACCCTCACTGGGAAAAAGTTCTTCCACATATTGGTGCAGAACTTCCTCTGCTCCAATTTGAGGCCATCACCCTTTGTCCTGTCCCCACAGACCACTGAGAAGAGGCTGGCCATTTCCTCCTGTGTCCCACCCTTGAGATATTTATAAACATAAAAAAATAGAAAGTAGATAAAAGGATGAATCTGCATCTGAACATGTTCTGTAGGGCTTGAGATTTGCAAATACGGTGCTTACAAGGAGGCATGTCAGGAAGGAGCCAGTTTTCTAGGACGCGAGACACCTCCTTTGACAGGACAAGAGGGAATGGGTTCAAGTTCCACCAGCTGAGGTTCAGATTGGATATTAGGAAAAATTTCTTCACTGAAAGAGTGGTGAAGCATTTGGAACAGGCTGCCCAGGGAGGCGGTGGAATTGCTGTCTTGGGCTGGTCAAAAAAAGGATAGACGTGGTGCTTTGGAAGATGTTTTAGAGGTTATGGTGCTGTAGGGCTGACAGTTGAACTTAGTGATCTTGAAAGTCTTTCAAAACCTCAATGATTCTCTGATTCTAATCAATGACCTGATCACCACAGTCCTCAAGGTAATAGTGCCCCAAAGTGTTGCACATACCAGATTTACACACAGACACGCCCACCCCAAAATACAGGGATCAGTTTTTCCTCAAATGGAGAACAAAAGGAAGGAATCCCAATTCATGTAGCCAAAGTTTGACTTTTCTGGTAGTGGAAAAATCCACCACTTTCAGTGGACTTAGTCAGGTTTGCACTGATGTCAGGGAGATCAGAGGTTGGTCTCAGTGACACAGAGCTTGGCAGAGTAGTCCTCAAATTGTCCCTAACACCGTGGGCATCTGGTTCACTTCTGGTTCCATCTAACTTCCACCTCAGTAGTACCAGCTCCACAAAAACAGAAGCAGCAGGGGACTGAGGGAGAGGTGCATTGGGCTGGAAAGGCTTTCATGAAGGGAGGTGGGTTTTTGTCGTCTCGCCTTTGAAGAGACAGTGCAGCAGTCAGGTATTCAAGCTTGGCTTGCGTCGGCTTTTACAAATGGAGCCATGTGAAGAGTTATAAATGGAGGGAGCTTTTAATCTCTGAGCAAGCTACAAATCGAAGGTGAACCTCATTAACTTGGACACTTTGTGTGTTAAAAATGAGAAGCATTTCACCTAATGAGAAGCTCTTAATAGGTGTTGTTTTTTTGCTAAATTATCATATTAACCAGCAGATAATTAACAAGCATTTTCTTAATGTGGTGCTCTACTGATAAAATCTCATTGTCTATAAATCATCAAGCCACTACAAAAAAAAGGAAAAAAAAAAGGGAAAAAAAGGCTTTTTAATCATGCTGGGCATTATGGGCAAAAAGTACAGGACAATTTTAATTGTTGGGGAACTAGAAGAGAAAGACAAGAATCTCTAATCTGTTGGGGGCATGCATGGGGTGCCTTAAGGTAAATCAAGCACTTAGGGCTGGTTTTTAAAACACTTAAGGTACTTATGGGCACTGATATGTCATTATTGAAATGGCTTCCTTGGAAGTACAATGTGGCAGAAGTTAAAGAGCAAATGCCACATCCAAGGGATACTTTAGAGGAAACAGGGGGTTTCCTCTAAGAAAAAAGTCCTGGAGAGGAAAGTGAGCCAAAATGAAAGCTTAAAGTTAGCTTTTGAAAGTGGCATGGGATCTTTGATAACCAAGTGCTGTTGGACCTTGAATTGTCAGAAGGATGCCTGCTCCAGCAGCATGCTGAAATTGGTGGCAAGTTTGACCCATTTCCACATGAAAGTGCTCCAATGCTCTGCAGGTCAGTGGTGTGTTTCAGTTTCTATCAATTTCTATTCCAAGTAGCCATCAAAATCCTATCTAAGAATCTTCTGTGTTAGTACTTGGCCCATCTCTACAGCCCTCGCTCAAAAAGACACAAGAAAACTGTGGCAAAATCAAAAGCTGACCTGCATTTTCCCAAGGCCCTCTTGTTCCTCCCAGCCCAATAGCAGGACAATGTCTACATGAGACCATGACTCACCTCTGTCTACATGAGCCAGAGGGGGAAAGAGGTATCTCTGAATTCCTGATATCCACCACCCTCCCCTTTGCTGGGACATTTGATGGGGTACTTGACAAGCCCTCCTTCACAAACACAACCAACTTGTGACTCATGTCTTCCCAAGTGCCTCCTCCCTCACTGTGACAAATCCCACCTTTCTAACAAACACTCCTGGAGCTGCCCAGAGCTGATGAGTACCCTGTTCTTTCTGCACAACAGCCATGGAGTCACTGGTAGTTTCTCAGTTGTAGTCCTTGAACTGCCAAATTAATTTCAGCCTGTTTTACTATTTCACTGCTCAGCATTTCATATAATCTTTGCCCTCTCTGTCCACAGGGGAATTTGGGCAAGTGAGCATTTTTCAGGCTGGGGAGGTGGCAGAGGATGAGCCAAGCAGAGTGCACGGCTCCTCTTGGTGCTGCCTACCCATGTGTCCCTAACACCTGCAAACTGCGCTGGCTCGGAGTGACACAGCAGCAGTTATCTTCTCACTGTTCAGCCCTTATGACTGCTTGCTGCTGGTGCTGAGGGCTCTGCCAGCTGGCCCAGGTCAGAGAAAGTTGTGCGATGATAGGAACGTCAGACCAGCAAGCAGAGAACAGCAACCAAGCTCAGAAGCAGAAAGAGGAGAAAACCAAACCAGAAGCAAAACCTTCAAGCCTGAACTGTTCCAGGGATCTGGGCACTAGGGTTTGAATCCTTCATTTTTAGTTCATAATCCATAGCTATCCAGAAAAGCCCAGCTGCCCTCATGAATATTCAAGATGCAGTGGGCATGGAAACAGACCTCAGATCTTTTTGCTCTTGTAGAAAGTCACTGACTGCTTGAATGATAGGAAACTCCCTTCTGGTGAGCCACAGCCTTGAAACTACAGTGCATGCATTGCTCAGTAGTCTTCAGCCTATCTGGCCAACATGCATGAACCTGTGCCTCTGAGGACTCCAGAAATACAGAGTCACAAAGCAACAAACCCCAAAAAGCCTCTAACAGTTCATTGTGAGCCACATCCTGAGGGAAACACTGGAGGATCCTGGATGGAGACTGGTGAAAATGAGCTGGGCTCCTGCAAGCTGGAGGTGTGAGAAACAACAGGTTGGTTTCACCACAGGATTTTTGCATGGGGAGGCTGGCTTTTCTCTGGTTTGTCTTGTGCCCCAGTGCTGGTACTACCATGGCCTTGACCAGCTCTGAGACAGTGGGTGCTGGTGTCTTTTCCCAGCTCCCATGGAAAAAGGAGGCACAGAGGTGGAGAGACAAGGTGAGATGAGAATGGATAAGAGTAAAAAATAAGGTAGGAAAAAAGGAAAAAGATGCTCAGCATGGTCGCATGTGTTGGGGGGGGGGGGGGGATTGAGCCCCAAGCACAGGCTGTGCACTTGTAACACGCACTTGGCACTTGCTTTTATATCCAGCAACACAAGGACTTATTAGAGGTAACTAAAGCCGACCAGAAGCCT
This sequence comes from Gallinula chloropus, assembly GCF_964237585.1. Taxonomy (NCBI): domain Eukaryota; kingdom Metazoa; phylum Chordata; class Aves; order Gruiformes; family Rallidae; genus Gallinula; species Gallinula chloropus. The sequence goes on along the minus strand of NC_140085.1, from coordinate 2,879,224 downwards.
TCATCCAGAACTCAAAACAGTAGAAACACATCCATTAATGCTCCCTCCCTGCCAGCTCCTCTCCTTTTCTTCTTTACCTCTAGGTTACAGCCAGCATCTTGCCTGGAATTACCTCGGGCTGCTGCTGAACCAGCTCTGACCTCTGCTGCCAATGTTTTTGGGGCACGGTGACTGACGATAGAGCCCTGGCTGATCAGTGTGATCCATACACCCTGGCCAGCTTCACCCTCCAGCCAGCAATGTGATAACGTGGGGAGGGGGAAGTGGTTTCAGGCTGTTATAGCAAATTTACTCCATGATTTATGGGAAGGGAAAATCCATTTGGAATTTAAAACTGCTATTAGATCCTTTCAATGTGCATGTGTCTGCATGTATATAAATATATATATACTATAAACCCTTATAAAAAATAAAAGGTAATAAAGGGTGGGGTGGGGGGAGGAGGGAGAAGGGGTGTTTGCAAGCCTTGCAGGCACAGAGTGCTGGAAATGTGCAGCAGGCTTTATAATTACCACAGCATTTCCAGTGCATTTGGCCACAGAAGCTCTGAATTGAATTGCCTAGCATCCCTCTCTGTCTCACTGCACCACAAAGCTCAGAAGCACCATTTGAAGTTTCAAAAGGAACATTGTTGTGAATGAGATAATCAACGCCAACTAATTGGCTGTGCACCCCCTCCGTACACCTCCAGTGGAGGGAACAAAGCCATGTCCAGCTAATCCCCTTGGGTCATGCCTTGAAGAGTGTGGCATGGGCCCTATGGCAGAAGAGGAGGTGGGAAGGATTGTGCTGTCAAGAGCAGATGTACATCTGTGGTCATACATCAACCACGACCTCATTATGCATAATTCCAGGTAATGAACTCCAGGAGTGAGGCCATACAGCAGCGAGCCATTTGACACACTTGGATCCCTATGATGATGGTATAAGGGTGACCTTACTGACCAATAATGTGGAAAACATGTGGGAAAGCACCCCATGCACCAGAGTCCTGTGCCTTGCAGATGGGACAACACAGAAAACAAATACATCTCAATCATGAGATTGCCATCTCTTCCATCACTTGAGAAAAGGTCTTAACCATCACTGCATATGATGGCCAGGAGCTGAAATCACTTTGCATCCATAAGTGGTGTCAGGCTGCTATACTGAGAGTTTCGGGACCAGAGGAGAAGGCAGGGTGACAGAAGCTGTACCCACATGCTCCGGAGTATCCAAGGGGATGGAGAGGAGCTGCATGGGGGTCTGGGCTGTTCATGCATTTCACATTCCAGAGTCACTGGATCAATCAAAGAGCAAAACCCGTGAGCAATCTCAGAAGCTCTTAAATCCCCTCCTTCCTCATTGCTATGGGAGAAGCATATGTTGTGTAGGGAAAGGTGAGCAGGACTATACTTGTGTGTGTGTGTGTGTCTGTGTGTGTGCACACGCATGCCTGTGGCTTCTGACCCAGCAGCTTACCCTGCATCATGTGCAGGAGTAAATTTTCTAATAAAAACAGACACAGAGGTGCCTCACTGAAACAAACACTCAGGAGCAGCAAACACCCATCCTTGGGATCTAAACTCGCTCTGCTGTTAGCAGATTGCACTTCAATTATGAAGGCAGAAAGCCTTGTTCCCCTCTCTCCAAAATCCATCCCACAGAACAGGATCTGTTCAAGTAACCCCACAGCAAAAGCAACCCAGCTGAATGTCTTTGGAGAGCCCTGCTCCCTGCAGATGGAGGAATCTCTCTCACACTGACAACCTCGCATCCATACACGCTTATTCCTGCTCTGTGACTCTCCAAAGGGAGCCATCACTCTCTTCAAAATGCTCTCCTGTAGTCAGCAGTGATAGGCAATGTAATAATACCTTTTATTGGGTCAATACATCAGCTGGAAAACAGAAGCTATTCCTTTCTTCAGGTGATGGCCAAAGAGTGACCTATGTGATCGTGCAGGCCGGTATATTATAGCTGTTAAGCCTGGCCCGATAGGCAGGATGGTATATTTACCTCTCTTCGTTTGTCTCTTGGTGCTTTATTGCATTTCCTGTTTTGTGAGCAGCCTTAATAAAACATCTTTCTGAAGGGTTCTCCGCTGCGTAGTAAATATCCTCCCTCACCCGCCAACTTAGATAGGGATCAATCAATCAGAGGAGGCCCCTTGGGATGTCAGGTTGCATCATTCAAGGTTAGGGACTGGACAGGCAGGTGACAGCAGAAGGATTGCAATGTTTCTGCTAGGAATTAACCCCTGCCTGGTTCTTGCCAAAAAAAAGAGGTTTGGGGGTGGGGAGAAAAGGACGTGAGAGTCCTCCAAAGATGGGAAAGGTTTCATCTCTCATCCTCAGCAGGGTTTCTTTAAACAGCCTAGAGGAAAACAGGCGTCCCTGAAATCAGCCATCTGGGTGGCTTGGTATAAAGAGCAGTAACACAGCTAAATGCCTTGGGCTCTCCTGCCAGTAAACATCAAGATCTAACCATGGATTGAGGGATACCACACATGCAAGGCCTTGGGAACCTTTCTGTTGGGAGATGGGACAGGTCCAGGGTGTAATAATCTCCGTGGGTAAGGTTTGATGGTGGCTGGGGGTTTTTTTGTGCTGCTTGGGAACCACATGAAATAACTTTTGTAGCTGGCAAACCAAAGGGTGACACCAGCCTGGTGGGAGCAGGAGCTCTCTGGTGTGAACTCAGCCTGGCTCTGCTCAGTGTTGCACTAGCTGACGAGGAGTTTTCCCCAATGGAAAGAGTTTTTTTAGTGGTAAAGCCTTGACAACAAGGTTTTATTGCTTCCTGTGTGTCCCAGCTTTGCAAGTATCCCTCACATTAACTCTTCGGTGCCTTCCAGAAAGCAAAGAGATGAATCCAAAAGATTAATTTATTGCTCCATTATTTACACATTAAAATGTCAATATTTGCCTTTGGTGGCCTGCAGTGCCAGATGGGAGTGTGGAAGCTCTCATGCAAGGAAGCTGCAACCATAAGTAACGATGACCTTTTAATTGGTCCATTATAAGGTCGGAGCTTGGCCACGACGTTGGGAGAGTTCACTAAGCAGTTAATCCATTTACAGAGTCCGGATCTTTGGAGAGGATGTAAGTGGTGTGGTTGTTGTATAAGCTGCATTTGAGAGTCATTAAAGGGTTGCTTTTTGCAGGAAGAGTCACATTTTAACAGCATTAGCTCCCGGCTCCACCAGGCAAGCACTTGAGAATTATCCTTCACTGAAGCTGAAGCTATAGATTTCATCTTATAGTTTCCTATGTATAATAAACAACAGCTCTCAGACATCCCAGAAGAGGGCTTCTAATGGCAACCAGCATGCAGGAGCAGACAATACATCCAGACTGGGGAGTGAATTAAACCCAAGCTCTCTGCAGACGGCTCCTCTCCAGCTGGATGGAGGACAAGAGGCTGCGCACTGGGTAGCGTATTCGCAGGCAGTGATCCATTATTTGGCTCCTTGCATGCTGACCGACGACAGGCAGAGTGACCATCCAACGTATCCTTCCACCTGTTGTGGACAGTGTAGCTGGCTCTTTGGCCAACTGTCCACACTCCACCATCACCACGTCTGTGAACAAGCCGAGCTGTGGCTCTGCTGGTGCCAAGCCTGCAAAAGGCTTGTCCTAAAAAAGGATGTGACACATTTAGTCACAGAAACTCCTGACCAGAGGGTACCTCCCAAGCTCTGTCCTCTAGTTGGAGTTCCTTGTGCTGGATGAAGCAACGACCAATACAGAAGGATGTTTAATTAGGTTGGGAAAGGAGATGAGGCTGCAGGAATGAAAGGAAGGCAAGATCCCTGTTCTCCTGACCGGCAGGGTGGGGAAGGTTATGGGTGAGGAATAAGAAGGGTCATTAATTAATACATGTGTGTTTTAAGGCCCTTGAGTGGTTAAAAGCTAGCTAAGCCCATGCAGGCAACAACTGGTAAAGTCTGAGGGCATGATTTGGAACTCCAGCTCAGTCTCTGTGTGCTGATTAAAATGTTCCAAACGATGCAGAGGGGCTCAAAATGCCACACTGCTGCCTACAGTCCTGCAGCCTCCAAGAACCCCCACAAAGCCCTTTATGGAGGCAGATCACCAAGATGGTGAAAACGCAGCATCAAAGCCAGCAAGCAGTGCTTCACCAGTCCATGGGCGAACTAAAGAGATGCTACAGAGAGAAGCTGAGCTAAACCTCAAAGCCAACAGAGTTGGTTCTGCTTCCTTTCCCTGTCTGCCCCCCTTAACTTTTCCTCTGGTAGATCTACTCTAGGCTGCTGTTCCCTTCATCTTTCAAAAGGATTATACTAACTGCAGGGGACCCTCTAAAATTTCTCTGGTCAGAAGGACAATCCTGTATGTCTGCTCAAAGGCAAAGACCCTCACTACTGAGGAAGAGTGAAGGTTGTGATGAACCAGGAAGGACAATTAGATGTCAAGGTTCCTCCATGAGGATGCGACATGGGGGCCAGGGCAACCTTGTGTAGATCCAGTCCCGGAGACTGATGGCCCTGCCTGTGGTAGTGGGGTTGGAACTCTCTGATCCTTGGGGTCCCTTCCAACCCAGACCATTCTATGATTCTGTGATATCCAGAGGAATGCCCACATTGCTCAGGACATGCAAGGTTACACCAAGAGCCAGGGTTAGAAGGGAGACTTGGGCCACCCGTTGCTTTCACCTGGTGAGCACAGCAGTGGGAGGCGCTGCCCCATGGATAGAGCTGCAACTCTCCTGATTGCTACCCGTTCACCCACGCACAGTCCTACCTCTCTCTCTCTCTGTTTCTTTCCCCAGCACAGCTAATCATTGCACTGCCATGACCTCCTACCCTGGACCTCATCTGTATGGCGAAACCAACTTTTATTCTCAGCGGCAGCCCAGATTAGTGCCTTGTAAATAGAAGCATCTTTGTGCCCAAGCACTGACCTCTGACTCAGCTCCTGATCTCAGCGGATTTGATGTGTCCAGTTATTTGTCTTGCTGCTCGCCGGGAGGAAGAATAGGGGAGGGGAGGCGGCACGCGACAGGGAGCTGAACGGAGCAGGGCTCTATTCTTGGCTCCTCTGCAGACTTCCTCCCGACCCTCAGCAAAATGACTTACTCTGTCTATTCCTGGGTTGTGTGAGGTCATACCCTGCTTGAAGTAGGAGGAGGATCAAAGGGTGGAGGATGCAATTTGGCTGGAGCCTGTATTGCTGTGCTTGAGCCTAAAATCCAATTCTGGACTTTTCAGCATCACAGTTGGCCAGGGACTGGGAGGAAACAAGAGGAACTGTGAAGTTTTATTGCCATACCTTCTTCAGCATCACATCTGCAGCATAGCCTCCTCTAATTGGTTAAATCCAGACCCTACATCTGTATCTTCCTCCTCATCTCTGGGGTCGTCAGTCTTATTGATGTCCCTCCATCTATTGCTCCTGCAAACTTCAGTCTTGCCACAACTCTGCCCATCTCCTGTCTACCTACCAGTCACCATCTGCTTCCCTTTCTTCCCTGCTCCTTTTTCTCTCATCTCATCTGGGGTTAGGAAACAAATTTAGTCCATTTCTAAAGAGATACCATGTCCCATAACCTCTGCAGCTCCTGTCCTCTCCAGATCTTGTCTGTCCCAGAGACTTGGATTCCTCCCCTTGTCCCAGTCCCTGCAGAAACCCTCTCCTCCAGAAAAGCCAAGGTATTGCTTTACCATTACCATTGATGTTTCCAGTATTATAAACCATCTCCTGGAACAGGAACAAGTTAAATAATCTATTAAAACTAGGGGCGGGGGGGGGGGGAGGGAGATTCAATAACTTTAAAAGAAAACTGCTGGAGTAGCTGTGTGATTGGAAACTCACAGAGCAGATCCACAAACAGGGCTGGAACATTTCTAGTCCCTAAAGCCATGCCAATGCTGAACTCTACAGTTCATGAATCACAAAATATGATCCCAACCTGGACTGGATTTAGGACAGGGAGCATCAGGCAATATGCTAGTGTGAAAACCCCACCCAAGAGGTCCGTGTGGACCCTCAAGCAACACACAAATAATACCACCCCAGGCACCAGCTACAGCCCACTACCTAAAGATACTTGCTGGTCCTACTCCCTGCAATGGTTCTCACCTTCACAGAGGTAGTGATTGCCTTTTCAGCATATTATCAATGAACAGAGGTTGAACATTACCTCAGAAATACTTGCAGACTCATTCAAATGGCAAAGCAGTCAACCTAAACATCTCCCAGCCAGAGGACACTCATCTGTTGTCATGAGGGCTTCACAAGTAATTCCTGGGGCCTCCAGCGCTGTAGATTTCTCCAGTCATCATCTGGAGGCCTTGCATGAGAACAGGGACATCAAAAGCCTCAAATGTATTAGGGCAAGAAAGAGTGAAAACCTGTACCAGGACAGGACTGCAAAGTACTGTTAAGGAGCAAAAGGCAGATTGAAGAAACATGTTGAGAATCTTTTCTGGCATCTTTATCAAAATCACACAAAGCAGAGCCACATTTACTAGGTTTGTTCTCAGCACACCTGAAAGGCCCCAAAGAAACACTAGGGATTCCACCTCAAACTCAAGTGATAAAAGTGTCACCATGAACAAGATAAAACATACTAAATGCACAGCTGGGAAAGAAATTTGAAACTGAGAACTATAAAGGAAAAAACCCACTCAAACCATAAGTAAACAAAAAAGAGACAAAATTTTGGCAGTTCTCAAGCTTCAGACTGCTAAACCCAATCTAGAGACACAGCCTCTGGGCCCACAAACCAACTTCTCTGGTAGGTTGGGGTTTACACCCAAATCTTGTTTTCAGGAAAACAATAGTGCATGTGTGATGCTTGCCATGCAAGCATTCTTCTGGGTCAAAGACGTCAGTCATCTCCAACAGAAAGTTAAGGATGTCCCTGGGAGCCATCACCACCCTGAGAAGGTCCTGCAGGGATGGGAGGTATACATCTCTCCTGTGAAGGCACACTGAAGCAGTTGGGCTTATTCAGCCTGGAGAAGAGAAGGCTCTGGGAACGCCATAGGGCAGCCTTCTAGTACCCAAAGGGGCTCCAGAAAAGCTGGAGAGGGACTGGTGACAAGGGCAGGGAGTCACAGGACAAGGGGTAATGGCTTTAAACTAAAAGCGGGTGGATTCAGACTTGATATAAGGAAGAACTTTGGTTTTTATTATGGGGGTGATCAAACACTGGATGGTGGTGGGTGTCTCATACCCAGAAATATTAGAAGTCAGTTTGGAGGTGGCTTTGAGCAATGTGATTTAGTAGATGTCCCTACTCATTGCAGTGGGGAGTTGGACTAGATGACCTTGAAAGGTCCCTTCCAACCCAAACCATTCCATGATTCATATAGGCCTACTGTAGAAGACTGGAAAGAGGTGTTAATTTGCATTATGAAAAGAACATCATATTTACTACATCCAGGCTTCAGTTAGACAACCACAGGCTATCTATAGAACCTGTCAGTCTGTCCTAGCACTAGAAAGACCCTCTTGGGCATTCCTATTAAGGCAGGAAGACCTTATGGTGCATTTTGCTGTGATTATTGCCTTCCTGCTTTCAAGAGACTGGAGTCTGCCAGTTGATCATCAGCTTCGTCTCTACCTTTTCCATTGAGAAGATCACCCACAAGCATATTTCAGATCATTCCATGGCAGAAAGAACAAGGGAGGACCCCAGGCTGGATGTAGACAATGTTCTGACTCAACTCTCAAACCCACAAAGGTCAATGCCCAAATTATTAAAACTCATTTAAAGGTCTACATACAAGATTAATTTGACTGACAAAGGACTAATTGGTTTCAGGACTAATTAAGTACACATACTTGGCTTTGGTTAATCAGTGAAATTTTCAATGGCCTTAAAATGTCTAAGAATACAAATCCCCAGAGATTTAAAGCAAATAGTTAAAATCAACTTAAATCCAATTATCATATAAATCACTAATGACCTGGGTAAATTGGAAGCTCTTTGGCACAGCCTCTAGGGAAGAATAAACCTGATAAGAATGAACATGCTACCTGGATTAATATGCAGGCTCAGGGGACTTTTTCAGTGACATTGTTATTCATTGCAAAATGCCAATATTTCCAAATAAACACTTTTCAGATGAAGGTTTTGATGAAACTTCCAGCAGGAGCGTTCATATATTTTTGTGTTCAGCATCCAAAGCTATATTCACTCAAGAATAGCCAATTATCTATTGCTGGGCACATTCCTGCTGAATACTTTAACCAGAGGGCAATTAGTTATTTCCTGTGCCATCTTCCCACACTCTGCTTTTCATCTTGCTCATGGTCACAGTCTGATGTCCCATTTATAAAAAGAAGGGGGGGGGGAAGAAAAAAGGTGATTAAAGACTTTAAAGACTTTGGGGTTTGGTCTAATGAAAAAGAACTTGCAAATGTTTGCTACATAGTCCAAGATCAGATCTAGTTTTCTTAATTAATTAAATTAAAATGGAGGTGGACAAGGAGAACCATGAGTCTTCCTTGGGCAACTTCAGTTGTCAACTGAAGTACTGGAGTTTAGATTTCCAAATCTTGATGAAAGAGCACAAAACCATTATGACTGAAGCCCCTGGATGTATCTAATATATCAGATAGCAAACACAGAGGAAAAACCTTTAATAGTAATATTTTTTCACAGACTTTACGTGTAGGCTACAGGTGGTTTCCAGAAAACCTAATATCTACTATCACAGAATCACACAGAATCACAGAACATTAGGAACACATCCAGGCAGGTTTTGAATGTCTCCAGAGAAGGAGACTCCACAACCTCTCTGGGCAGCCTGTCCCAGGGCTCTGTCACCCTCACAGTGGAAAAGTTTTTCCTTATGTTCACATGGAACTTCCTCTGCTCCAGTTTGTCCCCATTGCCTCTTGTCCTATCACTGCCATCACTGAGTAGAGCCTGGCTCCAACCTCCTGGCTCTCACCCTTTACATATTCATAGATATTGATGAGGTCACGCCTCATCCTCTCCTTCTCCAGGCTAAACAGACCAGGCTCCCTCATCCTTTCCTCATAAAGAAGGTGTTCTGCTCCCTTAATCATCTTGGTGACCCTGCACTGGACACTTTCAAGGAGTTCTATGTCCTTCTTGAGCTGAGGGGCCCAGAACTGGACATAGTATTCCAGGTATGGTCCCATTGATCAAAACTCACTGGCTTCTTCCCTTCCACCAGCTCTCAATCCACCTCACTACTCAACCTTCCAGACCACCCTTCCTCAGTTTAGCCATGAGGATGCTGTGGTAGACAGTGTCAAATGCTTTACTGAGGTCAAGGTAGAGCACACCTACTGCCCTACCATCACCTATCCACCTGGTTACATCCTCATAAAAGGCTATTAGATTAGTTATCCCTATCCACCTAGTCTGTCTCACCTGGACCTGTTTATTTTGCCAGCCCAAACTCCAACCTTGCTGAGAATCCTGGGTGTTATTTTTCTTTTTGGGAAAAAAAAAAAAAGAAAAATACAGTTTTTATATATCCAATGATTGCAAACCCTAGTGTTTACATCTGCCAAACTGCAGTACACATTAGGAAGTGCTGCCAATAAATGAGCATTCAAAGCCTTCATCTCCTGACTCCAGAGTTTAGCCAGAAAACACTGGGAGTCAGAGTCCCTCCCACTCCAGATCACTTGCTTTGCTGCATGGTCTCCTAATGACCCACCAAAGAGTTAATCTGAGTGTAATGAGGCATGAATGAGATAAAGAATTAGCAGTAAATACCTCACCCACAGCGGAATAAAGCGATTAAAGAAATACCTGTGGACCTTTGGCTGTGTCTTACAGAACAACAGAAAGAACAGTATTAGGGTGTATCAGCCACCCCAAAACCCTTCATGAAATTAAAGCTGTGGTCCCCCCACCACAAGTGATGGTTATGAAAGCAGCCTCTGGAGAGCTGTTTGTGCATATATTTTAGCCATGCCCTTTTATTCCAGGCTCCTGCTTTGGTACTAAAGCACAATCCTGGAGGTCTGGAGTGGGATGGATTTTGTTGTGTCCGTCAAACAGTGGTGAGAGGCACATGGAAGTGGAGGGCAAATTGGAGTGCTATGGGTTACAAAAGGAGTCTGCAGTGTCAGAAAACCCTCCCAAAAGGCATGTCAAGTTGACTAGGGGACCGAGTTTTTAAAGGAAGGTGCACATTCAAGCCACACAGGGTAATTTCTGGTTGACCAAAGAACACTTTTGAGACCTAGATGAAAGGCATGAAAGAGATTCATATCCTCCTCCTTGCCTCCCCTCTTCGTCTTTGCCCTTCCTACTATTCCTTTGTGTTATTTTGCTTTGATATGTGCCCAGGAAACCTCTGAGCACTTAAAAAACTTGGGTGCTCAGGCAAGTAATAAATATCTTTGTCATTTTCTGGTGGAGAGCAGTTCAGTACTTGAGATACCTGCTCATACCTCTCTCAATTGTTTGCTTATTTAATAAAAAGGCAGCTAAATAAATAGACAAAGTAGAAAACAAAGGAAATCCAAGTTCTCTTTTGCTCACCCTCTTCCTTCCCAGAAATCCCCCCAAAAAACCTCTAAAATATGGACTAAGCCTCATCAGCTCATCTTCCTTCCTTTTTTTCCCATATAATTAGGTGGATCATTAGAGGTCGTAGCACAGTGCTTGCAAGGATAAAACATCCCACAAAAATTTAAGCCTGTGGCTGAATAAAACTCTGATTGAGTCAATAGCTCAAACCCTCATTGCTGAGAATGCCCAGGAGCACTGAAGACAGACTGGTTTGGGTAGAAGGGACATCAAACCCCACCCACCCAAGCCATTACTCCTTGTCCTGTCCCTCCCTGCCCTTGGCACCAGCCCCTTTCCAGCTTTCCTGGAGCCCCTTTAGGGACTGGAAGGGTCTCTGAGGTCTCTCTGGAGCCTTCTTTTCTCCAGGTTGAACTAGTCCAACTCTCTCAGCCTGTTTCCAGAGCAGAGGTGCTCCAGCACTCCGATCCTCTTTGTGGAATCCTCTGGACTTGCTCCATCATCTCTATGGTTGTCTTCCCCTGGTGACCCCTGAGCTGGATGCAGCATTGCAGGGAGGTCTCCCCAGACTGGAGCAGAGGGGCAGAATTCCCAGGACATGGGTGGCTTTCTGGGCTGCCAGCACATATTGCCAATGCACGTGGAACTTCTGATTCCTCAACATTCCCAAACCTTTCTCTTCAGGGCTGCTCTCCATCCATTCTCTGCCCAACCTGTAGTTGTGTTTGGGATTGCCCCAACCCACGGGCAGGACCTTGCCCTTGGCCTTGAACATCTTGCAGTTTGCATGGTCCCATGTCTCTAGCATGCCAAGGTCCCTCTAGATGGCACTCCTTTCCTCCAGCACATCACCCACACCACAGCAGTGTGTTGCAGGTGTAGGGATGAAGCTGACATCACAGAGACTTAACAGGTACATGGGAGAGGGGCAGGACAGGCTGAGCAGCAGGGGATTGATGGAAGCAAAGTCTGGCCTCTCCACTGATTTTGCTGCTTTCCAATCCTACCTGGGTAAAGGAAACCCATTTAGCCTGTCAGGTCCCCACAAAGGCCACCTTCTGGAAGGCAAAACAAACCCTAGTCTGAGCATAGGCAGGGCTGTGAGACACTATCACAGCTACCTTCATGGCAGTGTTAATGCAGTTTAAAATGCAGTGGACAGGCATGATAACTGGAAATACCACATCAGTAGTGCTTTCTCTCCCATCACTGAGGGGAATCTGCTTAATCACAGCATGGGGGAATAGAGACAGCTGACATCACCTGAGATGTCCTTGGGGCCAGGAAGAGGAATATTGGATAAAGTGGGGCTGGAAAGATGCAAGTTTAAGGCTTATCAGAACAGGATGTTCTCCCAGCAGTTGACAGGATGAGTTTGTGCCCAGAATAAGAGTTCTGCTCTGGTCTTATCAGTATCCTGTAGAAAATGATGGGGGGGGAGGGTGGGGGGGTGTCCAACCAGGTCCTTACCAAGGGCTTGACGGACATGAATCCAAAGCAAGGCAAGTTAGGGAGCTGAACACCAATCCCTTCAGCTGCAGGGACATCCTAGACAAGTCTGGGGCTGATGGTGTTCCAAAAAAATCAACCAGGACTGCAATACATGACCTGAAGGGACAATTTCCTCCTGGTCCCTGTGACTGGATGAGACCCTAGCTTGTGAATATTGATTACCTTGATGTTACTTCAGATGAACTACATGCTTTTAACACCTGCTTTCTACTTTCTTATTCTATGCCATCACTGTGGTACATTACAAACATATTCAATCTCATTTTATATTCATTTATGGCCATTAGCTCACTGTCCAGTGCCACCATGTGCTGAACTTGCCCACCTAGATATTCATCACATTAGGCAGCACAGGACAATTTAAAGTCAGGCTAAGCCAGTCCAAGTCCTGGCTTAGTTTGACCCTGGGTCTGAATTTCAAAGCTAAATATCATAATATCTTTGCTACTACCAAGCCAGCCACATGCAATCCGAGAGGGATATGCAAGTTTTATACTTCAGGGTGGCAAAGCACATCCTTCCCCACGTGACATGTCACATTTGGCCTGGAAAATTTGCTTTTCTCTAGGGAATCAAGTATTCATCTGTAGTCGGTTCATGAGAGAAAATAGGTCAGATCTTGTTTTCCCCCAGGGTTCTGGGATATTCTTTTTTTTTTTCTCTTTGTGCTGGAAAAAGCCTCCATCATATCCCAGGAAGCTGAACCTGGGATTTCCCTGCATGTACTACAGGTTGAGCATCCACCTACACACTTGCCTGTGGCTGCCGACTTACCCCCAGCTGCTTATCCCCAAAATTGTATTACTTGGGATGAAGGGACTGCAATTTGCTTGCTGCAATCCATCCAGCAACCCTCCAAATTTCCAGGGGAGTGTCCAGGGCCAGGACACCTCAGCACTCACACACTTGTTTTAGCTTCACCAGAGTCAGTGGGCTGCAGAGCTATCCCTGTCTCTTCTGTGGCATGTAAATGTTGGCAAACAAGGATGCTACTGTTGCTAAGATACCCAGGGCTGTGCAAGCTTGGTCCCTAATCCATGGGGTGGGAAAAGGGGTTTGCCTGCAAGTGGGAAAACCCTGGGACATGGGATATGCTGCAGAATGGTTGAGCTTGCAAACACCGGCTGCTGCATCACGTTACTGGGACTTAAAAGCCAGAATTACTCTGGGGATGGGAGGTATGAGAAAGCAGGCAAGGATGCTCAAAGATGTGTCTTTTAAGATGAGGAGGGCTTTAAAGAGCTTAGACCCTTGCTGTAAAAACAAAATTCAAATGCTGTTATATAACTCCCAACTCCTCTAAAGCTTCAAAAACATCCCTTGAAATTAAAAAAAAAGAAGGAAAGATTTTAATCTGGAAACCCCCTCAACCATCAGAGTATTTCACTTTAAAAAACCAACCAAATAAACAAACAACCCTCCACCTAAAAACTTTTCAAGCAAAGCAAATAAAAATCACACCTTGAACAGGGACAATGAGCAATACAGCCAAGCTGGGACCCTTCACCTTCCACCATCACTGGTATCTCCTCAAATGTTGCAGGTTGAAGCCCAGCAACATTGGGGCAGACCCCCAGGTGCTTTGCTTGCAAGGGCTTTTTCTTGACTTTTTCTTTTCCTACCACTGCTACTTAGTGAATAAAACCTGATCAATACTCATAACAAAGATTCCTAGGCGGTGTGAGGGAAAAAGACAGCTCAAAATTATCATTATAATGGGAGGATTGATTGTCCCTCCAGCAACTCAGGTTGGAGAGGTTGGAACTTCAGCTCCTTTTGTTTATGTTGGGCTGGTTATGGTCTTGGACATGTGTTACCTCCAGTTCACATCATCCACCCTGCAGACACCTTCCAGGCATTAGCACTGCATGAAGCAAGGCAGATGGTCCCAAGATGTTGCCAGCTGCAGCCTGAGAAGGTCCACCATCTCCCCAGTGCCTGCTGTAATATCTTTTTTCCTGGAAACTGGTGGTGTTAATGTTTATTATAAAGTGTTAATGTTTATTATAAAGCCATACCATGTTTTGGTAGGTCCTTTCATAGAATCACAGAATGGTCTGGGTTGGAAGGGACCCCAAGGATCAGAGAGTTCCAACCCCCTGCCACAGGTCCTTCCAAGACCAGGGTTTGGACAGAGGAAAGGCAGTCATATTAGCCTGAGTGGGAGGTTTATCTTACTGTCTCCAAACAGGGAATTTTGGGGAGTATTTCTCACTGGAGATCTTTTTCATTCTACAGGCCTTTACAGTGAGTGCTTTCTGTCTCTGGAGAAATGCTGCTACATTAGCACAGATCACACAGAGCCTCAGTGCCTCATGGCAGTTGAAGGAGAACCTGGTTCAACACAGCATCACTGGCCTGGGGTGGTGTGAAGCCTTCTGATCTTGCCAGACTGCTTTGGGAGCAGTCTTGGCTGCTGCAGGGACTGCCCAGGGGATCTGGTCCAATGGCAGTCCTGTACCTTGTCTTGTGTTGCTGATACAGCAGCTGCTGGGGACTGTCGTGAAATGTGTTGGGGCTGAATATAGAATAATAGAATCATCAAGGCTGGAAAAGACCTTCAAGATCAAGTTCAGCTGTCAGCCCTACACCACTGTAACCACTAAACCATCTCCCCAAGTGCCAAATCTACCCATTTTTTGACCACTCACAGGGACTGTGACTGCACCACCTCCCTGGGCAGCCCATTCTAATGCTTCAGCATTCTTTGGGTGAAGAATTATTTCCTAATATCCAATCTGAACCTCCTCTGGTGCAACTTAAGACTGTTTCCTCTTGTCCTGTTTCATGTGTAACAGACACAGAAGAAAATAGTGTCCTTAGCCCACTGCATTGGGTATGGATGTCCTAAGCTGGGAACAGAGTCTGAAGAGGTTGCGGTACACGATGGACACTACACCTTCTACTGAAGAAGGGAAAACCTACAACAACTTCAGTTTCTGGAGGAACAAGGTATTTGTTTTGGTTGAAATACCCACCTAACAGAGAAAGCTGCTGGGATAAAAAACAGCATCCAGTGAACACCACGTGCTCCAGGTTCTCCCTGTGCAGCTTCCACATGAAGACAGAAAAAAACCAAAATTGGCCTCATGGAAGAAAACTGCTGTATTCAGCAAAGACCATGTATCAACAAGGAAGCTAGAGGATGGGCTTGTGTGCCCAAACAATTTCCCACTCCAGTAGCTGGTACCGCCAGGACATTATCAGAGGTACCTTCAGCACAAACAGCGATGATCACCCTGCTTTTGTTTAATGGAGATGGGGACAAACAGGGATCACAAGCTGCAGTAGCACAGCAAGACTGAAAGAGGGAAGAGACAACTCCACATTCAGGTTGCAAAGCACTCATCTGAACACAGCTGCATGCTCCATCCACACCCCCAAGGGAGCTCACCCACCATGCACCATGGGGGGATGAGCACTGCTGGGCCCCTAGATGATGCCCTGAGCTCAGCAGCCAGCACAGCAAGCAGAGGCTTTGGTTTAATGTCATGTTTGTGTCCCTGGTTTGTGAGCCTGTGGTTAAGTGTTCCCAGCAGCAGATTTAGACCCACCACTGTCTGGCAGAAGCCCGGCCACAAGCCCACGAAGGAGCAGCCAAGTGGAAATGAAGACAAAGCACTGGGAGGTTTTGATGGACGACAGGCAGAGCTGCCTTCAGTCTGAGCCTCTCCTACAATATACAAACGAAGACACAAATCAATGCAAAGTGTTTCAACTCCAGAAAGAAAGAAAAAAATCAACACATCTATCACACTCAGACACGTGTCCGGTTGAGTCCAAACCCTGGCAGGGCTTTTTATCAATGGCAGCAGCTGGATTAATGCAAACTGGGCTGTATATGTAACAGGAAACAAGGTCCCTTTCCTATTCCTAAGAGGGAAATACTTCCCAGCTGCCTTCAGCATCATCACTGCGCCAAGTAAGTTCTCCCAACAAACCTTAAAAGAAAGAGTTTAGCCTCACTTTAAGGAAGGGATACTTCAAGTTCAGGTTAGATGTTAGGAAAAAATTCTTTACTGAAAGAGTTGTCAGGGCCTGGAACAGGCTGCCCAGGGAGGGGGTTGAGTCACCTTCCCTGGATGTGTTTAAAAAAGGGGTAGATCAGGAACTTAGGGATATGGTTTAGCATAGGATGGGAACAGTTGGACTGGATGATCTTAAAGGTCTTTTCCAACCTTGCAATTCTCTGATTCTGTGATTCTGTGAGGGAATGAGTATTACCCCCATGGCTGGTAAGGAAAAGACCCCTCAAAGACCTTCTGTCCGTCTCTCTGTGTCACTGCTTTATTAAGGAGATAGACTGAAGTCCATGTGTGATTATTAAGGCAACAGTCTTGGGTTTGTTAATCTCTCCTTTAACATTCTTTTCCAAGGCATTCTGTTCAGTGATTAGCATTGTTTGGGTGGGGGTTTTTTGGCATACAAATTAAGCATTATGGAGGTTGGCTGTTCAGCTTTACCTGATACCGGGCAGTTCTGTAGAGCTGAGGGAGGTGGTTGTCTTCTCCCCAGCTGAGCTGTCTGAAACACAAGGGTGTTTTACAGCCTGCTAGTTTGCCCAGGCTTAGCTATCCTCTTCCTGCAAATTAATAAGCCATCCTAAGAAACAACTGATGCACCAGTTTATTAATTTTACGAAGACCATGGCTATCAGATGAGTCTAAGCATTTTGAAGAGATGATGTACAAGGAATAAATTTACCCAAAAAATAGATTTAAGGAGGAGGTACTTAACCCTGCAACACATATCCTTGCGCACTGATGCTTGAGTCCTCCAGCAAGACTTTCCCACCTTGCAGAAGCCATTTGACCTCTCGAAGAGCATTTGTTTCAGGCTCCCTGCAGACCCTGGTGGGTACTTTTAAACTGCTCAGACTTCATCAAGGTTTCAATGTGTCTTTTCCTGGAGCAACACAGAAGCGGATGTTTGGATTTGGGTGATGCTGGAGAGAAAGACACTTGGACCAGCCTCCAGCTCCCAGTTTAGCTGCTCTGAGTCTTGGCCAGAAACACCAATGCAGATTTCTTCTGAAATCAGTAAGAAACAGGCTCCTGAGTAGCCCTGAGGCTCACCGGGGTCACTTGAGGAGACCAGGAAGAGCTTAGAGTTAAACTCAGATTTAAAATCACAAACCCATTTCTATTTCCACAACCCTTTCAGGGTATTACCAAGCTCATGAGGCATCAAGGAGCTGGATCAGGAACCCCTCAAATGGCTGAAAGACTTGCTGAAAGGAAAAACCCTGAAGTGAGCCCAATGGGCACTTGATGCTCCCCATGAGCACCAGGATACACACTGTGGGGAGCACTAGCTCCCTGCTGCTTCTGTCTGCAGTCTGTGGATGTCAGAGCTCTTTGAAGGCATAACTCAGCACATACCACAGCCAGGACCAGGTTATGTCAAGCCTTCACTGTCCTCTTCCTCTGATGCTTTGTGGACTAACAGTGCTTCTTCCTCCACAGAAAACACCCCAAGTGCTGCAAATCAATGCTCAACAGCTCTGGCTGCAAAGGAAAGGCTATTTTGTTATTTTATCCCTATCCTTGAAATTACAGGAAGCATCAAAATATGTCAAATGGTGCTCTGATTTCATGTCATTCTCACAGAAACATGCACCCAAATCAGGCATCTGTCCCCACCATGCCTAGGCTCATCTGCTAGTATTCCCTTCCTACCAACACTGAGCCCATTAGGAAGGAGAGGAAAACCAGCTACCAGGCTCTGCTGCCTCAAAACTCTCCCAGAGTACCCCATGCAGCCCACCCCCCACCTCAAAATCTGCATCTTGATCCCCTGATGCTGTAAGGCCAGTCTTTCCTTGGTACATACCTTCATTATAGGAGACCCCAGAATCATGTTTTATATACTTACCTTAAAGTCTTCAGGCCTTTTCAACCTCTCCAGAATACTTTGGAAATGACAAGAATAATCATTTGCCTCTTTAACAAGAGCACACATGAGGATTCACCACTGGGGAGAGCCCAGCAGCTGTGAACAGCTGTGTCCTTAGGTCAATCCAAACTCTATTGTCATTGACCACCGCGACTCACCGCCTCCCTGACAGGAGCAGATGTACAAAGCTACATCTATTACAGCAAACAAGACAAGGTCAGGGCACAGGATCAAACTCCAGCACAAAATTACACATACTTTTAAGCTACTGGTGGGTTATCTGTCACAGTCAGAGCACAACAAGCAGCCTCCTGGACAATGGGCAGACCTTGGAGGTCTGCATGGGCCAAGGGATCCTTCTCAGGACATAGACTTGGTTTGGTCACTCTGTTTTGGAGAAGAAGAACATTCAAGAAAGGGGACAGAACTATACTACAGTGTGTCACAGGGCTGGTCACTAACCTCTGTCCCACGTTACTTATGACAAG
Source organism: Gallinula chloropus (assembly GCF_964237585.1). Classification (NCBI taxonomy): domain Eukaryota; kingdom Metazoa; phylum Chordata; class Aves; order Gruiformes; family Rallidae; genus Gallinula; species Gallinula chloropus. The sequence goes on along the minus strand of NC_140085.1, from coordinate 2,860,859 downwards.
GTCATAGTCAAAAAGCCCTGGGCTCTCCTACAACATCTACTTTGAAAATGCCACCTTACTGTACAGCTTGTTTCACACCAGGGCATCACCATGAGTGTAAGTCAGTCATCCAAGTGCATTATAACAGAGAAGGGGACAGAGAGGCTTGAAGGAAGAATGCTGCCTGCACTATGGAAAGCAGACAGCTTGGCTATGCACCATGAGCTCCAGCAGCTGATTAGCCTGTGGTCCCTTGAGTGCCAACCTACTACTCTGACTGGAGATCAGATGATGAGGTCAAAGCCTTGCTCACCCACAGGACAGTTCTGGAAGAGAACTGACAAACCTCCCTCACCCTTACCCCTGCACACTGAACCAACTCTTTGCCACTTTAAGCACCTGAGGTGTTTATATAGAATCACAGAATCATCACTTTGGTTGGAAAAGACCAAGTGTTAACCCAGCACTGCCAAGCCCACCACTAAACCATGTCCCTCAGCACCACATCTACACATCTGTTAAAACCCCCCAGGGATGGGGCCTCCATCACTTCCCTGGGCAGCCCGTTCCAGCGCTTGACAAAACTTCCAGTGAAGAAGTTTGTCACAATATCCAATCTAAAACATGAAAACATTTTTAGAACAAGCCAGTAACTGCTTCTACACTCATCGTTGACTCCACAGCAGGGGCCAGGGATCAATCGATGGCTGGTGTGTGTCAGTGAGTTGTGCAGCTCAATACCAAAGGTCATATATGTTCCTCTTTTAGAATTTACCTCCTAATATCTGCATGCAGTTCTTGGGCACAGAGGCATCCTTTTAACCATTAAAGGAAGCAAAAAGATCTTTGTAAACACTGATATTTACATATATTTAGGGTTTCTTAGTAGTATTGGGAAGAAAGAAGAGTATTTTCATGGACTGGAGTAGCAGAGGGCATTGCTGCTGTGGTGGCTCATGTAAGGTGTGGATGTACAGGGGCTGGAGAAAGGGAAAGGCACAGTGGGAAGAGTGTGATGCTGTGTCTGTTGTTGGTCACCAATCACCCCACTGGACCAAGGGCCTGGGTGATCCAACGTGCAGCCTCATATCTGCCTCTGACAGTCACCTCATTGCATCTTTGTTGAGTGCCAAGCTCAGAGAGCCCCTGTGAGATGTGTTTGCCAGTGGGAGATGCACAACTCCAAGGCATGAGGAGGAGCAATGGGGAGAGGAAGGGTGGAGAGAAAGCAAGAGGCCCCATGTGCATGCTGCCCATGGCTACGGGGTGAAGGGGACAGTGAGCCAAGAGGGTTGTGTCCATAAGCAGGCATGAGAGTGACTCAAGGGCAAGCTGGGACATGGAGAGGAAAGCAGCAAGCAGGCATCAGGGGGATTTTGCTGGCATTCTTTAAGGTGAAGCAGAGTGATGGGACCACAGGTCATCTGTGGTGAGGACAGCTATCTGGCAGCCCCCACACTGGGGTGGATGGGGCAGATGTGATGATGGGGCATGTCCGTGGGGACCGCCTGGCTTTCATATCTCCTACTGCCATCCAAACTGGCTGGACTGGGGAAAAGAGAGTGGTGAGAGATTTTCAATGTGCTGCCTGTCACCATGGAAACCCTTTCCCTAGCATCCCAGTTGGCCAGGGATGCCACAGGAGAGGACCAGCTCCTGGAGAGGGCAGGAGCAGAATAAAGGGTTGGCCCTGACCCTCAGGACTCTGCAAACAGGGCAGGATCATGCTCTGCACACCTCAGCCATGGGAAAGTGGGAGTCAATCCCTGCATTAGCCATGGCATGGAGCAGGAAGGCTGGGCAGCCTGTGAACTGCCTGTGAGGGCATCCTGGGAGACAGGAGGTGGAAGGGTGTCAGTCTGAGATGCTGTCAACTAATAAAAGGTTAGGGAAAAAGTCTCTTTGGTCACTGTCTCAGTTACCCATTCAGTGGTAGCTGTTCCTGGAAAAATGACCAGGAAACCTGTGGCTCAGGTCAGCCAGAGCAGGGGCAAAGACAAGGCAAGCATTATAAAAATATCCAGATAAAATAACTTTCTTAGCATTGCACCTTACACATCCATGTCAGATATCCCAGTGGATCTGCCCATCATGGTGCTCTTCTGAGGGCAGCTGGTCTCTACTGCCCACCCCATGCTTGAGACAACACTGTCCTGGGCACAGAAAAAAACGCAACCACCACAAACAAAACCCCAAAGGTTGTTCAGAAGGAGCAGTACAAATTGCCATCTTCCATCTCCCAGGAAGGTGGTGTAGGAATGATGGACTCATGGTCTAAATTCCATGTTCACAGTCTCTTTCCCCTCCGACACCTCAACCAGCTGATCCAAGTCCTTGCAGGATGGGGTCTGCAGAGAAGGGAGTCTTGGGACAACACCACTGCCTCTTGGAGGTACTGGAAAAATGCTGGGAGGTGGCAAAACTCACCTTAAACCATGCACATGGTTTTAGGTTGATGCTCAGTAGTCCTCAAGGGAAACCGAGCCCACGCTTGAGCAGGATTCCCATTTTGTAGGTGTTCAGCAGCCTTTTCAACATGTTTCAGGGTTTGATGGTGGGGTGGGGTTTTTTTTTTGTTTGTTTGTTTTGTTCTGCACAGTATTTATTGTGTGTTTGCTGCTGTGTTTTACCAAACTGCAAGAAATATGTAAACAGCAAATGATCAAAGCAATATATCTTTTATATCTAAGAGCAGGCAAGCCAGATGGAGTTGATTAATGAAGATGTTTAGCAAGACTAGAGTTTCGCTCATATGCAAACAGGTTGTTCCCAGAAGCATCAATCTAATCCAATAAACAATTTGTGGGGGTGTAAGAAACGCTGCTTTGTTCCTTCCTTTCCATTACAAAGAGCTGAGCAAAACTTTTGTTGTTGCTATTTAATCCTGATGAGAGGGTTTTGAATTAAAAGCACCAAGAGGTAATTCTCTGCCTGCACTGGAAACATCCTTGTTTGCATGTCTTGATCCTGTTGCTTGAGGCAAAAAAATAATAATAAAAAAAAGAAGAATATCTAAAAACAAATTCAATGCTCAACCTCTTTTCTGAGGCTGCCAACAAGGGAGCTAATTACGGCCAATAGTAACGACGTGGACATCGCTGCACACCAGGCTGCATCCAGCCAAGAATCCTGTTCTCTATCAGATGACAATTCAGGATGTTATGTCAGCTTTTATTTTTATTCTACAAGATACTACCAGACATAAACCTTTATAATGCCCCAAGTGACAACCCATTCAATCACTCTGCACTGTGATCCACCCTATAACTCAGGTTTACAGGCCGGCTTTATGCCACAGATTATTGATCGATTATCTGGCTCAGGTTGTTGCAGTCTGTGATGCCAATCCCTGCTTGGCCAGCAAAGAAAAAGAGGAGCTGGCAGCCTCCTCCATCACAGCATGGACATAAGCAGACCCACACATGGGCATATGCAGTTCCTAGGGGCCGCAGTGATGGGGTCCCATCACCGTCAGCATCTACCAGCAGAGAGAAGAGCTGTGCCTAAGCTGCCTGGAGAGGGGACAAAAAAAGTGATTCAGGTCTCATTAAATGGGCTGAGCTTCTGATTTCTGCATTTGAAAAAAAGAGATGATGTGGTGCCCACCAAGCCGCTCTATTGCTCCCCTCCTTGGCAGGACAGGGAAGGGAGGAAAAATAAGATGGAAAAAAGCAAACCTCAAACTTGTGGGTTGAGATAAAGGCAGTTTAATACAGCAAAAGGCTGTGTGTGGAAGCAAAGCAAAAGATCATTCTCTACTTTCCCTTTCCTCCACTTTTTCTACCAAAAAAAAAGAGATGAAGATAAGAGGTACTGTCCAGTACTGTCCAGTCACTGTCCAGCCACTGACCAGTCCCACTCTATCATCCCCACAGTCAGAAACATTCCTGCTTCACAACCTGGCCCCTGTGGTACTGCATACAGAGGATTCAGAGGACTTCTTTATCCAGGAGAAAGCCTGTTATTTGGTGTTTCTCCTTGCAGTGTTTATCATAAACCTGTTTGTTTTGAGGGGAGATTGCTCAGCAACCCCAAGGTGCTGTCATGTGTCAGGCACTGTGGTCTCATCAGGCTTTTGAGAGAGTGGAGACACAGAGACAAATCCAGGACAAGAAAGCATGAAGATAACTTCATTTCGTGGTTGTACCATGCACTCTTACCACCTATAGCCAGGAGCTCTTGAGCTGATTCTGCTTCTTCCTCCAACTCCCCCTCCATCCCATCAAACACACCCTTTGATTGAGTTTGAATACTCCTCTTCCAGCCAGCGAGTCATTTATCTGCACATCCCTCCAGACCCTGAGTTCAGAGAATAAAAAACAGGTGAGGATGCACAGAAAGAGATTTCAGACATTCCCTGCATAAAAACAAATATGCCTGTTCCTTTAACAAGGACTCAGCCTGGTTTTTCCCCCATGGGATGGAAAATGGCAAAGAAGAAAGAGGTAGAGTCTAAGGAGAGATGGGTACACATGTACATGCCTATGGATATGTGTTCTCTTGCTGCAACTCCAGGAGCAAGCCACCCATCCTCAACTTTCAGACCCAAAATGACATGAGACTTGCCTGTGTTAATTTCACACTTACTGTGTGGCTAGAAAAAGTCAAAACTGTTTTAAAAAACCACTTGTCCCCAGCCCGTGCTGCAGAGCAGACATCTCCCCAGCTTCCTCAACCTGCAGCAAGCTTTCAAATCAAATGGATCAATAACAGCTTTTAAAAATTACCATCAAGAAATGAAAGGCTTGGCATTGCACAGCCACTTAGGTAGCCGTAACTACAGCAAATTAAGGTGAAACTGAAGTTGGTCCCAACTGAAGGCACTCTGAGAGTCTGGACCCTGAAATGGCCTTTATGATGTAAATTTATATTAAGTACCAGCCATCTTTTGTGTTTCCTCCTTCAGCATTTTGCTTTCAGCTGGCTTCTTTCAGTCTTATTTTAAAAGGAGATCTCCTAGATGTGGGGACAAAGCTGGTCAGTCATGTTTCTATATATGGTTGCTGAGGACACTGATGGTCCTGGATGGATCTGAAACTATAGGCTAAGTCTATTTAACAGAGGTGAGTGTGCTCGGAGTTTGGGTTGTACAGCTCTCAGCTCCAACTTCCTAGCCTGGGCACCGTGGTCCCTGATAAGAGCATGTGGCATGACCCAGGCGAGATTTGATGGGCTTTTTGGTTCCCAAGCAACCACTTTTTATGGCCTTGACAAAACAATGCACCCATCAGAAAGACAACATGGGGACAGAGGAAGCACAAGGACTCCAGGTCTAGTTGCCCAGCCTGGCTCCATCCCCATTTGCTGGAAGCTCTGCCATAAGCCCCACTGCCCCATAGCTCCAGTGGCTTCCTGCCAAGGTTGGGTGGAGGAAAATGCTCAGTAGAACCACTCACCAAAGAGACATTTGAAACAGGCCCAAACACATTATCCTGACCTGAATTTCTCCTGGACCAAGGTGCCTGCAGAAGCAGTCCCAGTGGTAGTCCCTGACTCAGCATGGGTACCATTGCTTGTGAAAGGACCATCAAAAGATTTGTGGTGTGCCTTGATGCAAAGCAAGGGAAATCCAGGGCTGATGACACACCAACTGCTATGATGAAGGGAGACCACTGACTTGTCTTGCTCCTAGAGGATACTAGGATGAGGGAAAGGTCCTGGACTGAGACAGGAGCTCATCCATCTCCTTGATTTAGGTTGTGAGTGAGCATGTCCTGCCACAGCAAGCCTGTCCTTCATCCTCCCACCCACTCCAGCACATGACACACACACCATGCTGAAGGGCAGCATGGACAAATGCTGCCTATATATATGATGAAGGCAGACTCTGTAGTTTCACTGCAGTGAAAGAGGAGACACAACTCCTGAAGGAGCAGCTAGCAGAGTGCTCAACCCATCAATGTCATCTGCACTGACCTGTTCCCTCCTCACTAGCACAGTCCATGCAGCAGTGGCCAAGGTGGAGGGGGGGGGGCTAATGAGCATCAATCTCCCAAGCATGTTGGAATTGTCCTTCAGCAGTGGCCCTTCATGAAGAGCACACAAATGGTAACTTCCCTGAAGCCTGGGAATGAAGAACTCTTTCCCCTCAAAAACTGCTCCTGTGACGCTTCCTGAGGTAACACCAAAGACATTTCCAGTCTTGTTGCAGAATCACAAATACTCTGCAGGGATGCAGGATGCTTTAGCATCCCAGGGAGGTATCAGGGACCCAGACTGCTGGTCTCCACATCACCACATTCCTACTGCTCTTCCTAGGATGGGGAGAGAATAAAGAACTTTGATTCTGTCCCTTTTCCCTCCGCTGAGTCCCTCAGCAAAGAGAAGGGCATGAAATGGAAGCAGGTTAGAGAGAATTCTGCTGGCAATATTTCATGCTGCCCCTAGTCTGTTCTTTCCTACTGAGTATTCCCAGGCTGAATATTGAGTAACCAGAGCTTCAAAACACACATGGAGGTGATGGATTGCTGCTGAATGCAGCCTGAAGTTTTAAGCCAACAATTACTTTTCTCTGAAGACTTTTTCCCCACCAGAAACCAGGGAACAAAACACCTTTGAATTGTTTTTATGAACAATGCTGTCTTCTGCACGGTAACTGGAATCTTTAAAGGATGCTGGGTTATGAATAGCTCTCATTACTGGGGGGGGAAAAATGCCCAGTGCCATGTTGGTATGTTTTTTTTTGTACATGAGCCTACTATATGTGCAGGGGATTAATCATCACTTTTTAAGGAGGATGAGAGCTGAAATTATTAACCTCTGAGCAGAAACCCGATTTAAAAATGGAAAAGCCCACTTAGAGCCTGCCTGGGAGTCCAGAGCCCTCTCCTTCCCCCTCCTCTCCTGCGGCAGGGAGGAAATGAGCCTCTCCAGAGACAGCTGAGATGGACCTTGGCAAAATGAATGTCTCTGTAATCCCGTAAATCAAGTGGTGAGTAACTTCTCTCTGGGGGAAGGGATGGCTTAAGAACCAGAGAGGCAGAGTCAAGGGGCGAAGGTCAGAAGGATGCAGAGGAGCAGAACATCACCTTGGCGTTTCTGCTCTTTGCTTTTAAATTGTTGGGTGTCAAAGCTTGGCATGCTGCACACTGCCCTCCAAAAACAGTGACACACACACCCCCATTAAACACATTTAATAAATGTTGGCTCTGCTTGATGGACATGAACTGTCCACAGGCAACTTTTGGGGATCCCCTTGCCTGCTCTCATCACCTCACAGACATAGGTGCCCTGTATTATTACAGCCTGGGCTCCAAGGAAACACAAGGCATGATCCCACATGGCACTGGGGACAGCAATGGCAACAGATATTTTTAGATTTCGGTATTTTTAAATCAACCCAGGGAAAGTGGTTATTTGGGCACTGCTGTTTCCATACCTGGCAGGCTCAGGGCTGAGCCCCTTCAGCTTTCCAATGAGCTATGGGTCTCCCATGGAGTGGACAGTGACCACACACCTTGTGCCTCCTGAACAGCTCAAACACAATTCCTTAGCTCAGCTTATCCAAAGCAAAACTCAAAAAAAAAAAAAGGAGAGTAACAAACACAGAGCCCATTCTTGCTGGGTAGATTACAAACTGCATGCCCACATGTTCTCTCCTCCAACTCCTACAGAGCATTTTCCAGCCTAACATAGTTATTTCCACCAGGCTGGGGAAACGGAAGCATGAAAAAGCTGAATGATACACCCAGTAACACTCAAAATAGAAACCACGTAGACTGATGCCTCGGTGACCCCCCCCCAGAGCATCCCTCACATGGACCAAAAATAATTCTCTGGTTGGTTCAACTCAAGGCAACTTGGGGAAGTAACATGAGTGAGACCATCTTCTGCACCCCTTGCCATGAGACCCACCATTTCAGCTCATGCACAGAGTCAGATCAGACCTGTAGGAACCTCAAAGCTGGCTGGCCAGCGTAAGGAAGAGGACATGAAAGACCACTAGCCCCAAAAGGCTGACCCCAGGTAGCAGGAGGGGCAATCCAACGAAAAGCCCTGTCTCTCTGGGGAACACTGAGGTTTGACAGACACAGGTTTGTTGTGCTGCTTGGTTTCTTGGTAACAGCAAACCAAGCTGCAGCAGCAGCAATCAGCTTCCTTCTCAATCCCCAGAAATGCCGCGACGTCAGAGTAAAAAGCTTCCATTTAAAGAGGAAAAAAAACCCCCAACCAAACCCAACACAAAACCCCCACCAAGGCAAAACTCACGAGTGATTCATAATGACGTTGGTTTCCAGGCTCCCTAATGGGTGCCCTCTCCATTCAAGGAAAAGGAGTGAATGGTTTTGCTACACTCTGTGCCACGCAGGCAGCGCGCTCGGGTCGATAGGCACATCCCAGAACGCTCACTGCTTACGGTAACAGCAGCAGAGGCTGCACATCACCCACCCTTGAGAGCCTGAAGTGGATTCACAACCGTCTCTTCTTTTTACTGGAGGCTATTTAATATTCTCTTCCTGCTGACACCCTGCCTGTCCCCCCCCCACACCCTCCCACCTCCTCTCTTGTGCAGTTTTCCCCCAAACCAGCATGAAGAAATAACACAGGCACATGTTTGCTGTGACACTGTCTCGCTGCTCCTCTGGAGATGGCAAATTGGGATTGAAGAAGCAGGGAGATTCCCCTCCTATCTGGTGCTAAAGAAAGAAGGATCACAGAATCACACAGTCGTAGGGGTTGGAAGGGGCCTCCAGAGATCATCAGGTCCAACCCCCTGCCAAAGCAGGGTCCCTAGGACAGGTCGCACAGGTCGGCATCCAGACAGGGCTGGAATATTTCCAGAGAAGGAGACTCCACACCCCCCTGGGCAGCCCGTCCCAGGGCTCTGTCACCCTTACTGTGAAAAAGTTCTTCCACATACTGGTGGGGAACTCCCTGTGCTCCAACTTGAGGCCATTGCCCCTTGTCCTGTCCCCACAGACACTGAGAAGAGGCTGATGTAGCCTAGTAAGTCAGTGTGGTACCATTTATCTGCTCCAACCCCACCTCACATGTCCCATGCTCAGCACTCCTCCTTACTCCCAGTAACAGCAACACAATCAGCTTCTGAGGCGTAACCCCATTAACTTTTTAATTCCTTTTGCCTTTCCTGTGCTCTTGCAGTTGTATCCACAGCTTGTCCACAGGCTTCTCCCTGCAAACCTGATTTTTTTCAGGCAAAAAGCAGAGATTTTCATTCATCTGCCTGATTCCAGGAGCGGGAACCTTAACCAAAATATAAAGATCTTGAGACCTTTTCCTGCCCATCAGAACTGCCTGATATCAGCCAGACTTCACTCCCCTCTGCGAACACCTCTTCACAGAACATCATGCCTTGTTATGCAAAGGCAGCTACAGTGGAATATAGATTTCTTGTTTGCTTGCTTTTTAAGAGGAGTAAGATTAGAAGACATCCAAGCTGACTTTGACCTTTTTGAAACAACCCAAGTGTTAACAATATTAAAACCAAGAGGGGAAATCCCACCCCCTGCTACCTGACACAGGGAACAGGAGGGAACCAGTAAATTTTCACAGGCAGACTCACAAAAATGGTTCTTATCCATTAAGGGGTCTTTGGTACCTCATATCCTGGGCTCCATCAGAAGAAGGGTGGCCAGCAGGGACAGGGAGGTGATTGTTCCTCTCTGCCCTTGTGAAGCCCCAGATGCAGTCCTGTGTCCAGAGCTGGGGACCTCGATACAAGAAAGATGTGGGACTGTTGGAGAGGGGTCAGAGGAGCCATGAAGATGATTAGAAGGCTGGAGCACCTCCCCTATGAAGAGAGTCTGAGGGAGCTGGGCTTGGTCAGCCTGCAGAAGAGAAGGCTGTGGGGGGACCTCATTGAAGCCTTCCAGTCCCTGAAGAGAGCAGAGGAACAGGAGGGGAATGGGCTTGTTAAAGGGCAGAGACTGGCAGGACAAGGGGGATGGAGTGAAGCTGGAGGAGGAAAGGGTTAGATGAGATATTAGGGGGCAGTTTTTTACAGAGAGAGAGGAGAGGGACTGGAACAGGCTGCCCAGAGAGGGGGTGGATGCCCCATCCCTGGAGGTGTTCAAGGCCAGGTTGGCTGGGGCCCTGGGCAACCTTGTGTAGCTCCAGGCCTGGAGGTTGGTGTCCCTGCCTGTGGCAGGGGGTTGGAACTGTATGATCCTTGGGGTCCCTTCCAACCCAGACCATTCTGTGACTCTGTGATCTCCTTACCCCCCCTCACACTAAACCCTTTGCAGAACTAAACCCCTTGCAACACTAAACCCCTATACCCCACCCGAACCGACCTCCAAACAACTTTACAAGAAGATGACCCAGCCTGAGGCATGTGAAAACAATTTCTCAGTATCAGGTTTTACAGAGGAGCAGAGAAGTGGACTCCACCATTTGCCAGGTCCCTTCCAGCCCTCCTATTTCGATACCACACCAAGAAGAGCCTGCTCAGCTTGCAGTTTACTTGGGAATCTGATCTGCTCCCTGCAGCTCCAATGCCTCCTCCCAACTGAGTGCTTGCAGTTTGCTCTGTGCAGTCACTTTGGGATACTGGGGACAGCTGCTCTGCCCCAGTCCATCCACAGGACAGTTTTCCTACACAGGATGGTCAGAGAATTACCGTGGCTGCCTGTGACAGATGAACAGAACAGACTCACCTCAGTTTTCTGACCTGCACCCCAACCTGGCAGAAATGCCCCCATCAAACCAGCAAGCCATGGGTGAAGGGGTGTGGAGGATCTAGCCTGAGGAGTGGTGGCACAACCCTCATCCCCCAAGAGCATCGATGCCATGGGGACACCTGAGTTACCCAAAAGGTGCCCCCAGGAGTCTTTAACAGTGTGTAAAACCTTTGTAATAAATACATCACCACTGGGCTGCCTGAGGTCCTCTCCTGAGCACGGCATGAAAGCTTTTGGATGCCATTTGAAATGGTCTCAGAAGATTTTTGGGCACAAGACCTCCCACAAGCAGACCTTTCAGGTTTTTCTTCCCCCCAAACCACCTCATTCCTGGCAATGTCAGGTGCTGCCCCCCACACCTGAGGAAAAGGGTTAACCTGGTGGGGGGTGTTGCTGCATCGCTGCAGTTGAAGGTGCTCCCTCCAGCACCATGGCTGAGTGTTCTCTCTTCCCTGCAGTTACTGGCTTGAGAGAGAATCAAACTAATTACCTTAGTAATTACCAAACTAATTACCTCTCTAATTACCCAGTGCCTTTGTTCACATGGAGCTGACATTCTTGCAGAGGAGCCCTGGCTCTGTGCCCCGTGCTCTCTGGGAACCTGCCTGGCTGTTTCACAATGACTTGGAGACCCAGGCAGGTCCTCTTCACACCCTGGTCCTCTTCACAGCACGTTCAGGGTATCTTCCTCTTCCTCAAAGATGGGGAGATGCTGATCAAGCTCCTTGGCTGGTGAGTGCAAGTTTGTATTACAGGGACCATTGTGCTGCCAGGCAGATGATGGGATGGCACAGTACCTTTGCTGAACATAGATTTCTCTGGTGGGAGTCTCCTCAGCATAGCACTGTGGGATCACCACCACAATGATGATCAAACCAGAAATGTGCTTTCCTCCAGGCCCTACTTGATACTACTCCAATGAGAACAGCAGCTGAGAGCAAACACGAAGGTCACTTGAGATGACAGATGTTCCTCTCCAACACAGAGCTGAAAACAGCAGGGTGCTCACCCAGCAAAACCCAATGTGAACATCACTGTCAATGTACCTTACCTCCCCAAACTTACTCCCTCTTTTATTTTCCAGACCTCTACTTGAAACTTGCCTTGGGCTCTCAAGAGCCAGGGTCTGGTAGTCACTCACTGCTCCCCTGAACTTCAATGTGACAGTGGGTACTTTGCCTTGAAAAGAGCCCCCAGCTCTTTAAGGGAGACTCATCAGGTTTAAAACAGGAACACAAAGGGTATCATTAATGCTGATCATGACCTGTGGATGAATTAATGTGTGGAGACACCAGAGCCTAAACACAATGACTCTCCTGGCTGTAGGATGGATGCCCACCTTGCACATTCCCTCTCTAGCTCTCTCCTTCCACAGTCCCCTCTCCTGTGTCTTCAGCCAACTTCCAAAACCAGTGTCAGCTCAACACAAATCTCTCCTTACAAAATCTACTCTGTAGCCATCTGCCCAGAGGTGAGAAGGCACCCAACTCCAAAATCCTTATCTGATTTTAAGTTGCAACACCCACCTCTTGATCAAATAGGATGCACTACGGGCAGGCAAGCTGCAATGCATCATCAGCCAGCACTGGACAAATGCCTGATGATTCTTGGGTCCTGTAAATGAGATTCATCACACAGGACAAATGATTTCACTCTTAAGCTTTCTCTGTCCCTGCTATTTGGGAAGCAAGGCTGTCTCATGCTGTCCCAGTGGTACCTACTGTGATCAACAGCTGGTTTTGGTTAGGCATCTCTAGGGGCTCTTAGAATATGAAGAAGTGTATGAAGAAAACACAAGAAGTTATAAATTTTCCATGGCCAAACCCAAATAGCACTTGCTGCTGGAGGGAAGATCTTGCAACAGTTTGCAAAGAATATTGTCTTGAATTTCTGTTATTTCAGAAAGGAAAGCAAGCATGGAGAAGGGAAAGGCTAAAGCATCACAGCTCCCTTCCCTACCACTTCCTCAGCTTGACATGTAAACTCCATCAGACAGGGTCCACCTGAAAACTCCATTCCTCTCTTTAGATTCTCTCAAAAAGGGCAAGGGACCTAAAAAAGAAAAAAAGCACTGGCCACCTAAGCTGTAAAATTTATCCCAACCTGTAGCCATCTCCATAGTAAAGCTAATTCCAACTATCTGCTTCAAACTGTAATGGAAGGGTATCCTCATAGGTGAAAGAAAACCCCCAAAACCACAAGGTTTTGTGATCTCAGACACACATGACTCCTGAGAAAAGGAAGTCTAGTGTTTGAGAGACTCTAACACTGCTCAATTACATGAGTAGGACAGCAGTGATTATTTTGACACCATTGAAAGATTGTGATTTGTTCCACAGACTCTGAGCAAAGAACAATGAAAAGCTTTGATTTAGCTCTTACAGTACTGCTTTTCCATTTAAAACCCTAGGTAAAATTGCCCTTTGGTTACACCTGATCAGAGCTTGTGAATGACCAACAGGAACATCTGAAATTATTCTCTACTGTGGGCAGAGAGTGTCATGCCTTCATCTGTCATCCCTAGAGAATACCATCCCTGTCATCCCTCTGGAGATCAGGATCCATTAGGCTGAGTTCAAAGAAAGCTGAGTTTGGCAGCAAGTTAATTCTAGAGAGATCTGGTTGTGTCTGAGAAGGAAGGAGACCTCCCAACAGGCTTTCCAATCAACAAACAAACAAACAAAAATGGGAATCTTCAAAGATTTTCAACCCTGAAATGCCACCTCAAGGTTAAGTCTTGGCTGGAAGAACACTCAAGGACAGACTAGATGCAGCACTTTTTCCCTCTGCACCATAAAGAGCAAGCTGTGGACACACACTCTTGCTTGTGCTTCTTCACAGCATCACAAGGTTGGAAAAGACCTTTAAGATCATGAAGACCAACAGTTCCTGTCCTGTGCTAAACCAGATCCCTGAGCACCTCATCTCCCCTCTGTTAAACACCCCCAGGGCTGGGGACTCAGCCCCCTCCCTGGGCAGCCTGTGCCACAGCCCCACAACTCTGCCAGGGAAGAACTTTGCCCTCCCAGCTGAGCTGACCCTGCCCTGGGGCAGCTTGAGCCCATTGCCCCTTGGCCCAGCTCCTGTCACTTGGGTGAAGAGACCATCTCCCACCTCTCTGCACCCTCCTGTCAGGTCATTGTAGGCAGTGATAAGGTCTCCCCTCAGCCTCCTCTTCTCCAGGCTGAACACTCCCAGCTCCCTCAGCTGCTCCTCAGAGGATTTGCCCTCCAGCCCCTTCCCCAGCCTGGTTGCCCTTCTCTGCACTCGCTCCAGGACCTCCATGCCCTTCTTATGGTGAGGAGCCCAGAACTGGACCCAGCACTTGAGGTGCAGCCTCACCAATGCTGAGTACAGGGGGGGTAAAAGTTCAGTTCCTATGAACCTTCCTTAAGTATTTTTTAAAAACACCGTTAGTTCAGTTTTGAAACAAAAGATGGCAAATGTCTCTATTTTTGGCAGACATACTGCTTCCTTGAGCAGCAATGTCCACCATCACCTCTCTACTCTGTTTTCCAGAGAACAGTGTCCTGTTTGATGTCCAAACCGGCAACTGGGAGAAGGAAAAAATCAAAGGCCAATGAAAGGACCAGGATGCACATACACAGAAGGAGGGGTGCTGAGGGACAGGACTTTGCTAACAGAAGCTCACTCCAGAAACAGTCAGAACTACTTTAAAGGCAAAAGTTGTCCACAACGTGGACAATTTAAAGTCTACGTCCTGTTTGCTGCAACCAGCACCCCCCAAGCTCAAGCTACACGTGCTAGAGATGCCGCCACTGATGATACAGAAGATGTTTAAAGAACACAACATCTCAAATGAAGCCCAAAACACAGTTGGAACAAAGCAAGCAAGACTGACTCCCATTGCTCAAGGCTGTCAGGATGGGAAACCAATAAACATTTGGCAATAACAGAGACCTTCCTTCCCGACATAGCTCTTCTCCTGAGTTTACAGAATCATCTGGCCTTAAAAACGTCTGCTGTTCCTCTATGCTGCATTTTGCTGCCAACTCTAAGTCTGGCAAGGAGGGATCTGCCAACTTCTTGGCTCTCCGTTACAAAAGAGAACATTATAAAGGAGAATTTGTGAGTTAGCTGATTTGTAAACACTACAGCAAGTCACCGTGTAAACATGTCGCTTATGTCCCTATTATTCCTCTCAAGCAGCTTACCTGGTGCCTGACGTTGAACTCCAGGATCTTCCTCTCCTACTGATATTATAGTTGCTTCACTGTTTAAAAAAAACCCAAAACAGGTTCGTTTTGTAGCATTAAAAAAAAAAAAGAGAAAAATTATCCTTAATTAAAGAGTTCTCACAAAGCATCTTGGTAATTAGAATAGGAGTGTCACTGGCAATATTTGGAATATAAATGAGATCTGCAGGTGCACACACAGTTGTACAGTAGGATGCAGTTCAAACATAGCCAATTAGAGAAACAGAACAGGTAAATAGCAGAAAGCTGTGGACACATTGCTCATTTGACACTGTTATTATAACTGTTGTGGAAAAAAACCTTTCTGAATGTTGCTCGATAAGACAACTGTGGCAGTTATTATCTGAAGAAAAAGACAATTAAATGAAAGTTTACTTGCAGCAAGATGGTTTGCTGTTTTGGGCACGGTATGCCCTTTCATTCACGAGTACTTTCCAAGAAAGGAAACGCTGGTGGTGCATGAATCACAGCCCACCATCACGTGGGATCCTTTTAGGTTGCCGTGATGGAAAACAGTTCTATCTAAGTGCTGTTCCTGAAACCAAGGTTGGTTATGTATAAAAGTCTTTGCTTTAAAGCTTCAGCAATAACATCTTGCTGGGAAAAAACCCCCATGATTGACACAGCAGAGGGAACACCACCCGCCTCTGAGAAGTGGAAAGAGAGACAGACTGAAACATCAATCTTGTGCATAAAATATATTTATTGTTGGTACAGAGCGAGGCATATTCAGTCAGTACTTGACAGGAGTGAGGAGCACAACAGAATCGTTTCACGTAAATAAAGGCCATGTTACATCTCAAGTGTTGGGTCGTTAACATCATTCCAGCAGAAGGCCTGGAGAGAGACTTCGTTAAGTCACATAATTTGTGAAATAAGATAAAACACAATTGACGTCATTATACATTGGAAGGGGAACTTTAATAGGAGCAGCAAACACAGGCTGTACAGTGAGGAGCGGCGGCTGACTGGCTCACAAAGTACCGCCACATCCCAGCACACCAAGTGTTACATATCTGTGCCTTTGACAGGGAGAAGGTTTTTCAGGAGACTCTACGATGAAATAGCAGCATTTGAAGGATATTTCTCCTTTCTAAGGTCAGTGAAAGGTTCTTTTCTTTTCCTTCCTTCAATCACCAATAAGTGGATTTTACTAAGACTGAACAGTATCTTCGGGTGTACGATTCCTGATGTAATAAGATACAGGTCTTGGCTTTTCAAATGGTCACACTGATTGAGCCGTGATGGCTGCTGCTCTTGAAATGGCTCTTCCAGTTCTTCTCTTTATTGGTCTGCCCTGTAAATGGGCCGTCATATCATTCTTGGGAAAAAATGCTCTTCTGCTGAAATTAGAGTTGATGGTCTTGTGCTTGATTTGGACAATGCCTTTATCCTCCTCTCCCAAGCATGCTTTGCTAAGAAAGTGGGCAGGGGGAGGGGAAGGGAGAAGGAGAAACACATACGTCAGTAACTCAGAGTTATTCCAGAGAAGTTTGGCTCAATTCTTTCCTAGGAATAGCAATTAAAAAATTTAAAATACAGAAGAAACATTGTCAACATGCACATCATCACAGAGACAAGTGACAGAGGCAGAACGAAGCCATTTAAGGACTCAACATGCTGGCCATTTGGTGGCCTGAAGAGTTGCAGTAATGATTCCTCTTCATCCATCCTAAAGCTATCATGGCTTTAGCCATGCTAAGGCTATTAAGGAAATTCAAAAATCTGACCTCACAATAAGATAAATCCCATTCCCAGCAATTACACACTTGAGTAAACATATCCTGAAGTCATACAACACTAGGTTTTTCCCTTACCGACCTCCTCCTTGTGATCCATCATCAAAATCTCCATAGTTTGTTGCACTGACCCTGGGCTTCATTAATCCCCTCTTGTGCAGTCAGGCCACCAAGAGCTAAAAGTACAGGTCTGTCAAGTAGCCCAAGAGTTATTCTTCCTGCCACACCAAAGAGCTCTGCCATTAATGCCTGGACTGTTCAGAGAGGTCTTGACCCCTACCATAAAAATACAAGACTTGCAAGGACAGTATGTAGGGTTCTGTGAAGAACTTCCTGCTGCTGTGATCTAGAAATAAAGGGGCTGAAGAAATGGGAACATGTAGAGATGGATAGAACTTGTCTAGATCAGTAAGGAGAAAAGTGGGATCTAAAAGAATGCTGACAGCATTTCTGTAAGGATTAAGAGGTGTACCAAGGAGCTGGACAAATGTCCTTGTGATCACATATATTCTCCAGTCACAGAATCACAAAGTTGGAAAAGACCTTTGAAGATCATCAAGTCCAACCATTCCCATCCTAAGCTAAACCATATCCCTAAGTACCTCATCTACCCGTCTGTTAAACACATCCAGGGAAGGTGACTCAACCACATCCCTGGGCAGCCTGTTCCACAGCCCAAAAACTCCTTCAGTGAAAATTTTTTTCCTAACATCTGACCCTGCCCTGGCACAGCTTGAGGCCATTGCCCCTTGTCCTATCCCCTGTCACCTGGCTGAAGAGATCTTCTCCCACCTCTCTACAACCTCCCTTCAGGTAGTTGTAGGTGGTGATAAGGTCTCCCCTCAGCCTCCTCTTCTCCATGCTAAACAGCCCCAGCTCCCTCAGTCCATGATAGCAAAGTACATGCTGACAAAATAAAAGGAGTTGGGTTGATGCTCCCTAAGTGCTATTACAAACAAAAATCAGGGAAACTTTTTCAGTTAACAAAATCTCCAATCTCAGTTTGACAGCATCCCCATAGAGATCTCTGTATCACTGATGAAGGCTGCTTTACCTGGAAGAGTCTTTTTGCAGTGGTACTACAGAAACTTGCTCGAAGCCATTGCTGGGATGAATATTAACTTCACGTAAGTTTAACACTGCAAAAGTTAATGTAAGAAATTCCCAAAAGATCTAAGGAAAATTGTGTTACTTTTATTTAGTGTCCTAAGGAAAGAAACTGCAGGTATTTGTTCATCACACACATACTTCTACCCATAAAAAATCATCTTCAGTCAATTGGGAGTGTTCCAGGGTTTGCTTTGGGTTTTGTGTACATTTTGGGGGTTATTTTTAGTGTTCTTTACTGAATCTTGCCATTTAATACCACCTAAGAAATTAATGCATTTAAAATATTTCCCTTGTGTTTTTTCATGACACCAGTGTAGTCATGAAGGGAACCTGCTCTGACTCTTCCACAATAAAACTCCTTCAATCAAAGTAGTGTTAAATGGTCACCATAAAATACAAGTTCTTTTTTTTTTTTAATGTGTTTCTGCTCAGTGTTTCCAGCTACACTAATTTTACATACTTTTCTGCTAGATTGGAAGATGGTATCTAGTAAAAATACCAGAGGATGAGGGTAAAATAATGGTTTTATTCTGACTCGGGATGTGTGATTAAGGACCACTCCATCCTACAAATTAAAGTAATGGTTACAAGGCTGAAGGATAACATTTTGTAGCCAGGCTGTCAGACACCAGCAGCTGTTGGTATCATTCTTTGAAGTAGTTTCAAATCTCACCTGCCTGCAGAGACCTGCGTCCCTCTGAAATTCAATGGTCTAATAGGAAACCATTGCAAAGACTTCATTAAGCTATGGTGTGGTTGTGTTTCCATGTAGGAATGAGGACTCCCTGTAGCCCAGGGGAAAGGAGGGGAAAAAAAGGAAAGAAAGAGAATCTTTTAATAAAGGATGTTTTAAACAGCCACCTTGCCCATATCAGTGGGCAGCGGACTGGGATAAGTGATAAAAGTGCCACTGGATGGTCCGTGTTAGTGCAGTGACTGGTCTGGCTGGAGGTCCTTCAGCAGTGGGAACACAAACACAAGCCACAGACAGTCCTAGTATCTCCCCTTAATGGCTTCATTAAGTTAAGTTTTTCTCTCTGTTACCGTTGTAATAAAATAAAAACATTAATAACAGAGTTTAATTTCTCTCACAAGCTTCTCATGACTTTGGGAAAAGATTTCAAGTGAAGATACAACGTGTCAAAGTCCTCTGAATTAACAGCTCTCCAGGCCTTTCTAACAAGGGGAGAAAAGGACAGATAGAGACATGAGATTGCAGACAGGATGAGAAATAAGGAGCATGCAGAAGAGAGGGTGAGATAATTATAAGCAAGATAGGAAAGAAAGAGGAGTCAATAAATTCAATTTATGAAAAGCACAGAGTGTGCTCAGCCTGAGCACAAGTGCCCAGCCTCACCGCCAGGAAATCGGATTAGTTAACTTATTTGGTTTGCAATATCTTGGTCTATTCCCTCTAGCAAATTTTCTTCTTTCTTTGTTTCTTGTAACCAGTGTCAGTTAACTTTTTCATTTCTGACTCTGGTATTTATCCCACTCCTCTGTCTTCCAACTAAGGAGGTAATTTTGCAGTATTTTATAGCAGCGTTTTAGCAATTATTTCAAAGTAACTGCCTGGACTTCTGGGCAATCAGTGAGTAAAAATAATTACAAATACAGCTGCAACACATGGAGGATGAGCTCTAGAGGAATGATGTTCATTATGAAAAACAATTGTTCCTGCTTGCAAATATTTCCATCATAAAAGGCTTCTCTTTCTCTGTTATCATAAGAGAGAAACCTCTCTGAATTCTCATCTTGAAGCATGTGTGAAAGAGAGTAAGAAGCATTTAGGGAACACTTTTAACTACTTGACAGGCTTGGTTGAAGATCTTCAACAAAAAAAAGGTGTTTAAAAAGGGTTCAGAAACCTAATGCTCATATTTATGCAACTTCCCTTTCCTGCACCTTCTGAACGTGAATTAATTCATCCTTGTCATAGTCTTCTGAAGAAATTCCTATTGGATACAAACTTCAGTTACAGCTTAAACATATATAACTAATTAATTTAAATTCCTTAGTTAATGTTAAAAAAATATAGAATTATAAATATAGTAAATCAGTGTTTCAGATGAGGCAAACTATGGCAAAACCAGTCCACCATATAACAACCTGATACTATTTGTTGGCTTTTTGTCTACAATGTCTCAGAAATACCCACAGTAACTTCTGACTGGGCTTTGGAATGCAAAAATCAAGCTAAGAAAAAACTTAGAAAAGGTAAATATACACACCTATTATTGTTTGTCATAGTGAGAATTAACTAAAAAAAAAACCAACCCTGGAATTAAATGAAATTGTACTTCCTTGAACCTTGCATTCAGGTTTGGGTGCCTCACTATGGGAAGGACATTGAGGTGCTGGAGCATGTCTGGAGAATGGTGATGATGCTGGTAAGGGGACTGGAGAATAAATGTCATCAGGAGCAGCTGAGGGAGCCAGGGGTGTTTAGTCTGGAGAAGAGGAGGTTGAGGGGAGATCTAATTGCTCTCTACAACTACCTGGAAGGAGGGTGTGAGAGGTGGGGGCTGGCCTTTTCTCCCTATTGACAAGTGATAGGACCAGAGGAAATGGCGTGAAGTTGTGCCAGGGGAGGTTTAGATTGGATGTTAGGAAAAAGTTCTTCCCAGTGAGGGTTGTTAAGCATGGGAACAGGCTCCCAGGGAAGTGGTGGAGTCTCCCTCCACAGAAGGATTTAGAAGGCGATTAGATGTGGTGCTGAGGGACATGGTTTAGTAGTGGATGGCAGCTTAGGATGGTGGTTGGACTTGATAATCTCAAGGGTCACTTCCAATCAAGTAAATTCTATGATTCTGTGAAGACACATGGACAAAGCTGGTTGCACTTCTCATGCTTGGACGTCTGATCTAGTCCCAACATTAATTAAGTGCAAGTAGCTTTATGAAAGCAAGCCATAGATTAGCAAATAATTTTCATCATGAGCAGAGAGATGTGGTAAGCTGTGGAGTTTTTAAAGAAATGAAAGAGATTGGGAGTGCAGTGCATTAATGAGTGGGCAGGAGGACATTTCCACAAAGGATATATGGAAGGAAGTGATTTTGAAAGGGACAGGGTGATCTGAATTTAATTTTCCTCACACAGATCCTCCTTAAACTGATAACAATGTCTAATATCATAAAGTGATTTTAGAGTGTTAGCTCCACAAGATCTTCAGTAACACCAGAGCAAGGCCATACCAGTGCAACAGCAAAAAGGTCACTGAGAAGGATTATAGTCAGAGTCTTGCTACCTTTCTGTACAGGAACAATTAACTTGAGTGAAAACTTATCATTATCAAGTACTAGACATGCTTGCTGGGGTCTGTGCTAACCCATTAGACCACACATTTTCATGTGTTCAAATATTAACTCATTGATTTTAGCAGAAATAAAGATTAATAAACTTACTCAAGCACATTTTATACACACTACATACATGGTCTATAAGCACACTTCCAACTGGCTTCTTTAAGAGCAAGATGCCAACAAGTGCACCTCTATTTTTGAAAGCCAGAAGCTGGTGAAAAAGACTGATATTTAGATATTTCAGCTTCTTTTAATTGAAAGATGTACATATTTCTATCATTTTCCTTTATGCTGCACTAATAGAGCATAGAAGTTTTAATCCACGATAACAACTCATACCCTAGAAAACTTGATGAGAGGAAGGTAAAGGGTGCTATTGGACTCTCAGAGGATGTAACATAAAAGAAATCAAGTCTTCCAACTGATGAGCTTTCTAGTTTGAGATATCCATTCATTTGTCATACTTATGACAAAGAGTTCCACATAGTTTAATCCCCCTTACTCCTAAAACTGCAGATACCAGGAAACATCTGCCAAAAGCAATAGATACTACACGAAACAATAGCTTCCCAAGGGAAAAAAGATGGGAAACCTGAGCATTTAAATAAATTGCAAGTGGACTCCACAGAGCTTGAGAGAAAATACATGCTGGGAACTGTACTGCTTTAGCACGTGAGAAGGGCTATTTGGATATCCCAACGGTCTCCCTCTCTTCAGTCCATTATTAATCCAGTGGCAATGTTTATAACTCACCTGTTTGGCATGATTGACACAATGCAGGTACTGGCTAGCCAGGGCAGAGCAGCTGAGGGTCTCCTGAGCATGTTGCCGATAGCACTGTAGAATTTTATCCTGCAGATCAGCGCACACTGGATGGGACTCATATCGCCTGGGCAAAGAAGAGGGAAGTTTTAGATTTCAAGAAAAATGCAATTCTTTCTTTATTTTTCTTTAACTGAATAATAGAAGTGAAAGGAAACACTTTGAAGCTATAAAGAAAGGCTGTTTCTAGAGCTAGTTTGGTGATAAAGACATAAACATGAGCTGCAGGCACGTGGCTATTAGGATCATGAGCATCCTCCTGATTCAGCTGGCAGAGAAGATCCAACTTCCTAGAAGCACACATCTGTGAAGATCCCAGCGATGACTGATCACATCTGACCTCACCCACGTTAGAAAAACAGTCACAGAACAACAGGAAACTTTCATTGCTGCATAGCCCTATGACCATATAATTTTGCTACTTATTAATAAGTGTTCCTGAGTAAAAGTGGAATCGCCCATCGGGCTGACCTCGAGATTATAAAAACCCCGCTACCATCAGCAAATTGCACAACCTACTTCTGCTGATCTGATGATAGCCTCTATTTTGGGCACATCCTCCTTCCCATCACCTCAATTCTAATCCTGATGCCAGATGTGCAAGTTATTTAGGAATTCAGTCTGTTTTCTTTGCTGTTCGGATTCATTCTCGTGCCATCCTTCTGGCTGATGCAATTCACATTTTGCCCTCAATGTAAGCCAAAGGAACAGAAGCTTCTTTAGTCCATCCTGTAAATCACAGAATTATAAAATGGTCTGGGTTGGAAGGAACCCCAAGGATCAGACAGTTCCAACCCCCGCCCCCGCCACAGGCAGGGCCACCAACCTCCAGGGCTGGAGCTACACAAGGTTGCCCAGGGCCCCATGCAACCTGGCCTAGAACACCTCCTGGGGTGGGGCATCCACCCCCTCTCTGGGCAGCCTGTTCCAGACCCTCACCACTCCCTCTGTAAAAAACCTCCCCCTAATACCCAATCTAAACCGTCCCTCCTTCGGCTTCACTTCATCCCCCTTGCCTCTGCCCTTTTAAAAAGCTGATTCCCCTCCTGTTTCTCTGCTCCCTTCAGGAACTGGAAGGCTGCAATGAGGTCCCCCCACAGCCTTCTTTTCTCCAGGCTGAACAAGCCCAGCTCCTTCAGCCTCTCTCTGTAGGGGAGGTGCTCCAGCCCTCTAATCATCTTTGTAGCCTCTGAACCCTCTCCAACAGATCTACATCTTTCTTGTATTGTGGCCCCATATTTGTACAAAGGACTCCAGACGGGGCCTCACAAGGGCAAAGCAGAGAGGGACAATCCCCTCCCTGTCCCTGCTGGTCACCCCTCTGCTGATGGAATCCAACCTCATTTGCATTAATTTATTAAATGCTATCCACACTGATAGTGCCACAGAATTAAAACCAGAATACAGTACTTTCTTAAAAGTCAGGGGGCTGGTGAAGTGTTTCAGAGATGAAATGACTGATAGAAATTTTTAGCTAGCCCCACCTGGAGTGTTGTGTCCAGTTCTGGGCTCCCTGGGATAAAAAAGACAGGGATCTGCTGGAGAGAGTCCAGAGAAGGGCTGTGGAGATGATTAAAGGTCTGGAGCATCTCCCCTGTGAGGAAAGGCTGAGTGAGCTGGGGCTGTTCAGCCTGGAGAAAAGAAGCCTGAGAAGGGATCTGATCAATGGTTATCAATAGCTGAAGTGTGGGACACAGGGCTGTGGAGTCTCCTTCTCTGGAGATATTTAAGACCCATCTGGACGCCGACCTGTGCGACGTGTCCTAGGGACCCTGCTTTGGCAGGGGGGTTGGACTCAATGATCCTTGGAGGTCCCTTCCAACCCCTATGATTCTGTGATTCTGTGATATTTATTATGTTAATTTTTTTAAAGGTACCCATTTCTGCAAGAAACAATCAAATCAGTTAAACCCCGTTTGCACCAAAGACCAAACATTTCAATGACAGAACAGAAAAAACACATGAAAATTTAGAACAACATTTACATGTTTTGAAAACAACCAGTTGCTTTGAGTCTGCTGAACACTCAATACCCCTCCCTTTCCATTCACCTTCCCAGGAAAGCCTGCCAGCAGCTGCTAACATCCATTCCAGCCCACATTATTTTAACTTCAATAGGGTCGTAAAAAAACCAAACCCAAGATTTATCTGCTACAGTATCTTCAGATGAATATTCTGTTCTTTCTTATTTCACAGATTGGCCAAGGCAGATCTCTGTTTTACTAAAGTAAAAAGCGAAACATAATGCTGTTCCTTAGGGGAATGGACTTGTTGGCAATCAGTCAAGATGTAGCACCAAAGAAAATAAGAGGAACCTTAAGTCGCCTTGATTTTACAGTATATACCTATATAAAACATCCCTCTTCCTCTTTTCATTCATTACCCTACATCTGTGAAACGCCTAAAACAGAATTTAAATGTGGTCCCAGGTGTTCACACACTTTATGATCTGAAAGTTCAAACTCCTGTAGACTCTTACGGATGAGGATTTTCCCTTAATCCCTCCTCTGCTGATATCAGCAAGCACTTCAAAAAAAAGCATGTTAGGCATCAAAATGCATGGCCATAAACTGCTGCACGCTGACTGATTACGGCAGGGTCTGTATCGGGATGGAGTGTGACAGGAAGCACCACGTACGCTCTTTGTATGGGTAAGACTCACAGCCGTGATGCTTTAGGTCCAACAAAACCAGAGCTCGTTTTCAGTGCCCAAAACCCTGGTCTGGATTGATAAATGAATACAATAGATCGCTTTTTCTCTGAGCCATGCCATTAGTGACCGTTCAATGGCCACGTATTATCCCTTATTTGAACCCTTCAATGGACTCTTTACTTTGTCGACTGGAATCCTGTAAGATGTGTCTTCTCCTGCCCCACAGGTACCTTTCCACAGAATCACAGAATTTTAGGGATTGGAAGGGACCTCAACAGATCATGAGGTCCAATCCCCTTGCCAAAGCAGGGTCCCTAGGACAGATCACACAGGTCTGCGTCCATATGGGTCTGGAATCTCTCCAGAGAAGGAGACTCCACACACCCTGGGCAGCCTGTCCCAGGGCTCCCTCACCCTCACTGTGAAAAAGTTCTTCTGCATATTGGTGTGGAACTCCCTGTGCTCCAACTTGCAGCCATCGCCCCTTGTCCTGTCCCCACAGACACTGAGAAGAGGCTGCCCATTTCCCCCTATCCCCCACACTTGAGATATTTACAAACATTAATCAGTCTTCTCAAGGCTGAACAGCCCCAGCTCACTCAGCCTTTCCTCACAGGGAAGATGCTCCAGTCCTTTAATCATCTCCGTAGCCTCCGCTGCACTCTTTTCAAGAGATCCCTGTCTTTTTCATACTGGGGAGCCCACAACTGGATACAATACTCCAGGTGGGGCCTGGGCAGGGCATAGTAGAGGGGAGACTCTATCTTATACTACAACTCTGTATCTTATCATACTACGACTTTTCACTGGTGATTTTTCCAAACGCTTTCTTGTCCTTCCAGGCACTGCAGACCCGCTGCAGGTCAATGCGAACAGGGCCACGTCCTTCAAGTCAACAAAGTCCATTTTCTTGGATTAATCTGTTGAAGGAGAGCACCGTCTCTGTATTGATCTGCTGTGCTTGTTACGCTACCCTAATGCACTATTTCCACTTCTGGGAAAATGCTAAATGAGATTACTGTCTAACATTAGATGGCCATAAACCACGTGCTGCTGGATGTCCTGTTAAGGAAAGAAGGTTGTGATGTGCATTATGGCAACCCCACCAAAAGAGTTAGCAATTGATTTCTGTTGGGTGATGGTCAGAAACAGCCAACAGCAAGGAAATTCCTCACAAGAGAAATGAAGTATCTCCCTAACAGAGAACTTCTATATAGTTTGTATAAATAAGGGTCATTTTACAGAATCATTTAAGAGTCTGTGGGGCTTGGCTGAAGAAAAGAGCTTGTAAGCAAAGGTAAACAGTGCAAAACCAGTAATTATGTGGAATTTGCAGTGAAAATAGAATCATAGAATCTCCTGAGTTGTACGAGACCCATAAGGATCAGAGTCCAACTCCACACAGGCCCAGCCAAGTCAGAGCAGGGCACTGAGGGCATCGTCCAGATGCTTCTTGCCCTCAGCCCAGCTTGGAGCTGTGACCCTGAGGAGTCTGTGCCAGTGCAAGACCCCCCTCTCAGCACAGAACCTCTTCCTAACAGCCAACCTAAACCTCCCCTGGCACAGCTTCATGCCATTCCCTCAGGTTCTATCCTTGGTCCCACAGAGTGGAGATTGGTGCCTGCCCCTTCACTCCCCTCGGCAGGAAGCCACAGACCCCCACGAGGTCTCCCCTCAGCCTCCTCTTGTCCAGGTTGGACAACCCCAGGGCCTTCAGCCTCTCCTCGGAAGACTTCCCCTCCAGCCCCTTCCCCATCCTGGCTGCCTCCTCTGGACACTCTCCAAGAGTTTCCTATCCCTCCTGTCCTGTGACACCCACTGTCCCCAGGACTCAAGGTGAGGTTGCCCCAGCGCAATGCAGAGCGGGACAATCCCCTCCCTGGATCAGCTGGCCATGCTGTGCTGGATGCACCCCAGGATAGTGTTGGCCCTCCTGGCTGTCCAGACTCTGAAAGGATAAAGGTCTGGACCCAGAGCTGACCCACCTTCAAGCAGGAGGTCCCTTCCCTGAACTGCCCTGTATCCTGAGAGGGAGATGGGTATTTTGGGACATCATGGCATGGAAAGTGTCTCACTGTTTTATGAATATATTTATTTATTTAATCATATGGGGATTTCACAACTAAACCATAGGAAAAATGCATACTGTAGTAGCAACCCAGGACTGCCAGGGAACGCTGACGGTTCTCCATCTCCCTTCAGTGCAACTCAATAAGCACTTTACAGAATCAACACACATGAAATCTAAAATGCCTTTCTTAGCAAAAGTCAATATGAACAGCGGTCTGAGCTGAACCATGCGCCACATGGCACGCTCATAATGACGTGTTTTTATTAAGTTTACAATTACTTGGTCTGCTTTCGCTTTACCAGCTGCTCCTCAAGCACCTCTCATATCAGCAGAACATTTTTGTGTGCTGGAATAAACCTCCAAGAAGCCGTGCACCCACCTTTTCCATCAAGCTGATGCACCACAATCTCATAAAGGTAATAGGATGAAGACACAAAAGAAAATGGGAGAGGTTTTTTTTTTAAAAAAAGAAATATTCTATGCTAAAGGATGCAGAGAAAATTTAATGAAGGTAACTTTGTACTCATCTAGGCTCTCTCAAAGAGCATAGCTTATTGTACTCCTGGGGGTGCCAAGAAAGGAGCCCCCTTCATGGCATTCAAACAAAATGTCTACTAAAGAGGAAATTTGAAATCACCACGGTAAGCTTTACAAGTTTTGTGATAGAACTGACATTCTGACTGAAGGAATCTGAATCGCTGATGAGTTTCCAACTGTGCAGGTATCTGGCATAATCCCACCAGATCAGGACTTCAGGCGTTTTGTCATAAAATATGGGGAAAAAAATAGCAACAAAAAACCAGCATGAATTACAAAAAAAAAAAAAAGGGCCATTAGATGGCCAGAAGTATCCAGGGCTTAATTTTATTCCTCATTAAAATGCTGACACCTATCAAAAACATCTGGTTTTATTTGTGCAACCCTTGGCATCTAAGGCTCTGTACCACTAAATAAAACAGGCCAGAGATGATCCTCTGGGTCTGAGGCCAAGCAGTATGGTAGAGCGTGACTGGCATCTCTAAGTGGGAAATTTTGCCTTCCTCTCCAAACCTCTTATCTACATCCAAAAGGCAAGACAGGGATGGTCCCCAGCAGGTGCTCTTCCCACGGCCATGCCTGGTGTTGTCCAGGGAAGCATTGGCTCTAAAACCAAACCCTACAAAGGAATGTGCTACCAATTAGGGCCAATGCACCAGCATGAGAGTGCAGGAGATGATGTCCTGACCTGTTTTATTTACTCCTACTGATTCAGGAGAGGAGCCACACTGTGATCAAACCCCAACTGCACTTGGTAGCATGCAAATTAAATTTAAAAAGGAAGATTTTTCATTTCTTAATGTGCATATAATGCATTTAAAGGTAATAAAATATAGAAGATATTAGGAGTTGGACTTGATGATCCTTATGGGTTCTTTCCAATATATTCTATGATAAGAAATGTTTCTAGTGAGGTGCTCAGAGAAGCTGGGACTGCCCCTGGATCCCTGGCAAGGTTCAAGGCCAGGCTGGATGGAACTTTGGGCACCATGGGCTAGTGCAGGGTGTCTCTGCCCGTAGCAAGGGGTTGAAACTAGATGATCTCTAAGCTCCTTTCCAACCCAAACCATTCTATGATTCTATGAAACAACAAAATGATAGTGAAACAAGAGGAAACTGAGGCAATCTGTACTCTTGCACTAGGCAGCCCATAAGTATAGCAACAGTGTGTTTTCAAGTGCTTTATGAGCAATCATGTGAATTTTCTCTGGGATTTGTGAGAAGTTATTTAATTAACATTGTCTACACCTAGTAGAAGTGCCTTCTGACAAACAGTGAAGCTTGGTTCTTGTTTGCAAACTGGATGAGTGAGGGTAGGGAAGTAGAAATGGGACATACAGGTTAGAAATTAGGAGAAAATTCTTCTCAGAAAGAGTGGTTGGCCATTGGAATGGGTTGCCCAGAGAGGTGGTGGAGTCACCGTCCCTTGGGGTGGTCAAGGAAAGACTGGATGAGGTACTCAGGGACATGGGTTAGTGAGTAATACAGGAGGTAGGTAGGGGGATGGTTGGACTGGATGATCTTGGAGATCTTTTCCAACCTTAATGATTCTATGATTCTATACAGGGTTTCAAAAGCGAAGACGTGTGACTTGCACAGGGTAAGGTTGATGGGGGAGCCTGTGGCAAGATGAAAGGAAATGATGTGGATCCGGTGTATCTGCAGCTATCTGTAGCACTGCTTTCAACACCCATCATCAGGGTAGGATTGCACTTCTCATGGCCGGGGGCAAACTGAAATTAAAAAAGAAAGAAAGTTCCAGTAACTGGTAGCTTGAGTTGTGATGGATTTAGCTGAGCAGATGGACCAGAAAGGCCCTGTTTGAGCTATTCTGCATACAGTCAGCATGAGCAAAACGAAAGCCTAGCTGAGGAGACCTGGAGAGAAGGTCAGCTCAAAGATGAACCGTAAGCAACAAGTCTGAAACAGCAGCAAGACGGTGGTGTTTTCCATCGTGACACAAGAAGGTGGTGGTGAGGGGTTTATTCTTCTTCTAAGATTACTTCACCCAAAAAGAGATACTTCCAACAGCATCTCTGCTGCGTGAATCTGCAGGACTTGTTTATAGTATAGAAAATAGTCGTGGAACAGATAACAGGGAAAAAAGACAAAAGGGCATATGGTAATGAAGGTCCTTCCTTCTGCTTCATTATTTTTAGTTTTTAAATTAATTTACTCTTTATATTAAATTATATTTTTTAAAATTGTCTTCACACATTAAGTAGGTGATGACTTGAAAGTGCATTATGAAACATGTAAAGCACAAACCAACTGGTTATGTTCTTCTCAAAAATCATTTGGAAGTAATACCGCGGATCGGATTTCTGAATATCTCCAACTGATGCTATGAAGCAGCCCATAATCAAACTGTGCCCACACAGAGCCCTCAGAAATTACCGTGTGGGAAGTGCTGCCAGCAAAAGATCAAGCACTGTAGAGTTGATTCTTGCTTTTATTTACACTTCACTACAGAGTGGGACTTTTCCAAAAGGTGTAAAAGAAAGATTTGTGCCTAACGAATCTATGAGGAAATGGTGGAAGACAACCACAGTCCTCTCTGCTCTGCTGCAATTGGGAATGCTGAATGTCTGTGGTAATGCTAAATAAATGACTTAGGCAGATGTCACACAATCATAGAATCATAGAATGGTCTAGGTTGGAAGGGACCCCAAGGATCACAGAGCTCCAACCCCCCTGATACAGGCAGGACCACCAACCTCCAGGCCTGGCTCTACACAAGGTTGCCCAGGGCTCCATCCAACCTGGCCTTGAACACCCCCAGGGACATCAGAATACAACTTAATCCACTTGCTGATCACAGAATAGTAGGGGTTGGAAGGGACCTCAAGAGATCATCAGGTCCACCCCCCCTGCCAAAGCAGGTTCCCTAGGACAGGTCACACAGGTCAGTGTCCAGATGGCTCTTGGATATATGTATCTTCTGTGCTATGACTGATCAGCACCAGTGTTAATATTCCCCGTGTTATTTTTAGGCTCTTATCGCCTAAAATCCCAGCACTGCCAAAACCACAGGCAAATGTTTGTCAGCCTCTCATTTCTTTCTTTTTCCTCACCCAGCTTTCTTAAAAGCAAATAGAAATCTCTTTCAAACATTCTGACCTTTGAAATGTAAGGATGGAGATGAGAAGAGGCGGAAAGACACATTCCAGCATATTCACACACCGCTTGAAGACAGACATTTAATTATGTCTAGAGAGCACTAAGTCAAGTTCAATATGTTGACAAAAACCCGGTTTAACAATGAAGAGTGGCAGATAGAAATATTGACCTTTGTAGATGCTTTTTTTTTTTTTCCACCTAGTGAATGTTTCCCACCTGGTAAAACACCTGGTATGTCGGTAGGATACCAGTTTGACTTTTAATATAAGCAGAGTGGAATCCATTCCTTGTATTGCAACAACTTATTTACTGTGTACAAGGAGGGAAAAGCATCCCTAACATTAACAGAGAGAATTTACGATCTCAAATCTGGCAAAGCACATAAATACGAGCAGAACTTCAAGAAGTGAGTAATTCCACATTTGCATGTGCAAAGTTATGCACATTCCTAAAACCCTTGTTGGGTTGGGACTTACAACAAGAAAAAATTAAGATGGGGGATCAGAAGAGATTTCCTGGTTGTGAATCCTAATTAGGCAGATGAACTAGTTGCCAGGGTAAGCCTTCAGACTCTTAGGACATTATGTTAGGGCTAGATCTCTTCAGCCTAGAGAAAGGCAATTGCAAGTGAACGTGAGATGGGTCTGTGAAATCATCAATGGCATATGGAAGAGGGGCAGCCAGTGAGGTTTTCTAGTAGTAGATTTACAACAAAAACAATAATTCAAGCCTTTTAGAAACATCACCTAATGAAAAGCTGGTACTGCTAGAGGATGCTGGCACATTTGGGTTCAAAAGATAATTATACACTAATGTATGAGAAGTCCATCAAGAGTTTATATGCAAAAATACAATATTTGGCTCAGGAAAGCCCCACTCTGCTACTTGTTTGAAGGTCAAGTGATATCACTATGTTCCCACTCAAGCTAACTCTGATCTGACCCACTGCAAATGCTTATACTCCCAACAGCCTGATGAGCAAGTCATCAAAGGAATACAAGATGCCCATCAACCCTGACAGACAGAATTAGATTTGAACACTTTTAGTTAGATTTATACGATTTGAATTTCATTATCTGAAACCACTATTAGTTTATAAAATTCCTAAAAAAAACCCCCAAAGCTACCAACAAAAAACTGCCTTGAAATAGAAAGTACACCAATATATTAATATACAAATGTACCTTACACACAGCTGGTCCTTGCAGCTGCGAAGGGAACCACACGTTGGAATAACCCAAATTTAGGATGCACTTTTTATTTTTTAATTTAGCTTCAGGAACAGTTTTTATTGAATACAAGGATGCTAAAATAAACCAATTACAGGGATGATAATGATACAAATTTTAGACTTCTACCAGGGGTGTGCATGTGTTTACAGTGTCTAAAAGACAGCATAGTAGCTACAGCCTTCAATCAGATAAATCTCTGGAAGGAGCAGTTGGATCTACATACAATATACTGTAGCCATGTATACTATAAAAATAGCTTCTTGGTCTTGGACTGATCAAAACCATTTCATATCTTTGGGTAGTTAAGAGAGGAAGAACAATCGTTTCAGTCCCCAATAAGTCTGCCCAACCAGTCAAACAAAAGCCAAACTAATCCCATCACAAGAGTCAAATCTGCATTGAACAAACCCCTCCACCTTCATGCATACGTGATCAGCACATCAATGACTCCATTTCAAGCCTCGTCACATAAATTCAGATCACTAATTATTTTTAGAGTTTGCATGTGGCATCACTTGAGCTCTGCCTCATTACTCCACCCAAAAAATTATTTAATGAAGACTGGCAAGATTCCACGTGCTCAGCTGTTAATGAGCAGCCAAGTCAAAGATCACCAGGGCAAACAACACCAGGTGGTGCCATTTCTTACTGCTAGGACACTGTGGAGCTTTAGGCAGAGACCTGGCAGTCTCTTCAGATCTAGTTACACCTCATGATAAGGTAGATCTAGTCTTTGGGAGGTTTAATTGATGCTTTGGTTGAGATTTCTGACAGAAGTGGCTGACACCAGTGGTTTGCAACCATTGCTGTTCCAGGACTACTTGGGTGTATTAATTACCATTACATACAATGTAAAAATAGAATATAATAGTCCTAATTTTTAAGGGTGTTGTGGTTTTGCATGGCTGAGTTCTGGTGGAGGAGGGGGGCTCCAGGGGTGGCTTCTGCAAGAAGCAACTGGAAGCTTCCTCCAGGCCTGACAGGGCAAACAGCAGCTGGGCTTAAGGCTGGCCCCCACTGACCAAGGCTGAGCCCATCAGCGATGGTCACAGCACATCTGGGAATCACAGGAGAAAAAGAAAACGCAAGTGGATGCTTTTTGCCATCAGAGAAGGGAGTGAGAAGATGTGAGAAGCTGTGCAGACACAGTGAAAAAGGGGGACGAAGAGGTGCTCCATGTGCCAGAGCAGAGATTCCCTATTGCCTCTAGAGAAGACCATGGAGGAGCAGGTTGTTCCCCTGCAGCTCATGGAAGAGGATGAGGAGCAGAGACCATATACAGCCTGGAGAGGCCCCATGGTGGAACAGGTGGAGACATATGGAAGACACTGTGCCTCACGTTGTAGCAAGCTCCTGGCAGTGAAATCTGCAGCTCAGGGAGAGAGAGACCCATGCCAGTGCAGGTTTGCTGGGGGGAACTTGTGAGTTCATGGGTGACCAGGCTGGAGCACTCTGAGCCTGAGAGACATTCTACAATTCTATGACTGCACCCATAGCAGTGACCCATGCTGGGGCAGCTGGTGAAGACCTGGAGCCCCTTAAGAAAGGACTCATGTTGGAAAAGTTCATGGAGGACTGTCTCCTGTGAGTGGGACCCCACGCTGGAGCAGGGGAAGAGTATGAGAAATGCCCCCCCTGGCTAAGAAGGAAAGCATCTTGTGAGGAACTAACTGAAACCCCCATTCCCATCTCCCCCTGTGATACCTGGGGGGAAGAAGGGAGAAGTCATGGATGAAGTTAAGTCTGCAAAAAAGGGAGGGGTGAGGGGAGGTGCTTTAAGACCTTGTCACACTTCTCATTACCCAATTCTGGTGTCACTGGGGGTGCAGTGATGTGTAATAAATTAGATGGTTTTTTTAAATTCCATGTTGAGTCTGTTCTGCCCGTGACGCTGATTGCAGAATGATCTCTCCCTGTCCTTATCTCCACTCCTGAACCTCTCAATATATATTTTCTCCCCTGTCCAGCTGAAAAGGGGAGTGATAGAGCGACTTTGGTGGGCATCTGGCCTCCAGCCAGGGGGAAACCACCACAAAGGAAAAAAATCATTTTGCACCAGTTTGAAACCTGTTTCTATCTGAAGGTGGAAAAAGAAAAATTATTTTATCCACTCCCATGGATAGTTTCCAATTTTAATTTTATTCCTGCCCCTACATTAATTTTTCTACAGTAATGATACATCACTTTGTGTGTAAAGCACACCCCCCCCAAGACTACAGACCAACCTAAACAAAGACCAAAACCCCAAATGAGCAGAGTAAACCACATACACCACAGCACACCATGTTGTAGATTTATTACTGCCACTTATTTCCCAAGAGCTATACAACTCACTTCAGGCTTTGTAAACTCATGAGTAACACGATCATCCCAAAACTGTGGTAATAAAATCTTCACAGCACCTTACACCACTACACTAAAAAAACAGCTTTCCTTTTATATAGGTGCTATATAATGTGTTCTGATAAAGAAACACCTTTCTCATCTATAGCAAAGGTCAACTACTGCACTCAATGGGAAGCGCCACAAGACACTAACTCGTGGCACATTATTATCCAAATATTACCCTCCAGAGCAATATATGCTTAACTTTTCCTCAGCCATAAGAGGCCCAAAAGCCTGTTACTGACCACAAAAATATGAGATATTATGAGCAAAAGGAGCATACAGAAAAAAAAAGCAATCAACAGTTAAACACTTCAAGCATCACTGCACTTGTGGGTGATGATTACTTGAGGGAACTGAAGGTTGCAATCTTAAGAGATAGTAGAATAAATGCCAATTTTTCATGTGGGCATGAAGTTATTTAACCAAAAAAAAAAAAAGGTTTGGGTTCACTCTGATAAGCTACAAAGGCTATGTGCACTTCCCTAGGTCCTGCACCGGGCCACCCTTTCCATAAAATATAATCAGCTGGGCTGCAACAACAATAATGTCTTGGCAAACCCACCAAAGAATAATAATCACCCTGTGAACACGCAGATAATGAGCAGGTACTGCACCTTGCTGTAATGTCTGTTGGTTTTAACACCAACACTTGTACAATGTTGATAGAAATATTAAAACATAATGCCCTCAACATCCCTTTTAGCATCCTAGTAGGGCTAATGGACCTCTTGGCTTGAACAGATCATGAACTGCACTTGGAGAGATGAGGTGTAAAGCACAGCATTTCATGGGGTTTTTTTCATTGTTTTCATGATTTTTCACTTTATTATTTTTCACTTTGTTAATTTTCACTGCCTACTGGTGGACATATTCCCCCTGAGAATATTATAAGACATGATGGTACATGGAAAGGCAGTTTTATACCAGAAGGTTGAAGGTATTGCAGGGAAACATCGTTGCCAACCCAAAGATCTTACAAAGATCTCTCCTTACACATTCACTGCGTGCTGGTAGCATTAATTAAGACACTGGATTATTTAATGGAACTCCAGTCTGATTCAAGAAAGTGATTCCAATGCCTTGTATTTATAAACATATCATGTATGATTTTTATGTTGCCTTTTTTTCTTCTTTTTCTTTCTTTGCCAAGGTCTTCAGACAGTTTGCTAGTGGAATGCTTTTAAGTTAAAGTATCTCAAGTTTGACAAACTTTAGATCAACCACTAAAATTCTTCCCAGTTAGGTCATGCCCCTTGATTTCAACTGGTTCTCTACTAAAGTTTTACTGCTAATTGCTGCTAACTGAAGAATTCCACTTGTTCTTGCTGCAGCACATCTCGTTACAAAGGATGGGACTAGGCTAAGAGAAAGAAAATAATTCTTCTTGCCATCTAGAGATGAAAACTGGTGATCTTTGCCATTATGCTGGGCTTTCTGGTTTTGTTTTTAAGGGGTCTAAATATAACACAGTCTGATATCACCCTTACAAGAGAACAGGAATAATTTAGGGCAAAATACCTGAGTGTTGGAAATTGTAACAGAAACAGCAAATTCTTTTTTAAAGCTCTTTCCTCTTCCTTCTCTTAGTACCACTTCTGTAAGTGGGTAAAATCTAAATGACCTCTATCATTCCACAGCCCAAACAAAAAGGGTCTCCTCTGGGGGAGGGGGTACCACCTATATAAACCAGCAGGATTTCATCAGGCTCATCCCACTTCAAGGGAAAGGTAAGTCTACTTTAAAGCTAACGTGGCAACAAGTGCAAGCACCCTAGCAAAAGGTAGAGAGAGCTGAGAGAGACAATAATGAACATAATTATAGTTAGTTATTGTTTGGTCTACTTACGGCCCTATTTTATAACGCTGCTGCCAGCAGAGCTATTTTATGTGATGTCTTTTTCATGCAGCAACCTTTTCATAAATCAAAGCAAAAGCAATACCAGGCAGTTTCTCCTACAGCCTGTTTGACAATAAAAGTTAACACTGAACCCTGGCTGTTATCAATCTTCATAAATGTGTCCGTGATATAGCAAGCCTGTTCTGCACTACACCAAGTCTCTTACTAATGCATGCACAGGAGCAACCCAGTGGCTTAATGGATCTCCTAAATGGCTTGAAACTGGGCCCCACGTTAAGTGGAAAGGGAAGTTTTAAAGAAATAACTGCTTTTCTCATTTCTTTTAATATACCATAAAACGATTACGCTTTACCGCGGGTCTAGCTTGGGAAATGCACGTTGTACTACGATAGGAAGTTTCACACACAAATCTGAGAGCCCAGGAAAACAGGCACCATGTTTGAGAAACTAAAGGAAGATGTGCAAACTATCAGTATTTCCACAGTTCCTTTCAACAGGGATCTCTGTGACTAAGGATTTTTATATTCAAAATCTGACATAAGCAACCAACTTGCTTCAGGTGTACACATCCTCTTAAGAAGGAGATGGGGGGGATTCTTGATCTGTCTTAATTTGGGTATTATCTGAAAACAATGAGTTTGTAATTAATATCTGGAGGAAAAGGGTGATGGTGGAGTTTGACCTTCACACATCCGTACTGCAAGGATCAATAAAGCAACAACGACTTTATCTGCTTAAACATGAGGTTTAGCAGATACTGAGGAACTTGAAGGCAACTTCCATCTGAGTCAGTGTTGTGCTATGCAAGCAGAGAGGAGTAGCATGTCTACAGGTTTAAAATAAAGAGAACTTGGGACAAAGCCATTATATAGATTAGCTTTATCCTTAATTCATTCTCTCAATAAACAGCTAAAAATCCTTTTATAGTCCGCCCAGAACACCTGCAATTTCTCTACCTAAGGAGACAAAATATTTAGTAGAGGAAAGCTGGTGAACTGGATGCATTTGACACTAAATTTATCTTTAACTAACTTGTTTTTAAAATCTACATTGAAGGGTTGATTGCATCTTTTTATTGAGAGGGTTATAGCCACTTTTTTTTGGCCAAAGTACCGCGTCGAGTCCAGGCAAAGTGAAAAGAATCTATGTGATGGAAGAAAAGGGACTGCATTTCATCAAGCCATGCAGGAGCAAGATTTCACAAAGAGCAAAGCAGTGTAGACAGAGAGGTAGTCTATTACACACGGATCTATAAAGCCCGTCTCGCAAAACCTTTCGATCCTGATCTTCTCCTGCTTCCAGTAATGCATACAGCACAGAGCAGCATTTGCTAGGGAATATTATCTGTCTTAACACACCCTTGACAGGGGAGTCCATCTTTATAAAGTTTACAGCCACAGACATGGCACTCAAGTGGTGTCCTTAAAGAAACATGTGTTAGTTTTATCGGTGTTATTCAGTTCCTTTCCCCAGGCTTCAATGTGTGTTTTAAATGTTTCAGGGCTATGCTTTGATTTTATACAGCAGGCAGATGAAAGGAAGGGCTGAGGACAGTGAGACTGCAGTGTTATGATGAATTTTTTTTTTAAAAGATTGACAAGTTTCCAATTTCAGTCATAGATCACAGAGTCACAGAATTGTGGGGGTTGGAAGGGACCTCCAGAGAACATCGGGTTCAACCCCCCTGCCAAAGCAGGGTCCCTAGGACAGGTCACACAGGTTGGTGTCCAGACAGGGCTGGAATGTCTCCAGAGAAGGAGACTCCACACCCCCCTGGGCAGCCTGTCCCAGGGCTCTGTCACCCTTATTGGGAAAAAAGTTCTTACCCAGATTGGTGGGGAACTCCCTGTGCTCCAACTTGAGGCCATCGCCCCTTGTCCTGTCCCCACAGACCACTGAGAAGAAGCTGGCCATTTCCCCCTGTCTCCCACACTTCAGATCCCCTCTCAGGCTTCTTCTCTCCAGGCTGAACAGCCCCAGCTCATTCAGCCTTTCCTCACAGGGGAGATGCTCCAGGCCTTTAATCATTTCTGCAGCCTCCTCTGGATTCTCTCCAGGAGATCCCTGTCTTTTTCATCCCAGGGAGCCCAGAACTGGACACAATATAGATCCTCTATGCAGACCCACAGCTCTTGAACTGGCAAAAACCCACTAAGGCTTAGCTACTTCATAAACAGCAACAGGGAAAAATTTCTCCTATTGAACATGGACAACTGAAAAGTCCTTGACTGCTTGGCAACAACTAAACCATCAGGCTGTTATCACCTTTGCTCTCATCCTAACTCCCCAAACAGGGCTCCACACCGGCTGCTAGAAAGAGAATTAACTCTATCCTAGCTGAAACCAGGACAAGATGTCAGCACTCATGCTTTAAAAACACAGAGATACCCACTGAAAGAATCAAAAAGCACATTCAGAAGGTAATTTAGCATTTTGCATTGAGGAATACCGGGAATAAATTTAAAAATTTAAAGAAAATATATCAGAAGGACAAAAATTAATTCAATAAAGGCCATGAATTAAATGACAGCATCGTATTTCAAGGGAAAGAAATCAAACTTGAATTTACTGCTAGAGAGATGGAATATGGTGTTGAACCAGAGTAGTTCTGACTAGTATGGTTATCCCTCCATGGCTAATGTGTGACAGTAACACACTATTAAATGTCTAAAGGGTCTGGGCTCATCTCCTACAAGCCACTGGACGTAGAGCCCTGTTACCATTGGGATTCTGCAGTCCATAGAGCAGAGCTTCAGCCTCCTCCAACAAGGTGGATGTAATACTCTGTGTAAAACCCCTGGCTGGCCTGTGAGTAGCTGCGGAGGAGCTACTTTCTGATCAATTAATTCACTTATGCAGTTGTGTTTAGAGTTGCCATCGGCAAAGCTTGTTGGAAATTTCAAGCTAAAAAGAGACATTTTCTTTTCAAGACTTCTGTCTTCTGGGAAATAATGCCAAAATGGTCATGTTCACAAGCCACCACCAAAAAGTCAATTATCAAAATATCAAATGTTCTCTGATCAGAGGAGAATAATTGATAAATGATAAAATTTGGGCATAAAAACCCAGTAGTAATGCTCCTGAGAACAGGATTCATGAAGCTCTATGAAAATGTACATTCTGGTGCTTGGGTCAAAGCCTAGAAGAATGGAGCTACTTAAAGAGACAAAATTGCAATTTTAAAAAACAGAAGTACCTAATGCTGGAAGTGCTACTGGCAGGATCAACAAAGGAAGCCAAAATATCACTGCTTGATTTTAATTAAGATGGAAAACAAAAGTTTGGGGAGCATTAGAACCTCCTACAGGTAAATGAGACCCAAATCAATCAGGTCACTGAATAACTATCTACCTCATTTAGAAGTTTATGTAAAAAATGTCAGTCATTAACCACTTAATTCCAGAATCAGATTTGTTACCTATTACCTTGCTGACCTCAGTCCAGTCCCCTAACCTTAAGGGATAACTGTATGGCACATCTGTACAGGTCTTTTCATTATTTTTATTACTGTAACACGCAGATGGACTAATTAAAGCAAAAATTACATTAGATAGGCAATTTGTTAGGCATTCTAAGACATAAAACCCCATAAATCTTAGGCAGACTATAAAGGCTTCTCCATGACCCCAACATTCATGTAGCATATGTGCTGCCAATTGCCTGTTGCATGATTTTGCTCTCTTCAACCCCCCAAAATTAAGAGTTAATCAAGTGTAACCTGGTCCAATTGTATTTATTTATTTGTTTGAACTGAGGAGCACAGAATCATGGCAAAGGAATGAGCTTCCTCCTCTATCAAAGCAGAGTGATACCCACAATGGGATAATCCCAGGTACCACCCTCCCAGATGCCAAGAGCTGCAGCACCCCCTTCTCCAGATGTTGCCAGCTGCAGCTCTGCCAATACCTGCAATGTCATGAGATGCAAATGTGCCAGGACCAGTATAAAATAAACACAACCTGGTTCTGGTACCAGCAGCATTTCTGCTGTTCAGATGCTTTGAGAATGAGGATTTTATTTTAATGATGTAAATGAAACAGCAACATGTCACTGGGTATCAGAAGATATAGAGAAGCTTGTTGAAAGCTCCAGTCCTGATGGACATACTATGCTGAAACTCTGCTTGCTAACCAAGGCCCAAATCTGACTGAGATTCATCTCAATTTGGACTTTGATAAGCAAACAGGACTACAGAAAAGGCAATACTGGAAGATAAACTGCAATTACAAGTACAGCTCTGCTCAGAGGAGCTCTGCAAGCATACCTGTCCTCTGCACGCTGAACATCTTAACTACATCCTACAGTATAAAAGGTAAATCAAATGGTTTTGTATCATTTACCCTTCATGTGGTTTAACCCCAGCCAGTAACTGAGCATCACGCAGGCACTTGCTCATCCTTCTCCCCCCAAGGGGATGGGGAGGAGAGTGGGGAAAAAAAAATCTCATGGGTTGACTTAAAACCAGTTTAATAGGACAACAAAGGAAATGATTGTTGTTGTTGTTGTCGTCATCAACATCAATGTGATGCACAAATGCAATTGCCACAACATGCAGAAAGAATAAGCCCAACCCCAACCTGATGCCCAGTCTGTCCCCAAGCAGTTATTTCGCTTCCCCTTCAGTGAGCTTCCCCAGTAAAATACTAGTTCTGGGCTCCCTTGTATAAAGACAGGGATCTCCAGGAGAGAGTCCAGTGGAGGGCTATGAAGATGATGAAAAGCCTGGAGCATCACCTCTGCGAGGAAAGGCTGAGTGAACAGGGGCTGTTCAGCCTGGAGAAAAGAAACCTGAGAGGGGATCTGATCAATGGTTATAAATATCTCAAGTGTGGGACACAGGGGGAAATGGCCAGCCTTTTCTCAGTGTCTGTGGGGACAGGACAAGGGGCGATGGCTGCAAGTTGGAGCACAGGGAGTTCCACACCAACATGCAGAAGAACTTCTTCCCAGTGAGGGTGATGGAGCCCTGGGACAGGCTGCCCAGGGGGGTGTGGAGTCTCCTTCTCTGGAGATATGCCAGCCCCATCTGGACGCCGACCTGTGTGACCTGTCCTAGGGACCTGCTTTGGCAGGGGGATTGGACCCAATGATCTCTGGAGGTCCTTTCCAACCCCTATGATTCTGTGATTCTGTGAAAATATGAGTATGACATCATATTGTAGGGAATAGCCCTTTGGCCAGCTGGACTCAGCTCTCCTGGCCATGTTCTCCCAGCTGCTTCTGCACGAGGCAGAGTGTGGAGAGCTGAAAAGTCCTCGACTTAGTGTAGACACTACAACTACCCAGCAACAACTGAAAACACGAGTGTGTTATCAACAGCATTCCCATCCTAAATCCCAAACACAGCATTGCACCAGCTACCAGAAAGAAAACTAATTCTCTCAGCTGAAACCAGGAGAAGCCTTTTTATGCCCTTTTTTAGCCACAGAATAAGGTAGGTGCAATACACCTGCCCAACGCCACAACTTTCAAGTCCAGTAATCATTTCTGCTACAAGCATTCAAGAGAAAGCTTTACTTTTAACCAATCCCATGTGAAGCAAGGCAGCTTAAGTACTTTATAACAAATTTTAATACTAATTTAACAAATCTTATTTTCTAAGTATGACAGCACTTTCCAACAAAGAATCTAATTTGATATTATTTGCTAAAAATTTATAATGCATACTTTGGGTTTACAACTGTGATTTCACTTAGGACAGAGTTTAAGCAGGAGGACCACAGTCTGTTTTTTCCCCTGATTTAGCTCAATACTACTAGAAGGGATGGGGGAAAAAAAAAGGAAGAGCTGGTTAATTATAAGTAGCAGCAAATGAGCTGTGATGGAGGTGTTAGGAATGTAAATCAGTGCCTCCTGATGCAGCAGCAGCATCTGTGCATGAAGCTTCCAAAAGTAATGAGATCGTGCTGATGTACTGGCATCCTGCTTTGATCACTTCATCTTGTTCAAGAGCTCTGATGGGAAAACAAAGGTCGGTGGCACTGACCTCCCTTCCCTGCAGCTTGCACAGGCACAAATATTAGTGACTGATGGAGGATTGCTGTCTTTCCACCCTGTGATTTCAGAATGGATGGTGACATAGTTGGGGGCCTTATTTAAGCAGAGAGCACAAGCTCCTGCAATGTGAAGTGTCATGTTCTAACATGTAGAGGTAATTGTCAACTCATTCTTCACCCTGTAACCAGAAATAGGTGTATGCTTCTTCAAAACCCCATAGTATCAACTCTACAAAACACACTCCCTCCCAGAGAGTCTTGCTGCTGTGTGCTCCCAAGTGGGGGCTGTGAGATCTGTAGGCTTCGATCCTACAGATGGCTTGGACTTACCAAAGAACAGCCTTAGGAAAGGTGTTTGTAAATCTTAGCAAGAGAAGATCACAAAATACAGGAAAAAATAATAATTAAAAAGAAGAGACTCTGGGTTTTAAGCTTCCTGGGTTTATGGGTTTGTGGATTAAAGATGAAGGAAGTAAAGTTTAAATTAGATATTAGGGGGAAGTTTTTAACAGAGAGAGTGGTGAGAGGCTGGAACAGGCTGCCCAGGGAGGTGGTGGATGCCCCATCCCTGGAGGTGTTCAAGACCAGGTTGGCTGGGGCCCTGGGCAACCTTGTGTAGCTCCAGGCCTGGAGGTTGGTGGCCTTGCCCGTGGCAGGGGAGTTGGAATTCTGTGATCCTTGGGGTCCCCTCCAACTCAGACCATTCTATGATCCTATGAATACTGTAATTGGGAAATGATTTACTTGTGTTTATACAAAATCCCAACAAAGGATACTTAACGTATTAAAACAAGAGGCTTTAGTCCTTGAAAGGCAGCACGGAGCCAGATGTAACGCCGCGGAGCGTTAATGCCAACAACGCCGTGGAGTCGGTCCTCGCTGGTCGTGAGTGGCTCACGGAACTGCAGCCAGCAGCAAGAACTGCCCTTAATGAGTGCATCCATCAATTTTCAAGGGACTTGGTTGATTACCAGCACACAAAACTAGGGAACATGCCAATTTAACTGTTGGCCACTGATGCATGAAGGAAGAGTTTCACTCACTTGCTCTCATAAAGAACTCTATAAAAATGACTTAACCTGAGCAAACACAGAAAAGCTGTGGTGTGCTGGAAACAGGAGCACATGATTCCCTTTCTAAGGCATCAACCAGACTCACCCAAAGAGGAAAGGGACACTCAGAGAGAGGCATGGTTATCCTACTGTAATTATAACTGTACCCTATTGTAACTACCCTGCCTTCCAGAAAATATTTAGTTATTTCAAGTATTAATTTATATATAATATATGTATATATACATATGCATATAAAATGTATAAATGTATTTATATAGTATAAATATATTTATATATAATATTATAGTTATATTATGCATATTTAAACATATAAAATAATAAAATATATTTATAACATACTATAATACATCAACATACAAATTATATAATATATAAACATATAAAATTTAATATATTATAAATATATTAAGAATATATAAATAAATAAACATATACATTATATATAGATATAAAATTCCTAGTCATTACTTTGTGCTTTGCTAAAATTAATTTTAAGATTGCTTTCTCCATTGCAGACCGTAACGTAACTAACTGTCTGAAAAAATTGGTGATAGCCTGAGGGGAGATTTAATGAATGTACCCATGATTGCTTGAAAGGAAACAAAAGGGGGGAAAAAAAAGGATTATGGCAAACATGGAAAGAATTGGCTCAGCTCACTTAATTATCACGCCATCTAAATTTTGAATAAAGGATTTTAAAAGTTAATATAACCCTCAAGAAACACATTTGGTGCTTCAAATGTATCTCCTGACCAAATAAGCACGTTTAAAGTTCACATTACAGCTCAAATATTTCAATGAAAACAGAGGTCCCCGTGCAAACAGATTTATGATTCCGGGCTTAAGAGAAAAACACACAGATATTAAGCCAGAATCCCCTGCTCCCACTTCATTCAGAATGAATCTGCATCTAGCTAAAAAGTGCACAATTAATATTTCATCCAGCTCAGTTGAGTACTCTCATTCCTAATGGACTGTATTGATCAAAGGAAGAAAGTTAAACATCTCTGTTGCTGTAGGGAAAACTAAAGTTGTCATTTATGAAGTGATCATCATTTCATAGGTAAATGGACTGAATAAAGGGTTTACAGAATTTTGATATTCAGAAGCTGTTTGCATGATATCCTCTCATCTCTCTCTCTACTGAGATGGCGTAACTACTGACCAGCAAGGTCCCTTCATCAAGCCAAGCTGCGGCTCCATGGCAACTCCATCTGAAAGGCAGGAACACATCATTCCTCCCTCGGATTCAAAGGCATGCATAAGGCATCTCGGATTCAAAGGCATGCATAAGGCATGTAT
The DNA here is from genome assembly GCF_964237585.1 of Gallinula chloropus. Classification (NCBI taxonomy): domain Eukaryota; kingdom Metazoa; phylum Chordata; class Aves; order Gruiformes; family Rallidae; genus Gallinula; species Gallinula chloropus. The sequence continues at coordinate 2,816,818 of NC_140085.1, read as the reverse complement.
GGTGTAAAGGGTTTTGCCAGCTAAGGGAATGCTCTGTCAAAGCAAAATCACTTATACAGGCTAGTAGTAGAAAGTCAAACATGCTGCTTGGATGAGCTCTGCCACGGCGGCCCTCAGGTAGGTCTATCAGGACCAAGTACCATCTGAAAGGAGTGAGTAAAGAAAACAGATTCTGTTTTATTCCCTTTGCATTCAAAAGGAACAGGATTTTGGATGTACCAGATAAATAACAGAGACTGAAAAGATTTGTAGTCTCTTTATTAAGTTCTCTTCCTGCCTGAGCAGCTCTATGTGTGCTGAATCTGGACAGGTTTAAACCTAAGAGAGGTGACAATATCACACCCCCTCTGCAAGACACCATCTACACCTCTCTCATTAAGGAGGATGTCATTAGGTATCAGACAACAGCACTGGTTAGATCAACAGGTTCTTTACTGAGAGAGGGGTTGGGCACTGGAACAGGCTCCCCAGGGAAGTGATCAGAGCCCTGAGCTGGGCTGAGGTCAAGAAGCATCTGGATGATGCCCTCAGTGCCCTGCTCTGACTCATGGACATGAAGCGATGGGATGAGGAGTGGTGGTTTTAAACTAGAAAAGGGGGGATTTAGGTTGGATATTAGGAAAAAATTCTTCACTCTGAGGGTGGTGTATCACTGGGACAGGTTGCCCAGAGAAGTAGTGGAGGCCCCATCCCTGGAGATATTCAAGGTCAGGCTTGATGGGGCTCTGAGCAACCTGATCTAGTGAGGCTGTCCCTGCTCACTGCAGGGAGGTTGGACTAGATGACCTTTAAAGTCCCTTCCAACCTAATGCATCCTATGATTCTCTGACTTGGCTGGCCCCATGTGGAGCCAGGAGTTGGACTCGATGATCCTTATTGGTCCCTTCCAACTCAGGTGATCCTATGATGATAAACAACTCTCCCTGCTACACCACCCTCAGCATGGTGTCAGTACAACTGTTAGTGCAGCAGCCCTGGAGAAGAAAACAGGGATGGGGTGGAAGCGTAGAGAGACAAGTAAGAGTATTTGAATAGAAAAGCTCCATGGTTTAAGCTGACTTCATAGTATTTGGCACTTTGCACCCCTTCTAGTTCAACTTACAAACGTACAAGTCCTACACTCATCTGGGTCATGGTAACTTGGGACCATCCCAAGCTGCAACTCATGATAAAAGAATTCAAGACTATTACCAATAGAGTCTCACCAGTCAAACAATACTGAGCTGACTGTTTCATGACAAAGCACAATATGGATGTGTTATATTCATAAGGGAAAAGATTAATTAAAATTTTTCCATTTTGACCTCATTGTCTTTGGCTGAGCAAGGGGAACTCAACTAGAAGGTGGCAGGCCTGCAGGCTCTGTCCAAGGATTATCAGAGTAGCTTTCCATCTTCTGTTATTGGAAAAATACTATGTAGTATTTCATAAATAATTTACAATCTGCACTTTTAACTTCAGTTTTTAAAAGCAACTAATTAAGGTAGCAAAAGGAACTGCTAGAAAAATGATATGCAGAAGCAGAGACAAAGGAGAAACTATTTGCCTGGGTATCTCCAAGATGGATTTCCATGTTTGTTTGCAAGGACAACATGACAGTTAATGAAGATGTTTGTATTAAGGAATTATAAATATTCCTAACTTACAGGTTGTGCAGAAGAGCCCCTTAAAAGTCCCCATGTGTGCCCAGCATCATCAGGGTACAGTGAAATAAACCCACACTCCCCCGGTCTCAGCTAAACATTGTCATTAAAAAGCTTATTTTCTCCCCATACTGCATTATTCATTGTCCAGAAAAGTGGCATCACTGCACTGTGAGACCATTATATTTGCATATCCAAGTGTCACTGTGACTCATTTAATGCTGCTTCATTAGAAACTTTCTCAGCTTCACTTCCCAGTCCAAAAGCATACAAGCTAAACCAGCACCTCCAAGTACTCTTCATGTTTCTATGCATTTACACAGAACCATCAAACACAACTGTGCTTTAAATTTTATTGTCAGTAACCATTAATAAACCAAGCTTCATGATTCAGAAGCCACCAATTAAAGGAAGACATGGTATTGATGTTTTGTCATTTATTCCCGTTCACTCTATCCTGAACCAAACCCCCTGCTGCAGGTATTTTCAAGGCTGTAATAGCCTGTTGCCTGACTATCACCGAGCCCTCACTTCCATCAGCCATCAGAGCAATGGAATTGATAGAGGATCACGTGAAATGTATTGATTTGGTTTGTAAAACTGTTTTTAAAACATCTCAAATGTGTGAGGATTGTACCGTGTGAAGCAGCCTGAGCAAAGTCTAAATCTTTCTGGTTTTAATCAAACAAGCTCCTCCAGTTCCTGAGAGGCATTTCTCCTGATGGTGAGGTGCGTGATCAAAAGTCTCATGGTAACTGAATAAAGCCATCAAAATCTGTAACTCACAATAAACACCCCGAGCTTCCAGACAGAACCACAGAATCATAGAATGTGTTAGGTTGGAAGGGACCTCCAAAACCCATCTAGTCCAATCCCCCTGCAATAAGCAGGGACATCTTCACTAGATCAGGTTGCTCAGAGCCTCATCAAGCCTGACCTTGAATGTCTCCAGGGATGGGGCTTTCCTCACACCCTTCCTGTGCTCCAGTGTGGGGTTCCATCCATGGAAGACAGTCCTCAATGAACTTCTCCTTACTAACTGCCTTAGCATGGATCCCTTCCATGGGGTGCTGACCTTCAGGACCAGACTGCTCCAGCCTGGTCCCCCACGGAGTCACAAGCCCCCCAGCAAACCTGTTCCGACGTGGGTCAGTCTCTCCATGGGCTGCAGGTTTCACTGCCAGGCTTGCTCCAGTGCAGCCTTCCCACATGGTCACAGCCTCCTTCATGCATCTCTACCTTCTCCAGCATGGGGTCCTCCATGGGCTGTAGATCTATCCTCCCTGTCATTATCCATGGGCTGCAGGGGGACAGCCTGCTCCACCATGGGCTGCAGGAGCATCTTTCTCTCTGGCACATGGAGCGCCTCATCCCCTCCACTCCTTCACTGGCCTTGGTGCCTGCACAGTTTCTTACACCTTCTCATTCCCTTCTCTGGGGTAAAAAAGTGGCTGCGATTCCCAGAGGTGCTGTGACTGTTGCTGATAGGCTCAGCCTTGGTCAGCAATGACTCCGGCCTTGAGCCTGTTGGTGTTTGCTCTGTGGGGCCTGCAAAGAGCTTCTTGCAGAAGCCACCCCTGCAGCCCCACTTCTCCACCAGAACCCAGCCACCCAAAACTACAACACGGGGGAAACCTCAACCTTAATCTCCTTTGCATGAACACCACCAACACAAACAGCTGATTCCCCAAAGGACCAGGAGTTCCTGACAGTCCAACCGGCTGGGGACTATGTTTTTGCCAAGAAACCAGCAGCAAGAAGCAACTCCATGTTGTTTATGAGGGAGCAGTAATGGCAAGATATTTTGGATAAAGCACCAGTGCACAGCCAAGAAGTCTGTTACCCACCACAAGGAATCAAACCCCAAGAAGCGAAAGTAAAAACATTTATTTTAGGCAGAAATTGCCCTATCCACTTTCTCTATTCCTAAATGAATAATCAAGATGTTACTTGGCTCTAGAAACCACGGGGGAATAAAATGTCACCACCACAGCTGCCAAATTTCCCGCTACCAGCCCTTGAAGTTAAGGAAAAAAAACCCCAACCCCACAATACAAATGTACAATTTGATTAGTTAAAGTTCAAATCTTTGCCCAAAGCCCATCTCTTCCTGTAATATCACATTCTTTTCTTCTTGTGTAAACTTCTCATTATAACAGAGACATCTTCATAATATAATAATTCTGGTTATAATGTAACTGTGGGTAACATAACTCCTACATTAGAAAAGGCAGCATGCTCTAGTAATGTCGTTTTAATGTAATTTGTGTACTGCAGGAACTGACTGAACCTGGTCATTTAGGATTTGATCAATGTGAATTAGTGTCTTAAAGAGATGAACCATTTGATAATTCAGAATTTGATCGATGCGAATCAGGACCTCACGGAGATAAAACATTTATCATGGACATTTGGAATATCAGTCTAACCCAGGCAACGCTGGAGAAGGTAATAAGCAGGCATCAATATGGACTGCAGACAAAGTACAGAAGACCTGCCAGTCCTTTGATACAAGTCTATATAGGGTATTTGGTTTTTCCCTTTTAATGAGGTGAATTATCTCTAAAGACTGATGAAGCCACCGCTGATGTAATTTCAGGGACTAAATGGAGGAAGGAAAAGGAAAATCCAGGAAATATTGAAGTAATTATCCACTCCTCTTTGCTTTTGACAGAGATGTAGCTTGAGGAGTTGAAGAAATGCAAGTTATCTCCATAAAACTTAGTAACTGAATCTAGACATGTTTAAAATAGAGAGTATTTCATAATAATACCACAATTAGATCTCTTAATCTTGCACTTAGAACCTGAAATCACACTGACATGCAGCACATCGGTTTATGCATTAACAAAATTTAGCAGTTCAACCTTATTTAATTCTTCTTTTACAGCCAATTAAACAAGCTCTTTAAACACTATTGCTTGAAACTCTGTCCTCAATCCTCACATGCAATTAAACTGAACATGAGAAGTGCCTGGTGACACCAAAAGAGCATCATCTTTAGGTTTCACTAAATCATTTATAATTTATCCATCGAGTTAACATACAAAAGGCAGTGATAAAATAACATCTGCTGAGTTTAAGCCTTCAGTGAAAGACATGGCATTTAAAAGAATTTTAAAGAAGGAAAATGTTTAAATTACAAAGTAATATTGATACTTCATGCACTTTATCAAATCAGCCCCAATCTACGTGCATACTTCAGTTCACTTTTTCTTCTCATAAAGTTTTTCTTTTGCTTTTTTAAGGCAATGGACCAAAACTGGATCCACTAATGAAAAGCTCCCAATCATTTATTTTTTTTTTCCAGGAAATTTGACTTGAATTGCAAAAGAAGCACGACAATTTCAGTAATGGCATTACAGCAGTCAAATAGGTGATTTCTATTTATACCTTTAGTCTCTAGAAAATTAAGAACAAGCTCATCAAGTGTGAGGAATCTCTGATTCCCTCTTCTGTAAATACTCTTTCATTTATGAAGATTGCCAGAAACAGCCCTTAAACTTCTAAGATACTGCCTGATGCTAAGGACTGGCCCCTGCTGAATCTACCAGCTGCATTTGTGTAAAAAGGAACCCTACTTAGGAAATAATGTATATATTAGGGAGGAAAAATACCCCAAACTGAAAGCCACAATAACCCCCCGGAGCCATCAACCAGAACTTCAAATCACAAGAAAAGTTTGGTTTGGGATAATGAAAGTGAGATTAGGCAATAATTAGATTTCAAAACCTGAAAATAGCCCACTGTTACAGAGGAAAGAGAGATAACCCTTGATGGGAATCTTATCATAGTTGAAAAGGATGACAATGAATAAGAACATACCAGACTTCCCATCCATAATGGGAAACCCTCCAAATTATGCTGAAATTAGACCTCGAGTCAAGGGTCATCCTGTCCCTTGTTTAAAGGACGGGTGAATTCAGTCCTCAATGTACTCTGCACCATTAACCAGTACAAAGACGTTGTACATACACTAGAGAATATTTAACAATTCATGATATTAAGAGAGCAAATTATTCTTATTTAACAGTTAAGGACTTCATTTACATCATTATCAGCAAATCAAAAAGCCCTTTTCTCTTCATGCTCATCAAAATACAAAACAAATCACAAGCAAACAAACAAACAAACCCCACCACAAGTCTAAAAATTGTTCCAGAATAATTAATTTTACACAGGGTTTCTTGGTTACTGCTGTGAATAAAAGGTTGTGAAAAGTTCTCTCTGTATCCTTACTAAAATGATAAATGGGACCTTCTGCCTAATGGATGAACCAGCAGAAAGAGAAGAGTCCAAGGCTAAGGGTCAGAGTCACTTTGATCCATCAATTACTATATCTTCATTTAACCATCCTCAGGACTAATAAAAATTATTTAATTTGACCTTCACAGTTAAGGGCAAAGTGAACTTGCTAATTTAAATCCTTTCACATCATGCAAGCACAGACTGAATACTATTGTAATGCAAAGCTGAACCTACATTTTTTGGTACTCTGTTAGAGAAAAAAATGTTAAGGAATATACTTGTAGAGTATTTCATGCATCTTATCAAATTGAAATTAATTAGTACATCCCTAACTGTGCATCCAATTTCTATGCAGCTTATGGTTACTATGCACTGGCTCCAAAATTCCTCAAAATTCTCTCATTTCAATAACCAGCACGGACTGATAGGATCTATGATAGGGGAAAGGGGAATTATTGTGAATTTTAATGTGGATAAAAACTTATCTAGCTGCCAGGCTCAAAAACAACAGGAGAAAAGACTTACTTGAACCGAGCTGACACTTCATCAGCAGCTTTTTGGTATTGCTCTGTGGTAACTTTGTAGAACTGGGCACTCTGGAAAGGTAAACCACGAAATTAAAAAAATATATAATAAAGATTACAGATGTCATATAATACCATTCATGTGCACACTAATATCTAGTAAATAATGCTAATTTCAATATATTATGTGTTTATGTTTTCAAGTTGTTCCAACAAACACCCCAAAACGAAACTCTCAAATCAAGTATTCTACAACTCACAGAATCACAGAATCATTCGGGTTGGGAGGGACCTCAAGAGATCATCGGGTCCAAACCCTTTCCAAAGCAGGTTCCACAGCTCATATTGCACAGACAGGCATCCAGATGGGGCTGGAATATCTCCAGAGAAGGAGACTCCACAACCCTCCTGGGCTGCCTGTCCCAGGGCTCTGTCACCATCACTGTGTAAAAGTTCTTCCGCATGTTGGTGCAGAACTCCCTGTGCTCCAACTTGCAGCCATTGCCCCTTGTCCTGTCCCCACAGACCACTGAAAAGGGGCTGGCCATTTCCCCCTGCATCCCATACTTCAGATATTTATAAACATTGATTAGGTCCCCCCTCAGTCTTCTTTTCTCAAGGCTGAACAGTCCCAGCTCACTCAGCCTTTCCTCACAGGGGAGATGCTCCAGGTCCTTAATCATCTCCGTAGCCTCCTCTGGACTCTCTCCAGGAGATCCCTGTTTTTTTTATAGCAGGGAGCCCAGAACTGGACACAGCACTCCAGATGGGGCCTGACCAGGGCAGAGTAGAGGGGGAGGATCACCTCCTTTGACCTGCTGGCCACACTCCTCCTGATGTCCCCCATTCCTCCCACTAGCAGCCAACCTGCCATCCACCAGGACCCCCAGGTCCTTCTCCGCAGAGCTTCTCTCCAGCAGGTCATCCCCCAGCCTGTACTGATTCAAGCGCTTTCAGAGATGACTTTATTTTATTTGGTGTTTTTAAATAAGCGTGTTGTCTTGATTCTGAAAGGTTATGCAGAAGAGATGACCCTTAGGGAGGAAACTGTGAAGAGATGTGGGGTAAGAATCACATCTTTAGCGTTAGGTGTTGCTGGAGCCTTTGAAGATTGCCCATTAAAAGAAAAAAAGTATTAAACATTAATAAATAAAATACTGAATCCTTACTTCTTTAAACATCCCTGTTTGTGTTACTTACACATATATCCCCATCTAGTTTGCAGGTGATAACTCGAGTCAAACTTCAAAGTTGCACAATAAATTAACTCTGGCTTGACTTTCTCTTTTGCTCTTTGCCTTGATAATGCCTCTCGCGGCGAGCGATTTTAATATTCCAAACTTCCAGGTTGCTTCAATCAGATGCTAATTTTAATTTTTCAAATCAAGCAGCTTCAGAATACATTTTCATCTCCCCTAAACCCAGGAATGTCTTTCACTCTGTTCCACCAAATCATTACTTTCCAAAACACGGGCAAGACAAGATTGAATCATCACGCGGTAAAACTTTTCTACACTTAAAACTGGCAAAGTTTCTCAGTGGGATGTAGGATATTCAAAGACAAATCACTATAATGTTGTGATGTCTCACGTCTAGATAATATATATTTGGTATTTTTAAAGAGGTTTTTATAGCCTTAGCACAGTTGGACTTAAGATGTAATAGCTGAGGCACCTGGCTTCACAGTTGGAGGAATAAAGAAAAGTTAAAGCAGTTCATAAGTTCTCTAAAACCGTTTTTCTCTCACTGGTGGGGCAAAGAGGTCGTGGAGATGGATAAAGGCTTTGTCAGCACTTGCAAGACCTCTTCCATAGCTCCGCAGCTCTCCAGTCATCTAGCATCCCAGGGAGTCATGTTAACATGGCAACAAAACTCTTCCAATCTCACACTGCCTGATAACATAAAACCCATTTTGAATCCTTATTTTAATGTTCTACCTCTTTATACCAGGGTTTGAAGTTATTCACAACATCAATGACGCATCTTCATAACGCTGAACACACATGACTGGCCCCAATTCAGTCCATTGAAAGCATCGTTCCCTTTTTATTTGGGGTGAAATAAGCTGGTTTATTTATTTAAGACACTGATGTGTGAAAAAGCAAAACACTTAAAACATTATTAGGGGGAAATAAAAATTTAAAACCCCCTGTAACTGGGGAGATTTGGCTTTTGTAGAAGTCAAAGAAGACACAGTCGCTTTGATCATCGGGTTAGTAAACATGTCCTGAGCAACATTTATCTTCCAAATTATGTTAAGAGGAATGCAGGTAGGAGAGCCCACTACAGCAAAAACACTTGATGAAAACTCCAAAAGACGTAGTGCTAGCTACAAAAATAAAAGGAAAACCACTTTTTCTTTCCATTTAAGGCTCTTCCATGTGAATTATAATCTTGAAATGCACAGAAATCACTGAAAAAGGAATACTGACTGCAGACACGGGCAAAATTGTATTGCAAGTGTAATATTTTACCACAAATTAGAACAAATTGTGTAACATCCACTGCAGTCAAAGGTCACACACAGATCACAAAGAGCACGGTGGCCTACCTCCTGCTTCTGAGCTTCAGACCTAATAATTCATTTGTCCTGGAATCAAGGTTTCCACGCATGTGACTTGGGGGTCATTTATTTTTTCATAAATCACCGTTGGCCAGTAAGAAAATGAAAATGAAATCCTCCTCACACCAGTGACCTCCTTGCATTTGGCAATCTCAGCTGCCCCAATGACAGTCACATCCAGGTTCCTTGGATGGAGATGAAATCAATAGGTATGCGATTAGACAGCAGACTGACTATGGTGCGAGTGCGGACAGGTCACCATTTGAGATGATGAATAGCTCTCTATCATCCTCCAGTCCCCTACGATGCTAACATTTACTATAATCTTATTTGGGCAGCGATTTATCTTTCTTTTGCCTGATCAATAAAGATGAACACAACAGTTGTAAGGATCGATTGCAATTTTTTATCATTTTCAAGCATGAAGGAGCGTTTCTGACACAAAAACAATATTCTGAGCGGACTTGTTCTACTTTTTAATTGCAGTTCAAGTGATCAACTGAGCTTCTATGTATGCCAAGGAGTTTTAATCCTACAGCAGACTCGAGCTATCAAGAAATCATTTGTTACCTTAGATATAGTGTGCTGTGTTTCTTGGATCAGATCTTCCTTTGAAATTCGCTTTTTAGAGATACATTTGCTATAATCCAAAGATGAAGTTTCATTTTAGAAGTCCTCCCTAATCCTCAAGATAAGAGTGCAGTGGCCATTTCTCAAAATACAGTAAAAAAAGGTGCTATAACATAGCACTGTTAACATAAATCATTTCCCCAGTCTCTATTTCTGTTGTGTATATACCCTGCTTTTTCAGGTACTGTTCAACATGAAGTGCAGGAAAAAAAAGGCTATGATCTGATTCTCAGTTTAGCAGCAGTTACAAACCACCAGAGAGTAGCTCTGGGTCAGGCCTAGGGCTCTTCATGAGTTCCAGCGGATACTCCAAATGCAGCTGTTTTCATAGAATCATTGAATGTGTAAGGTTGGAAGGGAAGGGACCTTTAAAGGCCATCTAGTCCAACCCCCCTGCAGTAAGCAGGGACATCTTCACTAGATCAGATCACTAGGAGTCCCATCAAGCCTGACCTTGAGTATCTACAGGTATGGGGCCACCACATCTCCAGGCAACCTGTGCCAGGGATCTACCACCCTCATATTGAAGAATTTTTTTCCTAATATCCAACCTAAATCTCCCCTTTTTGAGTTTAAAACCATCACCCCTTGTCCTATCACTCCATGCCCTTGGGAACAGTTCTTCCCCAGCTTTCTTCTAGGCACCTTTCAGGGATCGGAAGGCTGCTTCCCTGGAGCCTTCTCTTCTCCAGGCTGAACAAGCCCAATGCTCTCAGCCTGTCTCAGCCTTTCACCCCAGAGCGGGCCTGGGTGGAGAGGGCAGAAGGAAGGGAACAGAAACACAACCCCATCTACCACTCTCCATCAAGCACCATGTGCATGAACACAGAAAGCTGAGTGGAACAGCTGAACTCAGCCATCATCAGTGGGAGTCCTCTTTCCAACACACAAAGTAACAGAACAAGGAAAGTATTGAAAGACACCACATCCTACCTACCTCCTACTGAGAACAAAAGTTGTGATTCTCAGTCACCACGCTTTCTCCATGCACAGACAACTCTAGCCTTAATGTCCTTCCACAGGAATTAGGGAATCTATCTTCAATATTCTGGGAATGCTAAAGACCTATGAGAAGCTAGTAATTTTTCAAAGCTTCAATGTGAATCAAATTACGGATGCTGTGCACCCTAAGCAGTACACAGAGGAAGTAGAGTCATATTGGAGAACCCCGACAATTACATGAGCAGATGTGGTGACACAGAAGAGATACATGTCCACTGAGGAAGCCCATAGCTTTCTATGCTGACATTTTCAAACTGGCAAGTATTTGAGTTTAGCACTTGCTTATTCTTTCACAGAGAGAGCTAAAAAGAAGACAAATAATGGTGAAGTGCAAGCTGGAGGAAGAGAAAAGATAAATCCACCAAGTGCTAGAAATAATATGATGTAAAATTATGTCACTGAACCTGCATTACCTGGAGAACTATGATGTTTAATATCCTCAATCCACTTCTCTTCCACCTGAAGTAATAAAGCAAGGAGGTACCATGGACTTTTGCTGTTCATGCTCTCTTACAGCTTCCACACCTAGAGTGCTGGGCCCAGGTTTGGGTCCCTCACAGCCAGAAGGACACTGAGGTGCTGGAGCAGGTCCAGGGAAGGGCAATGAAGGTGGTGGAGGGTCTGGACAACAAGCATGATGAGAAGCAGCTGAGGGAACTGGGGTTCTTTAATCTGGAGAAGAAGAGGCTGAGGGGAGACCTGATTGCTCTTTACAACTACCTGAAAAGGAGGGTGTAGACAGGTTGGTCTCTTCTAATTAACAAGCAATAGGACAAGAGAAAATGGCCTCAAGTTGTGTCAGGGGAAGTTTAGATTGGAGATGAGGAAAAATTTCTTCCTCCATAGGGCTGTCAATCACTGGAAAAGGCTGCTTAGGGAAGTGGTGGAGTCCCCATCCCTGGAGGGGGGGGGGGTGTTGAAAGATGTGTAGATGTGGTGATGAGGGACATGTTGTTATGGTGGGCTTGGCAGTTCTGAGTTAATGGTTGGACTTGATGATCTTAAAGGTCTTTTCCAACCAAAAGAATTCTGCAGTTCTATGATATTCCAAATACCTCAGTCCAGAGAGCTTACTCTTCCATCAGTCTACTCTTAACTGTATTTCCAAAAGCAGAGACTTTTTTCCTAACTGACTCCTGCCTTCTCACAGCCTCTAACTTTCTGTACCCAGTCCCCTCTTTTAGGCTGTGCCTCTGATGTCCTCAGCTTAACCCTGCTGTCAGTCTTACAATGTTGGTGTAGTACATTGCATTTGGGCTGTTCTTCTGGATGTCTGGGCTTTCCAGTGGTCAGCATGTATTCTGAAAGTCCAAGAGGACCAGTCCCCAAGGAGTGAGTGCTCTTCAACCTTTGTTAGCACTCAGGCAGCAGCACCATGCTCATAAATACACTCTAGGAAACACTATTTTTTCTGTACTTAACCACCTGGATCCATATGGAAGAAGGTTGTTTTGGTAAGATAAGCAAAACCTGAGTCAGAGGAGGGAAACCACTTTTTAATAAATGTGTGAACTGGTATTTTTACAGGAATCTCAATTGTCCTGCTGAACTGGAGGAAGTCAAACTTAGGCATATTTTCCCAGGAATGGCAAAAACACCAAATGGAATTTTTCCCAGGAATGGCAAAAAAATCCAAACTCTGCCTAATTTTAGCTTCCTTAAAAAAAACTCTTAAAATTCACTTCCAAAATTACCTATTCAATATTATTTTTAATATTGCAATTTGCATTAGTTACTGTACAGGCAGTAAGCTGGTTGGAGGACTGTTGTTGAAAAAGCCTCCAACAACTCATAGCATTCAGCCAAGTGACTAATTTCACACGTGTCTCCAATCTAACTGACCTGAAAAGGACCAAAACACCTTAAGTTACTTAATTCAGTGTTCAACACATGGGAAGCAACCCATGGCAAGTAGTATTTTTTAATGCCTTTGACTTAATGCTCTTCTTTGAAAAAGAAGCTGGAGATTTGTCATTCCTGGGGAAGAAGTGGTAGTTTTTTTAAGAGCTCCCTTCAAAAAAAGGGAACAGAGAGAAGTGTAGGCTGGCATTGTGGAAGAGAAGCTAAAGAAAAAGAGGACATGAATTTTAATTTGAAATCCATCCAATTTCCCCTGATAAAATACACAGAGCCACAGCAAGTATAAATAATGCTATAATTGGGGTAGAGAAAAATGAGATCTGACCATGAGCAAAAGTATTTTCATCATGTTTGCCCCTGAAATAATCTGTCCTGAACAAAAGCAGGAGCAGGAGCTTCTTAAAGAACATATCGTGGAGGAATAGGAGAAGAATTATTTTGCTAGATGGCTCTGATTTCAAAGGTTCTGGTAAGAAAATAAATCCTGACAGGACTGCAGAAGGTCAGCTGTTTTGTCTGCATGCAGGACCTCAAAGCAGAAGTGTATGTTTTAGACTCTGCTGAAAATCTTCAGATTTTTCAGCCAGATAAAGTTCTGAAAGAGCTTGTGTCATCCAAGCTGATAAAAGGTTAGGGAAAGAACCAGGAGAACTTGAGAGCCCTCATTTAATTTCACTAAAGACACATCACCTGTATGCACTATTTTATTACAAACGTGCTGAAAGTGTTTTTATTGCAGACATACCATGACTTCTTTTTGCCATTGAATTCTTTCTTTTAAGCCCCCTTGGCTCTTAAAACCCTGAACAAATTCAATATGAGAGTAACATTCACACAACCTATATAAGTTTTTTTGGGTTTTGGTGGAGGTTTTTTTTTTAATTTAATAGTTATGTAGTTAACAGTTTATTTGACAAAGGAAAAGACGTGTGACTTCCATACAAAAGAGACAAATCTGGCCTTTGCTTCAAGTTAGCGCTGTGAAAGACAAAAATGAGCACAGCTTGACTTCAGAGAGGCTCAGCACCTGCTCCACCCACCAAAGGAACGAAGAGCTTGGGCTGTTTGGCACCTTTGAGAATCAGGGGAGAATTTTTAATTTAAAGACTTCTTTTTCCTTGTCATCCTCCCCCACGGAAGGACTCAAAGCATCGGCAGGCAAAGATTATCATGTTCCCTGAATGGCAAATTGGAAAGTTTTCTTTGCCTCTTTTTAATCCATTGCTGCTGAAGTTAAGCTCTCTTTTATCCCTTAATTGAACTTCTGGCCATTTCATCTCGGTATCTTTTACAAACCCATTTGAGGATAATACGAAGCATTTTGGTTTATTCATTCTGTTGACACATAGCCTGAGATCTGTATGGACTTAAAAGATTTCTGAAGCCAGAAGGAAGGAATAGCAGATCTGAATCCAGCCTTGAGACTGTCACAGTCCCCATTCAGTCCCGATGCAGCAAAGTAGGGACAAGAAGCCCGGCACGGTCACCACTGTCCAAAGAGACCTACTATAGCAGCTCTGCAAAGCAAAACCATGCAGGAGAGTGTTCTGGGTATCAGGGGAATCCCTGTGCAAGGTATAAAGTAGAGCATGTGGATGATAAAGAAAAAGGGAAGGTTAACAGTTAAAAGAAATCGCCTTAAAACATCCAGTCACACTTGTGATCTGTGAAAAAGCAACAAGTGACCAAGAAGTAGAGAAGTCAGGGAAAGGGAAATAGAAGGGAAATAGCAAAATAAGATTACCTACAGTAGTACGTATACATCCCAGTTCCAAATTAAATTAGAGCTTCATAAATATAACTGCATTTTTATGGCATCTTTATTTGAATAATAACCTCTATTTGTCTCCGGATTGATTTTAAGAAGCTATGGAAAACCAAGCCTGTAACATCATACAGATTCCCAAGTAATACCTCAAATGCTATTAAAATGATGTATGAATGAAGCAATTTCTTCTGAAACGATCTTCAGATCAGGCCTTTGCTTGAATTTTTAGCTGAGTTATTTTTTATACAAGTTATGAGTCTTCTCATCTGATCCAGTTGTGCTATTCAGCCAACTGTTGCCTTTTTCCACTCCAGAGATGAAACGAAGGATGTCCAACTGCACATTGAGGGAACCTATGTACACCTTAGGACTTCGGGGGTTGGACTTGATCATCTCTTGAGGTCCCTTCCAACCCCTACAATTCTGTGATTCTGCTTCTGTTGGGGTTTTTACATGCTATTATGAACTCCCTTTTGAATGAGACTGATTGCCTTTGGTATTGTTTTGCCTTCATCAGAAGATAAGAACTAACTAGATGGACCAGAATGGTTTTGGTACCTGCCAAAGGGTTGAAAACAATAAGGCATTCAACTTTTATGAAAATCTATTCAAATGGAGCATCTTTCAACAAAAGAATGACCACTGCCCAAAGCAAACCAGTTTTCCAAGTCTTAACTGTGGCACAATGGTAATCTCCAGAGAAGCACCCAAGAGATCCCTGGATGAGAGACTTCAACCACATAACGAGGACATTCAGAGCAATGAAGAAATAGTGAGAGACTAAGGATGCACGGACAGATCTGGGGATGTGCTTCCACAGCAAAGAAGAACCTGGTATCTGAAAGAAGTGAGAAAAGTAGCTGAAAGGCAGGGAGAGGGAAGGCAAACTGAAAGGGAAGCCTCAGAATTAAAGAAAATTATAAAAAAGCTAAGGGAAGAATCTGGGATCCTGGACTAAGCCTGTAGAGGACATTGAGATGGTAAGGAAGTTCAGGCTAAACTGATTTTCAGGTGGAGTTTGCCTAGAGCTATGTATCTCCCACGATGGCTCAAATTCAAGTGCAATTCCTTCTCCTCTGCCCTTTACTCCCAAGCCTTTTTTAAAACCTCATCCCACCTTACGTCCTGGAAGAAACTGATTCTAGAGTAGAGAACGGATGTCTGAACTATTAGGGACTGAGGGGAGGACCTCAGACACTCATGCCACCTCATACCTGTTGCTCCAGAGAGATAATAAAGCAAACAGGAATCCAAAACAGGGCTGAAGATGCCAGAGAAAAAGACAGTTCCACGACTCAAACAAAGGAAACAAAGGAAACAAAGGAGAAACACATGCTGTATCTTGGCAAATGTTCTGCGTGAGGACAATTCACTTCTCAACATCATTTGTTTGATTTCATGACGTGTTTGCTGAGGAGCATACATCCAGAGTGCATCAAGTGGGACAAAGTACTTAACTCAGTTATCAGCAGAAAACGGGGAAAATAACATATACTTTGACCTTTTCTTTTGAATTTCCAATTCTGTTTTTCAGGCACCGCTAACTAATACCTTTAACTGCAACTATTAATGTCTCCAAAGTTTCTCCCAAGCTATGCTTCACTTCACTTCTCTGCCCTAGTAGAACATTGATCTCTAATTTGTTAACACTCAGAGCTGCCAAAGAAAATGAAAACCTTTGTGAAAAGGACAAATCTATTCAAAGTTCTTACAGCTATTCAGCCAAGCATCTAATCTGCATGTAATTGTAGTACAGCCTTTAATACAAATGTTCTCAATCTCGGAGATGCACGTGTAAACGCACAACGGTATTTACGTCTCCCTCCGATGACAAGATGCCTCATCTACATGATTCCTATTTACAACTTTCCTTCTCCCAACCCCCCCCTCTTCATTGTTATACATTATACATTACATTTTCCCTAAGGTAGTGATGGGTATTATTTCTCCACGTTGTAAAATAGATCTTCCTCTCCTCTCCCAATGCCATGAGGACACAGAAAGATGCTGAGTGCTGTCTTTGAGGCATATAGGAATGGGGATTGCTGCTGCCGGTGGTGATGCCCGAGGAATTAAGCTGAGGAATCCCTTTTCCCAGTGGAATCGAGTACAGACTGCAGCAGTAAGAACAGCACAATCATAAAGGATTATGGAATTAATTCTTAAATACAGATCCAGGGGGCCACTTTTTCACAGCATAGGGAACTACATCGGCTCACCAGCAAACCGGGGTCAGCATGAGTCTGTGGGTTACAATGATAACCCAGTATTTGCTCTCATTATGTAGATATCATTAAAAAAGTACTTAATTTTTGCTACAACAGCACAAAGTCGATTTAGCTTCAGTCTTCTACTACGTTCCTGCATAGCTGCAGCTTGTCTGCTGCCTAAATAACTCTTCCAAAGTCCCGTGATGGTAGAGACACAAGAGCAGGAGAGCTGGAGCTTCCTTGCAAAGCTGTTGTTGAGTATTTGTACCAGAGACAGCTCTGAGTTCAAGGCAGCTCTTCTATGGACTACAGCAACCATAGTATTAAGAACATGTTGCTCATCTTCTGCAGTCAGAGGAACGATCTGGGAAAATCACTTTAAACACCACCTGTTTCAAACTCATTTTGGTCAGCTTTCAGAGCCAGACAGATAGCCCATTAAAGTGGTAGAACAAATAAGAGAAAATTGCTTCTGTGAATTATGGGTGAAAATTTGGCTGGATTATCAGGCTCGATTTGGAGGCCAGCTACATGTAGAGTTCCTCAGGGGTCTGTGCCCCAGCCATCCCTGTTTAACATCTTTTACAGTGACCCAAAGATGGAGTGTATGCTCAGGAGATACAAGGGTGACACCAAATTAGGGGAACTTGCTCTGTGAGAAGAGGGTAAGGGAACATTATTTGTTTATCTGGGAGGAGAAGAATATCCACAGTGAGGGTGACAGCACTGGGACAGGCTGCCCAGGGGGGTTGTGGAGTCTCCTTCTCTGGAGATATTCAGGACCTGTCTGAACACCTACCTCTACAACCTGTCCTAGGCACCCTGCTTTGGCAGGGTGTTGGACCCGATGATCTCTGGAGGTCCCTTCCAACCTCTACGATTCTGTGATTCTGTGATCTGGGGGGACCTAACAGCAGCCTTAAAAGCCCTATGAGAAGGGTTATCAAGATGGGGACAGACTCTTTGCTGATGTGCAGTGGGAGAACAAGACACAATGGATGTAAATTAAAACAAAATAGGATCCAAACAGATATAATGAAAAATATTTCCCTCCAAGGAGAATTAAGTAGAGGGACAGGGTTCCAAAGAGGTTGTGGTATCTCCAGCCCTGGTGGTCATCAAAGATCTGACTGGACAGAGCACTAAACAGCCCCGTCTGTACTCAGTGTTGATCCTGTTTTGAGCAGGAGGTTGGACCTCCCACGGCCCTTTCCCATCCAAATAATGAATATGTATGCTTCCACTCAGGGATACATCTGACATCAGAACGAAAATCTATTTTGGCTTGTAGATGTGCGATCTGCTCTGCAGCTGGATGTGAAATTCATCTTGTGGCAGAAGCCCAACATAAAGAATCACAGATTAGCTATATCTTCTTTCAAATGAATGCAAAGTAGCTGGGTTTAGCTTTGTTTATTAGATCTACCACTATCACTGCTCAGTGAGATTGGTTGCCTAAGGGCATAATGAGTATGAGATTACCATTTTTTGAAAAGCAAAGCTGCCACAAATAACACTTATGTGCCAACCCTCGAGAGATCAAGAATAAAGTTCTTGAAAGAAATTCTCAAATATTGCATCTCTCTCAAGCCAGCAGCCCCAGCAGCAGTGTAACCTCACAGCGTTGTTCCTGTCCCTAAATCACAGCTTCAGAAAGTTTTGTCTTTGTTTTTCTCAACTGATACTGGGTTGTGGTAACTGTCCTCAGGAAACTGCCTCAGCAGAGACAACACCGATACTGCAGAATAAGTTTGATCGACACTACCAAAGCTCTCATGTTGGGGAATTACAAGCTGTAGTATCCAAGTAGGATGAACTGGTTATTCAGAACACTTTAGTATTTAATATGGTGAGACCAACAAACATTTTTAGATATTGCTGGCACAAATGTTCAAAATTTTCTAGGGACCTGCCTTGGCAGGGGGGTTGGACTTGATGATCTCTTGAGGTCCCTTCCAACCCCTACAGCTCTGTGATTCTGTGAAATTTTGGTATGTGGCTGTTTACATCACTGTCTGGTGAAATGGTTTGTCTGGAACAGGCTCCCCAGGGAAGTGGTCACAGCCTTGAACTGGGCTGAGGTCAAGAAGCATCTGGACAATGCCCCTGATGATCTCTTGAGGTCCCTTTCCAACCCCTATAATTCTGTGACTCTCAGTGCCATGCTCTGACTTGGTTGGTCCTGTGTGGATCCAGGAGTTGGACTCGATGGTCCATATGGGTCCCTTCCAACTCAGGAGATTCTGTGATTCTATGATTTTGGTGATGTTAGGATCAACAAGTCAGTAAAAGAGGAGGCAAATACAGAGAGACCAGCCTTCCACTGTGCCAAGTTCATGATCCACATCAAACCACCTACAAGATACCAAGGCAGAAAGTCTTTTCATTGCAAAATATCAACTGACAGCTGATGCCACACAACAAGAGCTAAGCAAACCCATAAAAAAGCTACGCATGGATAACAGTTTTTCATGCTTGTGATATGACTGGAGTACTTCAAGGATGGTCTTTCACAGCTGCTTTGAACACCATGTGTGAGCAGTGAGGAGATATCAGGACTGGTATAACAAGAACGCTGAGGATATATAAAAAAAAATTGCTGGGTGAAAAATGTTGTGTGTATTTGTTTGGATGAGTGAGAAGTACCTGAATCCAAGAAAACTACATTTTACACAGAGTCTAGATTGAGAACTGTACTCATAGTTAGTGAAGCAAGAAACGAAACGAGCTCTGAGCATGTTTAAATCAAACTAATGTGAGAATTTTTCAATGCTTTTACAACAGCGTATCCCAGCAGACCCATTCTGTTCAGAAACAGCTTTGTGAAAGAAACGCAGCCAAAATTGAGGCAGGTGGCCTTCTCACTCAAAAACCTGCGAAATACAAAATCCAGGACCTCTGAAAAAGAAGCTGATTAAGTGTCTCAGCACGCCACAGCGTAATCATTAGCACCAAACACTTCACTTTGGAAGTTAAAAATGAGGTTCTGTTGCTCTCAAGTAAGAAGGCAACACGCCACAAAATTCCTACAGCTGGATGAAGTGCTAGGCCAAATAATTCAGATGCAGACCTCTGAAAACATTCACACTTTATAACTAGGTTTTGTAACCTCTAAAGATGATTCCCATTATTTCCTGGGTTTCTTTCCCCTGTGTTCTTTGCAGGTTCTGTTTATTCCTACTCTCCATTTCGATTCTCCCTCCTGCAGTGAATCCTAGAATCACAGACTGGTCTGGGTTGGAAGGGACCCCAAGGATCACAGAATTCCAACCCCCCTGACACAGGCAGGGACACCAACCTCCAGGCCTGGAGCTACACAAGGTTGCTCATGGCCCCATCCAACCTGACCTTGAACACCTCCAGGGATGGGGCATCCACCCCCTCTCTGGGCAGCCTGTTCCAGCACCTCACCACTCTCTCTGGAAAAAACTTCCCCCTAATATCTCATCTTCAGCTTAACTCCACCCCCCTTGTCCTCCCATTGTCTACCCTTTGGAAAAGCTGATTCCCCTCCTGTTTCTCCGCTCCCTTCAGGGACTGGAAGGCTGCTATGAGGTCCCCCTGCAGCCTTCTCTTCTCCAGCCTGAACAAGCCCAGCTCCCTCAGCCTCTTTTCATAGGGTTGGTGCTCCAGCTCTCTAATCATCTTCATGGCCTCCTCTGAACACTCTCCAACAGTTCTACATGTTTCTTGTATTGGGGGCCCCAGATCTGGACACAGGACTCCAGATGGGGCCTCACGAGGGCCCCCCTGTCCCTGCTGGCAACCCCTCTTCTGATGGAGCCCAGGATACCATTGGCCTTATGAGCTGCTAAAGAATTAAAAGTTGCTCAGTGCATCTTTCAAACCAGAGCTGGTGCTCTCTGCTTTTCAACTTTCTTGCGGGTATTGAGTGTCTGTCCTCTCCTACAAAGGTATCTTCTCCCACTGGGGTATTTATTTTGCCTTTTCATTCCAAGCAATCACTCATGTTAGTCACCTTTATTTCTCCAGACATCCACAGCCTTTCGCAGACACTTCTCCCTCATTAGTCTGAGCAGACTTCTAGTTGTTTCTAGAGAAACTATTCAGTGTTATATACATATTGCCCCCATACCATGTCCTCCTATGGTACAACTCCTCCTATGAAGACAGGCTGAGAGAGTTGGGCTTGTTCAGCCTGGAGAAGAGAAGGCTCCAGGGTGACCTAATTGTGGTCTACCAATACTTAAAGGGGTCCTACAGGAAAGTGGGAGAGGGGCTGGTCAACAGGGAGTGACAAGGAGAAGGGGCAATGACTTCAAGCTGAAAGAGGGCAAAGTTAGGTTAGACATTAGGAAGAAATTCTTTAGTCTGAGGGTGGTGAGGCCCTGGCACAGGGTGCCCAGAGATGCTGTGGAAGCCCCATCCCTGGAGATGTTCAAGGCCGGGTTGGATGGGGCTTTGAGCAGTCAGGTGAGAGGTGTCCCTGCCCGTGGCAGGGGGATTGGAACTAGATTACTTTTGAGGTCCCTTCCAACCCACAGCATTCTATGACTCTGTGACTCATCACACCTGACCTCAGCTACCTGTAGACAGATGCCTGAACTACACTTCCTCAGTAACCAACAAACAGATGGGATGGTTTGATCAACCTTCAGTGGTGTCTAGTTCTCACCAGTACCTACGGAGCGAACCCAGATATTCAGTGCAGTATGGCTGTTTCCACTTTATGTTAGAGAACAGAATCTCACCAAGGAGCATTATACAAAGACACTGTAATTTAGACAGAATTCTCCATGGCAAATACTCTATTATACACTTGCACTCTGCCAATACAATAGCAAAATAATACATAACAACTGAGGGAAGAGTTACCCATTGTAACTCTGTTCAAAATATGAGAAACCCAACCACAATCATTTATAATTCTCCTTCATTCCTTACAGCAATAGGTCTAGCTAGATAAATTATACCTCTTTATCGATTAACACAGTTGCCTGAAAATATATGGAAGTATTTGCAAGTTTGGACTTTGCAGTTCATTCTACATAACACGTTATATCAATATAACGTATGGGAACATTCACAATGCACTTGGTATAGTCAATATTTTCTTCTCCTTTTTTTCCCCCCTCCATAATACCAAAGCCAGAACCCGTAGATCTTTGATTTGCTCAGCTATCTTAAATCATGGTGGGGGAAAAAGCCATTTTGTTATTATGAGATCTGGAAATACCTTATAGGATCTACACCAGCCTACTGAATGCTTAAGTAAGCCTGCAGGTATTACTGTATATTCTTTATTCATTCTCTAGATGCAATATGTGGTAAGGTAAATATTCTCTGAATCAGCCACCTTCATTTGGCCATGAGCCAGCAGTGTGCCCTGGTGGAATAGGGGGCCAATGGGATCCTGGGAAGCATCATGAGGAGTGTGGCCAGCAGGTCAAAGGAGGGGATCCTCCCCCTCTTCTCTGCCCTGGTCAGGCTCCGCCTGGAGTATTGTGTCCAGTTCTGGGCTCCCTGGGATAAAAAAGACAGGGATCTCCTGGAAAGAGTGTCCAGCAGAAGCTACAAAGAGGATTAAGGGCCTGGAGCATCTCCCCTATGAGGAAAGGCTGAGTGAGCTGGGGACTGTTCAGCCTGGAGAAAAGAAAACTAAGGGGGGACCTTATTAATGTTTATAAATATCTGAAGTATGGGATGCAGGGGGAAATGGCCAGCCCCTTTTCAGTGGTCTGTGGGGACAGGACAAGGGGCAATGGCTGCAAGCTGGAGCACAGGAAGTTCTGCACCAACATGCCAAAGAACTTTTACACAGTGAGGGTGACAGGCTGCCCGGGGGGGGGGGGGTGGAGTCTCCTTCTCTGGAGATATTCAAGACCTGTCTGGACACCGACCTGTGCGACCTGTCCTAGGGACCCTGCTTTGGCAGGGGAGGTGGACCTGATGATCTCTGGAGGTCCCTTCCAACCCGTACAATTTTGTGATTCTGTCATTTTATAGTGCCAACTCATAGAATAGTTTAGGAGGCACCCTCAAAGGTCACCTATTTCAAGCTTGCAGCTCAAATCAGGTCCAACTAGACCAAGTTCCTCAGGACCTTATCCAATTGAGTCTTGAACACCTCCAAGGATGACTCCTCATTTGTATGAAATCTCTGTCCCATGGAACATGCCAACAGGAACTCTATTTATAGTGCCTGCAAACTGAAGCTTTTTATTTCCTCCATCTCCACTTTCATACTATTTCTTAAAGCCTGAAGAAGAGAAATAAAATACTGCCAGTAAACTCATAGCTGTATGAAAATAGGCTCATGTGTAGGAAAACTTGCTTTAATTATATCAACCAGTGAAATAAAAAGACATCATATATCCATACCTTAAAATACTGACATTAAACCCTTGTTCTGTCAACCACTTGCAGAACTCCCACTTCAAAAATATCCCATATATAGTGTGGTGAAACACCATTTTATGTTTGGTTTTCCAATATGAAACCACAGGTCTTGTAAGGGTTTTTCAGGATTTTATGAAGTTCTGTCAATTTTACCACTATGGGAAATCACCTCTTGTCATCTACTGCCATGAGACTCCACCTTGAGTCATGGGGGCAAGTTGTGAGACTTGTCCTTGAGGCCTTCCTGAGGCTATCTTGGCCAACCTCCTTTGGACACACTCTACCTGGATGTACTACTTCTAGTGAGGTGCAAGTTGGAGACTCCAGAGCATTGCGTCCAGCTCTGGAGTCCCCAACATAAGAAGGACATGGAACTGTTTGAGCGGGTCTAGAGGAGGCCACAAAGATGATTAGAGGGCTGGAGCACCTCTCCTATGAAGACAGGCTGAGAGAGCTGGGGCTTGTTCAGCCTGGAGAAGAGGCCTGGGGAGATCTTATAGCGGCCTTCCAGCACCTGAAGGGGCCTGCAGGAAAGCTGGGAAGGGGCTTTTGAGAAGGGCATGGAGTGACAGGATGAGGGGGAATGGTTTTAAATTGGAAGGGGGTAGATTTAGATTGGATATAAGGAAGAAATTCTTCACTATGAGGGTGGAGAGGCCCTGGCACAGGCTGCACAGAGAGGTGGTTGCTGCCCCTTCCCTGGAGGTGTTCAAGGTTGAGTCGGATGGGGCCTTGAGCAGCCTGATCTGGTGAGAGGTGTCTCTGCCCATGACAGGGGAGTTGATGATCTTTAAGGTCCCTTCCAGCCCTAACCATTCTATGATTCTATGAATTCATGGTAATAATTGAAAGAAACCATTTACAAAGTTTTCTGAAATCAAAAGGGAAATTTTCTGCTTTTCAAAAAGCATTTAACACACCCTCCCCACAATTTCTTCATATATTTTAACACAAGGAAGTCCAACCTTCACTCTTATCTGATAATTCATCTTATCTATAAAAGCAATGTTTTGTTTTTCTCAGTTGAAAGTCTACTGGAACACTACTGCCTGCTCAGCCGCAAGAGATTCTCGAGTCTTCAGCATTCTGCACATTATTTTAAACATATAATTAAAGTAAGTTTCAAAAAAATTACATGACAGTAGCAGCACTAAATTCTTAAGAAGGAAGGAACATCATGAAAGCTGTTTGAAATGTGTAATGAATACAGTATGGTCTGTATTCATTTCAGGGGGCGTGTTACGCTGGCAGTGCATTATCTGGTAGCATTAAGTCAAAATATAATGTACCTATTCACTGGTATTAAAGGGCATCAGACAGCAAAGATATCATAGAATATCTCAAGTTGGAAGGGACCCAGTAATAATCCTTGAGTCCAACTCCCTTCTTCTCTCAGAACTACCTACAACTAAACCATGTGATTAAGAGCGTTATTTCAGGTAACTCCTCACCAATGAGGAGAAATTTCTTCTCAGAAAGAGGGGTTGGGCGTTGCAATGGGTTGCCCAGTGAGGTGGTGGAGTCACTGTTCCTCAGGCTCTTCAAGGAAAGGCTGGATGAGAAACTTAGGGACATAATTTAATTAGCAATGTAGGTGGTAGGGAGATGGTTGGACTAGATGATCTTGGAGGTCTTTTCCAACCTTAATGATTCTGTGATCCAGATGCTCCTTGAGCTGTGACAGGCTTGGTGCCATGACCAACCTCTGGTAGCCTTTTCCTAATATCCAACCTGATTTTCCCTTGATGCAGCCTCGTGTCCTATCACTGGTCACCAGAGAGAGGAGATTGTCACCCCCCTCCTGCTGCCCTGCTCAAGGAAGACTGTGATCAGGTTGCCCCTCAGCATTCTCTTCTCCAAGCTGAAAAAAACAAGTGACCTCAGCCACTCCTTGTAAGTCTTGTCCTCGAGGCCTTCTTGAGGCCATCTTGGCCAACCTCCTTTGAACAGACTCCACCTGGATGTACTACTTCTACTGAGGTGCAAGGTTCTCAAGGTGGAGACGTACCACCACAGTGTGGTATGAGACAATCACTTCCCTCAACTGGCTAGCTATGCTCTGCTTGATGCTCCCCAGGACATGGTTGGCCCCTTTTGCTGCCAGGGCACACTGTTGATTCATACTTAATTTTTCCAGCTTTCCAGCCTGTGAAGGTCTCTCTATAAAGCTCGGAGAATGGGGGGTGGAGAATGGGTTGGGAGCAGCCCTAAGGAGAAGGGATTGGGGGTGTTGGGGGATGAGAGACTGAAACTGACCCAGCAATGTGTGCCTGCACCCCAGAAAGCCACCCGTGTCCTGGGCTGGCCCCCGAGCAGCACGACCAGTAGCTCAAGAGAGGGGATTCTCCTTCTATAATCTGCTCTTGTGAGATCCCCCTGGAGCACTGTGTCTGGCTCTGGGGTCCCCAGGATCGGAAAGACACAGAGATGCTGCAGTGAGTCCAGAAGAGGCCACGATGATTGTCTGAGGGCTGGAGCACCTCTGTTATGATGACAGGCTGAGAGAGTTGGGCTGGAGAAAGGGCCCTTAGAGCCCTAAAGGGGTTCCAGGAAAAGTGGAAGGGACTCTTTATCAGGGAGTGCAGTAACAAGCCAAGGGGCAATGGCCTTAAGCAAAGGGATGGGAGATCTAGATTGGATATTAGGAAGAAATCCTTCCCTAGGAGGGTGGGGAGGCCCTGGCACAGGGTGCCCAGAGAAGCTGGGGCAGCCTTTGGATCCCTGGCAGGGTTCAAGGCCAGGTTGGATGGGGCTTTGGGCACCCTGGGCTAGTGGAGGGTGTCTCCACCCATGACAGGACGGTTGGAACTACATGGGCTTCCAGGTCCTTCCAACCCAAACCCAATTCTGTGAGTCTGTGATTTTGCATGTCTTGTATAAGGACAGAGATCCTGAGTGCCTGACACACAGGGTGAGAATGGCACTGCCTGAAAAGGGGGGTCCTGGAGGCCTAACCTAATTTAAGGCTGTAGCTCTTCTCTGATTCTAAACCACCTTTTCTTTCCTCTTATGCTTTACCAAACCACGCACAGCTTCTAAAAAAAAAGCTCATTTTGGCACGCTGTGTTCACTTCCAATGTTACGCACTGAACACAAAGCTTGGTGAGTGAAACCCAGTGGGAGGTGGAGCTAAGAAAGAAGTGAAAAATCTCCATATTCCTACTGTAACCACAAAAGCCATGGATATATCCAGCACCTAACTCTACTGTAACTCCCACAAAGTAGAGTTTGCTGAAAAATGATTCAATGATACGTAACAATACTGAAGAGATTGATATAGATGTCGCTTAAGAGAGAATTAATTAATAAAGCTTTAATTTAAGAAGAATTTGCATGTTTTGAGAATAGTATTTCTATGTTTTGGATTTGAGTAGAATATGGCTATAGCTGTTTGAGCTGTTTCATGAGAGCAGCTACTAAATTTAACCCTTACAGTGGAACAGCCTTGAAGGTAAAGAAGTGAAGATAGAAGAGTAATAAATAATGAGACCAATGATCAATTAAGAGACAGAGCATATCTTGCTTTCAGCTAAAAAGGGTTCCTAACTAGTTTGTGCAGGAACGTGTTTTAGAAACTATGGAGAAAACCATAAAGAGCATGCACTGAGAGAGAGGAAGACGTCCAGCCTTCATCCCTAAAGACCACTAGAAGACCCCCTGAGTGTCATCGAGCAGGCTCTGTCTGGGAGGAGATGTCTCACAGCATCACAAAGTTGGAAAAGGCCTTTAAGATTATCAAGTCCAACTGTTTCTGTCCTGTGCTAAACCATCTCCCTAAGTACCTCATCTACCCATTTGTTAAACACATCCAGGGATGGTGACTCAACCACCTCCCTGGGCAGCCTGTTCCACAGCCCCACAACTCTTTCAAGGAAGAACTTTTCCCTCACATCTGATCTGACTCTGCCCTGGGGCAGCTTGAGGCCATTGCCCCTTGTCCCATCTCCTGTCCCCTGGCTGAAGAGACCATTGCACACCTCTCTATTCCCTCCCTAGGGTAGTTGTAGGCAGTGATAAGGTCTCCCCTCAACCTCCTCTTCTCCAGGCTAAACATCCCCAGCTCCCTCAGCCACTCCTCATAGGATTTGCCCTCCAGCCCCTTCCCCAGCCTGGTTGCCCTTCTCTGGACACACTCCAGGACCTCAGTGCCCTTCTTATGGTGAGGAGCCCAGAACTGGACAAAGTAAGCGGAAAACTGGACACAGTAAATGACACATGTAAATGACTTCCTGGAAATAGTTTACATAACCCTGCCTTTTCTTAGCAATTATAATGAATATGTAGAGTTAATCTGTAGAAATACGAGGAATTTGGCTTTAAACGATGCACACATTGGGAGGAGCGATAAAGGATACCTGCTCAAGAGTCACCAAGGCTGGTTTTTTACAGAGGGAGTGGTGAGGGGCTGGAACAGGCTGCCCAGAGAGGGGGTGGATGCCCCACCCCAGGAGGTGTTCAAGGCCAGGTTGGATGGGGCCCTGGGCAACCTTGTGTAGCTCCAGGCCTGGAGGTTGGTGGTCCTGCCTGCGGCAGGGGGGTTGGAACTCTGTGATCCTTGGGGTCCCTTCCAACTCAGACCATTCTATGGTTCTATGATTGAACATTTTAACTCTCTTACTTCTCTAGACACCGAATTGTATGATATCTCCTTCTATAGACTCTCAGTATGCTATTTTGATGAGTGCATCGTTCTCCATGGCTTGGAGAAACCAAGGCAACAAAAAAAAAAAGGTGAATTTTCAAGGTATGAAGCAGCAACAGAATTATAAAACAGATTTTCTATTCAAACATTTACTTGCTACTCAAAGGCAAAATTGTCATTTATTAAGAAAAAAAATATATAGGCACTTTCTACAACATGGGTTGAAATACAAATACTTGTAGTAATTATAGTTTAAATCACGTTAACCACTGCCAAGCACTACTATGCTTTTACTTCAAAAACTGTAGGCTAGTGAGGAGTAACTACTGAAATCAGTAGCAAGCTTGGCACAAACAGACATTTCAGCTGGCGTGCAGCAACAATTATCTGCCCTGCTTTTAGAAATACATATGGTATAGAACACTACAAAATATTCTGTATTACTGTTGCAGTTTATTGGAAAGGAGGGATGGTTTCTTTGGGCTTTATGTTTGATAAATATATGGAGAAATAAGCACTAAAATTTGTTGCTGGAAATAAAAAACAACACTAACTGGATTACAGTGGGAGCAGATATGGAAAACACTGAAATTTTAAGGTACGACATTATAAAACACTCTAATTCTTCTTTGAGAATTAGATATATGTTTGAACTCCTCTTCTATGGTTCATTTGAATTTGCTTCCTAATTACTGCAGCAATGTTTTATGTGGTTTAGGGTGCATAAATACATAATCCTAAGTAATTATAGACCACAGTGATGCAAAGGGTTAAACTCTCTGACACGGGGGGGGAAAAATACATAAAGATTTCAAAAGTGGCAGGAGAGTATCTACTCATTTCAAACACATGATTATCTTTCCATATTTCAAAAGGAAAGGCCTTTTGAGGCATAGAAATATGCATGTGAATAGAAACATATTGAAAAGTCTGGGCTTTCAGGTATAATGCTTTTTCAGTTAGAAAGGCAGAAGATGGGGGAACTTTCAATTCTCTCTGACACGCTTAAAGAGAGCTGAACACACCACCAGCCTGGCATTATCATTTCTGTCCCCTCTCCTGGCTCCTTACGGTTCGCTACCACTTTTCCTAAGCCGTGTCGTTATCCCAATTAAAAACTTCAAGAGCAACAAGGAGCCCCTTCTGCAGCTGACCCAGACCTATTTCATACCAAGCAGGGGATCAGACACAGAGCCCGTAAACACCCTGAAAACCACTTAAAACAGAGTGCAAGAATGAAAACAGTAACTTTCCCCTTGGAAATATTAGTGTAAAAAATAAAACATTATTTTTTTCCAGGAAGCATCTCACAAATATAGAAACTAATGCCATCTATTTCATACTTTTTTGAAGGAATGGGGAGGCAGGGATTTTAAAGGAATCCGGGTAATGCCCAAGACAAATTGGTTTTGCTGTCTTCAAAGCAAAAACTCGGCTGAAGAGAAGTTGCAACAAGGCTTGTCACCAAGTCCATTATTCTGATTTGCCTCTTTCCTATTTTCCACACTTTTCTTTCTTCAACCCTTCTGGTCATCTTGAATTTGAATTCCTTCTGCCACATTTACAGTTAGGATTTTAGTTTATGAGGTTGCCAGAACATAGAAAAATTCAGAATTTTGGATTTCTATATTCAAATCTCAAAGCAGAAAAATAACTTCACTTAACCATTCACTCCTTTTGCAGCAAAGCCTGGTCAAACCTGAGATCTGGGCCACTACTGATCTTACACATCTGTCTTAGCCTCTCTGTTTGCAGTGGGCTTAAAATATGGCTGTATCGTAGGACGCTGTTTCAGCTCCTCCAGTGGCTGGACTCTCCCTGGTGTTAGGAATATCACAGAACACTTTGGGTTGGAAGGGACCTCAAAGATCATCTAGTTACAAACCCTGTCATGGGCAGGGACACCCCTCATCAGACCAGGCTGCTCAAGGCCCCATTCAACCCGGCCTTGAACACCTCCAGTGATGGAGCTTCCACAACCTCCCTGGGCACCCTGTGCCAGGGCCTTACCACACACAGAATAAAGAATTTCTTCATAATGTCTAATCTAACCCTGCCCTCTTTCAGCTTGAAGCTATTGCCCTTTGTCCTATCACTGGCGAACGGTCTCTCTCCCAGCTTTCCTGTAGGCCGCAAGAAGGTTCATTCTGGAGCCTTCTCTTCTCCAGGCTGAACAAGCCCAACAGCTCCTGGGCAGGACTTGATACCTTGCATGATAAAACAAGGTGAAGATGATGATACAGCTATACCAGGAACAGGACACAATACAGGGTAGAGATTATCCTCACACACAGTTTGATCCATGTCCTTGACACAAATCCTCCCCAAAACCCAGAGAGTTCTCCATGTTTACCCTACAGAAACAGAAAGGAGGATTAAATCAGCTGTCCCTTTTCCCTAAATCACAGAGCTTTAGGGGTTGGAAGGGACCTCCAGAGATCATTGGGTCCAACCCCCCCTGCCAAAGCAGGGTCCCTAGGACAGGTTGCAAAGGGTGGCGTCCAGACAGGGCTAGAATCTCACCAGAGAAGGAGACTCCACACCCCCCGTGGGCAGCCTGTCCCAGGGCTCCCTCACCCTCACTGGGAAAAAGTTGTTCTGCATATTAGTGCAGAACTTTCTGTGATCCAACTTGAGGCCATCACCCCCTGTCCTGTTTCCCACTGACAAGAGGCTGCCCATTTCCCCCTGTGTCCCACCCTTCAGCTATTGATAACCATTGACCAGATCCCCTCTCAGTCTCCTTTTCTCAAGGCTGAACAGCCCCAGTTCATTTAATATGCCCACACACACACAGTGAACCACCAAACCCTCACACGCAAAAGGCCGTGTCTGAATCGCGGCTCATTGTGCAGCGAACCTCAAGCAGCCTCCCAAAACCCATCAGCTGCCAGATGTAAATGACCCGTCTCGAGCGCCGCGTCTCAGCAGCTCCCTGGCCCGAACAGAGCCCCCTCTCCCACCGAAGGCCAAGTTATTAAGAAATTGTTTGTCGACTTAGATTGAATTGATCATTTATTTCCCCAATCCCTTTTCCCATCATGTACTCATTATACGCCTCCTCCCGATGTAAGAGGACATTTATTAGCTCCTGCGTTTCTTGTGCTGGCAAATAGAAACATTTCACAGCGTTTCCTGGGGATTCTCTCATTTATCTATCAGTTATGGGACTGAAGTATTTTTAGGGGCAGAAAAAAATTAAAGTATCACTCAGACTGACAGCAGTGAAAACGAAGCTGGGGTGTACTTGGAAAGACTACTCCAGCCTTTAGATTTCTATTTAAATATTTATATATATAAAAAATACATATAATATATATAAAATATATATTATATATAAATATATAATATATATTTATATATTTTATATAGACTTAAATATAGACATATATAATCATAATTTTATATATGTACATACTTCATATATTTAATTATAATTTAAATACATATTTCGATATATATTTAAATATATATATACTTATATAAATAGACTCTTCTAAAAAAACCCCCCACAAACGTGGCAACATTTCATGTAAACATTATTGCTTTCTAATGGGAAAAGTTATTAACTACTGCTTAGGCAGAAAAAGGACTGTTTTAAAGAGAAAGGGCGCTCAGAGGATGTTTTAATGCATATGATGTGATTGATACTTGTTTAAATTAGGTGGTGCTTGGTTTTAAATGTAATTGCATAAAGGACAGGGAACAGAAATTAAGTGAAAACAGGGGCTGGTTTGTATTTCTCCTTTTTGACAGCAAATGCTCAGCTTGCTCAAAAGTAAATTTTAAAAAAAAAAAAGCATGCAGTAAATGAAAAGGACAAATACATTTAAGGGAAAATATTTCTTTTAGATTCCCAGGAAACTGAAAGAGACTAAAGGATAATTTTTCAGGCTGCCCAGGGAGGTGGTTGAATCACCATCCCTGGATGTGGTTAAAAAAAGGGTACATGATGTATTTAGAGATATGGTTTAGCATTGGACAGGAACAGTTGATGATCTGAAAGGCCTTTTCCAACCTTGTGATTGTGAGTGTGATTGTGATTATTCCTGAGTAATTATTCCTAGAATCAGATAAACAGTGAAAAAGCTCAGAAGTATCCTAAATCCAGTATTTTACTTGTTGTGTGGTTCAATCCAGCCTCACAGCATTTTCTAAACACGCTACTTTGACAAAGCAATCCAAGCAAACTATCTCACTGAGTGTTGTTTTAAATATAGTGTTAACTCAGTAGAGCTTTTGTTCCTAAACTTCAACTTCTGTAAAGGAAAGAGGGTGGGAGGAGGGAACAGACTTGGATAAAATGAAAGCTGCTTATTCATTAACCACCCATATGTTAAAACATTTTGCCATATCCCACGAAATGTGATAAACACCTCCTTTTAACATTCAAATGACAACTTTCTTTGGTTTGTTCTATTTTGCCTATTTAAAATTAAAAAAAAAACACATCTATTTCCTGTGGTATTTTTCCTTCCTCCTCAAGAAGGGGAACGGGGAAAAGCGCTGCTGAAAGTATAAAAGCAAATAGATGGAGACACAACGGCTGAGGGTGACTTGGGCGATGCTGACATGTTTATGTTTAACTGTATGCAGCCACTAATTTGTATTCATAAAAGTGAACGGTGCTGGATGAACAACCTGCTTAGCTTTGTTAGGATCTGGCACATGTTTTTGCAGGACAGCCATCCCATGGGAGAGATGAGCTTGTTCCCACGTCGTCTACGCAGTCAGATCCCGCTCACGGCGATTTCCAGTCCTTCCATCAGACAAGGCAAGCAACAGCAGAGGAAAGGCATGATCCAGCTCTCCTGACAACATGGTTTTGGGCACAGGAATAAGAGGAAGACTGAAGGAGCTGCCACAAAGGAGCTTTTCCACTGCATTGTCTTTCAGTATTACACCATATGTTCCCACTCCATTCCCAGCTTATCTTCATCTGTATTTTCACAGGAAGAGTCATAGAATGGTCTGGATTGGAAGGGACCCCCCAGATCACAGAGTTCCAACCTTCCTGACACAGGCAGGGCCAGCAACCTCTAGACCTGGAGCTACACAAGGTTGTCCCAGGACCCCATCCAACCTGTCCTTGAACAGCTCCACATGAACACATGCACACGTTCACACTTCACAAGCACTAAGGTACAAGTGACTTTAAGACAAACTGAGACACCCCCAGAGCAAAAATAATGATTAGTGACGACCAGTTATTATGGGACCCTAAAAAAATCCCAATTCTTAAAGTACAGCAGGAGGCCAGTAAATGCTGAGATCAAGAGCGGTGATAATTGTATAACTGAGGTAAAGTTAGGGGGGAAAAAATGCAATTCAAGCAGTGAGGACTTAAAAGCTGCAGGAAGAGAAATGAGTTTATAAAAGAAATCATCTTTGCAAAGCTCCATGATAGGCAGATAAACACAAAGCACTATATAAATAGCTGGTTCCCGAAAAATACTATTTCCTTGTTTTTTGGGTCAGTAAATCCCCTATATACTACCCAAATCTCTGAGAGTTTGAATTTTTGAGGTTTTGAGCTTCTACACTGCCAATCAAAGTCTGTCCCTCCTTTCTGAGTGTGTATCTGCATGGTGCAGACAGTGCAGCCTCAAAAAAAGGTTGTTCCCCCTATAGCCAAGGGAATGTTAATGCCAAAGTTCTGTAGGAAATGACACCAGGACAACCTATTGGCTAAGAAAGAGATATCAGGATGAGTTTAAAACATCCTTTTTGGCCAATGAAGTACAATGAAATACAGGAGAATTGGAAGTGAAATACTGGAGTCAGATATGGGCTGTGATACAAGAAAAATGTAGGAAACCAGGAGCTACCCAGGAAAATAAAGTTGTAAGGATGATGATGGGTTAGGGAAAAATCTCTCCATGCTGACAGAGAGTAAATAAACACACACCCCATAACTGTGATACAAAAAGCAGAGTGGACTTGAAAAGTATTGAGAGATCACAGAAATACACCCCTGCCATCCTCTAAGTGATGAGTTGGTACCCAGTGTGCCATCACCCCATGGTCCTCTGCAAATCCATGCTAAGCAAAAACAGGCCATTATCCATCTCTTCCTGATATCCAACTTAAATCTGCCCTGGTGCAATTTGAAACCATTTCCTCCTATCGCATGTCACCTGAGAGAAGAATTGACCCCCACCTCTCTACACCCCCCTTGCAGGTAGTTGTAGAAAGCAAAGAGGTCGCCCCTCAGCCTCTTTTTCTCAAGGCCAGAAAGCCCCAGCTCCCTCAGTGGTTCCTAATAGGACTCCAAACCCTTCACCAGCTTTGTTGCCTTCATCTGGATGTGCTCCAGCATCTCAACATCCTTCCTGTATGTAGTGAGGGGTACAAAACTGGACACAATGCTTGAGGTGCAGCCTCACCAGAGCTGAGCACAATGGAGCTATCACTTCCCAATTCCTGCTGGCCACACCATTCCTGATACAGGCCAGGATGCCATTGGCCTTCTTGGCCACCTGGGCACACTGCTGGCTCATGTCCAGCTGGCTGTCCACTAACACTCCCAGGTCCTTCTTCTCCAGGGACCTCTCCAGCCACCCTGCCCCAAGCCTGTAGCGTTGCCTGGGGGTATTGTGATCAAAGTGCAGGACCCATCTCTTGGCTTTGTTGAACCCCATGAAGTTGGGTCTCTGCCCATCGCTCCAGCCTGTCCAGGTCCCTCTGCAGAGCCTTCCCACCTTCCAGCATATCAACACTCCCACACAATTTGTTGTCATGTACAAACTTACTGAGGCTGCACTCGATCTCCTTGTCCAACTCATTAATAAAGATATTAAAGAGGACCAATCCCACCACTGAACCCTGGGGAACACCACTTGTTACCTGTCACCAGCTGGATTTAGCTCCATTCACCACAACTCTCTGTGCCTGGCCATCCAGCCAGTTTTTAACCCAGTGAAGAGTAAACTCATCTTACCCATGAGCACCTAGTTTCTCCAGGAGGATGCTGTGGGGAACAGCATTGAAGGCTTTACTGAAGTCCAGGTACACAACACCCACAGCCTTCCCCTCATCCACTAAGTTATCAAGCCTCTTACTGCACAGGGAAAAAAACCTGGAAAATTAGTTACTGCACTCTTTTTTTTTGTCTACATCTGTATTAAGACACACATAAAGAATGGGAAAATAATCTATGAACAAACATTTAGAGAAACATCAATACCTACTATTCAGCATGGAACAACTCCTTATTTTGTTATTAAGCGGCGTTTCAGCCTTGCTATTGATTGGATATGTGATAGGGGAAGATGAGCCTGAAACAGGTGCTGTTTTAAATGGGAAAATGTCTCAGAAGAAAATGCCATGTGTTTTTGGTGAGAGGAGAAAAAAAAATACATGGGTGAGGTGTGTATTTAATAACTAGGGTATTCAGAAAACAGTAAATAAAAGATAATGAGCAGAAGGGGGGAAAAAATAAAAATCAAGGTTTAGAAACAATTGTTCACAATAATGATCGTGGCTCTGCAAGATACGGAGGTAGCACATTAATGCAGCACTCCAGTCAGAAGGCGACAGCTCCGTCTGTCTTTGTCAATCAGGTTGAGGTTTCAGATATTGTAATTGGTAGCAAGTTTCCTAATCTCAACCTGCCAGGCAAGAAACGTTCAACAAAAGCTCCATCCCCCAAATATAATGAAATTTGAAGAGAGGAATTTTCTAATATTGGCAACGTGAAGCAAGATCACAGGTTGGGTTGACAGCTTTATTATGCTAAACTGACAAAAACATTACGCGCCGGTCAGTACTAAAAAGGGTGGTTTTCATGAGCAGGATGGAAATACAAAGCACTGAGAAACTCTGATGAACTTCTACTTTTATCTCATTGGTGCAGCATATGAGCTCAGACATCGCAAAGTCTCCTGGCCCATGTAGAAAATGAGAAATAAATATATATATATATATTATATATCTTGATTTTATACTCAGGTCTCCTGCTGCACCAGTCTGGGGGAAACTGCAAGAACCCAACATCGTGGCTGAATATCCATAAAGGAAAAAAAAGGCAACAATAACTTTGCAGAGATAAAAAAGACACCAGTAACTTCAAAGAGATAATGCAATTCATTAATAATTACATGATATGCTAGTATGATTCGAATGGAAGCCATGTATTTTAGTGCTCCACAGAATCACAAGGTTGGAAAAGATCTTTAAGATCATCAAGTCCAACTGTTCCTGTCCTGTGCTAAACCAGATCCCTGAGCACCTCATCTCCCCGGCTGTTAAACACATCCAGGGAAGGTGAATCAACCCTTCCGTGCGCAGCCTGTTCCACAGCCTCACAACTCTTTCAGGGAAGAACATTTCCCTCACAACTGAGCTGACCCTGCCCTGGCACAGCTTGAGCCCATTGCCCCTTGTCCCATCTCCTGTCCCCTGGCTGAAGAGACCATCACCCACCTCTCTACAACCTCCCTTCAGGTAGTTGTAGGCAGCAATAAGGTCTCCCCTCAGCCTCCTCTTCTCCAGGCTCAAAATCCCCAGATCCCTCAGCCGCTCCTCAGAGAATTTGCCCTCCAGCCCCTTCCCCAGACTGGCTGCCCTTCTCTGGACATGCTACAGGACCTCAATGTCCTTTTTATGGTGAGGAGACCAGAACTGGACACAGCACGTGAGGTGCAGCCTCACCAATGCCGAGTACAGGGGCACAATCACCTCCCCAGACCTACTGGCCACATTGTTTCTGATACAAACTAGGATGCCATTGGTCTTCCTGGCCACCTGAGCACACTGCTGGCTCATATTCAGTCAGCAGATCCAGCCTGAAGTCTTGAAACACGGTACCTATATTACTGCTATTGGATTTTGAAAGACATGAAAGAACACAGAACAAATGTGCAGAGAGTAAACATGTTTGCTCTAGCGAATACAAACTTCTAAACACAAGAGGTGAGAGCCGACTCATCCCCTGGTTATGAAATCCTTGCTGATACAGTCATGCAGAATCGAAGTAAACAGACTGATAAAACAAACAGAAATGAAAATATTTTAAACTCCTAAAATACATTGTAGGAAAGAAAAACGTTTGTGGTTATTATCTGGCATTGTAACATTCCCCCCCCCCCACCAGTTATCTACATCTTGCAAACTACAGTTTACAAAAAACCTGCAGTAAACAGATTCTGATTATTTGGTTGTTGAGACGTGACAAGGTAAACAAGACTCTAAAGCATCTGAACAAATGTGGGACTCACATTGTTTCCATCTTAGCACTTCTGTTCTTTATAAACACCTACAAAAAAGCCAATACTTGGCTGTGAAGCTGAACTGTATATCATCTTTTCTGAGCGCTGGGGCTATCACTGCAAAGCATGTTGGGCCGTTCTAAGCTTTGAATAGAAAAAAGGAAGAGATCATTAAATTATAATTTCCCCACACAATTGGTATAAGCATTTCCTACCAACAGGATTAGTAGGAACGCAAGATCCCAGAATAAAGCTGCTCAGCAGTGAGGATGGCAGTTTAGTGTCTAGTAAATTTGATTTCTCTGAAAATCCTGACACATCATAATAGCAAAATCCTATTTACTGTAGCAAGTAGGATGGATAATACTATTTAACACCTGGTATAGTATGTGCCATCAGCTCCCAGCTTTGTGCTCTGTGTGCTCATCTTACCTTAAGGTTAATGCTCCTTGACAGCCTACATGGTAAGTAGAATCCCCAAATTAAGTGCCGAACCTACGATTTGCAAATCCTTCCTCAAAATTTAAGCCATGAAAAAAAATGGCTGCAGATAAGAGGATCACATTTCAAGAACTTATGTCTATATTCCCAGGCTCTGATCTGGCAGTAAGCCCTGTGTATACGGTGCTGGAATCTCCCTGCACAAAGGCCACTCAAGTCAGTAAGGACACATGTGGAAATTACAGAATCCACAAGGATGAAATGCCAGGGCAATAACTTGTTGACTGCTAAAGCTGTGCTGTGTCTAACGTCATCACAGAATCATAGGGGTTGGAAGGGATCTTGAGAGATCCAGGTCCAACCCCCCTGCCAAAGCAGCTCCCCAGCTCATATTGCACAGACAGGTGCCCAGATGGGGCTGGAATCTCTTCAGAGAAGGAGACTCCACACCCCCTGGGCAGCCTGTCCCAGGGCTCCCTCACCCTCACTGTGTAAAAGTTCTTCCACATGTTGGTGCGGAACTTCCTGTGCTCCAACTTGCAGCCATTGCCCCTTGTCCTGTCTCCACAGACCACTGAGAAGAGGCTGGCCATTTCCCCCTGCATCCCATACTTCAGATATTTATGAACATTAATAAGGTCCCCCCTTAGTTTTCTTTTCTGTAGGCTGAACAGCCCCAGCTCACTCAGCCTTTCCTCACAGGGGAGATGCTCCAGGCCCTTAATCCTCTTTGTAGCCTCCTCTGGACTCTTTCCATGACATCCCTGTCTTTTTATAGCAGGGAGCCCAGAACTGGACACAAATGCTGAAATATGCAAATGCTAAGGGAGTAATTTCATTACCATGTTCACATGTTTACTGCTTAATACTTACTGAATTACTTCTAGGAACTCACAAGCACAGAAATTTAGCTCAACTGAAAAATACCCTGATTAATATGGGGGTACGGATCTTGCTCATTCATGCTCATAAGCTAAGTAGTTGTGTCATACAGCAGTGTATTAAAATTAATTTCCTTCTGCTCCCATGACTAGGGGCATGATTCTCATAACGATGTGTAATAGTATTAAGAAGCAACGTAACGTGAAAGGAGTTGCATTTGTCGAAGGTAATTTGAACTAGGGAAAGTTGTATCTTTCTTGAAGCAAGAGAAGCAGGTGTTGATACACCTGATAGAACCTGAGGGAACGGTGTGAAGCTGCACCAGGGGAAGTTTAGATTGGCTGTTAGAGTTTCTGTCCTAAGAGGGGGTTGGGCACTGGCACAGGCTCCCCAGGGAAGCGGTCACAGCCCTGAGCTGGGCTGAGGGCAAGAAGCGTCTGGACGATGCCCTCAGTGCCACCTCTGACTGGGCTGGGGCTGTGTGGAGCCAGGAGTGGGACTGGATGATCCTCGTGGGTTCCTTTCCAACTCAGGAGATTCTGTGGTTCTGTGACTGTGACTGTCTGTGTGACACCAAAACTACAGACTTAAGAGGGAGCAAAAATGTTCTGAGGCAAAAGCATCTGGGTGCCAACTGCTCTGTAGATAGAATTAATGCGACTGTTGATGGTGACTGGAACCTACACATCACAGCAACATCAGACATGTAAGGATGGTTAGGAAGTCTATAGCCACTGGGGCTTGGAATTGACCTTGACTCTGGCGGCACAGTGGAAGGATGATGGACATGGGGGAGCTGAACAGACAAGTGATGAATACAACAGGACAGAAGCGTGTGACTGAGTGTGTGTGGGTATACACATGAAACCACGTTAGAGAAAAAGGTCAAGAGGACTGTTCTTCAAAGCATCCAGCTGCGTATTCTACCCAAAACATTCATTTTTCTTCCTCTTGTGCTATTTTAAAAGAAAAATCTATTGGTTTAAAATACAACTAACACCAACTTAAAGTAAATAATTATGTAGGGTACTCAAACACTAATAATTTGAATACCATCTTCTGGGTTTGGGATTTTTTTCTCTAGCCAAGCAGCACCATTAGCCTTTCAGCAGACAATAAGCAACACTGGTAATTTTTTTCTCAAAGCTTAATGTGCAAACTCTTAAATAACCACTTCCCACCCCAGTCAGATATACACTATGAGAAGGTTATCCTTTAACTCCTTTGTTAAACTATCTCATTTCGCTTTGCTGTAATAACTCATAGCTTATGTGATATCTTTGACCTAGAAACACTGGCAGCTGTTAGGGGAATCGCTGGGTTTTTAGGAAGTATCAAAAGGTTTTTAGCACATAAACCAAATTTATGAACAGATACCGCCCTGGAGAATAGAATTGTTTATGTTTTAGTATCGCAGCTGTCACTGGTGCACAGTTATTTTGTCCTGTATTAATCCCCTGAAAAGGTTGAGCATCTTCACTCAGTCACTGAAATATTTCATAATTGACAGACTTCATCTGGCACTGAATATGTATAATAATTTTCTCCATAAGGAGCACACTGCGCTGACACTAATCTGTTCTGTTGTCGTCTCCCTTTATTATCAATGTCTGCATTGTTTTTTCAGAAGCATTGAAGAACACAAATACAAAGCTTCTAATTGAAAAAAGCTAGGTAATCAAAAAGCCAATTAATCACACAGATGAGCTCTGACACTCAATGATGCAACAGACAGAAATACCGCATACGCATAACTGAAGTATTTTTAAAGTGTGCTTATTTGATGTAAAAATGATCTGAGAATGTAATTAGCATTCTTTGTCACAGGTGACAGACTCATATTGCACATTTCTTCATGCTGACATTACTTCTCTTCTCCCACCTTGCTTCCCAGTCTGATCTTTTCTCCGCTGCACAGCCCATTCCCTGACTCTGTGTACCTAGCACTGAAATCAGGACAAGTTTAGGAACAAATAAGCAGCCTATTATTGTGCTCTGTAATTTCCAAAATGTTAGGCCTTTCCAGACCTGCCTTTTTTTTTTCCCCCTTAAAGCTTTATTTCCATCCCAGTGCTCTAAAATCACCAATCCTGAAAGTCACAAATGACCTTAGTAACGGCTGCGGGCACCAGCCTCAGTGAAGCCGGGATTGCAGGAGATGTGACCTCTCTGCTTTTGCAGGTTTTCATTCTGTAATCTCCACATCTCTGAAAAAGTTCAAAGCCGGATTTGGAGCACAGAGTTCACCTCCTTTTAGAGCTCAACAACTCTTTTTTGTGCAGAAGAGATATGCACATGGACTTGGCAAAGCAAAGCTTTCTCAGCTCACAAATAAAAAGTCAGAATTGGAGAAACCAGCCTTAATACCATGAGAGCTCCAGCCTGAAGACAGAGCAAACATCATCCATGGCACAGGACAGTCAATTCAGAACTGCCCACTGTAGTCTTATGTAATAATGTTGTAGTCTTGGAGACTTCCAAGCCCAAGAAGAGAAAGCAGGAGATGGCAGAGTTCAACTAATCCACATCACTTGAGGGACAACCCTTCAGTCATACTCAAATAGAGTCATTTAAAGTTGATTATCTCACTTACACACAACACTGATACATTGACACACATGTTAACATGTGATTCCACATCGGAAGTCTTCAATTAGTAGGAGCAAGAGAAGGCAATGTGTTGGACACCTACTTTAACATTAAAAGTAACTCAGAAAAAAATCTGATTTGCTGCACAGAACCTTAAAAAGGTGAAATAAAAGCTTTCAAACAAAGAATCCCAGTTAATTACACCCTCTTTGCCATTAATTACTCCAGTACTACTTGCACTGTAACGATAACCCAGTAGGCTGATAACTAAGAGCAGAGATACAACCACTCTGCAAGAAGCCAGCTTGGAGGAGATAATGCAGACACTTTTTCCTCTAACACCAGCCAATAATTTGAGAATAAGGAAGGTATTCTGTGGGGTTTTTGTGTGTGTGAAGGAATCTAATTATTAACTGTTTAAATAATGCACAGTTTTTGAATCATTAAACTAATTTACCCTCATCCTTTCAAACTACTTTTCATTGCTAAGAACATGGCTTCATTAATGTCATCTTCAAAAAGGTAGGACAAAACACTGAGACAGTATCTGATATGCCCTCTATTTAAAATATTCATTAAGACCAATTATACACACTGATAATTCATGCAACATGCTCTTCTTCTTAATCCATAAAAACAAGGGGGTTTTCTTCTACCCTGCTAAGCTGCATAAATGAATACATATTGCATTAATACAGTTTTCAAAACCAACTAAAAAAAGGTCCAAATTAGTCAACAATAGGTAGGCAAAGGAAGAAGGCAGAGAGAAAGGAGGCAAATGTATTTGGGCTGAAGGTTACAACCAACCTGAGATGTAGGAAATGATGACAGCAGCAATTAATGTCCTATAAAATACTACCCTACACAGGATGAGAATGTTAACAGCAATATGCCACAACATTTCTTATTAAACACCTTGTGAGCACTTTATGCAGCTTAGCAAATTGTTCTGAACACTTCAGTTTTAAGTCTACTGTGAAAAAAAGATGCAGAAGTGCTTTGTAAACATGGAGTAAACAACTTGGCGATTAACTTTAAAACATTGCACATACTGGTGGTTTTTAGAGGAACCACTAACTCCACCCAACAAAACCAACTGTGGACTCCAAGGACAGCTGATGCTCAGTACGTAGCTGCACACTTCACATGCAATTTTAAGATTACTTGGTGATGTTCATTCACTTACACTGGCTCTTCATTGCTGGTGGTATAAAAATAACCTTGTTGGGATTCTTTCTCTATATACAAGGAAAGGCTGAAAGAACTGGGGCTGTTCAGCCTGGAGAAAAGAAGCCTGAGAGGGGATCTGATCAATGGTTATCAATAGCTGAAGGGTGGGACACAGGGGGAAATGGCCAGTCTCTTCTCAGTGTCTGTGGGGACAGGACAAGGGGCAATGGCTTCAAGTTGGAGCATAGAAGTTCTGCACCAATATGAGGAAGAACTTTTTCACAGTAAGGACGAGGGAGCCCTGGGACAGGCTGCCCAGTGGGGTGTGGAGTCTCCTTCTCTGGAGATATTCCAGCCCCATCTGGACACCGACCTGGGTGACCTGAGCTAGGGACCCTGCTTTGGCAGAGGGGTTGGACCTGATGATCTCTTGAGGTCCCTTCCAACCCCTACAACTCCGTGATGCTGTGATGTGATTACTACAACAGATGAAATCTCACTGCAAATGAGATAACATAGGAACGAAAATATTCTCAACATTAAAGCCTCTATCTTGTCAATATTAAGTCAGATACAGTGGCAGTTAATATTTAAAAAAAAAGCCCATTCTGGCCATAGTTTTAATCTTGATCTCCTTGGAAAAGTCATCTTGTTTAATAGTAAAAAACATAACCAGCAAGTCAGTAGCAGAAATGAACAGAAAGCTCTTCATTAAAAGGGAAGGGAGGCTTACCCTTTCTTCCAGTCGAGCCAGCTGCTCTTTGTAGTAAGCATCATGCTTCTTCAGTTCTCTGTCTTTCTCTTCCAGCTGCCTGGCCTAAAAAAAGAAATAGAAAGATAAAACTGGATCAAGAAAGAGCTTCACTTGCAAAGGAAAACATCTATGACGAATTGTACCAGTAGGGAATATACAGAGACAGAGATCTGCAGTCTATTAGTTTTTGCCAAACAGTACATTAATAAGATGATGATTGCAGCATTGAAAATGTAAAGAGATTGTCTATTGTACTGGGGTTTTTTTTCCCTTCCCTCCTCAACAGCTGTGCCACAGTTTGTCCAAATGGATTTGGAACCGTCCTGAAGAAGGAACCAAGCATATACCCTGCTGAGACTTCCATTTATTTATTTATTTATAATTAACTTGGCAGATCGTTTCTGAACTTTGGGAAATTTGCTCAACCTACCCCAAAAAATGTCCACAGAGCATGAATATTTAGCTTTATTTGTTGACCTTTACTAAGTGGACATGTTGACATGATAACAGCTGAACGTGCATCCACATAGATGTAGGCTGTGGTAAGAAGAATTTAATAAGCAGCTGGTTTTCCTCTAAAGCTCCAATTCAGGAATGTATTTAGGATGTGCTCAAATTCAAACACATGAATGTTTAGAAAGACCCAAGTGCTTACATATGTGCAAAAGCAGAACTAAAAAGTACATCTAGAAACTCTTCTATACTCTTTATCTAGTCATCATTCCTCTGGAAAATCCTAGATTGGTTAAGTATCCAACTGAGTAAGCTGAAACCCTTTATTTTAGGATCACCCCCAGTAACTTAAAATAATAGAGAAGAATTTTAAACATTTATCTTTTGAATACAAGTATGACTTGAGTATCCACTTAAGAGGCACTGCTTCCAGCACTCCTGAGCAAGTTGACTTCTTCTGGCTTTTCATAGAATCCTAGAATGGGCTGGATTGGAAGGGACCCCAAGGATCACAGAGCTCCAACCCCCCTGCCACAAGCAGGGCCACCAACCTCCAGGCCTGGATCTATACAAGGTTGCCCAGGGCCCATCCAACCTGGCCCTGAACCCTGCCAGGTGTCTCATCTGTGGTACGTACCGATATTAGTATTAAACGGACTCATTAAGAATCCTAAAATGCATTAAAATAGCACACATGACCACAGAACACACTAAAAATGTACAAGTCCTCCAGAGGAAATACTAGACAAGTGATTTTTAACAAGCTACAGAGGATTTAATACCTAAATTATCAGTGCAAATTCATTCCGGGCTCGTAATGTTTTTATAATAAAACACCTTTAGTGAATAATAATTAACTACCAGTGGTCATTACTACAAATGCCTGTTCCACGTTAGTCATTTACCTCTTAACATATTATTTTCAGCCAGGTACCAATACTACAAAGTTCCTATTTTAGCAGCATCAGGTAAAATGGTAAGCCAATGTACTCTGTCTACTAAAGATGGTATCTCCAGCTCACGTTCACAGAAGCATGTCACAAAACTCACACCACCCACTGGGCTAGACTTGCACACATACAGGACTTAATCCTCTTTGCCCAAATTAGTTGATTGGGTTTTAGCAAAGAATCAAAGAATAAAAAACCTAAAATCCCCAAGCTTTGGATTTTTGGTTGTTCCTTATTTAAGTACTTACCTTTGCTTCTATATCCTGAAGCATGTAAAAAAACCACACAAAAACTCAAATTAAATGTATTCTATAATTGTGACTAGAACAATTAAGAGATTTGCATTCAAGTCAGGCTTATCTGTAATCTAGAAGAACGCTGAAAACTGGTTGTTGGAGTTTTTTTTGTCATCCTACCTCATCAATAACATCCCTGCTCATCAAAAAACCAGTCAAATTTTAATTTCACTTGATTGAACCAAACCTTGCCCTCTGCCAGCCAACCTACCTTTAGTACAGTGCCATGGAGCACATATCCTGCCCACCACCATTTATATCACCCTTTATTCAACACAGAAAACTAATTTAAGGTTTTTCCAGAGCTGATTTACACTGAATACCCTACAGCCTAACTACCATGGTTTGTATCGATCACGGTTTTCCCTTTTTCTACATAATCCCTGCATCAGCTCTCAAAACTTCTACTTGCTGTGGTCACAGAAACAGCTAAAAATTCACTGCAGGTTGTACCTCTCCAAACAATCTTCAAATAACTAATATTCCATTGTGTTATTGCTACAGTCCCCCTAATAAAATAGCTTCAATTCTAGGTT
This sequence comes from Gallinula chloropus, assembly GCF_964237585.1. Lineage (NCBI taxonomy): Eukaryota > Metazoa > Chordata > Aves > Gruiformes > Rallidae > Gallinula > Gallinula chloropus. Next base: position 2,772,088 of record NC_140085.1, on the reverse strand, counting down.
ATTTTGGGTTTAGTTTAGGATTTGATTTAGATTTAAAGGAGTTATAGCAGCTATGAGAACATAAAGCACGTTAAGGCCCTTAGAAATAGGTAACAAAGATGCTGTGTGCCTTTATCACTATGGAAAATCGTTATGGATTCTGAATTAAAACAATGGGTACTGGTTATGGACCCTGCATCAAAGCAATAGGTACAAGAATAAACTGGTTGTGGTTATGAAAAACCAGCTGAAGAGGACATGAGGATGCACAAGAATGGGGTTCACTCATGGACACGGTGAGGAAGACTATCGATGACCACCAGAGGACCCCAGCTCAACATAACTACACATGCCTGGAGGACATTTACATATGACAATGATTGCCAGGAAATAACATAAATATGCTAATCATCCCCCTCCCCTCTTTGTATTTAAAACAATCAGCATAGTTAACCAATGATTTTTACAGAATAAGAATATAGATAAAGTGCAGCAATCAAAAGCCAATCATTGCAAAGATCAAGCTAAGAAGCGAGCATTTTTGTGCAATGATTTTACTAAAAATTGTAAAAATATGCTGTGTTTTATACTTGAGGGTGAACACATCTTTGGTGGAGCTATAGAATCATAGAATGGTCTGGGTTGGAAGGGACCCCAAGGATCATAGAGTTCCAAACCCCCTGCCATAGGCAGGGACAAGAACCTCCAGGAGCTACACAAGGTTGCCCAGGGCCCCATCCAACCTGGTCTTGAACACCTCCAGGGCCAGGGCATCCACCACCTCTCTGGGCAGCCTGTTCCAGCACCTCACCACTCTCTCTGTAAAAACTTCCCTTTAATATCAAATCTAAACCTCTCCTCCTTTAGCTTTAATCTATCCCCCTTGTCCTGCCATTATCTACCCTTTTAAAAAGTCAATCCCCCTCCTGTTTCTCTGCTCCCTTCAGGCACTGGGAGGCTGCAATGAGGTCCCCCCCCAGCCTTCTCTTCTCCAGGCTGAACAAGCCCAGCTCCCTCAGCCTCTCTTTATAGGGGAGCTGCTCCAGCCCATGTTCCCCAGCGCTGGAATGAAAGAAGTACCTGCTTATCTGCCTTGAGTAGGTAAGTTCCTTGTGATTGCAACTGCTGACACTATCACAGTTACCCATACAGGAATATTTTATTTAGAACCGCCTCAGGACGCCTGAAATTTCTGGAACTCAAGTGCTGCTTTTATGCAAGTGGAGTTAAATAGGCCGGTGACAAAGAAAAGGTAAAACTAATGTCCCATAACTCTCGTGAGAACTCAGTTCAATTTCAGTCCCTACAATTCAATAGCGTTTCACACATTTCTCCCGATGACCCGAAACCAAGCAGCAAATCTGACATTGGAAAGCCAATCAAATATAATAAAAGCCATGTAAGAGCATCATGACTTAATTCACTCTCTCCTTTACTGATAATTCACAAGGGCAGAAATTTTCAGGGTCAAGGGCACACCAGCAATGCAGCTGATGAAATCCATCCTCTCCTTCAGGTTCAACTGATCCCTGAGCATCAATTCGTTCCATCCCACAGAATCACAGAATCACAGAACATTAGGAGTTGGAAGGGACCTCAAAAGCTCATCCAGTCCACCCCCCCAGCCAGAGCAGGATCAGCTAGACTAAATCACACAGATGGGTTTGAATGTCTCCAGAGAAGGAGATTCCACAACCTCTCTGGGCAGCCTGTCCCAGTGCTCCATCAACCTCACAGGGAAAAAGTTCCAGCTTGCCCCAAGTTGCCCCATGTCCTATCACTGGCGATCAGAAATAAACATTAGCAGGAGATTAGCTGATTAGCTGATACTTCCTTTCCTAGATAAAAGGAGGGAAAGAATGAGAGGCAATCTTCACAACTGCTGCAAATCTCTTCACAAAGATGACAAATAACCTGAGGTTCAACCCAAAGATCCCTTGCCAAACTTCTACAACAACGCCCAAAACACCTACAAGTGTTTAACACCATACATCGCTTTTCTACCAAGCAACAAGCAATAGGACCAGAAGAATTAAGAAGGACACTGAGGTCCTGGAGCAAGTTCAGAGAAGGGCAAACAGGCTGTGGAAGGAGCAGGAGGTCAAATCCTATGAGGAGCAGCTGAGGGAGCTGGGGGTGTTGAGCCTGGAGAAGAGGAGGCTGAGGGGAGACCTTATCACCACCTACACTGACCTGACAGGAGGGTGTAGAGAGGTGGGCGATGATCTCTTCAGCCAGGGGACAGGAGATGGGACAAGGGGAAATGGCCTCAAGCTGCACCAGGGCAGGGTCAGCTCAGATGTTAGAAAGAAAACATTTTACTGAAAGAGACATTGGGGCCTGGAACAGGCTGCCCAGGGAGGGGTTGAGTCACCATTCCTGGATGTGTTTAACAGACAGGTAGATGAGGTACTTAGGGATATGGTTTAGCACAGGACAGGAATGGTTGGACTTGATCTTAAAGGTCTTTTCCAACCTTGTGATTCTGTGATCGTAAATACTTACATCAGGACACATTCAGATCTAGCCTAGATGTTTTTTTTAAAAGAAGAGTAACATGTGGACATCAGGGTTGTGTTTTTCATTAAAACTCTTCACAGTTGACTTAGGGTTGGCATACATGTGAGCTTTGAAAGTGTTTAAAAACTTCCACGAAATTTCAACTGATTAAGATAAATTCTCAGTGACTGATGTCTAGGAAACTAACAACACTCCTACCAAAATGCTCAAACCCTCCCTTAAGAGGAGATCACAAGTTGCCCAAACTTCTTCATAGAAGAGAAATATGGAGAATGAAAGACAAGAAAGCTGAACGAAAAAGAAAACCCCTAACTAAATATCCCAAATCACCCAGCATATTGCTCAGAACATCACTGTAACAGAGAAATTCAAACAGAAAACACAAAGATTAAAAAATGACAACTTCAAAACTTCTAGAATGTGGATTTCTACAAAACTACCATGAGATACTCCCACCAGAAATGTATGCTTCAGCTCTCACACCATACCGATGTTTAAGCTGGATCATTTCAGGCACTGCATCTGCAAGTCAAATGCACGGTACTATCCCATTACAAGGGTCAGCAGAAATAAAGCATAAAGTACTAAAATCTCAGATTAAATGGAATTAGAGTCATAAAACATTCATATTTCTACAAATATTTGAGCACAGATAGGTAAAAGCTGTAATTTTGTTCAAAAGTGCTGCTTTTGAGATTCACATCTACTAATCTGCAATTGTACCTCATATAGATACAGTTAATTGAGGCAGTTTTACGTTGGCAAAGCTGTCCAGAAGACCTCTGAGTTTGGATTCTTTTAATCTATGTCTTGCTTGCTGATCAAATACTGTTCAAATTAAAGAAATGGATGTGTTTAATGGAATCTGATAACTATATGAAAGGCAAAGTGAGCGGGCAAATGCAAACTACATTTGTTCAAAGGACCTGAAAGCCATTTTTTACCCTTCAAAGTTGGTTTTCCACTGGAAAGTTTGGTCAACTTCCAGGTTTGTTCTTTGGGTTTGGGTTCCTGTCCCCCAAAATAATCCCCCAAAGGATCAAGTTAGGAAAGCTAAAGACTTGATAGAATTAAACTGACCAGGGACATCAAGGGCAACAAGAAAAGCTTCTATAGGTATGTCAGTGATAACAGGAAGAGGGGGTAAAATGTGGACCCTCTCCAGAAGAAGACCTGATTACCCAGGATATAGAGAAGACTGAGGTACTCAGTGACTTTTTTGCCTCAGTCTTCACCAGCAACTCCTTTAGCCACATTTCCCAGGCCTCAAAAGGCAAAGGCAAGGGCTGGGAGAATGAAGAACTGCCATTGTAGACAATCAAGTTTGAGACTGACCACCACAGGAACCTGAAGGTGCACAAGTCCATGGGTCCCAAGGGAACTGGTGCATGAGGTTGGAGTCACTATTCATCACAGTTGGGAAATTATGGCAGTCCAGTGAAGTTTCCACTGACTGAAAAAGAGGAAACACAACCCCCATTTTTAAAAAGGGAAAAGACAAAGAGCCAGGGAACTAAGTCTCACCTCAGTGCCCAGCAAGATCATAGAGCAGACCCTCTTTCAGGCACATGGAAAGTACAGAGGTCACTGGTGACAGACAACACAGCTTCTCTAAGGGCAAATGATGCTAACCAAATCTGGTGGCATTCTGTGATGGGGTTATAGCGTTGGTGGGTAAGGGAAGAGAAACTGATGTCATCTACCTGGACTTGTCCAAAGCATCTGACTCTGTCCTGCCCAACATCATTGTCTCTAAATTGGAGCAGCATGGATCTGATGGATGGACCATTTGGTGTATAAGGAACTGGCTGGATAGTCACACTCAAAATGTTGCAGTCAACAACACAACGTTTGAGTGGGCACAAGTGATGAGTGACATTCCTCAGGGGTCAGTATTGGGACCAGCGTTGTTTAACATCTTTATGGTGACACAGTGGGATTGAGTGCACCCTCAGAAAGACTGTCAACACCAATGTCTGTGATGTACAATGACAAAGACTGACATGCTGGTGGGAAGGGTTCTAAAGGGACCTTGACAGGCTGAGAGGTGGGCATGTGTGAACTCCATGAAGTTCAACAAAGCCAAGTGCAAGACCCTGCACATGGGTCAGTGCAATCCCAAGCACAACAACAGGGTGGGCAGAGAATGGACTGACAGCAGCCCTGAGGAGAAGGACTTTGGGGAGATGGTAGAGAAGCAGCTCAACGTGTCCCAGCCAAGTGCACTGGCAGCCCAGAAAGCCAACCACAGCCAGGGCTGCATCCCCAGCAGTGTGACCATCAGCTCAAGGAAGGGGATTCTCCCTCTCTACTCTGCTTGGTGAGACCTCAGCTGGAGTAACTGCATCCAGCTCAGGCGTATTCAGGACAAGAAGGATATGGAACTGTTGGAGCATGTCCAGAGAAGGCCACAAAGATGATCCAAGGGCTGGAGCACCTCTGCTCTGGAAACAGGCTGAGAGAGTTGGGGAAGAAAAGACTCTGGGGAGACCTCAGAGTACTTCAGGTACTGTAAGGGGCTCCAGGGAAGATGGAGCTGGACTAGTTATAAGGGTATGGAGTAATAGGACAAGGGGGAGTGGCCTTAAATTGAAGTAGGGGACATTTAGATTATATATTAGGAAGAAATTCTTTCCTGTGAGGGTGGGGAAGCCCTGGCACAGGGTGCCCAGAGAAGCTGTGGCTGCCCCTGGATCCCTGTCAGGGTTCAAGGCCAAGTTGGATGGGACTTTGATCAACCTGGGCTCGTGAACCGTGTCTCTGCCTATGGACACTTCCAACCCAAAGCAGCCTGTGATTCTACGAATTCATCATCAAAACATCTGGATTTTACTGAACTACAGATATGAGAGGGGGAAGCAGCAAATTATAGTCACGCTGCTTATTGCCCTGACTCTACCAAAGGTTTCATATCACTGATAAAGTAGAACTATTATAAGACTATTAAATAACACATTTCTCCAATGGTTTCGTTCCCTAGATTGTGAAAGTAACTGGAATATTTAGTAGGCCAGCAACCAACCTCAGAAGAAAAGGTTCTTTCATACAACCACCACCCCAGCACTTGTACAGGAATGCAGACACAGCAGAGTTTTAAAAGAAATAAAACCCATTCCTTCATCCAGGAGACAATATAAATATGCCAACATGAGAGAATTCACTGCAGAAATAAAACCCTGCGAGGTAGTATAGTATTTATGGGGCCACAGCCACACGATCCCAGTGAATATCAATTAGCCGTAACAAAATAATTAACAGTAGCCATGTATTCAATTAGCTGAATGCTGCACTTTAGTTGTAAATGAGCTATTGGAACAGGTTCGTTGCTTCTTCACAAAGTAACTCTAATGAACAAAGCGTTTGCTTGGGTGGTATTTAGAAAGCAGCTTCAGAAGGTCACCTGTCTTGTTCCCAAGACTTCCCAAAATGAAAACCTAAAAATAGATGACTAATACTAAATACAGGATCTTCAGAGTCACTAGGAAGCTGGAAATTGGAAATGATGTCTAGGAAAACAGAGGAAGTATTTTGGGACATAACCCAAAATACTGGCTGGAGACCTGATGGTGAAGGACCTGGGGGTGTTGGGTGACTGCCGACTGAATATGAGCCAGCAGTGTGCCTGGGTGGCCAAGAAGGTCAATGGCATCCTGGCTTGTATCAGACACAGCATGGTCAGTAGGTCTGGGGAGGTGATTCTGCCCCTGTACTGGGCACTGGGGAGGCTGCACCTCGAGTGCTGTGTCCAGTTCTGGGCTCCTCACCATAAAAAGGGCATTGAGGTCCTGGAGTGAGTCCAGAAAAAGGCAACCAGGCTGGGGAAGGGGCTGGAGGGCAAATCCTCTGAGGAGCAGCTGAGGGAGCTGGGGGTGTTCAGCCTGGAGAAGAGGAGGCTGAGAGGAGACCTTATCACCACCTACAGTGACCTGACAAGAGGGTGTAGAGAGGTGGGTGATGGTCTTTTCAGCCATGGGACAGGAGATGGGACAAGGGGGAAATGGAACAAAGCTGCACCAGGGCAGGGTCAGCTCAGATGTGAGGGAAAAGTTCTTCCCTGAAAGAGTCATGAGGATGTGGAACAGGCTGCCCAGGAAGGGGGTTGAGTCACCATCCCTGGATCTGTTTAACACAGGTAGATGAGGTTCTTAGGGATATGGTTTAGCATAGGATAGGAACAGTTGGACTTGATCTTAAAGGTTTTTTCCAACCTTGTGATTCTGTGATTCTGTGAGATGGGATGAAGATTTCAAGGCCAATCTGGGTTTTGCTTTCAAAAGCAGCACCTGGATTTAGCACAGCACCTATAGGAGTTTCCAACTCTACAAAAACTTCCTGCTCCTCACCCTGTACACAACTGCAGGGATACTCGCAGAGCAGTCTGATGATGCAGGCAAACCCTTCTCAAGCTGGATGCAAGAGATCCACATTAATTTCATCCTTCATAAGGCAGAACAGGGCAAATCAGTAGATAATTGAAAAGAAATGTTTAATAATTAGCTTTAAACAAATCCCTGTAGCAGGACACAGCAAGGTTTGAGGTGCGTGCAGTCTGTTACTGCAATTCTTTAAGGAGTTGCAGGGGATCACAGAATCATAGAATCATAGAATGGTCTGGGTTGGAAGGGACCCCAAGGATCACAGAGCTCCAACCCCCCTACCACAGGCAGGGACACCAACCTCCAGGCCTGGAGCTACACCAGGCTGCCCAGGGCCCCATCCAACCTGGCCTTGAAGACCTCCAGGGCCAGGGCATCCACCACCTCTCTGGACAGCCTGTTCCAGCCCCTCACCACTCTCTCTGTAAAAAACTTCCCCCTGATATCTAATCTAAACCTTCCCTCCTTCAGCTTCATTCCACCCCCCTTGTCCTGCCAGTCTCTGCCCTTTTAAAAAGCTGATTCCCCTCCTGCTTCTTTGCTCCCTTCAGGGACTGGAAGGCTGCAATGAGGTCCCCCTGTAGCCTCCTCTTCTCCTGGCTAGGAATAAGCCATTATCAGGTAGTTGAGGAGAAATTTGTAGGCAGATTTCAAAATGAAGTCATGAAGCGTTCAGCAGGTCCAGGTTCACAGCTGCCCCTCGGTGCAGACTGCAAGCTCCAAATTCAGTACCATCAACTGAGTTTACAGAAGACCTACAAGATGACTTCAATTTGCATTTTGCTGGCAGAGAAGAATAATCTCTTTCAAAATAGAGTCCAGTTTTACACTACATTTATAAAGCACCATCAGTCATCCAAAAGTGCTCTCCCTAGGTCTTGCTAAGCTGCTTCATGGCCATTTCTTCACCAGCCCTGAAAAGCAGAAGGGGAGTGTGTCCAAGCACAATTAGAGGCTGGGTGGAGAATGGACTGAGAGAAGCCCTGAGGAGGACTTGGGAGTGCTGATCAATAACAAGCTTAACATGAGCCAACAGTGTGTGCTAGCAGCTCTGGTGGCCAACCATGTCCTGGGCTGTACCAAAGACAGCGTGGCCAGCAGATTGAGGCAGAGGGTTGTGCCCCTCTACTCTGATCTCTTGAGACCCCACCTGGAGTACTGCATCCAGCTCTGCAGTCCCCAGTAGAGGAAAGACATGGAACTGTTGGAATGAGCTTAGAGGAAGCCATAAAGATGATCAGGGGGCTGGAGCATCCCTCCTATGAATACAGGATGAGAAAGTTGCACTTGTTCAGTCTGGAGAAGAGAAGGCTCTGGGGTGACTTCATTGTGACCTACCAATACTTAAAGGCACCCACAGGAAATGGGGAGAGGGACTGTTCACCAGGGAGTGCAGTGATAGGACAAGGGGCAATGGCTTCAAGCTGAAAGAGGGCAGGGTTAGATTAGATGTTAGGAAGAAATTCTTTGCTATGAGGGTGGGGAGGCCCTGGCACAGGGTGTCCAGAGAGGTTGTGGAAGTCCCTGGAAATGTTCAAGGCCAAGTTGCATGAGGCTTTGGGCACCCTAGGCTAGTGTAGGGTGTCCCTGCCCGTGGCAGGGGGGTTGGAACTAGATGGGCTTTGAGGTCTCTTCCAACCCAAAGCATTCTGTGATTCTAAGTGGATAACCAAGGAACTGGTTCTCCCAAGCCACATTCCAGGCTGCCAGTGAGACCAGGATGGATCTGGGGGCTGGTAGAGCACCCTGTCACAACAGGTTTACAAGACTCAATGAATTTGCCCGATGAAATGCCAACTACAGTAATGAGGGCTTTTCTCATGGGAAAGGTCACATGAAATATCTAGAGGCCTTCAGGCAGGCCCATGTATTTTCAAGGAAAGGTTAATGGATTAATAGGCAAAAGAAAGCTGCAGCAGAGGGCTGGCCTTCAGCAGCTCCAGAAGTAGGACCATCTCTCAGGAGAACTGCTGGCAGGTCAGGATGGATGTGATGCAACAGTATGGCCAGAAAGCAGATCTCAAAAATAATCTTTCACCATTATGTTTCTGGAGAGTCTGTTTATTTTACAGCTCCTGGGGTTTGCTGGATAAGCACATCTGCATGTTAAATCAGGGTGGGAATTCATGAGCTCATTGACACTGATGTCAATCAGGTACAGACTATGACTGTCACATAGTTCTGGACCTCTCAGTTCAAGAAGGACATAGAATTCCTTGAAAGAGTCCAGTGCAGGTCCACCAAGATGATGAAGGGAGTGGAACACCTTCCTTATGAGGATGGGCTGAGGGAGCTGGGCCTCTTTAGCTTCGAGAAGACTGAGGGGTGACCTTATTAATGTTTATAAATATGTAAAAGGTGAGAGCCAGGAGGATGGAGCCAGGCTCTTCTCAGTGATGGCAGCAGTAGGACAAGGGGCTATGGGTGCAAGCTGGAGCAGAGGAAGTTCCATGTGAATTTAAGGAGAAACTGTGAGGGTGACAGAGCACTGGGACAGGCTGCCCAGAGAGGTTGGGGAGTCTCCTTCTCTGGAGACATTCAAACCCTGCCTGGACACGTTCCTGTGTGATTTAGTCTGGGTGATCCTGCTCTGGCAGGGGGGTTGGACTAGATGGTCTTTTGAGATCCCTTCCAACTCCTGACGTTCTGGGATTCTGTGACTGTGGAACAATTTTTCAGCTTTTCACATCCACTCTATTGCTTTGCCCAGAAACCCTTCTGCAGTGGGCCACCTTCCCCTGTTAGAGACATCCCCACGTGTTCACGTTTGCACGTTGATAGATTCCTACCTCGTACACATTATTAAGGTCAGCAAAACCACAACCTTTGTTCACACCATACAGCATCCCACATTTAATATACATTGGGTTACAACAGTTCTCAATTTTAACCTAATTCAACATATATATACACAGCATTCTGAATGGGCAATAGAAGTAACTTACAGATATTCTTAGTAAAACATCTACTTTTCCCATCCCACCGCCCCCACAATAGTTTCTTTTTGAAGCTAATGCTATTCACAAAAATCATTCCTCAACACAAAAAATGATCCAAACACATCACTTAGGCAAAAAAACCCCTATGTTAACTTCCACTTTTTAAAGGTAGAGAATAGTTAGAAATTAGAAACAGCAGCAACGATAATGCATCGTAAAACATATTCTTTGACAGCTGTAATTAAAACAAGCTTTTGTAATTACCAGGAAATGTGCTACAGTAAATTTTCTAAAAGAATGAAGTCCTAAAAGAATGAGTAGTGAGCATAAAATAAAATCACATTGAGAGTAGGCTAATGGAAAGAATTAAAAAAGCTGAATTTATGAACAAGTTAGGATCTGGTCTGTACAGAACACATGACATTATGCTGCCTTCAGTAAATTTAGATATAGATAAAGGAGAGCAAACCAAAAGTACATTGTGTGAAACAAGAGTTATGGATTCTAATTTCATTTCCAAATGAACATGCAACTGAAATCCAGAGGCACATTGCTCTCCATCAAGAGAGAACTTCACTGACACTCTTGTGCCAACAAGACCTTAGAAGTAAAAAGCTGGACAAGGAAAATGTGGGACACCTGCTGAATGAGGTGGACAATTTAAGGAAAGTCAACACATCTTAAAAGGAACTCAGGAGGTCAGGTAGTTCCTGATTGAAACAGATCCAGTAAGAGGACAAACCTGGTACCTCAAAGTTGTGTCCACTTTGGTTATGAAAATCTCCAAGCATGGAGACTGAACAACCCCTATAATGTCTTATTCCAGCAAGGTGTTCCTGCAGAGACAGGGCTCAAGAGGAGAAATAGTGACAGCAGTAGATAAGCACCAAGTCACCAAACACTTGAAAGGACTCTGGGTGCCTTCAAACCTGAATTATTTCACCTAAGCTTGGTGAAAGGTCTGAAGAACAAGTCTGACGAGGAGCAGCAGGGTTGGGGGAACCATTTAGTGAGGAGAAAGGAGACTGATCACTGCCTACAACCTGATCACTGCCTACAACCTGATCACTCCTTACAACTACCTGATAGAGGGGTGTACTGAGGTGGGGCTTGCTCTCTTCTACAAAGTAACAAACGATGTGATAGGATAAATGGCCTCAGGTTGCACCAGGGGAGGTTTAGGTTGGACATTAGGAAAAATTTCTTCACCCAAAGTGATCTCAAGTACTGGAACAGGCTGCCCAGGGAAGTGATGGAGTTCCCATCACTGGGGAGGGATTTAAAAGCTAAGTAGATGTGGTGCTAAGGGACTTGGCTGGATTAACCTGATTAACTCAATGATCTTTAAGGTCTTTTCCAACCTAGATGATCCTATGATTCTATTTTACGACCCTGTCCACAAAACAAAGGGCAGAATGATCACACAGTTGTACAAAGCTACTACAAAATGAGCAGTATGAGTACTAAATGAAAGCTGTACTCATCACAAAACTCCCCACCTCGCTGGGTGAGCCATCTGGTTCGCTCCACTGCAAATCAGCAGATCCTAAAGATTTATTTTCTCAAAAGTCACAATTAAAATACATGCCTGACCATCATATTTGTTAGCAATATGCAGAAAATGGGACATAACAACCCCATGCAGCACTACAGGCTTGGGGGAGACTGGCTGGAGAGCTGTCAGGCAGAGAAGGACCTGGGGGTGTTGGGTGACTGCAGGCTAAATATGAGCCAGCAGTGTGCCCAGGTGGCCAGGAAGGTCAATGGCATCCTGGCTTGTGTCAGAAATAGTGTGGCCAGTAGGTCTGGGGAGGGGATTGTGTTCCTGTACTCGGAATTGGTGAGGCTGCATCTTGAGTGCTGGGACCAGTTCTGGGCTCCTCACCATAAGAAGGACATGGACGTCCTGGAACATGTCCAGAGAAGGGCAACCAGGCTGGGGAAGGGGCTGGAGGGCAAATCCTCTGAGAAGCAGCTGAGGGAGCTGGGGGTGTTGAGCCTGGAGAAGAGGAGCTTGAGGGGAGACCTTATCACCACCTACAACTACCTGAAGGGAGGTTGTAGAGAGGTGGGTGATGGTCTCTTCAGCCAGGGGACAGAAGGTAGAACAAGGGGACATGGCCTCAAGCTGCCCCAGGGCAGGTTTAGATTGGATATTAGAAAAAAAATTTTTACTGAAAAGAGTTGTCAGGGCTGGAACAGGCTGCCCAGGGAGGTGGTTGAGTCACCACCCCTGGATGTGTTCAAAAAAAGGACTGATGAGGTACTTGGGGATATGGTTTAGCATAGGATGGGAATGGTTGGACTTGATGATCTTCAAAGGTCTCTTCCAACCTTGTGATTCTGTGAAAATCCTCCTGTTTCCTTCCAATCAGAGTTCAAAGGGAAAAAAAGAGATGCTAAACAAATCTGTATTACATACATGCATGTCAACGGGAATAAAGGAAAGGCACGACTTCTTTCTGAGCCCGTATCCATGCTTTTCATTTAACTAAGTCAGTCCCCAAAAGATCAAACATTTTAAAGACTATCTGTACTGCTGCCAGGTATTTGTAGAATTCAAATACTGTCTATAACCGTTTCTGACAGCTTCTGATGTTTCAGTCATATGTCAAACATGTACAGTTTTCCACTAATCTTAAAGAAGCAGCCATAGACTGCTCTGTATGAGCCAAAGTGGATTTTGCTATATAAAAGTGGAGCAAGAGAACTATTATCCTGTAAAATTCAGGAAAAAAACAACTGCCAGTTAACAGATTTAGGACTATATTCTACTCCCAGCTTTGTTGCTGTACCACTAGTATAGTAAGTCGTAAATATTGGTGTTGGATTTTACTATCTTCAGAATTGATGCAATGATAATTTTAGGATAGCACTTGGAAATTTCTGAATGAAATGAACAAGGGAAAGATAAAACAAAGGTGTCAGGAAGCACTGTGAGTCAATGTTCAACGTGCTTTAAAGCAATACATCATGTAAACCAACACAAAACATAAGGAACCACAACCCTTCCTGAAGGTATTCTTACTCCAGATCCCCAGCCAAGAAGAACCTTCTCCCTGTTGCCTAATATCTGAATAATCCAATTAGAGAGAAGTTTGAAGTCTTCTAAGCTTTCCATTTAGGAACTTTTATTGTCACTTCAGGAATCTAGCATCTATTGTCAACACTTTTGATACTACATTACTGTATCTTTAAAAGCCCAACTTCTTTCTTTTGCCCTGTAAACTGAAGATTCAGTAGACTGAAGGTAAACAGTGAAATAATTCCTTTAGATGCTGCACTAATATAAGCAAGGAAAACTCAACAGCTCATTGAAGACCACTTCAAAGTCAATCTCATCTGAAATCCTATAGAAAAATTTACTGTATCCTCTGCTTATCAGAAGTCTGGCAGAACCAGGGACTGCACGTTCTGCAATGTTATTTTCCATCTGCAAATATCCCACTACTCGTATCAAATGATTCAAAACTACCCATGAATTGATAACATTTCCTTCCAACAGAAGATGCATTATTGGAATCAGCCACTCAACCCGTCATCCTGGTAACCAATTTCCACTAAAGACAAAAAATGATGATGTCCAAGTAGGTAAATCCACTTTGACTATAAAATAAGGGTGTATTTATTCCTTCTCAGCTATTCAAGTAACCAGTTTCTGCTTAAGACACAGAAGTGAATCACTTGTAACTACATTGGGTGTTTCTCAATTTAATAGTTTTCTCAATTTAATGTTTCTCTAGAATATAGATGATTAGAGGGCTGGAGCAGCTCCCCTACCAAGACAGGCTGAGGGAGCTGGGCTGGTTCAGCCTGGAGAAGAGAAGGCTGTGGGGGGACCTCATTGCACCTTCCAGTCCCTGAAGGGAGCAGAGGAACAGGAGGGGAATTGACTTTTTAAAAGGGCATATAATCCAGGACAAGGGGCAATGCATTAAAGTCAAAGGAAGGAAGGTTTAAATTAGATATCAGGGGGAAGTTCTTTCCAGAGAGAGTGGTGAGGGGCTGGAAGGGGCTGCTCAGAGAGGTGGTGGATGCCCCATCCCTGGAGGTGTTCAAGGCCAGGTTGGCTGGGGCGCTGGGCAACCTTGTGTAGCTCCAGGCCTGGAGGTTGGTGTCCCTGCCTGTGGCAGGGGGGTTGGAACTCTATGATCCTTGGGGTCCCCTCCAACCCAGACCATTCTATGATCCTATGATTCTATGACAAGCAGTACCTTTATTTTTTGATATAAAAGTTGCTACTAAAAATATTTTTAAGGCAATGCATTATCTGTATTTTTTTTAAATTAGATCTTGTTAAATTGAACTTTTTAGTTAATAAACAAACCAACACAATTTGTCAAATCCCTTTCAAATCCTGCAGCCATATTGTTTACCATTATTCTAAAGCAGAAAGAATTTCCTAATCAGCCTCATAAAGAAAAAAAAAAGAACTACAAATGGTAGATAATTTAAGACAGGAGTTGTAATTCAATGACAAGCTGATCTTTTAAATGAGGCATATGGATTTGCAGCAAAATATTTAGGTATTTAACCTCAGCATTGCCAAGGGAGTATTGGTTTGGCCAGTTCTGGGAATGCTACAGATTTCACTGAAGACCTTTCACCAATGCACAGAATCCCAGAACATTAGGAGTTGGAAGGGACCTTGAAAGATCATCTAGTCCAACTCCCCTGCCAGAGCAGGATCACCCAGTCTAAATCACACAGGAATGCATGCAGGTGGGGTTTGAATCTCCCCAGAGAAGGAGACTCCACAGCCTCTCTGGGCAGCCTGTCCCAGAGCTCTGTCTCCCTCACAGGGAAAAAGTTTCTACTTACATTCACATGGAACTTTCTCTGCTCCAGTTGCACCCACTGCTCCTTGTCCTATCACTGACACCCCTGAGAAGAGCCTGGCTCCATCCTCCTGACTCTCATCACTGACATATTGATAAACATTAATGAGGTCACCCCTCAGTCTCCTCTTCTCCAAGCTAAAGAGACCCAGCTCCCTCATCATGAAGGTTCCACTCCGTCACCTTCATGACCCTGTGCTTGATCTGAGAGGCCCAGAACTGGACACCATATTCCAGGTGCAGCCTCACCAGGGCAGAGCAGAGGGGAGAACGACCTCTCTTGAGCTACTAACCACCCCTTTCTAACACATCCCAGGATGCCATTGGCCTTTTTAGCCAGGAGGGTACATTGCTGGCTCGTGGTCATCCTGCTGTCCCCCACAATCTCCAGGTCCCTCTCCCCCATGCTGCTCTCCCACAGGTCAGTCCCCAACCTATACTGGTCCCTGGGGTTGTTCTTCCCCAGATGCCAGACCCTACCCTTGCCCTTGTTAAATCTCATTAAACTTCTCCCCACCCAACTCTCTAGCCTGTCTAAGTCTTGATGAACGGCAACACAACCCTCTGGGGTGTCAGCCACCCCTCCCAGCTTTGTGTCATCAGCAAACTTGCTGACTGTGCACTCTATTCCCTCATTCAGGTCATCAATGAATGTATATTGAATAGTACAGGTCCCAGTACAGACCCCATAGGGACATCACTAGATCCAGGCCTCCAGTCAGACTCCATCCCATTGATCAAAACTCATTGGCTTCTTCCCTTTATATATACAAAATATTGACATGGTTAAAGAAAGTATTTCTGGCTGATCAGTATATCATATGTATCTCAAGGCTATAGAGAAGTTATCCCATTGAATACATCATTGCCTTTTAGCTCTTCTGTTTTCAGCACCTTGAAAACTCAATTCAAGCAAACAATCACACAATCACAGACTCACACAGAACTGTAGGGGCTGGAAGGGACCTCAAGAGATCATTGGGTCCAACCCCAGCCTCTTCTCAGTGGTCTGTGGAGAAAGGACAAGGGACAATGGAATCTCCTTCTCTGGAGAAATTCCAGACCCATCTGAATGCCAACCTGTGTGACCTGTCCTAGGGACCCTGCTTTGGCAGGAGGTTGGACCCGATGATCTCTTGAGGTCCCTTCCAACCCCTATGACACTATGATCTTCGTAGCCCTTTGCTGGACTCTCTCCCTAGCTTTTTATCCCAGGGAGCCCAGAACTGGACACAATACTCCAGGTGGGGCCTGACCAGGGCAGAGTAGAGGGGGAGGATCCCCTCCTTAGGACGGTGGGACAATAGGACAGTGACACAGTCCTTTTTACCATAATGCATCTCCAAAGCATTTAACTGCATGTGAAAATCCTATATGATAAGAAAAGTTACTCTAGTTGTTTAAATGATTAAATACAAACTAACATCCAGCAAATTAGAAAGCAAAGCCTTGGGAACGTGGGGGGGAAATGGTAGGAAACCTGTGTGGGGATACAGCAAGATTTAATGCTCTTTTTGATTTTAATTGGCAAATTACAATGCCAGTCTTTCAGAATTCTCTTTAAAGTTTTAGCAACTTATTCTGAAAGCAAGCCACAAGAGAATTCCTGCCTTGAGTAAAGTACCTCTGAAAGGAGCAGGGATTGATTTATGTATTGATTATTGGTGAGCATCTTCCTTTTGTATAATTCTATAACACGTGTCATTGAATTTCCGTGTCCACCTTCCATTCACTGCACTTTTATTTCTCTTCTCATTTGATTGCAGAGTCTCTAGGGCAGAGCCAAGAACTCACTACACATCTGTGCAATGTTTAACATAATTATATTTCAAGCTCTGCTGGCGTTTGGATTATCCTAACAGAAATAAATAATATTCTGAGCACAGAAAAATACATAAAAATGTATAAGATTGATGGGAAGAACAGACTTAATATGAGACCATCACGGAGAGAAACATTTGCTTTTTGTAAAGACCATGCTGGAAAAACAAATGAAAA
Organism: Gallinula chloropus; assembly: GCF_964237585.1. Taxonomy (NCBI): domain Eukaryota; kingdom Metazoa; phylum Chordata; class Aves; order Gruiformes; family Rallidae; genus Gallinula; species Gallinula chloropus. The sequence goes on along the minus strand of NC_140085.1, from coordinate 2,755,438 downwards.
TAATTTAGAAGGTTTTTTTTTTTTTAAATCCCTTCCTGGTTCAGATGGTATATGGCTGAGTGTGGTAGGAATTTGGGACTGGGCAACCAAAACCCACTGAAGTCACCAACTCCTAATTGGAGCCAGGAGCTATATGTAAAAGAGATCTGGTGTTAACATTTCTAGTCCTTATACTGACTTTCTTGTCATCTAAATTTGTTGACACAATGTTTAGAGTGGCAAACATAGCAAAGCCAAGATTGGCTGTTAGAGAAACGTGGTTCTAAGTTTGACTGTAACTCCTGCTCTCAATAAAGAACAGGGGATCAATGGGATATTCAAAAACCAGTTCAGTAGTTTCTCACACCAAGAAAAATGAAAAGCAAATAATCACCCAATGAAAACCTCAAAGTATTAACCACAGAATCATTAAGGTTGGAAAAGATCTCAAAGATCATCTAGCCCCACCTACCACCTATGATACCTACTAAACCATGTCCATAAGTATCTCATCCAACCTTTCCTTGAACACCCCGACAGACAGTGACTCCACCACCTCCCTGGACAACCCCTACCAATGCCCAACCACTCTTTCTGAGAAGGAATATCTCCTCATTTCTAACCTGAACCTCCCCTGGCACAACCTGCAGCCATTCCCTCTTGTCTTGTCACTACTTATCTGTGAGAAGAGGCTGATCCCCAGCTCACTACAACCTCCTTCCAGGTAGTTACAGAGACAACAAAAACAGTAACACAAATTACAGGACAGAAATGGCCAAAAAGATCAAACCAGAGAAGATTACGTAGTGAGTGTCTCATGTCTCAGGCAGTTTAGGACTGAGATTACTTCAGTCACCTAGAAAAAGGGCGATGTTGGGATGATAGCAATTGGAGATCATCTAAATTCATGAAGCTCATGTGGAACATCACAAGAAGTTATTTAAGTTACAAGGACCAGGCAGCCTGAAGACAGGTAGGATCCACTGAGGATGAATGGAAAATAATAAAATTTGAAGCAAAAGCCTTCACCAGCCATGTGAAACATTTTTATTCTAACTGTAAAGCCCCAGAGAAAGACTTTATATTCTTCAGGCAACCCAATAAAAAATTACCCCAAAACAGTAGCTGAATAGGAGACTTATGAAGAAAAATGGAAAAGACAAGACAGCACCACAGCAAGCTGGTGTTATTTGAGACCAACTAACAAAAAAAAAACCCAGCTTGAGAGAAGCAAGAAGCTGGAGATACATAAAGATCAAAACCATCAGAAGAGCTTTTTGTACGTGGAAGGGTATGTGATAGAGGTATACAAAATAATTAAATGTTCAGAGGTGGTGAGTTGGGCTCTCTTATTTACTCCTTCTCATAACACAAGAGCAAGGAGATATTCAGTGAACAGTGAAATTGAAAAGCAACAAATTTGAAACCAATTAAATGCATAATTAACCTGCAGAACTCATTGCCACAAGTTATCAGTGAAGCCAATCGCTTAGCAAAATCCAGAAGTCGAGATGTTTGTATTAAGGTGAAAACATCCCCAGTTATAGCTATGAGGTAGCTGAGAGTCTGGATTCTTTTGAGGACCATAAATCTCAGCATTCTGACAATTAGAAATACCAAAGTCTGTCATCAAGTGAATTTTGAGGAGGAAACTCCCTGTCCTTCTTGTACCACTTGTACGACACAAAGTGCCTCCAGAGAACCACGTTGTTTCTTGTGGCGTATGACAAAACCCATTATTAGAGTCAAATATTTAAGCCACTGCCAGTCATCTGCTGTGAGGCTGTTCTTCCAAAACCAAGAAAGAAAAAAAAAGCCCCAAAGAATCCTTGTCAATGTTTCTTTCTTTCACAATCAAGATGACAATTTATATAGGGATCACACAGATCCATACAGGAAGCTTCAGGAAGTCTTCTTGCAGCACCACCTCTCATTTGTGTGTTGGAAAGAGCTGAAGAGCGTGAGGAATAGATGTTAAATGGAACTGAAGGTATAAAACAAAACAAAATATCTAATCAGCAGGGGGGAAAAAAAACAGCTAACAAGTAAATTTAAATACTGCTGAGACAGAAACCAGAATGCCAAACCAGTTCAAATGACTTCTGCAGAAAGAAAGTCTGCAGAGTTCCTCTGCTCAGCGAATTTCCTACCATTAGCCTTATTGTTCTTAGGACAGAGAAATCCACGCAGCAGAAAGCACAATTTTCCAGCCTGAAGAAGAGAAAAAGTGCTGAGAAGCACACTGAAGACAAGGATGGTGAATCCATACTCTGGGCTTACTAAAGCAAACCAATACTGATGGATCCTTTAGCTTCTCCCTTGTCATTTCTGCTTCTCCCTCCTCTTCCCAAACATAAAAATGGCAAAACTCTCACAGCTACAACTTGCACTCTGCTTTGACACTTACATCTATCAAGGGTGAGCATGACTTAGGACTGTAATTTCAATCTAAATAAGAAGTCAATCACTTGAAAATCAAGTATAACCACTCTAAGAGCTGGGTTGAAAGAGATGAGAATGTCCCATCATGATCCAACACTGGAGAATCTGTTAATTACTGTGTTGTTTTTTCTCATTGTTTATTGCTGTATCAAAATAGAGCAGCTCAACCTTAGACATCAGTGAGTGTTCAGCACTGCACAAATGCAAGACAGAGAGTTTACAGAAGGAAGAACACCTGCAAGACTTAATCTAACTTATATCCAAGAGATATGAAGGTAAGGCAGGAACTGCAGATGACAATTAATATCCAGTAAGACATTCTTTCAAGTATTTCAGGATTTTTTCCATTCTTGGAGAGAATGAGTGCTAGAAGCCACAGTACCAAGCTCAACGTGTGCTATCCATTTGCATGACTTAGAATCATAGATCTAGTCTGGGTTGGAAGGGACCTCAAAATCCACCTAGTCCCAACCCCCTGCCATGGGCAGGGACACCCACCACTAGCCCACGTTGCCCAAAGCCTCATCCAACATGGCCTTGAACCCTGCCAAGGATTCAGGGGCAGCCCCAGCTTCTCTGGGCACCCTGTGCCAGGGCCTCCTTACCATCAAACTTCCAGCACCGTAAATGTGACCCAACATCAGGATTACCCCAATACTCATGACTTTTTGCTTAGTTATCTTAAGGAGAAGAACATTAGGGGTCCAACACAAACAGCTTCTGACTCAAGAACAGGCTGCCCAGGAAGGGCATTGAGTCACCATCCCTGGATGTGTTCAAAAAAAGGGTAGATGAGGTACTTAGGGATATGGTTTAGCACAGGACAGGAACTTGATGATCTTAAAGGTATTTTCCAACCTTGTGATTCTGTGATTCAAGGGCATTCCCTATCAGTCAAGTCCAACATAGCACCCTTACTGCATCCTAAAGAACATGACCCCAAAACGGGGTAAGGATGGTGCTGTGCCCAAGGAACACGAGTTCTGCCCTCAAGAAACCTCAGGAAAGATTTATTGCCTTCTCTTTCTTTTCTTCAGGGCATCAGTGACGTTTGCAAGGAGTCTGAGTGCTGTCTGTACAGTGCTCAGAGGCTCTACAATCCATACATTTTATAAAGGAATACTATTATTTTAACATGACCATTTTATGTTGTGGGGGGAGAAAGTCTCCAAGTGAAAGCAAGCACTTAAAAGTGCTTTATAGAAAAGTGGTTTCATACAAGTCAATAGATTGCTTTAGGAAAATATAAGCTACCAAGTACTTCTATAATAACAGCAAAAAAACCTCTCCTCTTACATCTTGGGAGTTGCTAAAACATGACAATTTTACACAATCTTTTTGTATACTGCCCAACATTTTGAGTGCTAGAAAGCAAAGTTCTTCCCTGAATTCCTGATTTTGCTTTTTGTACTGCATCCTTAAACTTATTTGTCATGCAATACAGACTGTTCTAACCCACAGTGAGAATTAGTGCTTAATTTTCTAAACGTGGAGAGACATAACAACTGCAGGCAGGAGGAATGTCACCAGTATTTGCATGAAATCAGAATGGGAAAGAATTGTTCAAATTGGATTAATTCAGAAATGGTAGGAAAGTTACAACTTCTGTCTGTCCTTAAAGAGGAAGAAGAAATAATTCTGCAGAAGAAAACATGACTGATGATAAATAGGCAAAAAGAACTGATAACGACAAGTGTAGAGTGCTGCACATGGGAAATAGCAACCCCATGCAGTGCTACAGGCTTGGGGGAGACTGGCTGGAGAGCTGTCAGGCAGAGAAGGACCTGGGGGTGTTGGGTGACTGCAGGATGAATATGAGCCAGCAGTGTGCCCAGGTGGCCAGGAAAGCCAATGGCATCCTGGCTTGTATCAGAAATAGTGTGGCCAGTAGGTCTGGGGAGGTGATTGTGCCCCTGTACGGGGCATTGGTGAGGCTGCACCTTGAGTGCTGGGTCCAGTTCTGGGCTCCTCACCATAAGAAGGACATTGAGGTCCTGGAGTGAGTCCAGAGAAGGGCAACCAGGCTGGGGAAGGGGCTGGAGGGCAAACTATATGAGGAGCAGCTGAAGGAGCTGGGGGTGTTGAGCCTGGAGAAGAGGAGGCTGAGGGGAGACCTTCTCACTGCCTACAATGACATGACAGGAGGGTGCAGAGAGGTGGGAGATGGTCTCTTCAGCCAAGTAACAAGTGATAGGAAAAGGAGAAATAGAACAAAGCTGCGCCAGGGCAAGTTCAGATCAGATGTGAGGGAAAAGTTCTTCACTGAAAAGAGTTGTCTGGGTCTGGAACAGGCTGCCCAGGGAGGGGGCTGAGTCACCGACCCTGGATGTGTTTAAAAAAAGGGTAGATGAGGTACTTAGGGATATGGTTTAGCACAGAATAGGAATTGTTGGACTTGATGATATTAAAGGTCTTTCACAATCTTGTGATTCTGTAATAAAATCACAGAATTATAGAACCCCAGACTGGTTTAGGTTGGAAGGGATCTCAAAGCCCATCTAGTCCCCACCCCCTGTCATAGGCAAGGACACCCTCCACTAGACCAGGTTGCTCAAAGCTTCATCCAACCTGGCCTTGAACACTTCCAAAGATGGGGCTTCCACAACTTCTCTGGGCACCCTGTGCCAGTGTTTATGACCACCCTAACAACTGGGATGGTTTAATTGACATTAGTGTTGAATGGGTACCTCAACAAAGTGCTAAGGAAACACAAGATTTTCCAACTAGGACATAATCCCAGTGTCCTAAGTGCCTTGTCAGCAAAACATCTGAAGTCCTCACGATAAATTTGGGTTTCCCCCATTTCCCTAATCAAACACCAGCTTTGTGAGCTGCAAGCCACCTTTCCAAATTCAACAGGCAATCCCTGGCAATGACTATTTTTCACAAAGTCTTTCTTTCTGCTATTGAGCACTATTAGACGTCTGCCACATTCTACTTTCCCAGCCTCAATTTATAGGTGGAGGAAGCAATATATTTAACATGCAGAAGGTGAAATGGATTCAGGCACTGAAATACTGACAAGGTAACTGCGGTAGAAGCGCGAGTGTTATTACTGTGGGTGACATACAGTCCGAACCCAGCTCATGCACTCCAAAGGAGAGATGGAAACATCTATCTACATTATGCAGAATATCACCATGGATGCATAAATTCTAGTCCTATAAACTAAAATTAAAGAGAGCCTTGTTTGCTTTTATGAAACCTTAATCTGTAGCACATAGCGAGCAGTATTTTTTTAAGCGATGGAGAAACAGGCTCGTATCTCCTCTTACTTAACTGGAGTCAATAAAAATAAAGGAAAAAAAGAAAGCCAAAGCTTTTTCCCCTGAAATGTAAGCTGTAAGGCTTTACTACAGTAGAAAAGAATAATTTTAAGATAAACCTGATTATTTTGTTTAATCTGTACTAGAAAGACCAAACACACTTAGTCTGTGGCACATGAATGGAGCTGCTTCATCCATCGTGGCTTAGAAAAAGAAAATATTATTAAAAAAGAAGAAAAAACAAACCAACAAATTTTCCCTGAGGAAAAGGACTTGGGGGTACTCGTGGATGAGTCACCGATGTGCATCTGCAGCTTAGAAAGCCAATCCCATCCTGGGCTGCATCCCAAGGAGTGTGGCCAGCAGATCAAGAGAGGGGATTCTGCCCCTCTGCTCTGCTCTGGGGAGACCTCACCAGGAGTGCTGTGTCCAGCTCTGGAGTCCCCAGCATAAGAAGGACATGGAACTGTTGGAATGGGTCCAGAGGAGGCCACAAAAATGATCCAAGGGCTGGAGCACCTCTCTTGTGAAACCAGGCTGGGAGACTTGAGCTGGTTCAGTCTGGAGAAGGCTCCAGGCGGACCTTATAGTGGCCTTCCAGTCCCTGAAAGGTGCCTGTAGGAAGCTGGGGGCATGCTTCCCAAGGGCATGGAGCAATAGGATGAGGGGTAACAGTTTTACACTCAAAAAAGGGAGATTTAGGTTGGATATTAGGAAGAAGTTCTTTAATAGGAGGGTGGTGGATCACTGGCTCAGGTTGCCCAGAGAGGTGGTGGAGTTCCCATCCCTGGAGATATTCAAGGTCAGGCTTGATGGGGCTCTGAGAGACCTGATATAGTGAATATGCAGGGGGGTTGCATTAGATGACCTTGGAAGGTCCCTTCCAGCCTGACACATTCTGTGAGTCTGTGTGGGAGAAGAGCAGATTAAGGAAACAGCAGAAGGGAAATGGAGGAGTGTAACTGGACAGCTGTGGGAAAGTAGTGAGATCCTGCATCAAAAGCAAGTGTAGGGCTCTGCCTACAATAATCTGAGCCACTATCTCACCATGTCCCATGTCTCTGCACCCTCCTTTCAGGTAATTGTAGGCGGTGATAAGGTCTCCCCTCAGCCTCCTCTGCTGCAGCTCTGCATCATACAATTGTTTAGGTTGGAAAAGACCTTTAAAGTCATCAAGTCCAGCATTACCCTAACACTGCCGACCACTAAACCATGTCACTAAGCCACCACACCCACATGTCTTTTAAATACCTCCAGGGATGTTGACTCAACCATAGTAGGACCTGGTACACTGGTGGACAAAGCTTCTCCACATCTGACAGCTTGGCTAGCAGGCCAAGTGGAAGGCATCAGGACATCACTTTATGAAATTAAATGAATTGTGAATGGTACTAAAGCTTATGAACTAGACAAGGCAAGAGGAAGAAGACCTCTTCCACATTTTCACCAGCAACCAACCCTTCAAGAACTGCATACAGGAGAGGAGCAAAACTTTTCCAATCTATACAACATCTAAAAATGAGATTTATGATACACCATGAGCAAAAACTACCAAGAAAAAAGGAGCAAATCAAGCAGATATGATGATGCCAACAAAAAAACTTCAGCTGAGGGTCTAAGGATTGCTGGTAGAACTAGATGAGGCTGGACATTGTCAAAAGACATTGTTAACAAAGCACCAAGCCATGGTTTGAGAAGTGTTTGTCAAAGCACACCTCTGAATTGCATATGGGGGGAAAGCTTCTAGGAGTTTTCTTGTTCTCAGGTAGACTTCTTTTTGGGAGGGTTGGTTTGGGTTTTTTTTGTAGGATCTTGATGGAGCTTCTTAATTTAAGATGCACCCAGAGCACAGAGAAGTAAAAGATACAATCATCCTGCTATTTTCCTCGTGATGTCTGAAGTAAAATTATTTCTAATATTTTCAGAGCTAGGCAAAAAGATATGAAAGGTTCAGAAATTCATAATTACTCTTGTAAGCAATTCAAAGATTGCCATGGTATTAGAAAAAACCTCTGGATAAAAAGGAATAAAAACATCTAAGAGACTAAGTTAAACGGAATAGGTTAATAATTTGTATTATCTTATCACTAGGGTTTACACAGTCAGAAAGCCATAATGGCAAGGAAATATAGGTTTAAAAAAGAAATCAAGTCTAAAATCCTACCCACTGTTCTAAATATTGAATTAAAGCCCCCTGCTTATTAACAATATCATCTCAGAAACACGGTGGAGAGTGAAGCTATCTCTCCATTTAGTTTTAAACTGCTCCCACCACTAGTACCCGTGGCTTAATGTGAGCACCCTTTGCAATAACGTATGATGACAGTAAATCAATAAAACTCATTATCATAAAACCTGACTCCAGCCTGTCCTGCTACTTTCTTCCCAAAACACTAATCTATTTATAAAAGCCCAGAAGAAATAACCTACGTGCCACCATTTGCCTACGTTTGGAAACATGAGACATCAAACGTTGCTTCAGGCCTGTGGCTACAGAGACAAAGCTGTGAAGGCATCTTCCTTTCAGAAATCACTGGTGGTGGACCCAACGCTCCTTAAATAGAATCATAGAATCATAGAATGGTCAGGGCTGGAAGGGAACTTAGAGATCATCAAGTCCCAACCCCCTGCCATGGGCAGAGACACCCTCATTAGACTAAGCTGCTCCAGGCCTTGAACGCCTCCAGGGAGAGGCAGCCACCACTTCCCTGGGCAACCTGTGCCAGGGCCTCACCAACTTCACAGTGAAGAATTTCTTCCCAATATCCAATTTAAATCTGCCCCCTTCCAATTTAAAAACTACCCCCATATCTTATCACTACATGTCTTTGTCAAAAGTCCCTCCCTAGCTTTCTTGAAGGCCCCTTCAGGGACTGGAAGGCCACCGTAAGATCCCTCTGAAGCCTTCTCTTCTCCAGGCTGAACAACCCCAACTCTCTCAGCCTGGCTGCACAGGAGAGGTGCTCCAGCCCTTGGATCATTTTTGTGGCTCTCCTCTGGACCCATTCCAACAGTTCCACGTCCTTCTTATGCTGTGGACTCCAGAACTAGACACAATACTCCAGGTGGGGTCTCATGACAGCAGAGAATCACCTCCCTTGACCTGCTGGCCATGCTCCTTAAATGTTTGATGAAGAAAGAAAATCATGTCAAAGAACCAAGGTATGAACACTCCTCATTTAATACTTTTGAGTGATTCTTGTTATCATAGCTTTTTCTATGCTTTAAACAAATTACAAGGCTTGGGGTTTTTTTAGAACCATGTAGTACATTTTTATTTATAAATAACAAAAAAAATAAAAAGGCAAGCACTCAGCATGCAATCATAACCAACCATCTAAGTGCCACATGCCTTGAGAGAGATCTAAGACAGGAACAAATTAACTTAATCCTCTTACTTTAAGGTCCAGGACTGAAAAGAGCTGCTGAATACTTGTGGTGAACCCGTGTCACTTTGATCTTCACCGCAACAGAAAACGCAAAATGACATGCTCAAATGAAAATCATTTATAATACATGAAAGCAGGGTGAGAACTCCATGGATTAGATGTGTTTAGAGAGTCAGAGGGTGAAAAATAAATAAAAGTTACAGTTTTCTACAGCCCTCTTCCTCCATCTCAGATCCTTTTCTCCACTGCAAGCTCCTTCTCCCCAAGATTGCATGTTACAATATGTTATAGCCATCGTATCATCCTGTAGCTGATTCAAATGCAACTCTGATTAAACAAGTAAATCAAACTAGAAACAAAAGTATGAACTTTAACATTGTAAAATTAGAAACTGGAAGGACAAGAGCTTTCTTGTTCCACGCCTGAGTATGGCAGGGTAAACTTGCATTCATTTCTCCATGTTTCAGGATTTCTAGAACAACAAAATGACACATGACCGTTTTCACAGAGGATTTCATAAAATCATAGAATGGTTTTGGTTGGAAAAGACCTTCAAAATCATAAAGTCCAACCATCTACCCAGCCCTAATAGGTCCAACACTTGACCAGGTCACTGAGCACAACCTCTACTCTCTTAAACGTCACCAGGGATGGTGACTCAACCACCTCCCTGGGCAGCCTGTTCCAATATCTAGCAACCTTTTCAGTAAAGAAATTGCTCCTAATATCCAACCTCAACTTCCCCTGACACAACTTCAGGCCATTTCCCCTTGTCCTATCACTAGCTACCAGGGAGAAGAGACGGACCCCCACCTCACCTTTCAGGTAGCTGTAGAGGGCAGTGAGGTCTCCCCTCTCAGTCTCCTTTTCTCTAGAGTAAACAATCCCAGCTCCCTCAGCCACTCCTCGTAAGACTTGTCTTCTAAACCCTTCACCAGCTTTGTAGCCCTTCTCTGGACACACTCAAGCATACTGATGTCCTTCTTGTAGCAAGGGACCCAAAACTGAACACTCTACTCTTGGTGCAGCCTCACCAGCGCTGTGTACAGGGGAATGATCACTTCCCTACTCCTGCTGGCTACGCTGTTCCTGATACAGGCCAGGATACCTTGGTCTTCTTGCCCACCTGGGCACACTGCTGCCTCATATTCATCAGTCTGTCGATGAACACCCCTAGGTCTCTCTCCTAGGACAGGAGAGAGCTCTCAGCTTTCATGCCACTCCTCTCCAAGCCTGTAGCTTTCCATGGGGTTGTTGTGACCCGAGTACAGCATACGGCACTTGGCCTTGTTGAACACCATCCAGTTGGCCTCAGCATCAATCCAGTCTGTCCATGTTCTTCTGTAGAGCCTGCTAATCCTCTGGCACATGAACACTCCCACCAATCAATATCATAATGTTAATATCATAATCTTAGTATCATTTCTCAGGTTGCTGCAAAAGGGCACTATGAATGCAAAGCAACGGTCACTCTTACATACAACTGAGGTGATGTTACATACATCAAAATTAAATTATGTTGATAATTTGACCTCAGGGTACTTTACAGAGTTTGTATTTCCAGAACCTATTTTTACTCAGTTGTGTGTGCTCCAAGCAGTATCATTGTGATGACTTTGGTAAAATATCCATCATAAGCCAATGAAAATAGCATCATTCCAAATACAAGTTGGGTTTCCTTTTGTTTTCCAGAACTAAGCTTTTGATTGTTTTCATATCCTTCGAAGTATCGCTTAAAATAAATTTTGAGGGAAGAGCTGAGCTTGTTTTCAGCAGCGAAGATCACCTCCAGAGATCCCAGCCAACCTCAGCTATTCTCTGATTCCATGAAAATATTTCTTTTTTGCTTTCTTTCTGAAGAACGATTAACTGCTACAAGTTGCAAGTCTTGCCACTAAAATATTTATTCATTTCTGGCATATGTATATACTCCTTTGGTAACTATTTACCCTCTGGAAATATCAGCACAGCTTTGGCTACAGTGATGGTTAGCTGCCATACTTCCTGTTTCTCCAGAAGAAAAATCTATTGGCCACTTCTCTAACAGAGAAGAATTTTAAAATTCACCTGTGCTACAAGCAAATAATAATTTCATCCTTAAAATTACAGAATCACAGAATTGTAGGGGTTGGAAGGGACCTCCAAAGATCACTGAGTTCAACCCCCCTGCCAAAGCAGGGTCCCTAGGACAGGTTGCACAGGTCAGCATCCAGATGGGGCTGGGATATCTCCAGAGAAGGAGACTCCACACCCCCCTGGGCAGCCTGTCCCAGGGCTCTGTCACCCACACTGGGAAAAATATTTGCCTATATAAAAGAAGATCTGGTAAAATGATGTTGACAAATCTTTACAGAATTCTCAATTCTTCAATTTAGGTGGAAGCTGCATGCATCAAGCTGTGCTAAAACCCCCCATCCTCAAGTTCACGGCTCATTTATTGAGAAACAAAGTAATTGGCAATTTGGTGTTATGTGCTTCAGTGGCCATCCCTGGAAAGCATCCCTCTTCAAAAATTATTTGCTCTGAGCAGTCAAGAAGCTGAGGCACTCAAATCACCAGCTGTTTCTCCGCCCACACCAAAATGCAATGTAAGCATTTGGGTCGGGTCCTACAAGTCTAAAAGAAACCCAAAATCACAAGTGCAACTCAAGACACAGTGAGAAATTAACTCAGGTCTGGTAAAAAGTAGTATCTTCATGAGGACCTCAAGATTTTTTTACTTTTATAATTCCATTAAGTTTTGATTACTTCATGAACGTCAGCTTTTTCTATCAAGCAACAAGCAATAGGACCAGAAGAAATAAGGACACTGAGGTCCTGGAGCGTGTCCAGAGAAGGGCAACCAGGCTGGGGAAGGGGCTGCAGGGCAAATCCTATGAGGAGCAGCTGAGGGAGGTGGGGGTGTTCAGCCTGGAGGAGGCTGAGGGGAGACCTTCTCACTGCCTACACCGACCTGAGAGGTTGTAGAGAGGTGGGAAATGGTCTCTTCAGCCAGGGGACAGGAGATAGGACAATGGGAAATGGCCTCAAGCTGCACCAGGGCAGGGTTAGATTACACATTAGAAAAAGATTTTTCACTGAAAAGAGTTGTCAGGGCCTGGAACAGGCTGCCCAGGGAGGGGGTTGAGTCACCAACCCTGGATGTGTTTAAAAGACGGGTACATGAGGTACTTAGGGATATGGTTTAGCACAGGACGGGAATGGTTGGACTTGATGATCTTAAAGGTCTTTTCCCATTCTATGTGATATAAATGGTTAAAACATCTGTGAAAGCATTGCAAACCTGGTGGAAAACAGGTTGTGAGATGTCCAATACATCCAGAACATTGCAATTGATCTCTTTTTTATTCCAAAGTACAACAGTGTTGTTAAATTGTTATCTTGCACATGGACAACTGTTGTACAGATTACATCCAAAAGATAACGGAAGGTCACGTAAACGGAAATTAAACAGAGGAAACGTGATTATGGAAGGAAGGTTCACTTTGCTGAAGCTTAGTCTCTGAAATTCCTCCCTATCTGGACTATCATCTGCACTCATCAGTTTAAGGTTACAGTCTAGTTTCCTCAAAGAAATACGTATTATTAACTGCAGCCCTTAGTATTAATTTTGCCGAGCTAATAAACGAGATGGGGAAACAGTTGATTGAAACAAAACTATCTTTTAAAATTAAATTGCCATTACATGTAACACTGAAAAATAAAAAGAGAATTATAGCAGAAGTTCTGTGTACTAAACGTTGTCCCCAAATACTCAGTCAACCAGTCTAAAAAAATGGCAGTTCCAGGTAAGTCGGCACATTTCTAGGTGTGGGAAGACAGCTGGGGAAGAACTGTTCCGGAGGGCATGGAGTGATAGGATGAGGGGGGGTGGTTTAAACTAGAAATGGGGGGATTTAGGTTGGATATTAGAAAAAAACTCTTCACTCTGAGGGTGGTAGATCACTGGCACAGGTTGCCCAGAGAGGTGGTAGAGGCCTCATCCCTGGAGACATTCAAGGTCAGGCTTGATGGGGCTCTGAGCGACCTGCTCTAGTGAAGATGACCCTGCTCACTGCAGGGGGGTTGGACTAGATGACCTTTAAATGTCCCTTCCAACCTTACACATTCTATGATTCTATAATTCTAAGTACTTTATAAGAACCACAGTGAGAAAGAAAACCTCCAGACTCACAAAGTAAACCTGCAAGCATGAAGAATTCTTCATAGGTTCATCAATAAATAAACTAAAAATCGAATACCCATGCTGGGGAAAGCAGTGATTCCACAGAGCCATCAGACAGGACCAACACTTCTAACCTGAATGCCACACATGTGGTTTAGACCTCCACAGTGCTATTGTTTAAAAATACCCTTTGCTTTTGAAGTACAAGATATTATTAGTCTAAATCACTTTCACTCTGGTTTTATTACACACAATTTGAATTTTCAAAGAGAAAAAAAGAATATTTTTAACAATAAAGACTTGCTAAAATACCTCTATTTTAAAGCCTTTATTATAGGTAAATATAGGGGAGGGTTATTTTCATATTATACCCTTCAGATTTAAAATAATTATCCCCCTCCCAGCAGGAAAAAAAATTAAAATATCAACTACTTGAGGGGAAAAAAGACAAAACATTCTTTCTTTGCTTTCTGAAATGTTGTTTTCTTGTGGTAAAGCCACAAGTCTATATCCCCCTCAATCCCTCCTCTTCGCCATTTCTGACAAAACACATTAATGATGAATTCTGGAAATTAAAGCCGTTGCTGCACTGCAGGGAATTGCCACATGGGGGATTCCAAACTGATGGGAATTACAGAGAAAGTCAGGGGAGAAAAAAGCTGTGAGAACAGGACATGGAAAAGGTAGCCATTAGATTTTACTTTTTATATCTGTATTTATACAGAAGTTTTATGTAGTTCTCACTAACTTTCTGCTCCAGAAAAGTATGGGGGTTTTTTCCCCCTGAAATTAGATTTATATTTTTATATTACCTTTAGCAGTAGAAAAAGGTAAAAATCAATAATTTTGTCTATTTTCAGTATTTGAATTTTTCTATTTTGTGGAGATCTCAACTGGAAAAAAATATATATTACATATATACACATAAATATACCACACACACAAATCCATGCATGCACATTAGCCCATATTTCAAGCACTCATACCCACTATAAATCAGATTAGTAAATTACGATGAGATTAGTAAACCTCACACTACCTTCAGCATTTTTCCAAGAACAGATATTTAGTCACACCTAGCAGTAAATCCGATGTATAAACTAAACTACATCCAAGAAATCTCATTCTTTATGCAAATTTTGTTCGACTACACCATGAGGGACTCCAGGGGTGGGAAGGGGATTTTTGCCTGTAACTGCCATTAGTACCAATAATTTGTGTACTAATTTATATTTTTTGTACTCCCAAATTTTTTTAACAATTTGATTACAACTTTGGGGGTTCTTAGCATGATGGTGTCATCTTTTCCCTGGTATAAACAAGACAGGGATCTCCTGGAGAGAGTCCAGCAGAGACTAGAAAGATGATTAAAGGCCTGGAGCATCTCCCCTACAAGGAAAGGCTGAGTGAGCTGGGACTGTTCAGCCTGGAGAAAAGAAGCCTGAGAGGGGATCTTATTAATGTTTATAAATATCTGAAGTGTGGGACACAGGGGGAAATGGGCAGCCTCTACTCAATGTCTGTGGGGACAGGACAAAGGGGCGATGGCCTCAAGTTGGAGCACAGGGAGTTCCGCACCAATATGTGGTAGAACTTTTTCCCAGTGAGGGTGAGGGAGCCCTGGGACAGGCTGCCCAGGGGGGTGTGGAGTCTCCTTCTCTGGAGATATTCCAGCCCCATCTGGATGCCAACCTGTGTGACCTGTCCTAGGGACCCTGCTTTGGCAGGGGGGTTGGACCCGATGATCTCTGGAGGTCTCTTCCAACCCCTACAATTCTGTGATTCCCCAAATAAAAGCCTCACCTATCTAATAAACAAACTGGTAACATTGAAAAACATTTATTGTCCAAGGTGATACAAGGCACTGATAAACCCACCATTTTTCCATCTTCATATATCAATTGCCTTTTATTTTATTATGTTACCAATTTGGAAGTAGATCTTGCTGAAGGCCATTACTTGATAAAACATGTACTTCAGTAAGTGCTATTTTGAACAGGATTTTAGATCCAAGCATCAGTAGAACACAATAAATTATCTGTAGTAACAACCTAGCACTTGGGTATGTAGCATAAAAAGTTCCTCCTGTTTTTAGAAACTGATTACATCCAGCACAACATAATTTGCCCAGTAAAGAGAAATCCATGTTTCCCCCAATTGGTGTAATTAGGTATTGCATCAGTGATGACAAAGTGAGAAGCTCAAATATAGACACTCAAACACTAAAGTACACCACATTAAATCATGATCATGCGTTCCAAAACAAGACTCCTACTGAGAGAGTAGGTGTTGTGAGAAAAGAAGCCCATTTCCTACTATGCATGGAGTCACGACAACCACCAACTGAAGGTTTGAAGAGCACAAAAGTCTTTAAGCTACATAAAAAGAAAGAAAAAAGAAAGCTTTAAGATCAGAAACAATTTCCAAGAAAATTGTTTAGGTGTAGAAATACACAGTGATTTCAATTTTCTTTTAAATTGACCTTTGCTCATCTGGTAGATGGTTCCAAGTAGAAAACCAACTGCATCTGCTGAAGCATTTGCTGCTCAAATTTGCTTCTGCTGCCCTACCTGTACTATCCCCATCAGGTGCTACAGGAGCAGAAGGAGGGGAAGGAGGAAGAGAAGAAGCAGATAAAGATGGTCTGAAAATCATAGAATCTTAGGGATTAGAAGGGACCTCCAGAGATCATCGGGTCCAACCTCCCTGCCAAAGCAGGGTCCCTAGGACAGGTGGCACAGGTCAGCGTCCAGACGGTCTTGAATATCTCCAGAGAAGGATTTGTGATGTCACTTCTATTACAGCAGCCTGATAAGCCAAAAGTTAGGGAGGCATCAAGAGGTCATCATACATATCACAAAGTCCAAGACTTTGTAAGTCAAGACTTGCAGGTCCTGGCAAGGCTGGGAGATGGGATGGGGCCATCACTTCTAGTCTTCACAAAATAACCTGGCATTCCCAGGATGGACAAAGAGAGAACAGCCACTGACACATTAGAACAAAGAGGGACTACAGAAAAAGAATCATCTAAGTCATAGCTGCACCAGGGGAGGTTTAGGTTGGATGTTAGTAAGAGGTTCTGTCCTGAGAGGGACGTCAGGAACTGGCACAGGCTCACCAGGGAAGTGGTCACAGCCCCAAGCTGGGCTGAGGGCAAGAAGTGTTTGGCATGACACCTCAGTGCCATGCTCTAACTTGGCTGGTCCTGTGTGGAGCCAGGATTTGGACTTGATGATCCTTATGGGTCCCTTCCAGCTCAGGGGATTCTGGGATTCTACTGGAAAAACTACTAGTAGTACTTTTAACAAAAAACCCTAAAAGCTTGTATAAGGCTGCTTAAGGCAATACTATTATAATTGGTACTTTTACTGCTATTGTTATTATAATTATTTATTCCATGGACTAAAAAATATTGCATCTTTGTGGGCATCTGCACCATATTACCAATTTCCCTAAAAGCTCTGAACAACTCAACCTTTTTTGACCATTTCAAACCAGAGCAGAGCATTTCTGAGGGAGGTTTCTCTTCTCAGCACCCTCAGCTCACTGCCAGAGGTGTAGCCCCGGTTTCCACACTTCATCCCCTGCCATGTGCTGCTGATGCTCTTTCCACTAACTCAAGAATTTTGTGGCTACCTGAGTCGCTCAGTATATCCCTTCTACATGAACCTGGTCCCAAATAAATACCGACTGCTAAACTGGACCAGATGCAACACAAAAATATGGCAGCCCAGTGCAGTACTGAGGGTTGGACCCAATGATCTCTTGAGGTCCCTTCCAATCCCTACAATTCTGTGATTGTATTAAAAAGCAATTACTACTTCTAGATACAGTTAAGGCCCTGACTAGCTGTCATTAAAGCTCTGCACATAATTGCAGAGACCATAATGGATGTTAATTCAATGTCCTCAATTCTGAAAGCAATACTTGCCTTGCCCATCTAAACTCATGCTGCTGATTGATTTTCAGGTTGAGCTTATACTGATCTTCCTCTTTCTGTTCTGTCCAGCATGAAGTCATCTTGGTGCACTGAATTTCAACAATACTAGGGCTGTATTATTCTCATTGAACAGCAAAATTTCATCTAGTGGATCTTTGCACCATAAATTGCTACTGTGTTCTACCACTGAAAATAAAATATTTCTGTGAATAGCATGAGATAATAGACTTAATTATATATTTAACTTGTAAAAGCCCTTTGAGAGGCCCTGAGATAAAATTCATTCTATGGAATCTCTCTTAATAAAAGTACTTATACCAATTACTTTGAACTTCTATAGATGGTACATTATTTCAAACTATTTTAATCAATCCTCACAAAATCTCTTGGCAACAGCGTGCACAAAGTATACAGAGGCAAGGGAGTCATGGTGTTTCAGTCAAGCTACCAATTCTTTATGTTTATTATTCATTCCTACCATGCTTTTTAATTAATCAAACAAAATAAAACCAATGTGGTTTGCCAGCCTCAAAGTTCTCCTTTATTAAAAAGTGATTACATTCAGTAATCTGGAGTTAATATTAGAAAGGCTCATAGAATTTTTCCAGCCCACACTACTAACAAAATAACTAATCATTCAAAGAGATTTAAATTAATTTGGGTCAAATGAGACTCAACAGCATCTTCCACGTGCAGCTGCTCCCACTGAAAAGGTTACTGATCCCACTGAAATGCCTACGGAGTCGTTCATGTGAATCTAGAGGTGAGGGAATCAGTTTAGCTGTTCGTTGAAACGGTTACAGCAAATAGATTTTGCCCAAAGCAAATCAGGGAAGCGTTCACATGAATTGCTACTAGGCCACTTGGTGAGAGACATTCACCAAGCAAGGAGAAATGATGAGGAGCTGCTGAAGCCTGTAACTTTCTCCACTAATATATTGGATCTAGAAGAAGACGCTTGCCAAAGAGACCGCGGACTGTCTGGCCAGTTAATGATAGGGATGAGGTATCTGCTGACTTTCCATTTCAGCCTCAGCCCTGTGATGTGATGTTCAGACTGCCAAATGAAATTATTTGCATTGGCATATGATTTATTTTCTATGGGATTATTAATGCATTTGACAAAAGAAATTACAGATGTCATAAAAGCCATTTCTTGAACTCATTTCTTCAAGAAAAGTTTAATTATTATCATTAAAAAAAAAAATAAAAAGCTTTATTATACAAGCACTAATTTTATCATCTCCTGAGATCTAGAGAGTCTTGTGGGTTACTAAGGAGTCTGTATTCCACCTTGGGACCAAAATGCAGGCTTGAAAATAATGTACACGACCAGTTCCTTTCAAACTGACAGTTCATGTTAAGCTTAACACACTTTGCTGGCCATTACCAAGAAAATTGGAACTGCTCAGGCATAGCTGCAGTTACTGGTGTTACTTGTTTGGGAATGTTGTGATTTAGTGGAGTCACTAGCAATTGTTTAGCAGGTAATTAAACTATAAACCTGTGATTTTCAGTCTTTTGAAAGCGATAATCACCGGAATTCCCAGCCCACATCAATGATTCCCACCCAGCAGCACCAGCATCATTTGTGTTACTCATTCCCTTCATAGGGCTGCATTAGTGGCTTTATCCAAATTACACACTGTCTGTTCTTTTAATAAATGCACACTGGAAATGTCCATCTCTCAACAGATCCGGATCCGTTTCTCGATCGTGATACGAGTGTAAAACTTCAGCGTTTCTGTTTATTCATTCTGAGCCAGGCTTTCATTAGCATGCAAAAAAAATATTTGAAGTCAAATAAAACTTGAAAGACTGGACAATTGTTTTCTTCACATTTTCTAAACCAAAGACTGCATTATATAAATTTCACGATTCCCCTAAGTGCCTTTAAAATTACAAGCAATTTAGCCCATGATTCACTTTCATGCAGACTCTGACTGCATGCCATTTTTTTTCCCCCCATCTCAATTATATCTTAATATTATGGGGGCTGAAATGCATTAAATAAATCATATTTCATAGTAAAGCAATAATACTTACATGCATTTTAGAAGAAATTGTCCTGCATTATAAATGTATTTATAATGTCATTACCTTATTTTCCACATTGACTGAAATATTAGGCAGCAGTGACTGCTCCAAGCTACGGATGGAAGCTTTTAGCAAACCTTATGTTTATTCTGCTGCTGGTAATTAGCTGTTTTAGTTAATATAATACAACATTTACAAACAGCAATTTATCCAATGTATAAACTCGCTCCTGTAATTAGTGAAACATTGTTATTGATTAAGATTTAATATGGCGGTTGCTGTTTCTGCAATGTACTACATAACGGGAACGATCACTAATTTGTCAGAGGACAGTTCCTAGTCAAAGTAATCTCTTGGCAAAGTACCACGAATTTAATTCTCTATAAATGATATTCTGCAATATTTTATCAAAGCGGCAAAGTTTAAAATGTGCTGAAGGAGAAGGTAATAACAAAGGAATTTAAGAGATAATTACATGCCTATTGTCTCCCAAAGAATTATATAATCATAGACTGGTTTGGGTTGGAAGGGACCACAAATATCATCTAGTTCCAACCGCCCTGCCATGGGTAGGGACACCATCCACTAGCCCAGGGTGCCCAAAGCCCCATCCAACCCAGCCTTGAACCCTGCTGGGGACCCAGGGGCAGCCCCAGCTTCTCTGGGCACCTTGTGCCAGGGCTTCAACATCCTCAAAGCAACAAATTTCTTCCTAACATCTAACCTAAATCTCCCCTCATTCAGCTTGAACCCATCGTCCCTCGTCCTGTCATTGCACTCCCTGGTGAACAGCCCCTCTCCCACTTTCCTGTAGGACCCCTTTAAGTATCGGTAGGTCGCAATGAGGACTCCCTGGAGCCTTCTTTTCTCCAGGCTGAACCAGCCCAGCTCTCTACCTGTCTTCAAAGGAGAGGTGCTCCAGCCCCTCTGATCATCTTTGTGATCTTCAATTTAGAGATGCTCAGTGTTTAGTGATGAGTTTAGAGACCTAAACTACTCGATTATTAATGTTAAATAAGTTTAAGGTGATATAACACTAAGACACACTAATACCTATTCAAAAGTATTTTGAAGAACACCAAAAATATCATAATTTATACCATTGTTTTAAGACTAAATACATAATAATACGATTACTCAGAAGTATCAGTGAAGTATCCAGCACTGTCTTCTGCATGGGGATATAAAGAAGAAAAATTAATTGAGAGAAAGTTGGGGGGGTTTTCTGCAAATATTTCAGTTCATCACACACAAAAAAAACAGAGACAAAATTTACAGTATTTCAATTATAAGATTAAGGATGAACTCACACTATCAAAACTTGAACCCAAACTGATTTCTGCTAACAGCACTCTCCGGATTTATACTGAAAGGTAAAAAAAGGAGTAAAAGGACTCTTCTACTGAATCACTCATCTGAACAGTGTGCTACCTGGTAGGAATATCACATTTTATACTTCCATTATCAAAAGCAAATGAGGCAACTCTAAGTGAAGTACAATTTCAGCTATTTAGATTTTCAGAGCATGTAGCACATTTCAGGCACATACACAAGTAACGTGCTCAGAAGCACAAAACATTATACAAGATAAATGTAAATGCCTGAATATAGAGCTAGTTATCTGTAATTCTGAAAATCCCAGTCAAACCCATTCTGTGTTTTTAAAATGCTGAGGTCCAAAAGATTTTTTTTATTATTTTTTTTAATCTCCAAGCAATTTTCATTTTTACAATGCTATTTTGCTGGGGGGGGGGGGTTTGAATTGATGTAAAAGTAAGATATTTACACCTGACAAAGCTAAGGATAGGTTTAAAAAATACAAAATACTCATTAGACTAAAAACCTCCCTGTAAGCATGACTGAGAAATGGTATGCATGATTGAAAAGTTTAGTATTACAGGAGGTGCTTAAGCACTTTTGGTAGTGACAGAAATAACCAATATACACATATTATAGGAAGTAAAATGTATATTTTTGATCCATTGCTAAATACCTGTGGAATTCACAGAATCATAGGGGTTGGAAAGGACCTCCAGAGATCATTGAGTCCAACCCTGCTGCCAAAGCAGGGTCCCTAGGACAGGTTGCAGATTGGTCTCCAGAGGAGGAGAACCCACAACCACCCTGGGCAGCCTGTCCCAGTGCTCCGTCACCCATACTGTGAAAAATTCACAGAGTAATAGCCCAGGAATCACTTTTAGGTGTATTCTTATAATTTAACCCAGTTACATACATATAATGACCAGGGGAATACCGGATGAACGGGGTTTCTGTTACAGAGAAAAATCAGGAAAACTATTATATTCATTAAAATGCTCCTAAAATGACTAGTTTATCATCTTTCTACAGAAGAGAGCAAGCTGAGCATAAATTATTTATGATGTGTAACAGTTTAATGGGGTATAAAATAGCTTTTTTTCTTCTCCCTAGTAGTACAAGCCCTGATTTTTTTGTTGTCAGCTCCCCACGCAGCCATGTACTTCACCCATTTACAATTACGACGGATGCAACAATTTAGAAGAATTGTTCCATATAAACTCAAACGTAAAGGAATTACTTATAGAGCCTATTTATTATTTTCTTAAAGTGCTATCATAGTGCCCCGCTGAGAAGATGCTGTTGAACTGCGTGAAATTCAAGTAAATCACAGGACTGAAATTCAGGGAAGTTCTTGGATCAAACCCCGCGTACAGCTTGACACCGTAACATCCAAATCATCCTTGTGGGAAGATGCACTGAGATCAACTTTCATTTCCCCCCGTGGCCAAATTCACTCACTCCGTAATCTTGCAGAACATCCTCCAATCTCAAGCAACGCATGAATGAGCAGATATTTGTGATTACCCAAGGGACCAAAGGGATTGTAAGACCAAACAGTTAAAAGCTGAAACAAAAACAGAGCTACAGAACGTACTACACATCACAAAGGAAGAAGAAAGCCAGTATAAAACCACTAACTCCCAGCAATTCTTCACACGTGATTGCAAAGAATAAATGAGTTCTGATATAGGTTTGGGTTGGAAGGGGCCTCAAAGCCCATCTAGTTTACCCTCTGCCATGGGCAGGGACAACCTTCACCAGCCCAGGGTGCCCAAAGCCTCACCCAACCTGGCTTTGACACTGCCAGGGACCCAGTGGCAGCCCCAGCTTCTCTAAGAAACTTCTTCCAATGTTTCAGCACCCTCACCGTACAAAACTTCTTCCTTCTGTCCACTTCCTATCCTCTTCCAGTTTAAAACCATTGCTCCTTGTCCTGTCACTCCAGACCTCACTGAAGTCTTCACCATCTTTCTTAAAAGCCCCCTCTATATATCAAGGTGCTACAATAAGGTCTCACCGGAGCCTAAGGAAGATCCCTCATAACAAAACAGGCATCATGGGAATAGTTCTCATTATGACTCGTTTTCTGATTTATAATCTGCATATTTTATGTGATATGAAGGTGGGTACGGTCATGATATTTATATGTGTTGGGTGCAAATCACCTTAATCGAATGTCCACAGTCATACACAAAGAATCATAGAATCACAGAATCGTAGGGGTTGGAAGGGACCTCAAGAGATCATCGGGTCCAACCTCCCTGCCAAAGAAGGGTCCCTAGGACATATCACTCAGATAGGCATCCAGACGGGTCTTGAATATCTCCAGAGAAGGAGACTCCACACCCCCCTGGGCAGCCTGTCCCAGGGCTCCCTCACCCTCACTGGGAAAAAGTTTTTCTGCATGTTGGTGCGGAACTTCCTATGCTCCAACTTGCAGCCATTGCCCCTTGTCCTGTCCCCACAAACCACTGAAAAGGGTCTGGCTGATTCCCCCTGCATCCCCTGCTTCAGATAATTATAAACTTTAATTAGGTCCCCCCTTAGTCTTCTCAAGGCTGAAAAGTCCCAACTTACTCAGCCTTTCCTCACAGGGGAGATGCTCCAGGCCCTTAATCATCTTCGTAGCCCTTCTCTGGACTCTCTCTAGGAGATCCCTGTCCTTTTTATACCAAGGAGCCCAGAACTGGACACAATACTCCAGGTGGGGCCTGACCAGGGCAGAGCAGAGGGGGAGAATCACCTCCTTTGACCTGCTGGCTATACTCCTCCGGATGCATCCCAGGATCCCATTGGCTCTCTTAGCCACCAGTGCACACTGCTGGCTCATGGTCAACCTGTCATCAACCAGGACACCCAGGTCCTCCTCCACTGAGCTCTTCTCCAGCAGGTCATCCCCTAGCCTGTACTGATACAAATGGTTGTTCCTTCCCAGGTGCAAGACTCTACACTTGCTTTTGTTGAACTTCATCTGGTTTCTAACTGCCCAGCTCTGCAGCCTGGCCAGGTCTCGCTGGATGGCAGCGCAGTGTTCCTGCGTGAAACGGACACTTCTACATGATAATCCACTTCATCATAAAATTGACATCTGAAACGGGTTGAAATCACATCCTAAAAGCCCCGATTTCTCTTCAATTATAAAGAGATCCTGGGGTGAAAAAGCTCTGGCACAGTTGATTAGACCTGTAACTAGCTGAAAAGGTAGGCAGAGAAAATGATTCTCCACCTGTAAATGAGTGTCCAGCCATACTTGGGGCAAGAGCTGACAGAGCTCATCACACAGTAGAATATCTAAATACTAAGCTTTTAAGACAGCACAGACTGGAGATTTCGATTTTCACTGCAGCCTAATTTTTTATACCTATATAACTGTTTTTTCTCTCTCTCCAAAAGAAACACTGACCACCTTTAGGAGATTTTGCTATCTTAATACTCCTAACAGCCCGACAAATTTACTTGCTGGAGCATCCAGAGTTGCTGTTGGACATACAAAAATATACTGTACACTAGTTCTGCAAAATTCAAGTAGCCAAAAGTTATCAAGTGGTAGAACACCCTGCAACTAGCTCATTTTCAACCTTGAAAATAATGACAAATTCCTTCCCTCACAACTATTTAGCCACTGCTCAAGATTGAATTGAATTGAATTGGGTTGGTATTTTTCCAGAATCTTCTTTGTCAAACAAAACATTGATGGAAAGGTTGATCAGCATCAGCAGGCCATCAATCTATATTCCCACAGATTTCAGTCTCATCAGGATGCTTTCTGCTCAGCTTCCAACAGAACATGTCTTACTCCTCAGGAATAATACATAAGAATTGACCCTCAACAACAAACAATCATCAAAAGAAGGATGTCAAACATGTGACAGATTTTGAAAGGTCCATCAAGGTTTATGACCTCAGTCTCACTTCAACCCACACTCCTGCCATACTGACTCACAGGAATTATGTGGTCCCCCTCTTTTCTCACTACAATTACTTAGTTGTATTTATACTTGATAGATCTTAACCACCAGCCTTCTGCTCATATACTGTAGGAAGATTATAGAATCACTAGGTTGGAAAACACCATTAATATCATCAAGTCCAACCATTCCTGTCCTATACTAAACCATATCTCTGAATACCTCATCTACCCATCTTTTAAACACATCCAGGGACAGTGACTCAACCACCTCTCTGGGCAGCCTGTTCCAATTCTTATTCTTCTAGAAAGGACTGCTTAATTTTTCTACAAGTGTCCAAAAAAAAACAGGAATATGGGAATAAAACTGGTAGCAGAGGAAAACATCATAGGCTAGCAAGAAAATCCTCATAAAATAAATAAAAGCTTGCCTTAATATGTCCCATTTTTTTCCTAAAGGTCAAGCCCATTCATGCACACATGAATCTTTAAAATGAATCTTTAAGACATATCAAACGACAAAAGAAAATGATAGGCACAATTTTTCTGCTATACTATAGCTCACTTGAAGGTAGTATGGACAAAGAATGATTTTCTCAACTTCACTATCTTTTTCCAACATCATTACTTTCAAAAGAAATAACTACGTGGTGGATTTTTTTTTTCTCCTCCCACTTCAAACAAGAAGATAAAAGTGAAAAGAAAAATTAAAATATTACATGAGTTCTTACAATGTAAAACAAAAATCCAACTAACCTACTTATCCGAGTACTTCTAAGAAGGTGTCCCATTACTGAGGCAGAAACAACACCCACTCATTCTCCTTCCTATCAACACCCCTCTTGCCTACCTTCAGGAATCTTAAAAGAAAAACCTAATTCCACAGAAGTATTTCTTCACTTGCACTGAAATAGCAGGTACATTAAGTCATTGCTATGAGTCTGCTGTCATGACTTGAATATTTGGTAGCCCTCGCGCGCTACCAACTGACTCTGCTATCACGGCTACATGCTGTAACTGCTTTCCCTCTGAGAACATTTCAGAGCGGTCTCTGTGCTCTGAATGCAAGAACCACCCAAGAAAACAGTACAGAAGGCTCTTCACTGGGTTAGGCACAGGCTTAAAGCCAGGCACGTGGTGACAAATAGATCTTGAATGTCAAGCTGTATTTACCTCCAAAGTACAGGGGTGCTGATCGATCAGAAGCTCAACATGAGCTGGCAGTGAGTGCTGGCAGCCCCGATGGCCAACCATGTCCTGGGCTGCATCAAGAACAGCGTGGCCAGCAGATTGAGGGAGGGGATTCTGCCCCTCTACTCTGATCTTGAGTCCCCACCTCGGATACTACGTCCAGGCATCCAGCTCTGGGGTCCCCAGTACAAGAAAGACATGGACCTGTTGGAGCGAGTCCAGAGGAGGCCACGAAAGTGATCAAGGGGTTGGAGTATCTCTCCTATGAAGACAGGCTCCAAGAGCTGGGCTTGTTCAGCCTGGAGAAGAGAAGACTCCAGGGAGACCTAATTGCAGTGTACCATACCTTAAAGAGGTCCTACAGGAAAGTGGGAGAGGGACTGTTCACCAGGGAGTGCAGTGATAGGACAAGGGGCAATAGCTTCAAGCTGAAAGACTCCTGTGGCTGCCCCTGGATCCCTGGCAGAGTTTAAGGCCAGGTTGGATGGAGCTTTGGACAACCTACTGGGAGATGTCTCTGCCCATGGCCAGGGGTTGGAACTAGATGAGATTTGAGGTCTCCTCCAGCCTTCTGTGATTCTACGATTGCCTTAAAAATCCAATTTAGTCTTACACCCTTCAAGTGTACACAGTCCAACATCACATCGGGCCAAACCCATTCACCTATACCCAGAACTCATTTTTCAATGTCCTGGCTTTTTTTTCCCCCTTTATGTACTCTAAATGCCCTAGTAGAAATTATTCTACAATGTGACCATTAAAGGTATGCTAATGACCATGAATTGAGACAGCTGCTGCGGAAACAAGCCTGTTGGCTCAGGCACAGCACCATTAACTATCTATCATAAAGTACTCTGGACTTGCTCATTTATTACTGCTTCATAGCTCAAGGGGGGAAGAGGGGGAACAGCAAGAGTTTCTTTCTCTGAGGCAAAGTCATAAGCCACTTACTTATCTTAATGTCATGATCCCCACTGCTTATCTGCACCATAATTAGGAAAATGAGAAGTAATAAATTTTTATTTATTTATTTGTTTACAAACGTGATTTGAATTCAACCATCTAAGGGAAAGACAAAGCAGCATCTTTGCAATATCACACTGGCAGGCTGGTGGATCTTCCAAGCTCACAACTACATTGTAAGCATCAGGTGTATTAACTGAGAGTAATAAAACAAGCAAATATTATCACCTTCTTTTACCATGGCTTCCCAAAATATGGCTTGTAGGCTACCTATTGAAATCAGCAGATTTTGAAGGAGAAAGTACATTCACAGAATCACAGAATGACAAGATTGGAAAAGACCTTTAAGATCATCGTGTCCAAACATCCCTGTCCTGTGCTAAACCAGATCCCTGAGCACCTCAGATCCCCTCTGTTAAACACACCCAGGGGTGGGGACTCAGCCCCCTCCCTGGGCAGCCTGTGCCACAGCCCCACAACTCTGCCAGGGAAGAACTTTGCCCTCACATCTGAGTTGACCCTGCCCTGGGGCAGCTTGAGCCCATTGCCCCTTGTCCTATTTCCTGTCCCCTGGCTGCGGAGACCATCGCCCACCTCTCTGCACCCTCCTGGCAGGGCAGGGGAGGAGGGGAGAAGGTCTCCCCTCAGCCTCCTCTTCTCCAGGCTCAACACCCCCAGCTCCCTCAGCTGCTCCTCAGAGGATTTGCCCTCCAGCCCCTTCCCCAGCCTGGTTGCCCTTCTCTGCACTCGCTCCAGGACCTCTATGTCCGTCTTATGGTGAGGAGCCCAGAACTGGACACAGTACTCCAGGTGCAGCCTCACCAGTGCCCAGTACAGGGGCACAATCACACAGCCTGATTACAAACACACCACCTCAAAGAATGACATACTAGCACATGCACACAGAACTGTGCAGAAAAAGACTCTCACCACTGTGTTTCTCACAAGGAGACTGAATTTCCAACTACAAACCCCACTGCACTTTGCAGGACAGAGATGACATACTGGCCTATCAGGAACAGTGAATTTAAACAGCCCTTGGTGTTCAGAGGATTACTTACTACCAAGAAAGTATTTTTTATTAGAAAAATAAAAGAGTATATTAACATTCCCAGATTACTAATCCTTATAGCTCTTCTCTACTTTCAAAAAAAGAAAGGAGGAAGACTGGTTCTTCCTCCACACGCATACTGGCACACCTACTGCAGAATAGAAAATACAAGTAATAAATGAAAGGACCAAAAAAAAATCTATATTAAATAAAACCCCTTAAAATCCACAGGCTTAACCATGTGTTCTGGTTTTGGCTGGGATGGAGTTAGTTTTCCTCACAGTAGCTAGCACAGGGCTGTGGTTTGGATTTGTGCTGGAGACAGTGTTGATGACAAAGGGATGGTTTTGTTATCCCTGAGCAGTGCTTACACAGAGACAAGGTCTTCACTGCTCCTCACTCCACCCCACCAACAGCTGGTTGGGGGTGCACAAAGAGTCAGGAGGTGACACAGGCAGGACAGCTGACCCCAATGACCAAAGGGATATTCCATACAATATGGCATCATCCTTAGTATATAAAGCTGAGAGAAGAAGGAGGAAGTGGGGAGGCACTTACTGCTACAAAACTTAAGCATCTCAAAATATTCCAGACATCTAGTGGGACCTGACATAAAAAGACACAGAAATTTAAAATTACATCGAAAACTAGGGGGTTTCATTTGTCACCACTCTCCTTTTTTTTCCAGAAGTGCCATTCTCTACCAGTATATCTTTTCTAGAATTGGAATTACCATCAACTCTACCAGGATAAGTGGTAGCCTACATCAAGTACCTTAAGCCATCCAGCGTATTTTGTGAGACTATGACAGTGGATCACAGAATCATAGAATGGTTTGGATCGGAAGGGACCCCAAGAATCACAGAGCTCCAACCCCTCTGCCACAGACAGGGCCACCAACCTCCAGGCCTGGAGCTACACAAGGTTGCCCAGGGCCCCATCCAACCTGGCCTTGTACACCTCCAGGGATGGGGCATCCACCACCTCTCTGGGCAGATACTTTTCAATCTCATAAACGACATTTGAATTGGGGGGTGAGGAGAAGAATAAAAAAAAAAGCACAGAATGGTATTTTACAGTCATTTACTTCTCCTACAGACACTCTGAAGTTTCACTACTTCAATAACTCCTAAGACAACCACGAGCTGTCCAATTTTATACTGATAAATACAGAACATGTCAAAATGCACCGAGAGCAGAAAAAGTATTAAAAAACAAAACCAATAAAAATGTCTCAGGCATTATGTTTCAGTTCTCTTTCAAGCAGAATATGGTATCAGTGTTGCTAATACTGATAATGTCATGCCACTCACTCTGGCTTCACTACAAATTCACTTCACCTCAAGTGCTGGATTCAGATTTGGGTCCCTCACTACTAGAAGGACATCAAGGTCCTCGAGTGTGTCCAGAGAAGGGCAACCAGGCTGGGGAAGGGGCTGAAGAACAAATCTTAGGAGGAACAGCTAAGGGAGCTGGGGGTGTTTAGCCTGGAGAAGAGGAGGTTGAGGGAGGTTATGGAGTCTCCTTCTCTGGAGATATTCAACACCTGTCTGGACGCCAACCTGTGCGATTTGTTCTAAGGGTTTATAAATACCTCAAGTGTGAGACACAAGAGGACATGGGCAGCCTCTTTTCAATGGTCTTTGGAGACAGGACAAGGGGCAATGGCTTCAAGTTGGAGCACAGGGAGTTCCACACCAATATGTGGAAGAACTTCTTCCCAGTGAGGGTAAGGGAGCCCTGGGACAGGCTGCCCAGGGGGGTGTGGAGTCTCCTTCTCTGGAGACAGTCAAGACCTGTCTGGACACCGACCTGTGTGACCTGTCCTAGGGACCCTGCTTTGGCAGGGGGGTTGGACCCGATGATCTCTCAAGGTCCCTTCCAACCCCTGTGATTCTGTGAACATTTTTTAATCTATTCCATGTATTTGTCCCATGCATGTACAAGGACAAGTCTTGATGACTCCTTGATTTGGCTCTCGTGTCATACAACTGGCAGGGTGTACATGTTCCAAAAGACCTAGAATCAATCAAAAGGAATCTGGATAGAAATATTTATACACAAGCATCATGCTGAAAGCTTCAAGAGAACGTTATTTAAAACATTCTTTTTAAGATATCTCAAGGGGAACAAGTGGGTCTTCTCTCTGGAAGGGGAGATAGATGTAGAAAGGATTAATACGCTGACTTTCTCCCCATGCATGACAAGGAATGATGATATTCATTTGAAAAGTTAGCACGGCAATTTTGTTAGCCATTCAATAAAAAGGGAGTAGCAAGAACAAATTGGTTAATGAATGAGGGAGGAGAGAGGAGAGTATTATGCAGTGAATCTATAAAAATGAACTCAATTTGAATTCAACCAAAAGAACAAATTGATGGAGCAGCAGGCTTTGTAAAGCACTAGATCTTAATCTGGATGCTGAGATAACACAGTGATTAATTTTGCTTCTGTCAAATATCTTGGGTTTTGCTATATGAGAATTTAAAAAAAAACAACCACAGCACACTTTTAAATGCAGTTTGACTATCAAAACACATTCCTCTCACCATTCAAAAGGAAATTTTAAAGAGAAGAAATGCTCACTGCATGTACCTCAGTTGCCTTCAAAATGGTCTATTTTTGTTTTTCCTCTGTCAAAATTTGGCATGAAAAAAACCAAACCAATTAACCATCACATCTAAATTTTTTTTAAAAAAAAATACACGTGTACAAGATGTTCCCAAGTGAAAAACTGAGGGAAAGAGAAAGTTATTTCTGTTGTTCCATGGAGATGTATCTTTTAAATGTCAGAACGGACGTTGTGAAAGGTAAGAAGAGAGATACAGGTAAGCAGCTGCTTCTTGTAGTTTGCAGACAACTTAATGGCAGTTTCAGAGATGAAATAAAATATTCACTTAACAGTTCACATGACAGAAATCACACTGGGATTCCAACATACAGCATGAAAAGTATTATCACTCACAGAATCACAAGGTTGGAAAAGACCTTTAAGATCATCGACTCCAACCATCCCTGTCCTGTGCTAAACCAGATCCCTGAGCACCTCATCTCCCCCCTGTTAAACACACCCAGGGATGGGGACTCAGCCCCCTCCCTGGGCAGCCTGTTCCACAGCCCCACAACTCTGCCAGGGAAGAACTTTGCCCTCCCAGCTGAGCTGACCCTGCCCTGGGGCAGCTTGAGCCCATTGCCCCTTGTCCCATCTCCTGTCCCCTGGCTGAAGAGACCATCGCCCACCTCTCTGCACCCTCCTGTCAGGTCACTGTAAGCAGTGTAAGGTTTCCCACAGGCTGGTTTAAATTATTTTTACTGTTTAACTATATCAAGGAGGAAGGGGGGAATTTTTCACTCTTAATAAAGCAATTTTAGACATGCAAATGGGTCTCTACTGCTTTTTCAGGGCACATATATTTACCTAGACATGAAAACCATTCATGATTTGCAAATCTCTGGTAGGAAGACCCATTTCTTGCATTGCCAGAAAGAAAAAAACATTATTGATCTCTGTTTGCATAGCAACAGCTACTTTTTCCTACATTAGAATTTCACAGCAACTACTAAACATTCCAGAAGAGACAGAAAGCCTTATTCCTATACTAAACACCTTACTGCTGAAGTAGAAATGCCAGAAAGAGATGGAGAGGGACTCAGTGAGAGCAGGAATGTGTGCCAGGAGAGACATAAGCCATATCCATGATATTCTGCTTATTCAAACAAAGATGAGCATGTATGGTGTGATGGAGTTTTAATATTTTCAAAATGTAAATGACTTCTTCATTGCATCCTGCTTCCTTCTCTAAAATGCAACCAAGCCCCTCTTCCCTAAACCAAAACCAAACAAGAAAAAGGAGGTAAAACATATCCTCAGTATTAAACAATAACTTATTCCTTCATTTTGGTGTTTTATTCTGTCTTCTACAACAGGAATAACAAAAACCATATTGCTTTTGCCCATACCACAACACTAGGAACGAAAATAGACTATTTATTGCAACAAAACTCTTCTTTCTAAACCTTAAGAATAGGAATACATGGCAAAAAGGAACCATGAACCTAAACCTGAATAAAATCTTATGAGTAAATCTCAAAAATATCTCTACTTTCAAGACTGTCCAACTCAGGGGTCCCCAGGACAAGACAGATATAAATCTGTTTGAGCAAATCCAGAGGAGACATGGAGATGATCCAAAGGCTGGAGCATCTCTGCTCTGGAGACAGGCTGAGAGAGTTGGGGTGGTTCAGCCTGGAGAAAAGGCAGCTTTGGGGAGAGCCCTGAGCCCCCTCCAGTCTTTAAAGTGGGTCCAGGAAATATGGGAGTGTAATCGTAGGACAAGGGGGAATGGATTTAAACTGAAACAGGGGAGATTTAGGTTAAAGATTAGGAAGAAGTCCTTCACTCTGAGGGTGGGGAGGCCCCGGCACAGGGTGCCCAGAGAAGCTGGGGCTGCCCCTGGATACCTGGTTCAAGGCCAGGTTGGATGGGGCTTTGGGCACCCTGGGCTAGTGGGGAGTGTCCCTGTCCATGGTAGTGGGTTGGAAGTAGAGTTGAAGGTCCTTTCAACCCAAAGCATTCTCTAATTCTACAATTCTATGAAGACTTCAAAAGAATTTACTAGTTCCTAAATTATAAAACTGAAGAACAGAAGACAAAACAACTGCCACTAGATTTAATTTTGTACCATGTGATTTCGAAACCTTATGACTACTTTTCAAATGTGAATCCTTAATATTTTTACTATCTGAAAATGCAAATTATAGTCACCAATCATACTGTACTTTTCAGAAACAGCTTGGCCCTCCCGACAGTAAGCAATCATGTTTTGCCTCAGGCTATGTAGTTTACTTGAAATTATTTCAGAATCATCTAAAAAGATTCATTTTTCTATTAAAATGATGAATGAGTTAAATGAGGTATGTAATAAATACTGTAGGTTTGTAAACAGACTTCTTTTCTCTTGAGAACTAATGCCTTAACTCATTTAGTAATTCTTCCCCTTGGTATTTTCTAGTGAAGTCATCCTTAAAATATGGTTAGCGCAGGACTGTTTGGAAAAAGGGTCAGAATATAATCTGCTTATGGAAAATAGGGGACATCCTCTTGACAAAGCTAATGAATTAAGGACAGGAAACATAAATGCAAGACTAAAGGTCGTTGCATAGCCCACGTACGTCGTGACTAGGACCACCCATGGATGACAGGGCAACCACCCACAGAGAGGAGTGAAGCACTCTGCTTTTAACAACATATATTCAATTATGACAACAGGTCAAATTCAGTCCTAACATAACTCAACATGCTTCAGCTCTAATATATTGAGGAAGGTATTTGCTTTATTGATTTCAGCGCTCAGCAAAGTAAAAAGCAGAATTATACATCACAAACGTGATTTTGATAGGAAAAGATATCCAATAATCTGATTACCACCTTCAACTAAGGTGCAAAAAGTGGGTTTTAATATAAGGATACTTCTTCCAAAGTGATTTTTTGAACATGGAATTTATTAATAGACATTCCTTGAGTAGAAAATAGTTTACACAACAACAACAAAAACCCAACACCTCAGCAACAAAAGACTTCGTTCCCTAACAGGTAGTTCAATGAAAGCCTGGAACAATGGGGAAATATATATATAATTCTATTAGTATGGATACAGATTTCTAATGATAGCAATAAT
This sequence comes from Gallinula chloropus, assembly GCF_964237585.1. Classification (NCBI taxonomy): domain Eukaryota; kingdom Metazoa; phylum Chordata; class Aves; order Gruiformes; family Rallidae; genus Gallinula; species Gallinula chloropus. The sequence continues at coordinate 2,722,110 of NC_140085.1, read as the reverse complement.
CAAATTTTAATGTTATGGTTACAGCACATGAACAGAACAATATTTCTGTGCCTCTTCAAAGGGAAATGAGATTTTAACATCATTGGCAGCTCAATAAAACCATTTTCTAACATATAGAGTCCTAATGACAGCTCATTTCAGTCCAGACAGTGAAGCAAATATGTTAACAGTAAACTCCAGGTCATTATAAGGAGTTGGAAATACAACAGGTCCTCTGCACTTTGGAGAACTATTGATTTTTTTACTCCATATTCTCTGCATCTCACCCTGACTCTCATAATGACTCAAGTGATGGAACGTCAATAAGCTATTTATGGCAACGCTACCACATTTAAAAGACACTCAACAAGACTATGCTCAACTCAGCTCTACACTACTTCCAGATGTGCAGCAAGAATCTCCAGTAAGAAAAACTGAAAAGAAGGAGAGGTCTGTTGCCTGAGTAAAACACTACACAAGTGTTCCCAGAGCAGTCACAAGTACAGGGCCTTCAACTGCACCAATCCTTGATAAAGAGGATCACATCAGAACCTGTACTCGGTATTGGTGAGGCTGCACCTCGAGTGCTGTGTCCAGTTCTGGGCTCCACACCATAAGAAGGACATGGAGGTCCTGGAGCAAGTCCAGAGAAGGGCAACCAGGCTGGGGAAGGGGCTGGAGGGCAAATCCTATGAGGAGCGGCTGAGGGAGCTGGGGGTGTTCAGCCTGGAGAAGAGGAGGCTGAGGGGAGACCTTATCACCGCCTACAATGACATGACAGTAGGGTGCAGAGAGGTGGGCGATGGTATTTTCAGCCAAGTAGCAGGAGATGGGACAAGGGGCAATGGGCTCAAGCTGCCCCAGGGCAGGGTCAGCTCAGCTGGGAGGGCAAAGTTCTTCCCTGAAAGAGCTGTGGGGCTGTGGCACAGGCTGCCCAGGGAGGGGGTTGAGTCACCATCCCTGGGTGTGTTTAACAGCCGGGGAGATGAGGTGCTCAGGGATCTGGTTTAGCACAGGACGGGAACAGTTGGACACAATGATCTTAAAGGTCTTTTCCAACCTTGTGATTCTGGGATTCTGTGAGTACCAAAATCCTTTACGGCCAGACTGAACTAAACGACTGACTTTATTATAAAGCCCTCCTTCAAGAAGACAGGAAGACAAAATACCATACATGCCATGACAGGGGGGTTGGAACTTAAGGTCTCTTCTATCCCAAACAATTTTATGATTCTAAGGGTACTAAAGAAATATTTTCTTATCAGCTGCACTGCTGCAGGCAGTTCTCAATGACAACTTCAAGCACACAGTGCACTTTGACCTCTGGTGAAAATACTCTGAGATATTTTGCAAATATCATGTTACAAAACTGACTGTAAGTAAAGTTAAAGGTAGAAAAACACTCTCTTTGGTGGCAAGGCCAGTTCAAGAAGTTTACATTTTCCTCCCCCAACAACTTGCCCTCTGTACAGAGTTTGCAATTTCCTCAATTCAGCTATTTTTTGTAGTCAAGCTACAAAGCAGACTGTGGGCACGTCTGCATTTGAAAAAGGCCTCCAGGATAGATTTGTAATGCATTTGCTTCAATCCACAACATCGGCACTGACACAACAGAAAAAAAGGAGGTGAACTGCAGTGCAGAGATGGAAATGGGTGGAAGAAAAGAGGTAAAGAAATTCTTCATCAGCAAAGCATCCCTTATCCAGGCCTGGAGGTTGGTGGCCCTGCCTGTGGCAGGGGGGTTGGTACTCTGTGATCCTTGGGGTCCCTTCCAACCCAGACCATTCTATGATTCTATGATTCTATACCTAACATTGATGTACATCTCACCCTTCAGAATAAGCTAGTTCACAATACTGGCCAGACAGGAGGGTGAGAAAAAGCAAAATAATAATGAAATAAAAATTAACTTCTCCCAACTCAGCTTGTTTCAGCACCAGGTATCATCCCCACTGCAATGGAGGGATGGTTTGGGTTTGTGTGGAAAGGTTTTGGTAGCTGGGGGTGTTGCAGGTGTGGTTTCTGCAAGAAGCAGCCAGAAGCTCTCTGCAGGCCTCACAGAACAAACACCAGCCGGCTCAAGGCCAGACCTGCCATTGACCAAGGCCGAGCCCATCAGCGATGGTTACAGCACCTCTGAGAATCACATTTAGGAGGGAAAAAACCCACAAGCAGCCACTTTTTGCCACCAGAGAAGGGACTGAGAAGTAAGAAACTGTGCAGACATACACTGTGCAGAAATGTGTGAGAGAGACCCATACAGGAGCAGGTTTGCTGGGGGGGGCTTGAGACACCATGGGGGACCAGGCTGGAGCAGTCTGGGCCTGAGAAACTGAGAGACATTCTGTGATGTGTAACTGAACCCCAGAGAAGTGACCCACACAGGGGCAGCTGGTGAGGTGCTGAAGCCCCCTTGGAAGAACTCATGTTGGACAAGTTCGTGGAGAAGTGTCTGCCATTTGTGGGACCCCACGCTGGAGCAGGGGAAGAGTGTGAGGAATTCCTTCCCTGAAGAGGAAGGAGTGGCAGAGACAACATGTGACGGACTGACCATAACCCCGTCCCCCTGTGCCAGCTGGGGGGAGGAGGGAGCGAATTTGGGAATAAAGTTGAGCCTGGGAAAAAGGGAGGGATATAGGGAGAGATTTAAAGATTTGGATTTATTTCTCATGCTTTACTCAGTTTTGCTTGGGTAATAAATTAGATGGGTTTGGGGTTTTTTAGTCTCTTTTGCCCGTGACAGTCATTGATGTAGAATATCTCCTTGTCCTTATCTCGGCCCACGAGCCTTTTGTTATATCTTCTCTCCCCTGCCCAGCTTCAGAGGGTAGTGATAGAGCAGCTAAGGAGGGTGCCTGGACACCAACCAGGGTCGACCCACCACAGGATCCCACAGTCAAGAGAGGAGTGAGGAGCCAGAGGAGACACAAGATCTCACCAGCCCTTCAGCACACTGAGTCTCTCGGGCATCGCTTTTTAAAGACTAGACCCAAATGCTGCAGGATGAGGCCAGTCAGGCTACATCTGACACGCTCCTCAAAGTCAATGACATCTGACGGCATTACTAAAGGACTCAACAGCAGCTGGATTTATTTCTGCTGAATTAAGCATCAACAGTTGAACAAATCCTCACACCAATTCCACCAGGGATTTCCAGGCCTTCAGTCAGGGTCTGGAAATTCCACTCTAAATTGTAATTTCTACCTTGGTCGGTACAAAAATCAAAATTACTGGTTTGTAAACCTCTGGATCTCCCCCAAAATTGTATTTGACGAACTTGACATCTCATCAGGCACTTTCCAGTCCACTTGTACTGAGGGAGCTTTCCCTAACAGCTTACACAGCACATAAGTAGTTCAGCTATCATTAGCTCATCTATCATCTCCAAGTTTCTTTCAGAGCTTTTATGAATGCCATCCAGGCTTGAAGAACTGTTATTGGGAAAAATGTCGATTTCCCTTAACATTTTCTACTGAAAATTCACATCTCAGGTCTTGTTTAAGGAAATCTCTGCCAAGTTTTGGCATGGGAACTTTCAGAAGTTCCCCCGCTCTGAAGAAGGATGGGAATGAATTAATTCAGGGTGTTTTTCTGCTATTGGCCTCATCTCTTCTGCAAGCCGCTCGTACTCTGGGTCTAATCAGGTTCAGATCAGATGTTAGGAAAAAGTTCTTCACTGAAAAGAGTTGTCAGGGCCTGGAAAAGGCTGGCCAAGGAGGGGTTCAGTCACCATCCCTGGGTGTGTTTAACAGACGGGTAGATGAGGTACTTAGGGATATGGTTTAGCACAGGACAGGAACGGTTGGACTGGATGATCTCACAGGTCTTTTCTAACCTTGTGATTCTGTGATTTGGTAGGATCCTTATGTCATAGTGGGTGAATGTTCACACAAACACACAAAGTGTGTCAGCTTTTATAAATTTTCTTAATTGCTTTGGAGTATCTTTCCTCATCATACTTGGTATTTTTTTGAGGAGTGGCTTTTTAACGTTTAGCCTAAGAAATGCCACAATCTTCCTCACTCTGCTCACTTTTAACTGATTTCAGAGGCTTTTTAAGGTTTCCACTCTTCTCTGCCTTACCCTGATGTCCAAGTTCTGCTGATTTCTTTTAGGTTTCTTTTCTTGAGAAGCGGAACCTTTCTGCTTCAAGAGCCAAACGATGTCCTTCCGTAGTTCTTGGCACCTGCAAAGCTTTTTTAGTCTTTTAGCTGTTCATCTTGGCTTCATTTTATTGAGGTTTTCTCTGTATGAAAAGTTAATGCTAACTTTTGGGTTGTTAACACTTAAAAGTTTTATCTCTCTGAAGCTCTAAGCAGCAGCTGGTGTTTAAATTGTTTAAGGATGAGAATATTGCTCCATTCTAACAATTTTATGTCTATTTATTAAAACTGAATTAGCAGCCTTCGTAATGGAAAAAACCCACATTAAAATCTTCCTTTCTTTTCCTGTGCACTATTTAAACAATTCTGCAGCAGCAAAGGAATTAATGTTGTAGATAATGCTACTGACATTTCAGATACACTCTTTTTTTCTTCAAAAAAGATCTGGCAGGGCAGATCAAATCCAGGCTCCATAAAATATAAAGCTACTGTAGCAGTTTACTAGCACACGGAATTATTCATTCTACCTGACCGACGGTGCACGCAGATAAATCCCTCTCACCTTATAAATTCAGCTTGGATACATGAAACAAATAAACAGTTGGCATAAGTAATGAAGCCAAAAGAATCAAAACCTGACCATTTAATGGAAAACACAGAAGGCAACTTGTAGATGGATGAGCAAGGAAGGTGAGAATTACTCAATGCTTTAATATTCAGACCCATTTCAAGGCAATAAACATACAAAACCTACTTGCTACTCTGTTACCTTACACCAAACTTCAGAGAAAGAAAAAAACTATAGAGGAGATGACAAGTTTGCAGAGTAACGGCAAATGTGTGTAGTGATTTTCATACTTTAACATTTCAGAGATAGATACAGTAAGATGATCAAAACTGAGATGACTACTCCAGCGGTGACATAAGTCACCATGAGACCTCATATACCTTGTCTCTCTTCTGATGTGCAGTATCCCTGACAAAGAACCATAGAATCATCAAGGTCGCAAAAGACCTTCAAGATCACCAAGTCCAACTCTCAACCCTATAGCACTGACCCACTAAAACATCTCCCAGTGTGCCTCATCTACTCGTTTTTTAAACACCCCCAGGGACACCCACTCCGCCAGCTCTCTGGGCAGCCTGTCCCAATGCTTCACCACTCCCTCAATGAAGAAAATTTTCCTAATATCCAATCTGATCCTCCCTTGGTGCAACTTGAGAACATATGAGACATTCCAAGGCTTCCACCATTTTCAGTAGTCAGCCCTAAAATGCCAGGCAGTGATGCTGTCACCACGGAAAGGCAGCAAGTCATGCTGTCCTCTACGTGAGGGGACATCCTTTAGGATTTAAAGGTGTTTCCTTCATTTCACTACCACCATTTGGATGTTGTTTTTCCAGGTCAAGGACCTGTGACACCACACACCTTGAAACACCACTCCCCAGGCTGATAAGGTTCAAAATGAGTTAACAGTAATTCCCAATTGCTTCATGTAGGCAGGGCTAACTTGAACAGTCTAGAGCAAGTAAAAATTCACAATAAAATTGACATGATGGCTAAATAAACCAGTTTGATATCATATTAAAAAATCTCTCAAGCTTTTGGCTGATGAGAAAGGTATCATGTGCTTCTCAAAAGCACAGTACTAACTACAGTAGTAAGTGAAAGATGAAAACCTCCTAGTAATTATGTAAATAATATTCCACATTATAAATCATCAGCTTCTCATCAGGTTGAGGCCACAAAATCCTTCTCTCTCCAGCACAATATTAAGAATCCAAAGGCTTAAGGCATAAGACTAAAGCTCTATCTCGATCATAATTCCTCTCTGTGTTCCCTTGTTTTCATATTTTAAAATAACAAAATATTAAACATTTGTTTACTGTACTGTAATTATTTTTCAACAATAACATTACCATAGAGCTAAAAAAGCACTGGGAAACAGCTGCAAAACATATTAATTCTCAGATGTGCTTATGTAAAATTTGTTTGGTTTTAAATTGCGATTTGGGGAAATAACACGGGCAATTGATAAAGCTGCCCAGATAAAGCTATTGCTTATTGAAGTTATTGGTTTGTCATGTTACCAACCAATAAACCTTAGAAAGCTTTTGATTCTATTTCAGACGTAGATGGCCAACTATTTATATAGTCGCTGACATAAGTTATAATATTTATTTTTACAGGAATGCTCACTGAAGTATTTTAAACCTTTTTTTTTTTCCCTTGAAAATCACAATTTTTTCATAAAATCACAGAATAGTTTGGGTTGGAAGGGACCCTAAAGATCACCAAATCCCACCCCCTTGCCATGGGTAGGGACACCTCTCACTAGACCAGGCTGCTCAAGGCCCCATTCAACCTGGCCTTGAGCACCTCCAGGGAGGGGGCAGCCACCACTTCCCCTACCTGGGCACCTGCGCCAAGGCCTCAACACCCTCAGAGGGAAGAATTTCTTCCTAATATCCAATTTAAATCTACCCACTTCCAACTGAAACCCATTCCCCCTTGTGCTATCACTCCAGGCCCTCCCCAGCTTTCTTGTAGGCCCCTTCAGGTACTGGAAGGCCACTAGAAGATCTCCCCAGATCCTTCTTTTCTCCAGGCTGAACAAGCCCCACATCTCTCAGCCTGACTGCATAGCTGAGCTGTTCCAGCCCTTTGATCATTTTTGTGACCTACTCTGGACCTGTTCCAGCAGTTCCACATCCTTCTTATGTTGGGGACTCCAGAATTGGACACAGTACTCCAGGTGGGGTCTCACAGGAATGGACTAGAGGGGAAGAATCCCCTCCCTTGGCCTGTTGGCCACATTCCTTTTGATGCAGCCCAGGACAGAGTTTGCCTTCTGAGCTGTGAGCACATATTGTCAGCTCATGTCAAGCTTTTGTTTCCTATTTATACTCAAGTAGTTTAAAACCCAAAAATTCTGGCATATTCATACCTCAGAAAATAATGATAATTGCTACAAAGAAGAACCAATACAAACCACTAAATATCAGAAGTCATAAATCTACCAGACATTTGAAATGGACTGAAATAGTGTGTCAGTTTTCAGAGGAAAACAGCCAGCCATATTTTTCAACTTCCTTGTCAGGAAGTTTTTATCTGTCAGCCTAATAAAATATGAATCTTTGATACAGGGTTTTTCAATAAGCTACTTCCAAGGTTTGAGAGAACCATCAAAAGTTAGGCTAATTGCTGCCATTTTCTGGCACATAAGATACTTCAAAACTGACATGTTTTGAATTTTTATTGTTAGCCAGATTTCTAGCCTGAAATATTATGGATTTCCTTTCAATATGAAGCAATTAATTTATAAAAAAGTTCTCTTGTATTCTATAATTTCTTAACAGACAATAATCAAATTTAGTAAATAGCCCTAGACTGTCATATTACTTTTCCACAGGTTGAAAAGAAGACATTTAACATTATCCACAGACATCAGATATATCAGCAACCTTCAGAAAGGTGAGGCTCTTTCTCATTAGCTATTAAGACAGACAAAAAAGGAAATAAAAGAAAAAGACACAATATTAAAAAAATAACAGGAAGAGATCTGCTTTCCTTTTTTACCAATAGTTTAAAACAAGTCTGAAGACACAGATGAAAAATATGGGACTTCAATAAAAGGGTCTGAACTTACAAAACGCTGTGCCTTCTGACGCTCCTCTTCTGTGGCCGCTCTCTCCCGAAGAATGGCTCGAGTCAAATGTTCGTTTGATGAAATCCTTTCCCGTTCCAGAAGTTTCCCAAACTCATCACGCATGTACGCTTGTTCTTGTTTCAATCTACAGATTGAATTGGAAGGAAATTTGGATTGAAAATTTAGATTTGATGTTTTTCTAAACGTAGTTTAAGAGGACACAGGCACAGTCACTTTAAAAGCAGTCACTGTAACACATTATTGCTGGCTTAAGACACCTAAATATGAATATTCATTAGAAATTTATTTCACATTTAAGTGTCAAAATCAGAATACACAACTGCTACAAGCCCTTCATACAAAATATAAACTAATTCAAGAGCCTTATGAAAATATATTTTAAAATAAAAAGAATATGCACGGAGAACTGTTGGAGACGGTTCAGAGGAGGCCATGAAGATGATTAGAGGGCTGGAGCACCTTCCCTACGAAAAGAGGCTGAGGGAGCTGGGCTGGTTCAGCCTGGAGAAGAGAAGGCTGTGGGGGGACCTCATTGCAGCCTCCCAGACCCTGAAAGGAGCAGAGAAACAGGAGGGGAATCAGCTTTTCAAAAGGGTAAACAATGGCAGGACATAGGGGATGTATTGAAGCTAAAGGAGGGAAGGTTTAAATTAGATATCAGGAGGAAGTTTTTTTACAGAGAGAGTGGTGAGAGGCTGGAACAGGCTGCCCAGAGAGGTGGTGGGTGCCCTGTCCCTGGGGGTGTTCAAGGCCAGGTTGGCTGGGGCCCTGGGCAACCTTGTGTAGCTCCAGGCCTGGAGGTTGGTGTCCCTGCCTGTGGCAGGGGGGCTGGAACTCTATGATCCTTGGGGTCACTTCCAACCCAGACCATTCTATGATTCTATGATCTCAGTTGGTTGGTGCTTTGTTTTTTTCCTGTTTTTAAGGAAACTTTTATTCCAGGAAAATCCTTCTCCCCACCAGCCAGTGGGAACCCAAATTCCAGCTAAAAGTGCTATTCTTTTCTGCAATGGGATATTATTTTCCTATCTCTGGAGATACCATAAACCTAAACACTGCACCTGCATAAAGACCAAACAACCATAATAAACATTTCCCAGCGATCTGCGATGAGATGAAAACAGCTATTGAACCTGTTGCAACACACTTAATAGAGGCAACTCCAGTCCCAGAAAATTCTCGACATTTATGTGTCATGAGCCACAAATCCATTTGAAATCTTCACTATACTACTTGACATAAGCACACCCCATCTCATTTTCATGAAAATACATCGATATAAATTGTTTAGCTAATAAAACTTATCTGTTGCACATATGTTGTGACACTGAACCCAGAGTCAGCATTAGGGAACTCAGGAGAGTAATGGCAGTATAAAACACTGGTTTTCAAATAGATTTTTGCAGGAGTGATGGAGAGGAAGCTTAAGTATTCTCAGTGCATTTATACGTTGTCAAGGGAGCTTGAGAGAACAAATCATAATGAGTAGGGTCACTTTGTAAAAGGTACTAGCATTACAGTACATTAGATTCTTCCCCAGGGAAAATATTTAAGTGAGGTGGGGAGGAAAAAAGACAATTACAAGATGTATTACTTCTGTGCTCAGACACAACCCTCTGAAACGCAGCAACCAACTGGGAATCTTTATAAAAAGTTTATTAAGCAGCATCTTCAATTACTCTAGCAAAAAAAAAAAAAAGTCAGATTATGCAGGCATGGACCAAATTCCATTAAGTGATTTCCCAAGGTCCCCCAAATTATTCGAGCAGCATTGATATAACAAATCCTTCACACAATCAATGGCTCAGTCAAAACACGCTGGTTGTCTTTTCGATTAGAGAAATCATGTTTTGTCTAAAAAGCAAAAAAAAGTGTCAAAATAGAAGTCTCAGCAGCTTTCTCTTGCAAGAGACAGCAGAGAGAGCATTTAGCATTTCCACAGACTGAAGGATGTTCCTAAGTTCCTTCCTCATCCTTTCTGGTTGAACCTCCCACAAGTGGTTTTCCCATGAAGACATCTCCTTGTTATGCATTACTGTACCTAGCAGAGTAATTAAAGCAGAGGGAATCAGGCAATATGTGAAAAGGCTGCCAGAGGTTTCCACACTACAAACTCTCCAAAATTAAAAATAAAACCCAACGACCAACTTTTAGATGTTTACAACGAATTCTTGGCAAATTATTCCCCTATTTGACATGATTAACAGTCTTCTCAAGTCTTCTTCTTGCATCTGGAATTAGGAACCTTCGTGAGGTCTCCTCTCAACCTCTCTAACAAAAAGAAGAAAGTCCTTTTTCCTAGCATGTAAAACTAATGGGCTCCTAATGTCAAGATCAACCCTTTGATGGCTTAACCTCAGTGCTGCTACATTCAGCTTCCCTGCTAAGTACACTACAGAGGGACGGGATGTTCCTTTTCTACTTTTGCCAAAACTCTACACCTCCCTTGCTGCAAACTTGCTACAAGATGATGACCCAGAATCTCGTCTACATTCACAAGTCATCTGACTCCATGCCCTACAGCAGGTTGTTAAAAAGCTTTGCACCAGAAACACTGACATCCCAAAGAATTAGCAGACAATGACACTGCTGTGGGTATGGCCACGCTGGTGACAGAAGGGATGACTTTATGATGCTGCTTTCCCACAAGCAGAGAGCTCAGGACAAGACTTGCTGTTTCAACCTTAACCAGCCCATTTGAAATTAGTGCAGGTATCTCAATACTACCTTGGACCCATCTCTGATCTGAGTGTCTTCTTAGCTATGAACGGCTGTGTTCTACTACATCAAGAGAAGACAGGATGGGGATACGACACCCAAAATTGGCATCTATAAATTCCCTCACAAAATTTTATAAACCTACACCTGATTCTTTAAGTGACTGGTTTCCAAGTACACCAAAAAAAAATCCCAGAAAAAGGATTCTGCACCATCCTTTTTGGCAACTGCATCGCCATGTCATTGCCAAACCAATCTCCAGAAGATCCTCCATCACAATGGATTAACTGACATGAGCGCAGGAAAGCTGGGGAGCTGGGGATGTTCAGCCTGGAGAAGAGGAGGCTGAAGGGAGACCTTATGACTGCCTACAATTACCTGACAGGAGGGTGTAGAGAGGTGGGAGATGGTCTCTTCATTCAGGGGACAGGAGATGGGACCAGGGGAAATGGCCTCAAGCTGCACTAGGGCAGGGTCAGATCAGATGCTAGGAAAAAATTCTTCACTGAAAGAGTTGTCAGGGCCTGGAACACAGGCTGCCTAGGGAGGGGTTTCAGTCACCCACCCTGGGTGCATTTAACAGATGGGTAGATGAGGTACATAGAGATATGGTTTCGCAAAGGACAGGAAACTTTGGACTTGATCTTAAGGGTCTTTTCCAACCTTGTGATTCTGTGATGGCCCCACACTCCCAACTCCCACCTTTGGTAACAAAGCACTGTATGTTTTTAACAAATTACTATCTGCTGACCTCCTTTTTCCCCACTTCATGTGTAAAATGATCTTCCTAAACGGTTAAGCAATGTGTTCTTTCCCATTCTATGAAGATAAAACCTAATATTTAATACTCATTTGCTCATTGATAGCAATACCAATAATGATGTGAAATATTTACATCAATAATGGAAACATTTTATCAATGTTGTTGATAACAGTTCATCCAAATTCAGTTTTCTAGTTACAGACAACTCTTCTTCCTTAAAGTGGGATTTCTTGATGTCTTCAAAAATGCAGTTACAGTGGAGTAAAAATCAGCATAAATATCCTAACAGAAAACTGTAAGCAGTTACTGGGTCATCAGGTAGTTAATGGTTTTGCAGCTAAGCAGTAATCCCTTCCATAAACCAACCAACTTCATCCAAAGTAATAACCAAGAAAACCGCAAAAAACAACCCAAACTCACCACCACAATCCTCTCACAAAAAAAACCCAACCAATAAACCCAACCTCAAAATGAAACCTTACCACTGCACCTATTCTACCTGCAAGGCAGAGGCAGAAGTCCACCTTCTGAAGATGTTGTTTCCATAATCAACCCATCAGCTCCTCCCTGCAGCTGCTGCAGAACTATTCTGCTCCATTTCCAAAGGATTTCCCTTTGGGGATTAATTAATACTTCCCAGGTATTTTTTATTCTTCAAAATATTCCTTAGCTTGTTAGCAGAAGTACCTTACAGCTCCATTATCACCAGTTAGTAGGAGTCATTTATTTCTTCAGAAGAACCTGTCTTCTGAAGGTTTGTACCAAATGCATCTTTCTGAAATACAAATATGAACATTAGTTCCTGGATTGCTTTCCGAGAAATCCCATTAGTAATCACCTTCCAGACTAATCTCTAGTTATCAATTGTGACATATCTCCACCTTTACCAGATTAACCAGTCATTTTCTAAAGATGCCAAGTGTTTTAGTAGCAATTGACAGTATTAAGCCTACTGTGTTTCTGTTGTTTTAAAGTACATATTTTCTTACATGGGGAAAATCAAATTATTTATCCTCTGCTGCTATTTCCCCTTAGAAAATAAGAGACAAAATAAACATTTACTATTCACTGTTCTGTCAGCAACAGAATTTCTCTCTGAGAATTGTTAGATCTTTGCCACTGATCTAAATTCTACAGCTCCAAAGATGCCTGGATTGTCTTCTAGCCCCCAAAAAACATCCTTCTTTGCTAGAGTGGAAAAAAATTACCAACTAAACCAAACTAAACCAATTAAAACCCCCATCTATTTCCTTTGAAGCATACTGGAGTCAAGAAAATTAAATTTCCCACTTGACTTTTAGCAATTCTCCTTTTGACTTCTTGGCTTCCTTTGACTCCATGACTTTTGGCATAAACCTTTCTCTGCTGCTGCATATGTCTGCATATCCATCTGTCTTGTGGACCTTTCGATCAACTGCAACACTTCTTTGAAGACGGCAACATTTGGAGCTCTTTCCTATGTGACTTTTCTTCGCTCCTGGCTCTGAAATGCTGAAGAGTTTTCATTGCTTTGCCTCTTCAATTCTTTGAATCTGTCTTTGAATTTCCAACTTTCTTCTACATTCCTCCTCCTCTCCTTCACATGAAGAGTTTAACAGCTCTTCATTTCAATTGGTTTATCTAGATGCCTCCTATCCTCAAGATGTACTTGCTGATGCCACAAAGCAATTCTACGACTTATGTGCTCATCTCCAAAAGCAAACCCCTTGCTCCTTCACTAGTGGCTGGTTGCAAGCCAAAGCAGTTCCCTGCCTTTCTGCATTTACAAGCTGAAAGGTCTGGCAAGGTCTATGTCTCCAGCTTTGCCAATGTGTTCAGGAGTAGCTATGTTAAACTCTAGCATGAGAAGACAAAGAAGGCAAAGGTGGCTTTAGAGTACCTCCTCCACCTTCTCTGCTACCTTTGTTGCCCTCAGGTCACCTCAATCAAAAAAAGCTGTACAGAAAACATTTTACTGATTTTTTTCCTTCCTTGCTGGCATTGTATCATAAAATAAATGTATAGTATTTCATGGTCAAATTTTATACTTTTAAGGCAAAAATAATACTTAGGTTCTTCAAAAACATCCATGACTGTCTCACTTGGAGCAGCACCTTAAAGGAAGAATTTAAAGTCTTTCTTACCTACTCTAATCCTCATTCATAAGATCAAGACTGCACCTCCTCAAACCCTACTGAACAAAACATAGCAAAGAGTTGTCCTGAAGCACCCACTGGATTTCACCATTTAGGGCAACTCCTATTCACAAAGTCGTCCTAAACACCCACCTCAACTGATTTAAATTCACCAGAGTTTTAGCAAAAGTAGTAGGATTTTGAAGTAATTTTCATTTATTTGAGTTACATAATTGGGTGGCTTGTAGAAGCTTAATGAAACAAACACAAGGCAGATACGTGCTGATCTCAAACATTTCCCTACATCAACTTACAGTAGTTTTCTTCCCTGACATTACAAATTCATTTCACTGGCGTTCAGCATGTCCCGCTGCTGAATAAAGGCAAACATCAGCTAAATCTACAGTAATAAATGATATTATCTACCCAAAAATAGAAAAAAATAGATGCACATCTGCAATTTATAAGGAGTTAAACAGCACAACTTGTCACTACAGTCCACTTACACAGTGGATTCCACATAAACAGACTGCTTTAAATGACATTTTTAATTACAACAAATATAATGACTTGATGGAATGGTTCTCAAACTTAAGCACAAAGCTCTAGTTAAAAGACAAGAGACATTACACATTACAATGATCATTTATACAGAAAGATAGCAAGAGCTTTAAAAAAGGTGCTGAAACAGCAGGGAAGGCTGCTGGCTATACATTTTTCTACACAGTTGATAGTTTCAAGCAAATCCTTCTAAGTAATTATGAAATACTGTTTCAAGGAGTATACAGCTATTTAGTTGGAGTAGCTGATTTAATGAAATAAAGTATGCAATGCTATCACTTTTCCATAGGGCTACTTGAAAATAAAGCATTAAGAGGAACCTCTACGTGCTGAAGATTAACACTTCACAGTATTTCATGCTCTCGACTGTTTTACAGCGTACAGTCACATACAGAAAGCAACAGGTCCTGCCTTCCTCCAGCACCGTCTTTTAGGACTTCAACACTCTGAGTTAATGCTATGAAGAAAATTTATTCCTAAGTTTTGCAATTTAGTAAATGAACATGCAGTGATTAAGTCAGTTATCTTTTTATTACCCCTAAAGCTTCTGGCTTTCTTAAACTCCACTTTGTAGTTTAAGGCTGCACTCTTTCGTGCATTCTTTAAATGCTTGGTGATTGTCTCTTACTTTATTTAAAGTGCAGTCTACAGCTCTCCCAGAATCAAGGAATTATTTAAGCTGGAAAGGACCTCATATGATCACAGAATCACAGAATCGTAGGGGTTGGAAAGGACCTCCAGAGATCATCAGGTCCAACCCCCTGCCAAAGCAGGGTCCCTAGGACAGGTCACACAGGTCAATGTCCAGACGGGGCTGGAATTTCTCCAGAGAAGGAGACTCCACACCCCCCTGGGCAACCTGCTCCAGGGCTCCCTCACCGTCACTGTGAAAAAGTTCTTCCTCATATTGGTGTGGAACTCCCTGTGCTCCAACTTGAAGCCAGTGCCCCTTGCCCTGTCTCATCCTTTGCAATGAATACTGAGACAGTTATGAAGCTTGGCTATCCGAATAAAAATGTTGAATCCAGACTCTCTCCTGAGAAAATTCTTATATTCAGGTAACTCCCCATCTAGTTGGAGACAGCACCCCCTCTGATTCTCTCACAGCAGAGCACCATCACAGAATCACAAAGTTGGAAAAGACCTTTGAAGATCATCAAGTCCAACCATTCCCATCCTATGCTAAATCATATCCCTAAGTACCTCATCTACCCTTTTTTTGAACACATCCAGGGAAGGTGACTCCACCACATCCCTGGGCAGCCTGTTCCAGGCCCTGACAACTCTTTCAGTAAAAAATGTTTTTCTAGTATCTAATCTAAACCTGCCCTGGTGCAGCTTGAGGCCATTTCCCCTTGTCCCATCTCCTGTCACCTGGCTGGAGAGACCATCACCCACTGCTCTACAACCTCCCTTCAGGTAGTTGTAGGTGGTAATAAGGTCTCATATGCATGAGTATCACTGAACAGAAGCAGACCTAAATACATAAAATCTGGATTTTCATCAAAAAAACCCCAAAGCCAACCAGATGTATGATTGAACATTGCTGTCATCAAGGGAAAAAAATCCTGGAGGCAACTGGAAGAGGCTAGGTAAATCCTGATACACAAACTACCAAGGATTCATATATCTCAGAACAAACAGAGGTATAACAAGAATTTGGATTTCTAATATTTACATTCTACTATAAGACAAATTTTGGAATGTTTTACTCCTGAAGTGGCTCGAATCAAAATCATGTTTCCATTTAAAACCAAACACAAAACCTACTGCTATTCTCAAGGAGCAATCCCACACTGGCAGACAGCTGAAAAGACTTCAAAATGATACTCTCTCTTTGTTCAAAGATCTGGATTTTTTTGGGGGGTTGGCATGAGAGACAGGGGCAAAATTACAATAAGTTGAATGTGATCAAAAAAACCCCAATCTGTTCCAATCATCTCCTAAGGTAGATCTTCATACAAAAGCCAAAGGAGAAATACCTGATTTCAACAGAAGAACCTTTTTGCTTCTGCATTCCTCTCTTTTATTCATCAACCCTTTTCTTTGGGGTTTTGGGGTTTTTTTCCTATAAAAGCCATGAATGTGAGATTCAAGATGGTAGTTTTTGAAGCAGCTATCAACATACTTCATGCAAAACAGAGTGAAAGAGAATGTATGGGTCAATCTATGGGTGAATACACCAAATGTTTAAGAGCATTATCTAGTGTGAAACGCTTACCCCACTCCTCTGGCAGGAAAACCTCTTTCTCTGCAGTTATGGAAAAGCCCAAATCAATTCAATTAAAGCATTTTCCCCAAGTTAGTGGTACTGATTTAGCCTAGAGCTCAATGAAGAACAGCTGGAATATCAACACAGTGATGCTGTACCATGGTCACCAGCACCATGAGCACCTGATTGGTGCACAAGTCTCATCAATTATGGGTGAGCATCACAAGCACCATGAAAAATACCAAAAAACACCATTAATAACTACAGTTGCTTAGTTAATCTTGGCCATTTGCTGCAGTTAAGAGCAGAGGAGAAGTAAATTTGCCTAAATTAATGCATACAATTAAATAAGTGCATTTAATATACTGATAGTTCAAAACCTACACAGAAAGTTCCTCTTTAGGTTGTGAGAATTTTGTATGTTCTGTATATACCAATTTAAAGCAATTCTTCCTATTTTAATTAAACTAGAATTAAATAATAACAACCACATGAAATAATGCAAACCAAAACTAAGTCATCAATTATCCAATGACTTAAAATGAAAAACTGGCAACTAGCACACAAGGTCCAAAAATACAAGTGAAGTCAAAATCCACAGCTGACTCCTCTCTCCAATTCCTTGCAGCAGAATGAGAAATTTAAGAAACAAAGAAGGAAGCACCCATGATTGGACAGATCACCTGGTTTTGTGTCTCACTTAACACATACAAAAATATTTTCCCCCAAAAAATGCATGATAAAACTTCCCTGTACTCTATCTTTTTTCAGATCCATCTTTTTTTAATGAGTTCAAGAGAAGGAAAACTGTTAATTTTACCACGTGAATTTATGCCATGGTACTGTAATCCTGCACAGCGTGAAACATGTTAGCCCCACTAACAAGATGAATAATTTAATTCTCAATCCAGAAGAATTCACTCCACTGTTTACTTCAAAACATCAATTTCTGTCATTCTTGAGAAACACCTGCAGATATTAAAGGTTATCATTAAGGAAAAAGCACCTTTTAATTCACAAACAGCAGCCACACACTGAGAAATGTTACAAAAATATGAGGTTTTTGCTTTGGTGGCCACTACACATTTCATTCTGAATTAATCTAGAAGCCATAGGAACTCCAAAATTGGTAAACAATCCAATATTAAAAACAAATATAGTGATATATCATTTTCAGCCGTTATTACGGATATTGGAAATTTATTACACTATCAAAGATTAAACCTTTTTCGTTACCTTTCAGGGAAATGATTACTTGCCAGCTGTTATATCTTTATTACAGTCTCCAAGCTACACAATCTGATGGATCTGTGGCGATCCAAGATAAACTCATTCAAGTCCAAAGCATGAACTGTGTCATTTTTCATTACCTCCAGCCAACCAAAACCAAAATATTTCCTGTTTCAAAGCCCACTATCAGGAAAATCATCCTCTCCTCTATAATATGCAGAAAGATCTAGAGATATCAGTCTTCAAACTTGGAAACGATCCTTAAATGTGAACTCAGTGTAAGAAGACATAAAAAGAAAACATTTCAGCATCACTAAAAAATTAAGTATGTGTGTTTTCTTACAAGGAGGAGTTTGGTTTTTTCATTAGTGTCAATTTTATCCAGCATTGTAGAGTCTGGCACCTGGGAAGAAATAACTGCTTCAATCAGTACAGGCTGGGGGATGACCTGCTGGAGAGGAGTGCTGAGGAGAAGGACCTGGGGGTCCTGGTGGATGACAGGGTGGCCATGAGCCAGCAGTGTGCCCTGGGTGCTGAGACAATGGGATCCTGGGGGGCATCAAAAGGAGCATTGCCAGCAGGTTGAAGGAGGTGATCCTTCCCCTCTGCTCTGCCCTAATCAGGTCCCACCTGGAGTGTTGTGTCCAGTTCTGGGCTCCCTGGGATAAAAAAGACAGGGATCTCCTGGAGAGAGTCCAGCAGAGGCTATGAAGATGACTAAGGACCTGGAGCATCTCCCCTGTGAGGAAAGGCTGAGTGAGCTGGGGCTGTTCAGCCTAGAGAAAAGAAGACTAAGGGGGGACCTTATTAATGTTTATAAATATCTAAGTATGGGATGCAGGGGGAAATGGCCAGCCTCTCCTCAGTGGTCTGTGGGGACAGGGCAAGGGGCGATGGGCTCAAGTTGGAGCACAGGAAGTACCACACCAATCTGGAGAAGAACTTCTTCCCAGTGAGGGTGAGAGAGCCCTGGGACAGGCTGCCCAGGGGGGTGTGGAGTCTCCATCTCTGGAGATATTCCAGCCCTGTCTGGACACCGTCCTGTGTGACCTGTCCTAGGGACCCTGCTTTGGCAGAGGGGTTGGACCCGATGATCTCTGGAGGTCCCTTCCAACCCCTGCGATTCCTTCATCTCTGAACACTTCCCTTTCTGTATGATACTCATCTCAAAAAGCTTACTAAAAATAAAAGTACAATATGTTTACAGTGGAAAATACTCGTCAGGTTTTTTGCTTAGTTTGACACAAGCAAGTTTGTTAATGCATTCTGACAGACTTGCATAACATCCAAAAAATGTTTTGAACAATGCAGTTTAGGCCATGATGCAATATTAATGACTGAATAACGATTCCCAGTACCGCCTTTCAATATTTCATGAGTGCATGCTGAATGTGCCATAGAAAGCTCTGGTTGAAAAATCAGTGTAGCTGACAAGGGATTTGAAAAGATGCAAGAGACATCAGGAAAACAACTTTAACCTGAACCGAGGTCTGAGAAGTGTGAAATGGATATTTCTCCTACTCAATTTCTAGCAACTGATTACTCACCTGACTGCAAAGTCAGATAAATTACCTAAAGTTCATCTCTGCCTGCAAAACTTAAGGACTGAGATAGAGAAACAAATTACCTGTAAGTATCTTTTTCTCCACAAAAGTCTCTAACTGACAATGCGAGAGTTCTACCTCAAAGGGATTTTCTAGCACTAGAACCCAAACCATCAATAGAAAAACATCTACAGGAATGCAGAAAACTCCTCTGAATCTAGGATAGGGATATAACTTCCCTGAACTTATGTTCTACCCAAGTGAGTTTTAAGACGTCTCTATACTGAACGAATGTCTCATTAAATACAATACAATTAGGTCTGGGAAAAGGACTGTTTCCCATAGCATTGTCCTGGAGTAACTGGCTGCTCAGGGCTTGGACAGACCTTTGCTTCGCTGGGCAAAGCTGGCTGGATGGTAAGGCCCAGAGAGTGGTTGTGAAGCTGGTCACCAGTGGTGTTCCTCTGGGCTCAGTGCTGGGGCCAGTCCTCTTGAATACCTTTATCTACGACATAGATGAGGAGATCGAGTGCACCCTCACTACGTTTGCAGATGACACCAAGTTGGGTGGGAGTGTCCATCTGCTTGAGGGTAGGAAGGCTCTGCAGAGAGACCTGGACAGGCTGGATTGATGGGCCCAGCCCAACTGTGTGAAGGTCAACAAGGCTCAGTGCTGCACCCTGCACTTGGGCACAACAACCCCTGGCAGCGCTACAGGCTGGGGGCAGAGTGGCTGGAGAGCTGCCCAGCAGAAAAGGACCTGGGGGTGTTGGTCCACAGCTGGCTGAACGTGAGCCAGCAGTGTGCTCAGGTGGCCAGGAAGGCCAACAGCATCCTGGTTTGTGTCAGCAATGGTGTGGCCAACAGGACCAGGGCAGGGATGGTCCCCTGTACTGGGCACTGGTGAGGCCACCCCTCGAGCGCTGGGTTCAAGTTTGGGCCCTTCGCTACAAGAAGAACGTTGAGGTCTTGGAGTGTGTCCAGACAATGAAGCTGGTGAAGAGGCTGGAGCACAAGTCTGATGGGGAGCAGCTGAAGGAACTGGGGTTGTTCTACCTGGAGATGAGGAGGCTGAGGGGACTGATTGCTCAGTACAGCTACCTGAAATGAGCATGTAGCACAGTGGGGTTTGGTCTCTTCTCCCGAGTAACTAGTAATAGAAGAGGAGGAAGTGTCCTCAAGTTGTGCCAGGGAAAGGTTTAGATTGGAGATTAGGAAAAATTTCTTCACCCTAAGGGTTGTCAATCACTGAACCAGGGAAGTGGTGGAGTCATCATTCCTGGAGGGATTTAACTGATGTGTAGATGGGGCACTTAACAATGCTTTTGTGGCTGGACTTGGCAAAGTTAGGTCTGCAGTTGGACTTGATCTTAAGGGTCTTTTCCAACCAAAACGATTCTCTTTCTAATTGAAAAGAAGCAAAGCAAACAAAAAATGCTAAAGCTTTGAAAACACAGGAATGTAGTTTCAGAAAAGGAATGTGCAGGTCATCAAACCCAGATTTGTGATCATTTCACCAATGCTTCATCTAAAACGATTCAAATGGACCCCAATCCCTATCAACATTATAGAAATCAACATGCACAATCAAAATTCTTTGTCAAATTCACTACAAATGAAGAACTTTCATGATTATGGTGTACACAGGGAAAAGAGACCAAAGGTACCAATAATTGCAATTTCTGTCCCATTAAATCTTTCTGAGTTATACAACTTGTCCTACACACCGTCAGGCTGCAGAAGAGCCCTCTCCAAATCTAACCTGATGTATTCCAACCCTGGTGACTCGATTTCCCCCCTTACTACATAAGCAAAGTGCAGCCAGGTATTTGCCAGTATCACTGAAATCATCCCAGCTGATTTCCTACAGCTACAACATGGAAACCATGCAACTTCCAACAGCTCAAAATAATGAGAAGGAGGAAGAAGTAGCAGCCAGCCACTTTTCAGTGATCTGTGGAGACAGGACAAGGGGCAATGACTTCAAGGAGAACAGGAAGATCTGCACCAACATGTGGAAGAACTTTTCCCCAGTGAGGAGCCCTGAGACAGGCTGCCCAGGGGGTGTGGAGTCTCCTTCTCTGGACATATTCAGGACCTGTCTGGACTCCGACCAGTGAGACTTTCCTATGGTCTGGTAATGCATGACTGGTACCTCTCCATGCCTGCACTACATATTCTTAAATTTAACAAGAACATCACTATTTTATTCCATATCCATGTCTTCCTCACAGTGACCTGTTCCTCCTTAATGCTGCTCATACTATACATAAATTAGTGCTTCATTAACTATAAATATTATGGAAAACATAAAAATGACAGCGATTCCAAAACTGATCCCTAAGCAGCAAGTAAACTTTTCCCATAAAGTTCATCTGTGTCATTCCATACCTGTCTTTGGCCAGTCCCAAACTGTCTTAAAGATGGGTCCAGCCTTGATCCCAGCTGATGTTTACTCTGCCGAGCCTAGAGAAATCTTCTAGCTGCTTCTTGCCACCCCTCCTCCACCAGAACCCAATCACACAGAACTACACCACCAAAAGAACACTGAACACAATCTTGTTTAAGACTATGTTCTTCCTTGCCCCACAACCATTACTTTCCATTTCCTCAATTACCCCTTACTTCAAATGCTCTGTTTCTCAAATCACCCATAACAACGAGGTCCAAGTAACAACGTTCACTTGAACATCACATTGATTCATACCCTTTTTCCAGCTGCCTTCCAGGAGCAGCATAACATCTGTCAATTGAAAAATCTTTGCTAACAGCCATTATCTTATGTGCCAGTCCTTGATCAGAACATCAAAGGTACTAATTTCAAAACTCATGATTATACAGAGTTCTTCAATTTAACAACAATACCTCCACAGACAGCTTGCTAATATGCTTTGCAATATGGACACTGCCTCTTGGCAACCTGATGGCCTTGTAGAACAAGGCTGAGATGATTTTATTAAGATCCTGGGTTGTAGGCTGGTGTTTGGGGTTTTCTTTGGGTGCGGGGGAAGGTTGGTGCTGAGAGGAAGGTGAGAAGGAGGCAGGCAAGGTTGGTTGAGGGGATTTTTTTTTTTTTAGACCTGTGACTAGTGGTGTTCCCCAGGGATCTGTGTTGGGTCTGCTCTTATTTAACATCTTCATCGATGACCTTGGTGAGAGAATACTGTCCACCCTCAGCAGGTACACCGAGGATCCAAAGCTGGGAGGAGTGGGTGACACACAGGACACTGTGCTGCCATCCAGAGAGACCTGGACAGGCTGCAGAGCTGGGCAGGGAGAAACCAGATGAGGTTCAACTAAAGCAAGTGGAGAGTCTGGCACCTGAGAAGGAATAACGACTGGAATCAGGACAGGCTGGGGGGAGCTGCTGGAGAGGAGCTCTGAGGAGAAGGACCTGGGGGTCCTGGTGGGTGACAGGTTGGCATGAGCCAGTGTGACCTGGGGGCATCAGGAGGAGTGTGGGCAGCAGGTCAGAGGAAGGGATCCTCCCTCTCTGCTCTGTCCTGGTCAGGCCCCACCTGGACTGTTGTGTCCAGTTCTGGGCTCCCTGGGATAAAAAAGCCAGGGATCTCCTGGAGAGAGTCCAGAGGAGGGACAGAGATGCTGAAAGGCCTGGAGCATCTCCCCTGTGAGGAAAGGCTGAGGGAGCTGGGGCTGTTCAGCCTGGAGAAAAGAAGACTGAGGGGGGGATCTTATTAATGTTTATAAATATCTAAGTGTGGGACACAAGGGGGGAATGGCCAGCCTCTTCTCAGTGTCTGTGGGGACAGGGCAAGGGGCGATGGGCTCAAGTTGGAGCACAGGGAGTTCCCCACCAGTCTGGGGAAGAACTTCTTCCCGGTGAGGGAGCCCTGGGACAGGCTGCCCAGGGGGTGTGGAGTCTCCTTCTCTGGAGATATTCCAGCCCCATCTGGACACCGACCTGTGTGACCTGTCCTAGGGACCCTGCTTTGGCAGGGGGGTTGGACCTGATGATCTCTGGAGGTCCCTTCCAACCCCTACAATTCTGTGATTCTGTGATTTTGTAATTATACTTCATAAAGCTGCTGTTTTTAAAATATGTGCATATAGATCAGTACTCCATAAAGACAGAATAGAGGAGCAAATTTCTACCTTTATGCCAGAGGCACACAGAAAACCTAAGTCAGAATAGTAAAACTGTTTTACATAATTTGTATATGTATTTAGCTAAGACTTTCCCCAATATCTACATAACTCCACTTGAAATTACTTTCAAACTTAATATTGCTCCTCTTGGGATCTGCAAAGGCAGTCATGAAATCATTACATTCATTACCCATTGAAATCAAGTGACAGCTACAAAACTTATTATTATTATCATTAAGTGTTTCTCTACTATGTCTACTCATTTGCTACTTTTCAAAATGAAGTTGCTCAGCAGTTTGAAAGCAAAGGTTTGTTTAAAACTGCCAGAGGGGAACAGTCACCCTCCTCCCTACTTGAATCTAAAAAAACTATGAAGCAGTATTATTTTTGTTGATGCTCTCTCCAAATAAACTCACTGGCTTCAAGTCATTTTCCAATCTCTCCTAGAAATAAACTTCTCAAGATGAAGCTTGGTATACAACTTGTCAGTTGAGATGGCAAGTTTTAAAAATGAAGGGAAAAATAATCCTGTGGAAAGTGGTGTTTATAAAAGTAGGAGTGAATTATGGTGCTGCCTTCTCCAATTTCTACTTCCTGCATCCAAGATTCATCTCTCTATATACTGAGAACTAGACAAAATGGTATTAATCATAGAATCATAGAATGCTTTGGGTTGGAAGGGACCTCAAAGATCATCTAATTCCAACCCCTGTGCAGGGACACCCTCACTAGACCAGGTCACCCAAAGCTCACCTAACCTGGCCTTAAACACCTCCAGGGATGGGGCTTCCACACCCTCTCTGGGCACCCTGGCCCACCCTCAGAGTAAAGAATTTCTTCTAAACATCTAACCTAACCCTGCCATCTTTAAGCTTGAAGCCACTGCTCCATGTCCTGTCCCTGCACTCCCTCTCCCACTGTCCTGTGGGACCCCTTAAGGTACTGGAAGGCTGCAATTAGGTCACCCTGGAGCCTTCTCTTCTCCAGACTGAACAGCCCCAACTCTCCCAGCCTCTCTTCGTAGGAGAGGTGCTCCAGCCCCTTAATCATTTTTGTGGCCTCCTCTGGACTCACCCCAACAGATCTACGTCTTCCCTGTACTGGGGACCCCAGAGCTGGACACAGCACTGCAGATGGGGTCTCACAAGATCCAAGTAGAGGGGCAGAAAAAGCAGAGTAGAGGGGCATATTAATGGTCAGACCAGTAACAGAAATCTTAGAGAGCAACTCCACCAGTGCCAAATACTGGATTTTTCTTCCCAAACAATAGGAAAGTAAAATTGGCTTTCTCCAACAGTTTGGTATTTCCAAACCTCACCTACATAAGATTTTTGTGCTTCCTTGGCATTAAGATCATGCACTAAACTTCTATGGTTTTATAAAGGAAAAGGTAAGCACAACCCTATTCAGAATGTGACTCCTTAACTACCTGTTCAAGAGCAGCTGGTTGTCCAGGGAGGCATCAGTTAAACAGCTCACCTGAGCACAGTGCTTGTTGTACGAGTAAATCTCTGCTCAAACCAAAAATGTCTTCACACTCAATCTTGGCTTCCTCCCTTGCCTGGAGAGGGACAGTCTTGACCCAGCCTGACGCTCCTCATTCCCTCTTTTACTGTGACTGAGCAGTTTTATCACAGAATCCTCCAGACCTCAATAACATTACAGCTGTCAAAGAACAAAATCTCTTCTAAATCTTTTGCTGGCTGTGAGATCAAATGAGGGACATTTTTGCTGTGAGAGAGGAGGAGAAGAAAAAAATGTTTGAGAATGGGGAAATAGGAGGAACTCAAACTGTGGAAGTGATGACCAAACTTGCTGCTGCCCTGTGCATGTGTCCCAGCCCTGAGGCTGAATTGGCCTTTTAGACACTCACTGAAGGAAAGAGGTTTCATGTTTTCCCTTTCTATAAAACCAGTTTTACACATCAAACTTAAGCAGTTTGGTAAATGAGCAGCCCTCACCACTGTCCTGCACCATCTGATTTTACACTCCAGAAAAGCCTATGCTGCAACCTTACTCAATTACTACTTCAAGCCCTTTCTGTACGATTACATGTCTTCAGATATGGAAGGAGGGAGTCACACACACAAATCCATGTCCCATTCAGAGACAGGAGGCCCTTCTCAGATGTCACATTAGCCTTTTTTTCCAGTTTAGATACAACTTGCAACTTATCTTCCAAAGTCCTGTCTAGTGCTATAGAATATTCCCAAGTTTTCACTCTCAAATCAATAGCCAGGGTTTTATTCTAACACAGAATGACAGAACTTCAGGAGTTGGAAGGGACCTCAAAAGATCATCTAATCCAACCCCCCTGCCAGAGCAGGATCACCCAGAAAAAAGCCCTCAGGAACGCACCCAGGACCATGGGGCTTGAATGTCTCCAGGGAAGGAGACTCCACAACCTCTCTGGGCAGCCTGTCCCAGGGCTCAGGCACCCTCACTCTGTAAAAGTTTCTGCTTATATTCACACAGAACTTCCTCTGCTCCAGCTTGCACCCATTGCCCCTTGTCCTACTGCTGCCATCACTGAACAGAGCCTGGCCCTGTCCTCCTGACTCTCACCCTTTAGGTATTTATAAACATTGATGAGGTCACCCCTCAGAGTCTCCTCTTCTTCAAGCTAAAGAGGCCCAGCTCCCTCAGCCTGTCCTCATAAGGAAGATTTTCTGCTCCCTTCATCATCTTGGTGGCCCTGTGCTGGACTCTTTCAAGGAGTTCTATGTCCTTCTTGAACTGAGGGGCCGAGAAAACACCCTGAATGTCATACTAGAGAAAGCTTAAGCTTCCCAGCATTTCTGGAAGACAAGCCATGCTGTATAAAGATGTATGAACAAAGACAGAATAATTATCCATAGGCTACATAACTGCAATGTATAGAAAGCTCTAACAACAGAGCTTTACCCAAAAGCACAGCTTTTCCCTCCAGTGTGTAACTTTGTTTTTCCCCAAAAATGCCAACAATAATGAAGAGACTTCCCTCCAAAAGCAGCTTCTCTCAATTACATCTTTAAACATTCCTTGAATCTCTCTCTGCAACACACACTTCATGGAAATGCTTTCAAAGAAAGGTTGACCAGAGGAGGAAGCTTTGGAGCAAGTCTGTTGTACCAATTCTTGCATCCCTAAAATGCGATTATCAGTTGGGTGATACCTTTAGCTGATTTTAACAACACTATGGACACTCCTGCCAGAAGATACCAAACTCTCATTCTTGGCCTATCAGAATCAAAATAATTATAATCCCATTTACTGCTTTAAAGTACTTCCAGCTTTTTATCCTACTGTCACCAGCAGATAAAATTTTCCAGGCTGTTTTCACACTTAATCTAAACACTATCAGGAGGTCCCTGCAGCAGAAGACTGGGTTACAACCATTTTCAAAGAAAGTAGCTTTTTGTCCCCCTTGAGAAGAGCACTGCAACAAAAAGCCAGTCTCCCAATTCAACACAGTTAATTACCTGGGAAAGTGTAATAATTTAGGAACAAAATAAATGTACTCACAAAAAAAAACCCACACTAGGCATATAAACTGAAGATACATTCATATGTTCCTCATAGATTTACCTTGGTAAAACATAGAATGAATACTATAAATAAATCAGTCATTTCCCTCAACACATGAAGGACATGGACCTGTTGGAGCACAGCCAGAGGAGGCTACAGAAATGATCCAAGGGCTGGAGTATCTCTGCTTCAGCCTGGAGAAGAGAAGGCTCCTGGGGGACCTTATCAAGGCCTTCCAACCCCTGAAAGGTGCCTATAGGAAAGCTGGGAAAGAACTGTTCCCGAGGGCAGGGAGTATTAGGATGAGGGGTGATGGTTTTTAAAATAGAAAAGAGGAGATTTAGGATGGATATGAGGAAAAAGTTCTTCACTCTGAAGGTGATATATCACTGGCATGTTTCCCAGAGACATAGTGGAGGCCCCATCCCTGGAGACCTTCAAGGTCAGGCTTGATAGGGCTCTGAAGAACCTGCTCTAGTGAAGATGTTCCTGCTCACTGCAGGGGAGTTGGGACTAGATGACTTCTAAAGGTCCCTTCCAACCTTACACATTCTATGTTTCTATGACTTTTTCTGTATGTTTTCCAGACCTATGCCAGTAAAATAGAATAAACATGTTATTAAACCAAAAATCAATAGTAAGCTTTAAAATATCCAGTAGCACAGAAAGGTCAAGCCCTAGTATTGATTTTAATATAACGTTTTTGGTGTGTAGTTTCCCAGAGGGTTCTTCTCTAATATTGTTCTTCATTCTTCTTTCACTTTACATTTTCACTGGTGAATTTGTTGTTCTCTTCTGCAAAAGCCCTCTACTCCAAGAAGTTTACTATGAGCTTGTCATACAGGCAATGCACTGCTGAGACATGACAAAACAAGGTCGGGGGGAAGCACTCAGATGCATGAGAGTATCAATTAAACCACAAAGTGAATTGCACTTATAGAGGGACCCTCCCCCAAGCACAACAACAACAGAAAAAACCCCATATAAAGACACTAATGGCTCCAATCTAATAACCTCCCACTGTGAGCCACCTCTGTGCACCAGTGTGTACATGTTTTTAAAAGCTGATTTAGAGTTTAGAAAGATTTTCTTTAAACAGATGAGGATGGTTAGAACTACAGAGGTTGCAATAAGTTATCCAGCTAATGACAGATAAAATGCCAACACCATATGGAGCCCAGCTAGCCAAGTAGAACAGACTCCAGTAATTCATTACTGGGGAATGTTTGAAAATCTATCGTCTGTGTTACTCAAGAGAAGCGTTTTTCATGGGGCTCTCAAGATAAAAGTTACCAAAGTCATCACAGGAGACTCCATAGTCCAAACACAGCAAAATTAAAGAGTTATCAAGAGCCAATTACTGAATGGTTTGGGGTGGAAGGGACCTTTAAAGATCCAACCACCTGCCATGGGGGAGGGGACGTCTTCAACTTCATCAATTTGCCCAAAGCCACCTACAACCTAAACTCGAACACTTCCAGGGATGGGGCATCCTCAGGTCCTCTGGGCGACCTGTCCCACTGTCTCTGGTGAGAATTCACCACAAAACATTTCTTCCTTATGTCCAATTTAAATCTTCCCTCAGTTTAATACTGTTACTCCTTCTGCTGCTCCTGGTAAAATGCCTCTCTCCATTTTTCTTACAACCTCCCTTTAGAGACTAAAAGGTGCTCTAAGGTCTCCCCAGACTCTTCTCTTCTCCAGGCTGAAGTCCAACTCTCTCAGCCTCTCTTCACAGAAGAGGTGCTCCAGCCCTCAGACCATCTTCATGGTCCTCTGCACCTACTGTTACAGGTCCATGTCTTTCTTCTGCTGCTGATGGTGACCATAGCAGAAAATAAGCAGAAGGGATAATGAAGATCCCAATAGGCAACCTCTGGAAGGACCAGAAAACCAGACAAGGGCTGAGTTAAGTCTACAAAAGACAATGCAGGCTTGTACCTACAGTACAAGGTAGTTAGAGGACACTGAAAAGACGTTTATCTTTTGTATCTGCTGTTTAAAATCATTAAATTCCAGATTACCCACCACTTCCCATCCACTGACAGTTACCAACCATTCGATTCTCTTCAAGGGGCTTCCCAGAAATGTGTCCCTTCCAGTTTCAGGCTGTCACGTGGGCAATTTCAACCGTGTTCCTCAAATCAAGTTAATCCATGTCCATGATCTGAATTTAAACAGCAGTAACCTTGTAGGGTCAAGACTGTCTAAATAAACATTTTAAAACAACATATGACACACTATGTAATGTCTACAGACAACAGTTCCTTTTCAGCAAGATCTGGAACAACAGTTGCACAGTGCTCAGGACTGGTCCTGATCATCCCCTATCCTCATCATGCCTTAAACAGACCTAGCAAGAGAGTTACTGAAGGGCTACCAGACCAAACCAAAGTCTAAGCCTTTCTTTGACTTAAAATTCCTACCTACTGTGCTACTTTTCCTCTAAGAAATAAATGCTGGAATCACAGGAAACAGGATATAGAAGAATTCGAGTACAACTAAGCAAAAGATGATTAAGTGGGTCTCTTGGGCCAGATGCACATCAGCAAACTGCATGGGGACATGTATCTCACAGAATCACAGAATCACAGAATCTTAGGGGTTGGAAGGGACCTCAAGAGATCATCGGGTCCAACCCCCCTGCCAAAGCAGGCTCCCTATCTCATATTACACAGATAGGCATCCAGACGAGACTTGAATATCTCCAGAGAAGGAGACTCAACCACCTCCCTGGGCAGCCTATTCCACTGCTCCGTCACCCTCACTGTGAAAAAGTTCTTCCGCATGTTGGTGCGGAACTTCCTATGCTCCAGCTTACAGCCATTGCCCCTAGTCCTGTCCCCACAGACCACTGAAAAGGGGCTGGCCAAATCCCCCTGCGTCCCAAGTCTAAGATATTTATAAACACTAATTAGGTCTCCCCTAAGCCTTCTTTTCTCAAGGCTGAACAGACCCAGCTTACTCAGCCTTTCCTCATAAGGGAGATGTTCCAGGCCCCTAATCATCTTCGTGGCCCTTCTCTGGACTCTCTCCAGGAGATCCCCGTCTTTTTTATACCATGGAGCCCAGAACTGGACACAGTACTCCAGGTGGGGCCTGACCAACGCAGAGTAGAGGGGGAGGATCACTTCCTTCGACCTGCTGGACATACTCTTCCTGATGCATCCCAGGATCCCATTGGCTCTCTTCGCCACCAGTGCGCACTGCTGGCTCATAGCCAACCTGTCATCAACCAGGACCCCCAGGTCCTTCTCCACAGAGCTCCTTTCCAGCAGGTCATCCCCCAGCCTGTACTGATACAGTCGGTTGTTCCTCCCCAGGTGCAAGACTTTACACTTGCTCTTGTTGAACCTCATCTGGTTTCTCCCAGCCCAGCTCTCCAGCCTGTCCAGGTCTCGCTGGATGGCAGCGCAGTGTTCCTGCGTGTCAGCCAATCCTCCCAGCTTTGTATCATCGGCGTACTTGCTGAGGGTGGATGCTATACCCTCATCAAGATCGTCAATGAAGATATTAAACAGGACTGGACCCAACACCGAGCCCTGGGGAACACCGCTAGTCACAGGCCTCCATTCAGATTCTACTCCACTGATCACGACCCTCTGAGCCCGGTCCGACAGCCAGTTCTCGACCCACCTCACTGTCCACTCATCTAACCCTTGTTCCCTCAGCTTCTCTATCAGGATGTCTGGCACAGTAACAAAATCACATGCACATTTATACTGAAGACTTGAACAAAACAAATGTCCTGCAGTACTGAAGGGACTGTCAAGCACAGCATTTTGCAAAAAATACCTAATTCTACATGTAACTCATACTTGCCATGCACCAAATCATGAGAAAGAAGTGGAAGACAGGAAACACCTGCAAACAACAGAGACTGAAAACCCAGAAAGATCATTAGCCAATGCTTAATGATCAGTAAGAGCAAACAACTACCTGAAGGGAGGTTGTAGAGAGGTGGGTGATGGTCTCTTCAGCCAGGGGACAGGAGATAGGACAAGGGGAAATGGCATGAAGCTGTTCCAGGGCAGGTTTAGATTGGATATGAGAAAAAAATTTTTTACTGAAAGAGTTGTCAGGGCCTGGAACAGGCTGCCCAGGGAGGGGGTTGAGTCACCTTCCCTGGATGTGTTCAAAAAAAGGGTAGATGAGGTACTTAGGGATATGGTTTAGCATAGGATGGGAATGGTTAGACTTGATGATCTTCTCAGGTCTCTTCCAACCTTGTAATTCTGTGATTTTGTGAAATGGGTGGCAACCAGGGGATCAGGCCCAATCAGCATGGGTTGATGAAAGGCAAGTCGTGCCTGACCAACCTCATCATTGTCTATGACCAGGTGATCCACCTGGTAGATAAGGGAAAGGCCGTTGACATAGTCTACCTCAACTTCAGCAAAGCCTTTGATGCAGTCTCCCACTGCATCCTTCTGGAGAAGCTGGCAGCCCATGGCTTGGACAGGTACACTCTTTGCTGGGCTAAAACCTGGCTGGATGGCCAGGCCCAGAGAGTGAAGGTGAATGGAGTTAAATCCAACTGGCAACCAGTCACAAGTGGTGTTCCCCAGGGGTTGGTACTAGGGCCTGTTATCTTTAATATCTTTATTGATGATTTGGATAAGGGAATTGAGTGCACCCTAAGTAAGTTCACAGGCAACACCAAGCTGGAGAAAGTGTCAATCTGCTAGAGGCTAGGAAGGCCCTGCAGAGGGACCCAGATGGGTTGGATCGATGGGCAGAGGCCAATGGGATGAAGTTCAACTTGGAGAAGTTCCACGTCCTGCACTTGGGGCACAACAACCCCCAGCAGCAGTTGGGAATTGGAAGGGGTGGCTGTGGGAGGTGGTGGAGTCACCATGCCTTAGGGTGTTCAAGGAACGGTTGGGTAAGGTAGGGCCAGGGTTTATTGGGTAATGTAGGCAGTAGGGGGATAGTTGGACTAGATGATCTTGGAGGCTTTTCCAACCTTGATGACTGTGTAAAATATGTAAGATTGGAATGGCCCTGGTGTGGGGTTTGGGGTATTTTTGGAGGGGGAGGTCATCATTCATGAATGTTCAATTTCTATGGGAAATCACTCTCTCCCTTTGCCTCCCAAGTACTTCTTTGTATACATTCCAGTGGAAGAATCCAGCAGTCTGATGAGATTGACAGCAGTTAAAATTTTATCATTATGCTGCTGATAAAAGTTGTTGTCCACTGTTGCTCTTGGAAAATATCTTCTGTGTATGTTCCTTCATATTGCAAACTCCTCAGGAACAAAAGGATTTCTCAAGCACCATCATTACAGTACTGTGGAGTCTAACAACAGGTCTAGATTCCAGAACAAAGTCAGTGTATCTGTTCAGTTTAGAAATTCAAAGATGGAAGAAGTAGTAAAATCACCTAACTCCTCCATGTCTTTCCTCCAGAGTCTTAACATTAAAAGCTTTTACTCATTGAATTCTTAGGAAACAAGGAAAAATAGTAAATATATACTGAGCTTGTCCAAGATAAACAGAGAAAAGGAAAAAGTCAGGTTATAATTACGTGTGTAGAATCAGAGACAGGACAACTGAGAAACAACAGCCAAACAAACTGGACAAATCTCATAACTGATAAAGTTTATTTCTTGGCAATAAACCACTTGAGCCTAATACTACTCTTCTTTATCCCAAACATGAATTTTGTGATCCTCTAGTGAGAGTTCACTACTGTCCTATCATCCCAGAACATGCTACTGGTCCACTGGGTTGTGCAGATTTCTATGCAGAATCCAATGGAGCAGAGACAACTTGCTGACCAGAAGAAACTTCTCACTGCTGAAGTTCATGAGCCATGGCACCATCTGGTACAGTGCAGGGCTACCTCTGTGCTAACAGATGAAATGCTTCTAATTATTTCAGTAGGAACAGCTATTTCAGACTCTCCCAGCACCACCATCAACAAAATGATTAAAATAAAAGAGTTCAAGAGCTGTGACAAGACACAGTGTAATGAGCTACATCTGTAAGGCTGTACCTCAGGAGGAAATCCAAACAGCTTAAGGATTCAGGAGATTCACTGGAGTCTTTTGTACTGTTATGTGTCATGGCAAATAAAGAGTTTCACAAACTTCACATCTCCTTCTATTCTGACACTGGAAATGAAATTAAGGCCTTTGTGAAAAAGAAACTAGTCAACAATTCCTGTTTCTTACCTGTCACGACCGTCAAACCCACGTTCTTGTACCTATTCTCTCATTTTCAAGAGTCTTGTCATAAAGCCCTTTTCATAGAGCCCTGTAACTGCAGCTTTGGCACATATTTAACAGGAGGAAAAAGCCTGGTTCTTTAGTAGGGCTGAGGGGAACATACATACCAGAGGCAGTAAGAAAGATCATATCCAGAAAGCCTTTTAAAGATGCCCAAAGCAGCGATATGTGTGTGGTTTGCTGAACCATTAAGCTACTAACTTACACTTTGTGAACTCTTACAATGCACAGGGGTCTCTCTAACGCTGTAAGGATAGGGAGGATTTTGGGGGGTGCTGGTAGGTACTGACATCAAATGGAAAATGCTACAGAAATACACTGTTGCTGGGGGAAAAGGCACAGACCTCTTTCCTCTTACTTCCATTCAAAACAGGGAAGTTCTCCAGTACTGCCAACTCCAACAAGAATAGCATTCTTGTGTAGCTCCAGGCCTGGAGGTTGGTGGCCCTGCCTGTGGCAGGGGGGTTGGAACTCTGTGATCCTTGGGGTCCCTCCCAACCCAGACCAGTCTATAATTATTGCTGTAACTGCTCTAATGCTATAGTGTTACTACAACCTGTATGCTACCTTGAGTGTTATCCTAAGACTGTAGCTCTGAAACATTAATTGGTCCCATCAAAGAACACAGTTACCACACATTGTTACAATCAAATAAGAATTTCACTTTGCCAAAGCCAAAATAAGAAAAAACACTCAGGCTGACTGAATAGCTAATAAACTAGAATCAACTTCAGCTCTTCAGTGGGGTTGGTGGTCAACATGACTTCATTATAAAGCACAAGATGTAGTTATTAAAGCACTTCCAGGGATGTTTGTTCATTTGTTGGACCATGTTTTACCCCGGCTGGAGGCCAGACACCCACCAAAGGCACTCTCTCACTCCCCTTTTCAGCTGGACAAGGGAGAAAATATCTAATGAGAGGCTCAGGAGTGGAGATAAGGACAGGGAGAGATCATTCTGCAGTCAGTGTCACAGGCAGAACAGACTCAACACAGAACAAAGGACAGAAAACTCTAATTGATGACCCTGCCCTGCACCCCCAGTGACACCAGAGTTGGGTGATGAGAAGTGCAACCAAATCTTAAAGCACCTCCCCCTACCCCTCCCTTCTTAGCAGACTGCACTCCAGTCAGGATGTGCTCCCTTCTCCCCATTGTGGCACAGGGAGGGGCAGGGACTGGGGGAATGGGGGTTTCAGTCAGTTCCTCACCAGTTGTTTTCCTTCTTCGCTGGGGGGGGCACTCCTCACACCCTTCCCCTGCTGCACCGTGGGGTTCCACCCATGGCAGACAGTCCTCCACAAACTTCTCCAACATGAGTCCTTTCCCATGGGGCTTCAGCTCTTCCCCAGCTGCCCCAGTGTGGGTCACTGCTGGGGGTACAGTCACCAATCACCAATCACACCAATCATGGGGTCACAACCACCCCTCAGCAAACCTCATAACATTTCCAATACACCTATACACCCTTTCAAATTCTGTGGGAAGGGAATCCTGTAAAGATTCACTATTATTTGTGAGGAACTTTGAGTTCCCAAGGAGCCACCTGGTTCTTATCCTGTTCTCATCCTCTTCTCAGATAGCCAAAAGTTTAGGCAAGCTTCATATATTGACAGCCAAGCATCCCATATCTTTGGAACTACATTCAATCACACACAAAAAATACATGAAGCACAAAGAAACAGTATGAAAGATCAGTAGGAATGCCATTTTGGATACATGTTTTAAGGTAGGGTCTAAATCACTACCACATTAAAATACGATTTCAAGAGTGATTCTTTAGCTCTAACCCCAGCAATAAGCACAGATCTTAACTGTGTACTAGTCCATCTGTACTGTGTATGTGTGAATAAATAAATTACATAGCAAGTCAAAATTAAAATTTCCTTCCTTCACAGTCTGAAATGAGTGAAATACATTTTGCAATCACATCAAAATGTGGTCATGAGCTGCATACAGAAACAGTACTGAAATTAGGTATTAGACAGTTGGAATGAGACACAACAAACAGTTGGGAGTTTCAGATATTTCTGGGTTTAAATGTTGTTTGACTTCAAGACTGGGAAAACCAGTATTTTTGAGAAAGGAATGAGAATGTGTATGTGAGCATTTATGGTAAAATAAATCTCATCAAATGAAAGCAGAAGCAGAAGTTTAGTTTTGTGTCATATACCATTGGAATGTTTCTTAGAAGATAATCAACAACGAAAAGTAATGAGCTACCAAATGAAACTGTTAATAGATCAGAAGCACAAGGTCAAGTAGTTTTTACTACAAGGATACCAGTTAAATTCACTAACGATGGGCTTATGTCCCTAACACATCTCTTCAAAAAATGAATAAAATAATAAAATGCAGAAGTCCAGCACTTTGACTTGTTTTGTTCAGGGGGTCAGGCCTCATTACACTCATTTCATTAACCTGATGGTGCTGGGAGAGGCAGAGTCACAGCTCCACATGTTGCTGTTCAGAAATGAGACACCACCAGCACGGTTCAGCCCAGCTGGCCTTGGACAGCACAGGGCAGCTGGATACTTCATCTCTCCAGGTAAGTTAAGAAACCTGTGTTACTCTGTATTGTTTGCTTGTGCAGCTATTGGCACCTGAATACTAGCACAGAATCACAGAATGTGTAAGGTTGGAAAGGACCTTTAGAGGTCATCTAGTCCAACCCCCTGCAGTGAGCAGGGACATCTTCACTAGAGCAGGTCACTCAGAGCCCCATCAAGCCTGACCTTGAAGGTCTCAAGGGATGGGGCCTCCACCACCTCTCTGGGCACCCTGGGGCAGTGATCCACCACCCCCCTATTGAAGAACATTTTACTAACACCCAACCTAAATCTCCCCTTTTCTAGTTTAAAACCATCACTCCTCATCCTATTGCTACATGTCTTCGGGAACAGTTCTTCCCCAGCTTTCTTATAGGCACCTTCAGGGACTGGAATGCCACTATACAGTCCTCCTGGAGCCCTCTCTTCTATAGGCTGAACAAGCCCAACTCTCTCAGCCTGTCTTCGTAGGAGAGGTGCTCCAACCCTTGGACCATGTTTGTGGCCTTCTCTGGACACACTCCAACAGGTCCATGTCCTTCTTGTGCTGAGGACGCAGTACTCCAGGTGAGGCCTCACCAGAACAGAGCAGAGGGGCAGAATTCCCTCCCTCAATCTGCTGGCCCCACTCCTTGGGATGCAGCCCAGGATGGGGTTGGCCTTCTGGGCTGCAGATGCACATTGGTGGCTCATGTCCAGCTTCTCATCCACAAGTACCCCCAAGTCCTTCTCCTCAGGGCTGCTTTCAAGCACATCATCTCCTGACCTGTATGTATAACAGGGATTGTCCCAAACTATCAACTACTCTCTCTTAACAGTTTCCTTCCATTGCAGGTTTAAAACTGCTTTCCAACACTGCATCACTGTGTGTGCATCTTTATTACAACTAACTGAAGTTGAGAGTCATCTCTTCCTTTCCATGGCTATATTACCTAGAATACTCTGCACTAAGCAGGCACAGAAGCCATAAAACACTTCAACTGAGGAATGTACACCTAGCTATTAAGTCCACACACACTTAAAAACTGAAGTCCAGTAACAATGAAATATTATACCACCTCTCTAAGTGCCTGACTGTCCAGAAGACTGGCACAGCAGGTTGTACAGAAGACTGTATTCACTTATTTTTTTCCCCACCTGAAAGTATGGATCCCCCCCCCTTGAAAAAGAACATTGCACAAATATTTTTCACACCTTTGCATTGTGGAGAGATTGCTTTCTCTAGAATAAAACAGGAGGGGTGGGTATGCTGAACTTGACCAACATAAATCTGTTCTTGAAGCGATCAACGGAGCAGCGTTCACTTCGTTCTCCCAAGAGTATGACCAGGAGGAACTGCTCCCCATTTGCTGTTGGACCTGATGATCTCTGGATGTCCCTTCCACCCCTTAGGATTCTGTGACTGAGCTACAGCACGTCTTGAATGCTCTTACAACACAAACCTCAAGCAGAATTCAGCCCATAAAGACCTCAAATAGCTAAGTAAACATCTGCATCTGTTAAAGTGGTTTCATCCAACATGAAGAGCTCCTATGATCCAGTTAAAATATACCTGTATACTGTGTTGGAAGCATAGGAAGGAAACCATGCTTATTGCTAAAATAATCATAATCAAAACTAGAAAATAAAGCTGCTAACGAGACTTGGTATCTCTCATTTCTTTTTTACATTTGTATTTTAATTGACTTTGATAGTTTACATTTCAAAAATGCAAATTCTTCAACCTCATTTGAAGGCAACAAAAAAAAGATTTGACACAACCCTTTTAATATGCAACATCTTCCCCACTAATCCTCAGCCAAATAAAGGGAAGACTGCCAGCATTATTCCCTACAAAATCTCAAATCAGGTATACAACAAGCCAATCTGCTCCCTACTTTTCACAGACCAACGTGCAACCCACAAGAACTGAATTATGGAATATTTAAAAGTTACTGAAAAGCATCAAATGACACAATGCTGCAGTTACAAACCAAACATTTCCATATTGTAATCACGTTTTGCTGAACTCTTGAGCAGTCAACATTAAGCTCAAATGTAAAGCAAGTTTTCCTGTCAAAGCCCAGTTCAAAAGAGGGGAGATTTCACTGTAACATATTGATTTCCTTTAGTGCTGATTGAAAAAAAAAAAACCCCACCCAAAAAGAAGCCAGATTTTTTTTCTGTGACATTTATGCAGTCCTACCTAATTATATACTCCATCAACCTAACTCAATTAAATAGTAATATAATGATGTGTAGGAAACAACTGATATATATGCAGACAGTTTAAGTAGTATACTAATTATATTCTAATTTTTTTTTTAATCCATCATAATGAGCCTTTCTTCCCATTCACAGAATGGAGGACAATGTGTAGGTTAATATTTATCTTTAATGTGCTGTATTATCTACTTAGGAAAATCACTGAAGAATCACAGAATCTCAAGGTTGGAAAAGCCCTTTAACATCATCAAGTCCAACCATTCCTGTCCTGTGCTAAACCAGATCCCTGAGCACCTCATCTACCCATCTGTTAAACACATCCAAAAGCCCCTCCCTGGGCAGCCTGTTCCACAGCCCCACAACTCTGCCAGGGAAGAACTTTGCCCTCCCAGCTGAGCTGACCCTGCCCTGGGGCAGCTTGTGCCATCTCCTGTCCCCTGGCTGGAGAGATCATCGCCCACCCCTCTGCACCCTCCTGGCAGGGCAGGGCAGGTGGGGAGAAGGTCTCCCCTCAGCCTCCTCTTCTCCAGGCTCAGCACCCCCAGCTCCCTCAGCTGCTCCTCAGAGGATTTGCCCTCCAGCCCCTTCCCCAGCCTAGTTGCCCTTCTCTGCACTCACTCCAGGACCCCAATGTCCTTCTGATGCTGAGGAGCCCAGAACTGGACCCAGCACTCCAGCTGCAGCCTCACCAGTGCCCAGTCCAGGGGTACAATCACCTCCCAGACCTACTGGCCACACTATTTTTGATACAAGCCAGGATGCCATTGGCCTTCTTGGCCACCTGGGCACACTGCTGGCTCATATTCATCCTGCAGTCACCCAACATCCCCAGGTCCTTCTCTGCCTGACAGCTCTCCAGCCAGTCTCCCTGAAGCCTGTAGAGCTGCATGGGGTTGTTGTGTCCCATGTGCAGCACTGCCCTTGGCCATGTTAAACCTCATCCCATTGGTCTCAGCCCATCGGTCCGGTCTGTTCAGATCCCTCTGAAGAGCCTCCCTACCCTCAGGCAGATCAACACTTCCTCCCAGCTTAGTGTCATCTGCACTAAGAAGGTATGAACGAACACACAGAGTTCACCATACAGCCAAACAGGATTTCAGATTCAGAGTTGGCTTTTAAATTACCAAGAAACCCACAGCACCACACAAAACACCACAGAACACATTTTAAAACTGCTGGTGGATTCTGTGTGACTCTACCCAGTGTTTCAGGGTAACTACAAACTCTGAAAAAACATGCACCAGAAACTAACCTTTAAAGGATCTCAAAAGGGTTTTCTACTAGTAAATTGTTTTAATACAGCCCTTTGTATCTTCAAAGCACTCTGCTGTGCTATTAAAGCAGTTCTAAACATGGTGTGGCTCACATGGATCCTAGGAATTCACAGAAATAACAAGAATTACCGTTTCTGCTGCAGTTAAAATTTACCTTTTGATCAGAGGGGTTATAAGTAACTCACCTCTGCATAGCTATTTCTATCTT
The DNA here is from genome assembly GCF_964237585.1 of Gallinula chloropus. Lineage (NCBI taxonomy): Eukaryota > Metazoa > Chordata > Aves > Gruiformes > Rallidae > Gallinula > Gallinula chloropus. Next base: position 2,683,133 of record NC_140085.1, on the reverse strand, counting down.
TACACCACAAAGTGAATATTTGGACTCAAGAGAAATCAGCATAGATTGAGCTTAAAAGGCTGCAAGAAAAAAAGAAACAGGTTTATGAGGTCAAAAGGGATTTAGATCAACAGTTTATATCGGCTCTTCCAAGGAAACTGCAGTTAATTTGTTGTTTTAACACGTATTTAATATCAAAACTTGGTATATCACCCAAAGGTCTTACCTACCAGTTTGTCTTGAAGCACAAAATGCAACTGTTTAGAGTAAGTAGATAAATAACAGTAATTAAAGCATTAAATCCATGTTTGCTTTAAAAAATATTGCTATTATTGCTATTAACAAACCAACCTTCTCTTTTGAGCTTCAGAATCTCTCCTGGCTCGTTCTAATGCCAGTTCTTCAGCAATTCTTTTCTTCAGCTCTTCATCATTAACTACAATTAAAAGGAAATTAAATTAGATGTTAACAGAACACAACATAGATCTAATTACAGAAGCAACCACAGAATCCAGTGCTCTCTTTTGTCTACAAAGCAGCTGGAGTGCTTTCATAAAGTTAAAACACCTTTCAAATTTTAGTATACACCACCAAAGTGCCTTTAAAAAACTACTCTTATTAAACAAGTTTTCATCAGCAGAACCTTTTGAAAATTAAAAAAAACCCCATACAATATGTTAAATATTTGTTTTAAAGAAATATGCTTTTTTAAAGGAAAATGGGAAGGGGCAGGGGGAAGAGAGGAACAGGACCGTGACTTATATAGAAAGCTAAAAAAAGGTGCTTTTTATTCACATGGACCCAAGGGAAACATCTTCTTGTGTAATGAATCAAGTATTTTTTCATATATGTTTTACCCAACAAAGAATTTACAATTCAGATATCCATGCTTCTAAGTTTCCCTTGTTAGGAAAAGATCATGCCTCAAATTCTCCCAATTTTGTTTAAACAAGCATACATGGAAAGGATGTTTTCTTCATGTCACATTATGTCAGATGAATTAGCTGAAAGTCTGGTTAAGAAGTGAAAAAGTAGGGAACCAACTTCTGCAACTAAATGACTAAAAACTTTTCCACACAAAGGCAGTAAAATGAGAGCCAGTAACCCTACAAGCTTGAAAAACATCTCTAAAAGTGACCACTGTCCATTCAATATTGTTTTAAAACAGAGAACAGGTCCATTCCCAACTTAATTTGATATTCAAGAGCTCACTCATACCAACTAGACACCAATATTGATTATTCCAGCAACCAAAGACAATTGCTGGTGGATGGGAAGGTTGACATGAGCTGACAATGCATGCTCAGAGCCCTGAAGGCCAACTGTATCCTGAGCCACATCAAAAGGAGTGTGGCCAGCAGGTCCAGGGAGGGGATTCTGGCCCTCTGCTCCACTCTTCTGAAACCCCACCTGGAGTACTGTGTCCAGTTCTGGTGTCCCCAGCGTATGAAGGACATGGAACTGTTGGTACAGGTCCAGAGGAGGCCACAAAGGGCTGGAAAACCTCTCCTATGAAGCCAGGCTGAGAGAGTTGGAGAAGGGTCTGGGGGGAATCTTACAGTGGCCTTCTAATACCTGAAGGGACCTAAAAGAAAGCTGGGGAGGGGCTTTTAAGAAAGGCCTGGAGTGATGGGATGAGAGGGAATGAGTTTAAATTGGAAGGGGGTAGATTTAGATAGGATATTAGGAAGAAATTCTTCACTATGAGGGTGGTGAGGACCTGGCAACAGGTTGCCCAGGGAATTGGTGGGAAGTACCCAGGGAAGAACACTCCCTCTCTGGAGGTGTTCAAGGCTGGGTTGAATGGGCCTTGAGCAGCCTGGTCTAGTGAGAGTTGTCTCAGCTCATGGCAGGGGGTTGGGACTTTATTTAAGGTTCCTTCCAACCCTAAATATTCCATGACTCTATGAACTGCATACACCTGAAAAATCTGACCCAAGGAGATCAGAGATAAGTTTGTTGTTACTTCCATTAAAAGATACTGTGGCAATAATACATGAAAACTTCTAGAAGAAACCATACTGGAAAAGGTTGGTTCAACCAAAAAATCCCAAAACCCAACCAACCAAAAAACATTTCAACCATCACCAAGAACATCAAAAACCCCCACTGAACCAAAATAAGAAAACCACCACCCTATCAAAAAAACAAAGAAAACAAACCCAACCAAACAAAAACAAAATAAGAACCCAATTAAAAAACCCAACCTCTGGAGATGTCTTCTGTTAAGTTCTATCTCTATTGTTCCAGTACAGGCATATGGATAATTCCCTATTTCTATGAAATACCATCACTATGAAACCACAGAGCTAAAAGAAGTGTAACCTCACAGCAAAATGCCTATGACTCACTTGAGCAGGATATAGATGTTAAAATCAAGGTGGTACAATTTAAGCAGACACACTCTCTTTTTTAATTTAGCTGAAGAAAAAGTGCCTAGTGATTAGAAGACAGAGCAGGGACAGTCTCCAATTCTAGTACACCCATTGTGGAACCAGTTATTTGTTTTACCTTAGGCAGTAATCTGATTTTTATAAGTAAAGAGAGACACACAAAAAAGCCAGTGACAAAACAGCCCTGTATCCTGATGAGCTCGTCTGCTTTATCTGCAAATATTGTCCAATATCATTAGCCCATGTTCCCATTATAGTTAATAGAGTCCAGTGTGCAATTCTTCTCATCCTAAAGTAGACTTTTAAAACAGTGAATTTTATGAATGAATTGAGCAGCTTCATTGACTATATGGGAGTCTTGGCCAACTAATTCAGTTATAACCATCTTAAGTAAAGCAGGATGAATCGATACCTACCCTGCCAGATGCAACTAATGCTTAGATGACAGAAAGAGAGCTGCATTGGGGAAAAGTGTGTGTGTGGGGGAACTTGTGTATGGTGAGACCCCAGCCTAAAATCATATTAGCATACATGAAAATCCAGAGGTAAGTATGAATCTTGTAACAGATGGCTGTCACAAACCCCAGTTGAAAAAGCAAAGTCCCATCTTACTGGGACTGTCTCTACTGATTGTTGACACTGCTCCACTATTTTCTCCTCTCAGGCTGTGTGAGGACACTCTCTGTTAAAGATACTGAGTTGTTACAGCATACCTAGACATGTCCAAAGAAAGATCAGCTAGTCAGTGAGCTCCTTTGCCACAGAAATGTTTAGCAAAATATCAGGCTAAACATTTTTTGTGTCCAGTTCTGGGGTCCCTAGTATTAAAAAGACAGGGATCTCCTGGAGAGAGTCCAGAGGAGGCTACGTGGCTGATTAAAGGCCTGGAGCATCTCCCCTGTGAGGAAAGGCTGAGTGAGCTGGGACTGTTGAGCCTGGAGAAAAGAAAACTAAGGGGGGACCCTATTAATGTTTATAAATATCTCAAGTGTGGGACACAGGGAAATGGCCAGCCCCTTTTCAGTGTCTGTGGGGACAGGACAAGGGGCAATGGCTGCAAGTTGGAGCACAGGGAGTTCCCCACCAGTATGTGGAAGAACTGTTTCACAGTAAGGGTGGCAGAGCCCTGGGACAGGCTGCCCAGGGGGGTGTGGAGTCTCCTTCTCTGGAGATATTCAAGACCCATCTGGACGCCAACCTGTGCAATATGAGCTGGGGAGCCTGCTTTGGCAGGGGGGTTGGACCCGATGATCTCTGGAGGCCCCTTCCAACCCCTGTGATTCTGTGAATCACAAGGATCCCATCTCTGTACTGCATCAGGCATTATCTCCCCAACACCTCAGTAAGCATCACAAGGCAAAATGAGAGCAGTTCAAGTTCTGCATTTGAACACTTAGAAATGATTAAGCTGTCACAAAAGCAAAGAATTTCTTTCCCATCACAGTGACCTTATTCACCAAACTATCTGAAAACACACAAACAAGGATTTCTTACAGCAGTTCTGCTCAACCCAGGTACCTCAGTATGTCACCTCCTTTTTAATACCACACCTGAGAACACATAAACCATCACCCAAGTATATTGTTCACCAGCATCTACACCACGAAGTTTATTGTTCTGGTGTGCAGAAACGAGTACAAGAACTCTAGCAGACCATAGAATGTCTGTTTAAGTCATAATGAGAAAAGATTGAGGCATCAGCCAGTAAAGACATTTGACCTTAACAATCAATTAGGTTCCCCATCGATCAGCCAAATACTAATAGGGAATAAAAGCAGAGCGATAGATCATTGAATAGAATTATTGTAAGATATAATTGGGTAGAGCTCCCAAATGGGCACTTTATGAGGTTTCAGTAAAAAATTGCAGTTCTACAAGTAGGAGGGATTTGTTCTAAGGGAAGAAACATTTGAAAAGAGCAAAGTTAGTTTATTAGAAAGAGGATAAGGAAATAAAAAAAAAGGGAAGTGTTTCCAGATAAAAGCAATAACGTTTCTCTCTGATAGCAATCTCTGCTCAGACTATAGGGCATTAAAACCAGACAGCTGATCATTAAACTATTGGAGAGTATCAGAACCTGGTGGGTGCAAGACTGCTAAAATAACCATGATCCAGAGCCATAAGTATACAGCAGCTGACAAAAATTACAGAGCCATTCCCACCACCACCCCTCAGTATTGCAAGTTCTTTGGGATACTGAAATCAATGTCAACTCCGTAGCAAAAGCATCCCAGAGCAGACAAACTTGGAAGGTTTTCAGGCAAGTGCATTTAGGAAGGTCACACTCACATCTCAGTGTTTTTTTATGCTCCTACAAGGACGTAAAATAAATGCAGCTCCACCACTTCCCAAGTCTGAATGTGCTAATGCACAGCTCAGATCACAAGACAATTTAGATAGATGGTCAGTAATGGGAACCATACTCAAAAAGGCATAGTGCTGCAGCCAGAAATAACTCTTCTCTGTCCTCTTAGCATGTGAAGGGTGGATGCTGATAGGTGTCTGATAAGCAGTATTCTCTTCGGGATAATGGAAATGGAGTGCCACCAGCTGCATTACCAATGGGCTCATTTCCATGCTTAGATGGAGCAGCAGGTTGCACAATGCTTAAAGGAGTGACCAGGCTGCTCAGAGTAATAACCCCAGAGTTGCAGAATACCAAGCAGTACGTGATAAAACCCACAAAGCTCTTGCCTGCATCCTGGCTCTCAAATGACAAGGGCATTTTGCCATTTTGATGGTCTCTGGGATGCAGCAACCTGACCTTTCTCCTTGGTCCACCTACTCTTTGGGAAAAGTTTGAAAGGCACCATCATTCTCACCTCATATTATAGCACAAATGCAGAATGTATTTCCTCCCCTTTCATGCACAGATTCTAATGTTTTTAAAAGTGCTCACATATTAACCTATTAATAATATTTAAAAATTTTTCATGTACTGCAAGCACAAGGTAATATATATACTTTGTTCACCCAATTTGCCCTCCTCATGCAAACAAAAAGTGGGGCAGATCATATGAGGAGCAGCTGAGGGAGCTGGGGGTGTTGAGCCTGGAGAAGAGGAGGCTGAGGGGAGACCTTATCACCACCTACACTGACCTGACAGGAGGGTGCAGAGAGGTGGGTGATGGTCTCTCCAGCCAGGGGACAGGAGATGGGGCCAGTGACAGGACAAGAGGTGATGGGCACAAACAGGAATGTAGGAAGTTCCACCTAACCACAAGAAGGAACTTCTTTACTGTGAGGGTGCCTGAGCCCTGGGCCAGGTTGCCCAGAGAGGTTGGGGACTCTCCATCTCTGGAGACATTCAAACCCTGTGGTCCTGGACACTGTCCTGTGCAGCCTGCTCGAGGTGATGCAGCTCTGGGAGGGGATTAGACTAGATGATGTCCAGAGGTCCCTGCCAACCCTGATCATTCTGTGACTCTGTGACAAGGAAGGCATCCTGAGATTCAACACACTTCTGCAAACTTGCAGGAGGTTTATTCTGCCAGGTTTTTAAAAGGCCACAAAATGAAGAAAAATGGGTTTTGAAGCCATTTGTAGAAATACCATATTTTTTTTTCAGAGAAAGAATAACCTGACTGCTGTCAAAAAACCCCAAACATTTAAACAAATAGAGTGTGCAAAGCCAGTTGCTTAACCCTTATAGCTGTATCTCTACTTGTGCTTCAAAACAACCTGAAGAGGAAAGCATACACCTGATATGTTTCCCAGAGTCCAAAACACTTTGAATAATTACAGGGGACAATTGATGAGGTCAGAGGAGCTAAGAGTATTGAAGAGCTTACACACTTACCAACAGATAGAGATATGCACTTCATCTTGGAACTTCAAAGGCCATCCACTAACAGTATCAGAGAAAAGCCAAGAGCTTCACATGATGACAACAATCCTTGAGAAGCAATCAGCAATTTTATCTCCTAGGTTTCCTACAGGTTTGTGCATAAGGGTATGTGCAACTCAACTCCTCTCACCAACTCTTCTGCCCTTGCTAGTCACAAGATCTCAATTCATACCTTTTCCCTCTCACTCTGAAGAACTCAACAAGTTAAGCATAATACTGAGATTATAGAGAGAAGGCATCTCCCAAAGCTCCAAACAACACACATTAGGCAAAGCAGACACCTGTAGACTCAAAAAGGTTAGCCTGAGAAATCAGAAATACAATATGGACAAATTAATCAAGTAGCCTCTAGCCTGCAGAGCTGGGAGTCCGCCCATTAGTCTTGCATTTTCAAAAAAAAATCATTAATGGAAACAGCATTTTAACTAAACCCTCTTGAAAGGGCAGGTGCATTAAGTTATTAATGAAGAGACACTTAAATTTGATACAGTCAAACACCTTTTAGAAAACACCGAAGGGAGATAATATTCAGAGATTGAGTTTACCCAAAAAATAAAGGAAAATAAAGTGCTACTTCTCCTGTTTGTTCAGCTTTGCTAATTAAAAAATCATGGTCCAGTGAACAGGACATCCTTCAGAGAGTAATTTCTCAAGGACCAGATGAGAGTCATACTGATGTCCTCCAGGCCATCTGACCATCTTCCTTAAAGAGTTAAATATTTGCTTTTACAAAAAACCCTCCCTCCAGGGATGGAAACAGCACAGCCCCTCCAGGCAACGTGTTTCAATGCCTGACTGACCTGATGGCACATAAAAGCTTCTCCTTACACATCAAAAGGGCTCTACATTCAATGTAGGTCTCTTGTTTCCTGTCTTCATGCCATTCCTCACCTCAAAGAGACCAGTTCTGTCTTCTCAATAACTTCCTTGCTGGAAGGGAATGCTTCCAAGCCTAGCAAGCCCAGGTTCCTCAGCCTCTCAGACCACCACTCCTTCACCCAAGGACCTCTGAAATCCGTTTGGGGCTACACTGGCTGCTTCTCCATTCCAATAAACAAGAGACAAGGAAAGACAACCCAGACGTTTAAATTAAGTACATGGAGTGGGTGCAACACAGAGGATTGACACAGGGGTAAGACACACAAAACCAGAATAAATAGTCTTCATGTTAGTGCCTGAATCCATCAGCAAGACAGCAAACAAGAAGCTATATAGAATCATAGAATGGTCTGGGTTGGAAGGGACACCAAGGGTCATAGAGTTCCACCCCCCTTGCCACAGGCAGGGACACCAACCTCCAGGCCTGGAGCTACACAAGGTTGCCCAGGGCCCCATCCAACCTGGTCTTGAACACCTCCAGGGATGAGGCACCCACCACTTCTCTGGGCAGTGCATTCCAGCCTCTCACCACTCTCTCTGGAAAGAGCTTCCCCTAATATCTCATCTAGACCTTTACTCCTTTAGCTTCAATCCATTCCCCCTTATCCTGTCACTATCTACCCTTTTAAAAAGCCAGTTCCCCTCCTGTTTCTCTGCTCCCTTCAGTGACTGGAATGGAAGGTGCAGTGAGGTCCCCCCACAGCCTTCTCTTCTCCAGGCTGAACAAGCCCAGCTCCCTCAGCCTCTCTTCACAGAGAAGCTAATAAATCAGTGCCACCAGAGCAGTGACTCCCATTGGGAATCAAACCCTGGTCTCCTGTGTGACAGGCAGGAGCTCTCCCACTGAACCACAGCGCAGCACAGACGCGCTTCGGTTCATCGCTGGCATCAGCACTCACCAAAGGCCGTTTGGAATGAGCAGTTATAAGGTGAGTGGTAAATTCCTGCACAGACTAGAACCAGGCTACAACAAAGCTGAGGACAGAAAAGCACCAGCAATGGGAAAGCTACACAGATTGTAAACTCTGCACATGAATAGTCTAAAAATCATTTTCATCAAGACTTCGGAAGACTGGAAGAGTTTAAAAGGGAGAAAATAAGGCCAAGCAAGCTGAGCAACACAATGGTTTACAAATTCAGATTCAAAAAATGAATAGTCACACACACTGGAAAGCCCAATGTGATTTTTATCTCACATTTTGATTGTTTTTTAAAATCAGCCTTAATCACACAGAAGTCAGGAGTATCACACAAAGAACATTTGTTTAATGGCCAGCTGGGCAAGATAGGGAAGAAGGCAGAAGGGGAAGAGAAAGTCCAACTACAGAATTTATAAAGACTTAAGAGAGGAAGAGTATGAAAAATAAGACATGAGATGATGCACCTCCACACTCCCACGAGCTCAGATTTTTATCAGTCTTTCAACACAACAGGTGAAGACAAGGATAAGCTTTGCTGAAATCTATTTCCACATCTACAGCTACACATTTCTCTGCCCCCTCACATTAAGTCAAGCTAATCTCTCTTGTCCCTATGTCATTGTCTTCCTCAAGCACTTCTCTACTCTTCAAATTTCGGCTCTCTCTCCATCTCCTAGCTTGGCTTGTCCATACAGCACAGGCTGCAGTTGCTTTTGCAGAACACAGGTCAATCTACATATAGGGTGGAACAGGTCCAGCAAAACAGCTGAAGTGATTCTGTCCATAAAGGCATTTCTCATCTCTTTTCTACCTAACCCTTGATTTATCAAAACCTATAGAACAGGGCTCAGAGTCTTTCAGCATCCCTTAGACCTCAGCACCTCCACTGACCTGACAGGAGGGTGTGGAGAGGTGGGTGATGGTCTCTTCAGCCAGGGGACAGGAGACGGGACAAGGGGCAATGGGCTCAAGCTGCACCAGGGCAGGGTCAGCTCAGCTGGGAGGGCAAAGTTCTTCCCTGGCAGAGTTGTGGGGCTGTGGCACAGGCTGCCCAGGGAGGGGGCTGAGTCCCCAGCCCTGGGGGTGTTCAACAACGGGGAGATGAGGTGCTCAGGGAGCTGGTTTAGCATAGGACAGGAACCAATGTACTTGATGATCTTAAAGATCTTTTCCAACCTTGTGATTCTGTGCTTCTGTTAGTGGAAGGCCACTGGTGAAGGTACAGCACTACCACACAACCATTTTCCTTATGAAAACCCAAAAGGTTCCACACAAAGAAGAGAAATGATACTGAATATAACAGTGTCAAATGGGCAGCTCTGGGCTTCTCTTCATTCTTCCATAACAAGCTGCTAAAAAAAAAAAATAGCTCACAACAAAGCTGTTAGGGCAGCATTTCATATTTTTATTTTTTGTAGTATTTATTTGAATTGCACAGGGGTCTATATATTGTCAACTGGTTTTGCTGAAGCCAAAAGCATGTAAACTCAAAGAAAAGAATAAAAAGAGACTAAAGAACACCAAGAGGCTAAGTAACATGTGGAACGCATACAACACCGCTTCAAGGTATGTACCAAGCACTGCCAGAAACAGGAAGACCTCTTTTTTACTGGAAAAATTATTTCATCAATACTCACTGCAGAATTTCTTGCCTTGACCTCTCTAGCATGTGGTATTGACAACAGAGCATCAGGGCATTCAAACCATTGATCTGATCCAACAAGGCAGCCCTCATGTCCCTGCGCACATTAAGTATGAACATTAAGCAGCTCACTTAGGACAAGGTACCTTAGGGCTGGCTTCAAAGCCATCATCTGTCTCAGGAGCTGGCAGGGCAACTGCAGCTTTGTAGGCATTAAAGTTAATGAAGATGTCACAAGGAAAAATCCTAACTGCACACTAACAGTCATAAATATCAGAGCAGAAAGCATATGTTGTGGTACCTTCACAACATCATGCTTCGGGCTTATAAGCACATTATGGATCCTCCACAATTAAAACCCTTTTCCCACCTACATTCCAAGTTAAGATGTAAATATGACAATATGCAAATACCCCCAATTCATTCTTTCTATTTACTCCAGGTTGAGCCACACACATCTAAATTCTACACCTCATCCAACAAACATCAACAGCAGACATTTCCATTGAAGAGCAGACAAAAGACAAAATATCAAATCCATTCATCTTCATACAGAAAGGGTAGCCAGCTGCAGAAACAACCAGCAGTCATGTAGCACACACTCATTTCCACTAGACCAGGGAAGAAATAAAAGTATATCCCTTATTTCTTATTCAATTAAACAAGAAGACAACACCGTTACCTGTCCTGACATTCTGCAAGGTGTCTCAAGCAGCTAAGCATAGAAACAAAATTTGTCTCATCATGAAATAGGTTACTTGAGGTCCAGGTCAAAGTGCACCAGTAAATCAATGCAAGACAGTCCATCTCCACCTAGCCATGATGCACGGTGTCTGAGCATACAGAGAAGCTTCAGCTCATCAGAGCTGTCAATCAGGTAACTCCACGAGCGTAACATTTGCTGGGAGAATTGGGTACTTTAGTTTGGATATTAGTAACACTGCCAAGGAACTATTATCCTGGAATCCTAAAAACATAAGTTTTTAAGAAAAACTCTGAAGAAAACAGTAATATTACTTATTCTAAAATGAAACTCTCTGATTTTAATGTCAATTAAAGCCATAGCAGATATATTTAGTACGCTCAAATTAGGTGGAAAGTCAGTGACACTATTAAATATACTCTTCTGACTAATTATTTTTGAAAGAGCCTGGATTTGCTGGTAACAGAATACAGGAGGAAACAAGGAACTGTGTAATGGTCAGTACATTAGTATTCCCAACATACAGCATTTAAAAAAAAATAAATGTCTTTCCAAACACTGTTCTACCTGTTCTTTAACCCCATAAATAGTCCAAATTAGCCTTATACTCAATGGAAAAAATAATGAAGCATCCGTTCATTCCATTAACACTACAGAAAAAACTCAAGAAATAAGTTATTTCATTAAAAACCAAAGTATCTGTTTCTCTCCCTGTCTCTCTCAACACCAAAGGAATCCTTAGAGCCCCTCAGGATGTTTACTGGTGTATGTACAAGTGAACTATAGGAAAGAAGAATCAGTGTGTGCCAGAACCATGACTTGGATGAGTGACCTTATTACACAACCCCAATTTCTTTATTGTAAGCCATGGGTGAGGGCATGTCTTGCATTTCAACTGGTTGTTGGTTTTGTTTTGGGTTTTTTTTCCCCCTCAATTTTTAGTGTTATTTTAAAACCTGTTATTCTTGAGAATAAATTCTATTTTCAAACTCCTAAAAATTTAACTACCAACACATAGAGAAACTCTTCCATTTCCATTCAGAATTAGAGGCACTTCCCACAATCACTGATTCAGTACAAACATAAAGCACCCCTCCAAGGACAGCCATTTGGATTAACTGTTAAATATCAGTAATGTGCAGCAATACTTAAACAAGCTGATAGGATAATTAAATACAAAAACAATGCAATTAAGTGTGCATAATTTAAAAATATTTAATATTTCTGTTTCCAAAGGCACTCTTGCATATATTACATTAGCTATTTTACAATGTAAATGTGGTTATCAATCAATTTATACTAATTTAAATTAGAAACAAGACGGTACATGGTCTAGAAATAACAAAGCACAGTTAGTTCATATTCTGTTTGGAACATCCTCTTTCCAGTATCCCATTGGTGTTGGAACTTTAGCAGTAAATCCCTTAGGAGAAGGGCTGGAACAAACAGGAGAGGAGGATTACAAGGGCTTTTTTCCCCCTATGATTCTTTGAATGGTGTTTTACCTGACTCTGCTCAGCAGCTCTAACTAGAATAACCCCTGGGATCTGCACCTAATTGAGAAAAGCAGAGCACTTCCCTTGAGCCCTAGTACATCCAAGGTTACACTCTAATAAACTAACAGAAACACCAAGTAAATAGAAATCAAAGAATCACAAGGTTGATAAAGACCTCTGAAATCATAAAATCATATACTAGTCTAGGTTGGAAGGGACCCCAAGGATCACAGAGCTCCAACCCCCCTGCCACAGGCAGGGACACCAACCTCCAGGCCTGGAGCTACACAAGGTTGCCCAGGGCCCCATCCAACCTGGCCTTGAACACCCCCAGACACGGGGCACCCACCCCCTCTCTGGGCAGCCCCTTCCAGCCCCTCACCACTCTCTCTGCAAAGAGCTTCCCCCTAATATCTCATCTCCCCCTTCCCTCCTTCAGCTTCACTCCAGCTCCCTTGTCTTGCCAGCCTCTGCCCTTTAACAAGCCCATTCCCCTCCTGTTTCTCTGCTCCCTTCAGGGACTGGAAGGTGCAATGAGGTCCCCCCACAGCCTTCTCTTCTCCAGGCTGAACCAGCCCAGCTCCCTCAGCCTCTCTTCATACGGGAGCTGCTCCAGTCCCCTGATCATCTCTGTGGCTCCTCTGCCCCCTCTCCAACAGTCCCACATCTTTCTTTTATATTGGGGCCCTCAGCTCTGGACACAGGACTCCAGCTGGGGCCTCACAGGGCAGAGCAGAGAGGGACAATCCCCTCCCTGTCCCTGCTGCCACCCCTCTGCTGATGGAGCCCAGGATCCCATCGCCCTTCCCAGCTGCAAGAGCCACTGCTGGCTCAGGGGAAGCTTCTCCCCCACCAGAACCCCCAGGTCCTTCTCAGCAGGGCTGCTCTCCAGGAGCTCTTCTCCCAGGCTGGATCCATGGCTGGGATTCCTCTGGCCCAAGTGCAACACCTGACACTTTCCAGTGTTGAACCTCATTAGGTTCACCCAGGGCCACCTTTCCAGCCTGTCAAGATCCCTCTGGAAGGCTTCCTCTCCTTCTGTTGTATCAACACCACCACTCAGCTTGGTGTCATCCATAATCATCCAAGATCATTGAGTCCAACCATATAACAGGCACACACAATCCACAGAAAGACAGAAGATACAAAACCCCAAGGCTAAACTTAGAATTAGTTCTTTTAGCCAACACACAAAGCAGAACCAGAGCACAGGACACTGAAGTGGTAGGAGTCAAGAAGCAAGGGTGCATGAGCAAAGCTCTATGCAGGGCAAGGCCATCCTGCTGCACCCAAGAGGGGTCAGCCTTTCCAGTCACTGAGGGCTTCACAATAAATGTGTAAGGATTTGGCAGTGGAAATGCTTATGTAATGCTCAGGCTGGGTTTGCCCACCACCAATAAAACACATCCAGCAGGGAGAGAGATCCTGAAGCCAGGACAGCTGCAGTGACAGAATAGACAGAGGTTCTTACCACAAATTTTAAATTATCTATTTGTATGATTGTTCCATCAGACTTTATGATTATTCATAAAAACTGTGACAGGGATTTCAATGTAGTACAGTAAATCCTCCAAAATCTGTGTAGAATTTTCTTCCAGAAACTTAGAATTCACTACAAAAAATCTGCCTGCTTGACACAGAAGAAATCTTGTCTCACAGGACTTAAGTTATATGTAACAGGTGACAGACACAGGAAGCACTGCAAGAGCGGAAACATGAAGTGCAGGCAATATGTCTTGAAACATGTGACAGCTAATAAAATGTCATTTACCACCAGTAAGTGAATTGAGTTAAAGAAGCCAGTTAACATAAAAATGTATCCAGATTTTATTTTCTCTAGGAATTCCTGCTGTGACAGCTATGTAACTACATGAAGTTTTATTGTAAGGTAAAACTGTTCTCAACACCCTCACAAGGTTGAGAGTCATTTCAACCAAACCATCTCAATAAGCCATTCTTCTCACCCACCTCCATAAGAGGTGGAGTGTGTGCAGAGGAGGGACACAAAAATGATCCAAAGACCACTTCTCCCACAAAGACAAGCTGAGAGAGTTGGGCTGGTTCAGCCTGGAGAAGAGAAGGCTTCGAGGAGACCTTAGAGCAGCCTACCAACACCTTAAAAGGTGCCTATCATAGAGTCACAGACTGGTCTGGGTTGGGAGGGACCCCAAGGATCACAGAGCTCCAACCCCCCTGCCACAGGCAGGGCCACCAAGCTCCAGGCCTGGAGATACACAAGGTTGCCCAGGGCCCCATCCAACTTGGCCTATAAGAAAGTTGGGGAAGAACTGTTCCCAAGGACATGGAGCAATAGGATGAGGAGTGATGGTTTTAAACTCAAAAAGGGGATATTAGGAAAAAGTTCTTGGACATGAGGGTGATGGATCACTGGCACAGGTTACCCAGAGAGGTAGGGGATGCCCCATCCCTGGAGACATTCAAGGTCAGGCTTGATGGGGCTCTGAGGGACCTGATCTAGTGAAGATGTCCCTGCTCACTGCAGGGGGGTTGGACTAGATGACCTCGGACTAGATGACCTTGGACGGTCCCTTCCAACCTCACACAGTCTATGATTCTATGAACACATGCATCTATATGAACTAATTTCTATCAGCAGCTATTTATATTTGCCATCAATCATTTTCTTGTCCTGTTTACAGTAACTCTTTTTTAAAGTAATCATTAAATGAAAGTAGCAGATACCTTTACATGACCATGACTGGCAGAATACCCTTAGATTGAAACAACAGCTGAGAGACTTGCTATTTCAGCTGCAGACACTAGTAATTCCTACTATACATCCACTGTCAGGCTCCTCTTCCTGAATACAATGGATGAAAGCAACAGGATTCCATAACTCAACATTTAAAAGTGGTGATGGGAAGGATTTTATGACTCTGTTCTCAGTGGGATTAAGCACGCAGTGTTCTTTCAGTGCAATTTCAGTTGTCCAGTTTCTGATCTTTATGGCTCATAAATTTAGTGTAAAGCTATTTTATCTGACAGTATGGGGAAACTTAGTGATATCCCTTTTATTTTCTTCAGTGCTATAATTTCTACATTTTTTCACCACGTGTATTTCAATGAATGTGTTCTATCACTGAAGAGCTGTGTTCCTGTACCTCTACATGTAACTTCTTCCATCAGAAGAGGGGTGGCCAGCAGGGACAGGGAGGGGATTGTCCCTCTCTACTCTGCCCTCATGAGGCCCATCTGGAGTCCTGTGTCCAGAGCTGGGGCCCCAATATAAAAGAAAGATGTGGGACTGTTGGAGAGAGGTCAGAGGAGCCACAGAGATGATCAGGGGGCTGGAGCAGCTCCCCTACAAAAAGAGGCTGAGGGAGCTGGGCTGGTTCAGCCTGGAGAAGAGAAGGCTGTGGGGGGACCTCATTGCAGCCTTCCAGTCCCTGAAGGGAGCAGAGGAACAGGAGGGGAATGGGCTTGTTAAAGGGCAGACACTGGCAGGACAAGGGGGCTGGAGTGAAGCTGGAGGAGGGAAGGGGGAGAGGAGATATTAGGGGGATTTTTTTTTACAGAGAGAGAGTGGTGAGGGGCTGGAACAAGCTGCCCAGAGAGGTGGTGGGTGCCCCATCCCTGGGGGTGTTCAAGGCCAGGTCGGCTGGGGCCCTGGGCAACCTTGTGCAGCTCCAGGCCTGGAGGTTGGTGTCCCTGCCTGTGGCAGGGGGGTTGGAGCTCTGTGATCCTTGGGGTCCCTTCCAACCCAGAGCATTCTATGATTCTATGATAACTGCTAAGTAAAATGGTTTATAAACTGAAACTTCTCTTTAGATTTACGTTTAGAAGTGGAAGTTAACTGCAAAGAATTACTAACAGCTACTGCCCAGGCCAGCGCTGCCACGTGGGACTCTCCATACTGTCAAGGCTACATAAATAGCAAATTTTGATGTTCTCTTCACATACTACCATCACCTTTAAAAAGTATTCTCCAGCTGTGATTGCATACTCTCAATGGCACTGCAAAGTCCCTTTCCCCCAATTACAGCTCTGGATTGCAATCGCTTTGGGCAGGAATAAGATTCACAAAGCTGCTCGTCACTCTGAGCCAGGACGCCCTCAGTGAGGATATTTTCATGTACCTTTCCATTGGTACATGAGTGGTAGCTCAAAGTAGCTCTAGGCATTGATTTTTATCATCCAGTTGTGCATGTGCCAACTGTTTGTGGGGCAGGAGGTCCTGCTTTTACAAAGATGTGGGTCAAAGACTAGGGAACCAGCCTTGCTACCCAAAGGTAAGTGAAGACTTCTGATGAGTGATGGAAAGGGATGAGTTACCCTGAACAGGTAACAGGACAAAGAATAATACTATTTTCTGATATTGTGCACTCCATACATGCAAGACAAATGACTGGACATGCTCATGAGAAACACCACGGCCTGTTTTAACTTCTCATTTCTACAAATAAATGTTTCCAACATCTAAATTTCTGTTCACCCATCCTTTCAACCTACACTGAAAGGTGTCTTTCATTCACAACCACATATCAGTAACTTCAAATGATCTTACTGTGTCCTGTGATAAAGCTTGTCCTTTCATAGTACACCTATCTGAACAATCACAACAAAGAGGGCAAGGGAAATAAAGAAAGATCACAGAATCACAGAAAGGTTGGAAGGGACCTCAAAAATCTAGTTCTAACTCCCTGCCATGGGTAGTGACACCCTCACTGGATGAGGTTGCCCAAAGCCCATCTAACTTGTCCTTAAACACCTCCAGGGATGGGGCTTCCACAACCTCTCTGGGCAACCAAAGCCTAGTATTTGCTGGAGGATGCAGCTTCATGATGATGATGATGCCTCACAAGCCTTCTTACATTCAACCCCTTCACTACTGCTTAAGCTATTTCCAAAGCCAGCTGCATACCCACAGCTCCAAATGTCAAAGGAAATTCCCTGCTTTTTGAAATTGAAAACCAACACTATTTCCCTTCTTGTGAGCAACCAAATTAGTTCTAACTTGGGTTCTTGTGGAATTAGGGTTTATTCCTCTTATATACACACAATAACCCTGCCCTCTCTCATGCCACGGTACTATTGGAGCAAAGTAGGTGAATTTTATGGTTGGCCCTGAGTTATACACACAGCAACCACCCACCAGCACATCTGAATTGGCTGATCAGGAGCACAACATACAATAGGAAAGGTGACTACCTGTCTTGCAGCAGAACAACATTCCCAGGACTCCCAGCCTCCTGAGGGATCACACAGTAGGTAACACTGCACAACTGTAGTTCCAACTGACCATCCTGTACTAATATCACACATCAAAACCTGCATCCACCAATGATTTACCCTGCCACTTAATGCTATCATAAGATAGATTAAATTTAAGGGGCAACTTCTTGTTTCTCCCATCCCACTGCTGTTCTTAAAGAATAGTGACTTTCTGCACCCAGTTTCCTTCTCTTCCACTGTTGAATTTCATATGAATGTGGCAGCCAAGCACCAGAAAGCATGCCAAGAATAGCAGCACATCACTAACTCTAGAGCTTTCCAAAACCTTGTGGGATGAGAAGCTCAACCTGACCCAGCAATGTGCACTGGCAGCCCAAAAAGCAAACTATGTCTTGGGTTGCATCAAGAATAGTGCAGCCAGCAGGTGAAAGGAGGGGGTTCTGCCCCTCTGCTCTGCTCTGAGGAGACCCCACCTGCAGTGCTGCATCCAGCTTGGGGGTCCTCAGTACAAGAAAGACGTGGACACTTAGATGACCAGAGGGCTGGAGCACCTCTCCTATGAAGACAGGTTGAGAGTTGGGCTTGTTCAGCCTGGTAAAAGTTTTCCAGTAGAAGCTGAAGATTCAACAATAAAAGTGTAACCATCTCCATACCAAGTCCTGATATTATTTATCCATGACATGGGCACTGAAACTGCACACAGAGTCTGAAGCAATCACTTCACCTAAAATCAAGTACAAAGAAGCCCACGGTGATAAACAAGTGGATCTTTAACAGTTGTTGTGGTGTGCTCAAATCTAATCTCCTCATCATTCATTCAAGTTCTAACAACAGGCTGATATAGGGATGTTTTGTATCAGGGCAGAGAAAACAGTAATTCCAGAATTTGTTTATCCAGCTCAGATGCAAACGGCAGCACATTCAGTCTCACAGAATCACAGGGGTTGGAAGGGACCTCCAGAGATCATCAGGTCCAACCCCCCTGCCAAAGCAGGGTCCCTAGGACAGGTCACACAGGTCGGCGTCCAGATGGGGCTGGAATCTCTCCAGAGAAGGAGACTCCACACCCCCCTGGGCAGCTTGTCCCAGGGCTCCCTCACCCTCACCATGGAAAAGCTCTCCCTCATATTGGTGTGGAACTCCCTGTGCTCCAACTTGAGCTCATCGCCCCTTGTCCTGTCCCCACAGACACTGAGCAGAGGCTGCCCATGGCCCCCTGGGTCCCACCCTTCAGCTATTGAGAACCATTGACCAGATCCCCTCTCAGGCTTCTTCTCTCCAGGCTGAACAGCCCCAGCTCCCTCAGCCGTTCCTCACAGGGGAGATGTTCCAGGTCTTTCATCATCTCTGTCCCTCCTCTGGACTCTCCAGGAGATCCCTGTTTGTTTTATCCCAGGGAGCCCAGAACTGGACACAACACTCCAGGTGGGGCCTGACCAGGGCAGAGTAGAGGGGGAGGATCCCCTCCTTAGTCTCATCACTGCTGACTTGAGAAAGCTACAAAGAAAAGAATCTGCAATAAGGTCCTGGAAATCAGATCCACTGACTCAGAAAGGGAAGTGCAGAAAATCTCCAAGTGATTTCTTAAATCTTGAGGACATTTCCACCTTCCTACATCCCACACAGCAGCACATTTAATTTAGAGAACAGACCCAAAGTCACACTTCAGCAACCAACGGGCAGGACACTTATGTAATATTAATGGTAGGACACAAGAAGTCACATTACAAACAGCCAACAAACACATTTCAAATATAAACACCAAGGAAGCATCAAGGGCACTTCCCCTTGTACCAGAGCAGGAGTGTGTCTCTGCTAAGGTGAACTTACATCTGGGGAGGTGACTTACAGAGCACCACAACACATCCTCCTTCAATGGCAGCAAAACCAGCTCTGTATTTAATTATCAAGCATTGTTAGCTTTGAACCTGATGTATTTTAAGCCTAAGATTTAGCACTGCATTACTATTTGTAATAATAACTGAAAACTTACTGTAAACAATATCAAAGTATAAGGTTTATAACTGTTGTCATTGTTCAGAAGTTATATAAAAATAAGGACCGATGCTGAAATGTTTCAAATTCTCCCAGCAACAACAATCTAACACCTGTATTTTTAAAAACCAGTCAATAAGCTCTGCAAACAAAGCCAACCTCTTCAAACAACTGGTCTCTCACTTGGTGTAACATTCATAGTATCTTGTTTTTCTTACTGCTAACAATTTCCACCACTGATAGCTTTTTAGTGGTGTAAATTGTTAGCTGTGAGAAAAACAAGATACTAAAGGAGGATGTAGTGAGAAGCAGTATTGCCAAACCCAAGCAGATTCGATTTCACTCCAAGAATAAGCTGCAGGATGTCAACCCAGTGTGAACATGCAAATGCAAGAGCAGCAGCACCTCAAACAGTAGGAAGTGAATTCAGGAATTTGATACAAGGGGCAGGGAAAGTAGAAGAGGCTTTTCTAGCAGGCAAAAGGTCAGATAGGGAAATCCTGAGGAGAAAGAGTAACCTGACTATCAGCAAAGATGCTTGTAGTTACTTCAGGAATATATGAGGGTCAGTTTCTCTTCAAGTAAAACCTTCTCTTCTCAATTCTGCTAATGACAGAGCAGATTAAGAAGAGCCACTGTGTTCAGCAATCCCTTCAACAGACTGGCAAGGAAACAGAAGATTCAGTCTAAACTTTCTTGTCAAAGTGATGTGATGTGAAATCCAGCACTGCTTACAGTCTCCTTAGGTCTCTGATTATGACTGGAGTCACTCTTGTACATAATCACTGACTTGATTCATTCTTTCTACCAATTTCAGCAGATATTTTTTCTACTTAAATTTCAGGGATAACCAAGTCCTTTCTCTTACAATAAGCTACCCCCTCCTCACAAAAAAGAAAAGGGGAGATGGGGGAGAAGTGGGTGTGGGGGGAAAGAAAAGCACCTTGGATGGACCACTCCTCTGAGCTCTTCTTGTGTAAAAAACTTCAGATATTAAGCAGAAATAGAAATCTTTCAAAGTGGGATGAACCAGCACATCTCACCCATAGACTTAATAACTACCCTAGATTATACACTGATTTGTCGGGTGATTAATATTAAGTCAAACCAAACACAGTTAATGAAGCCAAAAGTTACAATCATAGAATCATAGAATGGTCTGGGTTGGAAGGGACCCCAAGGATGAGATAAACTGGCTTCAGGAAGCACTGTCAGAGGTCCACAAAAACCCCTGCTAGCAATGCAAAGAAAGAATGTCATCCTTCTGAGTTTTTTTTTTTAAACTTCAGATTTCAAAAACCAGTATTAACACCTGAAAACTGCAATCTTCAGTCTAGTGTTCCCCAAAACTTTTGTAACACACATCTCAACATTAGATCATTAAAAAAAATATCAAAGAGTTCAGTACACATGCAGAACAGTCTGGGGAAAAAAAAAATATAGCAGTAGCTTAAACTGCAAACTGTTCCCTTGAGGGAGAAGAAAAGAAGTCTCTAAGTGGTTTGCCTCCTGTTTAACTAAAAAACAACTAGCACAAAGCTTTCAGGAAGAAGCACTATACAATATACTTAACCTGCCTGATCTGACAAGTGATGAAGAGTTTTAGTAACACTTCGCTGCAGCCCGAAGATGAAAGAATAAAACAAAGCTTTTCTTCTCATCTTAATTCGACAAACACTACATTGAAAGTATGCTTTAATGTCACACTGAAGAGTCTCTAACTAGTAAATAAATTGTGATGGCAAGAAAAGTACCATTTACTATTGAAACCATAGGATTTGATTACTTGGAGGTGTCCTTGTCCTGTACAACGATCTCTTACCGGTTCATTGGAGGTCTGGTGTAGAAATATGCTGATACATCCACCTCTTAAAGCAGTCCCTTGCTTCTTTTTATTTACTCCAAGTTGTAGTCACAGTGGAGAGATAATTTGAGTAACAATATATTTTACTATAAAACCCCAGAGGATGCCATATAGCAGAATGACAATTCCCTTGCACAGTGCTGTCAGGACTAATAGTGGTCAGTGAAAGCAAGAGGTTCTAATTTAGTCATGGGTTTTACTGCATTAAAATTATCAATATTTTTTGTTTTATTCTTTAAGATAAACCCATTCAGACTGCTCCAAATGACTTGTATTCCAACAATCCTTTAAATTACATACCCTTTTATCTTAGCCAGCTATCTGGTCTCTTTGACCTGTAATCCCAGGAAGGTCTCAGAAGGACAAAGGAAAAAATAGCTGGGTTTTATTCTGCTGCCCAGACACAGCATGGACTACAGGAGTCAAAGGCTGAAATTTCAGAGAAAATATTAAATAGTTCCATTCCCACTACTGTCAATCTTCAGCACATTTAATTCTCAATATGAACCAAGAACTTGAGCACATGTGAACTGTGATTTCTGCAGGAACATATACAGGAGATTTCTACCAAGGACTGCAAGAAGTGTGTTCCAAACAGGCATCTTCCTCTGTCAAATTCTGATTTCTAATAAAGAATGGAACCAAAATTAAGAAAAACAGGAGGGAAAAAAATTGAGGGAAGAAAAAAGACATGCTATTATATAGATTTTTATTTGATTCTAATATTAAAGAAAAAAACACCACTCAAACAAAAAAAAAAAAACCCCACGCTGTCTCTCCCAGACATAAACATTTGAGAAATTCTGGATGCATTTTCAAGAAGTTCAGCCTAAGGCTAAACTCTGACCATCTATGCTCAAAGGTCTAGAACTCTGCGAGGATTTCCTTACAGTGTGATTCAGTACTCAGAACAAGTAAAAGGGGAAAGGCACCAACTCTGTGCATAAATGCATCACCACTTAGTCCTTCAAATTCATTATTACATGTTATTACACAATCTCCTCTTCCCCAGGTTCATTTTTCTTCTCTATGTTTTTGTTTTTCAGGCAATTTCCCTGGCCTTCATAGAATCATAGAATGGTCTGGGTTGGAAGGGACCCCAAGGATCATAGAGCTCCAACCCCCCTGCCACAGGCAGGGTCACCAACCTCCAGGCCTGGAGCTACACAAGGTTGCCCAGGGCCCCAGCCGACCTGGCCTTGAACATCCCCAGGGATGGGGCATCCACCACCTCTCTGGGCAGCCCATTCCAGCCCCTCACCACTCTCTGCAAAGAACTTCCCCCTAGGATTTTATCTCACCCTTCGCTCCTTCAGCTTTAATCCATTCCTCCTTGTCCTGCCAGTCTCTGCCCTTTAACAAGCTGATTCCCCTCCAGTTTCTCTGCTCCCTTCAGGGACTGGAAGGCTGCAATGAGGTCCCCCCGCAGCCTTCTCTTTTCTAGCTTCCTGCAGCACTATATTTTAATACAAGCATCACATCCCAGCCACCAACAATTGCTTTTCAACATGATTTTCTGGCTAAACTCCTGGAAGATTCTGTTCTAGCTTTCAAGAACCTTGTGCTTCCACATCAAAAAAGCAGATGGTTCTAACTCAGAACTCACAAACCATTTCTAAGTAAATCATAGAATGGTCTGAGTTGGAAGGGACCCCAAGGATCACAGAGTTCCAACCCCCTGCCACAGGCAGGGCCACCAACCTCCAGGCCTGGAAATACCCAAATACTTTGGATCTGCTTGTTATACCAGCGATGACAAAAATCACTTCAGATGTGTACCACACAACTACTCTAAAAGATATTTTTGAGCAAACATCTGCATTGAGGAAACCCTAATAGAGCACACACAGCCTTAAGCAGAATAGCATGAAATATCATTTTGATAAATCCACTAGAGACCCAAAAGCACACAGTATGGAGTACGTAAGAATCACCTGTTTCTAAGAATATAGAGAAACAGAAAGTGACACTTCTACATGAATGCCCATTGAAAGATGAATTCTGTCTCCTTGCCAAAAGAAAATCCACATGCACAGAAAAATATTTGTAGAAGAAAGAGCTATAAAAGCAGCTGATAATTATCACAATGAATCTGCTCTGGCCTGAGACTTAATTACTTATGCCTACAAGGAGGACAGGACCTGATGCACAGAGTGGTCTCTCTCAAGTTTCATACACCAGAAGTCATCTATCAGTTCTAAAATTAGAACCCTTAAATAAATCAATCAAATGTTCACCTAAGATTTGAAACATATTGATCAGGGGGATATATGATTAAAGGACTAGAACATCTCTCTGACCAAGAGAGGCTGAGGGACTTGGGACTTTTTAGCCTAGAGAAGACTGAGGGGGGATCTTATCAGTGCTGATAAATCCTTAAGGGGTGGGGTCAGGAGGATGGGTCAGTGTGTTCAGTGCTGCCCAGGGACAGGACATAAAGTGGAATATTGCAAGTTCCTCCCACTATGAGGAGGAACTTCTTACTGGGAGGGTGCCCAAGCCCTGGTGGACAGGCTACTCAGAGAGGCTGTGGAGTCTCCATCTCTGGAGGCATTCAAACCCTGTGATCTTGGACGCTGTCCTGTGCAGCCTGCTTGAGGTGATCCAGCTCTGGGAGGGGATTGGACTAGATGATCTCCAGAGGTCCCTGCCAACCCTGATCATTCTGTGATTGGCTTTCTCACCCTGAACCTCACGTAGAAGAAAGAAAAGAGAACCAACTTTGAACCACTTCTTTCATATAAAGTTGATTATTATCATTTCACTACAATGAAAGAAAAAACCAGAGGAAAAGACAAAGCAAGAGACAGAGAAACCCTCTTCTCCATTCATCTCACCCTTCCATTTACACACTCAAACTCAAGCCAAATTTACATCACACCAAACTCCAGGTTAACATTAACACAAATGTCCTTCCTTGGCACATATTTAAATGTATGCATTTCACACAGTCCACTACTGAAATATATTGCAGAATTGGGGTGGCTTTTTTTTTAAGTTATTAACAATTTACTTGTCAAAGTTGTTTGTTTGGGGTTTATTTTAGAAGAGGAGGAAAAAAGTTAATCATTCCTTCAACAGCACATAATATTATGTCAGTACTAGAGAAAAATAAATATTCTAGTCTACAAAAGCCTGAGGATTGTTTCACCTCACAACATACTCCTCCTGAAGAAGCTGCTTGAGCCATGCCTGTGCTCTCCAGCTCCATTAACTGGATGATCAAGCTTAATGAGCTCCAACACGCCAATCAGAGGTGAAGTTGCTGTTTCAGGGAAGAAAAATTTAAAGTTTGACATGATCTGCAAAGCTCTTTGAAAAAGCAGCTGTCACCAAAAAAGTCAAGTGACATTTATTGCTCCTCTGTGTGCTCTGAATACACAAGGTTAAATAAGGGAACTAAGCTGGTACAAAACACTTCTTGGAGGGTGTTTCTGGATGGTTTTGATTACTGGACACCGTTACTACAGGAACAGACATGATCAGACATGGAAGAGGTCAGTTGTAAGATCAGGCTATTGCTTTAAATACACAAGCTTCATATGAGAAGCTCCAGCACCTTTTGCCATTCATTCTTGTTCAACCTCTGGACATGTGTTTAAATGCCTGTTGTTCCACAGGATCTATCAGCCCTAGAAACCTAATTAAAGAGGGCAGCCCAAAGGCACGGTCTTGATGACATCTCAAAACCAGTATTTCAGTGAAGAATTTAAATTTGCCTTTGGACAAATGTTATTTCCACCTTAAAATAAAAGTTCTGCTCCTAAGTGAGGCAGGAATTCATAAGCTTCTAGATATTCACAGAACAGAACCACACAATCATTACAGGTTGGAAAAGACCTTCAAGATCAAGTCCAACTGTCAGCCCTACACCACTGTAACCTCTAAACCACTTCATGCAATTCCATACCTTTTCCATATTCAACAATCCCAGCCTTTTAAACAGTTAAATTAATAATCATGAGGGTTTAGATGGGGTTAATACTTTTCTTTAAGGACAGAGAGAATTCAACTCCCCCACAGCTCTCAACTCCAAAGTACTATGAACTAGAAGAAAACCAGATGTACAAATTGCATTATTTGCTAGTTTATTCCTTCTAATTTGTGTATCATTTTACAAGGACATACCTGAAAGCATCCTCAGAACACCTTGCATGTCACAGAGACAGTAAGAGCTTTAATTTATGCAATACTTGCTTCACCTCCCATGCATAATTCTCTCTCCCCTCTATTCCTGCAATCCAGTGACATGAATGTCAGACTCAACTACAGATTTGCTGTTACAGTGACAGCATTAAAAGTTTGGCATCTTTAGCAGTCTAGTGAGTTACAAGACATTTCACCTTTTGATAATAAAATACTTCCATCAATACTGAACCTTTAACCCAAAGAGTATCAATATACATCACTGAAAATAAAGTTCTCTCTGAGAAACTCAGTGACAATACAGCAAGCCACAGGAGAGCAGGAGTGAGAACTGCAACATCACATTTAGGAGAACATCTGAGATGGCTTGCTCAAATTTAGATCATGCATGCAAAACCATGTAATATATACCCTGGGCAGGCTACTGGCTGGATGTCAGAAGCAATGACAGTCTCATGAAGCTGCCCTTCCTCTACATGCCAATGTATTACACCATTTATCTACTTCCTTCATCATGAGAAATAGGATGAACCTTACTCAACAAAACTGATGGACATTCTTTGGTATGTATTTGGCATAACAGCTGTATTAGAGGCTTTCAGACCAAAAGCCTATCACAAGACACCAGTGTGTATCACAAATATCTCTGCATCCTTTGGAGAAACTTTTATTTTCTACCCTCCCAGAGGTGAGAGGGAAATCAAACCAAAACCTCAAGTATATTACTAAAACAAAACACAGGAATCATGGACTGGTTTTGATTAGAAGGGACCTTAAAGCACATCAGTCCCATTCACAGGGACACCCTTCACCAGCCCAGGGTACCCAAAGCCCCATCCAACCTGGCATTGAACCCTGCCAGGGATCCAGGGGCAGCTGCACATTCTCTGAGCACCCTGTGCCAGGGCTTCAACACAGTCACAGGGAAGAGTTTTTTTGCTAATATCAAATATAAATCTCCTCTCATTTAGCTTTAAACCACTACCTCTTGTCCTGTCACTCCCTGCTGTCATAACCAGTCCCTCTCCATCCTTCTTGGAGCCCCTTTGGAGACTGGAAGGGGCTCTAAGTCTCCCTGCAGCCTTCTCTTCTCCAGGCTGAAGAAGCCCAACTCTCTCAGCCTGTCTCCATAGAAAAACTGCTCCAGCCTTCCATGTCCTTCTTGAACTGAGGACCCCCAAGCTGGATGTAGCACTGCAGGGGAGGGGGTCTTCCCAGAGCAGAGGGGCAGAATCCCCTTCCTTGACCTACTTGACACCTTGAAAGCCTCCAAGGATGGACACTGCCCAGCCTTGCTGGGAAACCCCTTCCAATGCCTGACTGACCACAATGTGATGAATTTTTTCCTTACTGCCACTCTGAGCCTCTCCTACTCCAATGTTCTGCTGTCTCTTGCCATCATACAAGGCATCACCGGGTTCTTACTAAGCCCCACAGGTATGGGAAGGCTGCTATGCTCAACCTTGAACAAGCCAAGTCTCCTCAGCCTCTCCTCACAGGGACAGCCCTGACCTTTGCTGAACTTACTCCAGCTGATTAATGGTTTCTACTGGGGGGGCCTAAAAAACTGGATGCAGTATTCAAGATATGACATGCAAAGTGCTAAACAGAAGAGAACAATCACTTTGCTCTACCTATTAGACATGTTCTTGTTCAGCCCAGGATGCTCTTAGCTTTCTTGGCCACCCAGGCTCAAAGCTGGCTCACCCACATCATGGTGCCTGCCAGGGTGCTCAGCTCCTTTACAGCAGTTATTCTCCAGACAGGTAGTCCCAGCCTGCACAATGGCTCCTCCCTCAGGGCAGGACTTACCCTTTGCCCTTGTTTAATTTCTGGAGGTTCCCAGTGGGTCATTCCTCCACCCAGACTGGGTCCCTCCAGACAGCAGCCCTGCTCTCAATCACATTGACTGTGCCCTCACAGTTTAGGATGATCTCCACTGAGGAGCATGAACTCCAGCTCCTCTTACAGGACACTGATAAAGCTGTTAAACAGGACAAACTCCTGCAGAACTCCACATGACACCAGCCTCCAGATAGAGTGCATGACCCATTAATCCAAATCCTCTGAACCTGACCATCCAACATAACTGGCTGTCCAGTCACTCACATTCCAATGTCCTGCCTTGGATACAAGAACAGAAGAGAGAGTGTTGAACACCTTGCTGAAGTTGAAGTAAATGACACCTACTGCCCTCCCCTCATCCACAAATCCACTCATTTTGTACCTTGTCTGTGCCCCCACCTCCTGCTGACATCACCTGTAGCCTGAGTTCCCTGTTTAACCACACCAGCTTCCCAATATATCAATTAATTTTCTCCAGTACTGGAATGGAATATTCTGGCACTAGGAAGAGGTTGTCTCCAAGGAGATCTGCCTCCCATGCAATCCCACCAAGCACTCTTCATCAGCTGAAGCTTGCTCTCTTCAAATTCATTCAAATCCTGGTTGCATCTTCAATTAGAAACTAATTTTTCAAATTCTCATTCCTGTACATCCCAACAATATGTTTTAGGTTTCTGATTGAGCCAAGATATCCCAGGCCACTAAAGCTCCACCAAAAGACAGACACCAACAGAGCAGAGTACACAACCAGAAGGCATCACTCCACACAAATAAACAAGGCTAAGGAATATATTCTTCTCCACTGGAAATGTGCCAGTTCTAGCACAATCTCTGAGGATGCATCAGCAGCACTCACTGTATTACACATCTACACAGTGGCAATTGATGACACTGGTCCTTTATCAATTTATTTTCAGGAGCACAGTAAACAATAACAAATAATTAAATTAAAAATGTATATTTAAAAACCCTCAAAATCCTCTGTTTCCTCAGTTTAACTTTTTGCAATGGGAAAAAAGCAGCTGTCTGAGATGCCAAAACTCCTGATAATTTAAACATTTGTTCTTCTTTTTTCTTCCATAATTGACTATTAGCTTTTCAGATATCCACTAAGCTAAAATGAATTAAACTGGTCCCTTTGTCTGTCACAACTAAAGCTTTAGGTGTAACACACACTCAGAAAAAAAAAAATATATTAAAAAAATCTCATCTGACCAAATTACTTTTCATCAATATTGCTTTAGGAATTACAGGCATACTTTAAAGATTTTACACTTGTTAAATATTTCAGTGCATTTAATATTACTCAGAAGTCAGAAAATGATCCCAGAGAGCTAGGATGCTTTAAGACATAGTATTTAGATGTCAGATTTCATTCAAAGTGTATGTAATTTCATTTTCCAACCCCAAACTGAAGTCAATAAATTCATCATATATTGGCAAGCAACAAGATACACATTCTTTGATGTAATCTAATCCATTATTCCTGCACCAAATGCTATCAAAGACTTGACTTGAAAAAAAAAAAAGTTGGTTTTAATAGCTGTAATGTTTCTCCCTCTAGATATCTGTTTTTAATTTTTGTGGGAAAGTGTTATTTGTCTAGAATATATAAATATATAATTGCAGCCTAACAAACTGTCAAGTTCAAAAGTTGCCTTGCTGGTAATCCAAAAGTCAGAGCCAACCTCCAAACACCACCATCCTTGGAAACCTCTCTTCAGAGCAGTGAGTGATTCATAGAAACAGAGAATCGTAGGGGTTGGAAGGGACCTCCAGAGATCATCAGGTCCAACCCCCTGCCAAAGCAGCTCCCTAGGACAGGTCACACAGGTCAGTGTCCAGATGGGGCTGGAATATCTCCAGAGAAGGAGACTCCACACCCCCTGGGCAGCCTGTCCCAGGGCTCCCTCACCCTCACTGTGAGAAAGTTCTTCCACATACTGGTGTGGAACTTCCTGTGCTCCAACTTGAGGCCATTGTCCCTTGTCCTGTCCTCACAGACCATAGAAAAGAGGTTGATTATTTCCCCTTGTGTCCCACATTTGAGATATTTACATTGTTAAAGGATTCCTTCCAACCTCCTCACCCTGGTATTCCTAGAGAGCAATTCATCTCACCCTGAAGTCAAATTCTCCAATAAGCCAGAAGAATCGTCCCCCAAAATGCCTTTTCCTTTTCCCTGACTCCAGAGGGAGTTCAGCTCAGACACAGACAGCTACACCACAGACACCTTTAATTAAGCAACAGGAAATCAACTTTCTTTACTTCAGATGAAAGAAAGATGCTACAGGACTTGTTTTTAGCCAGTGTTGAGTTTTGGTGAGACTTTTTCTAAGTATCAAGGCCCTTGGGGAATACTGATATCATGAATATTTCTGGAGCACTGATAAGAAGCCTTATTTGAACCTCACAGGTTTGACATAGTTGACAAACATAAATCACATGCTTCAATCTACCACTCATTTTCATTCCTTCAGTCCTACGTTGTGTTCACTGTGCTGAAGTATTTTAAATTAAGACCACAGGCTGCCTGGAACAAAAAGGGTTTGATGCATTTGAACAGGTCTCAATAATGAAATATAAAATGTTAAGAAAGCCATCAGTTTGAGCCAGTGATCTGTGCAAACTGTACAGGACTTATTTCCATTATTCCACAGTAAGAAAATAGCATGTTATTCTTTTAATGTTTGCTCAAGTACCTTCTGACAGCAGCTCGCTGTACTGAAATCCACTGTTGATTAAATAGGCAAGAATTTTCTCTTCAGAACTCAGTACCTATTTGGAAGAGATATTTGCTTTTCCTGTTTGATTGTTGCCTGTATTTTTAACTCTCTAACAATGGATAATACAGCAGAAAACAGAGTCTAATAAACAGTTGTGATTTGCACTTTAACGTCA
Organism: Gallinula chloropus; assembly: GCF_964237585.1. Taxonomy (NCBI): domain Eukaryota; kingdom Metazoa; phylum Chordata; class Aves; order Gruiformes; family Rallidae; genus Gallinula; species Gallinula chloropus. Next base: position 2,653,330 of record NC_140085.1, on the reverse strand, counting down.
GCCAGAAGAAAACAAAGAGTAATTCAGCATCTAAAAGCCTACAAACTACCTCCTTCTTCACCTCTATGAAATGGCAGTGAGCTCCTTACAGTGTTCCAAAAGGCACATTTCATTTTCTTCTTCACATTCAAAACCAGAACAACAGGGACATACCTGCACCAGATGCTGATCGGTGCTGGGTCTGTGGTCTTCCACTGGGTGAAGACGGTTCCTTCATACGATCAATGACACTTTCAGACAGCTGAAAAATATAAACCCCCCAACCCAGGGTCAGACTGCATATCCTCTTTTATCCCCATTACCCCTATTTCCCTCCCAAAAGTGAAAGAAAACTTTAAAAAAAAGAACACAGAGCCCCCAAAATAAGGTATGGCAGCTGCTGAAATTCCACCCACAATGCAAAATAAGCTTTCTGTTTCAGTGCAAACAACCAGACTGAGGATTCTGACTCTGAAAGAACAGAAGAAACTAGTATGAGAAAATAGAGGGTCCAGGGAATGGTAAAGGAAACAGCTCCCTTGGACACTCTGCTTGTAATTAATCAACCTTTTTGCCTCTCTTGGTTATGTGGTTGACAGTTAAATACCACACTATGCAGGTGTAGAGCACTGAACCTGGGAGGAAATTCATCCTGACAAAGCCCTCAACGTGCAACACATGAGCCCTCGTGCAACACAAGTGCTCACAGCAAGTGTAGGCAGCTGCTGCATCCATTCTAGTCTTCACACACACACAAAACACTGCCACAAATCCTTGCAGAATCAAACAGAAGAGTAATGCCCAGTCTCAGATCTACTGTAGCCCACAGAAAAAAATCATTAGTAGATGAAGAAATAACAACATAAAAGGCTTTGTTTTCCACTTTATCACCTTCTACCAGTTTCCTTGAACACCAACTCATCAAAATACTGTTCTGACTGCTCAAGAGAATTAATATTAATTAGCAAATTCTCTACTAAACCTACAGCATGGTGTCTCTCACCAGCAGAAATCTATGTTACAAAGCTTTTGCTAAAATTTGTAATTTAAAACACAACTGAAAGTGTAAAATCCATTCAGCATGAGAATTCTTAACCCAGTCCTAAAAGCCTCCACTTCACAGTTAGTATCCCATGTGTCACTAGATCCTCATATGAACATCCTATTGACTAACATAATTTATTTAGTGAGGTTAAATCTTCCTATTACATGTAGTATCATTCTGGTTTTATTCCCAGTATTTAAGACCTAAGGTACTTTAGAGAAATTCCAAGAGCCCTTCCCAGTATTTAAGCACGGGTCAGAGCAAATGGACTCTCTTCTCTTTAGCGACCAGGGATGGAACCTGAGGGAACAGCATGAAGCTGCACCAGGGGAGGGTTAGGTTGGCTGTTAGGAAGAGGTTCTGTACTGAGAGGGGGTCAGGCACTGGCATAGGCTCAGCAGGGAAGTGGTCACAGCCCCAAGCTGGGCTGAGGGCAAAAAGCATCTGACAATGTCCCCTGCCCAACTGATCTGCCCTAGGGAACCTGCTTTGGCAGGGGGTTGGACTCAATGACCTCTTGAAGTCCCTTCCAACCCCTACAATTCTGTGATTCTGCTCTGACTTGTCTGGCCCTGTGTGGAGCCAGGAATTGGACTGGATGATCCTTATGGGTCCCTGCCAGCTCAGGAGATTCCGTGTCTCTGCTGTAAACACATTACTATCACCTATTTGCCTGAGAGCATTAAACAACCAGAACTGAAGAGTGTTAGTACACTGAAACTGGCAGCAGCTACTCTTGTGGCTCATTCCACAACACTCCTCCATGTGAGCAGCAATAAAAAATAAAACACAGCCTCCTGTCAGTGCTGCTATGACAGAGACAGTGCTGTGCATGGAAACGTTTCTATGCTGCAAGATCTCCATGTGCTACGAACTGTCTTGTGGTGTAACACAGGCAAGAGGGTGCCATAGGCAGGGAAGGAATGGGAATGCCGGATACAGCTTGGAGGAGTGCAGGATAGAGGAAAGGGAGGAGCTCTCCTGTGTAGAGGTCAGGGAAAGGCAAAAGAAGCTCTTCCAGTAACACATCACTCCTACAGCTGTTCTGCTTCCCGTCTTGGGTGACCAGGCCGGGGGTGAGCGGCCCCGCTGACGGTTATTGATTCACAGCGCCCTTCGTGCCACCTCAGGCTCCTTCCTCCAGACCGCACCCGAGCACCACGGCTGTAGCCGGGCCCCTGAGAGACCCAAACGGGGCGGGAAAGGGGTAGTGGAGGTCACTAGGGGAAGAGGGGATGGAAACGAAGGAGAGCAGCCGAGAGGCGTGAGGGGACAGAGCCGCAGGGCCAAGGGCAGAGGCCGGCAGCGATGGGGCAGAAAACAACGAGCGAGGGACCGGGCCGGGCCGGGCCGAACTCGGCGTAGCCCGGGGTAAGCCCCACGTGTCCCCGGGGGTCCCGGCGAGAAGCCCTGGCCCCGGAGGAGCCCCGCTCTCACCCGCACGCCCTTCACCACCGTGATGTTCTCATTCTCGTCCGCCTCGAAGGTGACGCGCCGGGTGGTGCTCCCGCCGCCGCCCATCTTCGCCCGGCGCCACCAGGCCGCGGCCAGGGACGGCCCCAAGGAGACTCGCTGTCCCCGCTGCCAGGGCGCCCCGCAACAACGCCGCCCCTTATTGGGCTTCCTCCCGCCACGCCCCGCCCCCAGCGTCTAGAATCCCGCTTTCCATTGGCTGCGGCGCCGTAGCCATGGAAACCGCGCACTCCCGCTGGAGTGAGGCGAGGTACCCGGAAAGCGTGAGGAAACTTTTTCGGTTCAAACTTGACCGGGAGGGCGAGGACTTCAAGTCCCATGATGCTTTGCGCCAAGAGGCGGGGGGAGGGCCGCGGCACTCGCGCAGTGCACGCTGGGTAGCGTAGTTCTCTCTAGCCCTGCGTTGTGCCATCGCTGCGGGCCCGCACCGCAGGCCGGGAAGTGCCGTCCCTCGGGGACCCTTTGGGCTGCCTGAGGCACGGCCCCGCTCTGAAGGGACTTTCTGCATCCCCCCTTCTTCCAGCTCTGCGTGTCTGGAGGGAGGGGAGGTACGATCCTGCCCTCCCTCAGCGAGGCCGCGCTAATGGCGCCTCAGGGCAGGCGCGGGTGGGCAGGCCGCTCTGGCCCTTGATGGAGCTCTGGGCCTGAGCTGATGCCTCATCCCATTTTCCACATCATAACAGCATAAAATTACCATTAGCCTGGCCCCTTTAGGCATGTAATTTTCTTTCTGAGAGCTGAATAATGTTAATAACACATAATACATTTTTCAGCCCCCAATACAAACTGCAGCTGGATCTGGTTGTTCTGCAAGGGAAAAACACACTGTAGATCCCACAGGCTGGCTTGATGGCCAGAACTGCAAAAGGTGCCAGCTGGAAGGTGTCTGAAAGGAGAAAAAGGTGCTCTTTAGTGTACAGTATCACAAAAAAATACTGTACTCTGGGTGCTGATGGTGTCTGACATCTTGGAATTTCTCATGTCTAAATGTGAGGAAAGAAGTACCTTTACAAATAGCTGGAATATATAAATATACATGGGCTTGTCTCTCCTACTGGCTGGCCTCTTCATTTGATTTACCCAGTAAAGCCCCAGTCTTCTTCTGGGGCTTCTAGACACCAGTGAGATCACAGAATCACAGAATCACAAGGTTGGAAAAGACCTCTAAGATCATCGAGTCCAACCGTTCCCATCCTATGCTAAACCAGATCCCTAAGTACCCAATCTACCCATCTTCTAAACATACCTAGGGATGGTGACTAACCACCTCCCTGGGCAGCCTGTTCCAGGCCCTGATTACTCCTTCAGTAATATTTTTTCCCTAACATCTAATCTGACCCTGCCCTGGTGCAGCTTGAGGCCCTTTCCCCTTGTCCCATCTCCTGTCCCCTGACTGAAGACACCATTGCCCACCTCTCTGCACCCTCCTGTCAGGTCATTGTAGGCAGATCCAAATAATAAGATCCAAATAATAAGAAACGTGGTACCTGGGAAACTTCTTTTTCCCCTTTCCAAGCCCATCATCTGCTTGGCTCAAGGAAGGATAGCCTGTTTGTACCAAAGTGACACCAAAGCCTTCTACTCCCCTTGTAAGAAATTTGTCCCAAAGTGTTTCCACAATGATCACGACAGATTAACACAGCCTGTGTCAACTGACTCATCTCATTTCTCTGAATCGATGCAAGCATCACGTTGGTTGAACCAACAGAACTGCTTACATGTCCTTGATATATTTTCAAGCAATTTTTATTTGGATGTAAAGTGTCTATCAGCTGACATTTCAGCAGTATCTGCTTCCTTGGGGCTTAAGATATTGCTGAAGCATTGGCTGACAGCCACTTTACTATCAAATAAAAATTGCTTGAAAATATATCAAGGACATATGAGCTGTTCTCTTGAGGTATGTGACGTGATGTTTATGCCTGTTTTTATAGATGTTAAACCAGTTTCTATAAGGGGGGGGGAACTATTATGAATTCAACACCCTGGTAACTGTATGTTTCTAAGGGAATAAATGGGCTGTGCATCTATCTGTGTTGATAGTGTGAGCACCAACAAACTGAGGGTAAAGAAGTTTCTGGAGGTTTTTTAGGGGGTCAAATTGTATTTATTCCAGTTAGTGATGTTAACTGCTGTGGAAACACACATCTCTTAAGTTAGAAGCATCTCTTCTAATATATTTGTCCTCTGTTGAGAGAGTTCTAGGAAAACACTTGTCTTGCTGATGGAAAGATTTATATTTAGGAATTAAGGTTTTTAACAACAGCTATTTTCTACCAGGGATTTTGTATGATTGCTGTGTATGGGTTGGAATTACAGAACGCTGTAACATATGCATGGATTTGGGGAGGCAGAGGGGAAAAAACAAACAGGCAGAAATACATCTCAAATCTGGTTTGGGTCATTTTAATGTGTCCATAAGGTTTGCTCACTGTAGAAAGAGCAGGACTGAGGTACTTGAGAATTTATGGCTCCCTTATAATAGGTGGAAATGAAAGACTGACTGCTGCAGGCCAGAGCTATCTATATGTCAGAAGCTTTTCTCTGTGGACAGTCAAACATATTTGAGAGCTCTTTCAGGGACTTTGCTAGATGAAATAATAAAAAAAAATGTATTAGAAATTAATGTTAGAAAAGGCTAAAACAAATTTGCAGTCCAAAAGTCATCCATTAACTGCTGGCAAACACACTCATGTCTAGTTCACAACTCTCACAAGCAATTTGCAAACAGAAAAAGAAGTTGTTCTGTATATAACTTCAAAACAATTTATATGTCCTCATAAGTAATATGCTTATTTTAAGAGTTGTGTCTGTCAACGTGGTACACAGATTTGACTGCTATGAAAAACACAACCTAGTTTAAACTAACCAGTGCAGGCAGCAGCAGTAATCACAACATCAAAACAGAGCTCAGTGTAGAGCAATTTGTTACTACTCAGTAGTGTTAATCAGTCTATGGGAGTTCTGTGCAGCTCCTCCAGGTTGTGTGTGTTACCTCAAATACCCACATCCCACTCCAGTCAGTGTAAAATCCTTCAAAGATACAGGTGATGAAGTGACATGACTGAGGTCATTCACTCCCAAAGCAGCAGGATGTTGGGTCTTCTGTTTCAGTTCTCTGCAGTGATTACTAGGGAGTAAACTTCTACTGAGTAAAAAGATGCTGCAAGAGCAAAATGCCAAATAAAAATGTAGCAATCAACACAAAGCCATTAAGTGCTTCTGATTCTTGTTTGATCTGAACCTGTTTCTGAACTATGTAAGCAGAAAAACCATCTCAGAATGGTGAACTGCAGGTATTTCATCGTGTATCTGAAAAACAAGCAGGATCTTATTAGCTTAAAACCTTCCCTCCTTGCAGTGCTGTGTGCTCTTCCACACACCCCACGTGTTTTTTATGGCCAGATTATAAATGCTTGATCCGTTGTTAAAAAGCAGTGCTGTTGTCCAGTCTTGATTTGTCTTTGCCTGGATGGATTCCTCTGTGGTAGAAGTATTTCTTGTGCCACTTAATACTCAAAACTGTTCCCTATAAATGCAGCCAGAGGAGCGAAGGGCAGCATTTCCAGCCATTCACAAACAAATAAATCCTAATGAGCCCAGGAGCAAGCTACTATTAAATTTTTAGACTCTTGTCTCAAGACTTAAAAAAATGCCATGAAAACACTTGATAGGTGAGGTGACATATAAAGGCTCATTGCACACCTGCTGTGAGGTTTTATTCCGCTGAGGATCATCTTGCTCGGTCACTGCCACGGTGAGCATGTTGTACTGGATGACTTTACCTGGTTATCCCTTGATGGTCATCTTATTCCTTAGAAATGTTCAGCATGGAAGGACTTTGATAGGACCTAGGTTCCTCCTTGTCAGCAATGACTGTTATAGCAAACTCTGCAAGTTCCCTAAATCTGGAAGTTTCTCCTTCCTGTTGGGTGAAAGAGTGTGCAGTGCTTTCTGCCATGAGATGGGATTTCATGAGTGAATAATCTATCTTCAGTACATTCCCAGTGCAATGAGTCCTGCTTCTGCTGGACCTATTGGCACAAGTTTCACTACCCGTTATAACTTCAGGGCAAATTGAGCTAAACCATCAACTCATCTCTTGGTGAGCTTTTATAGAATCATGGAATTGTTTTGGTTGGAAAAGACTTTAAGATCATCAAGGCTAACTGTTAACCCAGCACTAGCAAGTCCAACCTCTAAACCATGTCCCTAAGAGTCTTTTAGATATCTCCAGGGATAGTGACCCACCACTTCCCTGGGCAGCCTGTACCAGCAATGGACAAGCCTTTCAGTGAAGAGATTATTCCTAATCCTGCCTGTAATTACTTGACAGGAGGTTGTAGAGAGGTGGGAGATTGTTGCTTCACCCAGGGGACAGAAGATGGGAGAAGGAGAAATGGCCTCCAGCTGCACCAGGGCAGGGTCAGATCAGATGGGAGGGAAAAGTTCTTCTCTGAAAGAGTTGTGGGGCTGTGGCACAGGCTGCCCAGGGAGGGGGTTGAGTCACCATCCCTGGATGTGTTTAACAGATGGGGAGATGAGGTGCTCAGGGATATGGTTTAGCACAGGACAGGAATGGTTGGACTTGATGATCTTAAAGGTCTTTTCCAACCTTGAGATTCTGTGATTCTATAATACCCAATCTAAACCTTCCCAACTTGAGGCCATTTTTTCTTGTCCTAGAATATGTCTTCAAACATATTTGAAGTTCTGGTTATATAAAGGGCAGAAGACCTTCCCTTTCCATCCCAGTTCAGCTCCTGCAGAGGCTGAAGTTTCATGGCTCATCTCAGAACCCATGCTTCAACCATTGTTTCATTTTTCACAGTCAGTGTTTATTCTCATTATTAGCTCAAGACAAGAGGATGCTGGAATTTCGCCACATGCTCAGTAGCACCTTAGCATCAGCAGTTACCAGTTGACATCACATGGAGACTCATGACTTCATGGTGTGTTCTCCCAAGTCATCAAGGTTAATAACCTGAGCAATGAATTATGATGAACTATTTTATTTTTTTTTTTCTGAGAAACTAAAGAAGGTGAATTCAACTCATTCCTTGCAGGAGGGGAGCTGGTTTTCTAGTTGGTGTCTGAGACAGCTCCACATGATGTGTGGTCTCTGCAGACCACCACCGCTACCTTGAGATCAGTTGTGGAGTATCTGGGATACTTTATTACTCTTCATTTCTCTGTTGGCTCCGTAGCACTGCACTTTACTACTAAATGTATCACTCCAGAGATCACTGCACTTTCCCCAGAGGACAGCCTGGATTCCATGCCTCAAAGCACGAGTGATGGGGAGCTGGTGCAAAGCTTTAGTTAATGCATATCATGCAGTTCAGGACCCTCAGCTTTGCCTGTGGATTTCAAAGCTTAATATATTATTATTATTATGCCATATGAATATGTGATTATTTATGTTGATATAATTTTATCTGACTGGTGTGGTTCACATCAGTAACAAGTGAGCTGCAGAATTTGTAGCCAGCCTGACTGTCATCTCCAAGACCAGATTTGATTCATGGCCTCATTTCCTGTTTTTCCTCCTGCTGCTCATAGCCCTTTTTTTTCCTTCTCCATGGTCCATTTATTAAATGTAGAGTTAGAAACACAATTAGAATTTACTCAAGTCTGGAACGTGTGAATACTCACTCTTTGGAACAATAAAAATTCCTTCCTAACCCTGTCTTCTCTGGCTTTCCTCTTCAGCTGAGGAACTCTGCTGTCCTTACTGACTGAATAAAAGCAGCAGCACCTGAGCTGATCAATTCCAAGCAAGGACTGTCTGAATATTCTGAAATTCCCAAGCACTGAAAAAGGTCTCCAAACACAAAGGCACAGCAGAAATATTTTCTTGGCATTCTGTATGATGTTCTGAATGGGGTGAGGTTTAACAAGGCCAAGTGTAGAGTGCTGCACATGGGACATAACAACCACCAGCAGCACTACAGGCTTGGAGACTGGCTGGAGAGCTCTCAGGCAGAGAAGAGCCTGGGGGTGTTGGGTGACTGCAGGCTGAATATGAGCCAGCAGTGTGCCCAGGCAGCAGGGAAAGCCAATGGCATCTTGGCTTGTACCAAAAATAGTGTGGCCAGTAGGTCTGGGGAGGGGATTGTGCCCCTGGACCGGGCACTGGTGGGGCTGCACCTGGAGTGCTGGGTCCAGTTCTGGGCTCCTCAGCATCAGAAGGACATGGATGTCCTGGAGCAAGTCCAGAGAAGGACAACCAGGCTGGGGAAGGGGCTGGAGGGCAAATCCTCTGAGGAGCAGCTGAGGGAGCTGGGGGATGTTCAGCCTGGAGAAGAGGAGGTGTTCAAGGCCAGGTTCAGCCTGGAGAAGAGAAGACTTTCCTAGAGTCTATCCCTTATCTGTGGTGTGATGCTCACGCTGCCAGTGTCCCTCTGCATCCCACAAGGTGACAGGATTGGTCTTCATCAACCACAGTCAGGGAGAGGGTCACAAGTTGCCACCACCCTAAGGTCTTCCCTGGCAGAAGTGTGATGTCAATGGTGGGGTCTCTCCCTCCTCATTTATGGGTTCCCCCCTCTTCCCATCACCTTCTCCCCTCTCCCTGGTCCCCAGCACCAGCAGCAGAGCTGCCCAGCTGCAGCCTGGGCACACCAAGATCTGGTGTTTACTGAGCAGTGCCGAGCACTGAGCTCAGGCAGGTCAGGCACGAGCCCTTGGCCATGGACACTTGTGATCACAGGGACACCCAGCTCAGGGCACAGCAAGCCCAGAGACATCCCCAGCCCTCACAGTGTAGGGTCAGTGTGATGCCCATGGCCTTGTGCAGAAACCATGTTATAATATGAATGTGACAAGGTCATAGGATGAAAAATTAGCCTAGGAAAGATACTTGGAAGATACAAACATGTTTGGACACACAGAAGAGTCTTCATAACTGACATAGCACAGGGCAGAATCTCCCCTCACTTCAGTTTCTAAAAGCCTGTAGGAAACAAGGAAGAAAAGTTCAGTTTTGTCTGGTTTTAATAAATTCTGATGCTTCTGGTGATACAGGGTGAGAAGGAAGCTTTATGTTTCCACTTTGTTTAATTTCTATTTTTTTTTTTATCTAGAACTTGTCTCTTTTTCTTACACAGAAAGGTCTCAGGGACTGCAAAAATGAATTGCTTCAGTAGAGGTTTACAACCGAGTGTCAGACAGATTGGACTGGCTGCCACAAAGAGATCCCTGGATTCAGGTGAGCATTGAAGACAGGGGGTTGCCTGTCAGAGGTGGTCTTCTGTGCCCAGCTTCATTGCAGCTGCCTTCGTAAATACACCAGTAGCAGGGACTGCAGCACATCGCTGGGTTCCAGCTGCTTCAGTACAAAAGCGAAAGGATTTAGTATTTAACATCAATGTCAGCAGAAATGTTTCATGACCTTCAACAGGCCTCTGCCCCCTATGGAGTTATTCATCAGAAAACTTGGCTGGGCTGTAGCATCATCTTGGACACATTCAAGTGCCTCCTGCAGAGAGCATCAAGGACTCGGGGACTTCGCATTGATAGTCTCTCTGGCCTCGCTCCACTGGTGCCTGTCGCAAGGGCTGGGAGCTGCATTTTTGATCATTATCTATCCTTTCTGCTCTGTCTGAAGAGAGAGATTTGAAGAAATGTCAGTTAATATTCACTTCTTCCAGTCCATCATTACACACCTCCTTCCTTCTCTCAGCTTTTGAGGGGTGGGAATGTAGGATTATTCTCTGAAAAGCGATGATCTGATATTTCTGTTTATTATTTGTGTTTCCTCAGCACATGGGAAGACCAGGCATGGTCTGCACAGTGGTCAGAATGGGCAAATGGGAAACCACAGCATGGCTGTGGTGAGCTTCACAGAAACATGCAAGGCTCTAGACTTGAAGGGGTAGGCTATCCACAAGGGCCTGGAGACTGCTTCTCTGGACACCTGTAAGTGGCGTCCCAAGTGACATGTAAACCCTTTGTTGCTGAAGAGCTCAACCTCAGCCTGGGGGTGGTCTGGCCAGCATGAAGAAGGCACAAGAGAGGTTGAAGGGTGAAGAAAGATGAGGACAGAAACTACTTTTCTACCACACAAGCTGGGATCAACTTGGGGGAGCACATAGAGAAAAACTCAGAGGTCTTACAGGATGGGGCAGTCATTTACTGTCTCCCAGCAAGATAGGAAAGGGGGTCAGAAAAAACCCAGGGTGCTTGGATACCACTTCTAGCAGTCTTCACCTTTCTGTAATGAAAGTTTTACTGTGCCTCATCTCTTTATGTGTTAGTAACATGGGGAGATCCTTCTACTTTTCAGTGGTCTGTGGGGACAGGACAAGGGGCAATGGCTGCAAGTTGGAGCACAGGAAGTTCCACACCAACATGCGGAAGAACTTTTTCACTGTGAGGGTGAGGGAGCCCTGGGACAGGCTGCCCAGGGGGGTGTGGAGTCTCCTTCTCTGGAAATATTCCAGCCCCATCTGGACACCGACCTGTGTGACCTGTCCTAGGGACCCTGCTTTGGCAGGGGGGTTGGACCCAATGATCTCTGGAGGTCCTTTCCAACCCCTACAATTCTGTGATTCTGTGATTCTATGTTGATATTGACCCAAATCCCATCCCCACTCCTTCCTAAAGACATGAGAAAAGTCTTCAAGTGTTGGGACATGACCTCCACTGTTTCTAAAGGAACTTTTTTTTCTTGCTATAACACAACTCATCCCAATGTTGTCCAACATGGTATGAAACAGCACTCTCATAAGCTAAGAAGATGATAACTTAAAAATGCTGTAGGATGCATGCAGAACTCTTCAGAGTGGGAAGGTCATTATTGGGAGCTTGTTATTCCTAAGAAAAAACAACATGTAGCAGCCCTGGATATTCACTTCACTGAAACCCTTCCAGTGGTCACTTCCACAGGGAAATTCATACCAAATGAACTAGCCTCAATCTCATGGTTGATCTTGGGATGAAAGATAAATCTAGTGGCCAAAGCTTCATTGGAGGGAAGTATCAACATCATTTTGGGGGTTGGACCCGATGATCTCTCGAGGTCCCTTCCAACCCTTATGATTCTGTGATTCTGTGATTCTGCTACAAACTGCCTCAAGCAAGTAATATTGCATTCTCTGAGAGAACCTAATTTGATATATCCAAAAAGAAAATGGAGCAACAGTCAGATTTTTTCTTTACATGATTTCCTGAAGAGTTTCCCCCGGGGACATCATAGTTCTGTAATTGAAATTTGCCTGTATTTCTTTTATCTCATTATAGGGGCTTTAAACAAGGCATGGTCTGGTGGAATCAATGGGGAAAGTCCTCTAGTTGCCATCCAGGGTATTCCATTTGCACTGTTTGCTTTTCCAACAGTAAATTTTCAAGGCCGCTGTCAGTTAAGTTGCTAAAGCACCATAATAATTAAACAGGAGATTAAACAATTCAGGAGAACAGCAACTGAGTTAAGGAGGTGAATTTACCTCTGGGTACATGTCATGACATTTTGACCCAGTAATGCAAAGCTGTCCTGGAGGTAGATGCAGTGCAGATAAGAGCCCAGGAATCAGTTCAGTGGTTAAAATAGATGTTGAGAGGGAGTCAGAGAGTTCAGTGTGTCTGTCTTGACAAAAAGACGACTGATGGGTTATTTGATTATAGTGCTGCAGCACTTTCACAACCAGAAAATATCGGAGCTTTTCAATCTAATAGTAGAAGGCGTAACAGAGGATGGATGTTAAATGGAGAGAAATTCAATTTACAAGACAGAGCAGCAAAGCTTCAGGACAAACCCAAAGGAATAGGTAAATCCTCTGTCTCCTGCCACAGTGCCGACCACGGCGTCTCCTTCAGACAGGCAGAAGTTATTGGTGAGTGAGTGGAATGTCATGGCAGGAGGTCAAAGTAGGTTGTCTAAACCCATAGCTGTGTAGGGCTGCATAATGATTTGCTGGTCTGCATATCATGGGCATGTGGAAAGTCGAGACCAGTAACAGGCTCTTGTACTGCTTTGAAAAGTCAGATATCTGCTGATGGAATTGGGGACATCCTGTAGAAACACCGGGTGTAGTTAGGGGAACTGTGCTATCTTACATCTTGCATTAGGCACCTCAGCCTATGCTGCCACTGTGATTCCCAGAAATGCAAGCTGGCTGCACCTCAGATGCCTCAAAGCAACATCTCACAGCAGTTTCTGTCAAGAATTACACCTTCTACCAGAGGTCAGAGTGTTCAGTGTGAGCAGCTGCCACACTCTGGTCCATTGCTGAGTTTGACTCAGTCTGACAGAGAGGGAACAGTGGTCACACATTGACCCTTCCATGATGATCTTAATATAGTAAAAGAGTGTAAAAGATCATGGGAATGAAAGTGGAAGACAACTTTGAGAGTTGCTTTCTTTGACATAGGACCACTTGTGTTTGCTGCTCATACCCCTTCCTTCATCAGCTGATCTAGCCACGTGCTTAAAACTAAGCATATGCTTAAATTATTTTCTTAATCAGGTTGTTATTAAGATACAATAAACCAACTTAAAATGAATGTTTCTGTATATAGTAGCTGCTGTGGCCATGTACTGGGGAATGATTGATCATACCATGTTTCTGCAGATACCTGATCCCCTTTAGGGAACACTTTTATCTCTAACATACCACTCATACACCCCAACAGTCTCAAGTTTGTGAGATGAGGTCTCCAGCTTCTCCAGAGACTCATTCTGTTAAATTGGTTCTTTTTCTTTTAGGAAGAAAGCATGCAGTCAACTTCTTGCCAGTGCAACAGAGACAATCACAGGAAAACAGAGTACTGTATTATTTTCCAGGATGGACAACAATGGTTGAGTCCTCTGTGAAATAGCAGATTGATTAATTATACATGACCCAAGCAGATTATTTACTCAGTGAGAGACTAACACAGGATCTTTTGTCTTGTTTTGAGCCTTGCTTGCTAATCTGTTTGATTTGGCAGTTTGTAAATAACTGGTTAATAAAATTTGGGAATATTAAACCTGAGTAGTGAGTAAAGGGCAGCCAATGCTCACATAAAAGGGCAGTGAAAGAGCAAGATTATTTTCTCTAATCAATTGAAAATGGGACTAGATAACAAAGCAGGGAGAGAGAAACAAAGGTGGCCATCCAAAATGTAGGTTATATTTTGAAAAAGCTTTCATTAACATTGAGAAACACATCCATGTAACATACTCAGCTTAAAAGGAATTTTGTCCATTGTTTACAAAGAGATTGAAAAGTTACACACCTTTATCTCTGTTTTAAAGACAGAAAAAGTGAGGTGCAGAGCAGAAGAGTGGCTTCCTCAAGACCATGCAACACATTCATGGCAGAGCTGAGAGGCTGTCAGCGTTTAAACTGTGGGCAGATGCAGGCTGTATAGCATCCTGGACACCTACTCTGATCCACACCCTCATTCTGTCCCTACTCCTCCATGCTTTGGTCTCCAGCTCCATTGTGTATTCCACAAGGGCTCGTACCCTAAAGAGGATCACAACTGGAGGCCCATAACAGCTCACCTGCCTTGCATTGAAGACATGACTGACAAGGACCCAAATCTCCAGGCTCTCCAGCCTGTGTTCTGTGCTCTGAGCATTGCTCTCCTTCCACTGTCAATGGGGACCCTGGGTCTGAAATGTCCCTGGGGCCGGTTTGCTTTAATACCTTTATCAGTGACCTCGATGAAAGGATCGAGTGCACCCTCACTACGTTTGCAGATGACACCAAGTTGGGTGGGAGTGTCCATCTGCTTGAGGGTAGGAAGGCTCTGAAGAGGGATCTGGACAGGCTGGATTGATGGGCCCAGCCCAACTGTGTGAGGGTCAACAAGGCTCAGTGCTGTGTCCTGCACTTGGGGCACAACAACCCCCAGCAACGCTACAGCAGAGTGACTGGAGAGCTGCCCAGCAGAAAAGGACCAGGAGGTGTTGGTTCACAGCCTGCTGAACATGAGCCAGCAGTGTGCCCAGGTGGCCAAGAAAGCCAACAGCATCCTGTCAGCAGCGGTGTGGCCAGCAGGACCAGGGTGGTGACTGTCCCCTGCACTGGTGAGGCCGCCCCTCAAGTGCTGGGTTCAGGTTTGGGCCCCTCACTGCAAGGACATTGAGGTGCTGGAGCTGGGCCAGAGAGGGATGAAGCTGGTGAAGGCGCTGGAGCACAAGTCTGATGGGGAGCATCTGAGGGAACTGGGGCTGTTTATCTTGGAGAAGAGGAGGCTGAGGGGAGACCTCATTGCTCTCTACAACTAGGAGGGTGGGGGTTGGTCTCTTCTCCCAAGTAACAAGGAACAGGATGAGAGGAAATGGCTTTAGGTTGCATCACGGGAGGCTTAGATTGGTGATTAGGAAAAATTTTTTCACCCAAAAGGCTGTCAGTCACTGAACCAGGCTGCCCAGGGAAGTGGTGGAGTCTCCATCCCTGGAGGGATTTAACAGATGTGTAGATGTGGCGTTTAGCAACTCATTAGTAGTTGGACTTGGCAGTGTTAGGTTTGCAGTTGGACTTGATGATCTTAAGGGTCTTTTCCAACCAAAATGATTCTATGACTCTATGAAGTATTACCATCTATGATGAATCAGTCCATTCATTCATACACAACTGCTTAAAAGAATGATGCTGCATAGAATCATAGAATCATAGACTGGTCTGGGTTGGAAGGGACCCCAAGGATCACAGAGTTCCAACCCCCCTGCCACAGGCAGAGACACCAACCTCCAGGCCTGGAGCTACACAAGGTTGCCCAGGGCCCCATCCAACCTGGCCTTGAACACCCCCAGGGATGGGGCACCCACCCCCTCTCTGGGCAGCCTGTTCCAGCACCTCACCATTCTCTTTGTAAAAAACTTCCTCCTAATATCTAATCTAAACCTTCCCTCCTTCAGCTTCACTCCAGCCCCCTTGTCCTGCCAAAAAATACCCTTTTAAAAAGCTGACTCCCCTCCTGGGGAGTCCCTTCAGGGACTGGAAGGCTGCAATGAGTTCCCCCCGCAGCCTTCTCTTCTCCAGGCTGAACCAGCCCAGCTCCCTCAGCCTGTCTTTGTAGGGGAGCTGCTCCAGCCCTCTAATCATCTTCATGGCCTCTGAACCCGCTCCAACAGTTCCACATCTTTCTTGTATTGCAGGCCCCAGCTCTGGACACAGGACTCCAGGCGCTCCAGAGTTCAGTCATGTTGGTGAGCTCCCAGATCATTTGCTGTGCCTGTGCTTGACAGTAAAATGTTAATTACATGATCCTGTAGTGGTTCTTTCTGCAGGACACCTACCTTCAGTGTGCAGGATAATGGTTTTCCTGTAATGAGCAGCTATGGGATGTTTTGTTTTCGCGCTGTGGTTCCGTGCGTGGCCCCGTGCTTTATTTTCTGCACGCTATTCAAACCCAGCTCTCAAGGCAGTGATTAATGCTCTCAAGGACTTCTCCATGGCAACAATCAATCTGGCATTCCCTAATTTTCAAATGCTTTACTTTGCAACTATTAACAGTGGTTTCTGTTAAAAAGATGCGTGTTGTGTCCTGTCTTTTTAATGCAGGGGTTTAGTCCTGGCTGGAAAGCTAAAACGCATCTCCTTTGATTTCCAAGATTGCTGAGGTAGTAGTAGTAGTAGCAGTGTCCTTTCCACTTCATATGATGGGGTTGCTTGTGATAACTGGGAATGTTTCATCCCTATATTTCTCTTTAGGATTCATAGATAAATGAATATATACTACAGAGGCACAGTGAAGAGTGTTGGAGTCTATTTGACACTGAAGAAGAAGCCAGGAAGTCTGTTTGGAAACGAATGGCAACAGAGAGAATCAGTCATCTTTTCAATCATAAATGTCTACGCCCAGCAGTGTGTCCTCAGGCAGAGTCCTGGAGGTGATCTACAGCCAACCAGTATGCAAATTTGGTTTCTATTTTCATTGCTTAGAGGTAACCATCAACAGATGGTGTTTTGCAATACTCATAATTTTGGCTAATAGAGTTACTGTTGCCAACTGTCCTGTCCTCCAAGTAGTGATTAGATATATTATTATTAATAAATAATACCTAATAACGATACAAACAGTCCAAACACTGAAGTCCTTCGTCCTAAGCAACTCCCACACTCTTTAATACTTTGCACTCCTATCTTTGGATGATGAAGTGTTTTACTGCACCAAGCCAAGTCCTTCTCTCTGATGTGCCATTCCCCACCGTTATTCTTTTTTAATACAGATCCTATTGGCATCCTCCAGATGAGCTCTCACCAATGGGAATTCCATATGGCCATTAGAAACAGAACTTACCCATGCAGGACTCAGCCATAGAAACTTTAATCAAAACTCCCATTAAATTCCCAGTGCAGAGGAGCCAAAAACTCTCAACGACTTTACACACTCATATCCAGATGGTCCCTTCCAGTTCCAGAGAATTCAAGTGTTGGTTTGAAAGGAAAAGAGAAATCCCATCGTTCCTGTTATCACAATGACATTCTGGATGTGGCTGGAAGGTGAGACAATGACTTCTACCTGAGCAAATGAGCACGGCATAAGGCAGGTTGCTCACAACAACTGAATTTCTTGTACTAGTGACTGTTTGGAAACAGAAAGCAGCAGAAGGTGGGAGAGAATCCAAGTTAAGGCCAGTCTTCAATAAAGGGAAGGAGGATAACCCTGATATTTTACTCTGTAAAAGGAATGCCCACGCTTGATGAAGTTAAAGGAGGAATACTGTGAGAGAAGAATGCACTCAGTGTTACCCCGCAGGACTGGGAACCAGCCATGTGAAGGAGGGATACCTGAGGCTGGAGTGACAGTCCCAGTCCAAGAGTACAATTAAGCAACTCATATTTCAGGACTGAGCATTATATTCTGAGTGGAGACACCCAGTGAAAAAACGATGCGAATGACGCACGAGGCTGTGAAGCTCAGAACACATCCTGAAGATCTCCACATGATGCAGCTGGGAAATGTTGTCCCTCTCTCAATGAAAGCAGCAGAATTTCTCTTCAACCATATTGCAACACTTTTAAGCAACAGCATAAATAAATAACTGCTTGCTATTAAATTCCTGGATTACTCTTAGTGACCAGGTGGGATGTACTGCCATCTCCTACCATAGTGCTTCTGCTTACATCCAGACTTTGATCATCCAGACCAATTTCGTTGGCAGTTTTGCCAGAAAAAGGGCTGATGATTTCAAAACTTGGCCCAAAACTTCAGAGCAGAATTGGCAGTAAACATTAGTCACTGTAGCAAACTAATTTGTTTTCCATATGGCATTTTCAATGGAGTGTGGAAGATTCACAAGTGAAATAATAATTACAAATGAGGAATACTTTGGGAAAAAAAAAATAAAAAAGAAAGTGTTTTTCTCCCTGTGCATCACTTAAAAGGATTTCTAATTAAGTCAATACTTGATTATGCTGGAGATGACATTGGCAGACAAATTATAGTTGGTGGGGTTTTGTTCTCAGGGAAAGACTGTTCCCAGGGGCAGGAAAATTCCTTCATCTATTCAGCCCAGGGTGCTGCTTAATGCAAGAGGGGTGAGAGAGGTGTTTAATTCCCTCTGAAAAATCAGGTGGGGAACAATTTGCTCAATAATGTTGTTGCTTATAGAAGAAAATTTTGCTCAGCAAGATGAGGGGCTGATTTTACTGATTAAGCCAAGTCAAAGGCAGATGCTTTAAGATACCCTTGTATCTGCACCTGGCTAAATTCAAAGCCAAATCAGAGCTGGAAATCATGCTCCAGGGCAGAATGGAAGTAGCTTCATGAGGTCTCAGCCCTAAGATAAGAAAAATCCAGAATACCTATTCTTCTTCAAACTGTTACTATAGGAAGAGGTGGGGGGAAACATACAGTATAAATGGAGCCAAGGATTTGCTAGTCCAATCAGTATTTTGAAAGCCAAGAATTTGTTAGTGCAATTAATGTTTTTAAAGCCAAGAATTTGTTAGTCCAATTAATATCTTGAAAGTCTAATATTTCTAAATTCTTAATTAATGTTTTTAAAGTGTCGTCTGTAATGCAGTTTATTTTTTATACAATAGAAAAAAAAAGCCTTTCCTAGAGTCTATCCCTTATCTGTGGTGTGATGCTCACCCTGCCAGTGTCCCTCTGCATCCCACAAGGTGACAGGATCAATATTCATCAGCCACAATCAGGGAGAGGGTCACAAGTTGTCACCACCCTAAGGTCTTCCCTGACAGGAGTGTGATGTCCACGGTAGGGTCTCTCCTTCCTCATTCTTGGGTTCCCCCAGGGGTATCTTCACCCCCCTCTCCTCATCAGCTTCTTCCCTCTCTCTGGTCCCCAGCACCAGTAGCAGAGCTGCCCAGCTCCAGCCCAGGCACACCAAGATCTGGTGTTTACTGGGCAGTACCTGCCCAGGGTGACAGCCATTGGCCATGTGGGGTGTCCCCAGCATTGAGCTCAGGTAAGTCGAGCACAAGCCCTTGGCCATGGACACTTGTGATGACAGGGACACCCAGCTCAGGGCAGAGACATCCCCAGCCCCTGTGGTGCCCATGGCCTTCTGCTACTGATGGCAGAAATCACATTTACCAGGTTACATGTAAGCCCAGACTCCAAGGCACTGGAATGTTTGTATCTGGAGACTCAGATTTAAAATATAAAATGTAAAATCTGAGGAAGATCTGAGGTCTGGCTGAGGGCTCTGTCCACGTTCCAGTCCAGTCTTGCAAGGACCTTTTTTCTGCTGTGAGTTCTGCAGAGATTTTCTATGTGTAAATTGGCTGATGTATGAGAGTGTTTTGTCCATAGTCCCTTGTAACCAAGGTATGTGACAACTTGTAATCAAACATCCATTTTCTATCTCACAAAGCAGTCTGAGGACAGTCATCCTTTCTGATTTCCCCTGCCTGTCAATCATGGGGAACGTGCAGAAGTGAATGGTGCTACACACAGAGATAACTGAGCTTTGGAAAGGTTTAGACCCTGTGACTGTGTTTGGGTTGGTGCTCTGAGTGCCTATTGCACTCACCTGAGGAGCTGCTGAGGGAGCTGGGAGTGTTCAGCCTGGAGAAGAGAAGGCTGAGGGGAGACCTTATCACTGCCTACAGTTACCTGACAGGAGGGTGTAGAGAGATGGATGATGGTCTCTGCAGCCAGGGGACAGGAGTTAGGACAAGGGGAAATGGCCTCAAGCTGCCCCAGGGCAGGGTCAGCTCAGCTGTGAGGGAAAAGTTCTTCACTGAAAGAGTTGCCAGGGCCTGGAACAGGCTGCCCAGGGAGGGGGTTGAGTCACCATACCTGGATGTGTTTAAAAAAAAGGGTAGATGAGGTACTCAGGGATATGGTTTAGCATAGGACAGGAACGGTTGGACTTGATAAGGTCTTTTCCAACCTTGTGATTCTGTGAGCCTGTGATTCTGTGTACTAGTACTTTTTTCATGCAGCTTGGATCCTGTGTATTCAGCTCCCCATACAAATTCAGATTTTAGTTCTTATTTTTAATGGTTCTCTAGCATATGCATAGAGCACCCATGTCAGAGCCCTGGTCTGAGTGCAGAACATCCTGACAGTAGCAGAACTGGGCTGAATTAGTGAAATAACCCTTGCTGAAAGACAGCTAAGGCCTGAAGCATCAGATCCTGTGGGGAAATGTCCACTTCTATCACATTTGCTGTCTGGGGACCTCAAAACACTTTAAGGGTAAGATTTTTTGAAAGAGCCTACAGAGAATATAATTCTTCTCTGCCTCATTCAAGTCCTTTTGGGCAGCACACTAACCAGACACATTTTTTTTTGTCCCAGAATAGGCCACTGGCCACATTCTGCTACAACTGAACATGGAAAACATCTTTATGCAGGTGTGTCCACGCAATAGGAGGTACCACCAGAAGAGATGGTCAAGTCTTTTCCAAGATTACCTGAAGGGAGCTTATAAGCAGGAGGGGATTCAACTTTTTAAAAGAGCAGATAATGGCAGGACAAGGGGGAATGGACTAAAGCTAAAGGAGGGAAGGTTTAGATTAGATATTAGGGGGAAGTTTTTTACAGAAAGAGTGGTGAGGTGCTGGAACAGGCTGCCCAGAGAAGTGGTGGATGCCCCATCCCTGGAAGTGTTCAAGGCCAGGTTGGATGGGGCCCTGGGCAGCCTTGTGTAGCTCCAGGCCTGGAGGTTGGTGTCCCTGCCTATGGCAGGGGGGTTGGAGGTCTATGATCCTTGGGGTCCCTTCCAACCCAGACCATTCTATGATTCTATGATTCTAGGATCATTTTACTACCTGTAAGCATGCAGGGACTCAAGAGGGACACCAATAAGATAAGACTGCTCTGCCTTTGAAACACTCCCTCTCACTCTGGTGCTGGTTTGGGATCTGAACAGGCACATCAGACCCAGAGATGACCTCCCAGAAGTTCACCTCACAATTGGTGATTCACATCCGAGATGAAGACAGTTTGAGCACCAGCGCTCGCAGCCAGGTGAAGCCCATATCTTCTTCAGGATGACCTGCTCCAAGGATGAGGATGAAAGTAGTCTCTGCTCTCAGCCAGTTTGCTAAACAGCATCACAAAGAGGTTTGTCTTGATGCTTCACATAATTCCTCTAATGTGACTTCAGAGGTTAGGTGTCCCTGGGATGCTGCTGCTGATGGTGATGATATTGTTGCATTTCTGCCTTGGTACTGTTAATATTGACCATAAATGGCTACAAATTAACATCCTGTGGTAGATCTAAGTCCACCTGTGTGGGAATCACACCTAAGAGGTTAAAAACACTGGTGTCCACTTATCTCTTATGCAAGTATTGTGGCTGGAGATCTGCAATGTTGGGGTGAGAAGCAGTTTAAGGAGGGATTCCTTAGGCAGCAGAACGGCCCTATTTTGGCCAAAGACCATGGAATGAACAGTCAGATGGTGTCTACAAAGAATTGTGCAGGCCACAGTGTTTGGAGTGAGACCTTTTGATTCATTAACTGCAAAATGAATATGAAGTTGATGCCCTTAAATATGCTAATAAGTAAAAAATTGTACATGCTAAACATGGATGACTATAGCTCTTGACTCTCTACCCAATTCGTGTTAAATGTCACCCCTGGGAGGGAACAGCTAAGATGGGGTACAAAGGGGAGAGAGAAAACATTGAAGACCCCAAAGAGGCAGATGATGGGCTGTGCTCCTTCTCTCTGAGGCATAACCTGCTGGAGAAGAGCTCTGTGGAGAAGGACCTGGGGGTCCTGGTTGATGACAGGTTGGCCATGAGCCAGCAGTGTGCCCTGGTGGCTAAGAGATCCAACAGGATCCTGGGGTGCATCAGGAGGAGTGTGGCCAGCAGGTCAAAGGAGGTGATCCTCCCCCTCTACTCTGCCCTGGTCAGGCCCCACCTGGAGTGTTGTGTCCAGTGCTGGGCTCCCTGGGATAAAAAAGACAGGGATCTCCTGGAGAGAGTCCAGAGAAGGGCTACAAAGATGGTTAAGGGCCCGGAGCATCTCCCCTGTGAGGAAAGGCTGAGTGAGCTGGGACTGTTCAGCCTAGGGAAAAGAAGACTAAGGGGGAACCTTATTAATGTTTATAAATATCTGAGGTATGGGATGCAGGGGGAATGGGCAGCCCCTTTTCAGTGGTCTGTGGAGACAGGACAAGGGGCAACGGCTGCAAGTTGGAGCACAGGAAATTCCACAGCAACATGTGGAAGAACTTTTACACAGTGAGGGTGAGGGAGCCCTGGGACAGGCTGCCCAGGGGGTGTGAAGTCTCCTTCTCTGGAGAGATTCCAGCCACATCTGGACACCGACCTGTGTGACCTGTCCTAGGGACCCTGCTTTGGCAGGGGGGTTGGACCTGATGATCTCTGGAGGTCCCTTCCAACCCCTATGATCCTATGATTCCTCCACCCAAGACAGGGATACCTTCTTGGTAAGCCATTGCAATTTTACCCTTTTGGTGAGAATACCTGAGATAGTATTTTGCTGGCATTTTATTATAATCACAACATTTTAATTATTATCATAGTCGTATATTAGCGTTGTTGCAGTAAGTGCATTGATCAACAGCCATCACCAACTTTTATATCTGACACTTCAATAGACTTCCTATTAGTTCCAACTTTGTGAAACTGTTTCAGTGAAGGTCCTTTGGGGGCTCTGATGGGCGAATGTTGACTCTAATAAATAAAAACCATTGACCCAGTGTGCGACCAAGACTGGAACTAGCTGCACCTAGGTTCCTCTGAGGAGTTTAGAAAGCCAGGGGGTCCTTACTGGGCTTTGTGACTCATTGGGAGGGCCTCCCTCAGCCTCACATCAGACTCGTACCTTTTGTGTGACAACCTGTTGACCTTGATGATCTTAAAGGTCTTTCCAACCTTGTAATTCTGTGATTCTGTGATTCTGTGATTCTGTTCTGGTGTTAATTTTTGGTGTGCTGTGAGCTCTAGAACAGATCTGTGATGCTGGCATCTTTAATTGAGGACATCAAAGTTGGTTGTTTAATAAAGGCCATAAATAAATGAGTCGCCATCACCAGGGCAAAACTGAAGTGTCTTAGCAATTTTAAGGGAAAAGGCTGAACAGGATTATGGGGCTTTCTACACCAATGTGGCTGATGAAACTAAGGCAGGATTGACTCCTCATGGTTTTGTCTAGTTTATAGAGTCACTCAGCAAAGACAGATCTTGGCCATTGGCAAAGGCTCTGTTCTGATAAAGATGAGTTATCTTGGCTCAGATAATGAAAAATAGATGGAGAAAAAAGACAACAGAGATAATAGATGCCTGCATGCAGAAACTCATATGACCCCTTATTGACAACTGTTTTTACATTGTCTTCTAGGTGTGCCTGTTGCTTTCCAGTGATTATAAGAGGAACCCAGTGTGACTACCTTAGATGTAGACATCTAATCTAAGTCAGGGCAGATAAATCCCACCTCAGGGCAGTCGATTACCCTTGGCTGCCTTGCATCGTGTGTTTGCACCAAAGCAGAACACAGAGAGGCCTGGGATGCCCTGGGATTCCTCCTCTCCCCATTCATATTTTGAAGTGTCCTTTCTATTCCTTGTGTCTGTAGGGTAGCTGGCACGCTGAAGCCTTGATCTCTTACAGCACCTTTAAATCTTTGGGGAATATAAATAGTAATAATGGTCTGAGGGGGTGACGAGTGGTTCCAGTTCACAGAAGGGCTACTGAATGCATTTTCACTTGATCTAAGTGATCTTGTATGGTACAAGGCCTTAGAGAAACAAGCATGTTGTATCCTTCTTCAGTGCCTAACTCTGATAAAACATGCACAGAGTTTCTTCTCGTCTGCGCAATTCGGTCCACGGCCCAAGCATCTAAGCCAAACCAGCTCAATATTAAAGTGATAAATTAGAACTATTAAATATTTAATGATGGGAGGGAAAAAGCTGCTAAAAGCATAAAATATCTACAGGGTAATCTCAATTGTATCAGACAGAAATGTTACATTAGCAGAGATGATTCTGAGTTTTAATATCTTTTTTGAAGCTATTTCATTTTTGAGAACATGCAGTGCTATTGCTGTATGAATTTATGAACAACCTCCTGAGGCCACATTTGTTTTCTACTTATTGTTTTTTCCTTGACTTTCAGGACACTGTGGGATTGCCAGTGCTGGAGGATAAGTGATTGTGATTTTTATCTTCTGGTGTCGAATCGTTGCCATTTCCCACCTGGTTTTTGGGGTTGTTTGTTTTTCTCTTGGCTGCTGGAACTCCAGGACTTTGTGAAACTTGAAAAACTCACAGCATAGACCTCTAATGTGACTATCAGAGAGAAATCATTTCAGTCTGCCCTCTTCCCGTTTTCCCTCATCAGGATTATGCTGCAGATGACATATTTGGTACATAAAATGCCTGAAAGCCTAGGCTGCTGCAGGGAGAAGGATGGGAGACGATTAGCCCCCATCAGAATACATGACTGTGAGCAGAGGAAAAAAACCTTGCCCTCAGGACCTCTGGAGAAACCAGCATAATAAAATTAATTTACATGTCAAGATCCTCACTTAAAAGCACAAAAAGACTCCCATCAGATTTAAAAGATGTCATAAGAGGATTCAGTTGTATCATTGTGCAACTGAAGTCCTTAAAGAACTTTGCCAGCACTGTTAAGACTCTCTGCATCCTTGAATGTTAATTAGGTGAGATAATACAGACAGCATTATGGAAGCAGTTAAGTTACAGCGTTTGAAACGGTCCCTGTCTGCTGCTGAAGATTCTGCCTAAATACTGCTTTGGGCATGAAACTTTTCTCAAGGTTTGCCTTCAGATCAGGGGCAACATATATTGGGGTTGGAAAAAGATGCCATCACATTAGTTTTGGTGGAAGGACCCACTGACGTTGTCACCGAGTGGCCGTTTAACTCTTTACATCAGTGGCTCCCAGTAATGAGAGAGTGTGGGGAGTGAAGGAGATTAGATCACGTAAGAAACTGCAGGAGGGGGGCATTTGAGACAGAGATTACTTGAGCTGGAATCTGGCCAGGTCACCAGGGTTAACCCCCTCGCTGTTGTGAAATGCTGTGGGATCTTTAATGGCCATAAGTGTTGAGGAGCTTGTCTTTCACATCTCATCTGATGGCAGGAGAGGGGGGAATTAAGTTTACTCTCTTCAACACTGGGCTTCTGTACTGCAAGTGTCACAAAGGATATTTCTTTGCAGGCAGATGTCGGCTGCCAGTGGGAAGCTGAGAAATGCCAGTTTTAATTAAAAGCTTTATTTTCAAATACAATTCAGAGATTATAAGCGGTAAGAAGGACTTGTCCGCTGGGAGGCTTCAATGCACGGCCCTGAGCAAAACAGCAGTAATTGAAAGACAAGGCCTAATTCCCCTTCTCCCAGCTGGGTCTAACCACGAGGCAGGGACATCAATCCAGCCCTTGAAGGAGGGCTGGCAGCATCTCGGATTTGTCATTACCTCTATTGTTGGAGGGAAGGAAGCCAAAGCAAGGCTTTTAGATCTTCCTATCCCTTTTCTCTAAAGTTGGCTTATGAAGGGAAAACAAAAGAGAGGGGTAAAGTTGTTAGAGTGGAAGGCTGAAAGGCACCTATCTGACACATCTCCACTGCCTGTGCAGATTCCTGTTATAAAAATCATGGTTTCACCTCATTTGGGTGTACATTAGCCCAGTCCTGGACACTTGCACCCTCTTCAATCTACCCCAGTCGAGCACAGGAAGGCTCTTCTGGGTCCAGTTTGCAATAGCAGCCTCACCCATTTTCCATTTTCCACCTCTAGTGAAGGCATAGCTGGGAATAAGACAACAGGCATGAGCGCTCTGTGCTGCCTCTACCTAGATGGTCAGTCTCCAGGGCTTTTTTCACCATTTTTAGGGAGTTCACTGCTTCTAAACAAAACAATCAGCTCATATCAGCAGTTCCATCTGCTCTACAAATTGGCGTCTCCATACCTGCCCTCTGTCTTTAGACACCATTTATGGGGCCTGCACATTAACTTCTAATCTCTGCGTGGGCCTGCTTCATTACTCCTCACACTAAATGGAACTAAAAACCATGACTATAGACTCAATTATCTCCCTTAGGGTTGTGATGGAATTCCTGCTTTCAGTTACCCACACGTGATGCTTTTGTAGAGGGACAACAATGGCCAAAGAAAGTTTTCTCTGCAGTTTAGTACCATCCTGTGCAAGGCCTCTTCCCACACCATGTCATTTCCCATTTCCACTCTGTGAGGCAGAGCAGAGCGTTGCTCACATTTGGAGTGTCCACCAAGTAGAAATGGAAGTAGAAATGGAGATTTGCTGTCCTCATAATGGCAGCAACTATGTCTTAGACACTCCTATGATGTGGCAGAGCCACTGATTCACAGAGCTATCCAGGCCAGAAGGGGCCTCAGGAGGTCTGTGCTCCAACCTCAATCCCCTGCTGAAAGCAGGGTCAGCCTTAAGATCAGACCAGGTTGCTCATCCACATCTTGAAAGCCTCCAAGGATGGATACTGCCCAGCCTTGCTGGGAAACCTCTTCCAATGCCTGACTGGTCTCATTATGACAAAGTTTTACCTTATTGTCACTCTGAACCTCTCCTGATTCAGTGTCCACTATCACCTGCCCTCCTATAGCACATTACCATTAAGATCCTGGTTAAATTGGTCAAGCATGATTTATGCTTGGTAGATCTATGCTAACCTTCCCTGTTTACTTTATTCTTCTTCCTGCCTCCAAAAATATGTTACAAGAATAATCACATCATCATCTTCCCTGGGACCTAAGTGAGCCTGGCCATCCTGTACATCCCCACATCATCCTTTCATCCTTTTATATTTTTGGTCAGCCTAATCTTCATGGAAATTCAAGTCACCTTATCTATCAAGTTCCATTTAAATATGAGAATATGTCATAATAACAAGAAGAGCATGATAACGACACAGTTCTTATTGGACTGATAAGGAATACGGATTTGCTTTTAAAGATGTCATCTTTTTGGCCAAAACAGCAGGGACATCAAGAGTTAAAAGTGTGAACTGCAAGGACTTTTGTAAGACTTAAAGATCTTTAGATGTGGCCATACCACAGTCAAATGTGCTATGGATTTCACACCTGCACACACAGGTCCCTAGGTTGTGCTGTGCACCACGTTGTGCATGAGATTCATATGACCCTTTTTCCTAAAAACACAGCTTGTAGTTTATAGTGGTGTGAATTTGGAAAAACTAAATCAGGGCAGATCTGCAGGCCTTATCCCAAGGTATCAACATGTCATCTGCCTTTCCTCATTTTTCTCTTCCTTCCTGGGCATTTTTCTTGGCTTCTTTGAAGCCCCACTGCTGTTGTACTATATCAAGTTCTGTACATATATTTAAATGTAATAAGATAGATTACAAGAATTGATTTTCCCCAGGGTCGGGTCGATAAGACTGTATAAGCAGAGAATATACAATGGCTCAGAAAGAGCTAGCTGTAGTAGATTAATTAATGATATGCAGTATAGAAACATCCAAGTAACCATAGCTCTTCTCACCTCACCTGAGCTATTAGCTGAATCTCTTGTGGGATTGAGCGGCTTGCTGCCAACCTAACAATATACAAATTTCTCTTGGAGAAAATCACAGCAGTGCCAGAGCTTTTGAAGATCCAAAGGTTACTTTGCCCTTACTCTTTCAAGGAGAAATCACAGTGTGAAGTAAATAAACTTTTGAACAGCACAGCACTGACCTACCTAATCTTTATTGCCATCTAACAGGGAAAATAAAAAACCTGCTGTAAATTCTTACTCACTTTTTATTTCCCATAGATATTCAGCTTTTGGAAACAATGGGGGGAAAAAAGAAAATAAAAGAGATGCTGTTTTTTTGGAGTATTAGAAAAAATGAATCAGCTCATCTGTATGAACTAATATATATATTTATAAAAGTGGTCTGGTGGTTAGAAGAGGATTAGGAGATGTGAGACCTGTGTTCCATTCCCAGCTTTAGGAGACACATGATTTACAGCAGGAATCTAGAGGAGAGAAAGGTGGGGGACATACTGCATGTGCTCAAAACAAAATGTGGGTGTCACGTATCTAAATCTTTGTGAACACACTAAGGCCAGGTGTCTTAATGGCTTTGTGCATCCGACCCAGACCTTATAATCATAGTTTCAATGTAACAGCCTAATAAATACATTGTTGAGCTCTTCGAAATGTTTAGAATAGATTGATTCCATGAGACAGTTTTTCATATAATTTAATTTTTCTTTCCAAATTGTGGGGCTTTTAAAAATATAAAATGAAAAGAAAACAAAATTCATCTTTAAAAATTGTAGTAAACCACATTCTTGGTGCAATAAAATCGAGAAGTCCAGTGTCCCAGTTTGAGTGTATGGACAATTTTTGTTCTTTTGCAATTTTTTGTTCTCTTTTTGTGCTTTTAAACACACAAGGAAAGATTTTTAAGGGTTGCAGTTCAGCTGCTTCTTTTATTGAAACCAGTTCAAAACTAAACATCTTAAAAGGCTTCTGCAGCTCCTAATAAATATCATCTATTGGGGAATCTCGTTGAACAGTGACCTGCACTGGCCAGAGACACCGCGATATACTTTGTTACAGCAAAGTGTTGAGATTTCACAAAATCGCAAGGTTGGAAAAGACCTTTAAGATCATCAAGTCCAACCAATCCCATCCTGTACTAAACCATATCCCCTCATCTCCCTGGCTGTTAAACACCCCCAGGGCTGGGGACTCAGCCTCCTCCCTGGGCAGCCTGTGCCACAGCCCCACAACTCTGCCAGGGAAGAACTTTGCCCTCCCAGCTGAGCTGACCCTGCCCTGGGGCAGCTTGAGCCCATTGCCCCTCGGCCCATCTCCTATCCTCTCGCTGAAGAGACCATCGCCCACCTCTCTACACCCTCCTGTCAGGAAATTGTAGGTGGTGATAGAATTTTTTTCCTAACATCTAACATTTGCTGTAAGAGAGGAGGGAGGAGATGAAGGATAAAGAGAGGTGCCTTTGAACACTGATAGTGAACAAGTGCTGCAGATAGTTTTGTGGGGGCCAAACTTTGGCAACCACAGAACTCCTGGAGAAATCTCTGACCTTTGGGGATCCCACATAGCTCATACAAGCTTGGTTCCCAATCCTGTATCTTTTAAACTGTCTTTGTTTTAAAGCTACTCTTAAAATACTGCTTTCAGCAGGAAAAAATAAAGAAATCAACAAAATCTAATCTTTCCTATTTAAAATTTAATCATAAAATCATAGAATGTGTTCAGTTAGAAGGGATCTTCAAAGGTCATCTAGTCCAACCCCCCCTGCAGTTAGCAGGGACATCTTCACTAAATCAGGTCACTCAGAGCCCATCAAGCCTGACCTTGAATGTCTCCAGAGATGGGGCCTCCACCACCTCTCTGGGAAACCTGTTCCATTTTAAACCAACATTTTCACAAAGTTTTTAATTTTATTTTTGGGAGCCAGTTCTGCATTCTCATCTCTACTGTAGCTTTTATCCTTTCTTGGCTGCTTTTTCCCCCAACAAAATAATTGTTTCAAAAGTTTTGCAAAAGTTTCCCATAAGAGGAAAAGACATAGAGATTTTTTAAAGAGCAAAGTATTCTTATTGAAGTCATTGCTAACCTCACCAGTGAAAAAGGTCTAAAAGTTTTGCCTAACCCAACTGCCATGTTGCATAGTCATTGTAGTTTCATTATTTCAGATTTTGGCAAGGACAGAGTTCAGCAGCATGAATTGAGACAGGCTGGACACAAATGACCCAGAGCTCTAACACTGGGTTTTCACACCAGCTGTGATTCAAACAGCTCATTCACCCAACAGTAAGATTTTCCTAACAGGTTGTTTGACCTTTTCATTACTATTATTTATGGGCCAGTAATGTACAGCATCTTTTAAACTCCTAAATGAGCACTGCTGGGTGAAAGGTTGATATTTTAAGGGAACTTTCCTTCTGCTTAAAGTTTATTATGGCTGAATGTAATGCTGTCGACACCTGACATTTACAGACTATGCTTAACCTCCAGTAATCCTTGAACATTTTGCAAATGAGTGAGCCAGATGCTCAGATGCTCAGCTAAGCCAGATGCTCAGCTGCTTCATACCTTTACCAGTATCACTAGAGGCATCCTAATTTACACCCAGGCAAGGTGTGTGGCACAGAGAGGCAATATCCTTAATCAGAAGAACTGATTCATGTGTAGGAAACAAACTTTTGGATACAACCACTGCTTCTGCTTGACTTTGCATGCTCTCCAGGAGAGCTGGGGACCCCTAGACTGTACCTTTTTTCTTCCAACTTAATCAGTTTTCTAATTAATTTATCACCATTCCTTCTCCCTCATATCCTTAGAGAATCACTGAAGCTCTACCCACCTAGGATGTATCTCTGAAGCTTCTGCCTGCAGGAAGTTTATGCTTTAGGAATGGAAGTTGCTCTAAGATCAAAGTGTACCTTCATGTTTTGTGACTGGATCAAACCAAGAAGTAAATATTCTCAGACTCTGGGAAGTGTTGGATATGAATCTGCAGTGCAGTTTCCTATCCCAAGACCATGTAATTAATAAACATTGGAATCTTTTTTTCCAATATGGATATGAAAACAGCTCTTACCCCATAAAATAAAGCTTGAGAGAGGGCTTCAACAGTCAGGCCATTTTCAGCTTTGGGAATGCCATTGACTATTCTAGGGTGAGGTCTGCAAGCTACTTAGGAGAAAGTAACAATAGCTCTGTACCTAGGCAAAATGTATGAAAGAAAAACCCTGAGATTCACCACCATCCATCTCCTTCATGAATCCTGCCTCTGGAAGAGGTCCTACCTTCCAGCTCCTGGTTTCCACTCTCTCTTTGTCTGCTACAGAAAAGGTAAGCCACCTATAAATTGTGATTAAGCCTTCTTTATCTTGTGGCAGTTTGGCCCACCTCACTTTCTGAATGAATCTATTGAACCCCATGTGGTGGCCATATATCTTGGCACCCTCTGGCTCTCAGCTGAAACTTGACAGTGCTCTTCATTGAGTTGGCAAACACAGCCCTGGTGTTAAACTTTCATCTTAGGCTTACCTTGGCCAGTGTTGTCTGGCTGTTTGGTCCAAGCTTTCCCCATAGTCTCAAAGAATCTCTGGTTTTTCTGATTTTGCCCTTTGTGAGCAACATACAAGCAAAGAAACTCCTCTGCCAGAGCAGAAGAGTTTGTTACTCAGATGTACTTCAAATGCATGAAGCCAAGAGCCAACCAGGAGAACAGTTTTGCTGCCACTACTTTCAAGACATATTGTCAATACAGTAAAACACAGCATTTTGAAGATGTGTACAAACTAGCTATAGGCTTCACAGATCAAGCACCAAAAGAAGTGGGGCTCTTCAGGCCTGCACTTCACAAGTATATGTTGGGCTCTCACTTGTGAACTCTTCACTGAGCCACAGAGATATACTCCAAATTTCAAAGCACCAAGCTGCTGAAAGCATTTCAAGACTCACAAACAAGTTGAAGTCAATATTCAAAAAGGAGCACAGAAATAGGAAGGATGGGGAGAGAGCCTGCTGTCTTCTTGGGACCCATCTCTTGTAGACAAGATAAAATGCAACATTTACAAAACTAACAGGGAGTTCACGCAAGGACACAGTTTGCAGACATGAATTAGAATATGCTTCTCAAATGTCTCACTGTAAGGCAGGTTTTTACATTCTTCTTGCTCTTTTCTTTACCCTTATCATCTTGTAACACCCTTTGCAAAGTGTGGATGTCAAAACTGGGTGCAGATATTCAGTAATGGCCTTGCAAATGGCATGTGCAGAGGAAACATTGCCTTTCTTCCATTACTGCTCCCTGTTTGTGTACTCAGGGATCACATCCTCTCTCTGAGCTGTGGCATCAAGCTGTGAACTCAGGTTTGGATGAGTTTCTATCATTGCCCTAAGCTGGCTCCAGCATCACAGATTCTGTCTGCTGTCTTGTTAGCGTGACCTACACTCTTCAGAGCTGGAGGAATGACCTTGCAATGACTCCTTTCACAGGCAAGCTCAAATCAACTCATCTCACCAGGTCACTCCAACTCAGTCATTATTGACTTCTCCAGTTTCAGAGTTATCTGCAGATGTGATCAGGAGTCATTTTGCTTTTTCTGCCAGATTCCTGATAAAGCAACTGAACAGCAACAGGACCATTCATGTACACTGCCTTCATCCCCCCTGCTCTGGGGCAGTAACCTTGGCAAAGAGGAAGGAAATCACAGACTCATACAGTGGTAAGATTTTTTTATCAGCCTTTTTAGGGACTGGAAGGTACTCTAAAGTGTCCCCAGAACCTTATTTTCTCTTCTCCAGGCTGAACCACCCCAACTCTCTCAGCCTGGCTTCACAGCAGAGGTGCTCCAGCCCTTGGATCATCTTTGTAGCCTCCTCTGGACTCATTCCAATAGCTCCATGGCCTTCTTGTCCTGGGGACCCCCAAGCTGGACACAGCACTGTAGGGGGGTCTCCCCAGAGCGGAGCAGAGAGGAAGTATCCCCTCCCTTGACCTGCTAGTCACACTACTGGGGATGCAGTGCAGGACACAGGTGACTTTCTGGGCTGGCAGCACACATTGCTGGGTCAGGTTGAGCTTCTTGCCACCAGCACTCCCAAGCCCTTCTCCCTAGGGCTGCTCTCAATCCATTCTCCACCCAACCTGCAGTTGTGCTTGAAATTGCCCCAACCCATGTGCAGGACCTTACCTATGGCCTTGTTGAACTTCATACAGTTCACAGGGGCCCATCTCTCAAGCCTGCCAAGGTCCCTGTGGATGTCATCCCTTCCCCCTAGCGTGTTGACCCATCACACAGCTTGGTGTGATCAGCAAGCAGTGCTCTTGATCCCACTGTCCAAGTCACCAACAAAGATGTTAAATGGGTGTCTGAGAGAAGCCAGATCCTCAACTGCCATGGCAAAGTTGTCTAGTGTCTATCAGAACCTTGCAGAAATCTGTTACTCCAACACAATCTATGTTTCACAGCCAACTTTTAGACTAGTAAAAAAACCCAGCTTTATTTGATGAGAGCTATTTTCCACCCCAAGCCCATCGATTGCCATAATTATCCTACCTCCTTAAAAGTCAGTACTGATTGCAATCCATATCAGCCTCTGTATAGTTTTATCCCCTGCTGAAGTCAGACTGAGCAGGAGCTTTTGAGGCCACCCTGTTTATCCTGTAGAGTATTGGTACAACATGAGCTCTTACCAGTTCTCTCAAACCGCCCCCTCCACTACAAGATTTATGAAAAATGAGCATTTAATGATTTAGTGGGTTATTCAGCCAGTTTTTTTAATACTTTTAGGAGGTAGTTATATGGTCAATGTAAGTATATTCAACTTCAATAGTTGCTGTTCAATATCCTTCCAAGTTACTCTTTAAATTCAAAGTATTTCTCACTACCATAATATATGAATACAAATCTGTCTTCTCTTTAAAAAGAATATTTATGACACTTCTTTTTTCCTGATCACAATCACCAATTCTGTTAGCCTTGTCCCAAAGGGTTTGTTTGTTTCTGATGTTTTTAGAATTGCCTATTGCTTTCTTATTAAGACATCTTATCCATAGTTCCCTCAGCCACAGGTTTGTTGTTGATATCTTTACATTGCCTTACTAAATGCTGATATTACCTAGCTGCTAGCATGTGTTATTGGACATTAACCTAACCTCTTTGATGATCAGAGTGCTGGAGCACATCTCCTATATGGAGAAGAGAAGGTTCTGGGGAAACCTTAGAGTACTTTCCAGGAGAGATGGAGAGGGACTGGTGACAAGGGTAGGGAGGGACAGGACAAGGGGAAATGGGTTTAAACTAAAAGGAAGATTTAGATTAGAGATTAGGAAGAAATTCTTCCCTGTGAGGGTGGTGAGGCCCTGGTGCAAGGTGCCCAGAGAAGCCATAGCTGCACCTGGATCCCTGGCAGGGTTCAAGACCAGGTTGGATGGGGCTTTGGGCACCCTGGGCTAATGGAGGGTGTCCCTGCCCATGGCACAGGGTGGTACTAGATGGGATCATAGAATGAATCATAGAATCATAGAATGGTCTGGGTTGGAAGGGACCCCAAGCATCATAGAGCTCCAACCCCCCTGCCACAGGCAGGGACACCAACCTCCAGGCCTGGATCTACACAAGGCTTCCCAGGGCCCCATCCAACCTGGCCCTTTTTTTGAGGTCCCTTCCAACCCAAACCAGTCTGATATTCTATGCTATTGCCTGAATCCCAATATAAACAAGGTCCTGCATTGTCTCATGTAGCTCCTACCTCTTTCTTTGGGTTTTCCACTTACACAGTGCCCATGTATACTGTCCCTATAGCACATGTAAAAGCACAGCAGAGTATCACCACAGTGTTGCTGGAGATCCCTGGTTTGCCAGTAACATTGTGTATAGCACTGGATTCCTGGCCTTGGAAAGGAGGAAGCGGAGCTAGAAAAGGTTCAGGGAACAGTGACAAGCAATGGGATGGCTTCCACACCAGGCATGATCATATAGGCTACACAGTCTCTGTGTACAGGGAAATGGGGGAAAAATAAGGGGAGTGGGAGAAATATTACAAACATTTGTAAAAAGATGGTCATGGAGAGAGTGAACAGGAAACTGTTGGTCACTGAGTTGTGTAAGGCAACAGCTAGGGGATGTCATTGAAATGAGGAGGTGGCTAGCTCAGAGCAAAGAAGGAAATGCTTCACACAAGGCAGTGAAATACAAGGCTCATTGTTGCAGGGCATTGGTGCTGAAATTTTCCAGGACCTCAGAAAAGCATGAGTGGGTAAAACTTATCACATGTTACTAAACACCAAGATGTCAATTACGAGTCACAAAATTCATTACCTGAAAATTTCTGCAGGCTGGGAGAACACCCCAAAGAAGTCTGTTCAGGTGCTCAGTCTCAGAAGCAGGAAACTGGAAAGATAAACCTTTAGACTGAGTTGGGATATTTGTTCTTATGTTCCTCTCTATGCACGCAGAAAGTTCAGGAGTGAGTAGGAAGAGGTTAAGCCCAACCATTTTTTTGCAGTGAAATAACATCCCCATTTTTCTGGGGCTGCTTTCAATGAGAGACCTGGCAGTTGAGATACATTCCATATCAAAGCTAAAGTCACAACTCACAGCATAAATTGGAGTAACAGGACCACTGGGATGTTTTCCGAATGGGGATTGTCACAGCACATTTGATGGAGACTTCAGGTTCTTGATGTAATGTGTTGCTCCATCTAGGAAATGCTCCATTTGTCTTTTCCTCCCAAAGGTGATTTTACTTGGTGTTTTCATTCTGGGTTTTGAAAGCAAATGGTGGTAGCATGACATGAAATTCAGCAGCTGTGCATCTGTTCTGGGATGTCCATTTTGTTCTGACTAAATTAGTTATTCCCCAATTGCAACTGCAAATAGAAAAAAAAAAAGAAAAAAGAAATAGCTGCTAAGAGCTCCATTTTATTTTATTTATTTTCCTACCTTGCCTGACTAAGTGCATTGACATATTGCTGCATGTTCCCAGCATGTAACATTAGGGTAACACAGTCTGTTAAGTTGGATCCCATCAGCCTAGGTCATAATGGTATCTAACATGACATGTTATGACACAGAGCACTTCATTATACACTGGAGTGTTTAACTTTGCACACAGACACATCTCTATTTAGACCAGACCAAACTTACAATGGTTCTGCTATCAAGGAGGATTTCTTGCAAGGTTTCTGCATCTCCCCATTAAATGAGACAAGCAGAGAAGTTAATCTCTGGCTTCTTCTGTAAAGGAGAAGAAGTTTCTCTAGTTTCACCTAACTTAAGCTTCTGCTCAGCGATGCCCTTGGAGAAGCTGGTTCCTCTCTACTGCCCACAGAGACATGTCAGTCAATGTAAATTGACTCTTCCCATTTCATCTAATTTATTATACCGCTGTTATTCTGGGTATCTTAACTGCTTGTTTGCTACTGAAAGTTAAAGCTATGTTCATGTACAGTGCACCTGCTGTTTTGCTGAATATATCAAGCATGTCCATGTAGACTACACCTGCTGTGCCGGCCTAATGGCAACAGGATACCACTGACACTTCTGATCCACTCCAGCTGTTCTTGGCATGCCTCCGAGAGCAGCGTCTTTAATGGGTAGACATGTTAGAAAAGTTGGGCAAAAAAAAAAGACAGAAGCAGGGACTAAAATGCTCACAAGGCAGATTGTCTAGGTTACATCATTATTACTTAAATTACCCACTTGTGGAAGCAGCAAATACCAGTTCTGGGAACAACGTGGTCCAGGTGGAATAAAGTATGAAACACCTCCTACACTGAGCACTAACTGGGTCTGTAACGAGTGCGTGTAGGAGCTCCTGCTTTCTGCTAGTTGACATTTGAAATTATTACTACTATTTGTCACTCTTCTAGTCATAAAACAAGTTACAGAGTGTTTCGTGGAAAAGAGATGTACCTTGCCCAAAATAGATGCACCTGGGACACTTAACAATGAAATCAGCAATCCATTACAGGATTGCTTTTCCCTGGCTTAGAATACCAAGCAGAAGCAGAAAATTAGGCATATTGTAACCTGCTCAGTAGTCATTGACCTCCTCAGGAGTTATGAAAAGCAAGCGAAGCATCTCATCATGTCTAGAAGGCCAGGGAAATATGGGATTGCCATATTGCATCAGGATGTTTAGGACTGATTAGTCACTCAGCACCGGTTGCGTATCTCAACGTACTTCGTTCCAGGAATAGCATCTGCCTCGTCATTGGTGCTGTGATAGCAAAATTTTAGGGATTGATGAAGCAAAGATAGGTGGTGGCATGTTGATTTAGGAGAGGTGGGAAGGTAATCTAGCTGTCAGGACAAATAAGGGAGGGGTGGATTTTTGCAGCATTAAGTGGAATAAGGGAGAAAAGGGAAGTCAAACATGATCTTCAGTTTAATCAGCCAGAATGCAAGAAAAAAAGAATGGTGTTATTAAGTGTATTAGTTAACAGAGGTAATGGGAAGAGTTTAGAGGAAAGTGAGTCCTTTGGGAAGTTCAATCTGAATTCTACGGATTCTGAAGTCCCCCAGTGGAAATTCAAATAAAGTTGTAAACAACTGCAGATGAGTGAAAGATGAAAATGGATGATGGAATAAACAGGGCCCTGATTATGAAATGAGGTCTGCCAAAGCAGATAAATGCCACCTAATTTGTGCTCTCCAGATGGGCACCTCAGAAAGATAGTGGAAGATGCAAATTAGAAGATTTGGACCTGACAGCAGAAGACAAATCCCTGCAAGCCACTGATGTACAGGAGAGTTTCAAACCTGCATGGGACTGAAACTACCATTTGATGGGTAAAAAAAAAAAAAAAACAAAAACAGAGAAGGATTCATAAATATAGGAAAAAGTGGGAGAAAGAAGAGATCACCCAGAGGGATGAGAGAACACTGTGACTCAGAAGCCAAGAGAGAGTGAGAACTCAAGGGGAAAGGTCATGATGGGGGATGAAAATGAAGCAAAGTTTTGGTCGTTTGCTCAGGTAGGTGTCATCCAAAGTGGTTTCCATGGAGAAAGAGGATACTGGATGGAAGTGGGAAAATGGGGAGGGAAAAAATGAATACAGGAGAGGTGTATAGATAAAAGAAACTGAAGAGAGACGGAACAATTCCTGCAAACACAGATGACTCTAGGAGAGCCTTTTTCATGGAGTGGTTTTGAAAGTGGAATTAAAGTAGGCAAGGGAGAAGAAAATGTTTATAGAGTGGACTAGAGAGAGACAGAGAAGTTGGGACTAATTTTAAGATTCAAAAGTAAGGTTCATGTAAAGTTAATTTAAACCAACATGAGAGTTGCACAGCTTCAGAAACATCACATCCTTTTTGCCACATCCTATTTAAGAAAATTAGGAAAAGCCACATTTGCACACAGAGGAGATTTTAAATGAAACTGTTTTCAGCTTTATTCCCATCCCATGTCCCTTCTGCAGCAAGCTGATCGTGGCAATGTCTGCTTGCTGGCAGCTATGGGGTTTTCCAAGTCTGTCTATGCTTAAACCACAGTCCAGGTTTCATTTAGAGAGCCTAGATGATTGTACATTGTGCCCAGACAGAAAAATTAGCTCTCTTTTTCTGTGTGTATCAAAAAGCAGGAGTTATTTGATAGCCAGGGAGAAGCACTACCTCCAGGGCCTTGAGAAGCAGAGTATGGATTTAATGCCTGATGGAGAGCTGAGTTTAGTGAGGGAACAGTGGTCAAGGTGCCTTCCAGGGACCAGGAAAACCCAACTGTATGGCCAACAATTCTTTTCCCCTGTAACTCACAGAAGCAGATTGCCAGAGATGTGAGCTCTGACTCTGCAGTTACTCCATATGGACAACAACAAGTTCTCTACCTTCTCCAGCCAGGACTTTCCTTATTTGTTTCAGTAAGGACTCAGTACAGCAGCCAGCATGGACAACATTCATTTCACTCCATCCCTTCCAAAAACTAACACACTGGTAGTAACTTGCAGGCAGAGAAGTGTCACTTGGTGCCTTCCAGCTGGAGCAGTCTGGGCTGGGACATGGGCAGGATGAACATGGAAAAGGAAGAACATGCCACCCACAAATCCCATTATATGCTCTGTGATTAAGCCAGGAAGCAGCAGTGTGAACATACCACGTAGCTAGCGCGGCCGTGACCAAAGCAAGGTGTTAAAGTGCTCTGATTTAGCTGAAATCACTGGTATATCTGACTAAAAAATACATGATGGTAACTGCTCCTCTGTGTGTCTTTCCATGTTCATTTGAAAGAAGTATGGCCGATCATAAAACACGGCAACATCCCCCAAGCCCAGAGGGTTTAATGAAGAATTAAGGAGATTGTAACTGCATAGCTGAAATAATAGGGAGGAAATTGAATTATTCCACCCATATTAAATGCATATATTCTTGAGCATTTCTGCCAAAATTACTTTGCTAACCCATGGTGTGAAATACAGTCTGTTTTCACATGGGTGCATTAAACAAAGATGCCTGCTACAGTACAACAGCTTTGAAGAGAATGGAAAGGCATCAGGATGAAAAAGCGCTCCCGACGTATGGTTATATCAGCTCTAAATTGTCTCACAGCTGTTTCTAGCTCCATTAGATGGAAGACTGGGTAATTTATAGAAGTCATTTTTAACAATTTGATTGTTGGTATATATCTGCTGAATTGATTGGCTGGGGAGACAGATCTTTATTTTTATAATAGCAATAACATCCTTTGCAGATTACTGCTCAATTTATCCCTGATGTTAACGGTGCTAGCCAGCAACTATCCATTTATATTATGCTGTTATTTCTTAATTATCAGTCTAATTGTAGAGAAGAGCAGAGCCCAGGATGCGTGAGATTGGCTGGGCTGGACAAGAAACCACAGAAGCTAAGGGTTTGTCTCTCTACCTTTAAAATTGCTCCTGGTTCTGGCTGAGATCAGTGTTTAAACACTCAAGTTTGTATTTTTTGGTTTCAGTTTGCTAGTCCTATGTGGACTTCCCACTGAAGTCAATGGGAGTTTGGTTATAGATGAGAATGACCTATGTCCCCACTTTTGCATCTAATGATGCCTCCAACTTTGGAGCCCTCAACACAAGGAGGACATGGACCTTTTGGAGTATGTCCAGAGGAGGCCACAAAAATGATCAAAGGGCTGGAGCACCCCTCCTCTGAAGACAGGCTGAGAGAGTTGGGCTTGTTCAGCCTGGAGAAGAGAAGGTTCTGGGGGAACCTTATCGCAGCCTTCCAATACCTGAAAGGTGCCGATAGGAAAGCTGGGGAAGAACTGTTCCCAAGGGCATGGAGTGATAGGAAAAGGGATGATGGTTTTAAACTAAAAAAGGGAGATTTTGGTTGGATATTATGAAAAAATTCTTCAATATGAGGGTGGTGGATCCCTGGCCCAGGTTGACAAGAGAGGTGGTGGAGTCCCCATCCCTGGAGATATTCAAGGTCAGGCTTGATGGGACTCTGAGCAACCTGCTCTAGTGAAGATGTCCCTGCTCACCGCAGGGGAGTAGACTAGATGGCCTTTAAGGCTCCCTTCCAACCTAACTCATTCTATGAGTCTATTATGCTGGAGGCAATTACCCTGAAAAAGAATGAGCTTTCTATTCAAATCAGAAGTCTTTGATAGGCACATGGGGATGTTCATAGATAAACCAGGCCATTGGGCTGTGTAATTCCTGATACTGTCTGTGAGGGCAGCCACTGCCACTTGACTCTCAGGCAACTCAGCTCTGACCTGTTATAAGTCCTGGGACAAGTTTGTTCCCAGCCTCTGAATGTCAGGTTGTGTTTTAGCCCATGAAGATACACGGTCTTCTCTGAGCCCATTCGGAAATGTTCATTTATTGCAACAAAATTGTATCCCCATCCTTGGTTTGACTCCTTCAAATCTCCAAGCTTCAGCATTATCTTGGGGCAACGAGATTTGCAGATTAACTAAGAAATTTTTTATAAATCACCTTTATTCCTCAACTTTGAATTTCTTTTGTTCCCTGCTCTCAAAGGGTGGGAAATAACTGGAAGTCTTGATCTGTTATCCACAGTTGTGTTTTTTTGTTTTCTGCATATTTATGTCATCAGAAATTAGATTATCAATCTGATGTACAGTTTTCTTATGTATTTTTAGTCACTTAAGAGGAGACATCAGCAGAATAGATAAAATCTCAAGACTTCCCCAAATAATAGTTTTATGCTGTTCAAAATCTAGTCCTCAGTAGCTGAAATTCTTCTCATAGGTCCCAGTTTCAAAAGCCAAATCCCAGGAATGGTATCTAGTGTTTTCTTGACCTCGGTGTGTGTTTTATTTGAGTAAGAATGTCGTCAGAGGGGGTTCAGTCCTTAGGCAGGTAACCAAGGGAGCCTCTGAAATTCTCTTTCACTGGAAAGAAAGGATGGAGGGAAGGGGCAGGGGAGAGACTTTGATGCAGGTAGATAAAGAACTTGCTGAAAATTAACAGAATGAGCAATTTTTTTCTCATTTCAGGCTTTGGTAATTTTGAAGAAGGAAAGAAAAGCTACTAAATCAGCGGTTACTTATCCCCCTCTTGCTTGAAGGAGTGAGTTAATAGCAGCTTTACAGAGAGCACTTATGAATACAGGAGTCATTTACCTTTGGTGCTATTTCTGGAGAGGTCTTATCCCTCCCTTTTCATGTCACACCCAAGTTTCTTCCACTCAGACAGCCAGTGACACCGCTAATTTATGTCAGACGCTCTTCATTCTCTTTCATGTTTCCCTCAAGGGGCGAACTGTTACGTATTGGGAAGTATTTTCTTTTCAGAGGTTATTATTAACCCTTGGATTGTTTGGGAATAGATGGCAACATGATCAGAGACTTGGGTGGGGGGTTTTTTTATAAGCATGTATTCAGTATGTATTAAAAAGAATAGTGTCCACATTGCTTAAATGTCACCAAGCCCAGCAGGCTTACGGCGACATCAATGACTTTAATATATACATGGGCAAAGCTCCCCCGGAGTTGCATCGGCGCAGATCAAAACAGTCTCCACTCAGCTGGTAATCCATGGCTTGTAAGTGATACTCAAATCCAATTTATTAAAAACACATTTGTTTTTCAAGCCCCCCAGATTCCTGATTAATTTCCAGCACCGTTGAGTTATTTAATGCTGTAGGTTTCATTGTCGGGTTTGATTTTCCACGGAACGCTTGATTGATAGAAGCTATTGTGAGCCTGGTCTTTCAGCACATTGTTCTTGTCAAATAACAATGCACATCTCATCGATGAAAAGTCAGTGTGCCTTTTATATATGGCAAAATAATCATGCAAGCTTTGGGACCATGTGCCGAGCATATGCACAAATGACTGAAGGAGTGGTAAATTACGCCAGGAAAGTTTAATATGGGAGAGGAGTTCCCGTGCCAGTTGAATAGCTAAATTCAGCTGGCGTAACATACCCCAGCAATCCATGACTCAGATGTTAATCAGTGGTAGATGCTCTTTTTATTTTTATGCTACTGCTCGACGTTACGAAATCAAGTGTCTTGTACCAAGAGCGTAAATCAATTTTTAAATTGAATTAGCCTTTTGTTTGGAGGGCACTTGGGATTTGTTTGGGTTTTGATGGATGCCCCCAGCAAGGCCTTTATATGTCACAGGTGGTAGAGGTGAAATAAAAACTCTGCCTGGTGTTATGGTTCATCCTTCTGCCAGACATTAGATTGCACCTCGTACAAAACCAGCCTGTGCCCCTCAGAGAGCCAAATCTCCCCTCTGTGCTCTCTCCACTGCTCAGAGGTGTTGCAAGTGAAGGGAGTGCAAATTGCATCTTACGGGAGCGGTGAGACCTTCAAGCATGAAAACCAGAACTGACAGTGTCTCTGTGCTTCTGTCAAAGTAACCTCGCAACTCCATGGGCTGTGACACTGATTTAACTCATCAAACTGCAGATATAAAGGTCAGACAAGTTGGAAGTGGAGCTGTAGTCCAGAGGAAGAGGTTTCTCTCATACAGAATAATGATGTTTTTAATAGTAGAGGAAGTAACCTATGAATATCAATAGGCATCTTCTCTGGTCTTCCAGCTAATGATGTTGTATGAGCTACAAACTTAAATATTTTCCTTTTCATCTCTTGTTAAGGATAAACACAGACATGTTTTTCAAAAGTTGTAAATTTTACACCTATAAAAACAGAAAACATGTCCCTGGAGGTGTTCAAGGCCAGGTTGGATGGGACCCTGGGCAACCTTGTGTAGCTCCAGGCCTGGAGATTGGTGTCCCTGCCTGTGGCAGGGGGGTTGGAGGTCTATGATCCTTGGGGTCCCTTCCAACCCAGACCAGTCTATGATTCTATGATCATAACCACCAACACTGTCAGGGTAGTCCTACAACAGGTACAGGATCCATTTCCTTTGTCCTCAGCCAAGTCTATTGCCCCACTATAAAGATACATAAAAGGATTATTTCTGTTTTCAGATCAAACTCTGGAGATGCTCATCCAACACTCAATATTCTTGTCAAGAACAATGGATTCACACAAATAGAGATTAAAACAGTTTTCCATCCTCACTCATGTTGGCTCACCTTTACCTCCTGCCTTTGTACCTGCTCATGCACCTTTTGAGGATGCTCTAGGAAACAAAAATTGAGAGTCCTAAAAAGAAATCCTAGCTTTTTTATAAGAGCCTTGTCTCCATCAGTCTTCTCCTTTTACCATCTTATCTCTAGCAAGCAAACTTTCCTCCCTTGAGGCAATGACAGGAAGCCTTCTGAGAGCTTCTGAAGGAGCTTCTGAGAGCAGTTAGCACTTAAAAATTCAGTTCTTCAGTACTGAGCAGTATCAGCTTAGTGTACAGTGAACTACAGTCATGAACCCCAAGACCCTTTCTAAAAGCAACTGCATGGAGCTGCCACCAGAGGAAATGTGATTTAGTTGAGGACAAGGAAGCTGAGAGATCTACTAATATTGATTTAACAGAAAACTGGGAACAGAAGGAGAGGGCTAAGAAGGAATCTTTCCTTAAATGTGGTATGTTTAGCCCTTAGCCTTTTATTAGTGGGTTTTACTGTATTCCATGTCCTCTCTCTGCTTATCTGTCTTAGGCTGAAGGCTTCTCATGGCAGAGACAGCTTTGTTTGCCATGTTTTGTCAGAACACCCACAACCAGTTATAGGCAAATAGGCAGTAATGGTCTCATGGGATGGTTTTGCCAAAGTCTCCTTGCCTGTTACCATCAGGTAACAACAGAGATGAACAATTTGTAGATGCTAATAAATGTGTTTAAGACATTTAGGCACTCTTCATCTTCAAAGGACCTAAAGGTTTTTCTCCCTATAATCCCATGTGATCAAATGTAGGATGGACAACAGATTAGAAGGTGGAGGATGGGAATTAAATTCTTTACATTAGAATCTGGAAAGCTGCAGAAACCACAATATTAACTTTTTTCTGCCTTTTTCTGCACTTGTAGCGGGATATCTCTGGAGCATCCTTTGCAGGACCAGGGACTTTGCAAGACCACACAACAACTTTGCATACAGAAACAGCACAAAAGACAAGAGCAAAGGCGCAAGGACCAGTCTACCTTGTACTTGAACAGAGCCAAATCATCACAATGGATTGGCAGTTGTGTGCTGGGAGAGGGGCTGGGTAAGCTGTTCTGAAATTAAAGCAGATGAAAACACCCAGAGTGAGTTGTGGTGGCAAGTGAGATGGGGTAATGACTGGTTCAGATTGGTGGAAAGAGGAATTTGTGATCAAAATTGTGTTTCTTAGAGAAACTATTTCCTTAGTCTCTGTGTTTGGAGCAAGTGTGGAGATCTTGTTCATCTTCGATCTAAATCATCATCCTTACACCACAGCATGTCCACTTCTTAGAGACTTTTAAATGTTTGGTTTCATTCCCACGAACGGATCTACCTCAGCTTGACTTTTGGAAGTTCTTACTTTCTGACCTCCATGATGAAACTTTCTTGGCTGATCAATCTGTCCACAGATGACCAAAAAAAATCTATTACCATCACTGTGGTCAGCCAAGAGAGGCATGTGCTTCTGGAGCTGAAAAGCAGAGTTCACTTCCCTACTATTTGGGTATGTGAGGGATTTACTGCATCTCTTTGCAGTAATGGGTTTGTTAGCAGGATTCTGAGTCAGAATAAGAAAAAAGGCTGGAGCAACTCACTACTTGTGG
Organism: Gallinula chloropus; assembly: GCF_964237585.1. Lineage (NCBI taxonomy): Eukaryota > Metazoa > Chordata > Aves > Gruiformes > Rallidae > Gallinula > Gallinula chloropus. The sequence goes on along the minus strand of NC_140085.1, from coordinate 2,608,832 downwards.
AACAAAATGGTTTAAACCTCATCAGCTAAAACTCAGCCTCCTTGACTCGGGGCTTAGCTCCTGCGTGCAGATTCTGAACTTTCCCTTATGAATCACCCCCTTTCCACAGCTGCTTTAAGCTTTGACATAAAGTTGTATAAATCTCCTGCTAAAGTCTGTGATTTTCCCAGTGCTGGTAAAGGAAGAACATTAATTACCTGAAATTGTCTCTGCTCCACTGAGGCACAGCATTTGCCTACAGCATAGCTGATTTGCTGGTATGAAAGCGATTCCAGCAGATGCCATCCTTTCCTCTTTACCATTCCCCAAGTTTCTTAAAAATTTCCCACCCCCTGCACCCCTCAGCATAAACCCCCAGAACTTTTAGATTAATCAAGATAGAAATTGCACTCCTCAAAGAGAGAAATTTCTCCCCATCTCAAAAACAAAATCCACCCTTGCTACCGCGCTGCAGCTCAGCGCCGAGGCTTCAACAGGCGTGCAATGAACTAAGACCCAACAGATTGGCTCCTTTTAAACTGAGACACAGCAATGCATCAAACATGCAAATCTGGTCTGGTGCTGCAGCTCCTTTCTAGGATATTTGCCCAAGGGAGCTGAACAGCTGCCTGCCAGAGCCTTTGATAGTTTTAGCACAGAAAATCTATTATTCATACACACACGCGCGCTGAACCAAGGATTAATTTAGCTTCAAAGTTGTGCAAGGATATTCCAATAGTATTCTAAACAAGAGAGGAAACACCAGCTGAAGGAATAAGGTATGATTCAGGTCAGCTTTGGAGAGAAGCAAAGCTTTCTACCAGGTGTCACTTCCCATTGGATTACCAACTTTCTGAGATGCTGTCGTGAGTGTGTTGGTTTGTTATCAGCACCACGGAGTGAGATGGAGACCTGCCTTCTCCTTCCAACCCTCCATTCATACGTCTCCTCCTGTGATCCTTAAACCTCTTACATGTTTTCCCACCCAAGAAGCCTTCAGAAGTGCCTCAGTCCCATAGAAGAAAACACATTTTCACACCAACACAACTGTAGTGTGTCCATCCTGACACAGTTCAGGTGCAGAGTTTGTGTCTGGAGGTAATAGAGACTTTTTCACATGGCATGGCTGGTCTACTTGAGTATCTTGAGCATCAAAAGATCTCCCATCTATTCACACTAGTCACTTATAGTATTGTGTTTTATATATATATTATATAGTTTTATATTATTTTGTGTCCATCTTACAGACACCAGCAAAACAGAAGAAACCACAGAATCACAGAACGGTTGAGGTTGGAAAGGACCTCTGAAAGTCACCCGGTCCAACCACTGTATCTGAAGTCATGAAGTGTTATTGGAAGCCTTTGCCTAAGCAGATCATTACATCCCTGTGTCCTTAGTCACACTAATACGAGGGCCCCAGAGGGTTGCATAACATTGATTTTATAACAAGTGACTTCTTAATGATGAATTATGAGAACAAAATGGAGGTTGTTCACATCATCCGATCTCATGGCTCCCTAAGGAATGTCCCTGCTTTCTTATGTCCCCTAACTCTTGCTCTCCATCCTTTTTCTTCCTGGAATTCACTTAGTGTGCTTCCCATCACACAGCTTCCCTTATGTCCCCTGGCTGTCTTCTCTGTTCAAGTGGAGGGAGGTGTGGAGTACAGAGGTGGGAAAAATGCGTGATGGGATGTGAGAGAAGAAGGGTATGTGAGACAGGGAGACTTGTAGTACTATCTGAAAGGGTTTCTTCTCAGAGGGAGCTGGGAAGCCAAATGAGAAGGTTGGTGAAGCAGAACTACCTCCTGGTGAAAATCATGCTTGATTTGAGCACCATGAATTGTTCAGCTGTTAACAGAGGGTTAAAACAGTGATGAGATCAAACGGCCACTACTGCTATCATGTTGATGTCCTCAAATATATCTTGCAATTAATCAGTGTTCACAGCATGCTTCAGGGCTGAAGAAGTTGCTTTGGGTGTGTAGCACTTCAGGAGACTATGAGACCCTTGTAGAACAAACGACAACAAATTTAAATAAAAGCCTGTGTGGGGACATCTAGTCTTGGGTCCGTCTTAAACAGGACCAATGAGGCTGGTACCTTTCTCTAAAAGATTTTTGACTTTCTGATGCATCCCTTTTTAATTCATCAATAAAACCCTATTTATTTGATCATCTGAATTTCTCTGAAATCCTGATTTCCCCAGAGCATCTTGCTAAGAGTGCAAAACTAAAGGAAAAAAAAAAGAAAGGAAGGAGAAAGCACTAGTTCTTTTCTTTTTAATGAGTTCATCTGCTAGCGTTCAACTCACAGATTTGCTATTAATGTTAAATTAGCGGGTTAAATTAGCTAATTATGTAAAATGTGTACAACAATCTCCATTTGGGACAACTGGCAAAGAAGGGCTACTCAGCTAAACTGGTGAAAAAAATACTTTTTAGACCAAATAAATTAGAAACACTGGAAACATTAAAGTCAATTGGACAGTGGCCTCTGTCCAATATCCTGAGGAATGAAATGGCCAATGTGTTTTCAAGGGTGTTGCATTAATATGCTATAGATTTTTACATTTTTAACATGCATAGCTATAGATTGTCTGTATGTTTGCAATTACTTTATACATTGAAGTAAATGGGAGAGTCCCTGTGAGCCTGGTGCTATGGGGCACTCAGAACCTCTGGATTCTCTTCCTGGCTTTGCCAGAACCCTGTGACCTGACCTTGGGAAAGTTGTTGTGGTGTTGTGTCCTTCTTCTCCCTCAGGATTATTTTCCATTGGGATTATCAGGTGTTCAGGACTGGACACACATCTCTGTTTTCAGGGACATCAGTGTCGCACAGCATGATAATACCTTTCCTTTGTGCAAGGAAAGCTCCAGTGCCAGGAGACCTGCATTGGTTTAGCAGGGACAACTGACAACCCTAATCATCTCTGCAGAGAACAGTTATTAAAACATAAGTTAGCCTCACCTGTCTACACAATGGCCTTTAGGTAGCTGTATCCTATCCAGCAGCATAAATATCTATATCATACCCAAATGCACTGCTAGTAGAACAGGAGGCTGGAGCACCTCTCCTGTGAAGAAAGGCTGAGAGAGTTGGGCTTGTTCAGCCTGAAGAAGGGGGGCCAAGAACTTGTGACTCTGTAGAGGACCAGGCTGGAGCAGTCTGGACCTGAGAGACATTCTGTGATTTATGACTGCACCCCATAGCAGTGACCCACACTGGGGCAGCTGAGGAAGAGATGAAGCCCCATGGGAAAGGACTCACATTGGAGAAGTTCATGGAGGACTGCGTGCCATGGGTGGGACCCAACCATGCATCAGGGGAAGGGTGTGAGGAATGCCTCCCCCCACCCTCAGCTAAGAAGGAAAACAACTGGTGAGGAACTGACTGAAACCCCCATTCCCCAATCCCTGCCCCTCCCCGTGCCACAATGGGGGGAAGAGGGGAGCGAAATCCTGACTAAACCGAAGTCTGTAAGAAGGGAGGGGTGGAGGGAGGTGCTTTAAGCTCTGGCTGCACTTCTCATCACCCAACTGTTGTCACTGGGGGTGCAGGGCAGGGTCATCAACTAGAGTTTTCTGTCCTTTGTTCTGTGTTGAGTCTGTTCTGCCCGTGACACTGATTGCAGAATGATCTCTCCCTGTCCTTATCTCCACTCCTGAGCCTCTCAATAGATATCTTCTCTCCTGTCCAGCTGAAAAGGGGAGTGATAGAGCAACTTTGCTGGGCGTCTGGCCTCCAGCCAGGGTTCAACCACCACAGTGTCCCTGCCCATGGTAGAGGTGCTCAAACCAGATGATCTTTGTGGTCTCTTCCAAAACATTCTTTGATTCTGTTATACAAACAATAGTATATTCTGGGCACCCACATATTTTACTGATATCTTGTAATTTTGGAGTGATTCACTAGAAGCTCACATCTTCAAAAAATGTGAACAGACGTGAGTATGATGTGTATGGGGGAAATGGGTCTCCTCCAGCTAGAAGGTTCCCTCTGAAGTGGGCAAAAAGTATTGACAGTGTGGCAGCAAGGGGCTTTTAGCTTATGCAAGCGTAGCCAAATGCAAGTCGATGTAGTTCCTGGAGTTAACACGCTGATGGAAATGACTCACTGCATCCCTCTGTGTCTTTTGCATTCAGGATTGCTGCAGAACTTTTTTTGACTGGCATTTGTTGACATTTTAGCATAAATTTACACTTTTTCAAGCCTGTGAAAGCCAGCAAATCTCATTAAAAAACGATATCGATACACCGTTGTGCCACCTTGCTCAAGATGCAAATTCAGTTTCTCCTTGTTGCTGTACCCTGTTGAGCAAACATATGTCATGGCCTTTGAATATGAAACTGGCAGATGTCTAATTGACCTGAATAAATTTCCAGCATATACCAGAATGGGTCAATAGCAGGTCTTAGACTCCCCCACTAAATTTTAATCAAAATTAATGAGATTAACAAGTGAATTCAGAGATGAGTTATGTGAAGCAGAAAATGCTGGGAATCTCTACATCTAGATCTGCATCTAGAACCACAGGCAATTAATTCAAACACAATTTTATCTTCCTGGAGCTCCAGAGAACTTTGCTGGCTGTGTGGCAGGGAAGAGTTTCAATAAGAACCATTGAAGAAGTAGTCCAGGTGGATGCCATCCTGGCAAAAAGCATGGAAGATTTCTCTCTCTGAAGGGAATGTTCCAAGTTAGGAAGAAGGTTCTGGGGATAAACCTGTCATGAAATGAAACTTCATCAAATATCTGAGCCAGAAAGCCACTGAACCCTGAGCTGTCTGCACTTGGAGGAGAGCCAGAACCAGACATAACCCAAATGATGTCATCAGACTTGGGCTTCTTGCAGCTACCTCCCAGCATGATGGAATGTGCCTTCCCAGCTCAGAACCTTTGAATGCTGATGCAGCTGGAATATATATTAAAACATTTCTAAAAGAATCCATGTAGTGTCAGGAAGCAGTAGAAAAACCTCTGATGCCATCATGCAAGGGAGGAATTGGATCCCCTGTATGAGTGGAGAAGATGGGTGAAGGCAATTTTTTTTCAGTGGCATCCTCAGGAATCAGACAAAGGAGGACTGTGCAGTGCATTTATTCTTTACACTTTTAGGTGCTGGCACCAACAGCCCCCATCGCAGTCCTGGTGGACTGATGTGATGCACACCCCTCAGCTATCAGCAATATGTGTTAGGCAGTGAAACCTTGTGGGTGCCTCAGTCTACTCAGTATGAAGGTTCATCAGAGATGGATGGCATGATTGTCATTAATGCAACCATCAGCTCATCTACAAAATGTTTGTAGCAAGAGCATAATACAGGAATATAAGAAATTCTGTGTGGGCTGGGGGCATCACACCATCTTTCACCACCTCCCTCCACTTCCACCCATCAGCTATAGATAATTCAGCCAAGACCAATGCCTCTTCTTATTACAGCAACACCTTCTTGTGCCAGCACCATTGTGCAAATCACTGTACAAACTCAGAACATGTTTGCTACTTGCCCTGAAGAGTTTACAGTCTCCATCAGTAACTCAAGGGACAAGTCTGGACTTTCTGAAGGGGCAATGCTTCTCTTGTCCCAGCCCACTCCTAACACCTTGGATCTGACTCTAGATATAGCTGATGGGGGCTGTAAGGAAATAGTAAATGAGCTGATCACGTTCAGCATAACTTTCATGTATGGATCTAACAAAAATAGAAGTTTCCACTCAATGTTTCTAGCTGCCAACAGTATCTTTTTGTTGTTGTTTTTGTAATCAAGCTGAAAGACCTAAAGGAGTAGTAAGAGGTTTTATTACTTTCAGTGCAGACAATTACAGACAAGGGCCTGCTCATATGGAACTTTAAGTACTGTTTAAATACACAACTAAGTGCCAAATCGGTCATAACTAAGAAACCGTGGAACCTCTGAATGCAGAGATGAGTTATGTGATTTTATTGTTTGGGTAGGTACTCTGAAAATTTAAGATTTCAATTAGAGGTTTGCACTGTGTTTAAAAAAAATGCTGCTTTTGGACCTTCACTTTCCAAGGAACTCATCCAATCATATTAGGCAATGTGGTTTTACAGGGGATAAAATATTGCAGAGAGAGAGAGCATGAGAGACAGGAGCAAACATTTATTACATTCTTTTCACCCTGATGGACATCAGGCATGTCCATCTTTCTGTTTGACCAGACCTCATTAGTGGAACATGAATTCTATCCCACAGAAAGTTAGACTGGTTTGTGGTCAAGGGAGCTAGATTGTTTTCTTTGCTCTTTCAATAATGGCATGGAAGAACAACTCATCAATCCAAGAGAGTTATGGAGTGGTTGGGCAGTACAGCTTCACAGCAAGAGACAAGTCCAGTTCCAAAGAAGTAAGCAGATTATTCAGGCAAAAGTAAGTAAGGGTGAAGAAACAAATGCACGGGGCAATGCAGGTTCTTCAGAGTCTATAAGGCATCAGTACCCAAGTAAGGAAGATGATCCAGGAGTCCTGCCCTTGGGGCACAACATGGGATGGATCCCAGGAAGCAGGGGATGTCTGGACAAACTCCTCAGCTGAACTCAGAGTACTCTGCATAAAGGGGGAGATTTTGCCAAATTTCATCAGGTTTGAGTGAAGATAAATTTGCCATTTCATAAGTTTTTCTTTCTGTTGCAGGATCTTACGATTTAAGCAAGCGAATGCACAGCAAAATGAAATGCCCTTTGAGCCTGCTGGGAAAATTTGCATCAGCTTTTGACCACAAAGCCTAGCAGGTTCCATGTGAGCTTTGAATGTGCCTTTGGGAAATTTAATCAGATCCTTTTTGTCATAGCTTCCAAAGCAGAAAGAAAACTTGGGTGACTGACAGAAATCTGCCAGGTTTGAACAGAGAAGCCAGGAGCTGGGAGAAGGTAAAGCATATATATATATGTATAGGTGTTTTCTGTTTCCTGCATTATTGCTGCATTAGATGTGCCAATCTGACACAGTAACTGAGAATGCAGAGAGAGAGTGTATTCAGATTTAGCAAAGCCCATTACATTTACAAAGGCTCAGGAGAGATGTCCCAGCAAGACAGTGATGTAATAACTACAAGAAAATGTATTTTCAAAAAGATAGGCCCTTAGCTAAACTGTATGCACCAGGGGATCTCTCTGCAGAAAGCTTCAGTTATTACTTTCTTAAAATCCTTATTACATTTCCAGCTCTATAAAAACTGAGTAATTACTGTCTTCAATTACCTCTTGGCGCCGACTCGATTAATGTCCTCTACGCCGATTGCTTTTTGAACTGTTGGAAAGAAAAGATGATCTGGGTCAACTCTATAAATGGTCTTTTCAGTGTCTTGTTAGCTTAAAAGTAGGGACTCGTGTTTTCAGGGAAGGGTCATCGCTTGATTGCTCTGAGAAGGTGCAATGGATGGACTGTGGGGAGCCAGACTTCCAATATGGGGATCCAAAACTGAGGTGACGTCAATGGATCAGCCATTTGAGGTGGTTTGTTCTCTCTCTTTCCCTGCAAACACCCTTGCTCTAAACCCCTGAGATCTAGGCTGGAGAGATGGCACTAAGTGGAAGGATCAATGGTTGTCTATACTGGCTTTAATAATTAAAGCTATTGAGCCATTATGTCTTGGATCAACAAACACGGCCAACAGGTCAGCCATCCTGGCCTTGTAAATTGATTATTTTTCTACAGACAATATTAGGGTCAGAGGGCTTGACTGACCTGCTCTCCCATGTCTTGGTATACACAACCACTGATTGGGACCATCTGGCCACAATTTGGCTCAAGCCATTCATTATTCTCAGCAAGAAAACACTTCTCTAGCAGAAGTGAGCAGTGTATTGGTACTGAACTTCCCTCTTCCTTGAGCAGGACCCTGTATCATGGAATGGGTCAGCAAAGAGGAATTGCTGCTGGCAGAGCTGTCCACTACGTTTGTATTCTTGAATTCCATCTTCTGACTTCATTCTGGGACTTGTGTACTGTGAATAGTGAGACAATTGTTCAATGCACTCATTTCCTGGTAGAGCATCCACTGCTGATACTGACTCTGTGAGGCAAACTCAGGAATTTATTGAACTGCCATGGAATGATCTGGAAAGGGATGGAAAGAAGGTGGGAAGGGACCACAGCCACTTAACCAGTGTATCACATGTTCCAAAATGACTCTGTCCAGTCAAGTCTCACTCTGCAGCTTCACCTCCTGCCCCATGGAGTCCATTTCCTGGCCCTGTTGCCATTTGACCAGTCACTGGAAGGACAGATGAGCTAAGCCCATAAAACAGCAAAGGATTAGGGCTCCTGGTGGTCTGCTGGCTCCATCCCTCAACACAGCAGGGAGTGATCCATGAGTCCAGTTTGAGTCTTTCCCTGACATTGCAATCTTCCTTCTTCCTTGTAAAATCAGGCAAGGAATTATCTTACCTCCTTGACCCAGGCTTTCCTGCAGGCCTGTCTCTTCTCCAGAGGTTTCCACACTGCTGGCCACATGCTGCAGCTCCAAGGTCTCATATGGGCCAGTCCATCCCCCATTGCAGCTACACAAGATGCCTCCTCATAAGCACCCCACTGCTTTCTGCCAGCTGATATTTGGAGTCATCTGGGTCAAGATCTTCCAGAAACCAAGTTCCCAGCCTCTTGTTTTAACCTATAGAGCCAATCACCACGAGCACTAATTGAGTGTGTGGGATACTGTGTGCTCTCTCTCAGTCAGGGTTTGCGACTGGTATGGAGCATCACACCCCTAGATAGCTATTAAAAACTCTCAAAGGCATATCTACACGGTCTACAGCACTCTCTGATTGCAGCATAAATGTTTCCATTATAAAAAAGGCTTTGGATGCATATTCCAAAAACCTGTCTCCTCTCCCCAACTGTTTCCATGTGGCAGGAGAAGGTTAGCCTACAAAGAGTTTTACAGTCCCCAAAGATTAATGTTGGTTTGTAATCCCAAATCCTGATATGAGTTGCCAAAGGTCTTCTTTGCGTAAAGGATTTTCAGGCAGAGACAATCTGAAATTCAGGCCTTGAGGCACAATAAAACAATCCCCAGCAGAATATTATTCCGTGCTTGGGTTTCACTGTATTATTTCACCTGTCCATATTTAGATAGTTGAGTCTTGGTGTTTAACTCAAAGCTCCCTCGTGCACTGGCAGTGTTCTCATTCTTTCATCAGGCCCCCAGTGCTACTTTCCTAATCAAGGATTTCTTCATCCCTCATTCTTGGCCTGAATTTTCTTTCTTTTCCTTTGACACCTGCATGAGTTTGGAGCACTGGAATTTTATGTGCAGGGCTACAAAGATGATTAAAGGACTGGAGCATCTCCCCTATGAGGAAAGGCTGAGTGACCTGGGGCAGTTCAGCCTGGAGAAAAAAAGACTGAGAGGGGATCTGATCAATGTTTATAAATATCATCTCAAGTGTGGGACACAGGGGAAAATGGCCAGCCTCTTTTGAATGGTCTGTGGGGACAGGACAAGGGGCAATGGCTTCAAGTTGGAGCACAGGAAGTTCCACACCAATACACAGAAGAACTTTTTCCCAGTGAGGGTCAGGGAGCCCTGGGACAGGCTGCCCAGGGGGGTGTGGAGTCTCCTTCTCTGGAGATATTCAAGCCCCATCTGGACACCAACCTGTGTAACCTGTCCTAGGGACCCTGCTTTGGCAGGGGTGTTGGACCCAATGAGCTCTGGAGATCCCTTCCAACCCCTATGATTCTGTGACTCTGAGATCTTGATTTCTGTGTTAATTTGTTTTGCTCACTTTGATACCATACCCTGGTGAAAGTACATGCTACTATCTTTCTGCTCTCCCACTTAACACAGGCAAGGTAGGATCTTCACTATGAGGGATGTCAAGCTGGTGTATTTTACTGTAGAAAAGAAAAGGTGGTGGTTTTGTGCTTGCTTTGTTTTTTTCCCCCCCAAACCCCAACTGATTTAAATATTAGGGAGCTATTGCAAAGGAAAAGATCAGGTGTATAAGAAGGCATGCTCATGTCCTTTCCCTGTTGTTCTTTAATAATGTGGATAGCACAAGTCCCTTCTTGAACCCTGACATCTTCATTGCTGCTGTGTGCAGCCCAGGCAAAGACTTCTGGATTAGCTTTCAGTGACTTATCTCAGCTGCTGATGGCAGCCCAGCCCAAAGTAGCTCAGTCTAAGCTACTGCCCTCAGCATTCAATCAGCTTCTTGGGTGGGTTTTGCAATTCAAAGAACTTCAGCCTGGCACTGTAGAAAACATCTTCCACTCTCCTGAGCCCTTGCAGACATCACTGTGGGGTTGGATGTTCCCCAGGAGGCAAAGGGTTTGAAGTACCCCTCAGTACAGGGATGAGCACTCCAACTGCTGTGTTACCACACATCTTCCACTTTGACAGGCCAGTTCTTCCTTCAACAGGAGTTTGGACAGTCAGAAGACAATGCATGGTCATCTAGGTCTGCATTGGGTGGGTAAAAGGTACCTTAACATCACGGTTTTTTAAGTGGAAAAAAAAATTGCTTCATTCTGAGTGAGAACAGGGGCAGTGAAAAGCTCTGTTGGGGTAAGGATGCTTCTGAATTGCAAAATGAAAACTTCATGTATCAAGGTTTAGTTACTGGTGAAAATGTAAGCGCTTAGAGAGCCTCGGGCATTTTGATGAAGAGAATTCTGCTGCATCCCCAAGGTCCACCTTCATGCCTGATGTCACACAGGGAAACCATATAAAGGAGAGAGCTTGACCTTTAAAGAGACTTCATGTGTGTGCCAGCCTCCCTGCTCCCTACTGCCAGCCTGGTGATCCTTGGTGGCTCCAGACTGGTTTCTGTATTCACTGCTTTTTCTCCACTTAGGGAGAGCTGAGTGTCTGGGAGGAGCATGAAAACACAAAGAAAATGTGAAGTCAAACAAAAGAAAAAAACCTCTGGATTTTCTTTTCATTCTGCAGCATGCTGATTTATATTTCAAGCTGTGGTGGGTATAAATTGCTCATAGATCTCCTAGCCCCTTCTTACCTCCGTGTTGTCTTTGTAAGGAGTGAAGGCAGAAATACACTGAGGAATCTGTCTACCCCCATGGCTTTTCCTGCCATCACATCCCAGTGACTTTTGAACCCACTGAGCTAAAACCACTTCAGACAAATGGCTTCTTACTGAAAAGGCGGCAGCAGTTTTCCAAAGGTTCCAAAATTTACTGAGCTTGTAATGACTGCAGCCAGTCACTGAGACTGTGATTGAGCGATCACGATGTTCATAACCCAAGGCTACGCACATATTGCTTTTTCCCTTGGAAAAATGAAAGTGAGTGTGTGTTATATCTTCTCTGGTTCCTGTTTACCTCGGTGAGAAAAGCACACCAACAAAGCCTGTTCACTGTTCTGCACTTTTAAACTCTTAGCATATGCCCAAATCCACGGCTGACTTGGTTAAGCCCCTGTGTGCCCACGTGCATGGTTTTGGTGGGGCCAGTCTGCTCCCATGGGAATGGTGTCCCATGGTGACTCATGGGCTCATCTTGTTACTAATAAGAAGAATTTCAGAAAAGCACAAATCTAGCATGGATATTTGTTCTCATCATCCTGCTTCTCAGTGAGATGTGCAGGTTCTGGACATGTGGCTAAAGCTCAGAGAGATTCACAGACACATGCATTGGTTATGAGATGCAAAGTGTTTGCCTCCTGCATCCTGCTGCTCCAAAGCCACATTTATGTTTCATGCAGTTGTAGCAAAAGCCCCAATTTTCTGTGACTATCTATGACACCAGAAAACGTTGCTGGGGAAGTGGTATATAGAGTATGAAGACCTTGTAATTTAGCCTGCAATGTTCTTCACATCAGAGAGCCTCGGATAACACAGTTGCATGAATGAGTCGCAGGCACAGGGACAGAAGAAGGTTGAGGTCTGGAGATACTCTGTCATAGTAAGATCAAGTGGCTGAAGGCTTGGGCAAGAGAAATTGAAACAAATCAAATGGGACACAATTTTAGTAGGAATCACAGAATCGTAGGGGTTGGAAGGGACCTCAAGAGACCATCAGGTCCAACCCCCCTGCCAAAGCAGGCTCCCTAGGACAGGTCACACAGGTAGGTATCAAGACATATCTGGAATATCTCCAGAGAAGGAGACTCCACACCCCCATGGGCAGCCTGTCCCAGGGCTCCCTCACCCTCACTGGGAAGAAGTTCTTCCCCAGATTGGTGAGGAACTCCCTGTGCTCCAACTTGAAGCCATCACCCCTTGTCCTGTCCCCACAGACACAGAGAAGAGGCTGGCTAGGAAGGACAAACTTTGGTTGGAACAGGTTATGGTGGGTTATGGGACTGGGTGAGTAGCCCACTAGCAGGGCTTTCTGCATGGTAGGTTTCTGCAGGACTCACTGAATGAAGTCCCCTGGCCTAAGTTACTCAAGGAGTTAGACTAAGTCATCATTGTGTTCACCTCTCACCTTAAGAGCAATGAACCCAATGTAAATTCCACAACTTACATTTCAACCTTCACTGAGGTGTGTTTTATTATCCTACTTAATTATGCTACATAAATCTCTGCTATGCTAAGGTTAAAGTGTGGCCTCTGCCCTGATGAGTTTATAATTTAAACAGATGAGACACTTGAGTTTAAGAAGGTAAAGGATGTAACACAGACACCAGCGGCGCGATGATTTGTAAATTTGTGCCATTAGAATTTTTGAAATATCAATGGTGTTTAGTGGAAAGGATTAATATAAAAGTGAAGGAAGAGAGGACACAATGGAAAGGCAGCAGATGAATGGGGGAAGAATCGGGAATGGAGGGTAGTAGTGATGAAGGACAGCAAAAGAAACAGCTGAACGATCTTCAGGACCTGAATGGTTGTCTTCAGCACTTGTTGTGACATATCTATTAGCTTGTGACAGATATCTATTTGTTGGGCTGACCTAATTTTTCACCCCATCCCTGGAGCTGGAAACTCATCGAAATGTTTTTCTTCTCCAAACTCACAATGTTCATAGAAAAAAACGCTATCATGTGGATGGTAGGACTTGCCTCTCCTGAAGGGGATTTTTTAAAAACCATCACCAGTCACACCAATGCCATTTTAAAGGACCTTTTTTAGTTAATTTTATTGTGTTACATTTTATTTTATAGATGTACAGTAGATTAGACTTCATTTTCTTGCTGAGTGTTAAGTACCTCTCCAGGTTTTAAATGGGAATTGCAGAACCTTTGCTGAGTTGTTTGGAAATTAGTTACACCACCATTTCTAGGAACTTTTCAAGTGCACTTCACAGCTTAAATTCCTGCAACATCATAAAGCAAATCTCCAAGAGACACATTCTTCTTGTGTTTCAAAGGCCACCTGGACCCCGCTTTCTTAAGGTTATTACAGTGGACTGTCTCTTTGCCACTGACATCCCTTAATCCCCTGTCAGGTCTTTTGGTGACTGCAAAATCATTGGCCAAACACTACAAGATGTAGAGCTCTCCCATCCTAAGGTGTCTGTCTCAAAACCCTGCACTAGTGGTGATGGAGTTGAGGGGTTCATCTGCAAGTATCTGTCTTGCTGATTTTGTCCTTCTTGCTGACAATAACAGGAAAAATTAAAGACATCTATCTTCAGCCTTAGTCAGTGCCCACATAGCACTGCTGTACAATAAAGTTGATTTAAGTCTGCTCCTGTAGATTTGGTGCTTCAGTTAGCTCTTTATCACAATGCTTTCAAAGCTGCAGTGCCTGTAGCTCTCTGAGCATCCTCATATACCCACAAACACTTCACAACACCAAATACTTGGGAGTTACCATCACTGCCTTCTTGTAGATTGGTTACTATCAATTTCCAGTCTGAATTACCAGGCTGCTTCATGGGTATGTCCAGATATTGTAGATTTGCCCAGCCTAAGAGTCAAACCAGTGACCACTTCTTCAGGACTCATCTCACCCAACAAACTGGAATAATTCTGAGGTGATGGGTGATAACGTTTCTTAGTGAGGGGAAAGAAAAAAACAAGGCAGGGGGAGGCACAGCAACAGTGATCAGGATAGTAACACCAAAGGAGTTGGTTGACATTCTCAAAGGCAACTGGGAGAGAACACTGTTGAAGAACATAGCAGCAACACTTGATGGATATAGCTCTGTTGGTATCATGCACATTTGAAGCTCACTGCTGCTCTGGTATTGAGGTATTACACTGCAGAAAGCCTGCAGGGATTTTAATAAATAAACTCCACCAAAGAAACACTTTTCCTCACTGATTTGTCTTAATGAAAAGGACAAGAAGGTGCTGGTCAAAGAGTGGGGAGGCTCAGATTGCTGACACGCAGGACAGTGTTGTCAAAAGCCCTTTCAGAGGCACTGACACTCTGTCCTGTCCTTCAGCATGGCTGTCCTTCAAATATGTTTAACTGTAGACTGAATATAGATCAGAGAATCACAGAATCACAGAGTCACAAGGTTGGAAGAGACCTTTGAAGACCATCAAGTCCAACCATTCCCATCCTATGCTAAACCATATCCCTAAGTACCTCATCAACCCTTTTTTGAGCACATCCAGGGAAAGTGACTCAACCCCCTCCCTGGGCAGCCTGTTCCAGCCCCTGACAACTCTTTCAGTAAAAAATATTTTTCTGATATCCAATCTAAACCTGCCCTGGGGCAGCTTGAGCCCATTACCCCTTGTCCTATCTCCTGTCACCTGGCTGAACAGACCATCGCCCACCTCTCTACAACCTCCCTTCAGGTAGTTGTAGGTGGTGATAAGGTCTCCCCTCAGCCTCCTCTTCTCCAGGCTCAACACCCCCAGCTCCTTCAGCTGCTCCTCAGAGGATTTGCCCTCCAGCCCCTTCCCCAGCCTGGTTGCCCTTCTCTGGACATGTTCCAGGACGTCCATGTCCTTCTTATGGTAAGGAGCCCAGAACTGCACACAGTAGTCAAGGTGTGGCCTCACCAATGCTGAGTACAGGGGCACAAATTCATCATTCCAGCTTCTCCTCCTTCTTGGTAGCAAAATTTTGAGCTTGTAAGGTAAGTGGGGTTTGTTGCTGCATGCTTGATTTTAGTATCACTGGGTCACAGTTTCTCCTGTAAAATGGGAGTTTTGATATGTTTGCCAGCGATATATTTATTTTGTCAAAAGTGTTAGAGAAGTACAACAACTGTCATATTATCCTTCCCTTATATCACTTCATAGTAAATTACATTTGAGGCCAAAAGGACCGTTCAGCTGCTGAAACTTATGCCCCATTTTCTGCAAGGGAAGCCTTGAAATTGGATGTCTGATGTCTCATTTCAGAAGGATTGATACCACTGCTGCTTTTCTTGAAAATACAAGAGTGTGTTGCTGGTACCAGGAGTTTTACTTACTTCAGTTCAAGTTTTTGTTGTTTCTCTTGCCTGAAGCTGCCAGTTACACAAACCAGAAAATATCCAAAGCTGTATTCAGTAGGACAAAATACTTCTGTGAGCAATGGAATTTATGAATTCTTATCTCCAATGTATGTCATGCTTGGCTGCCTATGGTTTAATACGGTGGAGCTCTGATCTAAGGGTTTTTCCTGGGGTTGAGGCATCCATTACCTCTCCCTCCCATGTGAATTTGCTGAAACAGATGAGCCAAGTCGTTCCACCTCCCCCTCGGTGCCAGCAGGAAATCTGGAGTTTCTTTTCTATCCAGCCACCTCTTTTCCCCCAAACTGTAGGTACTTACTGGCTTGGATATCACCTGAGGCAAGTGTTGATGCCCAAAAAATCCACAAGTAATTACATGGAGACCGAAGGTCAGATAGATACAGGGAACTTAATGGAGCTGGGTTAAAATGAGAAGCCTGTGGATAGGATCTAAAAACTCCTTACAGAAGAGTTGGGGGTGGGGGGGTGGGGAAGCATAATTAAGCATGAGAGAGTGGGGATGTGAGTGGTGGTGTTTGTCTCTGACATACCTCAGGTTTTCCATGGCTCCAAATGAAGATAAGGCTTCAAAATTTTAAGTTCAACCAGCCAACACACAGCCTGCAGCTGTTCACCTGAACAAGAGATGGGCTAAGGATTTCAAGATATCTGAGGACAACTGGATGCTGGACATCAAATTGGAGGTTCGTCTTGGACATAAGATTGAAGACACCGTTGGCAAGTTACATTTAGGCTTCCTAAGCCCAAGGTTTGGTGTATCTACAATACCCAATAATGATGAAAGAAATTATATTCCTTCTATATGTATTGCCACTGCCAGAAAAGTCTCTGAACAAAGCCCTTACACAAAAGTATAGATGTGCTTTGCTGAGCAGGCTATGGAGTGTGTTCAAGCTCCTGGAAGGTGAATGCAGGCTCTGGGGCTCAAGCTTCACATGACTCAGTAACTGTGTTAAGGCGTAACTAGATTAGAAAGCTGCTTTACCACTTTGCTATTTACTGTTTCCCAGGGAATTAGATCAATTAACAAAATAAGCCATAATAACAGATTATTCCATGGGATCAATTACAGGGTTTCTTTTCCTTTTTCTGACATAAATCATTCTGGCCAGATCTGAATCAGGTCACCAAGTGCATGAACAAATTCATAGAATCACAGACTGGTCTGAGTTGGAAGGCACCCCAAGAATCATAGAGCTCCAACCCTCCTGCCACAGGCAGGGACACCAACCTCCAGGCCTGGATCTACACAAGGTTGCCCACGGCCCCATCCAACCTGGCCTTGAACACCCACAGGGATGGGGCATCCACCCCCTCTCTGGGCAGCCTGTTCCAGCCCCTCACCACTCTCTGTAAAAAACTTCTCCCTAATATCTAATTTAAACCTTCCTTCCATTAGTTTTAATCCATTCCCCCTTGTCCTGCCATTGTCAGGTTCAGTCTTGCCTCTCTGTTGTTATGGATTGCAAACTGTAAAAACACCATTCTCTTAGTAAAGATAAGTAAAATAAACGGGGGAAAATAAACCCCAATAATCTGGGGTGGGGCGGGGGGGGGGGGGATATGTTATATGGTTCACAGAAGAACAGCTCATCTTCTTTCACAGTATTTTACCTGCATATAAAGAAAAACACCTCACACTTCTGCTCTGATTTCCTTCAGGGATTGCATTACCATAGGTACCGTGGCTTTGACATTGGAAAGGCAGCAGTACTTTTCCACTTAGCTTAATCTTAGTTACTATTTTTTTTTCCCTTGCAGCCGCAGTACACAGTGCAACTTGGGAAATGTCAGGAGGCAAAAAACAATAAGAAGGCATTTGAATCATATCTCTGCCTTGATTCCCAGCATTACGCCAGGCAACTTCTTCTCCTGCCCCATGGGTTGCTTACTTCATATTCACAAGCTGAGACAGAAAGAATTGATGGCAGCTACGTGCTCGGAAGAGATAGCGACTGTTGTCATGCAGGAAAGTCAAGAAAACAACCTAAACCACCTTTAGTGCAGACTTATATAATGGTAAATAGGAATAACAAGGTCATCCAGACAAGTGACTCACCATGGGGGCCAAAGCCTGATGTTTTGGCAGACTTGAATTCAGTTCTTATTCAGGCAGATTGGTTAAGCCTGATAAAGCTTCATAAGAAAACCAGAATTAGGTCTATTGTAAGAAGTGGGGGTCTGGGACCTGATTCTTTGACCAGGGACCGATTTCAGTGTGATGCAGCTGATGTCAGGGTGACAAGCTCTGCAAGAACAGGTAATATATTTTATTAAACTGATATATGACAAATGAATTATGCTTGCTTTGTACAAGCAAAATTGCTCCTACAGTCTTAGATGGAAACTGTGGCCTTCACTCTGCTCCCATTTACACTGATGCAAGTCAAAGGTAATTTCATTTTAACTAATATAAACGCATTACAGACAAGGCAATTACACCTTTAAGATATTGGTGTGAGCTGAACCCTTTTCTCTGACATTTCTACTAATGTTGGAAATGAAATAACAAAATAAAATGTGGTATTTTTTAAAATGTTAAACCTATGGATGAGAGACCTGTTGTGCATCAGCACTGAGCAATGGTAAATCTCTTAGATTTAGGGATTCACAAGCAACACTTAGAAAATACCAGCGGATAAACTGCAGAAAGGCTTTGCAGGGAAAAATGTCTCAGGAAAGGGGGAAAGCAAAGCAATCCCTCAGTATCACATGTTTTATATGGGGAAAGGAGCTCTTTTGCCAGTGGAGTTTGTAAAGGTTTCCCAAAGGGAGTACACCATATTTGTGAAAGAACTGCTCTGCTGTGCCTACTCAGGCTTTGTTTTGGAAAAGCTCACTGCCACTATGGTGGTGGCAACTGGACCAGTGGATGAGAAAAAGCAGAGCACGTGCTCACCTCCACACCAAGCCCTTTCCTTTATGAAGGAGGGATCGGAGAAAGAGTGAAACCAAAACTGCTTCCCAGTTTTTTCTGGTTTTGGGGGATCCTTCATTGAGCCCCTCTAATATTTGCAGACAACTTGTGACATTGATTAATTCATCATCAAGAAAATGTTCTGGTCAGTTTGGACTTTATTTGATTTGAGTAGTCAAGGGACCAACCATTTTGCTAGATATACCTCACTATGTAAAATAAATGTGAAAAGGAATAGTACATTTCTGTTCCCTGATTTCCAATCCATCACTTTTCAAGTTGACACTCTTTCTTGCAAGCTGTGTAAGGGAAAAATGCTGTTCTCATAACCCTTCATCCTCATTGCATCGTATATTATTAATGAAGAAAGACCTCAGTGTTCATGGGCTGCATCAGCCTCTGCTACATTGGTTTTTTTCCTTTAGTTTAAAGAAAACATAAATTCACACTTACAGCTCTGTTTGGGGTGGGAGTGAAGGGAAAGGGCTTGTAAATGAAACAAGGCAGTGGTTTAGCAATTAGACCTCAGGATTGAAAGTCAGCAAGGTTACAGTTCTGGGGGAGATTTGCTGTTGTTTGTCCTGATGAAGTTCCTCCTAAATGAGGTGATTATTGTAGCTGTCAGGAATGAAAAGGTAGGACACATTGATTTCATCCCCACTGCAATCTCCAGGACACGCTGGTAGAGAGCAGTCAATATGAATTGCCAATTAACAAAAAAACAATATTGGCAAGTCGGCAGTTTGAGAAAAAACTCCCTCCAGCCAGTGCATAAAACTCCTGCCATTCAAATCACCATCCTTGAGCAAAGGCATTAGCAAACCTGCCCAGAAAATCAAGGAAGATGAGCTTTTTTGGTGTAGCTGAATGGCAAATTGTAGAGCTGAGAGCCTGCCTGCACAGGGGAAATGGAGCAGAACAGCTATACAGGAACATACTTCAAGTGCACACCCTATTTGGAGATAAAAATCACTTTACTTTGGAGTAATTATTCTGTTCTGAAAACACATTGGTTATTCAGGAATAAAGTATCTTTTCTTTCAGAATTAAAGTGCCAATGCTCTTATTCTGCCATTCTCTTAATGATAATAGATACATCCGTTGATAATAAAAAGAGATTCTACTGCAAAAGCTACTGTTGAAATCATTCCCTTGCCAATAAGCACTAGGAATGCCATGTTTCCAATTATATTTCAAATACAGTTCATGCAAATGGGTACTGTTGACTTACCTACAGATTTCAGCAATTTTCATGCAATTAAAAGCTTTAAGGTGCAGCTTTGGGCTGAAGAAACAACTCCAAAATAGCAGGCAAGAGTAGTGTCTTTGACATGATGGAGTGACCATGCTTTAGGAAGCACCCAGGAGCTATTAGTACCTGACTGTTACTGCTTTTGCTAAGGAATTCCTGGCCCTGCAGTAACAAACCTGGGTCTCTTTGAACACAAGCTCTCAAAGACTTGACTGGAGAGGTACCATTATTCCTCATCTGCACATGGGGAAAGTGAGGTTGCAGTTGTAAAATGACAAACAAAAAAGTGTTTGATGTTGCCCAGCAAGTCACTGAAAACACAGCAGCGGACACCTTTCCTTCTCTAAAGAAGACGACCCTGTGGCAGGAGATGGAGCATGTCAATGGTAAGGCAAGTCAGGCTACAAGCAAGTTGACCTTCAGCAAATGCATCCTGCCACTTTCCAGACAGTTTGTGAGCTGCCTCTGACTTGTCACCCCCCAGCTCTGCAAAAACAGCAGTTCAAACGCAAAACTCTGACTCATCAGGTTTACTTTCAGAGCTGACTTTAAAGATCACCTGGGCTGTTTCAGCTTAATTCACCTCACCATCTTCCAGGAGAAACCAGAAGGAAAACTCTCTTTTTAAACACAGTAACTTAAAGATGTTAAATGCTGTGACGCTCCAGCGTAGCAGCCATTCTTGCAAACAGAATCCCCTCGGGGCTGTGGCAGGCAGTTAGTATTTAGCATTAGCTAGCTTGTAGGACCCGTTACTCAAAGCAGCAAGTGCATTTTGTTCACTTTAAATCACAGAATCACAGAATTATCAAGGTTGGAAAAGACCTAAAAGATGATCTAGTCCAACCATTCACCTATTACTACTAGCTCCCACTAAACCATGTCCCTCAATACATCATCTAGTCTTTCCTTGAACACCCCCAGGGTCGGTGACTCCACCACCTCCCTGGGCAGTGCATTCCAGTGCCTGACTACCCTTTCAGAGAAGTAGTGCTTCCTAATGTCCAGCCTGAATCTCCCCTGGCGCAGCTTGATACCATTCCCTCTAGTTCTGTCGCTGTCTACACGGGAGAAGAGGCCGACCCCCAGCTCACTACAACCTCCCTTCAGGAAGTTATAGAGAGCTATAAGGTCTCCCCTGAGCCTCCTCTTCTCCAGGCTGAACAATCCCAAGGCTATAAAGGCTATAAACGTTTAAATCCTTTGCCTTTCTGTCCAGCAAAGGCCTGGGAGCAGTCAGGAGGTGTGAGGCGGCACGCCCAGGCTCTGCTCGGAAGGCTTTGGTGCCTCACGCTCCCACCCTGTTTTCTGAGGCTTCCAGAACAAATGAAGACTTTTGAGCGCAGCCCTCTTTGCTGATACATCTTGCCTTGATGTATCTAACTTAATCACTTTTATCCGCCTCTCGAAGGGCCGACTGTATCGTCGAAAGCGAGTTTCTACCACCCCCCGCCTGAGGCGGTACCAGGCCGGAGCCGCCGCCACAAGAACTACAACTCCCAGAGGGCGCCGCGGCGGAGCCACCTCTCGCTGCATCGCAGCTTGATTCCGTTCGCCCCGCCTTCCACGCCTTCTATTGGGTTATAAGCCATCAGTCGCCCGCCTCCTCTCTCCTGATTCGCTGCGCCGTGCCAGCGCGGGTGGCTGACCTGTGTTTCGGAAGGGGGCAAGATGGCGGCGGGCGAAGCGGCCGGGCGCTACCGGAGCACCATGAGCAAGAGCAAGGACCCCTCGGGGCTGCTTATCTCTGTCATCAGGTAGGGGCGGCGCGGCCCCGCTCCGCAGCCTCCCGTCCCGCCGGCAGGGCCGCTCCTGGGCGCTGCGTGGGCCCAGGGGGGCGGCCTAGGGTCTTGTGCGGGCCCTACAGTGCTGTGGGGACCTCCTCGGGCCGAGCTTCCAGAGCCTCGGGTCCTTCCAGGGCTCTGACAGGGGTGAGGAGGCCTCAGTGCTGGTGCAGGCCGTCCCCTGAGGGGGGTTTCCCCCTTCCTCTGCCCTGCCTGGCTCGCCTGTCCCTGTTCCCCTTACTTTGCCGTGTCCTGGGGTAGAGGAGCAAGCCCCACACCTGGCACTAGCTTAGTGGCTTACAGGGAGAGTCAAGGCTGCCTCTTGCTGCTGTTGAGTCCATGGTTTACCCCCATCCCCAAGCACCCAGCAGTGACTAAGATACAGCTAGTTGGACAAGTTGTAAGGGCCAAGTCTGGTGTGCAAACTCCCGTTCTGTTTCAGGATGCGGTAGTGGGAGGAGTAGTGCTTCTCCTGGGTCTGTCCTGTGGGGGTTTGTAAGAAAGCACTTGCATCTAGTCATGTTTAGGCTATTGATTTTTGTCTGTCCTTATTCCTGCGCCCTCCTCTGCTAGAGGATGATTCTGTGATATCCTTGGACCCAAGCAAGGACCTGCATTCACTTAATTGATTTCCTTCAGTGCCTTTTTCAACTGCTTGTAAATCTCTGCTGCTTATAACCAGGGGATTGGCAGCTGATTTCCTGCACTGAAGCTTTTTTAAGGGTTGGCCTTATGTGCACCTTCTAAAGAGTGTGTGAGCAGCAAGCAATCAAACTGGTATGATAGATACTGTGAGCTTTAATGAACTTTCAAACTTTGGTTCCTACTTCAATGTCTTTGCCAGAAACCAACTTCATTCTGTTACTTTGGAGAAGTTATTGTAACAAAGTTCTGTATTTAGGACACGTCATGACCTTGATTCTTTTTTTTTAAGTCCTCTGTGAATGATAATGTTTAGGATGAAATTTGGATCGTTTTCAGTATTCTGCAAACTAGTCTTTCAGATCTTGCAAAACTTGAGGTAGGCAGGTGGCAGCTCTGAGAAAAGCAGGTGGTTCACAGAACTGCTTAGCCTTTCCTGGGTCGTGACTGCAGCCTCTGAATTGTATGGTAATAGGTAACAAAGGATCACACTGAACAATGAATGAAAGGGGATACTCAGCACAGACTGGGGCATCTGTCTTTTCTGTTTCAAGTGTATGAGGTTCATTAGTTGTGTAAGAAAAACTCATAAAACCAGGCTTGTTTAGGTTGGAGTTATGTCTATGTATGTATGTCAGTGGAGAAAAGTACACATCTGTATGACTTCATATAAACATGAGGTATGACTGTACCTAGGAGTGTACTTTGTTAACTTTCTATTTTATATATAATAACTATTGAAAGAGAGGGAATGGGAAACTTAATAACCAAATACATGGCTATAAAATGGGTAGTGTTCATCCAAATTTGATATCTGGGCTTACACACCAGGGTGCAAATGTTCGTGAGTTCACATGGACCTTTTGCATAATAAAGACATGAGAAATTGTGAAAACCTGCCAAAAAAAATAGTAATCAGGGTTCTCACCTGGAGTTGTTACTGGGAGTTTATACCCCCTATTTAGGGCAAGGAGAAACTGTGGATTTAAGGTGTGCTGTGCATATTTGTTTCTTTATCAGCTCCAAGTTTAAATGAATTGGAAAGGCAAAGATGGTAAGTTGTAGCTAGACAACCTTAATTTACAGGAAATACAGTTACTTGTAGACAGTGGAAGAATAAATAATATACATGCATTGATTGCAGCAGCAATTCCTGTAGTATTTTTTTTCTTTTTTAAATGTTTCCTATAATTTCCAAGAGTATTTAAAAGGAAATAACCTTTTTATATCTCTCATAAATCTGGACATTTTATTTAATTTCTAATATAAAATGAGTGAGCTCATGCTACTGTGTTCTCTAAGTAGGAAATCACGTTTGTCTAAAAATCATAGAATCACAGGATGCATTACATTGGAAGGGACCCTTAAGGGTCATCTAGTCCAACCCCGTGCAGTGAGCAAAGACATCTTCACTAGAGCAGGGTGCTCAGAGCCCCATCAAGCCTGATCTTGAATACCTCCAGGGATGGGGCCTCCACCACCTCTCTGGGCAACCTGGGCCAGGGATCCACCACCCCCAGAGGGAAGAACTTTCCCCTAATCCCCAACCTAAATCTCTCCTTTTTAGTTTAAAACCGTTACACATCCCATCGCTCCATGCCCTTGGGAACAGCTCTTCAACAGCTTTCTTACAGGCACCTTTCAGGTGTTGGAAGGCTGTGATAAGGTGCCCCCAGAGCCTTCTCTTCTCCAGGCTGAACCAGCTCAACTCTCCCAGCCTGGCTTCATAGGAGAGATGCTCCTTGGATCATTTTTGTGGCCTACTCTGGATGTGCTCCAATAGGTCCATGTCCTCCTTGTGCTGAGGGCTCCAGAGCTGGACACAGCACTCCAGGTAAGGTCTCCCCAGAGCAGAGCAGAGGGGCAGAATCCCCTCTCTTGATCTGCTGGCCACACTCCTTGGGATGCAGCCCAGGATGGGATTGGCCTTCTGGGCTGCAGATGCACATTGGTGGCTCATGTCCAGCTTCTCACCCATGAGTCCCCCCAAGTCCTTTTCTTCAGAGCTGCTTCCCAGCACATCATCTCCTAACCTGTATGGATAATGGGGGTTGTCCTGACCCAGATGCAGGACCCATCATTTGACTTAGTTGAACCTTGTGAGGTTCCCCTGGGCCCACTTCCCCATCCTGTCCAGGTCTCTCTGGATGGCATCCCATCCCTCTGGGCACATTAACTTCACTCAGCTTGGTGTCATCAGCAATACTACTGATACATGCAACACAGATCCAAAGTTACATGTTACAGTAAGGTTATTAACTTTGTGAAGTGAAAATTGTTCAGTAGAACAGCCTGATAACTAAACCTCCTGAATTTAATTAGAACTCTGTTTGGATGTAGAGATTCTTTGCAGAGCTTGAAGCATCACGTTGAGGCAGACCATGAAAACCTGAAAGCAGAACTGATTGCAAAGGAAGAAAAAAAAGTGTTGGGTTAATATTTCTTAGGGTTAGCCAAGTACAGAAAGCAAACAGCATGGAAAGGAGTTGAAATGGCTTTCTGCTGTGTGTTATTTTTGTAGAGAGGATGAACTTGTGAAGCAACAGGTGAATTTTTTTGGCTCATAGAATACCATTGTAAATAAATTTAGACCTGGCTGGGTATCTTGCCTATAACTTTACTCAGCTTCAGAGAAATATTACAAAGCTTAACAGCAGGCAGTTGGTTTGAAATGTAGCAAAGTTTCCTTTTCTTGATAGCTTTATTTCCCAGACATTTATGTGTAGTCTTCTGCCAATCCTTGAGGTTTTACACTTGCATTTCCCTGTTTATTTAGAAGGCTATTTATTTCTCTCTTGTTGCTCTGTGAAAGGCCTGTAAAGGGAAACTGTCTGTGAAAAGTAGCAAAACTTTGACTACGTTGTTCTCCTGTAAACAAACAAAACCAGAAGAGCCTCTTCCAAGTATCACAATGTTTTACTTGGTTATAGCAAAGACAGTTATGTCTTTCAAAAAGAGACATTGTTTAGCCCTGCAAAATCTATTTAGTGTGACTGTCTGTGAAATGCTTTAAAATGTGAAGCTGAAAGGCCTTTTATAAATAGGAATTATTTTATTAATGAAGGGATAATTTTTGATATTTACTCAAGCTTAGTAGCTCTCTGTTTCAAGAGACTGAATAATTTACATTCATCTGATATTAGAGTTAGGGATTTGTGTACTTACTTCACAGCAGTTCCAGAAGAAAAAGAGCCTCTCTTTTAGGGGGAGCATTAAATATATTCATCAGTGACCTGCATGAGGGAACAGGGTGCACCCTCAGCAAGTTTGCTGATGACACAAACCTGAGAGGGGTGGCTGACACACCAGAAGGCCATGCTGCCATCCAGTGAAACCTGGAGAGTTGAGCAGGAGAAATTTAACTACAAGGACAAGTGTAGAGTCTTGTGTCTGGGGGAGAACAACCCCAGGTACCAGTATAGGTTGGGGACAGACTTGATGGAGAGCAGCATAAAGGGACCTGGGGGTCCTGGGGGACAGCAGGTTGACCATAACCAGCAATGTACCCTCGTTGCAAAGGCCAATGGCATCCTGGGGTGTGTTACAAGTGTGGTGGTTAGGAGGTTGAGAGAGATTCTCCTACCCCTCTGCTCTGCCCTGGTGAGACTGTGCCCAGAATATTGTGTCCAGTTCTGAGCCCCCAAGTTCAAGGAGAATAGGGAGCTTCTTGAAAGAGTCCAGCGCAGGGCCATGAAGGTGATGGAGTGGAACACCTTCCTTAGGAGGACAGGCTGAGGGAGCTGGGCCTCTTTATCCTGCCAGAGACTGAGGGGTGACCTCATCAATGTCTATAAATATGTAAAGGGTGATTGTCAGGAGGATGGAGCCAGGCTCTTCTCAGTGATAGGAGAAGGTGCAATGGGTGCAAGCTGGAGTATGAGAGCTTCCATGGAACATAAAGAAAAATATTTTCATGTCCAGAGAGGTTGTGGAGTCTCCTTCTCTGGAGACCTTCAAACTCTGTTTGGATGTGTTCTTGTGTGACTTAATCTAGATGATCCTGCTTTGGTGGGGAGGTTGGACTAGAAGATCTTTTGAGGTCCCTTCCAACCCCTAACATTCTATGATTCTGACATTTTGTAATTTGGGGCCAGATCCTTGATGAAGTTCAGTGTATCAGTCAGTGTTTCTGTAATAGTCGTGAAATCAACTGAGAAAAGGTATTTAATATGAACTGGAGCTCTGGTGTAAAATCAGGGTGCTTCTGCTTCAGGAGAGCTTGTATAAATGTCTGTGCAGGTTTCATTAGTGGTGTTCATCACAGTCTCTGTAGTGTTTGCAAATTTTGGGTTGTCCCTAGTCACTACAGTGTTGCTTCTGAGTGCAGAAAGCTCTGAGATGAAGGAAGACCCAACAGGAAAGTCCATCCCAGTTTTGACATCTCTTCTGTCCCTGTGAAGTGTCAGTTTTTCCTGTTGTGTTGGCGAACACATTTGTTCTTGGGGAGTTATTTCCTGTAGTGGGACCTGGGTACTGATCACAGTCACCTTGGTTTTCCTGTTGTTGCCAAAAATAGAGAAAAAAGGCAGCCTCAAGTATGGGCTGATTTGGAAAACGTTGTTTGCTGAGCAGAAGGGGGTGTGCTGCTCACTAGTTTGGGTACAAAACTGAAAATAAAAGTGGTACTTGAGCTGAACCAGCAACCATAATCCCACTAAGGTCATCTGGCTCCCAAACCATGAGGTACAGACATCTAGTGCCTGTGCTGCCCCAAAGCCCTGACTCGAGCAGGTCCACATAGCAGACCCCCAGTTCAGGTCTTCTCTTGGAATCCATGTGGTAGGACAAATGAAGTGGCCTAAAGTTACACCAGGGAAGGTTTAGATTGGTTATTTAGAAAAAATGTCTGTGTTCAGTGAATGGAGCAGCACGTGGTGCCTTGTGTGTCCTGTGGGAATGCTGTCAGGATGAATGATGTGCAGCGCTGCCCCAGGACAGGACTGATTCATTTCCACAATGTCAGGAGCTACTGGAGAAGCTGAGTTATGAGGCAGCATAGTTGCACCCTCAGCAGTGCTGATGCTGAGTTACACTGAGTTAAACACACTCCTTGGATGTGTTTAAAAAAACCAGGTAGATGAGGTGGTCAGGGATATGGTTTAGCTTAGGTTGGGAATGGTTGGACTTGATGATCTTAAAGGTCTTTTCCAACCTTGTGATTCTGTGATTCTTGGGCACAGTGTCCTTCTTCTTTCTCCTAAAGGAGTAACAGAGGGTTTGGAGTGTAGGCATGTTCCTAATGAGGCATCTTTGAAAAGTAAAGATCTTTTGAGAAACTTAATGAATCTTTGCAAAGTCTGCTATGAAAATCCCCACCTTTCTTGTGGCTCAGAGGACCCCTTCTTGCCTCTGCCTTCAGGGGGTATGAGAGTTTCTTCAGTTTGCCCTTGTCCTCACAGTGCTGAGAAAAAGTGGTTACTGGCTGTAAGAAGAGGTAGCTGCTGGGACTGTGACTTCTGGAGTAGGGTATTGGATCTCAGGGCTTTACAGCTTCTGTCCCCATGCTTCTGCTGGTCTGTGGAAAGTGCAGTGCTTGCACTCATGCCCACTCCAAAAGCGTGCTAATTCCTTCATGCATGAGAAAGGTCCTTCAAATTCCTTAAACAAAAGGTCAAAATGTTGTCACTGGAGACCAGGAGTTTTTGTTGTAGATGTCTAATGCTGATCACATGGGCTTTGGCAATATCTTTCTAAAAAATAGTGCAGAGAATGGAGAAAATTCTGCTCATCTGCTGGAGGACAACTTCAGGAATGTTGTTTTTTTTTTAATCTTTCAGAGGACAAACATGTGCATGTATATTGATTTTTCTTAACCTTTTGTTTTGTTGGTAGCTGGTTGAAGCAGCTTTTGTACTCTGAAACAAGCAACCTGGCATTTAGCAAATGCTATTTTTTTTTGAGAGATCTTGTCAGATTTTTAATTGGTGAATGTGCCTGCCTTTTATTTATTGTTAGGCGTTTTTCTTTCCAATTAAAGGTTGCTATTTTTTAAAACTGGCCTTTAATAGCTGCTTTAATTGGGAGAAAACAAACTTTAGCAGTGACTCCATAAGACCTTATTGAAATCTTCGTGCGAAGCTTTCACACGGGCAAACACATACGACAGATGTCAAGGAGAACTAAAAGTGAGGCAAGATACAATGCCTTTCCTGCTTTCATGTGTGCAGGAGTTGAAATTGCAGGCAAAAAGCCTTGAACATATTTTATTTTTCACAAGTGGGCTTCTTTTTTTTTTCTTTTTGTGATGCTTTTTGGCCATTATTTTCATTACATTTACAGTGAACTTGTTAAATGGGTTCTTACTAATGACCTGGCATTTGGGCTTCTCTTTCTGTCTGAAGCAATAGAACTGATACCCCAGTTTGTGATGTAGAGTGAGGAAGACGGATGTGTAGCTGTTGCCCTCGCTGTTCCATTTGGGAAATAGCTGGTACAAAAAATAAAGCTGAGTTATTCTGATCTGGAGGTACTGTAATGGTCTCTTAAAACTGCTTTTATTGCTAATGGTGTTTTCCAACGTTACAAGTTTGCAGTTCTACAAGAGAGGGAGCTCAGAAATTCATCGAGGATAAATTGTATGTGGCAGAATAAGGAATATTTATAGTTTTAAACCAGAAATGATCTTGAGACACTTGCATAACATGTATGCATATTTGGCAAGTGTTGGGTTGTAGTTGATACAGATACTTGGTTACATTGAGTAGAAACAATAGGTGAGGGTTCACTTGTGAATGCACAACCATATAGGAAAGGGCAATATGTGTGACCACGCATTGATAAGAGCTCAAGGTGCTTTATTCTTCAGCTCTTATTTTAGACAATGCACTGTGCAGGGTTGGAGTTTAGCCTACCTTTAGAAAACTAGGAAGTGGAAATAGTTGGGTTTGTTAACCAACGATTACATGTTCTGTGGTTTCAACTCATTTGAAAACATTGCCTCCAACAGCTCTTTGCTCCACTGTGGTATCAAAAACCTCAGGTTAATAAGGAGTTTTCCAAAGCCCCTTGCTGATTCAGGAAAGCTGCTATTCTGTTGCAGTGTGATTTCAAGGGCTGGTTCATAGGACAGGGTGGCCAAAGGCTCCTTCAATATCCTTCTTCTTTTAATTATCCAGGTGTGTATGTATGCAGACTGGCAGATAAGATGCTGGAGGCCAGCTGTGCTGAGAGGGATTTGGAGACCTTGGTTGACAGCAAGTTACTCAATAGCCTGTAGTGTGCCCAGGCAGCCAGGAGGGCCAACCCTGTCCTGGGGTTCATCAAGGATGGCATGGCCAGCAGGGTCCAGGGAGGGGATTGTCCCGCTCTGCACTGCACTGGGGCGACTTCACCTGAGTCTTGGGGGCAGGTTTGGGTGTCACAGGACAAGAGGGACAGGAAACTCTTGGAGAGTGTCCAGAGGAGGCAGGGAGGCTGAGGGGAGACCTCATGAGGTCTGTGGCTTCCTGCCCAGGGGAGCGAAGGGGCAGCGCCGATCTCTGCCCTCTCTCTGAGGACCAGGGCTGGAACCTGAGGGGATGGCGTGAAGCTGCACGAGGAGAGGGTCAGGTTGGCTGTTAGGAAGAGGTTCTGTGCTGAGAGGGGGGTCGGGCACTGGCACAGGCTCCCCAGGGAAGGGGTCCCAGCCCCGAGCTGGGCTGAGGGCAAGAAGCGCCTGGCTGATGCCCTCAGTGCCACCTCTGACTGGGCTGGGGCTGTGTGGAGCCAGGACTGGGACTTGATGGTCCTTATGGGTCCCTTCCAATTCAGGATGTTCTATGATCTGAGTAGCACTGTCCCACCTCTTCTCTTGCAGATTTGAAAATACTGAGCCTTAGGATTTTGTTTTTGTCCTGTGAACGTGGTGATTAATGCAAGAGTTGTGTTGGCTTTTGGATCTGACGTTAATTACAAAAAACCAAAAGAAGTGGTGGTCGTCTGTACATGGAGGTAGTCCTGGGCAGGTTCTTGCAGAGTGGAGGCATTCAGCTTGTGCCTGGTGTCTCCTGGGTCTATCTGGGTCCCTTTTCCAGGATGGACAGTGGTGTGCAGCTGGTGTCTTCAAGGTTTTTTATCTTAATGTGCTGCTGTTGGAGGCATCTGATGGAGTGTGACTTCTGTTGAAGACAGACTGCAGTCCAGTCTTTGCTTGAGAAATCAGTTGATCTCTGGCTGTACCTGCGTCATTATATTGGTGTGGTGAAATTTGATTAAGGGTTGGTTAATTTAGCAAAATAAAGAATTCCTTGATGATATTTATTTAGATGGCTGCAGGCTGCTCAGCCTTTTCCCTGCAGCT
Organism: Gallinula chloropus; assembly: GCF_964237585.1. Classification (NCBI taxonomy): domain Eukaryota; kingdom Metazoa; phylum Chordata; class Aves; order Gruiformes; family Rallidae; genus Gallinula; species Gallinula chloropus. The sequence continues at coordinate 2,578,625 of NC_140085.1, read as the reverse complement.
GTAATACATACATCTGCAAGTCCTCAATGATAAAAAGATCATCAACTTCTGTGGAAAATGCTCTAACCAACTGTGTAAACGACATGAAAGATTAATGGAATGTAAGTAGAGGAGGAAAATGTTTTATAATGCTCTGTTTACTTTGTGTGTTTAACAGCATTTTGAAGAGACTCAGTTCTGCCACTTCTTGAAGTGATGGAGTGAGTTATTCCTTTGTTTGCACAATGGAATCTGGGTACCCTGTGCTCCCCTTGATGAGGATGGAGTGTGCTGGCCTTAGGATTTCACTTTTTTTTTTAAGGGGAAGAGCCTTTATAATTTTCTACTCATTTTACAGTGATATACTCCATTTCCCATGTCTGTTGACTTGTATGGCATAATTTTTGACTACCTTCTTTCCAGCACCTCGTTGTCTCTGTGAACGGAGTAGTTTATCTTCTGAACACTTTGATTCATTTCCTCAAATCCAGACTTTCATTGGAACAATCAACTACCCTGTGAAAACAGGGACAAAGCATTCAACATGTTGCTTCTGAGTTAAATGGTTAAATACCTTTTGATTTTATTTTGGGGGTTTTTTTTCCTTCTCTCTGGCTTTATTTCATAAGGAACCAACTTCTTACAGTGGTTTCAATGAGACTTTGCAGACGTTTCAAGACACATTGTCAGACTATATGCTTTGAGGTTAAATAGTGCTGGAAGCTGTAGATCACCCCATTTGGGACTTGTCTTTAAGAAAACAGTTTTCAATTATAAAATTCAAATAAGTCCATTTAGTTTAATGAACCTCTGGAAATTTGTAGAGCAGACAGTGGGCTGAAGTACAGTTCTTCTGGTCCCAGGGTCCTTTAGAAAACTTTTTCATTGAGCCCTGTTGAAACACAGCTGCTGGCACACAGACTGCAGCACAGCAGTTGGGGGGCAGAAAACCTGCTGAACTGCTCTGAACAGGCTCTTTTCCCATAGAGGGCTGTTTCTACACCCATAAAAATATGCTTAGGAAAAAAAAACTCGACCAAAGAAACCCTTAATTTTTGAAAAGGACCAGATTTTATTCTTTCTTTACTTATGCATTTTATTCTGATAAAATTTATTCTGGCAGGGGGCTTGGATTTAGATGATCCTTCAAGGTCCCTTCCAGCTCCTAATGTTCTGTGATTCTGTGAGTAATTCAGTGGCTTAATAGTAAGGTGCCTCCAGTAAACATTTTCAGAATGTGTGTTTGATCTTAGGTGTTGCTTGACATTTTCTCTCCAAGGCTCAGTCTTGAAAATTATTAGGACCAGACCTATTGTGCAACATTCTGTTTCCCTCTACAGCCTTTTCATAACAAAAAGCTACTAACAAATGAGTGCATTTTATCATACAGTTTTTTCTTCTCGTAGAGGCCTTTCATGCATCTTCCCTACATCTCTGAAGTCAACACTTGATCCTCCCAAGAACTTGCACTTCAAACACGCTGCTGCAATTCCTCTGGTAATTTGCAACTTGACAGCGGCTGAGGAACCGGTTACTTCTGCTGGACAGCTCAGATGTGGACAGACACTCTCTCTCATCTTGGTTATTTTGTTCCCTTTCCCTTGCATCCTGACCTCTTATCTTTTATTCACCTGTTGTTGTTTCTTGTCTATTAGATTTCCTGCCACAAAGAGCTGGCGGAGGGCTGTGGTGGCTCTCAGTGGGGTGGCTGTGCGGTTGGCCTAGAGGGTTAGTGTGCTCCAAGTGCCTGGTAATGATCACAACAGTTTAAATCCAAACCAGAAAGCTAATGCTGTAATTGGTGTGTGGCCACGGTCATCAGCAAGAGGTGCCTTATGAAAAGTAACTAGATTCTAATGGGTTTCTTCTTACTCTGCTTTTTTTCCCCCCTTTTTGATACTGAAGTCTCCTTGGCACATTGCAGCTGTTTCCTGCAGAGAGGAGACTGGTCTTTCCAGACATCCACAGTGCTCTGCTTAAATGATTATTTGTTGCTTCTAGCAACTGCTTGCTTTGTTTAACTCCACAAATCCTTTGTTGGGCAGAAATTGTCTGTGTTGGCTGAGGCTGTGCTTTTATTTCTTTTTGTGTACCTTACAGAGGGTAGTTGTGTTCTGGTTTGTGGTTTAGCTCCTTGGCACTGTGTAAAATGGAGACTAAATAAATACCTTCCTCCCCCTTCTTTAATTTTCCATCCTGAAGGGCAGTTTTAATACTATTATTTTCTTAATCTGTACTATTAATTTTTGTTCAGAGTGATGCACATATATGTGATATGTTGTGAAACATAAAAATTCAGGAGAGTTTTTATAATACTGATGTTGAGCATCTGCCCAGTGCTCTTTATCCACAGACTGTGAAGACAGACAATAAGAATTATTGTTTAACTGTTGTCTAAACTGTAAAAAACTGAACATCTCACCCAATTCATTTGGAAGGAATGGGTTGCAGTGTATCCCTTAAAGTTTGAGTTTTGCTTAAGGCTGCAGTATGTATGGAAGAAGCTTCATCTGCTGAACAGATCTCCAGCATTGTTTGTACTGGAGAAAAAGGTTACAGCATAAGTGAGTCCTGTAAGTTGGGGACTACATACACACTGGTGAATGTAGCCTTAGCTTTCCCCAAGACAAGCTTTAAGCCAAGCTGTGTTGTGTGTGGTTGATGCCAGAAGCTGTCTGTGTTATCATAGCATCAAAGGGGTTTTAAAGTGAGGAAGCAGGAGGACTAACAAGGTGTAAGATACGGTGCAGAGCAACGTAGAAACAGGTAGCAGAAAGTTGACAGTGGATTGCTGTTAAAATTGGAGCTTTGCTGGATCCCCCTCAGTGATTCAGCACTCTGTTCAATTACACTTGGCTAAAATGTTCATTTTCCTGATCAGATGAGAAATATTTCATTTTGATTGGCTTGCCTTGGTTTTGGGTAGGAGTTTCCCACTGTCTTTAATGAATGTTTTCCTTCGAAGAAGCGACACTGAGTGAAGGCAAGTGAACTGCATGCTTAAAGAAACCAGATCCAGGAGTAGGTTTCCAAGGTTTCCAAGCTGTACCTGTGCATCAATTATGAATAACTGCATGTATCAGTACAGGCTGGGGGATGACCTGTTGGAGAGGAGCTCTGCAGAGAAGGACCTGGGGGGCCTGGTGGGTGACAGGTTGGCCATGAATCAGCAGTGTGACCTGGTGGCTAAGAGGGCCAATGGGATCCTGTGGGTCATCAAAAGGAGCATTGCCAGCAGGTCAAAGGAGGTGATCCTCTTCCTCTACTCTGCACTGGTCAGGCCCCACCTGGAGTGTTGTGTCCAGTTCTGGGCTCCCTGGTATAAAAACCACAGGGATCTCCTGGAGAGAGTCCAGAGGAGGCTGCGGAGATGATGAAAGGCCTGGAGCATCTCCCCTGTGAGGAAAGGCTGAGGGAGCTGGGACTGTTCAGCCTGGAGAGAAGAAGCCTGAGAGGGGATCTGGTCAGTGGTTAACAATATCTGAAGGGTGTGACACAGGGAAAGGGCCAGCTTCTCAGTGTCTGTGGGGACAGGACAAGGGGCAATGGCTGCAAGTTGGAGCACAGGAAGTTCCACACCAACATGCAGAAGAACTTTTTCACGGTGAGGGAGCCCTGGGACAGGCTGCCCAGGGGGTGTGGAGTCTCCTTCTCTGGAGATGCCATGGGTGCTGTGTCAGCATTAATTTTTCTGAAAGGCATATTTGCATTTTGTGTGCTGGATCTGTTCTTTCATTTTTGTGTAATAAAAAAAGCCACAGAAGCATAATGCCCACATACTGTTACTACAGTGTGCTTCCTGGGAAACAAAGTGTCTAGTGAAGAAATTGATAATTAACCACACCTTTTACTATCTATAGCTTAGCAGTAATCATACTTCACAGGGCTGGCTTTAGGGTAGGTAAAATAGGCAGGCAGTTATCTGCCCAGCCTAGCTGGAAGCACCAGAAAAAGCAAATTTGCAGAAATTAAACATTTATTATTCATTAATGTTAACAGTTTTCTCTTAAAATTGACCTTAATCTAATTTGCTTGGCGTTTTATTGGGCAGGTAGGAAACTAGCAGTGGGCTGGCAAAAAAGAAATGCCTCATCTGCCCTGCAAAACAGACAAAAGCCCTTGGTAACAAGCTGAGTGAGGAAATATGGTACTTCTCAGTGTGAACAGAAATTCTTGTTGAGTCTCCAAGCTGATTCCTACTGTAGCTTCAATGTTGATGCCAGTAGATGGATAGTTTTGAGGTTGTTAACTTTCTTTTGCAACAGTACAAAATGTGGAGGGGAGAAACTAAATGCAGGGTTTGGTAGAAAAACGAATCTAGTGAAGGAAATGCAGCTACAGGGTGTTAGATGAAGCAGGAGAGGTGTGGGTTGCACCCTGAATTCAGGTCTAGGGTCTTGTGTACCTGCCTGTGTGGGGTGTAAGGGTTTTCAGCACACTGCAAAACAAAATGGGATTGGACTGTGGGCCTTTGGAGCTGAGAAATTCACGGATTTGTCTCTGACTGACCTATTTTTGTTACTGGCCCTTGTAGAATAAAAAAGAGGGGAAAATAAAGCAGAGGAGCTTCTCTGGTGCTTCAGAAGGAGCTTCACTGTTAGGACAGTCTATGGGGCCGGATGAGATCCACCAGAGGGTACTGAGGGAGCTGGTGGAATTGCTCACTAGGTCACTTTCCATTATCTGTGAGCAGTCCTGGCTGACTGGGGAGGCCCCAGTTGATTGGAGATTAGCAAATGTGATGCCTGCCCACAAGAAGGGCTCTAAGGAGGACCTGGGGAACGATAGTCCTGTCACACTGACCTCAGTGCCTGGGAAGGTTATGGAGCAAATCATCCTGATGAGGCATGTGCAGGAAAAACAAGTCATCAGGCCCAGTCATCATGGAATCATGAAAGGCAGGTCCTGCTTGACCAACCTGATCTTCTATGATAAGATGACCCACTTAGTGAATTAGAATAAACCTGTTGTTGTATATCTGGATTCTAGCAAAGCTTTTGACACCATTTCCTACAGTGTTCTTCTGGAGAAACTGGCTGTTCTTGGCTTGGATGGGTGTACTCTTCACTGGGTAAAAAACTGGCTGGGTGTCCAGGCCCAGAGAGTGGTGAATGGAGTTAAATCCTGTGGGCAGCCAGTCACCAGGGGTGTTCCTAAGGGCTCTGTGTTGAGCCCAGTTCTCTCTAATATCTTTAATAATGACCTGGATGAGGGGATTGAGTGCACCCTCAGTAAATTCACAGATGGCAACAAGTTAGGCAGGAATGTTTATCTCCTTTAGGGTAGGAAGGCTCTACAGAGGGACCTGGACAGGCTGGTTCAAAGGGCCCAGCCCAGCAAGTCTCAGTGGCATGTCCTGCACTTGGGGCACAACAGCCCCGTGCAGTGCTGCAGGCTGGGGGCAGGGTGACTGGAGAGCTGCCTGGCAGAGAAAGATCTGGGGGTGTTCGTTGGCAGCCTGCTGAACATGAGCCAGCAGTGTGCTCAGGTGGCCAAGAAGGCCAATGGCATCCTGGTCTTCATTAAGAACAGTGTGATGAGTAGGACTAGTGCAATTCCCCCCTGTACTCAGTGTTTGTGAGGCCACACCTTGAGTCCTGCGGTCAGGTTTGGGCCCCTCACTACAGGAAGGACATTGAGGTGCAGGAGTGTGTCCAGAGAGGGGTGATGATGCTGCTGAGGGGACTGGAGAATAAATGTCATGAGGAGTGGTTGAGGGAACTGGGGGTGTTTAGTCTGAAGAAGAGGAGGCTGAGGGGAGATCTAATTGCTCTCTACAACTACATGGAAGGAGGGTGTGAGAGGTGGGGGCTGACCTTGTCTCCCTAGTGACAAGTGATCGGACCAGAGTAAATGGCATGAAGTTATGCCAGGGGAGGTTTAGACTGGATGTTGGGAAAAACTTCTTCCCAGTGAGGGTTGTTAAGCATTGGAAGGGGCTTCCCAGGGAAGGGGTGCAGTCTCCATCCCTGGAGGGATTTAGAAGGCAATTAGATGTGGTGCTGAGGGACATGGTTTATTAGTAGATGGCAAGTTAGGGTGGTGGTTGGACCTAATAATAATCTAAAGGGTGTCTTCCAACCAGGACAATTCTATAATTCTATGACAGCATATGCTAAAACTCAGTCTTCACTGTCAAGCAGGAAGATGTATTTGAAAATGCAGATGAAACACTCACGCTTTCACGAATCCCTTTGAGAGGAAGATGAGCAGATTTCTTTGGGAACCCCAGTATTTCCATGTTTGCTCTACATGTCTCTGCATGGGAACAAAATTCTTTGTCCCCTTGAAGGTTCATGATTCAGCAACACGAGTTGCCAGCCTGAGCTCCTTGGCACTGTGGCTGCTTAAAGTACCTACACTGATGCCTGTTGCTGGCTTTGCAAAGGTTTTTCCTGCTGACTCTTGCAGGATGCCCCAGAAAAACCATTTCTTTGTAACCACCCTGATGGCTGTTCTCCATTTGTGCTGAGATTGTTGATATGGGAACTGAGTGAAGAAGTCTGTTGTGCATTTCATTCACATCAAAGCTTATTTTGTAGTAGCTGGTGCAGATAAGCTGCACACATTTGTGGGAACATGGGTGTTACAGGGAATAAGGGTTAATCTGTGTGTGGTGTGTGTTCTGTGGTGCTGGGAGCTGTGATGTTAAATCCTGTTTTTGGGGCTGGAGTGCATTTGTAGCTCAGAAATAGCACATTGTGAAGGGAGGTGAATTGCCTCGTAGTTTTTCAGCTGATCATCTCTATAAAGCATTTCTGTGCTCCTCTAGTTATCTGTTGTGCCACATGATGTGTAGTACAATGATGTTTGTTTTCTTCTGCTGTTGAATAGCTTAGTAAACGTCATGTTTTTTTCAGTTCACAACAATGAAAGAAATTTATTAGCTTGTGAAGAAATTATGGCTTGTTTTCTGTCCTTTTACATCATCTGCCTGTTGTTTTGCTTCTATTCTTTGAATGCTGGAGAGTTTGTTGCTTTAATTTTCTCCTCCTTCCTCCCTAGATTAATGCATCACGCTGTAGGAGTGAATTTACAGAGGAGGTGAGATGGTGTGGTAGTTCTGCAGTCCAGGCATCTGTGGACCTTGAGTAGGTCTATGAAAAACATTGATTTATCAAAACACAAATAAATAGCCAACACTAAGTCTGCAGTGTGAAAATAACTTGTTTATGTAACAAGTCTACACAGTCTGCTGGTGTTAGTTATTGCTTGGACCAGATCAATTACATTGGTTCTTGGAGGAAAGTCGCTTTTATCCCTACTTAATGTGTTGCATTTTAAAGCACTATATGTGTTTACTACGGTGTATAATAGCCATAGTCTGGAGCTTTTTCTGCATTATAAAAATGAGATGTGTGACTTTCTCAAAGCTCCTTAGTGTTTTAGTGGGAGAAACATTTCATTTTGCACTTCAGAGGAAAGTGCTGAGGCTGAGGTCTGTGGAGAGAAGAAAGTTTTAACGACCCAAGTGGGTTTTGCAACTGCTTCTAAATACTGTATTGAGCATTTATAGGTAAGCATCCTTAAGTCAGAAATCTTGTCTGCTAGTGTTTTCAATTCCTCTTTGCCTTTTGATGGCTACAGTCTGTTGAACTGCTGCAGAGCTGTAGATGAGGGCTGACTCAAACTTTTGGATCCTGGCTGTACCAACATGTCCAAGACGCTTTGCTCCTTCATCAGTGGTGCTGAGGAAGGAACATTCTTCTGGAGCTGCAGTTCATGCAGTTTTCTAGAAGGTGTCCTAGTTGTGGCCAGGACAGAACCTTTCCAAACAGTTATCCCAGGTGAGCTGAGTTTGTCTGGGCTGTTCCACCCCACCTGACATCACTTCCTCATAAAAGAGGCTGGCTGGGGAGGGCCATGGGCTTGGTGCTTCTGGGACAGTCTGAGTGCAGCTGGGGGGTCAGATCAGTAGATCCTTTGGTCAGGCAGCACTCTGTAATCATTGGGTTGGTAAGGCACTCTGTGTTATCACTGGGTGTGAGTGAGCCATTATTGTTCTGTATTCAATGTGATTATAGAACTGTCTTTATCCCAACCCACAGAAGCTCCATCCCTTTCTCCTCCTGGAATGAGCGAGCGGCGTGTGGTGCTCAGCCACTGCTCAGGGCTGAACCACCACAAAAGGTACAGCCTCTGGCTGAAGTGGTAGAGGTGGCAATTAAGTTTGTTCAATGTGAATACATTTTTTAATGTATTTAACTATGGAAACTATATATTCCCACCTTTGATTTGAACTGTTGTAGCAAGCAGTCTAAGGCTCTGGGCATCCTGCAGAATGACAGTGCTTTAGGACTACTGTAAAAGTCTTTCCACCTACTCCCTGTGTTAGTTACTTGAGTTGGAGGATGGAAAGCAGAGATGAAAAATGCTGGTGACCTACAGATTAAATTCTACCAGAATGAATAGTCCCAATAGACTTTTTTTATTAATCTAATTGCAGTGTAAATTCACTGACCTCAGGGGAAATGGCAAGGTTTGTTTTGTTTTTTGTCTTGTATGAAATATGTTGTACATCCCATGATAAAAACATTTCAGGATTGTGTCTGATCATTTCCTCCATCCTGCCTCCCATATGTGGAAATGACTCCAGTGAATTAAGCATTTTGCATTTGTGTAATCTCTATTTTTAACTATGTAAAATCAAAAGTCAATGAGATTTGGCTCAATGAATTCCTGTTTTACTGTAGCATAAAAACGTCTCTTAACAGACTAACATCCAGTTGGAATTAGTCTAATCCTATTGAGCTCTTGCTAATGAGACAGGCATATGCAGCCATCCAGCTGCCAAGTACAAATTACAGGTATCTTACAGGGGAGGCGGATTCTCATTTAGAAAAATGAAAATGAAAAAACCCAAATGAACTGATCAGGGAACCCTCCAGGAGATCCCCACTGAGTTCATAACCTCCATGTACACGGTATCTAAATTGAAGTTCCTTCTGTTTATCATATGTTTTGAATGCTTTTGCTTTTCAGGGAGTTCTAAAAAGCTAATGTATATTTATCATTGTTTCATAATCCTGTCCTGTTTTGTAATTCCCCCTTCAAAGCTCTTTCTGCAAAGTTCCTTTCCCAAACAATTTTGATCCTTTCTATTTGGCAAACAGTGTGTTGACTTTTCTTCTTCCTCGCCACACATTTTAATAGAACTGAAACAAGCAAAGATGCCCTTGGCTTACTTTTCTGCAGTGTTAGCAGGAACATATATAATCTCAAGAATATTAAGTATTCCTTGCTTGGCTTTTTTTCTGTGCAGAGCAAGAAAAAGAAACAGCTCCTTGTACCAAGGGGTTTAGGTAGGAAATTCAGGTATACAAGGTAATGTTTCAGATTCAAAGTAACACTGCATCTTTCTGTAGTTACAGATACTGCCAGACTTCAAGGATGTAATGTTGTGTTTTTGAAAGAGGAAAATACATGGTAATGAACCATTGGAGTCAAGAGAGGGTGGTGTGTTAGTTTTGGTTTGAGTGGGTAAAGGGGAGACTCAGCTGATTGATAACGGTGACTTGAGAAGAACATGAGCAGAACAACTGTAAGCAGTTGTAAGTACTTGTTCTGCCTTTGAATATGCTGCAGGAGTGTACATGTTACAGCCTTGGTGGGGAAGAAAAGAAGTAAATTATTATTTGAGAATAATTTTAATATGGTTTAAAAAAAATCAAAAGAAGCATTCTTTTGTAGCACACTTGTTTCTAACAGTTTGGCTTGAAACAGCCTTGCTTTCTCTAATTTATATATTGCTATGATAATAAGGACTATGTTTACTTTTCTCAGAGTTCTCTTTGAAGTTTCTGCAGTACATGATGGTGGGATGGATCACACATGCTCTTCTTTTCAGTTCTCCAGCCATTAATCCACATTGCCATAATGACTGGAAATAACAAAGTCCTAAAATGAAAACCTTGCACATCTGAAACTTGCTGTCTTTCAGTAAAGTAAAGGGAAAAAAACCCACTCAGTTTCTGATAGCTTTTTTACCTCCATTTGGGTCTTGGGTTGTGATTTAAACTTTTATCCTATCCAGCAAAAAAATATTCTACAATTATGTTGTTATTTATCTCTTTTGGCATAGTTACTGGTCCCTTTAATGTTTTAAACTAGAATAGACTAAAAAGATGTAAATAGAGGTAAATTTTAATCTCAAAATACAAATATGATATTTTTAGTGATGATTGTTTCCACAATATTTTCCAAAAACAGGTAATTAAAGAAAGCTAGAGGTTCCCATTACAGGTGTTAATTCTGGGAAGATTTCCCAGCTGGTGCATCTGACAGTCAGCTGGAAATCTTGGAACATGGCAGCTGACTGAGCCTGAAGTTTCTGTTGAGTTCCAGTCTTGCAGGTTAGGATCCCAGAAAATAGGTGACAAATAGGTAGTGGTGTATTAACTGGGTCTTGGCCTTGGTGAGTGTGTCCCTGGGATGTCCTAAGCGGTGTTTTACTCCTGCTACCTGGCAGCACAGTGGTTTCACCTGGAACTCTGTGAGAATGGATCATAATTGTCTTGGCTTCTCACAGGTTTGGATGCTGAAATACCCTGGGAGGGTGAAGGGAGGCCCTGTGTTGGTACTTAGATGTGCAGGAGACAGGTGACATCACCTCCAGAACATTACTCACTTTGGGTGATGTAAACTACTGGAATATTCCAGAGGATAAGACCAAAGAAATGCTCTACTGAGGCAGATGAATGGTTTCTCTAGCCTGGTACTTTGTCTGCAAGAGAGGGAATACAAACTGTTAGAGAGTGGATGCAGGCATGGCCACTTGTCACTGCCCAGTGCTTCCATATTTCCCTAGTGTCCACAGTTGCTGGGTGAGGGATGTTGTGATACATTCCAGCTACTTTCTTCCAGTATTGGGTTTGACCTGTTGTCTGTGAATATATTTAAGTCCTTTTTCTGAACGTGCTGATGCTCTGAGCCTCAAATCCTGCAGCAGGGTTCAGGAGTTCACTATCTGCAGTAGAAGTGTGCTTAATCCTTTTCTAAACTGATCTCCTGGTAGTTTCAAGGAGTGCCACTAGCTCTTGTAATGCCTGATTTGGTGAAAAATTGTTTTGCATTTACATTATTTATCTTGTTTCTGACTTCTGCAGACCTCAGTCAGATCTCTTTTCAGCTCTTTGCAAGCTAAAGGGTCTTGGCCTCAGCGTCTCTGTAGAGAACAGCTGCTTCATCCCCTCCATTGTTTTAGTTGCCCTTCCAAGGGCAACAAAAGAGAGAGGAGACCAGAACTGCACTCATCAAGTATGGGCATAGGAAAGTGTTATACAGCAGCAGAGCAATTCCTTTGTCTTGTGCTCATCCTGTTGGATTCTGGGCTACCACTGCATACCTAGCTGGTTTTTTAGAGAGCTGTAAGTGTAGAAAAAGACTTACTTATTAACTATATTCCCAACATGTACTGCTGAGGTTCCTGAGGGCGGGTTGGATAGACTGGAGCTTTGAGACCTCCATATTCCCAATACTCTTCTTTTTAATGTGGCTTGGCAATATTTTCATGCTACTACTTGCTGTGTTGTGGGTTTGAAAGATGAGGTCTTTGAAGTTCAGGCTGTGTGAGAAGGTGTGTGAGAGTGTGTAGTGCTCAACCAGATGGGTTGTTTCCCCCCTCCAGAGCATCTTATTTCTGCTGAAGGTGGCAGTAAATGTATATTATATATCTAAGGAGAGAAGTAGTGGAATGACAGCTAAAATTGATACTTCTAGTTAGACATTGTCATTATATCATTTCAGCAGCAATAAGCTTGTGGTATCTCATAAAAGCTTCTGATTTCCAGCTATGCCAGCTTTATCCTTCTTTTGACATGTTTTGTGGTTTGCAAGATACAGGTCATCTTGTGACCTCTGTCCAGCTTCCTAAACATCCACGTTTTGGCTGTGCAAATGTTTAGTGGTTTTTAGCAAAAATAGTCATTTCCTGCAGAAAGCAAGTTAAACTCAATCACAAGGAAAAAAACAGTTGGGCAGCAGGGTTTGAATCTACTTAGTTTTGTCCCTGTACTCAGTATTGCTGAGGCCACACCACGATTACTGTGTCCAGTTCTGGGCTCCTCACCATAAGAAGGACATTGAGGTCCTGGAGTGAGTCCAGAGAAGAGCAACCAGGCTGGGGAAGGGGCTGGAGGGTAAATCCTCTGAGGAGCAGCTGAGGGAGCTGGGGGTGTTGAGCCTGGAGAAGAGGAGGCTGAGGGGAGACCTTATCACCACCTCCAGTGACCTGACAGGAGGTTGTAGAGAGGTGGGCGATGGTCTCTTCAGCCAGGGGACAGGAGATGGGACAAGGGGAAATGGCCTCAAGCTGTGCCGTGGCAGAGTCAGGGTCAGATCAGATGTGAGGAAAAGGTTCTTCACTAAAACAGTTGTTGGGATGTGGAACAGGCTGCCCAGGGAGGGGATTGAGTCTCCCTGCCCCTGAATGTGTTTAACAGATGGGTTGATTAGGTACTTAGGGATCTGGTTTAGCACAGGACAGGAACGGTTGGACTTGATGATCTTAAAGGTCTTTTCCAACACTGTGATTCAGTGATTCTAGTCATATCCATATTTTTAGGAAGCCAGAGTTGGGTGGGAGCTTGCTGAAGCAGCAGGGAGGACTTGTGACATGTTCTGACATTAGTGACACAGTCTTAAGCCTTGTAGAAAGATCTTTAACTTCTGTAGCAAACCACTGGTGTTACAGACGGATTCAAGCCAAAGCTTGAACAGCTTTGGCAAATGGAGAATTTTGAAATTGAATTTTGTCTAATTAAAACTCAAAACTCTTCTAGTCTGTGATACAGGCCAATTTGGTTCTGCTTCTAGTGTCTGTAGCAATCCAGGATTCTCCTGCAATCCGTAACGCAGGTTAGAGAGAATCGATGTTTTCATTAACTACTGAGACAAGCAATATTGTTCAGCTTCAAACTCAAACAATATGTCAATTCTTAAAAAGGATATATGTTCATGTCTGGTGTAACTGTGCTGAAGAACATTCTTCTAGCAAAAATAAGTGCTTCTTTACAAAGGCAGAGTATTCACCTGCAAGAGCTCTTAATGGAGCATGATTTACTGCCAGATGCATTCATGCTCATACTTTCTAGTTACCTATTACAGCCTGAACCCAAACTTCATTGCAGCTCAGGAGTACTGTATGTTTAGTGTTGTTGCATTAACTGTATGCTTGGCTTTGTTTTCAAGCACATCTTCCTACATTACTTGGTCTGAAGTGTTTGTGACCTGTGCTAGCAGCGTTGGAGTGTTTCAGTTGTACTTAGTGCATGTAATTGCAGCTTGCTGCTTTGAGGAACCAGTGCTGTGTATCCTCAGGTGAGAATGAGAAATGGGGCCATGAGGAGATGAATATGCCTGCTCAGCCTGTTGCACTGAAATGCAGATATTTACCTGGGGAGTCTGTAGTAGCTACGAGCTGTGTGGAGCTCACGGTCTAGTGCCAAGATGCAGGCTGCAATGTTGAGGAGCTGTAAGCATGGTCAGAAATCAGCAGTAGAGCAGAGGCTATAACCCAAATTTCTTAATTCCAGGCTTATTTTTCAAACCACTCTGGTCTTGCTTTCCAGGGCCTTTCTGCATGTTATTAGAGTCTTTGCACAGAGTACAAATGAAGAAAAACACCTTTTTTTCGTGGAAATGTGATTTAAGACACAACTGAGAAATGTTTGGGAGTAGAATATTAATGTAATACCATTTGAAAGCATTCCTGTTTCTGTAGCTACCGTGATGCATGGAACTTGAAATGCTACAAATAAATTTCATGCATTGGAAGAAGCTACTTTGTCAGAAGTCTGAGGAGGGGGGTTCTTCATCTCTGCTGTTTCTTCATGCGAGAGATGCACCCTCATCCCCTGGAAAATGTGCAGGTTTTGATATTTGTGGGTGGGGAGAAGGGTGTGAGGAACCCACTCTGATACTCTGAGGCATAACAAAAGAAAGAGTATCTTCTCATTGCCATGTGGTATCTGTTACGGCCTTCTGCCACTGCCATCTGAAAGGGAAAAGGCAGGTTAAAGCTGAGTAATATAAAATACGTCACTTGGGTACACTGTTGTCTTTTAGGGTGTTGGAGGATATGCTTTGGCTTTAATTCCTCTGTCCTCCTTGGAAGTTGAGCAGGACAAGTGTACACGTGCTCTTGTCCTCCTCTCGTGCTGTGTTCCATATGGTAGTACAGACTTGCTTGCTCACTTGAGTTTTCTTAGCTGCTCTTTCTGGGATTGGGATCCCCTGTGAAATGGCTTTTTTTTGTTTTTCTTTTTTTTTTCCTTCCCTTAAAGATGGAGCCCTTGAGTAGGTGGTGCAGCCTGTTGTTTTTCTTTCAAGGGAAGAAACGGTAGTGAACTGGAAGTTTTGGGTATGTCTCTGTTGACTTTTTGAGAGAGAGGGAACACTTCTTGTATGTTTAAATTGCTTATTTACATTTATTTGAGAAGAGCTGCTGCAGTTGAGATTCTACTACTTTCCTAAAACTATTGAAAGAGTCAGAAAAATCTTATCAAATACTAACCCTTCTTGGGTCCTGCTTGTTGTCACTGAAGATACTCTTAAAGAAACCATAAGAAAATAGGTTTCTCTCTGTTATTTTTCAAAGGTCTTCAAATAGTTCTCAACTTCTAACTTTTCCTGTAGAAAAATGACAGGTATTGCAGTGGAAGTTCTTATTTTCTTTCTCACTTGACAGCAGGAGATACTGGTTTCAGTTCAACTGGACCACATTGCTTTAACAAATCCAAAGCAGAAGCTCTTACAGCAGCAGAGAGCAGCCACAGTGTTCACCAATGGGTTTTTTGTTTCCTTCCAACTGTTTGACCTTTTCTATATAAATAGCTTAAGAAATCCAGTTGGGGGGGGGAACCCCTCACAAAATCCTCTCTTAATCCTGGTGGAGTATTTATTCACAGTCTTTAGGGCTGGAAACAATGGTGGTTCTAGCCTCTCACTATTTTTATACTCTTTCAGTGTAGCATGCATGCTGTTTAAGGTATGTGCCTCAGTTCAGAGGCTTGAACTTCTGTGATATTTACATGAATATGTGGAGACTGTTATTTCATGCTCTACTAGTTGTAATTTTAAAGGCATCTCACTTTGGGCAAGTAGATGCTCTGGATTTCTTTTGGAAGTTGTGATTGTTTCATAATGTTCAAGGGTATGATCCAAATCAGTTTACATGCAGTGATTTTTGTTTTTTAAATATTGTAGAATCCCAGACTGGTTGGGTTGTAAGGATGTCAGAGCTCATCTGGTGCCACCCCCTGCCATGGGCAGGGACAGCCTCACCAGCCCAGGGTGCCCAAAGCCCCATCCAACCCAGCCTTGAACCCTGCCAGGGATCCAGGGGCAGCCACAGCTTCTCTGGGGAACCTCCCCACTCTCCCCAGGAAAGATTTCTTCCTCATATCTAGTCTTAATCTCTCCTCTGAGTTTAAACTCATTCCTCCTTTTCCTGTCAGTACATTCCCTTGTCAGCAGTTCCTCTCCAGCTTTTATTTATCTTTATAGTTACTTATTTTTCCATCCTAAGTTCTTTAAAGTGGTTCAGAAATTGTCAGCAGAACTACAGAATTCATCCCTGTTGATGCTTAAGGTTGTGATATGCCAGTGTTCAGGTTGTATCTACTATCTCTTTTTAAACAAAGTATACATTTCTCAGTGTCTACATTGCTGATTTAAAATGGAAAGCTCTATGGACCATAGCTCTGCTTCCAAGGATAAAGGAAGAGGAAAACTCAGAATGACCTGTTTTTCAGAAACCAACTTTTTGGATGCTACCTACTGTAGGATATAATGTATCTCTTTAGCTGTTGATTAAAGAAACACTTAAAATCTTGCTAGGTTCTGTTACTCACAGGTTAAAATAAATAAAAGGGGTAAATGAGGGTCCCTAAGATTGCTTCAAGATACTGGTGTACGTTTGAAAACAGATTGACATGGGTAGACTTGATAGATTTCTCTATATCCTTGTGATATTCCTAGAGTACTTTTGGCTGGCAAGTAGTAGGAACTGCAGTACTCCTAACAAATAGTTCCTCTGGCCCTTGTGTCCAAAGTAGGATTTCTTCTTTAGAGTTCCTTGGGAGTAATAAATCATATGTTATACTGTGCCCATATTAATGACTCTCTGGAAATATGATAACTAATAGAAAACTTTCCCTCATCATAGATCCAGTAGTAAAAAAGCTCTGAAGCATCTGAAAATTGGGGAAGTAATAACCCACAATATTAATATTTGGTTTTTTCTTTTATTTAAGTAGATTGTTCCATGCTGAACACTGGGAAGACCCTTTAACCAGAGCTAAACTTCCCTCAATGAAATGTACAGACTCCCAAGAGCGGCTGCTTTGCAGCAGATTACTGCATTTTTTAGGCAATGATTCCCTGTCCTTGTAGGTAATTTGAAAACATCCCTGTCTTTGTAACCCTTTTGCCCTTAGGACTTTATCTACCAGTGATGATGTTGAGGACCGAGAGACTGAGAAGGGCCGCTTGGAAGAAGCTTACGAGACGTGTGACCGGGATTTGGATGAACTCATTGTCCAGCACTACACCGAGCTCACCACCGCCATCCGCACGTACCAGAGCATCACCGAACGCATCACCAACTCCCGCAACAAGATCAAGCAGGTGAAGAATGAGCCAGCAGTGGCTCTTGCAGCTCGTAGGGCCAATGGTATCCTGGGCTCCATCAGGAGAGGAGTGGCCAGCAGGGACAGGGAGGTGACTGTCGCTCTCTACTCTGCCCTCGTGAGGCCCCATCTGGAGTTCTGTGTCCAGATCTGGGGCCCCCAATACAAGAAGGATGTGGAACTGTTGGAGAGGGTTCGGAGGAGCCACAAGGATGATTAGAGGGCTGGAGCACCTGCCCTATAAAGAGAGGCTGAGGGAACTGGGCTTGTTCAGCCTGGAGAAGAGAAGGCTGGGGAGGGGACCTCATTGTAGCCTTCCAGTCCCTGAATGGAGCTTATAAGCAGGAGGGGATTCAACTTTTTAAAAGAGCAGATAATGGCAGGACAAGGGGGAATGGACTAAAGCTAAAGGAGGGAAGGTTTAGATTAGATATTAGCGGGAAGTTTTTTATAGAGTGGTGAGGGGCTGGGACAGGCTGCCCAGAGGGGTAGTAGATTCCCCGTCCCTGGAGGTGTTCAAGGCCAGGTTGGATGGGGCTCTGGGCAGCCTTGTGTAGCTCCAGGCCTGGAGGTTGGTGTCCCTGCCTGTGTCAGGGGGGTTGGAGCTCTGTGATCCTTGGGGTCCCTTCCAACCCAGACCATTCTATGATTCTATGAAGTCTAGAGCTTTGCTTGGGTCTTATCTACTTGATAGCCTGTACTCTGGGTACAAATCTGTGCAACTCCCCTATCTTCTTCCTGTGTTATTTTCCTTTTATTGGTAGTGTAATGTTTTAAACTGCCACTGTAACCTTTTATTTCTCTCTCTTTACCCAGCTACTTGTCATCATTCTGAACTCAACTGAAAACTGTATTGGGGAAGCACTGTTACCCACTAATTCCAAACTAAGCCTGATTATCATGTTGTTCTGTGGCATGGCTTGGAGCAGGCAAACCACTCCTAATACAGTGGTCCTGAGCTGTCTCTTACTGGCAACACACTTTCTGTAGGATCTCTCTGTGGTTTGAGAACAGGAATAATTAAAAAGCAAACAGAGAGGTGGATATGAAGTGCGAAGCTTTGCCATGCCCCCCGTTCGTTTATTGTCTGGGCATGTTGCTATCAGGTTTCTGAAGTCTGAGGGCTGCTAAGCTAACACCTTTCCATCTCATCTGTTCGTGTTTTGATACGTTGGCCTCCAACCACCTCCTGAATAGTCTGGGTGATTCATCAGCTTTGCTTTTCACTTGGAGAATATGAGTTTTGGTGCTATTTCCAAACTCAGTTCTGTTGTGTGAATGTACATGAACTCTGTGCCCCTGTATCTTGCTGTGTTTTGAGTGCTCGCGCTTCGGTAGCGTGCCAGTAAATAACTCTGCCACTCTTTGTTGTGGACTTGTTCCATCTGCTCTCTCCCTGTGGAGATTAGTGCTTTTGTCTCTTATCTTTTACTTCCTGTGTAGTTTGCTGTACCTAAACTTTGCAAACTAGGCACCAAATTGATATTTATTTATTCCTTCCCTCCCCCCGTTCCGTTCCTGTGGAGGTCTTGGCTTAAAACCTTTCACAGCAACGCTTTAGGAGCAGTCAGCTTTTCCCCTTCAGGGGCTACATACTGACCCTTTTGGCTTTTAAAATTCATTTAGCATTTTCAAAGAAAATGAGACCATTCTGATGCTTTCCAAGGCTAAGAGTTCATTCTAGGATTTATGTACAAAGCTCAGCACTTTGAAAGCAGAGATCAATTGCACTAAATTTGAAGTAAACTGTAGCCAGTAGCCTATTTTTACACAGTGTACTCAGATTTGCCGAGGTCAAAACAAACATATAGGGGTGTGACCTTTGGTCCCACCAAGAAGAGTGACTGTAAGGGTGAAGGACCTTTTGATATTTAAGTTTTCTTATTAGTTTTGGTCAATATGTATTGAAGTAGTTTTGACCTAATCTCATGGGAGAGGCCCCAGATCTGGTTTCTCATCAATCTCTATTACACTATCGGACTTTCTTTTGATGTTTCCTTCTGGTGGAAGGTAGATGATCTCACAGGTGTTTATTTGCTTTAGGAATTGTGGAAGTGATAGATAGTCGAGATCCCTCTGTGCCTCTTCCTTTTGTAGTCAGTTCTTGTCTGAATTCCTTTTGGGAAAGGCTTAGTTTTCAATCTAGCGCTAGAGGTGTTAGCGCTGTAAAATGGAATTATAAAGTAGAAACAGTTCAGCACGCCAAGGGGAGTTTCTAACAGAAGGAATGCTGTTCATTCCTTCCCCTGCTCCCAAATGTAGATGGAGTTGATCTTTTCTCTTGCAAGGATGGGGAGTAGTTTTGTGGGATTCCTTTTAGCCCTGCAATTGTTTGGCTGACTTGATTTGGCCCTATGTAACAGCAGACTGTTGATGATGGCATGCTAAGAGGGTGAAACATTTTAAATTAAGACATTAAAAAGGGATTAAGTCTGAAACAATCTCTGGATGCATTTTAGTTTGCTTTTGCAGCAACTTAGGACACCCTTACATTAGGTTTTCTAGGGATTTTTGTGTGTTCTTTTCAGAAGGACACTTCAGAGTGCAGTGTTACTATATTGAAATCTTAGTCCCTTCGGACTCAAGGCTGTTTTATGCAGCTATTGTTATTTACTACTGTCTGTATTTTAGTGTTTCACGTGTATTTTTTTTTAACTGCCTTTAGATGGACAAGGTAGGAGAATGTGCAACTGAAGTGGGATTTCTGGAGTGCTTTGAAGGCTCATTATTTAAAAATAAATTGAAGGGCCTACTTCTGAGAGTCTCTCTTCATGTGTAATTCAGTGAGAGCTCAGCCTGAGAAAAGGTTGGACCCTAAGTATTCATAACTTATCACAAAAACAAGAATAGTGTGAAAGCAATGTGTGAAGCTGTGTTGCTAATTGCTTCCACATTTTAATATGTATTAGCGATTTGCATTATGCAAGAAGAGCTAGGTTATACTGACCTTACCAGAGGATATTGGGAGAACCTGAAAGCAGGGAATGCAGGCTGTGCCTTTGAGCAGAAAAGAATGGGGAAGAAAAGCTCTTGATGTTTCCCAAATGGGGTAGAAGAGGAAGAGACTCTGCCACGTAGAGAGAATGGTGTGAGGCTTGAAAACAAAATGAATGGCAAACACCAAGGTGTTTCTCTAGGTGATGTAGTGGCCTTGCTAAACAATGCAAATGCTGAATTAAACCTTCTTTTAACTGCTGTTTGTTCCAGTGAAACCATATCTTCCAAAAAACAATTGGTACTGCTCATGAGATGGGGGAAATGATTGTACTCTTGGATATTGTGTTTCCAGAAACAGACACCAAACTCCAAGAAAGGAGGAGACGTGCCAAAAGATTTAATAGGCAGATGGAAAATGTTTACAGCAGAAAAATTAGTAGTGCCTTATTTGCTTTCACTGAAAAATTCAATTCTTGCTCTATGCCAAAATACTGAATTGATTTTTTGGAAAATGTACAAATAAGGCTTTGGTCACGGTTAATAGGATCCTGCGTTTGCTCACGTTCTGCTACTTGAGTTAAATTTTCACTAGTGGTACAAAACTTGTGCTGAAAATACATCTCCCTGTGAAAGCAACTCTGGTGTGTATGTACTATGTGTTTTCCTTCAGCCAAAGGAATAATGGGAAACTTTAATGAACTTGGATTTGGTTGTAGCCTTGTAGTATTTTTGGAATTCACAGAATCACAGAATTGTAGGGGTTGGCAGGGACCTCCAGAGATCATCGGGTCCAGCCTCCCTGCCAAAGCAGGGTCCCTTGGACAGGTCACACAGGTCGGTGTCCAGATGGGGCTGGAATCTCTCCAGAGAAGGAGACTCCACACCCCCTGGGCAGCCTGTCCCAGGGCTCCCTCACCCTTACTGTGAAAAAGTTCTTCCGCATGTTGGTGCGGAGCTTCCTATATTCCAACTTGCAGCCATTGCCCATTGTCCTGTTCCCACAGACCACTGAAAAGGGGCTGGCCATTTCCCCCTGTGTCCCATACTAATATTTATAAACATTAATTAGATCCCCCCTTAGTCTTCTTTTCTCCAGGCTGAACAGCCCCAGCTCACTCAGCCTTTCCTCACAGGGGAGATGCTCCAGGACCTTAATTCCTAATAAAGTAAATGTGGGAAAGGGTTGATCAGTGTTAGAAGTGCCAGTTACAGGGACAGATTTAATCACTCTTTGGATCTGTTGCTTGTAGGTAAAGGAGAACCTGCTATCGTGCAAGATGCTGCTGCATTGCAAGCGGGATGAGTTGCGCAAGCTGTGGATTGAAGGGATCGAGCACAAACACGTCCTGAATTTACTGGATGAGATAGAAAACATCAAGCAAGTGCCTCAGAAGCTGGAACAGTGCATGGCCAGCAAGCACTACCTCAATGCAACGGACATGCTGGTAAGATGTGGTGCCTCGTGCTGGGTCAGTACCTGCCAGAAGCATGCTGATGTTTTCTGTAACCCATTTGATCTGCACATAGGATTACCTTCTGCTTTTGTAACCTGGTGCATGCTTTTAAAGTTAATTTCCCTGACACCTGCCTGTATTATTGTCTGTCTTTATACATTATCAGTGATTTCAAACCCATTTGAATTATCAAACAACTTTTCCTGTTCCTCGTGTGTTTCATGTCCCAGAATGCACTCACATCTTAGTTGCTATTCAGGGGGGAAGTGTGTGCGTGGGGGGGACTGTTTTTCACCGTTTAGGTGTGTTTGCCTCTTGCTATCTTCCTCTAGGTCTTTTACCAGGACTCTTGATCCCTTCTATTTATCTCCATCTCTTTTCTCATCTTTTTTCCTCTCTCCTTTCAAATATTTCTCCTCGATTCCATTTTTACAAGCGTACTTTTCCATTCCAGTTTTGTGGTGGAGGCTGCAGTTTCCTGGATGCTTCTAATGACAATCTTTTGCCTTTTTCTCTTGTTTCTCAACTTAATAAGCACAGTTCCTCACCAAGCTCCAGTCCTTTCTTTCTGAAACTGTTCTCTACCACTAGTTAAAACGTTCACAGTGGAGGTGATCCTTCCCTTCTACTCACTCCTAATGTGTGAAGTGCTGAGCCCAGTTCTGGGTTCTCCAGGACAAGAGACAAGTCATGTTACTGGAATGAGACCAGCAAAGGGTCACAGAGATAGGCGACAGGAGCATCTCACATGTGAGGAGAGGCTGAGAGACCTGGGACTGCTTCACTTGGGGAAGGGAAACCTCAGGGAGACCTTCTCAATGGTTATAAAATATCTAATGTGAGGACCAAAAGAGAACAGAGCCCGACTTTTCTCAGTGGTGTCTAGTGACAGGAAAAGAGGCCGGGGGCACAAATTGAAATGGGGGATGGTTTTTACTGTTGGGATGGTTGAACATTGGAACAGGTTGTCCAGAGAGCTTGTGGAGTTTCCATCTGTGGAAAACCTTCAAAGCCAGACTTGATGTGGTCCGAGGCAGCTGACTGTAAGTGACGAGGCTTGAGCAGGAGGGTGGATTATATGTTCTCTAGAGGTCCTTTCCAGCCTTAACCAGTCTGTGATGCAAAAGTGAGGGCAATAAAAGTATCTCTGTTCGTATTTCTCTTTGTGTCTGCCAGAGAATGCCTCTAAAGAAATATTTCCATTGCCTACTTTTGTTACTGGCATTTTGTGCTTTACTGTCCTTTGTATTTCTCTTAGCTGTGCCTCTTCACTCCTTTTTAACCAGTCAGTATTCTACAGGGTAAGCAGCTGGAAATCTTAGTGTTACCACCTTGTATTCCTAGAGCCCAGGGCTGAACTTAATTTCCTTGTTTCCATTTTATCTCACTTTACCTTAAATAGGACTTTCTAAAACTTATCTTGTACCCTCTGAAACGTTTTCAACAGTTTGGTGTTAAGCCTATGTAACCCTCTCTGGATTTCTTTTTTGTTGCTGTTGCATATTCTTCTCTGACTTAACTCTTCCATCATCCTGCTGTTGTTTTCAGTTACTCATGTTCTCTTTTCATGCTACACCTGCTGCAGTCATCTTTCTAGGACCTGGTCACAATTCTCCTTAGATCCTCGCTGTCCTTTTAAGTCATAGAATTAAAGAATGTGTAAGGTTGGAAGGGACCTTCAGAGGTCATCTAGCCCAACCCCCTCCAGGGTCATCTTCACTAGAGTGGGTTGCTCAGAGCCCCATCAAGCCTGACCTTGAATCTCTCTAGGGATGGGGCCTCCACAGCATCCAGTGTCTCACCATCCTCCTATTGAAGACTTTTTTCCTAATATCCAACCTAAATCTCCCCTTTTCAAGTTTAAAACCATCATCCCTTGTCCGATTGCTCCATGCCCTTGGGAATAGTTCTTCAACAGCTTTCTTACAGGCACCTTTCAGGAACTGGAAGGCTGCTATAAAGTCTCTGCAGAGCCTTCTCTTCTGCAGGCTGAACCAGCTCAACTCTCTCAGGCCTGTCTTCATAGGAGAGGTGCTCCAGCCTGCTGATCGTGTTTGTGGCCTCCTCTGGACACACTCCAATAGGTCCATGTCCTTCTTGTGCTGAGGGCTCCAGAAATGGACCCAGCACCCCAGGTGAGGTCTCCGCAGAGCAGAGGGGCAGAATCCCCTCTCTTGATCTGCTGGCCCCACTCCTTGGGATGCAGCCCAGGATGGGATTGGCCTTCTGGGCTGCAGGTGCACATTGGTGGCTCATGTCCAGCTTCTCACCCATGAGTCCTCCCAAGTCCTTTTCCTCAGGGCTGCTTCCCAGCACATCATTTCCTAACCTGTATGGATAATGGGGGTTGTCCTGACCCAGGTGCAGGACCCAGCGTTTGGCTTAGTTGAACCTTGTGAGGTTCCCCTGGGCCCATTTCCCCATCCTGTCCAGGTCCCTCTAGATGGCATCTCATCCCTCTGGCACGTTAACTTCACCACTCAGCTTCAAACTATTGTCTTACATCTTTCCTACTATACTGTAAGCTTCCTGCCATGGGGAATGTGTCCATTTCTGTTGCATACTGTAGAGTGGAATTTTTATGACACTTCATCAAATGTTCTCTAAAACCTATTAGAATTCCTGAACACAGATCAGCAGTGCAATGGCTTGGGGCTGTGCACACCAGAAGAGTGCAGTCAGGTTTTGCCAAAATTTTTGTCAGGTTCCTGATGTAGGAAATTGGAGTGTGGTGTTCATCTGATACTTTTGATTATGAGAGATGAAATAGATGTAAATTAAGGTGTTCAGCACAAAAAGCACAGCATGTAGAGTCAACACCGGTATCGATGGAAATGTTAAACCACTTGGTGCTTCTCCTTACTGGTGGAGTTGTCAGTCTGCTTGGGGTTGCTTTGGTGCTTTTTTCTTTTTTAATTTAAGAAAATCCTTCTTAGAAGGAAATTGCAGAGAAGTAATTAATTTCCTATCTGGAATATAAGCTAGGAAGTGTAAGAAGAAAATTTCAATACTTAGGATTTCTCTCATATATATATATATATAGGAGAAATATATATCAGTACTTAAGATTTCTCATAGATAGATATAGAAAGAAAGTATTGATATATATTTGTTTCATATACATATATGAGAAATCCTATATATATCAAATTGATATATATCAACACTTAGGATTTCTCATAGATATGTATTTAGATATATAAGAAATCCTAAGTACTGATAAACATATATGTATATAAATCTGAAGTATGGAGATACATATAGATATATTTTCCTTATCTCTGAGAAATCCTATATATAAAAAAATATTGATATATATAAACAATACTTAGTGTTTCTCAGATATATAATATATATGTTATATATATATAAAATATATATGAGAAACATGTATATATGAGAAATCCTAAGTATTGGTATTTTCTTCCTATATATATGAAGAAATATGAAGAAATTTCATACATATATGAAATATATATATTATATGAGAAATCCTAAGTATTGGTATTTTTTCTTACACAGTCTTATATTATGTATACATTCTTCTGATATCTGTGTGTATATATATATTGCAAACCATTTCTAAAGTCTATTATGCTTGTGATATCTTACATGGGCAGTTTTATTTCTATATGCACACTTCTATACACACACACACACACGAGCATGTGGTAAGGTTGCCTGGAGCTACAATGAGAGTCAGCCAATATTAGACCTCGCTGAAGTACAGACTTCTGTAGTATATCGTGCTGCTGTTTTGTTATTTGCTTGGCTTTTTTCCAGAGTAGAGTATCTTTCCTAAGAAATAAAACAATGGGGTTATAAAAAGCAGCAGTTAGTTTTCTTTGGCAGTGTTTTGGGGTTTGTTGTTGGGTTTTTTTAATACTGAGGAAGCTCAAGTGACAATTGAACATGCTATTTCAGCCTTTTGTTGACACGTGCAGTTCTCATTTGAAGAGAAGTGGACCTGTAATAAAGAAATAGGAACCTATCTGCATTTGGAGCTTTTTCACAGACAAAAATCGCTGTAGGCTCATTGGCTTTTGCCATCTTCTGTTAACATTACCCCTGCAAGACTGTGATGTTGTAATCACTCACTGGCTGCAGGATAATTCCTTCCTCCTTTTCTAAGGGATGAATATCATGTAAAATAATTACTAAACTGTCAGGGATGCAGAGTGTATATAGATCTCTCTGTCCTTTTGTTTCATTCCTGAAGGTAAACAGATGCTCATGGCTTATAAAAAAACCCAAAATGATCTGACAAGGAGCTTGTATCCCTCACATTGAAATTGGAGCACTGATTAATATTGTTGCCTGTAGCCTTCTGATACGTACAGTCGAAATTGGACCTTTGCAGTCGCCGTGTCAGGCTGACGCAGGCACTCTAATGGCATAATTTCTGGTTGCTGCATCGCATTTCTGCAGTCTGCTCTTTGTATTCCACTCACATTAATTGAAGTAATTTTGCCACTGAAGCGTGTTTCAAACCTCTGCATTTAAATTGAAATTTTAATTCCCTTATTGTTTGGAAAAGACGGCTGAAGATGGCTTGTTACAGGTTTCATTATCACTCAAAACTCTCCAGCTGCTGGTTCTAATGTGCAGCGACTGAGTAATGCTGGGAAGAGTCGTTAATAAAAGACTGGCAGCTTTTCCCAGTAGTATGAACACAATGCAAAAGGTATTTTGTGACAGCTTACATTTGTATGAAGTTAAAAATTTTAAGTGGCAGCTTGTTTTTTGTTTCTTATTCTGTATCCATCTAGAGGAGCACAGATGAGCTTCAAATATCATGTATTTACATTCTGTGTTCCTCCAGCATCTTGATAACACACACTCCAGTGAGCAGAGCGGGTAGGGTCAGGTTTGCTGCTCTCTAATTGCACCTTACACAGTCTGTGTTGAAAGAACCTAGTTCCAACCTCCTTTGAGTTGTGAAGTTTTGGGGAAATTGGGAGGGTCCAGAAAGGTAGAACTGTTGTTTGAGACTAAATACATGTCAATTAAATTCAGTTTCTAAATACACTTTTTTGAAGTGTGAGTTACTGTGTTTTTCTGTAAGGAATCTATTCTTTCACATGATAAATTGCCAAACTTAATGTTCACTTTTATGTAGCGATTGAGTGCTCGTGCACACATACCTGTGTATTTCCAGCTTATTTGCCCCTGTTCTCAGCACTGGTGAAGCTGCATCTCCAGTGCTGGGTCTGGTTCAGGGCTCCTCACCAGGACATGGAGGTCCTGGAGCGAGTCCAGAGAAGGCTGGGGAAGGGGCTGGAGGGCAAATCCTATGAGGAGCAGTTGAGGGAGCTGGGGGTGTTGAGCCTGGAGAAGAGGAGGCTGAGGGGAGCCCTTCTCCCCACCTCCCCTGCCCTGCCAGGAGGGTGCAGAGAGGTGGGCGATGGTCTCTGCAGCCAGGGGACAGGAGATGGGCCAAGGGGCAATGGGCTCAAGCTGCCCCAGGGCAGGGTCAGCTCAGCTGGGAGGGCAAAGTTCTTCCCTGGCAGAGTTGTGGGGCTGTGGCACAGGCTGCCCAGGGAGGGGGCTGAGTCCCCAGCCTTGGGGGTGTTTAACAGATGGGTAGATGAGGTGCTCAGGGATCTGGTTTAGCACAGGACAGGAACGGTTGGACTCAATGATCTTAGAGGTCTTTTCCAACCTTGTGATTCTGTATAACACAGAACTTGAAAAAAAAGGCTGAGAGGAGACCAAACTGCTCTCTACAACAAGGATGGAGCCAGGTGGGGGTTGTGCTTTTCTCCCAAGCAACTAGCAATTGAACTAGGATATGGCCTCATTTTGTGCAAGAGGGAGTTGAGATTGCATATTAGGAAATGTTTTTTCACTGAATGAGTGGTCAGGCACTGAACCAGCCTGCCCAGGGAGGTGGAGGAGTCCCCATCCCTGGAAGGATTTAACAGACATGTAGATGCGGTGCTGAGACATGGCTTAGTGGTGGGCTTGGCAGTGCTTGTTGGATTTGATGATCTTAAATGTCTTTTCCAACCTAAATGATTCTGTGATGACGTTCTGAGAGGGGAGTTGTGATGCATGAAAAGCTTCCTAAGAAAAGACAGTGGACAGGGAGAGGAGCAGAGCTGGTGGTAGAACTGGTTTGGGGGTGTAGCTGGCACTTGGTTTGGAAGCATGATCTTGGTTGCTGGAAGGAAAGAATCCAGATTCTTCTGGAAGAGAGATTTTAGATGGGCTACACAACACTACAGGCAAGGCAGAACTTGAAGCAGAGGCCACACAGCAGGATGGGCACTTGTGGGTAAAGACAGACAGCTTCATGCTGGAGGAATCTGTTCCATGTCCAGTCTCCCCCGAGCACTGGGCTGTGTATTGAAGGGCAGCTTGCTCTGTCTGGTTACTTAATTAACTCAAGTATTGTAGAGGTCTGTGGTGTTGATCTAATTGTTCTGGCTCTTCTGTTGACCCATGAGGTGCCCATAGGGAGAAATTAATATTTTCCATTTGTTTAAATAATCTGAGAGATGAAATGCTAAAAACAGTTGAAGGAAGAAATGTTGTTGAATCAAGTAATTAAAGGTCATATCATAATATGATTAAATGAAAATTGCCTAGGCTGCTTTCTTTGCATTTCCTGGCTTTTATGTGTCTTAGCTTTGCAATTTTAATGAACTAATGCTGCTTTATCTAAGTATATAGAGTTTTTTAAAAAAAATCTTTTCATTCCAATAGACCATGAAACACTTACTCTGAACTTGATTTATTAGTGTGGGGAGCGCAGTTCCTTTGGGGGGGGATTGTGTCAGGTAACAAACCACCATGAAACTGCAGAAAGACATCCATGGGGGGGAGGGGAGGGTAACTGCTATTTCTGGTTGATTTTGTTCCTTTTTTTTTTTTGGTTTTTTGTGGTGGTGCTGCTGTTAGGAGGATGACAAGGAAGAAGAAGGTAGAAAGAATGAAATATGGAGCCCTCTGTCTAGTCTTCACTTAAGTTTAACTTTGTACTGGTGTTAGAGCCAGGAACCAATGTGGATGTGTATTTTACTCATGAGCACATCCTTCTCCTTTAGCCTGCTTGTCTTTGTCCCAAAAAATCCAAAGCCCAAGTGACAGTAATTTGTTTCTCAAGAAGTAGGCCAGGGAATGCTCCAGCACCACCTTTTCTTTTTTTCCTCAATGCTAAGGACTTCTATTTCAGTTTCCTTATGTCAGGGGAAGAATAATGTATATATCCTGCTCTGCTTTCTGCAGTGAATAGAATCATCAGGCTGTTCTCAGAGCTGACCGCTTTCTTACTACGAATTTGCGGTGTCTGTTCAGATTCTAGAGCTGAGAGCCAGGGGCTGTAATTGTTGTTGCATTGAATTAAATGTACTCAGCATCCAGCTGTATGGAAGAGGAGATTGGTTTGCAGGTCAATTAGGTCATTTTCAATTGTGCTGATGTGGCACAGTTAAAGCACAGCGAGTTCACCACCAGCAGCCCTATGATGCATTAAATGTAGTTTTTGCTCAGCTCTGTAGGCTGCAGGAGCTGTAGTGGGTTAATTTTTTGTAGGTTATTTCTCTGTTGTGAGATCTAGTCTTTGTATCAGGAACATACCAGTCTAAACTGGAGATGCTGACCAGCTCTGTTGTCTGCATGCGAAAGCAGTTCACAAAAAA
Organism: Gallinula chloropus; assembly: GCF_964237585.1. Classification (NCBI taxonomy): domain Eukaryota; kingdom Metazoa; phylum Chordata; class Aves; order Gruiformes; family Rallidae; genus Gallinula; species Gallinula chloropus. The sequence continues at coordinate 2,549,984 of NC_140085.1, read as the reverse complement.
ATGTGGGTTCAGTGGTGGGGTTTGTTTTTCTGGGGTTTTGGGGTGGGTGGTTTTTTGACTGTGGGGCTTTAAAGTGTAAATGGGCACTACTTTGTGAGGGAGAACATGGTCAGAAGTTGAAACCTTTTTTTTAATGAGAGGGAGTGCTGTGCAAAAATTATCATAAATGATCTTTCCCGATACAAATAAGACAGGGATCTCTAAGAAAGAGTCCAGCGGAGGGTCACAAAGATGGTTAAGGGCCTGGAGCATCTTTCCTATGAGGAAAGGCTGAGTGAGCTGGGGCTGTTCAGACTGGAGAAAAGAAGCTTGAGAGGGTATCTGATCAATGGTTCTCAATAGCTGAAGGGTGGGACACAGGGGAAAATGGCCAGCCTCTTCTCTGTGGGCTGTGGGGACAGGACAAGGGGCAATGGCCTCAAGTTGGAGCACAGGATGTTCCTCACCAATATGCAGAAGAACATTTCCATGGTGAGGGGGCCCTAGGACAGGCTGCCCAGGGTGGTGTGGAGTCTCCATCTCTGGAGATATTCCAGCCCCATCTGGACACCGACCTGTGTGACCTGTGCTAGGGACCCTGCTTTGGCAGGGGGCTTGTACTGGATGATATCTTGAGGTCCTTTCCAACCCCTATGATTCTGTGAATCTGTAAAACTACAGAGGCAGTCGAATGAGAATGGTGGCACAGAAAAAGGAAATAGAGGTGGCTAACCTTGGGTGAGGTATTTTGGGGAACAATGTGAGAGGCTGAGGAACCTGTTGCTCTGGGAAGTTGGAGTCAAACAAGGAGCTTAAAATACTGAAATGAACAAAGAGAGGATATTTGGCTGCTTATTGCTCATCCCATAATGCATGGCCAGTCGGTCCAGGGAGGGGATTGTCCCTCTCTGTAGCGCACTGGGGCGGCCTCAGCTCGAGTCTTGGGGGTAGGTTTGGGTGTCACAGGACAAGAGGGACAGGAAACTCTTGGAGAGTGTCCAGAGGAGGTCAACAAGGATGGGGAAGGGTCTGGAGGAGAAGTCTCCCCAGGAGAGGCTGAAGTCCCTGGGGTTGTCCAGCCTGGAGAAGAGGAGGCTGAGGGGAGACCTCATGGGGGTCTGTGGTTTCCTGCCCAGGGGAGCGAAGGGGCAGCGCCGATCTCTCTCGTCTCTCTGGGGCCCAGGGCTGGAACCCGAGGGGATGGCGTGAAGCTGCCCCAGGGGAGGGTCAGGTTGGCTGTTAGGAAGAGGTTCTGTGCTGAGAGGGGGGTCGGGCACTGGCACAGGCTCCCCAGGGAAGGGGTCCCAGCCCCGAGCTGAGCTGAGGGCAAGAAGCGCCTGGCCGATGCCCTCAGTGCCACCTCTGACTGGGCTGGGGCTGTGTGGAGCCAGGAGTGGGACTGGATGGGCCTTAGGGGTCCCTTCCAGCTCAGGAGATTCTGTGATTCTGTGAACCTATCCTGCTCAATAGCAGTGTCCCTTAACTTTCTGTAGACTTCATATTAATTGTCTACAAAGTAATTTGGAGTACTTAACATGTTCCCCACCGACATTAAATGTTTATAGCCTCAGTCACAATTTTTGAGGAGGGTTTTAATTGTTACATCAGTGTAGTTTCTACCTGTGGCTTTCATCAGCACAGTGTATGGAGAGTCTTTCAGTTAAAGGTACTGTCTGGTGAGCAGACTTCTTATCCTCGAAGTAGCCTGGAATAATGAAGTTGAAACAACAGTATTGCAGTGCAGTTCTCAGTATGCATTTTATTTACTGTCTGCCTTTCTGCTGGAACAATGAAAATCGATAAAAACAGTCTTTCATTTTGGTTCTGCTTCTCTTATTGCAGACCTGGGATTCAGGTCCTGCTGTGGAACAGTTTTATATTTTGGAATTAAGGTCATAAATGGAAATAAGAGATTTTTTTGGTGGTTTAAGAAATTCTTTTATCACAAAATTCAAATTTTGGCCCTGCTTGAAATTCTCTTTCTTTCTGATTTGCTAAATATTATTTTCCCAATACTTCTTGCCTTGAAGTCTTTCCCTGGCTAACGTTGTGTCTTGTCATTGGTGACCTTATTGATCACAAAGAAACCTTCTAGAAAATGGAATTGCAGTGCTGGCATCTCAGGGGTTGGGTCTCATTTCAGATTACCTATTGAGGTGTAAAAGAATTTGTGCTTAAAGGAACGGGTTTGCATTAGTTCTTAATGAAGGGCAACCCTGGGGGTTTCTGTCAGCTGCAGGTGTGGAAGGGAAAGAAGGCAGCTCTGGTTTTATGATGTTAATGTATGTGTAGAGAATGTTCTGGTGATTCACACATAAGCAGGGAAATCAGGAGCTTTCTTCTGTCTGCTGCTCATCCATTTAACATACTGTATCTCCACCCCTTTACTCAGGTGCTTGGGGCCATTGGTATTATTTGTCTGCCTCCAAGGAGCATTGTAAAGCTTAAGGAATTAAGTTGGTAGAGTACTTGTTCTACTATGAGAAGCATTGGTGCTGCCTGTTGTTTCAATGTGTTTCACAGCTTTTCTGTGAGGTTTTTTCTCTTTTTAAATTTTATTTTTTTGATCTCTGGGTTTTTGACAAGCTTGCTGGGCAAGGTTGTAAAACAAAAGAAAGTAGGGGATTTCTTTCCCTTTGAAACATCTTTTTTTATTTGTCTTTCCCTTACTATACTTATCAATAACTCAATCTCATTCTTTGTACCCTTTAATTTCCATTATCTGAAGCAGCCTATTGCATTAAACTGTTATACCTACTACTGCTTCATTTGCATCGACACGTGCTTGACCTCAGCCCCTGCTCTCTTACTTAATGTACCACAGGCATTGATATCCCTCTGGAGTATTATCCTTTGGCTGTTAGCTCTACTAATAACAACCAGTCATTTGAGCTGATGAAAGTTTATTAAATAAGAAAACAAGCTGTAATGAAGGTGGAGTAGAGGTGTCTAGCAGCTTTTTATAGTGGAGGCAAGCCATGGGTAGGTGACAAGACACTGTCCTTAATGAGCCATCTGTAACGTTCTGATCTATGTTTTTGGGAATGGGGATTTCTGAGCATTGCATTTCATCTTCCCTGATTGTAGGGTGGACCCAGCAATGAGAAGTTTTTTGTCTCAAGGCAATTGCTCCTGCCATGCAAGGATGCATCCTTTCTTGGGACCACTCTCCAAACAGCTCCGGAGTTTTGTGGCTTAGTTTACATTGGCTTCATTTAAACTCATGAACCTTAGCTGGGTTACATACCTGCAAGTTAATGTTTCTTTTGCTATTTATACTGTCAGTGTTTTTTATTATTAAGGCATTTCTTATTATTAAGGTTTTTTATTATTAAGACTTTATTCTGTGAGACATTTACACTTTTGTAACCTAATCTTTGAATGCAGCCCATGTTTCTCCAGGAATCACTGGTCTTTCCAAGAATTCTTTTTAAAACTCTGGGTTGTATGGACATAATTCTGTCTATGGCAAAATACCAGGGCAAATTCTGTCCTAAGAAACCTGCTTTGGCAGGGGGCTTGGACTCAATGATCTCTTGAGGTCCTTTCTAACCCCTACAATTCTGTGATTCTGAAACACCAAGGGGAGTTGTTGAAGATAGATCAGGTTATGAGGCAATATAAAATAGTCTAGATAAGTATAATTGCAATTACAAAAAAAAGCAACTTTAGAGCTAGTGATTGGTTGGTGGGAGAGTGGAATGAATTTAGTTTTTAGTAAAGTGTTTGAAACTTCGGGGTAAACTTAACTCAGAAGTTTTCCACAGAAATAAACTGATTTTATGTCTGGTGAAGTTGGTATAATGCTACCAAGTAACTTTGGAAACAGTGTGGTAGAGGAAAGATTGTCACGTAGACTTCTGCTGAGCAGCTCATAAATGAAGATGTATGGACAGTGTGCCTATCTGAGGAGGCAGTGGCTGTCTTACACTACAGTTTAGTGTTAACTTTTCTGAATTTATGATTTCTGTAATAAAATTAGGTTAGTAAATTAACAGGTGAAGAGCTAATTGAAAGGATTTCAAGATGCCTTTAACAACAGAGATGGGACATGGAGCGTGAAGGATTTGAAATGTAATCTTGAAGACATCAAGAGAATCAGTTTGGGAAACAGCAGGTTTGTTTGAAAAGGAAAATCCTGATGTTCTATTTCAGTGCATTAGGACCTCATTGTTCCAGAAGTCATTGATCTAGAGGGAAGACTTTCGGGACACAGATGGTCCTGAAAAAATACATCATTCTTTATGGTGATTGAGACTAAATGGGGATGCATTAAATCAAGAGACAAAAGAATATGGAAATGAAAAGTGAAAGGAAAAGCCTTTTTTAATTGTTTTCACTGCCTTCACAATACCTATGCCTGCATTGCTAGTCCATGGCAGTGCTCCAGCGAGATGAAATAGAGATGTCTCTACAAGGTCAGGCCAGAGGTGGTCTGAGGCCAGTACTGTCTCTGATGCAAAGGGTACTTAGGAGGGATGGTGAGGATAAAGCAAACAAGAGCAATCCTTTCCCAAAACACTTGCTGAGCTTGCAGCAATCAGCAATATGCAGCAATCTGTGGAAAAGCTGGTGTCTTGTCTTCAATAGCACTTGGTAGATATTTCTTCCTTCAATTTGTTCCTGTTGCTTTTTGCACCAACTTAAACTTTTGGCTTCAGTGCTGTCCTTTGGCAGCAACTTCTGTCTCTGAGCTGTTTGTGCTTCTTGTAGATGGTTCTGAATCTTTGATTTGCCAATTCCATCTTATTGCCTGAAAGCTGCTGAGGGTTGGAGGCACACAACTGTCACAGGTACTGGGGCAACATGTGTCTTGTGTCCATCAAGCTCTCTGAAATCTCAGGCAGTTCTGAGATGCTGATAAATACTCTGACTTTCCTATTTCAGGGAAGACATTTGACCATGCTGTTGTTGAAAATCATAGAGGTTGGAAGAGACCTTGAGAGATCATCGGGTCCAACCCCCCTGCCCAAGCAGGGTCCCTAGGACAGGTCACATAGGTCGGCATCCAGATGGGTCTGGAATCTCTCCAGAGAAGGAGACTCCAACCCCCTGGGCAGCCTGTCCCAGGGCTCCCTCACCCTCACTGGGGAAAAGTTCTTCTACATGTTGGTGCAGAACTTCCTATATTCTAACTTACAGCCCCTTGTCCTGTCCCCACAGACCACTGAAAAGGGGCTGGTCATTTCCCCCTGCATCCCATACTTCAGATATTTATAAACATTAATAGGGTCCCCCCTAGTCTCTTCTCCAGGCTGAACAGCCCCAGCTCCCTCAGCCTTTCCTCACAGGGGAGATGCTCCAGGCCTTTAATCATCTCCGTAGCCTCCTCTGGACTCTCTCCAGGAGATCCCTGGCTTTTTTTATCCCAGGGAGCCCAGAACTGGACACAACACTCCAGGTGGGGCCTGACCAGGGCAGAGCAGAGGGGGAGGATCCCCTCCTGTGACCTGCTGCCCACACTCCTCCTGATGCCCCCCAGGATCCCATTGGCTCTCTCAGCCACCAGTGCACACTGCTGGCTCATGGCCACCCTGTCATCCACCAGGACCCCCAGGTCCTTCTCTGCAGAGAAAATGTTCATGTTTTGTGTTGAAGTCCAAGTGGGCAGTTGGACAATCCTCTCTGGTTTTTGGGCACTCCGTTCTTCAAGCACTGCTTTCAGTTTTGGCACTTTATTCCTAGAAAGACATTGATGAATTACAGTGAGTGGTGGAGGAAGTAGAATGATTGATGGGTGACAGGACTAAGGCAAATTCAAAAGAATTAAATTTCTGTAGCTGGAATAAAGGGCAGCAAACGAGGAACACGATTTTTAAAATCTTTTCAAGTTTGTAGAGGCAAACAGTAAGCTGGATTGGGTCACTGCCATTTAAACACTTAAGAAAAACAATGTTTGTGCTTTTAATGTGCTTACAACAGCTTTGCTTTGATGTTTTCATGAAGTAGGAGCAGCAGATTTACCAGCAAGAGATACAAAAGTAACTGTAGTACTGCCTTGATTATACTTTACATGGTGGTAGGGTACGCAGGATGTGAGGATTGATGAGTGGCTGTAAAACACTGATGATGAGCAGCACTAAGCGCTGATTAACATACTGGATATGAAGATGATGGAAGAAATTGCTACCAATTTTGTTCACCTTTAAACAATCTTGTTAGAATTAGCAAGCTAAAAGCAACCAAAGAGCTATAAAAAGCTGAGGACTAAAGACAGTGGTTCCTTTACAATATTTTGGAAGTAGCTGAAGTCGTTCCTCTTCTTGAGATTAAAGGATTTGCTGACCAAATGGTGGAGAAAGGGAGAGACTGATGAAGGGGGGCAGGAGTTTGAAAGATTCATAGAATCATAAGACATTAGGAGTTGGAAGGGACCTTGAAAGATTATCCAGTGTAACCCCCCTGCTAGAGCAGGATCACCCAGACTAAATCACACAGGAAAGTATCCAGGTATGCTTTGAATGTTTCCAGAGAAGGAGACTCCACAACCTGTCTGGGCAGCCTGTTCCAGTGCTCTATCATCCTCACAGGGAAAAGGTTTCTCCTTATATTCACATGGAACTTCTGAGCTACACATGAAAAACTACTCAGGTTGCAAGAAAACAGCTCTTCCTGAGATCAGCAGTCAGTGTGAACTTAATCGATGGAGGAAGGACAGGGAAAATGTACATATAGAAATGAAGTAAAAGGGTTGCATTTTATTTGTGGGGTTTGTTTTCTCTTGAATACAGCACCTTATATTAACATTCCCACCAGCACAGTTGTCACCATTACTGAGTTGCATCCACTTCTACAAAAGGAGGCCAGAAGCAGCGGGTGTATGGCACAGTTCCCAACAGTACCAGCGTGTATGTGAAGGCTGCAGAGTAACACAGTAACACAATTCTGTTTTCTTACTGCCTGAATAGAGCAGGAGAGTGTTTTCCAGAGAATTCAATCCCAGCAAGCAAAACTCTATGAACATCCCACCTACTATTACCTTTTCCTAAAAAGGAATTTCATGTTACCAGATATATGAATGGAGGAGGAGGAGGACAAAGAGGAGGTGTCATCCTGTTTTTATGGGGAAGAATCACAGAATCACAAGGTTGGAAAAGACCTTTAAGATCAAGTCCAACCATTCCTATCCTATGCTAAACCATATCCCTAAGTACCTCATCTGCACATCTTTTAAATACTTCCAGGGATGGTGACTCAGCCATCTCCCTGGGCAGCCTGTTCCACATCCCAACAACTCTTTCAGAGAAGAATTTTTCACTAACATCTAATCTGACCCTGCCCTGGCACAGCTTTGTTCCATGTCCCCTTCTCCTATCTCCTGTCACCTGGCTGAAGAGACCATCTCCCACCTCTCTACACCCTCTTGTCAGGTAATTGTAGGCGTTGTTAAGGTCAGAGGTGGCAATAAGGTCAAAGGAAGGAGAGACTGACAGTCAGCAATAGCCATCTCTGACCTGTTTACTTTGCATCTAATGTAGGTGACCATCTGGGTGTTCTTTAAGGTCAGTGTCACCAATGTCACCTATGTTCACCACTTTGCCCGGTACAAGTTCACACTGTTCTGACCTGTAGTGATTTTGTACCAGACTGTTCCCAATCTTTGGATTTCAGAAGTGCAGCTTGGGTGAAGTTTTCCATGTGCCTCATTATTTGGATGTGCCACCCTCAAATGCGCTTCCATAAATTTTCAGCTTCATCCGAATTCACCTTGTAACCAAAATAGTAAACAAATTTACAGATAAAATACAGGCTTACTTGATAAGACTTAGGTCAGGCTTCTAATTAAACATTATAAATGCATGTTAAGAGCAAGTTTAGTCAGTTACTCATTAGGTGTTTCCATCAGGGGAGGCTCAAAAGACTAAAAAGTCTTCTGCTTTCTGGATTTTAGTCCCTTCCACAAAGATGATGAAGGGTCTGGAGCATCTGTCCTATGAGCTGGGACTGCTCAGCCTGGAGAAGAGGAGGCGCAAGGGGATTGTACCGATGTGTATAAATACCTGAAGGGAGGGTGCAGGGAGGACGGAGCCAGGCTCTGTTCAGTGGTGGCCATGGGCCCAAACTGACATACAGGAGTTTCCCTCTGAACATTGGGAAACACTTTTGTTACTGTGAGGGTGACCAAGCACTGGCACAGCTTGGCCAGGGAGGTTGTGGAGTCTCCATCCTTGGAGATTCTCACAGGTCCTGGGCAGCTGGCTCTGGGTAGCCCTGCTTGAGGAGGGAGGTTGGACCAGATGACTTCCAGAGGTATCTGCTACCTCAGTCATTCTGTGATACTGTGGTTGTCTCCATTATCCATGGAAAACCTGGGGAGTCTGTAGGCAAACCAGCCTCAATTTTGGGAACGCTTGCTTAGTTTATTGCAAGTTAACAGAGACTTCTGATCACTGGTTTGGGTTTTGAGGTGGGGAAAAAGAGAACACAATCAAAAAACACTTCAGTAAACATATTTTCTCACTCTTCTTCAGGTGCAATTTAAGTCAAACACCTTTACTCCCTTCCCTTTTCTCAACTTACTTTCTCCGTGGCGTATGTGCAATCTGTCATGTTGCCTCTGATGAGATGATGGGTGGCCCAGAAAGTCAGTGTCGTCTATAAAGGTTCCTTACTGGTTTCCTCTGCTCCTTACTGGTTTCCTCTGCTCCTTACTGGTTTCCTCTGCTCCTTACTGGTTTCCTCTGCTCCTTACTGGTTTCCTCTGCTCCTTACTGGTTTCCTCTGCTCCTTACTGGTTTCCTCTGCTCCTTACTGGTTTCCTCTGCTCCTTACTGGTTTCCTCTGCTCCTTACTGGTTTCCTCTGCTCCTTACTGGTTTCCTCTGCTCCTTACTGGTTTCCTCTGCTCCTTACTGGTTTCCTCTGCAGCACATCGGTTCATAGAATCACAGAATGCTTTAGGTTGGAAGGGAACTCAAAGCCCATCTAGTTCCAGCCCTCTGCCATGGGTAATGACACCTTCACTAGGGCACGGTGCTTCATCCAACCTGACCTTGAATGCCCCCAGGGATGGAGCTTCCACAGCCTGTCTGGGCACCCTGTCCCAGGGTCTCAGCACCCTCAGAGTTAAGAATTTCTTCCTAATGTCTAACCTAACCCTGCCCTCTTTCAGCTTGAAACCACTGCCCCTTGTCCTGTCTCTCCATTCCCTCTCCCACTTTCCTTTAAAAACCTGGTTCTTCAGGTGTTCCTTTTCTATTCTTTTACTTGGAGTCCCTGCTCCCATATGGGTCACCCACAAACTGCAGTCCCTTTCAGAGTGTCCCCCATTCCATCATGGGTCATTCCCATGCCCCAGTCCCCATGTTGACATGGAGAGCCACCTCCAAGAGCATGTCTCCAGCTGCTTAACAGTTTCTGGTTTATTATTAACTGTGTTGGAACAGGAGTGCCATGTGCCACTCCAAACCACAGAGAGTCACTGAAAACCTCCTTCTGACATGTAATTCAGCTTCCTTTAGATACTTCTGTGATGTTAGAACGTTGAACAGTCATTTCTCTGATGCATCATCTGCTCTTAAATTTCTCATGTGTTAAAATTCTTTCAATCCAGACCATCATTTGTTGGTATCCAGATCTTTTTTTGCCCAATGCCAAATCCCAATGGCTGGAGTGTAAGTACCTTTCTGTTTCCTGAGCAGACTTTGCAGGTTAGATCCTCATCTCGTGCAAGTGAGGTGTAAACTGCTTGTAAATCTGCTTGCTCAGATCAGCCTACATGCATTTAAGCCACTTTTTACTCATTTTCCTTCCCAATACCATTTGAAATCCAGTTTCTCTAAAAGCAGATCAGTTCTCCCCTTTTTAAATGTCACCATTGTCTTTATTCATCCAGGAGGCAGCTGAAACCTTCTGGGTTGCTGCTGTTTATTTGCTGTTGTGTTCAGAGGGTTCAGCCTTTTTCCTTTTGTCATCCTGTGTTTGTGTACAACTTGACTTCCTTTCCTTCAAATTGTGACCTACCACATTGTCTTCTTTTAACCTTTCTCAGTTGTTTGTGTTTTCCTAGCTGTTGTCTGAACTCAGAACATACTGCTATCCCAGGTGGAAAACATTTAGTTTTCTAGTTTGAACACCCATTTTTCTGTTGGCTTTTGGGTTTTTTCTTTGGGGTTTTTTTGGTGGTTTTTTTTTTTTTCTTATTTTTTTATTTCTTGAAGACCTAGTTGAGGAGTTTCATTTTATCTCTGCTCATAGGCTTCCAGGATTGTGGAGGTCTAGAATTCAAACCAAACCAAATAATCCCCCCAGAAAACCTTCCTATTTTTCTTTTTGACATATATATTTTTTAAAGACTAAAATACTGTTGTAAATTACTGTTTCAGGTTCAGATCAGATGTTAGGAATAAATTCCTCACTCAAAGAGTTGTTAGGGCCTGGAACAGGCTGCCCAGGGAAGGGGTTGAGTCCCCATCCCTGGATGCCTTTAAAAGATGGGTAGATCAGTTACTTAGAGTTACAGTTTAGCACAGGACAGGAATGGTTGGATTTGATGATCTTAAAGGTCTTTTCCAACCTTGTGCTTCTGTGAAAACCTTTTAAGGGAACACATAGGTTTCCCTGCAAGCATGCTGACAAACTTTGACCAAAGTCAGGCAAGAAAGAAGAATTTTAACTAATATCTTGTTAGTACTTTAGGTTCTGGCTTGTTGTAAAACGCTAAATTAAAACCATCCAAATTGGATGTTACGATAAGAAATGTTTAGCTACATTTTCTTTTTAAGGCAATTAAGCCCTACTATAAACTGACTGTGACCTTTAAACAAGCTGCATAATGATTCTGGTGCCATGGTTGTTTGTTTAATTTCTACAAATTTGCAGTTTTTAGCTCGTACAAAGCAGAGCTCTTTTTTTCCCAGTTGTTTTCATTGATACTTATTTTCTGTAGGGTCATTCTTATTATTAGAGATATAAGTAGATTTTAACATCAGAAATGACTATGAGATTATGTAACTCAAAGTCTGTTATAGTGTAGGCCAAGAGTTTCATTTTATAGCCTTGAGAAGAGGAAGCTTAAAGGTCTTTTCCAACCTTATCACTGCTTACAGTGACCTGAGAGGAGGATGTAGAGAGGTGGGTGATGGTCTCTTCAGCCAGGGGACAGGAGATGGGACAAGGAGAAATGGCCTCAAGCTGCACCAGGGCAGGGTCAGCTCAGATGTGAGGGAAAGGTTCTTCCCTGGCAGAGTTGTGGGGCTGTGGCACAGGCTGCCCAGGGAGGGGGCTGAGTCACTGATCCTGGATGTGTTTAAAAGATGGGTAGATGAGGTCCTTAGGGATATGATTTAGCACAGGACAGGAACGGTTGGATTTGATGATCTTAAAGGTCTTTTCCAACCTTGTGATTGTGTGATTTCTGTTTGAGTAACTGCAGTTATTTGGTATTTGTTTAAGCACAGCTGTCAGTGGGAAATCCAGGCTTCTTTCAGAATTCAGAGGAAAAAAAAGAAAGAGAAAAAAGAAAGAAAAAGTTAGCAGTGGGGGGTTACCTGCCATTTCTTTTGGTACTATTTGCTCATGGTAAACCAGCTTTTTTAAAGAAGACTATCAAGTTATTTATCTGTTGATTTACCTTCCAGCCCTTATTTCTTGCTGTAGCTCCTCTCTGCACCTCAACTGCTGCCAAAAGAAAAATGTTGAGGAGCTCCATTGCCTATGGTTTTCTTTGTGCCTGGGTCCTCAAACATAATGCCATTATCTACACCAATGTCCCACCCTCAGAAAAAAAGAAATCACTTATTCATTTCCATTTAGCTGAACCAGATGGGTATAAGAAAGAAGCTTGAAGGACCCTCGGGTGCTTTTCCTAGACCCTTGAACCACTTGTAGTTCTCTCCTGTATACCTAATTTTCAGGTCCTCTGAAAAAGGCTGTGATTCCGTTATCAGCTGTATCAGAAGCTTGTAGTTAAAACTCTCCCCCTTGATATACAATTGTGTGTCTGTTAGTCCTTTTGTTAGCAGGAACAGCACACAGCAGGTAATAGGAATATTAAAACCAAGGTAGCTGCTTGGGAAATCTAGTCTAAGCTGAAGGGGAGAAAAGACAGAGGAGAAAATCTAATTAAATGTGATACTATTTCATGTATTATAGCATCTTTAATCTTCATTAGCCAACACACCTGCCAGAGCAAGGATACAGAGCAAAAAGCAGGTTTGGTGTGTTAATGGCACCCTCAGCTCAGTGTGTGTGAAGTGTGGCAGTGACTGGGAAAACAAGGTTTGGTTCTGCTGCTGGCTTTGTGGGTAACACAGTAGTGTGCCAAATCACTCTGTGCCCCATTATATGGCTGTCCCATTTGTGTATTTGCATGATGATGGAGTGGCTGTGTCCAGTTTTCAGGCTCACTTTCTTGTATGGGGAAGGAAACCTACTGGACCAAGTCCAGTGGAGAGCCCCCAGGGTGGCTGGGGGTTAGAGCACACAATATATAAGAAGATGCTGCAGTGATTGGATTTGTTCAGCCTGCAGAAAGGAGTGGTTTTTTTTTGCTGTGGGAGACCATTTAACAGAGTTGAAGGGAAAATGGAACCAAGTTCCTCTCACAAAATTTGCAAACAAGAGTCAGCCATCACCAGTTTCTCTGGGAGGGCTGAGCATAAGGAGAAGGCTCTTCCCTGTTTAAGGGATTAAACACCAGGAGGATGAGACCAGAGAGACAGCGAATCTCCAGCTTACAGATTTTCAGACCTTGACAGGAGGCCCTGAGCAGGCTGGTCTAACACTGAAGCAGGGGGGGGTTGGGTGAGAAACCTCCAGAGATACTGCCAAGCTGGATCACTATATTGATACACCAATAGATCGTATCAGAATAATGATAGAAATGCAGATTCTTAACTTCCAGAATTCTTTAACTTGCTCTAACAAAACATTGATGTTGGTGCTTGCTGCTGTTACATGTCAGTGTTTACTTGGTGACCACAACATGCTTCTGAGCTGCTACAATTATTTCTCACCCTGGGGTGCATCAGGCATGTTGTGGCCAGCCGGTCCAGGGAGGGGATTGTCCCTTTTGGCACTGCACTGGGGTGGCCTCACCTCGAGTCCTGGGGGCAGGTTTGGGTGTCACAGGACAAGAGGGGCAGGAAACTCTTGGAGAGTGTCCAGAGGAGGCAACGAGGATGGAGAAGGGTCTGAAGGGGAAGTCTTCTGTGGAGAGGCTGAGGGCTCTGGGTTTTTGTTCAGCCTGGAGAAGAGGAGGCTGAGGGAAGACCTCATGGGGGTCTGTGGCTTCCAGCTCAGGGAGAGTGAAGGGGCAGCGCCGATCTTCTCTCTCTGGGGACCAGGGATGGAACCCGAGGGAACAGTGTGAAGCTGCATCAGGGGAGGTTTAGGTTGGGTGTTGGGAAGAGTTTCTGTGCTGAGAGGGGGTCGGGCACTGGCACAGGCTCCCCAGGGAAGGGGTCCCATCCCCGAACTGGGCTGAGGGCAAGAAGCGCCTGGGCGATGCTGTCAGTGCCACCTCTAACTGGGCTGGGGCTGTGTGGAGCCAGGACTGGGACTGGATGGTCCTTATTGGTCCCTGTCAGCTCAGGTGATTCTGTGATTCTAAGCATTTGGGAATTGTGCAGCTGTGTGTTCAAGATGGCTCTTAGGTAGGTGTGGATTGCCTTTGGACTCATCACTATCCATAATGGCAGGTGCTGGATAAGATGGCTTCAATGCCTTTTAATGTACAATGAGTCTGAAAGCAGAGATATGAATATGGTTGAATTTAGCAGCCAGAGGAGCTGGGTTGTTCTAGCAATGGACTTCTCTGAATGTAGAGTTGTTTAATGTCCCAGCACTGGTTTTTTTTGAAGTGAGTGTTCAAATCACAGCTGGTGAACTAAAAAGAAAAAAATCCAAACCTTGCTATAATGTACTGTAAAATACTAAAAGTGATGTGGAAATGGTGTAGCTTGTAAGGTTTTTCTATTCTTAATTGTTCAAAGTAATAAAATTAAAATTCCGGTAAGTGATACAAATAATTAGACATGAACAGCTTCTGCCTGTCTGAGGGCTCCAGATAACGTTGTAGTAAATGAGTGGAAAAATAATAGGTACTATTTAAGTATAAAATCTCCTATTTTTTTTTAAAGTTAAATATTCAAGAGGGAGGGAGACAATTACCTGTTGAAATGTGAAAAGCTCTTTATGTGTAGTGATATAAATTCATTCAACCCCCAACACCTTGATTTGTTCATTGGACTGTAAGCAGAGGAGCAGCAACCAAAACTAGAAAGCCAAAAATACGGGATTTTCTCCTAAATTAAGGCTCTCTAACTGTAGGCATTGCTACTAACTTGAGAAACAGCACTACTTTTTTTTGCAGAGTGGTATTTATATTGTACTCCAGCCTGTTACTGCTTGGTGAGGCCTGTTACTGCTCCCTGAGGCCTATCTCTGCTCCGTGAGGCCTGTCTCCCACTCATCTGCCTCCTTTTGCATATCAGGGTTCAAAATGAGGAAAGGTTAAGGACAACGAGCTGAAATGATGTGCCTGAGTTGAGTGATGAGTTGATGACATGACAGTAAATAAATCTCTTATGATCTTCAGAGTTGAAGGTATTTTTATCGTGTATTTGGGTGTCTTGTGTAATACCAGTGATGGTGTGTTACTAGCTGAGTGGGGGCATAACACTTCTGGTCTTAATGTAACTTTGCCAATGAGAGACATAGTCCCCATTATGAATTCAATTTTCAAAGTCTTTTTTCTCTCTCTAGTCTCACTCTTATTTTTCTTGGCTGCATGTGGCTCTCACCTGACCCACCACAGTGATTTCCCAAGTCCCTTTGTAACCTCATTTTTTCTTGAAATAGCTGACCATCATGTTCATGTGGCCCGGATGGGGATGTGGACTTTAAATAAAGACAGTTGCAAAGTACTCCTGCTGCTGTTGTCATTACGGCTCTTCCTCTTCACTCTCTGCTTCTCTTTATTATCCATCCTTCTCCCTGCACAAAGCCTTTGTGATGGCAACATGGTTATTCGCTGAAAATGAATTTTAAGGACTGATCTTTCCCAGGATACTAGGGTGAAACACGAGCTTGTTAAGGATGTTTTTGTGAGGGTCTGTCCTGGTTCTGGCCAGGCCAGAGTTCACATCTCCAAGCAGCCAGCCCAGGTGAGTTGAGTTAGCCTGGGCTGTTTCCACCCCACCTGACATCACTCCCCCATAAAAGGGGTGGTTGAGGAGGGATTGTCCTGGGTGCCTGCAGAGCAGATCAAGTGAGTCAGGTTCGTCCTTGCATTGTGCTTCACTCTGTTATCATTGGGTTGGTAAGGTACTCTGTGTTATCTCTGGGTATGAGTGTTATTTGCTGTGGGCTGTTACTGTTCCCCTTCTGCAGTGATTTTGTCAGTAAACTGTCCTTATCCCAACTCAGGGAGGCTCTGGCTGTTTCTCCTTGGGGAGTGAGCTGTGTGTGGTGCTCAGCTGCTGCTTGGGGCTGAACCACCACACAGTCCCATTGGTAGGTCTGTAGCGTGTTTTAAGTTCTGTGCCTTCTTTGTAGACCTCTTTGCATCATTTCAGTTCCTTTTCCTACCATTCTGTGGTAGGTTATCCAGCACACAAGCTACATAAGTGTGTTCATCTCATACTTTGTAGTCTGAAATACAATCTGGGGTGCTGCTTTAGAGCTTGCTTATTGCCAGGACTTAAATCATCTTTCTGTTAGTAAAACTTCTGATGGGAAAAATGTTTTATTTCTTTTTAACATAATTTTTATGCTTCTTGCCCCCATAACCAATTGGAAGACCTTACCTTGACTTCCATGAACTTGGATTGAGCATGCAGTTACTTTTGAGATACAAACTGTTCTGAATGTTAAAACTTTTCTCTTGCTCTCTGTCTTGGTGATTGGCTGTAATGGGAAATGAAATGTTGGAGGAGAAACGAGTGGTTAAGTGAGGCTTTCCTGGAGCAGGGCTGTCCTGGGTTAAAATATTGAAATTTCCCTGTTATTTTCCATTGTAATTCAGTGCCATGTCTCATAGACATAACTTCCAGCTTCTCTGACTGCAAATACGAAGGGTAAGGGAGTCAAAAAACCCACCCAACAAACCTTGCCAAAAACCCTCAGCTTTTTCCAGGAAAAGAATGTTTGGCATGTAACAGTGTGGGGGTTTGGGGTTTGTTGGGCTTTTGTGGGTTTTCAGTGGTTCTTTTTTTTTTTTTTTGGTGTTTTAAAGTACCATAAATGATTGACTGTTCCATTTGTTGTGTAAAATATGTGTTTGAAAGCTGGATGTTGGTCTTAATAATTAGTTTTGAACATAACTAACTCTTTAGGACCTGGGAAGATAAAAATAGATCCAAATGTTCTGAGTGGAAAGCTTTACATTTTCATTGCTTGTGTTTCAGATAATGCTTTTGGTGAATGCCTTAGATTAATGTCAGTTCCCTGCTTGCTTTCAGTTCTTCCCTCGCTGCATTTTCATCTCGCAGCTTCTCAGTTTGACAAATGTTGTTCCCAATCTTGTTCTTGCTTTGGTGAAATTGCTGACAGCTTTCAGGGCAGCGATGAATGCCTGTGACTCCCTTGCAGTGATGGGGGGTGGTTACAGCGCCTTTGGAATTGGGAAATTTGGGGTCCGTCCTCTACTTGCCAAAGGAAGATGAAATTTAGCACTTCTGCTTCTGCCAAAGGTTTCCAAACTGTGTGTGTGTGTTCCTGTTGAGCCTTCTCTAGTCATGTGTACTGTGGCATGGCAGCTCTTTGGGGTGAAGCAAGCTTGGCTTTTTGCTTCATCTGTGGTTTGGTTTTGTGATGTGTTATGGCCAAACTTCTGTAACTGTTCACAAATAGGGACTGGGAAGAAAGAGGATGGACAGTTGCTTTGTGTCAAGTGGTAGGAACCTGCAAATGTTGGTCATGTTCACAGAATCACAAGGTTGGAAAAGACCTGTAAGGTCATCAAGTCGAACTCTTCCTGTCCTGTGCTAAACCAGATCCCTGAGCTCCTCATGTACCCATCTGTTAAACACACCCAGGGATGGGGACTCAACCACCTCCCTGGGCAGCCTGTTCCACAGCCCCACAACTCTGCCAGGGAAGAACTTTTCCCTCACATCTGATCTGACCCTGCCCTGGGGCAGCTTGAGCCCATTGCCCCTTGGCCCAGCTCCTGGCCCCTGGCTGCAGAGACCATCGCCCACCTCTCTGCACCCTCCTGGCAGGGCAGGGGAGGTGGGGAGAAGGGCTCCCCTCAGCCTCCTCTTCTCCAGGCTCAGCACCCCCAGCTCCCTCAGCTGCTCCTCAAAGGATTTGCCCTCCAGCCCCTTCCCCAGACTGGTTGCCCTTCTCTGCACTCGCTCCAGGACCTCCACGTCCTTCTGATGCTGAGAAGCCCAGAACTGGACCCAGCACTCAAGGTGCGGCTGCACCAGTGCCACGTACAGGGACACAATCACCTCCCCAGACCTACTGGCCACGCTAAGTTGTATCATTGGTGGGCTTAGGAGGAGCCTGCCTGCTATGTGATTAAAACTGTGACACAAACACTTTTCAGGACTGAACTGTAGCCTAAAGACTGCAGCAGCTCGACACTCTTATCTGTGCAGAGAAGAGAATTTCATAGTTAGGAACTTCTTGGCAAAATTTTTCAGGAGGAAGGAATAAAAAACCTGCAGCTTCCTTTTTGAAACTGCTTTTAATTTAAAAAGCCTGACTGCTCCAAAGCTATTTCAGGGTCATTCTAGACTTGGAGGGAAGCAAAGTAATATATTGTTGATAGATGTTCTTTCAGTACATTTAATATTTACTGGTATTAAGGGACCAGACCTTAGCTTGGCTGTCTGCTTACTGTATCTCTTTGCTTTTCATTTTTAATGTTTAGCTGACAGGTTCACTATAAATGTAAATCCCAAAGTGCAAGAAAATGTCTTATTTCACTAATAGTATCTTCAGTTATTAGGGAATGATGATTCTTCCCCACCCACCCACCCCCGTCTTAAATCTGGGCTTCTCCCTATGCAAAGGGAACTATGCTATTTCCAGTTTCTTCAAACAGCAGTTTGGACACTGCAGAGGGATTCCAGAATCACAGAGTTGTAGAGGTTGGAAGGAGCCTCACGAGATCCCCAAGTCTAACCCAACTGCCAAAGCAGGGACCCTAGGACAGGTCACACAGGTCAGTGTCCAGATGGGGCTGGAGTATCTCCAGAGAAGGAGACTCCACACCCCCTGGGCAGCCTGTCCCAGGGCTCCATCACCCTTACTGGGAAAAAGTTGTTCCCCAGATTGGTGTGGAACTCCCTGTGCTCCAACTTGAGGCCATCGCCCCTTGTCCTGTCCCCACAGACCATTGAAAAGAGGTTGGCTATTTCCCTTTGTGTTCTGCACTTGAAATATTGATAAACACTGATCAGATCCCCTGTCAGGCTTCTTTCCTCAAGGCTGAACAGTTTCAGTTCTTTCCGCCTTTCCTTGGAGGGGAGATGCTATTATTACTTTATTTTTTATTCTTTTTCGTAATGGTGGAATTTCCCTGTTAAATAATTAGAAAAGCAAGTAAACTGGGAGAAATGAAAATTAGTCATGTTTCTCTTATGCACTGATTTGTCACTCCTGGTGGCTTCTGTCCACGTTTATTTTCAGTGAGATTCCTCAGTGCCCGCTGGCTGTCAGTCAGTTGCTGCTGAAGTGCAGCAGCAGAGAGGTGTTTCCTATGGTCTGTTTACAATGCTGCATGTGTAGGTCCCTGCTGGATTCCCACCTCTTACTCTGTTGTTTGTATAAAGTCATAGAATCACAAAATGCATTAGTTTGGAAAAGACCTCCAAAGCCCATCTAGTCCAAACCCCCACAGTGAACAGGGATAACTCCACTAGATCAGGTCACTCAGAGCCCCATCAAGCCTGACCTTGAACATCTCCAAGGAGGGGGCCTCCACCACCTCTCTGGGCAACCTGTGACAGTGATCCACCGCCCTCCTATTGAAGAATTTTGTCCTAATATCCAACCTAAATCTTCCCTTTTCTAGCTTAAAACCATCATCCCTTGTCCTATGACTCCATGCCTTTGGGAACAGTTCTTCCCTAGCTTTCTTGTAGGCACCTTCCAGGTATTGGAAGGCAGCTGTAAAGTGTCCCTCTGGAGCCTTCTCTTCTCCAGGCTGACCAAGTCCAACTCTTTCAGCCTGTCCTCATAGGAGATGTGCTCCAGCCCTTGGATCACTTTTGTGGCCCTTTCTTTAATTTGAGCCCTAATGACAGAATATTAAAAAAGCCCTGTGCTTTGGAGTTCAGAAGTTCCTCTGAACTAGCAATAGCTTTCATTAATTCAATGGTGACATTTATTTACATCGTGCAGTTACATGATGTAGCACCTATGGAGGTAGAAGATGAAGCTTCAAAAGCTTTTTCAGCTGTGTCATGACATATCAGTTTAGGCAAATAAAATTGAAGTAATTTTCCTCCCCATTTATAGAATTGGGAATAATGTTGTGGTGTTGTTTCTGTAATGAAAAGAATAAAGATAATCAAACTTCATTGTCAGTATCTTTTTCTAACGCTTTTCTACTTGATAATCCTTTATTTTGTGCTAGAATGCTTTGATTTGTTTTATTTAATGAATTGTGGTTTAGCTACCTTGTCTTATGCTGAAAATATGTGAAGGTTGCTCATTAAAATCTGCGTTGTTTGGGTATTGGACCCTTTTTATATCTTGAATATTTTAGGAATGGAAGTAAAGACATTGAAGTGAAATGTTTTCTGCTTTAAAACGGTTTATAGGTAGAGTTGTCACAGGATTCAGATACTCCCCTAATCAAAGAGAAAACACCTGAGAGATTAATGAGTTGACCTCTAAAATTTGTTCCATGTGTTCCCCTTCCAGGTGTCAGCGGTGGACTCCTTGGAGGGTCCCCTTCTTCAGGTGGAGGGACTGAGTGACCTGAGACTGGAGCTCCACAGTAAGAAGATGAACATGCACTTAGTCCTGATAGATGAGTTACACCGTCATCTTTACATCAAGTCAACTAACCGAGTAGGACAACGCAACAAGGAGAAAGGGAGAATAAGGTGGGTTTGATTCAATCCTTACTGGGGGCAGCAGGTCTAAGAGGGAAGAAGACAGCATTCTCCTTTGCATAAGCAGAAACTTTCTTGGGTGAATGCCATTGACTTACACCTCAACCTTTCATTTTTGGCAAGCAACAACTTTCTCATGCTTGTGTCTGCAGAGAGTGGAAAAACTCCACAAATACATCTCTGTAACTTTGAGCCTGTGAACAGACTGTTCTCGTTCTTTCACTTCAGTGGTGGTGGTTTTTGTTGGGTTTCTGGGTTGTTGTTTTTTTTTTTCCCCTCTTCCCATAGAATTATGATGAGGTCAACTCCTTTGAACGTTCTTCTCCTTCTCTGATGCATATAGCTTTCCTACAAATGTCATGATTATGAGGTCAGGCAAAGGGAAGAATGCAGGGGGGGGAGAAAAAGCTCCTTTTTTTCTATCTATGGTTATAAAGATTTCCAACTAATCGTAAGGTTACTAGCTGTCAGCTGTAATATCATGAATTCTAAGTTTGAGGGCAATAGAGTTGTTGAGAGGGAAGGAAGAAAGATAGTGGCTGGAAAACAGACACACAGTATTGGAAGATAACTTTTGTGGAGTAAGAGGGGTAATAAACGCAGGCAGGGAGTGAAAGGGGAACCAGCATGTGATAAAGATGCAGAGAAAAGATAAATTAGCATTTTATTAGGAGAAGGAATCAAACATGCTTACCAAAATTAGAGATAGTAAGTTAAATTGAATGAATTTATGAAATAAAGGGTTGATTGAAGTTGAAATTTCTAGGAAGGAGGTTTGTTAGCAAGTCATCAGTCTCTTCCTTACTCATCTTGTTAATTAAAAACAGACACAAAGCTTTGCTGTAGCCAGACTGCACTACTGCTAATTAACTGCAGTTTTATACGACTGCTACAGGGAGCCTTATCTTTTTCTTATTTTCTGTCTTTTTTCACGTTCCCTGTCACGTGTCATTGACACCTGATGACATGAACCTTTGCATCGAGGACGGTCACAGAATCACAAGGTTGGAAAAGACCTTTAAGATTGAGTCCAACCATTCCTGTCCTGTGCTAAACCAGATCCTTGAGTACCTCATCTACCTGTCTATTAAACACATCCAGGGTCGGTGACTCAACCCCCTCCCTGGGCAGCCTGTTCCACATCCCAACAACTCTTCTATGGAAGAACTTTTCCCTCACATCTGAGCTGACCCTGCCCTAGAGCTGCTTGAGGCCATTTCTCTTTGTCCCATCTCCTGTCCCCTGGCTGCAGGGACCATCGCCTACCTCTCTGCACCCTCCTGACAGGGCAGTGGAGGTGGGGAGAAGGTCTCCCTTCAGCCTCCTCTTCTCCAGGCTGAATCCCCCCAGCTCCCTCAGCTGCTTCTCATAGGATTTACCCTCCAACCCCTTCCCCAGCCTGGTTGGTCAAGGACCTCGATGTCCTCCTTATGGTGAGGAGCCCAAAACTGGACACAGTACTCAAGGTGCTGTCTTGTTGCTTTGTTTTAGTGGGCTGCTCTAGACTGGCTGTTGACTGGGATGCAATAATGCTTGTAACTATTTCATGTACTGCTTTTCCATGTGTTCTGTTTAATGTTGCTGAGCTGGGATGCATCACTAATCCCTCTAAGTGTGGTACTGCAGGCATGTAGGGAGTATAGATGGTTCCTGTGCAGGATAACAGGTTGAGCCCTTGTCTTTGCAGAATTTGAAAAGCATTTTGACCTCTAAGGGAACATCCTGAGCTCCATTGTAGGAACCTGCTCCCCTTTCTCTTAAAGACTTCTTACTTCCCTGGGTGTGTTTAACAGGCAGGTGCATGAGGTACTGAGAGATATGGTTTAGCATAGGACAGGGACGGTTGGACTTGGTGATCTTAAAGGTCTTTTCCAACCTTGTGATTCCTTGCCACATCCAGCTTTCTGCCATCTGGGGCAGCATGGCATGTTTTTGGTGAATAATACAGTGTGGATTTGCTATGAAAATGACCACGTAGAAAGTCTTTCTTTTCTGAGTAGGACATTCATTCAGAGAAGGATGCCTGTAGGATGTACAGAACAGGAATTTTAAGGGGAGGAAAAAGGTTGGAGGTTTCTAGTGGGAATTAGAAAAGCTTGAGGGATTAGGTAATTTACACAAGCTGTGGGAGCATCTCTTGTCCTCAATATGTAGTTTTCCAGAAAGATCTTAACAGTTCCATGTTAATTTATCATCATCCCAGCAGTAATCATGCTGGAGGTGGATGTGTCTTTTGGGAAACAATCATGTGCTGTGGCAAGCTCCAGTTTATCCCAATTATGGTGGTGAGACCAGTCGCAAGAGTCTGAGAGTGCTGTTAAATTCAAAGGCCTTGGGAAACCAGATTTTGTCTTTGATATGACATCATTCTGGGGGTGAGCTGTTGGAGAGAAGCTCTGTGGAGAAGGACCTGGGGGTCCTGCTGGGCGACAGGTTGGCTGTAAGCCAGCAGTGTGCCCCGGCAGCCAAGAAGGCCAATGGGATCATTGGGGGCATTAAAAGGAGTGTGGCCAGCACGTCAAAGGAGGTGACCCTCCCCCTCTGCTCTGCCCTGGTCAGGCCCCACCTGGAGTGTAGTGTCCAGTTCTGGGCTCCCTGGAAGAAAAAAGCCAGGGATCTCCTGGAGAGAGTCCAGCAGAGGCTATGGAGATGACTAAAGGCCTGGAGCATCTCCTCTACAAGGAAAGGCTGATTGAGCTGGGACTGTTCAGCCTGGAGAGAAGAAGCCTGAGAGGGGATCTGATCAATGGTTATCAATATCTGAAGGGTGGGACACAGGGGGAAATGGACAGCCTCTTCTCAGGGTCTGTGGAAACAGGACCAGGGGCAATGGCCTCAAGTTGGAGCACAGGAAGTTCCACACCAACATGTGGAAGAACTTCTTCCCAGTGAGGGTGAGGGAGCCCCGGGACAGGCTGTCCAGTGGTGTGTGGAGTCTCCTTCTCTGGAGATATTCCAGCCCTATCTGGACACCGACCTGTGTGACCTGTCCTAGGGACCCTGCTTTGGCAGGAGGGTTGGACCTGATGATCTCTTGAGGTCCCTTCCAACCCCTACAGCTCTGTGGTTCTGTGATATCTATTGCTTAGGCTTACAGATTTAAGAAATAAAGGAATTATTTGTTGTGAACTAAGATTGTAAATAATAGTAAACTCACTTTAATTCTTTCCCCTCACCCAGTTCACTTGTGAAAGATGCCTCTCCTGTACCACTTATGGATGTTACTAACTTGTCTACACCCCGAAAGTTCCTTGAAACTTCCCAGTTCACTACTCCTGGAGGCTCCAGCAGTGAGTATTTAAGTCCTATATGTTCCTCCCAGAATGACTTTGTAGGTTTGCAGCTGGTTTTACACAAGTAGTATTAGATATATCATCTGCTCCTCATGGATGGGAGGGATGCTGCTGATGGGATACCCTTTGACAAAGGGTTGGGGAAGTGATTTGTGCAGTGTCACTGTAGCACGGCCATGGGCTGAGTGGAGAATGGATGGAGAGCAGCCCTGAGGAGAAGGGCTTGGGGGTGTTGGTTGCAAGAAGCTCAACCTGAGCCAGCAATGTGTGCTGCCAGCCCAGAAAGTCACCTGTGTCCTGGGCTGCATCCCCAGTAGTGGAAAAGGGGCATTCTGCTCAGCTCTGGGGAAACCCCCCTGCAGTGCTGCCTCCAGCTTGGAGGTCCCCAGGACAAGGGGGACATGGAGCTGTTGGAGTAAGTCCAGAGGAGACCACAGAAATGCTCAGAGGGCTGGAGCCCCCATGCTCTGGACCCATGCTGAGAGAGGTGGGGTCTTCGCAGCCTGCAGAACAGAAGGCTCTGGGGAGACCTCAGAGCCCCTTTCATTCCCTAAAGGGCCTACAGGAAAGCTGGAGTGGGAATATTTATCAAGCAGTGTAGTGACAGAACAAGGAGTGATGGGCTTAAACTAGAAGAAGAGGACATGTAGATTAGACATTAGGAAGAAATCCTTCCCTGTGAGGGTGGGGAGACCCTGGCACAGGGTGCCAAGAGAAGCTGGGGCTGCCCCTGGATCCCTGGCAGGGTTCAAGACCAGGTTGGATGGGGCTTCGGGCACCCTGGGCTACTGGAGGGTGTCCCAGTCGATGGCAGGGTTTGGAACTAGATGGGTGTTAAGGTACCTTCCATTCCAAACTGTTCTGGGATTCTATGATTTGAGTGACTGGTATGTTCACGGGCAGAACTTGCCCATATCTGTATTTTTCTCCTGGAGAGTCAGCTTTCCCCCATTCTGCCCACATCAGCTTCAATTAAATACACTTTGTTTTCTGTGCCTCTTCTGATCATGTTCTTTATATCTTGGACAGAAGAGATATTTGCAGTCAGTTCAGCTTGTTTAGAGGTCTCCCATCTAATGTGAGCAGGCAGGTATGTGCAGATGTTGTACAAGTTGGGGTTTTTTTCTTTGTTGGAGCCAAAAGGTCAAAGCTTTTCCTTGTGGGAAATTTGGGACTTTGACTAGAGCCCTGTGTAGCCATGGGAATAATCTGGTGGTGATACTTGTGTACCTGATACTGCAGCAAACACTGAGCAAAATGCCCCGTTTCATTGGTGCTTTTCTGTGAGGCTTTGGAAGTGCTGCACAGATGGGGAATTAATCCTTGTATTGTTTCAGTAGATTAGTAAGTGGGGTTGTCCTTGTTTAACAAATGAATAAAAAGAGCAATGCAGACCTGACCTACATCTGTTCCCCCTTTTCCTTTCAAAACTTCCCTGTTTGTGTTCCTCAAATGCTGAATCTTCTCATCCGTGGAGTTGTTTTTTGTCCTTATGTCTACTGCTTTCTGGGTTTTTCCCATTGTCACGCTTGGCTTCCAGACTCTTGTCTTGGACCCTCCTTTTCTTTGGATCTTGCAGGGATTTTTGTTACTAGCCCTGCTCCTGTTGGGTTGGCCAGTCTCTCAAAGCCTGAGGCTATATTTCTGCATAGTGGAGGTTTGTCAGGAGACAGATGCATCACTGCAAACTTTTCAGAGCTAGAAGCTGCAGCTTGATCACAGGAACATAGAAAAGAACCATCATGCGAATATTCTGGGGAAGAAACTTAAGAATTCCTATTCTCTCCTTGTGAGAAGTTCAATTCAGTTTCTTGCTTCAATTCAGTTTGGGGAGGTAAGGAAACAAACCACAGCAAACTGAATCCCAGTTTCACCACTGTAGATGTTAACTGCCTTCCTTTGTGGTGCGTTAGCTGTCTAGTATCTGATGTTATTTCCCACCTAAAATATTAGTCCTCTGTATGGGAAGGAAAAAAAATTCTTAAGTTCTGGATCTGATAGAGATCTTCTGTCTCACCTTACGATGGGGAGTAGGAAGGGAAACCAACCTGTGAAGGTGCCCCTTCTGTAAGGGAGGAATGAAGTGCAAGATAGGTAAAAGTCTGAATGAGCTGGGGCTGTTCAGCCTTGAGAAAAGAAGCCTGACAGGGGATCTGATCAATGGTTATAAACGTCTGAAGTGTGGGAAACGGGGAAATGGCCAGCCTCTTCTCTGCCGGGACAGGGCAAGGGGTGATGGTCTCAAGTTGGAGCACAGGAAGTTCCCCCCCAATGTGGGGAAGAACTTTTTCACAGTGAGGGTGAGGAAGCCCTGGGACAGGCTGCCCAGGGGGGTGTGGAGTCTCCTTCTCTGGAGATATTCAAGACCCATCTGGAAGCCGACCTGTGTGACTTGTCCTAGGGACCCTGCTTTGGCAGGGGGGATGGTATTGATGATCTCTGGAGGTCCCTTCGAACCCCTACGATTCTGTGATACATAGTTTGATTCCATCTTTTGGTAGAGATGAAGCCAAGACTCTTTTCCACCATCTCTTACTTCAAATAGTATGTGGGACCCCTATCTTATATATTATAGAATCACAGGATCACTAGGTTGGAAAAGACCTTTTAGATTGAGTCCAACAGTATCTGTCACTACTAAACCATATCTTTTGGTGTCCCTTCCAACTGCTAAGATACTGTGATAGTGTGATAGCACGCCCTCATAAGCAGTTCATACTGTATTTGAATGAAAGTCCTAGGATACAAGCAACAGGTAAGAATTGCAGTAGTGGTCTCTAAATGCTGAGAGAGTGAAAGGTGGTGTTCCTCTCACTCCAGGGGCGTGGAAACAAAGAGACTGGTGGCTTCATCTGCTACTCCAGTCAATTGGTATAGGTCAGTTAAGAATCTGCCTTGAAAATTCTCATTCTTGCACATCTGGTTTTGCTCCTCATGCCCAAAACACCGGAATAATCTCTTAGCCTGGCTCTTTGTTACACCATGTACCAGTCAGTGAAGCGCTGGGCAAATGTCCCTCAGACTGGGAAAGATCTAGATTGTAACAGAAAACATTTGATGAGTGTAATGTATGCATATGGTTTTGCTTCAAGTGCACAGTGTACTCAGGTAGGGGTTTTTTCCACATAATTTTATTTAAAAGTAGCCTTTTCCAGGATTGCACAACCACCAGCGAATTTAACACTTATGTGTGTGCATAACAAAAGCTGTTTCTGCCTTTAGTCATTTAAGTTCTTGGGCTTTTTATTGATGAAACAAAGTGGCTGTGCATATTAATGTGTGTCATTATAAAGCACTGACTCATTCAACCTCTCTCAGCAAAGATGCCAAAATTTTGAGTCCTTTCTGCATTCACTTCCCAAAGGAGATGTTACCTTGTGCTGTAGAATCTTTATAAGGAAATTAAAGCTGTTCCTGCTGCACTTAAAATAAACAAAACCTTCGCTAATGTTCACCTGAGGATTGTAGATACGGCGGTTCACCAGGAACATTTTCCCTTCATGCCAGTTCAGAGAAATATATTCACTTTTGAATTCTATTTCTCTGCTTGAACTTTCTGTACTCTGAAGAGTATTTACAAAGGTTCCTGCATTGCCAGACTCTTCCTGGAACTAGGAAACATGCTCGCCCAGTACATTGCAAACCCAAGAGCTCCCTTGCCTGAAGAATTCCTTAGAGTGTGTTAGAAATCTGACAGAAGATGAGCTGAGGTGGTAACAGTCAATATTGGTGTTGGTTGCTTATACAAATTTTATGCTGAATAGATCATGTGCTTAATAACCCAGCCTTCCCAGTTTTAAGAGGGAAAATGGAACTTTTAGATCCAAGCAGTGGACAATGGATAGAAGTGGACATTAGATAGGAGCAGAGACTTCTTAGCTCAAGTCCAGCTCTAGCTTTGAGAAGGCAAAATACTTCGGTGTAGGTGGAAATACATGGAGACCTTTGAACTTGGCCCTGGGAAACTCCTGCAGTAACTGGGGCTTTAGGGTCTAATTCTAAAGGTGGGTCTGAAACCACCATAGTGCTATTCTCTGTTTGTTCAAACATACTCAGTAAATATGTGAAAGATAATTTTTTCCTGTTAACCTGACCTGGATGATTCTTCTCTATCATTCGCTCTAAAAATTAGAGAGTCCCCTCCCTGAGCCAGAGTTTTTCTGTAGCTGGCTGTTTTGTTTGCACAAATCCAACCGAGAATTTGCTCAGAAGGTGGTGGGAATCCAGCAGCAAGGCTGATTGTCTCCTGCTATCATTGCATCACCATGCAAATGCCAGAATTCTCATCTCAGGGCAAACCTTTGCACCTGTAATGTTTAAGAGGAGGTCTGTTCCTGCAGTGTAAGAAGGGTTTGCAACTCTGTAGTAACTAAGAAAAACTTTGAAGGAACTGTGTGTCTGTTTTCGCAGAGCTAGGGTTTCCCTCACTGATCCTTGCTGCTGGTTTGTGTTCTGACTTGATGCTGAGTTGCTCTTCCCCCATAATTTCATCATGTTTTCATAGGTGGTCTCAACATAAGATCATTGACTACTGTGCACTGGTGTATTTTTGCCCCTGTACTCTGCGTTGGTGAGGACACACCTTGAGTGCTGTGTCTAGTTCTGGGCTCCTCACCATAAGAAGGACATGGAGGTCCTCGAGTGAGTCCAGAGAAGGGCAGCCAGGCTGGGGAAGGGGCTGGAGGGCAAATCCTCTGAGGAGCAGCTGAGGGAGCTGGGAGTGTTCAGCCTGGAGAAGAGGAGGCTGGAGGGAGACCTTATCACCGCCTCCACTGATCTGACAGGAGGTTGTAGAGAGATGGGCGATGGTCTTTTCAGCCAGGGGACAGGAGATGGAACAAGGGGAAATGTGCTCAAGCTGCCCCAGGGCAGGGTCAGATTAGATGTTAGGAAAAAATTCTTCACTGAAAGAGTTGTTAGGGGCTGGAACAGGCTGCCCAGGGAGGGGGTTGAGTCACCATCCCTGGATGTGTTTAAAAGACGGGTAGATGAGGTACTTAAGGATATGGTTTAGCATAAGAGAGGAATGGTTGGACTTGATGATCTTAAAGGTCTTTCCCCACCTGGTGATTCTGTGATTTAATTCTGTGATCATGTGTATTTATTTGAAGGCATGCTTTTCATGCTTGCTTGGCTGTGGAGGATTTTGAACATGGTTTACTGAGTTGCTTTGTTCCGTTTTCTCCAAGTTCAGTGTTAGAGCAGGTTTGAGAGAGTCGCCTTATGAAATTAAAATGCTGCTGGTTTTTGAGAGACTAATGTCCTTAAAACTGTGGATGGAACTGTGTGACCAGCAGTTTTAGAAAGAGGATATTTGGCTTTAGGCTTTGAAGTTATTGATCTTTGAGACACGTTTTCTTCTGGGCTTGGTAGAAAGGCAGAGCAGAAAATGACCCAAATTTTTAAAGGACCAATTTCTCATTTAACTGTCCATTTGTTGCTCATTGTCTCCTTTCCTGGGTCAGGACAAGGATTCAGCACCAGAAATTAGCAGGTGACGTTTCTTCAACTCTTAAATTACACCTTTGGGGCACGATGAATTTGCATCCCTTTCTCTAGAAAGATTGAAGGCAGAAAGGGTATAATCAGCAAGGACATAAATCATGGAAAATAGTACATTAAATTTTACTAGTTGCCCATAAAAGCACCCAGCTAATGAAATCTCCTGTAATGAGTAGCAGCAAATTTTGACCGTTCATTGGAATGAAAAACAAGACCCAAGAGTCTTTTCTTCAGCTGCTTTGCTTAAAAGAGTTATCAACATTGGCTTTTCTAGGGATCTGACTGCAGCTATTGAAATGCCTCTTGCAGCAGGATTCTTTCTTCTGAAATGGCAGAACTGTACAAATGAGGGTGTCATCAATTGGAAGAGACGTTTTTATAGGGCACCATCAAACCAGGGAGCCGTCAGGGAAGTTTCCTCCTTTGTAACTATGGAGGTGATGAATCAGTGATGCATGATCCAACCTCCTAGTGATTTAAACTCAGGGTAGATTTTTTTTTCTGTGTTTTCAGATGTGCTGCTTCAGTGGAGAAGCTTTTTTTACATGGCTACATGTTTCATTAGAGAATGTGGCAAAATCTCCACTCCTTTAGGTTGTTGTCTTTGGGAGGCTTTTGAGAAACCATATTTAAACCTTGTGCTTCATAAGTGGTTTTCAGAGATTATTAGAAGAAGAAAATCATCAGGAGTAGTCAGCATGGCTTCACCCATGGGTATTCAT
The DNA here is from genome assembly GCF_964237585.1 of Gallinula chloropus. Lineage (NCBI taxonomy): Eukaryota > Metazoa > Chordata > Aves > Gruiformes > Rallidae > Gallinula > Gallinula chloropus. The sequence continues at coordinate 2,520,471 of NC_140085.1, read as the reverse complement.
GCTTGACCAACTCAATCAACTTCTGTCATGAGGTGACTGGTCTGAGAGAGAAGAGGAGGGCAGTCATCATTGCCTACCCCCTCTTCAGTAAGGCCTTTGACACTGTGTGCCAGAAGATCCCAAAAGAGAAATCATAGAATGTGTTAGGTTGGAAGGAAGGGACCTTTAAAGGTCATCTAGTCTAACCCACCTGCAGTGAGCAGGGAATGGTTGAGGTACAGTCTGGATGAGCAGACAGGGAGGTGGATTGAAAACTGACTGAATGACTGGGATGCAGAGGGCAGCCATCACTAGTACAAAGACTAGTTGGAGGCCAGGAGCTAGTGGTGTACTCCAAGGTACATGTGGGGGTCCTGCTGGGCTAAGCCCTGTTCAGCATCTTAATTCCTGATCTGGATGTGGGGGCAGAGTGTATTCTCTGCAGATGACAGCAAGTAAGGAGGAGTGGCTGATGTGCCAGAGGGTCGCACTGCCATCCAGAGGGACCTGGACAGGCTGGAAAAACAGCCTGGCAGGAACCTCAAGAAGTTCAACCAGAGGAAACTCCTGCCCATGGAGATGATCAGCCCCAGGTGTTGTGATACACTAGAAAGAAGCTTGGCAGAAAAGGTCCTGCTGGACATGAAGTTAAACATGAGCAGCCAGCACAGTACTCTTGCTGCGGAGAGGGCAAGAGTTCTCTTGGGCTGCTCAGACTGACACATAGGAGGTTCCCTCTGAACATCAGGAAACACTTCTGTTACTCTGACAGAGCACTGGTGCAGCTTCTACAAGGAGGTTATGGAGTCTCCATCCTTGGAGATACAGGTCCTGGGCAGCTGGCTGTGGATGGCCCTGCTTGAGGAGGGAGGTTGGACCAGATGACCTTCAGAAATCCCTGCAACCTCAGTCATTCTGTGATACTATGATTTGGTGTCATCTTAGAATGGAATTAAACCATGTAACCCACTTGAAATTTGGATTTCAGAGGGGTCAGTTTAGCTAAAAATGTATCAAGTCACAAATGTATCTGGAAAAGCTTCAGCCAGACTTCACTCAGTCTGGTGTTTCTCTTGGCTTGCAGGGGACTATGTGCAGCAGTCCATATCTGACATGGGAAAAGAAAGCAGCGTGTTGAAGCTCTTTTTTTAGTATAAGACTGAAAATTGGATTTTAAGGGCTTCATTAAGCTGAAGAAAGGCAACTTTAATAAATTTTAAAGTATTCATTTGCTGACATCACGTTTCACTTGTTACAGTCTCGAGGAAGGTGGAGAAATTTACTTCTGGGTGTTACTGAAAAAAAATTCCTCTGAAATCCTTCTTTGGTGTTTTCTACCTGTCTTATTGTTAAATATAGTGAAGCTGGGTTTAATTAAAACAGGTCTTTTTTTTTCCCTTTTCTCTTCACTTTGATGAATCACAAAGGAGAGGAGGTTAATCAAATCTGAATAGCAGACCTGCAATTTAGAATAACTTGTAAAAATGAACCTTGCAAACAGCCATAGGATAATTTAATTTTTCAGGGCTTCTCTATATAAAGCAAGTGCTTATGGTGTGAACAATGATCTCTCTTTCATGGTATGTTTTACAGAAGCATTTCAAGTAGAAAGTGGTGAATGTGGAGAGCTAGGACTAGGGTCTGAGAACGTTGTGCTTTTGTCTTGATAAAAATGAATTACAAAGTCATATTCTCAATTTAAGAGTAAATACCAGATGAAGGCTTCAATTCTGACAGCTGAGCTGTAGGGACATGTTCCTTCATCTGTGGAGCTCCTCAGGAAATACCACGTGGGATTGTGGTTTTCAAGATGAACTTCTTCACAAACGCCTCTCCACTTTGATGCCTTTTTCGAAGAGGTCGGGGACAGGAGGGGCTGATTCCTGGACCAAAAAGCTTTGTGGTCAGATAACCCCTTGATGACATTAAATGGCAGAAGAGGATGTTTGAAGTAAGGAAGATGCAGAAAAAGAACACCTTCAGTTGCCCAGGGTTGTAATCTTCTCAGATCTTACAGATAAATGGGCCCCCAAAGCTACCCAGGATACCTGTTTAATAAGCAGAATGTGCTGGAAACACAGTCCCTACTGTTTTATCAAAAGATCAGATCTAACACAACTTACATACCAGTGTGTTGCTACTAGATATTGAACTCTTTGCTTTGCTGTTGTTTGTAAGAGATGTAAATCGATGTCCTGCTTATTTGAGGGGCTTCAAAATTGGTTTGCTCTTTTGAAAATGGAAGAGCGTTCATCTTGGTGTGCTGACGGAGTTCTCGGCAAGATTGCTGCCTTTAGTCCTCTTAAATGCTGGCCTCACATTTGGATCCAGTACTATTTCCTCCCTCTTAGGTTTTCATTGTGTGATATTAAGAATAATTTCCAGCCTGCTTACAAAGGGGCTGCAGCGTAATGATGGGGACCTGTCCTCTAAAAGGTTGCTTAGGCTCTGAAGTCTTTGTGTTGAACTCAGACAAAGGAGATATTTATGTTTGGGGTTGGTTTTTTTTTAAACCAGTAAATGAAAACCTTTCCTCCTGTAGCATTTGCAGTGCCATCTTTTCCACGACTCCTGCTCCAAAGATCTTGTTTTCTGGATTCATGTCTGGCATGCTGTGGGTTTTTTAGAGTAACAAATAGTGTTAACAAAGTGGGTAGAGCATGTAGGCAGCGTACAAAGTGCTTTGCAGCCTCGTGGGTTGAAAGGTGTGTGATGAATGAGCAGAAATATGTGTGTATCCAGTTGCTAACTTCTAATTGGTATCAGTGCTCATGTGTCTTTGAAGCATCTCCTATATTACCCTTTTTCTTTTACAAAATTTAAATTAACACATTCTTGGTGTGTCTGTTTGGCTGTCCTGTAACTTGCTGAGATTTAATTGAAAAGGCCTGTGTAAGAGAGGAAAAAAAGCACTATTTGATCTCTCTGTTATTAAGCACATAAAACCTCACGTCGTTACCTGTTGTGACGTGTGATGATCACACAGGATCCATCAGAGCATGTCCAGAGAAGGGTGATGAAGGTGGGGAAGGGTCAGGAGCACAAGTCTTGTGAGGAGCAGCTGAGGGATCTGGGAATGTTCAGTCTGGAGAAGAGGAGGCTCAGGGGAGACCTTGTTGCTCTCTACAACTACCTGAAAGGAGGCTGTGGATAGCTGGGGGTCAGCTTCTTCTCACAGATGACCAGTGACAGGACAAGAGGGAATGGCTGCAAGTTGAGTTAGGGGAGGTTCAGGTTAGAAATAAGAAGTTTCTTCTCAGAAAGAGTGGTTGGGCATTGGAACGGGTTGCCCAGGGAAGTGGTGGAGTCACCGTCCCTCAGGGTGTTCAAGGAAAGGCTGAATGAGGTACTTGAGGACAAGGCCAGGTTGGATGGGGCCCTGGGCAACCTTTTGTAGGTCCAGGTCTGGAGGTTGGTGGCCCTGCCTGTGGCAGGGAGTTTGGAACTGTATGATCCTTGGGGTCCCTTGCAACCCAGACCATTCTGTGGTTTAATAATTAATACAGGTGGTAGGGGGGCGGTTCGACTAGATGATCTTGAAGGTCTTTTCTAACCTTAGTGATTCTGTGATTTTGTGATTCTCACCTCACTCTTACCTGGCAGTGCTGCTTGTGCTGTAGGTTGAAGTCTAAAAGTGTGTGATTTAGTGAGCTTTTCTTCCCATCCATGTAATCCCAACAGTGGCACCTCTGCCTGAAACCCATCTCAGCTGTGGAGGTTGGTGTAAACTGATGCTGAAATAAGCATTATCTTTTTACTGTGATGCTATTTATGAAGTGACATCACTTGGGCTCTTTGGGATATTGTTTTCTTGATCTTGCACTAACTGAGTGGCGCTGATGCTCTTGTGTTCGGAGTGTCATAGCTTAGGCAGCGACAAGGCTGCATTGCTACTGGTGACGTGCCATTTTTCATTTCTGCCATGTCATTGAAATCCTCCTGGTGGATCTTTTGACATTTATTCAGGTTCTTGGATAAGTTTTGATTTAAGTAAGAGAAAAAAATAATCTGGTGAGCAGCAGAAACCACAAGAGTCATCTGTCATCAGACAGCCTTTATCAGAGCTCAGTACCAGCGAGATGAAACAGTCGTTAGGTTTTCGTTTCTAAGCAAGGGCACGGTGTGGTGGATGGAACAGCTTCCTCTGTATCCCTCAGTGCTGTTTGTCTGTGTGCTGCCACACTGGCTGTTAAGAAACAGCGTGACTGGAGATGTTCCAAGACCACGGAATGACAAGGTTGGAAAAGACTTTTCAGATCATTGAGTCCAAACGTTCCTGTCCTGTGCTAAACCAGATCCCTGAGCACCTCATCTTCCCTGCTGTTAAACACAGCCAGGGGTGGGGACTCAGCCCTCTCCCTGGGCAGCCTGTGCCAGGCCCTGACAGCTCTTGCAGGGAAGAACTTTTCCCTCCCATCTGAGCTGACCCTGCCCTGGGGCAGCTTGAGCCCATTGCCCCTTGTCCCATCTCAAGTCCCCTGGCTGAAGAGACCATCGCCCACCTCTCTGCACCCTCCTGCCAGGTAGTTGTAGGTGGTGATAAGGTCTTCCCTGAGCCTCCTCTTCTCCAGGCTCAACACCCCCAGCTCCCTCAGCTGCTCCTCAGAGGATTTGTCCTCCAGCCCCTTCCCCAGCCTGGTTGCCCTTCTCTGGACTCACTTGAGGACCTCCATGTCCTTCTGATGCTGAGGAGCCCAGATGCTTTAGTTGAGTTTGCCTTGAAGACACTTACTTTCACAGAAGTGTTGGAATATATGTATTAAATGTTTCACCTAGCCTTTAAGAGAGACATGCTTTTGTTGTTGCTGAGTGTTATCTGTAAATTAAGAAATGTTGATTAATGAACATACTTAAAACAAGCATCGTACCTCTTGCCTTTCTCTTCCTTGTTGCTTAGCAACAGATTTTTTCCCTGTGCAATCCCTGTTACTTCAGGAGGACTGTATCCACAATATCCTCTCTAATTCTTCTTGCTTTTCCTTTCTAGGAGCCATGCTGAAAGATTTGAGTAGCTTCAACAACCCCTTGACAGACGTAATAAAGCAGAACAGGATAACATCAAACAATCATTCACTTTGGCAGCATAAACTTTGCCAAATTCATCAGAAGTCTGTTAAGCTTGATAGTGTTTATAATGAAAATTCTTCTCTTGTGATGAACACAGTGTAGGATAACAGCTGGGTTGGAAATTTAGGGCTTGGAGCTCCTTGAAACAACTTCAAGGGATTTGTAGTGATATTTATAAATGAGATGGTATTATTATGTCTTAATTGCACCAGGCTTCCTCTGGTTCCAAAACAGAGGTCATGGTGTAAGTTACTTATTAGGAGTCAATCAGATGTGTGGGTGGTTGGATTTACATGTAGGGAAGCCCCCAAGCAAACAGAAATATCCATTGCCTCCCCCTCCCTGGAATCTGAGTGCTGCTGGCTTCCTTGTTTATTCCTTGGTTGCTCAAAGTGGTGGGAGTTCTGTGAAGGCTTCTTCTGTGTGGTGCTAAGTGTTGGTTTTAATAGTTTAAATCTTGGATGATGCCTTTTTAAATCTCTTCCAGTGCGAGAAACGAGCCTTCTGGAAATTAAAGAAGATACAGAACTGGATCCAGAGGAGAACAGCACTGTCTTCATGGGCATACTCATCAAAGGGCTGGCCAAGCTGAAAAAAATCCCTGAAACGGTGAAAGCCATCCAGGATCGCTTGGAGCAGGAACTCAAGCAGATTGTTAAGCGATCCACAACCCAGGTGGCTGACAATGGTTACCAGAGAGGGGAGAATCTTTCCCAGGAAAATCAACCTAGGTAAGAGTATTTCGACCATGAAACCTTCATTGCTGCAAAAAGCCTGGAGAAAGGTGTTCTGTCTGTTGGTTACCATTTCAAGGTATCCCGGTCTCCATCAGAAGAGGGGTGGCAGCAGGGACAGGGAGGGGATTGTCCCTCTCTGCTCTGCCCTGTGAGGCCTCAGCTGGAGTCCTGTGTCCAGAGCTGGGGTCCCCAATACAAGATGTTGGGCTTTTGGAGAAGGTTCAGAGGAGGCCACAAAGATCATCAGAGGTCTGAAGCACCTCCCCTATGAAGAGAGGCTGAGGGAGCTGGGCTTGTTCAGCCTGGAGAAGAAGGGAGCAGAGGAACAGGAGGGGAATCAGCTTGTTAAAGGGCAGAGACTGGCAGGACAAGGGGGATGGAGTGAAGCTGAAGGAGGAAAGGGTTAGATGAGATGTTAGAGGGAAGCTCTTGACACAGAGTGTTGAGGTGCTGGAACAGGCTGCCCAGAGAGGTGGTGGATGCCCCATCCCTGGAGGTGTTCATGGCCAGGTTGGATGAGGCCCTGAGCAACCTTGTGTAGCTCCAGGCCTGGAGGTTGGTGTCCCTGCCTGTGGCAGGGGGTTTGGAACTCTGTGATCCTTGGGGTCCCTTCCAACCCAGACCATTCTATGATTCTATGAAATCTGCTCTGTTCTTTTACTTGCTGGAGTTGAGAACTCATGTAGATACCATTATGAATTGAATAGTGAGCTCAGTGATAGAGACCAAGAGGCATCCAAGTGCGACAAGTTTTATGGTGAACTGAAAAACATTTTACTTGCTGAATCCTGAGGTCAAGCAAGCATTGTGGCTGACAGCCTAATGAATAGTTAAGCAGTTCTGGGCGCTGCACCGTGCTCAAATTTGGGGTCTCACAGAGTTCTCTTGAAACAGGAGGACTGTGTTGTTTGGATTTATTTTTTTCTTGACAGCAGGAAAGTCACTTAATTTTGATTTAAAACTGTAGCTAATTTAAGGGGCGGTATACCTTTCTACACTATAATTTATTCTTTTCAATATAAATGAATTCACCTGCTTGCTGTAAACTTCCCATGTGATTTAGTTTTAGAATCAGTTCTAATTATCTCCTTATTCAACAAGAATTCAAGACATTTTGCACAGCTCTAGAATATGAGTATCTCAGAGGCTCACAAATTCCTGTTAAACCCCACTAAAATTCTTTGTGCCTTACCCACCCCTCTGGGCAGGTTAGAATAGAATCATAGAATGGTTTCAGTTGGAAAAGACCTTCAAGACCAAGTCCAACCATCTACCCAGCCCTACTAGATCCAACACTAGACCAGGTCACCAAGCACAACATCTAGTCTTCTTTTAAACACCTCCAGGGATGGTGACTCAACCCCCTCCCTGGGCAGCCTGGGCCAATATCCCAGAGCCTATTCAGTAAAGAAATTGTTCCTAATATCAACCTAAACTTTCCCTGACACAACTTTAGGCCATTTCCCCTGGTCCTGTCACTAGCCACCAGGGAGAAGTGACTGACCCCCACCTCACTGCCACCATGTTTTAGGTAACTGGAAAGAGTGATGAGGTCTCCCCTCAGTCTCCTTTTCTCTAGACTAAACAATCCCAGCTCCCTTGGCTGATCCTCGTAAGACTTGTCTTCTAAACCCTTGACCATTTTAATGTCATTAAAATATGACCTGATCCAATTTCTCCATTTCAATGGACAGCCAGTAGCCATACCACCTGCTCAAGAATGATCCTTAAAGCAAGTACCAAGCATATGCTATGCTCCATCTGATCTTCTGCCTTCTGACCCACCCAAAAAGCTTGTTGCAATTCCACCAAGTTACCTAACATAACTCTATAAATTCTTCCAAATGTCATTGTTTCCACAGCAGTGATGATGATAGGAATTAAAGAGTTTTGATCAAGCTAAAGTTTTCCTTGAGAGCGATTTTTTCACTACAAATATCACATATAATGAAGACACACATTTGGGGAGATGTTTTGCTTTCTTCCCCCCATTAATTTCTTTTTGACAGTGATCATTGTGCAGTATCACAAATTAACAATGACAGCTAGGCCCTTATGGAGTGCTAGAAGAGTTCTAGACCAGCTAGCCCTTATGGAGTCCAAAGAAGAGTTCTAGTGAATCCTGAAGAACAGCAGAAACATAGCTCTTGGTTGGCTTCCACATCTCACTACTAATTTAAATAGAGCTGCAAACAAACAAGAAACTCGTCCACATATTTACTGATCTAATTAGATCTTTGTATAATTTCTAAGCTCTGCACATTCATCAGCTTAACTGAAGAATTTAACTGCTGAATCTTGTCTTTTTCAAGTCATCTTACGTAGGAACATCTGGCATCAGCACCAGCGTGAAGTCATGATTCGATGTGATGCAAGGTGGTATTTGTGTTGGCACCAAGCTTTCTCAACACCATGCAAATCAGGGATCTGAGACAGGGTTATAATTCAATGTATTATAAAGCCACTTAAAACAAAAGTTGAGGTCAAAAAATCATCAAATCTAGCACTTCATATAAGGCACCACTTGTTTGTTACATAACTGGCTTCTACTGTGTTTCCACCTTCCAATCTGCATTTCCAAAATCTGTTTAAGCCAAATGATCCTCTTCTAGGGCCAAGCACAGAAAGAAGCATCGTCCTTTCCCACATCCTTAGCTGAGAAGCAACAATGCCTCCTTCTTCTAAAGGCATTTCTTGATTTTCCAAGCCTTTCAGGTGCTCAAGACACATCAGCCTTTCGGTGAGACAGGGGAATTTCTGAACACTTTACCATTTCAGATCTCTGCTACTGCAAAAACATTAGTATCACAGAATCATAAAATGGTCTGAGTTGTAAGAGACCCCAAGGATCAGACAGTTCCAACCCACCTGCCACAGACAGGGCCACCAACCTCCAGGCTTGGATCTACACAAGGTTGCGTTCTCTTCATGGCCCTGTATTGACACTTTTGCCACTAAATCCAATCCATAATATATTTCTGTCTTTTTCTCTCATCCCAAGACTTTAAAATACACACAGAAATTATATACACACCAATGCTCTGACTGGGCAGAGGATGTTACTGCTGATAAAATACATGAATTGTCATTAGCGACCTCATTCAGGTGTCACCAGTCACTCTGCATCAATTCACTCTCCAGTATTGCCCAGACAATAGGAGTTGCTTCTGGGTGTGTGTCACTGTCTCTTGACATATTTACCATATTTCTCAGTGAAAGGGTTAGGAGATTGCTTTGACAAACTGCCTAAGCCAGTCTGCTGTCATTTTCTGTCTGTGTTCTGCTTAGGTCACTCAGTGCTGCAACCCCATATACATAAAATCTAGGCCATATTATTTAATGCTGCTTTTTCTTGTTGGTTTTCTGACACAGACTCTGTCCATGTCTCTTTTGGGTCACCTTGTTTCATAAATAACCTGATGGATTGGGAAGACTTTTAGAGAAAGGAAAGCTGAAGGAAGAGGTGCTGACTGATTTTTTTTAAACCAGGGAGATGTGGAAATGGGATGTTGTTGAGTATGGAAAATGAAATGTGGCAGTAGGTAGTGCCACCACAGAACATGGATGGGGGAGTTTTTGTGTCTATCCCTCTGTAACATGAGAAAACAAAGACATTAGAATTTAAAACCAAAGAAATGGTCTGGGTTGGAAGGAACCCCAAAGATCATGGGGTTCCAACCCTCCTGCCACAAGCAGGGACACCAACCTCCAGGCCTGAATCTACGCAAGGTTGCCCAGGACCCCATCTGACCTGGCCTTGAACAGCTCCAGGGATGGAGCATCCACCATCTCTCTGGGCAGCCTGTTCTGGCCCCTCACCATTCTCTCTGTAAAAAAAACTTCCACCTAGTATCTCATCTAAACCTCCTTTAGCTTTACTCCATTCCCTGCCATTGTCTACCTTTTTAAAAAGTTGATTCCCTGGCTGTTTATTTGCTCCCTTCAGGGACTGGAAGGCTGCAATGAGATCCCCCCACAGCTTTCTCTTCTCCAAGCTGAATCAGTCCAGCTCCCTTAGCCTCTCTTTGTAGGGGAGGTGTTCCAGCCCTCTAATCATCTTCATGGCTCCTCTGAAGCCTCTCCAACAGTCCCTCATCTTTGGGGCACCAGCTCTGGACACAGGACTCGAGCTGTGGCCTCAGGAGGTCAGAGTAGAGAGGGGCAATCCCCTCCCTGTCCCTACTGCCACCCCTCTGCTGATGGAGCCCAGGATACCATTGGCCTTCTGTCAATGAATCAAGGTGCTCTTCTGCTCAACCATTTGAGTAGTGTGGTTGGCATCATTGGTAGGTGAATAGATCCCTCAGATTTCTGTATAATGCTGTGCATATATATAAGTAAAATTGTAGTATATGAATGAGATGCAGTAAGCTGACAGTAATTTTTATAAGCAGTAGCCAGCTTCTATCCTTTGCAGAAGGACTGAAGTTCAGTGTAGGATCTCTGCAGGTTAAGGTAGGTGGGTTTAAACACAACATTACTGCCCAGTGGTAACAGCTTCTTAATTACCTGAGTTAATGACCCGGCTTCTGGCTTAAACAGCTGATGGAAGTGGATGTACATGGACATCCAGTTCTCTGAAATGAAGTGATGGAGCCATGGCACATGCCATGCTAGTGATTTTTCACTAAGGCATAAGACTGACGTGTGGTGGTGAAGGAGTGGGTGCAGCTCTTGATTCTGCTGCAGATCTTCTGTCCTGCTCTGGGGATAGCAACATTTGATGGGTAGACACAGAAAGCATGTGCTAACTCCTAAACTGCTGCTGTTAAATGTGATGGAGCCTGTCTGTCAGAGCTAGAAAGCGCCTAACATATGGATTTGGGAAGTGTTATCCTCACATTTTGGTGGGGTTACGTGTGTACTTGAGTTGCTCATTAAGCGGCGGTGAACTTGATCAGAATTTTTCTTTTCCCAAATAATAAAAGAATATGATGAGTCATTGCTTTGTCCCAGACTATTTAGGGCTTCACAAAGGTGTGCTCATTACAATAACTGGACAGTAAGGAAGCAATAGGAGCAGGTCAAGTGTAAGACCTTTAGATGATGCTATAGCTGTAGCACTTCCCATTTAATAGTAGAATCTTGGTAACTGATGCTGTTGATGAGGTTTGATATTTTGGGTGTCTGATCTTTTGTTGTGTTTAAAACCTTCCATACTATTAATTCCATAATTCAGAAGAAGCATCTCTTGTTCTCTTTGTAAGGGTAAGTCAATTTTTATTGAATTTACACTCATATTTCTAAAGAAATAGTAGGCAGCTCTGTCTGGGAACTTAAAATGTTCTTTAATATCTTGGTGCTGAAGTGTAGTTACTGTGTCATTACTGATGCATTTCACAGATTCACAGAATTGTAGAGGGTGGAAGGGACTTGAATAGATTGAGTCCAACCCCACTGCCAAAGCAGGTTCCCTAGAAGAGGTTGCACAGGTTGGCATCCAGACGGGTCTCGAATATCTCCAGAGAAGGAGACTCCACACCTCCCTGGGCAGCCTGTCCCAGGGGTCCCTCACCCTCGCTGTGAAACAGTTCTTCTACATATTGGTGCAGAATTTCTCTATTTTACACTCCCTAGTAGCACACATTAAAGGTGGGCAGCGCTGGTATTGAGGAGGGAATGAGAAGTAAGATCCTCAGAAATATTTAGGTACCAAACCTGAAGTCAGTCACCTCAAGCCCACCAAGGGTTTGAAGCTAGGTGACCTTCCTGCTCTTGCAAAACTGCATATATGAAGTCATAGAGTGCTTTGGTCTGGAAGGAACCTCAAAGCCCATCTACTTTCAACCCCCCTGCAGTGGGCAGAGACACCCTCATTAGCTCAGGTTGCCCAAAACCCCATCTAAGCTGGCCTCAAACACCTCCAGGGATGGGGCTTCCACAACCTCTCTAGGCATCCTGTTCCAGTCGCAGTCTTCTAACTTCTGGCCTGCTGTTCTGACATTGTGCATGACAGTGTGCCTATGGTGTCTTCTGGAGACTGAGTGGAGGTTGTCTTGCTGGGTTACAGGTTATTGCTGGAGCTACTGGAGCTTCTCTTTGACAAATTCAACGCTGTGGCTGCTGCACACTCTGTTGTCCTTGGACATCTTCAGCAAACAGTGGCCTCTCCTTGCAGCCAGTATGATGGTGATATCAAGCTCTATGACATGGTCGATGTGTGGGTGAAGATCCAAGACGTCTTGCAGGTAGGAATCCTTCTGTGGGCATGTTTTCAGCTTGGAACAGCTTTTAGAACTGTAATATCAGAGAACACTTGTCATGCACAAGACAGTTGTGGTGGAATTTGCCTTGATTTTGGGTGAGTGACCACGTTTGTATCAGATTATTAAATTCCAGAGAGCTTATCCTTATGGTGCATGGAAAGGCTGATTCCTTTGGCTACCAAGTGATTTATCAGACACTTCTGAACAGTGGCATTTTTGTTCTTTGTTACCATGTCACGCCTGTCTTATAAAGTGTCACAGCTTTAATCGCTTGTCTTCTCATGTCATTATAGCTTGGTTATAGTCAGCAGAGACATTTAGTGCCAGAGTGTTTTCAGGGAGCTCTTACTCAGTTCTTACTCTTAACTTGTAGCATACTAAAGCTGTACCTTGCTCAGGCTTTCCTCTAGTACCATGTCCATCACCTTAGTATCTGTGACGCTTATAAGCATCAGAGCTATCTTCTGCCACATGACTATGTTCTCATTCTTACTTTGGGGCTAACACATGCACATTAGATATTGCTATTTATTTATTTTGGAATTGCCTTTATATATAATACACAGATGTAGACGTCACCTGGTATTTGATAGAGGAGGTCAAAGGAATGTCTGCTGGTATTTACAGGAGGTGGCAAGATTTATGATGGTCGTTCCACCTCTGGCCTGTTCATGAAAAATGCTCTCTGCCTTTGCCTCTGACACAGTTTTTCACTGTAGGGCACAGGTCTATTTAGCTGGTGCTCTGAAGGCTTGTTTGTGCAGTGATGCGCACAGGGTTTTTTTCCTTACACACATATAGGCAACTGTGTGCATCATGGAGTTTAGATACTTCTTGGACATGGTATATGTAAGCTATGAGCCTTTGATCACATCTCATTACATTATTATTATTTGCCTTTCTAGAGGAGTTAGTTGATTTTATTAAAGAAATTGGGATCAGTTTTCTCCATGATACAAATTTTCACATCTCTTTAATATTGTTCTTGCAAAAAGATTTGTTTGGGAATGTCCAGATGGAGGTTAATGATGGCTTTTCTGACCAAAAGTATGTAATGGAATCGAAGCTGCTCCCATTAAAGGGAGGAGTTAAATGTAAGGACATGAGGAACAGCTTGTTGTGGGGTAACACCAACCATCTTACTGTCAACCAGGAGGAGGTCTAGAGAAGCTTTAAGAGCTTTGAGCTCTGCAGACTTGGCTCCAGGAGAACAAAGCCTTAGGAGAAAGAATCCTCTGAGATTTTATCTTCAGTGAAGCAGAATGACAAGGCTGGTAGTTCCCCCTTATCATTGAGAGTTTGTGATGGTTTCATTCCCCCTGAGGAGTGAAATGGGGAGTGAGTTACACTCCTTGTTCCAAACCAGCATTGATAACTTTTATACACAACCATGTGTAAGTGTGAGTGTACAGAAAGTGAATGTGTGTGTGTGTGTGTAGAAAGCAAATGTGCTTTCTGTCTGGGGGGGGGATTATTTGGCCAAGCTTTCTATAAAATACATGCCAGAAAAACATAACCACCCACTTGCAAAGGTTTTGTTGCAATTGGCCTGACAGCATAGGTGTCAGAGGGAGTCAGAAAAGCTTCCAGAACAACTTTGAGAAAGCATAAAAGTGGCACTTTAGGATCCATAATCTCTTGCTGGCTTAGAGTAAGAGATGAGCATTGACTGACATGGAAAGGACAAGTCTTGCATCTCTTTGTTCAAAGTCTTGTGGGGTTTTTGTATGTTAGTGTCATCAGAGAAGATTACAACTTAGCTCCTGTAAGATGCGAGCAGGCACGCGATGCTGACAAGAGGGCTGCTTCTCCTGCAAGTCCCCAGTCACAGAATCACACAATTGTAGGGGTTGGAAGGGACCTCCAGAGATCATCAGGTCCAACCCCCCTGCCAAAGCAGGGTCCCTAGGACAGGTCACACAGGTCGGTGTCCAGATGGGGCTGGAATCTCTCCAGAGAAGGAGACTCCACACTCCCTGGGCAGCCTGTCCCAGGGCTCCCTCACCCTCACTGGGAAGAAGTTCTTCCCCACATTGGGGGGGGAACTCCCTGTGCTCCAACTTGAAGCCATTGCCCCTTGTCCTTTCCCCACAGCCCACAGAGAAGAGGCTGGCCATTTTCCCTTGTGTCCCACCCTTCAGATACTGATAACCACTGATCAGATCCCCTCTTAGTCTTCTTTTCTCAAGGCTGAACATCCCCAGTTCACTCAGCCTTTCCTTGTAGGAGAGATGCTCCAGGCCTTTAATCGGTGTGCAAAACCCCTTTGAACACAAGACCAAATCATTTCTGAATAAGGATAACTTTTTGAAAGGAGATCTTACATTTGAAGCAGGGAGAGTGGAAAACTCAATTTTCAAAGCATTTATTTAAATGTGCCTGCTGTTGGGGGAGGATGAAAATTTGGGGAAAGTGGGTTCTTGCTGGGGTGCATCAGGGAAACGAAGCAACTCCTGCAGATTGTAATGAATGAAGCTTATTCATCACCCTAGAACAATGCCACACGAGCCTGCTATTCATGTGGATAATCTTTAGCACGTGCTCATTGTGCGTCTCTGCGTGTGTGATACGTCACAGCAAGGTTATCTCTCTCTACTTCCCTACAAAAGTAATAACATGCACTCAACAGTGGGCTGGAAATTGTCCTTTGTGGGAAATTGTGAGTTGTTTTCCAGCAGCTTGTTTTTCTAGCTGGATTTCTAAATGCTTCCTAATAACTGTGGTGTAGCACTAGCTAGATGGCACGGTGTTGTGCTGTGTTTAGATACCAAACATGCAGATATTATATATTTTTGACCTTCTCTGGGAATGGAAGAAGAATACCAAACTTGTCAGGAGGAAGACAGAGTGACCTTTTAGAGTTGGGTATTAGAGTGCTAGAAGAACAAACAAACAAACAAAAAAAAATCACTTTGTTGAAATATTAGAGCAGCCTTGTTCAGGAAAACACAGTTTGAAGTTATTTACTTGTACTGGAGCCAGCTCAGCCTGTAGTTGTGTCGCTGTTCCAACAGGAGAGGTTTTGAAACTTGTTTCAATTTTAACTTGGCATTTTGTGCATGGTGCTAATTTAGCTCTTCAGTGCAGGAGTGGGTGGAATATCCTTCTGAAGAGCGTAATTACTGTAGGACCGAGTACTCAGATGAAGAGAATGGTGTTGCAACAGCAGTTAGTGATGTACCAGCATGAATAGTTGCTTCAGGACAATGAGGTGAAGGAATTGTTCTGGAAGGAGTTGTTTTCTGGCACAGATCAGTGTGAATACTGCATCAGCCCATCCCAAATTACGAAGGTTGTGCTGTGTGAAGGGTGCTCAGGGAAAAAGCAGAAGGGTTTGGGCTTAATGGCATCAAGCTGCACCAGGGCAGGTTCAGATTAGATGTTAGGGAAAAGTTCTTCCCTGGCAGAGTTGTGGGGCTGTGGAACAGGCTGCCCAGGGAGGGGGTTAAGTCACCATCCCTGGGTGTGTTTAACAGATGGGAGATGAGGTGCTCAGGGATCTAGTTTAGCACAGGACAGGAACAGTTGGACTCAATGATCTTAAAGGTCTTTTCCAACGTTGTGATTCTGTGGGTGCAGCACAGTCTTTCTGTGTCATTTCAATTTCTCAGTCTTGGCCAGATCTCCCTGGCTGAGATAAGGGCTGGATGTCTACTTGATGTCTTAGTGTTGGGGATTGACAGCTGGTGGACGTGCTGTAACAGTCACTCATACTTGGTGTGATGGATCTTTCTTCCTGTTACCCCCAACACAGAACATTTAACAGTTCATTCACCTTTTTCTAACGCTGTCTTTCTGTACCATGATGAGAGGCAGGCATCCATCCCTGATGAATAATACCAGTGTTCATTCAGCTTCTTCAGAAATGTCACCTTTCAGCTGATCAAATGATCACCCTGTCAGCTGGCTTGTATCACCACGGTGCTGGGCTGCTGGAGAAAATACCAAAGGCATCTCCACCTGTGCTTGGTATCCTGTTACCAGCTTAGGCTGGTGCTCTTTGCCTCCAAGGAAGGGATCTTCTCTCCTTTTGTAGTGGTGATATTTGTAGCTGATGTATCTTAATTTTTTTGAGTGGGCTATATCTATTTTCTTGTACAGAAAAGAGGGAAAATGACATATATTCTCTGGGACATCTATCTTTAACAGGCTGTCTGGTGGTCTGTTTACTTATAAGATGCTGACAATTATTACTTTCTTTTTCCTTGGGTCTTCTGTCTAATTCTTTCAGGTGTGGTTTTTTTCCAAAATTGGTGTGATTTAGCAGCTGAAATGTTGCTGAAAACCCTTTAGGAAACTGGGGCAAGAAAAATTGAAGCTTAATGTCTGTCCACACATTACTGTTTTGCTGCTGCAGAGCTGGACATGTCAGCAAGATGATGTTCCTTCATGAAGTGGCTGTGTGACATACTCTTCCTTGTAAAGAGCAATGCCACGTGAATGTGGGATTGAGCAGGGAGATGGAGTAGTTCTGCAGTACACAGCTAAGTCTGGTGGCCAGCAATGTGAGCCATCTCACTGAAAAGCTGCACTGGAATGGTATTTGTTATGCCACACTTTGCCCAGAGTCGGGCTAGAGCACTTGGCTCTACATTTCACAGCTCTCCTGCTACAGGCTGAGCCTCTCTGTGATTTCATAAGTGAGCTAATGGCAAAAATAGCTGGTCCTCATAGGCACAGAGGTGAGCAGGGGGAATATAGTGGAGTTCAGCAGATGTAGTCCTCAGTTTGCCCCAATAAATCCTCCTGTAAAAGGTGTGGAGGGTTCTGCTTCATGTCAGTTGATACAGTTCTAAGCCTGTTGTGCCGTGATGCCATTTCTTCCCTTTACGCTGCCTGGGATGCTTTCCTTGCTCCAGCAGTGTTGCTCATATTCCCAACAGTAATTAATTTGAGGGAGTTGATTTGGCCAAGTATTTTCTGCTTCCTCAGGTCCTTGATGTGTGTCAGTGTTGGCACAGGAGAGGGGATGCACTGCAGAGGAGGAAAGGGAAAGGTTTATCCTGCCAACTTCACCCTTCGCCTCACCAAGCTGCTGTGTGGAGCAGCAAATTGTGCTAAAACAGGGTGGTTTTTGCTCTTGCCTTCAGCACCAGTCTGACAGTTGTACAAAACACTTAACAAAAGTGGTTGTGATGTAAAGAACAGGAGCTTAGGAATGATGTCCAGTCATGAGCTCTGAATCTCTCTGCTGTCACGATGCTGTCTGATGTTTGAGCTAAATCAGTGTGTCCTGGAATAAGTAGCCAAATCTCTTTCTGTTGAACCTTTGCATTTAAAGGATGAACAAACTATTTGTGATACAGTTAATGTAAAATAAGATTCTTGGATGAGAAGGGTTTGTGTTAGCATGCCATAAATACTGATTGAAATGTCAGAGCAATATATGAAATTGTTGCATTTGGGAGGTTCACCAGGTAGTATTTTGAACCTAAAGTAGAGTTATTTTTCAGAAATTTAATGGTTTAGTGGTTGTCTTCAAAATGATGTGCCTGACAGTCTTTCTAGTTCCTTTTAAATGAACTTAAATGTGTGGAACTGATGCCCTTGGACTCCTGACTGGTTTGTCTCATTAATACTCATCCCTCATTTAGCTGAGAGGACGATGGTCACGAAAGTGATTTGTCTGCAGCTTTTGA
This sequence comes from Gallinula chloropus, assembly GCF_964237585.1. Classification (NCBI taxonomy): domain Eukaryota; kingdom Metazoa; phylum Chordata; class Aves; order Gruiformes; family Rallidae; genus Gallinula; species Gallinula chloropus. Next base: position 2,502,843 of record NC_140085.1, on the reverse strand, counting down.
AGAATACAGTTTGACTCAATCTTGGGTGCATGAAGGAGGGAGAGAGACCATTCTGCTCTCCAAGATGCTGCTATTTAAAAATCAAATTTACATAATTAGAGTAGGTCACTTGGCATTTCTTTCCCCCCACCCCCCACCCCTGTTTCTTATTTGATGTGGACTCAGAGCATGCAGGAAGAGACCCAGAGCAGGGAGAGTTACACCACACTCTTCTGCGTGTTATGAGCATGAGAATATTTCTGAAAGTTTATGGTCCAGGAAAGGCATCGTCCTCCCAAATCTAGGAAGGGAGGAGATTATTTGTAGGAAGGTATTTCTTTGAATTTTGGTCTTGCTGAGAAGGTGTGTACTGCCCCATCACCCCTGTCAGTATAAAATGTTTTATAGATTTGTTCCAGTTTATGTAATAATTCAAGCCTTCTCTTTGCATTTACAGTTTGAGGGTGTTGTGCTTGTTCAGCCTGGAGAAGAGAAGGCTCTGGGGAGAACTTGTAGCACCTTTTATTACCTGAAGGGGCTACAAGAAAGCTGAGTAGGGACTTCTTAGAAGGGCGTGGAGTGATAGGAGGAGGGAGAATGGTTTTAAATTGGAAGGGGCTAGATTTAGGTTGGGTATTAGGAAGAAATTCTTCACTACAAGGGTGGTGAGACCCTGGCACAGGTTTTCCAGAGAAGTGGTGGCTTCCCCCTCCCTGGAGGTGTTCAAGGCTGGGTTGGATGTGGTCTTGAGCAGCCTGGGCTGGTGAGAGTTGTCCCTGACCATGGCAGGGGGTTGGGGCTTGATGATCTTTAAGGTCCCTTCCAGCTCTAACCATTCCATGATTCTATGATTCAGCAGCAGAAATTAATTTGGTACCTTCCTTAAGGAGGGGTACCTGGAATTCAGGACAGTGAAAATGGCCTTGATAAAACTGAAAAGGTGTGTCAGGAAGTGCAGAGAGGCTTCCTAGTGCTGGGATTTATTATGCAGCTGGAAGTGGAAAGAACAACTTAACAGCAGCATACTGTCTTTTTAAAACTAAAGAATATGAAGCAGAAATGCACAAAATCGATCTGTTTTCTCTTTACCTGGGTGATTCTGGCTGAAGGATGTTTAAAACTAACTGAATTGCTTTGATAACAGGTACCTGGAAAAGGTCCAGAGCTGAGGCAACCATGAACATTGGATTATTGTCTTTCCCAGGAATGGTCCTGGTTAACTGCTCTGTGCTGTATTAGCAGGGTGACACAGCAGAATACTACTGCTCTTAACAGCTTTTGTTTTGGAGTAATTTTTATCCTGGAGCTGTTGTATTTCATAAACACTAACATTTACTCTAAAGTTCAAAGAGATAAAGCCCTGCATGGAAATGAATTGTTTGAGCAGTGTACACTCACTTGTGCAGTTCAGTGCAGAAGAGGTCACTGAGCTTATGGTTAGGGAGATTTTAAACAGGATTAACTCATATGATGAAATGTTTCTAGGTGTGTGAGCAAGGAGGAAAACTCTTCTGTTGGTGCTGTGGAGCATCAAGCTGGTCTGTACCTGAAGGGTGCTTCATTTCAGGTGGATTTTGCTTTTCATTGTTGAGCATAGTTAAAGTTAGAGCTTTGAAGGAGTTTTGGAGTTTGTGTAAATATTTAAGTAGCTAAATCAATGTGAGTTAAAAGCCTGTAGTGTCCTGAAGGGGCAAAAAAGGTGTGCAAAATCTTGGGAAGAGCCCCATAGAATGTGTCAGGCTGGAAGGGACATTTAAAGGCTGTCTAGTCCAACCCCCCTGCAGTGAGCAGGGACATCTTCACTAGATCAGGTCAGTCAGAGCCCCATTAAGCCTGACCTTGAAGGTCTTCAGGGATGGGACCTTCACCACCTCTCTGGGTAACCTGTGCCAGTGATCTACCACCCTCAGACTTGAAGAACTTTTTCCTAATATCCAACCTAAATCATCCTTTCTCTACTTCAAAACCATCACTCCTCATCCTATTGCTCCATGCCCTCAGGAACAGTTCTTCCCCAGCTTTCCTACAGACACCATTCAGGTCCCCCCAGAGCCTTCTCTTCTCCAGACTGAACCACCCCAGCTCTCTCAGGCTGTTTTCATATGAGAGGTGCTCCAGTCCTTGGATCATTTTTGTGGCCTCCTCTGGATTTATTCCAACAGGTCCATGTCCTTTTTGTGCTGAGGGCTCCAGAGCTGGACACAGCACTGCAGGTGAGAGCAGAGGGACAGAATCCCCTCTCGTGATCTGCTGGGCACACTCCTTGGAATGCAGCCTAGGATGAGGTACATTGGTGGCTCATGTCAAGCTCTTCATAAGTAATTTCAAAAGCTGTTTAGTGTAGATGTGAAAGTAGAAGTCAGCTCTGGTGCGTGTTAGGCTGAGAGCAGGTCTGCACTGAGGAAGGGGTTGGGGATGCAGACGGGGGGAATGACATGTTCCCTACTCTGGTGGTTGGCAGTTGGAGTGAACCCTGCACCTTCTGAATCCTGGGCCAGTCTCAGATGCTTTCCCATTTATACAGTTTGAGAGCACAGAAATGTTCTTGTGGACTTAGATCTAGTGATGTCACTTGGAGACCTTTCTTTTGTGAGCTGGAAGTTTGCTGACAAGGCCTTAAGATGGTCACAAAGTGGCCCTCACACCTCTTGTCTGTGTTTCACATGACCAACAGGAATATGAGTGTTCAGAATTCAGTCTGCAAGATTCCCAGATTCTGAATTACTTGTTGGCCTTCATATTCTCAGAACTGGTAATTAATGGGATGATGTAGAAGGAATAGCAGCTTGGTGTCAGATAGGTGGCCCCATCTGGAGTCCTGTGTCCAGATCTGGGGGCCCCAATGCAAGAAATATGTAGAACTGGTGGAGAGGGTTCAGAGAAGGCCATGAAAATGATTAGAGGGCTGGAGCAGCTCCCCTATGAAGAGAGGCTGAGGGAGCTGGGCTTGTTCAGCCTGGAGAAGAGAAGGCTGCAGGGGGACCTCATTTCAGCCTTCCAGTCCCTGAAGGGAGCAGAGGAACAGGAGGGGAATGGGCTTGTTAAAGGGCAGAGACTGGCAGGACAAGGGAGGTGGAGTGAAGCTGAAGGAGGAAAGGGTTAGGTGGGATATTGGGGAGAAGTTCTTTGCAGAGAGAGTGGTGAGGGGCTGGAACAGGCTGCCCAGAGATGTAGTGGATGCCCCATCCCTGGAGGTGTTCAAGGCCAGGTTGGATGGGGCCCTGGGCAGCCTTGTGTAGATTCAGGCCTGGAGATTGGTGGCCCTGCTTGTGGCAGGAGGGTTGGAACTCTGTGATCCTTGGGGTCCCTTCCAACCCAGAGCAATCTGTGATTCTATGATTTTGTGTGCAGTCCTTCATTTTACCCATTTCTTGAGGTTCTTGAACAGTTCTGTTAGGTCAGAAGTGCTTTATTTTTTCCTTCTGGTAGCTATCAGTGTCCGCTGCACTTCACTCCCGCTGTCAGCTGGAATTAGGAGGCACTACAAGTAGTTCATCAGCGTTTGTAGACATGTTTTATAGGGCTATAAAACCACGTCTCTCTTGATGTGCTGAGCTTATTCACACATAGTCCCAGTGTGCCTGGCTTTAAAGGCAGCAAGTTGTACTCTTACCAGCATCATAAAAACCTCGCAAACGGGAAAAGGCCAAACGCTCATCATGTGCTGGCTGCGCGGCGTCTGAGCTGACAGCCGTGCGTCAGGGACCCATGCAGGCAAATTCCTGCTAATGTTACAGAGTAGCTGATATCTGAGGGAAATGTTTGGAAGCTGGGTTGTTTAAAAGCCTTTCTGCTCCCATGCTGTGGACTTGTGTTTACTACACGTGACATTTACAAACCCATAAATTAGAATCTCTTAATTTCCCCCCCCAAGTTTCTTACCATTCCTTTCCTGACACAATCTCAATTTTGGGGTGGGTCTGTGTGCATTTTCTTCCCTAATCATTTGCAGAAAGGCATTAGCAAGAATCCTTTCTAAAATTTCTCCTCCCATTATCTTATTTGTCTTGTTTTGGGCACAGAAAGGCGTGTTTGCTGGTAAGCCACTACCAGTAAACTCCCAGGGCTGAGGCTAAGCATGCATGTTCAGCCCTGCTCAGATAGGAGCTGTTGAGGTTGTATCTGTTATGTTCAAAAGAAGCTGCAAGGACATAAATTTCTTCTTTCCCATTCATTCTGCAAGCCATGCTACTTGCTTCTTGTTGCTCTCTCCTCACACTCATGCTTACTCACTTCTCCTTCAATCTTTGTTCCTTCTTTCCTTTTCTTCATCAACACCACGCTCAGCCTTACTCCAGGGTCTGAGCCACAGGACAAGGTGCAGCTTTTATGGGCATGCATATGTGAGGACCCAACACTGCAGGTGGGAGAACTGTGTGTCCAGTGCTGGGCTCCCTAATTCAAGACAGGGAGCTACTGGATGAGAGCCCTGTGGACGGTATGAGGATGATGAAGGATCTGAAGCATCTTTCGTGTGAGGAAAGGCTGAGAGAGCTGGGACTGGTTAGCATGGAGAAGGGAAGACTGAGAGGGGGTCTGATCAATACTTATATCTAAAAGGTGGGGGTCAGGAGGATGGGGTCAGTCTTTTTTTCAGTGGTGTCCACAAAAAGAGCTGATGGACACAAACTGGGATAGAGGAAGTTCCATGTAACCCTGAGGAGGAACTTCTTTCCTGGGAGGGTGGCAGAGCCCTGGGCCAGGCTGCCCAGAGAGGTTGTGGAGTCTCAAATCTCTGGAGACATTCAAACCCCATGATCCTGGATGCTGTCCTGTGCAGCCTGCTCAAGGTGGTCCTGCTTCTGCAGGGGATTGGACTGGATGATCTCCAGAGGTCCTTCCAACCCTTACTACTCTCTGAATCTCTTAACAGCAGCTTCCCTGAAGGCAACTGCCAGTCTGCACACACAAACTTGGAGGCTGTTGCTGCTGCAGCTCTGGACACTTAGGCCCCACTTTAAAATATCTTGTGTATCACAAGCAGCACACATAAAACATTTGAGGAACATCTACTTCACAGCATGCTCCCCATCATCGAAGTGACTCAGTCATCTGATCTCACCAGGGTGATGCCATCCTGTATTTTACACGTGGGGAAGCTGATGTTTGAATGAGCCAAAGAAACGGAAAGGTTCAGAAGTATTTCTGGTGTGCCTGGTTGGGGACTGTAGGAGGGACTGTATTATGTGAGGGTTTTGTTGGTTTTAGTAAGAGTGTTTCTAAGATGATGATGATGATGTTGTTTTTCATGATGTTATGGACGCTTCGTGCCACTGAGAATCAGGACATGAATATGCAAAGCACCCAAGAAAAATTGGAGATGAGTGTTTTGCTGATGATCTGTGGGCTTCAGTGTTTTGTTTAGTTTGTGCTTTTTTTAATGCTTGTGCTGCCCAGTTGCCTTTTGAAGAGGTTTTATTTAGGAAATCTGCAAATAGCTCTCAGTGGTTTTTTTTTTTTTTCAGTGATGTCATGGGGGTTCTGAATCACAGAACTGTAGGGGTTGGAAGGGACCTCCAGAGATCATCAGGTCCAACCCTCCTGCCAAAGCAGGGTCCCTAGGACAGGTCACACAGGTCGGTGTCCAGGTAGGGCTGGAATATCTCCAGAGAAAGAGACTCCACACCCCCCTGGGCAGCCTGTCCCAGAACTCTGTCACCCTCACCAGGAAAAAGTTACTCTGCATATTGGTGTATAACTTTCTATGCTCCAACTTGAAGCCATCGCCCCTTGTCCTGTCCCCACAGACACTAAGAAGAGGCTGCCCATGGCCCCCTGTGTCCCACCCTTCAGCTATTGAGAACCATTGATCAGATCCCCTCTCAATCTTCTTTTCTCAAGGCTGAACAGCCCCAGCTCCCTCAGCCTTTCCTCCCAGGGGAGATGCTCCAGGCCTTTCATCATCTCTGTCCCTCCTCTGGACTCTCTCCAGAAGATCCCTGGCTTTTTTATCCCAGGGAGCCCAGAACTGGACACAACACTCCAGGTGGGGCCTGGGCAGAGCAAGGGGGGAAAAACTCTGGCTGTAAACAGTGAAGTCTTGAGTTGAAGTGGTTGGACTGTGATGCTTTGATGGTATGTACATGACTGGCAGGTCATGGCGAGTGATTGAATGATGCATAATAATACTGGATAGATTAATATAGATCTAGGTTAAGAAACAATTTATTAATAGAACTTTTAAGAAAAGGAGAATAGAAAGTATTTGCATGGTTTGGATGTTAGTGGTGTATGGCTAGAGCTCTTTGAGCTGGTTTTGCTGGAGTAGCTACAAAATTAGACCTAACAGTGGAACAGCCTTGAAGATAAAGAAAGTTAAGACAGGAAAGCAATAAATAATAAGACCAACAACCAATTAAGAAGCCGAATCTGTCTTGTTTTCAGCTAAAAGAAGATCCTAACTAGTTTGTGCAGGAATGTGTTTTTGAGACTCTGGAGAAAACTGTTAAGAGCAGGCATAGAAGGAACAAGTAACATGTTCATGGAGAGGGGAACATCCAGCTTTCATCCCTGAAGACCACCAGTGTCACTGAGCATGGTCTATCTGGGAGGAGTTCATGTAAATGACTTCCTGGAAATAATTTACATAACCCTGCCTTTTCTTAGGAATAGAATCAATATGTCTAGTTAATCTGTATAACTATGAGAAATTTGGCTTTAAATGGCTCACTCATTAGGAGGAGCGATCCCCTGTGTGCCCAGCGCAGCAATTAAGAATACCTGCTTAATAACGAGCTGGGCTATTGAGTCTTGATATTTACTTTTCAAGGAAGTATTTAAGCACAGAATCAGCTTTAATATTTTTACTTAACTACTTAGTTTGTGTTTATTCCTTGGCTTAAGCAATGCCAGCTGTAAGACACAGGCTCTGCTTCCATCTATATCCTGTGATACGTATGTACAACCCGCCGGCAAGTGGTTGATGACTCACCAGTGATCTCTGGATGGAGAGAGGCTGAAGAGCTCGCTGCCTGTGTGCTTTGAAGGAAATAACTCCCAAATTACATTGAGAACAAACCACCCCTTTCCACCCCCAAATCCTTCTGTTAGGCTCAGCGGTGTTCTGGTAATGGCTTCGTAAGTCAGCAGTTTTTGACATCTAAACATGGATTTAAGGAAAAAAAAAAAAAATATATATATATCTCAATTGACTTGTCAGAAATAAACTTGGGAGAAGCTGCTTCCTCTCTATTCTTGTGACTGAAATGGCAAGAAAATCTGAATTGCACTTCATCCCTCTGTTCTGTCTTTGTGTTGTGGGAAGTGCCGGTGTCCCGTGCTTCAAAAGCGCCTGTATGACATGGCCAGCTTCCAGTGGGGCTGATGTTTATTTCTCTGTCTCAAATATTCTGATTGCAAGTGAACAAGAAAGACTAAAGAATCTGAAGAAAAGGCAACTTTATTTTTGTTTTGCATAGCTAACAATCTAGTTTTATGTTTTATTAGTTTCACTTTTAGATACTTCGAGGAAGAGTTACCAATTAGTAACAAGTTTAGCTCTGGATATGGAAAGGTATGACAGGCCTCCTGATTGGACCTTTTTGTCATTTGCAACATCAAAAATCAAGGTCTAAGTGTGAAATTTGCACTTCTCTGTCTTATTAAGTGGGATCCTGATTTGCATGATCGTTTAGTGGGTATTTCTCTAACGACATAGCGTGTATATCTACGTGTTTTGACTGGCTAAGAGCCAGCAGCAGGTAATGGCAGTTCATGCAGGGATTTACATAAATTCTAAACAACTGTACAGTGTTTTTCTGCAAACCCATTTTCCCTGGCAGGCTGTGCCCTGTGGAACTCCCAATCCATATGCCTTCACCAAACACAGCCACCAAACCAGGATTTAGAGAGATCAGGGGAAAATGAGCTTGGTGATACCAAAAGAGCCCAAATGCTGAACTTAAGGGAGCAGGGAAAGGGAAGTGATTTAGTCAGTACTGCTTTGTTTCAGGATACATAATTATTTTATTTCTCAGTTTCCTCTGTGCTGGCTGGTCTGGTATCAACCAACTGGTAATGTTTTCATGATGTCCGTTTGCTCTGGAGGTTTGGTCTAAAAGAGTAGAATTTCAGTATTGAAATAAGCATTCCTTCTGTTTGAAGATTTTCTTCAAAAGCTGACCACAAGGAGCCAATAAGAAGAAAGCTGCAAACCTTCTTGAACAACTCCATGTTTCTGAAAGTAATAAAAATAATCATAAAATCTCAGATCTCCTGAGTTGGGAGGGACCCATAAGGGCAATCGAGTCCAATTCCTGGTTCCACACAGGGCCAGCCAAGTCAGAGCATGGGGCTGAGGGCATTGTCCAGATGTTTCTTGACCTCAGCCCAGTTTGGGGCTGTGACCGCTTCTTTGGGGAGCCTGTGCCAGTGCCCGACCCCCCTCTCATGACAGAACCTTTTCCTAACAGCCAACCTAAGGCTGGTGCAGCTTCATGCCATCGCCTTAGGTAATCACAGACTGCTTTGGGTTAGAAGAGACCCAAAAAGACTCAAAGGTCATCTAGTTCCAACCCCCTGCCATAGGCAGGAACATCCTTCACTAGATGAGGTTGCCCTTCAAAATAAGAGGTTTGCTTGCCAGTATCAATGGCTACTGATCAAATCCACCCTGTGAGAGTCAAAGCTTCCTGTCAAAATCTTGGGAGAGGGCTGCACTCCAGAATCTCTCATGTGTCTGGACAAGGAGGAATAAATCTTGGAGACCCCACTACTGTTGCTGAGGTATTGATGGCACTTGAATTTTGTTGCCTATCCTGTCTTCTGCCCATAGTAAATACTTTGTGTCTTTAAGGAAGAACACCTTGAAAGCATTTTAGTTTTACTAGATCTACATTTCTTACTTGTCGCCTTTCCCTTCCCTGCTTTCTCAGTGTTCCTATTGTCTTGATATGCAAACTTCAGAGAGATGGTGAATCTCTCATTGGTTTCATGTCCAGATTTGTTCTGCCATGATCATCCAGCTTGAGCTTCCAATCTTGACAGGACTGCTCTTCAGTTACTCATACAAACTTAGTTTGCCATATTTATGGTTGATGAGTCAAGTATCAACCTTGGCTGGACTGCATGTTGAAGCTTCCTATTGTGTACAACAAGTACAAGTGGTAGTAGCCTGCCATGACACTGGTCTGTAGACAAGCCCATTCTTGTTCTCTTCCCTGCTCTTTGAATATAGGTCTTCAGTACATCCTTGGATATAGTTTGCAGTGTTGAAGTGTGGAAGATCCACCTGCAGAACAGGAAAGATGCCCGTCTATCAAAATACAAAATCTATATGCAAAAATAAGGGCAGTATTTATTCTATAATCTACATAGTAATTGTTTGTAAGCAAATGGCTGGAAAAGGCAGTAACTGTGTCCATACCAGGAACCATGGAAACACATTTTCACCTGAGAAAAAGGGGACTTGAGGGAATTAATTTAATTAAATGTGGCCTGTGTACAGTCATTCTACTCTTAATATGTAATTAAATGCCTTGTAAAGCTCTTTGGGATCTTCGTTTACAGGAAAAGGCCTAAGAAATGTGTGGTTGTTGGTGTACCCTCAGTGAAGCTGTGAGCCAGAAGTTGATTAAAATAACAATGAAATGTGTTGTGTCATTAATTCATCCTGTCCAGTAATAACAGCTGGACTCCCTTTGCATTTGCTTGGAAAACCATCAATGAGCAGTGGTAGGAGAAGGGAATGTGAAATACATGTGTTGTGGGATTAGATGCTGTGGTTTTAAGTGATGTGGTTCTGGTGGCTTTATTTACTGGAGCATTGCCTTTTACTTTTAGCATCACAAGGCAACGTCGTGTCACTGATCCCGTTTTACTGTGGTGGGTGAAATGTTGTTTCCTTAAGCTTTTTTGGTGGAAAAGTTGGTGGTGGTACCTACTTTTCCTGGTGTAGTAGTGGCTGAGGGACCCCATCAGCTGCTGTAAAAATCATTCTGAAACCATGATCAGCTCACTACTTGTTTTTCTGCAGGTTTTATTGAACCATCCTGTGAATTTCTGTGATGGATGGGGCTCTCCAAAAGAGCCAAAGGCGTTTAGGATCAAACTCCCTTGGCAGTCCAGTGGGACTTGGACAACTAATTAGATTCTTTTGAAAATCCCCAATCTAATTTTGCATTATAATATGATTTTACAGGGAGAGGTAAACCTCCAAGAAAAAAACCCCTTTGTTTAACTTCTTAATTTTTTTTAATAGACAGGGGGAACGTTCTCCTACCCATGCTGATGACTGAGCCTCTTGTATTGAACCTCCTTTGGAAAAGGCTCAGAGCAGGAGGTCAGACAGAAGGGTAGAGGGCTGGTCACTGCCTTTTCCAAGGGCTGACCTACACCCTTGTGCAGCACTAAAGGTGAAAGTGCAAACAGGACTCTTGCTTTCCACTTTGTAGATTCATTCCCACTGTGGAAAGGTTAATCATATTATTAATTTTCTCTCTTAGGCTTAAGAGGTTGGAAGTTGTTGGATATGACAGGGAGAATGATCCAAATCAGTTCCACCTCCCAGTGGGTTGGTGAATAGATAAACCAGAGTGGTCCCTTAAGCATAATATCAAAAATCTTTTGATTCACAAAAGACAATGAAACAAACCAGTAGATTTACACTTGATTAGCTAGGACATGATGAGAGGATGATCTCACTTTATTATGATGATTTGGGGCTGTGCTCCCTCACTGCTTAATCAGCGTGTCACATCCCCAGTGCCCTGTTAGAACAACTGCATTTCCTACCTGCCGAAGTGATAAACGATGGTGCCTTGGAATTCTTCTCTCACACTGACCTCTCCTGATAATTTGCCTTAATTCACCATGGTGTCTTTCCTTTAGAGCCTGTCTTGGGTCTATTGTGATAAAATTAAGACGTTTCCAAAGATGCATGGACCCATCACTGCGTGACGATGGCAGTGGAAAGAGTACCAAAAACTTCTGTAATCTCCCCATAACAGTGCTGCTAATCCCAGAGTCACAGAATCCCAGCGTCTCCTGAGCTGGCCGGGACCCATAAGGACCACTGAGTCCAACTCCTGGCTGCACACAGGCCCAGCCAAGTCAGACCAGGGCACTGAGGGTATTGTCCAGATGCTTCTTGACCTCAGCCCAGCTCGGGGCTGTGACCACTTCCACGGGGAGCCTGTGCCAGTGCCTGACCCCCTTTCTCATGACAGAACCTCTCCCTAACAGCCAACCTAAACCTCCCCTGGTGCAGCTTCACGCTGTTCCCTTGGGTCTTATCCCTGGTTCCCAAAGAGAGGAGATTGGTGCCTGCCCCTTTGCTCCCCTCAGCGGCAAGCTACAGACCTTCGTGTATTGAGGGCTCTAGAGCTGGACACAGTGTTCCAGGTGAGGTCTCACCAGAGCAGAGCAGAGGGGCAGAATACCCTCTCTCATTTTGCTGGCCACACTTCTTTTGATGCAGCCCATGATGCGGTTGGCCTTCCCTTTTAATAGCAGCCTATCTGATTCCATTTAACTGTCTGAGGTTGCAGGGTGTATAAAGCAGGTTAGAATTTGGTTCCTGTGTTCCCAAATCCCACTTTTCTTTCTTAGCAAAGATTCTATCAGCATCGTGTTCTTTGGTTTAATGTTATTCAGAAACTGAGTTTGAGAAGAGTTCCTTGTTACTTGTGCTTCCTATCTGCTGTGGTGCCTGCATTCCCTTTACGTTATATACACTGCACTTTCTGGAAGCTAGCTAGATGTTAATCTGAAGTTTTACATTGACAGGCTTAAATGTATTCAAACACCAGCAGAAGCAAAATGATTCCCCAGTTCTTACAGTCCACCTAAACACGTATTGACATTCTCTGCAAAGTCATTTGAACGAAAATCCAAACATCAAATACCTGAGTGAAGGGATTCTGTAGGTGCAGATGAGGAGGAGATTACGAGCCTTATCTCCAAGGTCACCAGAATGTGCTCTGCCTTTTGAGAAGCCTCAATTGTAATGTTGAGTGGATCATCCGGTGCTGTACTTGGTGCTGCTCCTTCCCCACAGTTCAGCTTCCTGTGATTAGGGAGTAGCTCCAGCCCTGTGTTTCCTTTTTGTAAGGCCAAGGGCTTGGGTTGAAGGTTTTGTGAAACATTCTTCTCTTTTGCATTTAGTTTTGCTGTGAGTTGTATAATTAACCATGTCCTTAAAGATCGAGCTAAAGGTTCAAGTCTTAATTGATGGTGTAGCAATATAGTCTCCTGGACAAGCTGCAATACCTCTTCATGGTGTGTGTAAGATGATTGTGTGACCTAATTGGGCAAGATATGTTCCTCTGGATGCATAATATCATGCTGTATTAATGATCTTGAGAGTTTTTGGCTTCGTTCTGAAAGGTTGTGTAGAAGGAATGTGCATCCCTTCAACATGTCTCAGCAGTAGCCCCCTCAGATTGGTAACCTGGTGTTTGCCGAAGGGGTAACTCTGGAGAACTTGGAGTGCAGTGAGCAGATAACTGCACTGCTCTACCCTGAATGTAACTCTGGAGGAAATGTATTAATTTACTGCAGGGGGGTGGTCTAGGTGGCCTTTAAAGGTCACTTCCAATGGCTTGAGCCCATTTCCCCTTGTCCTATCACCTGGCTGAACAGACCATTGTCCACCTCTCTACGTCCTCCTTCCAGGTAATTGTAGTCAGTGATAATGTCTCTGAATGAACTGGGGCTGTTCAGCCTTGAGAAAAGAAGACTGACAGGGGATCTTATTTATGTTTATAAATACCTCAAGTGTGAGACATAAGGGAAAATGGCCAGACTTTTTTAAATGGTTTGTGGGGACAGAACAAGGGACGATGGCTGCAAGTTGGAGCACAGGAAGTTCCACACCAATATGTGGAAGAACTTTTTCCCAATGAGGGTGAGGGAGCCCTGGGACAGGCTGCCCAGTGGGGTGTGGAGTCTCCTTCTCTGGAGATATTCCAGCCCCATCTGGACACCGACCTGTGTGACCTGTCCTAGGGACTCTGCTTTGGCAGGGGGGTTGGACCTGATGATCTCTGGAGGTCCCTTCCAACCCCTGTGATTCCTTGATTCCTCTCAGCCTCCTCAAGACTATTGATTGGTCCATTTGCTCAGTATAGCCCTGATATACCAATACCCCAGTAACTCCCATACCTGTATGTGCAGCTGCTGAAGGTATGTGTATCCCTGTATGTGTTTGGCAAGGGGAATATTGCGTGGTATTTAAGCAGCTTTTTCTTTCATTTTTAGAATAACCTCTCCAGTGCTGGATGCTTTGACTAGATCAGCCTGTTAATGTTTTGCAGCTCTTTCAACTCAGTTCAGCAGTAATTTAATAGCAGTACGATTTTAACTCAAATTCTTTGACCCCCCTAGTTGCATGGGAGTGGAGAAGCACTATGTCCAAACTTTTTAAAAAAAAATAATGTAAAATTATTCCTATTTTGTGGACAAAAGATCTTTTGAAGAGTTCCCCTACTTCTCAGCTTCCCAGTTCCTTTCTGTGTTAGAACAGGGCTCTTTCACACCCGCCACTTTCCTGCTGCCGTGCGTCCATCCAGGCACCTCCTGAAAATGTCTTTATCTTTTCACTGTAGTCTTGGCTAAGATATTGGAAAGCTAAAACTTACTGGTGGTCTGTAGAGTATTTAAAATACCTTTATGAACAGAAAGTCAAAACATCTGGAGCTCTAGTTATTGTATGTTGTTATCTGCTTGACAAGGCTCTGCACGGCGCTGAAGGAGTGGCGATAGCCCAGTGAAAACAGTGATGTTTGCAGGGGTTGTTACTCCTTTTGAGTTTGAATGTTAAATTTGGGGGCTTTTTGGGGTGTTGTGTCTGTGTGGTGCTAAGGAAGGAAACGAAAAGCAGTGGCTAGTCCATCTGAGGTGAAAGATTGATTGTTTTGGGGGAAATCGTGTGAAAGGAGATCATGTGGAGGCAGATCATATGAGGAGAGGCTGAGGAAGCTGGGGGTGTTCAGCCTGGAGAAGTGGAGGCTGAGGGGAGACCTTCTCACCACCTCCAGTGACCTGAGAGGAGGGTGCAGAGAGGTGGATGATGGTCTCTTCAGCCAGGGGACAGGTGATAGGACAAGGGGAAAGGGCATCAAGCTGCACCAGGGCAGGCTCAGATCAGATGTGAGGGAAAAGTTCTTCCCTGAAAGGGTTGTGGGGCTGTGGAACAGGCTGCCCAGGGAGGGGACTGGGTCACCATCCCTGGATGTGTTTAACAGATGGGGAGATCAGGGATATGGTTTAGCACAGGACAGGAACAGTTGGATTTGATGATCTTAAGTGTCTTTTCCAACCTTGTGATTCTGTGAATATGAAGTGTTTTAGATGTGCTGGGTTACAATTGATTTCAGAGTTGTCTTTTTCTACCTTACTGAAGAGTCTGGTGGTTGTGGTCAAATAACATCAGTCCCAGCACCTCGGTAGGATGCTGATGATGCTGGCATTTGTGCACCTGCTCGGTTTGGTGTTGGGAGAAAGGCCACCGGGGCCGCCTGTGAGACATCACTTAGATTATGTGCTGGTTTAGCAGAATGATGCAGACTTGGTTGAGTTAATGAATCTGAAATGATTTCCACTAAGTATTTGCTGAAGCTCAGCTTATTTTTGTGGTCTTGAAAACGGCTCATTAATTGATGGGAGACTGATCATGCCTTTGGAGAAAAGAAGTTGGGTCCAAATTACAGTTCCTTTTAAACAGCCGAGTTTCTCAGTTTGGTCATGGGTACTGGCCCTGGGTGGTCCCATTGGCTTTAAAGGAGCCTTAGTGTTGAAAGCACTATTCTTAAAAAAATTTTTTCTCTTATCCACCTTGTCATGTCTCTGAATTATAACAGTATCCCAGAATAATTGGGGTTGCAGGTACCTCTGGAAATCATCTGGTCCAACCTCCCTCCTGAAGCAGGGCTAGCCAGAGCTAGCTGCCCAGGACCTGTGAATATCTCCAAGGATGGAGACTCCACATCCTCCCTGGACGAGCTGTGCTGGTGCTCAGTCACCCTCACAGTAACAAAAGATGTTTAGAGGGAAACTCCTGTGTGCCAGTTTGTGCCTATGGCCACCGCTGAACTGAGCCTGGCTCCATCGTCCCTACCCCCTCCCTTGAGGTGTTTAAACACATTGATACGATTCCCCTTGAGCCTTCTCTTTTCCAGGCTGAGCAGTCCCAGCTCATAGAATAGATGCTCCAGACCCTTCATAACCTTCATGGCCCTTTTCTGGACTGTCTCCAGTATGTCCATGTCTCACAGAATGACTAGGTTGGAAAAGACCTTTAAGATCATCAAATCCAACCGTTCCTGTCCTGTGCTAAACCATATCCCTAAGTACCTTATCTACCTGTCTGTTAAACACATCCAGGGATGGTGACTCAACCCACCCCCTGGGCAGCCTGTTCCAGGGCCTGACAACTCTTTCAGTGAAGAATTTTTTCCTAACATCTAATCTGACCCTGCCCTGGTGCAACTTGAGCCCATTGCCCCTTGCCCCATCTCCTGTCCCCTGGCTGAAGAGACCATCGCCCACCTCTCTGCACCTTCCTGGCAGGGCAGGGGAGGTGGGGAGAAGGTCTCCCCTCAGCCTCCTCTTCTCCAGGCTCAACACCCCCAGCTCCCTCAGCTGCTCCTCATAGGATTTTCGGGACCTCAATGTCCTTCTTATGGTGAGGAGCCCTGAACTGGACACAGCACTCAAGGTGCAGCCTCACCAATGCCAAGTACAGTCTCTCTTGCACTGGGGAGCCCAGCACCATGCCCACACTCCAGGTGGCCTCCTCACCCACAGTTTCTCCTTTACACCCAAACTTCTGGTTCCTTCTCCCTCAGTCTGTGCACCTGCCCACCCTTGGATTATGATAACTTTGTTTTGGTTAAGCTGTCCATGCTTTTAGATGTTCAGACTCCTCATTATATGCTGTGTGGTGTGTATTATTGTAGGATAGGACCATGTTTTAACTTGTGCAACTTGTGTGTTGCAACTCACTGGTGGTTCATACTCTCACAGAGTGAAGAAATCTTGTAGTTACCCCAGAAAGGTGAAAGCCTGTAAATTGCCTGTTCCTCTGAGGTGTTAATTGGTGGTTTCAGACTCCTCTGGTCTTTTTGTAGCCCATGAACTATCAGGTTGGAGAACAGTGAGAGTCGGTCCTGATTCTGGGTTTGCTTTTCCATACAGCCTCAGAGGAGTTGCTCATCTGAACCATGGTGGATACTTTGCCTTCTAATAATCCGTGCCAAACCGGAGGCTGCGAAAAGCGATGTAAAGGCTGTTGTGGCTCAATGTTTAAATTCTCCAATCCATTATTTATAGACACCCCTTGTGTTCTTTGGGGGATTTCTTCCTGTAACATCCTTTCTGATCTTTATTCTCGTATCATCTGGTTGATGAAGCAAATAGCTCTGCTATTTTTGACTGTCAGATGGATGCAGTAGCAGCTATTTTGTTGTGAAGGGTTTTTTTGTTGTTGTTTAGCTCACTTGTTTTCTTCATTCTCCAATCTCCTATCTTCCCTGAATTTACCGTTCCGGTCCTCCTTTACCTGCTGCATTATTGTCTGGAACACTTCCTATTGATTTTCTGTGTTGGTGATGATTTCCTCTTCTGAACACAGTTGTGAAGAATTGAAAGTAATTTGGTCAGGGAAGGTTTTGTGCTGCCAAAGATCTAGAGGACCATTTAAAAATCTTTTCTGTAACTTGATTTGATATTCTTGTTTGTTGAGTTGTCATTTTATTAAAGTCACTTTGCTCCTTGCTGTCCCTTTGGTGGGCTTTGTTTTCAGCACAGTGTGAAAAGCTGCTTTTTTTTTTCTTTTTATTTAGAAAAAATATAATATTTTATTCTCACTTCAATTTAATATTCCATTTTGAGATTCCTCTGCATGCCATATACTAAAAGCAGAACAACAAAATATTCTATTTAGTCATTGTGTAATCAGTCAAAACCTCCTTGTGCAGCCTTTAAGGGAAGAAGGGGCAGTTTGAGGTGGAGATATATATATGTATTTCTTGATAATTGACCCATAAATTCTGAGTTGCAGAATAAGTGATTAATCCACGTGCCCTACTCTATCAGACTCTGAATGGGTCTTTGTTAAATTTCATTCACAGGGTAGAACTAATAGTTTAGAGATTATCTCTGGTATCTCCTGTTTAGATGGATGGAGCAGCAGTTGGGAAGAGGCTTCAGGGGTGCTCCTGGATTTTCATGTGTCTGAGATTTGCATGTTTGGGGATATCGGTGTTGTCAGTGAGGTCTTGATCTACAATGTGTTGAGTACTTTGGCCCTAATCCAGAAAAGCAATTAGATGTATGGCTTGATTGGGACCCATTCACGTGGTTTAAGTTGTGTGTGTGCTTAAGTGCTTTGCTGGCTTATGGCCAGACTGCCCAGCACCTTCAGGATGAAGACAGTATCTTTGTAATGAACCTTTTCCAGAAGGTGACTGAAGCTGATTTCCATATCATTTCTGGGAAACAGCCCAGCCTGAATCTCCAAGGTTTGGAGTAGCTCAAGGGAATTTTGTGTGTTTATTGAATATCTCTGTCACTTCTGGACGATGAG
Organism: Gallinula chloropus; assembly: GCF_964237585.1. Taxonomy (NCBI): domain Eukaryota; kingdom Metazoa; phylum Chordata; class Aves; order Gruiformes; family Rallidae; genus Gallinula; species Gallinula chloropus. The sequence continues at coordinate 2,485,340 of NC_140085.1, read as the reverse complement.
GATAATGAATAAAGTTGTCATTTATATTCTGCTATTTGTCAACTTGCAGATGGGGTGATCTGTGGATAACAGTTCATTATCTGTTTAACAAAATCTGTCATGTTGGGGATTAAAAATGTCAGTCCTCAAAAAGTGAGGGGTTGGATATGCTAATGGAGCTGGGCACCTGTGTCAGTGCTGTATTGTTTCCATAGGCAAACGGATAATATTTTCTCCTGTGTTTTCAGTGCTACCTATATTAGTATGCAGTGAAAATGGAGAATTGGCTTTTAAGACACAGGCATCTAATTGCTCCAGGAATTTGAGTGTTCTGTGTTCATGCATTATCCTCAGCAAAAGCCAGGCTGGCTGCACTGAGGCATTGGGAAGCTCCTCTGACATTAAATTCCTGTCCTGAACAGATTGCCAAGAAATCACAGCCTTTCCCAAAACCTAAATAGACAAAAGAATAGGAAGAGAATCATGCAGGCTGATGTGCAGGAATTACTCAAAGTAAATTAAGAACAGTGTGGGAAAAGCAGAAGAGTTTGGAGGCATTGTTTCTGGTTTTGTGATGATTCAGCCCCAACCAGTGGCTGGGTATCACACACTGCTCACTCACTCCAAGAGGAGAAACAGGCAGAACCTTCATGGGTTGGGGTAAGGACAGTTTACTGACAAAATCACTGTGAAAGGGGAACAAAAACACCTGGTGATCATACAGAGTACCTTATTGACCCAATGATAACACAGAGTGCTGCATAACACAAGGACTGACCTGATGCACTTGGACTGCCCTGGAGGTACCAAGGAGTGTGTCTCCTTGACCAGCACCTTTTATGGAGGAGTGATGTCAGGTGGGGTGGAAACAGCTCAAGCTGACTCAACTCACCTGGGTTGGCTGCTTGGGGAGGTGAACTCTGGCCTGGCCAGAACCAGGACAGTTTTGTTCTTACAGACTAATTCTCCAAACTAGTGTTTTTTTCCCCAAAATAGGATGTCTTTTTGAACCCAGAGGTTGTTCTGCTTCCATGACATTCATGTTTAAGGCATTTCAGAAGATACTCAGTGTGAAAAGCTGACTTGGAGCATGGAACAGGGTAGAGGCAATTTATCTGAAATGGAACATTTTACAGCAACCTCGTTACAGAATGTCCGTAGCAATTAAAGCCGGACGAGATGCCGTCTTTCTAATGAAACCTCACTTAAGGCTGCTCAGTGACCCAACATATTAGGGGCACAGGGTTGTCCTGGTTCTGTCCTGTTAGAGAGAGGCGATTTGGTGCAGCTCCAGAACAACAGTCCTCATCTCAGTGCCCAACTTGGGGCTTGAAGGGCTGGGTAGAGCATAGGACTCCTAATCCTAAATTTGTGAGGTTTTTTTGCTTATTTTTTTAGAGAGAGCAAGTGGGTTTTCTTTGGGCCTTTTATTTTTAATGATAGAGATGAATAATGGGTCCTTTCAGGAAATATAAGTTAAATATGTGATTTCAAAAAGATAGTAGGGCAGTGACCAAGAAAACAGTGAATTTTAACATTTACTCTGTTTCTTTACAAATGAAAATGTCTTAAAATATGTGATGGCTCTTGAGTCAGAGGTAGCTGAATGGGATATTATGTGGATGCATCTAGTTGTCATGATAATTTGAGAGACTATTTTCTTATCCATATGAAAATTGGGTGATGATAGATGTCAAATATTTGTCTTCAGTACGAAAGTAAATATTTGCTATCTAACTGTCCCCATCAGCGAACAAATCACTTGCAAACAACAACATATTGCAAGGAGGAGGATGTATGAAATTACATAAAAATTAAAGATGAAGCAACTGAATGAGAAATAGATACCAAATAAAACTAAAAACCAAGTTAAATAAAAATTAGGTGCTTGGATTCCCTTGTGATCAAGAGAGAACCAAATTACGGAGTGCGGTACGGAAAGGTGCTGAAATGACAAATGTCAGTGGAAAGCTGTAAAGCTGTTTGCAGACTATGCAGGGAAGACAGACTTTTTGTAGGAGGTGGAGGAACATGCCTTTATTTAAAGAATTCCTCTGTCTAGTGAGATAAAAATTCAGAGTAAAGAGAACCACATATAGGGTGAAAAATACTATGCTGTAAAAATTGACATGTATTAGCACGTTGGATTGGTCTGTGGATTGAGGAGTGGAAATGGAGTGTAATTTAAAAAAAAATAATTTTATCTTAAAAAATCAGAGACCAGCACTTGTTAACAAAATAATAGCAGCTGCTGTCCTTTGTTTCTGAATCACAGAATTACAAGGTTGGAAAAGACCTTTAAGATCGAGTCCAACTGCGTCTGTCCTGTGCTAAACCAGATCCCGAAGTACCTCATCTACCCGCCTGCTAAACACATCCAATGACTCAACCCCCTCCCTGGGCAGCCTGTTCCAGGCCCTAACAACTCTTTCAGCGAAAATTTTTTTTCCTAACATCTAATCTGACTCTGCCCTGGTGCATCTTGAGGCCATTTTCCCATGTCCTGTCTCCTGTCACCTAGCTGAAGAGACCATCGCCCACCTCTCTACAAGCTCCTTTCAGGTAACTGTAGGTGGTGATAAGGTCTCCCCTCAGCCTCCTCTTCTCCAGGCTAAATGCCCCCAGCTCCCTCAGCTGCTCCTCAGAGGATTTTCCCTCCAGCCCCTTCCCCAGCCTGGTTGCCCTTCTCTGGACATGGTCCAGGACCTCAATGTCCTTCTTATGGTGAGGAGCCCAGAACTGCACACAGCACTGGAGATGCAGCCTCACCAATGCTGAGTACAGGGGTACAATCCCCTCCCCAGACCTGCTGGCCACACTATTTTTGGTACAAGCCATGATACTGTGTGCCTTCCTGGCCACCTGAGCACACTGCTGGCTCATATTCAGTCAGCAAATGATGTTTGAGTTGGGTAAGTGGAAGAGTAGGAACCTGTTGATGGAGAGTTTGTCTTTGCCTGGTTCTTGTAACAGCCGGTTCAAGAGCCGACAAGAGGAGGGAAGTGTTTTTTAGGTTAAGTCTTGGATTGCTGTCTGACATAATGTGCCATGGCTTGTTCAGAATGAGTCATTTGAGCTGTGTGAGTAGTTCTAGAGTATAATTACGTTAAGTGTAGAGAGGAGCAGGCTGAGTAGGAAACAACAAAATGGACAGAAAAGGCTAAATCACCAAGTCCTAAACAGGCAAAGGAAGCAAAACTCTTAGTTGGCTGCTGATTTTCAGTTGTCCACTCTTGGAATTAGGTTCCTTTGAATGGAAATAAAAATAGCAAATAGATAAATAGTACAGCTGCCAAGGTTGGAGGTGTGTTTATTTGGTGAAAATAACTTAAAATCTTGAAATCAACCCTTAGGAAAGGTAATAACCTGAAATTTTTGAGAGTAGGCGGTAAGAGGGAAGTGAAAACGACTGTTGTGGGTTTTAGGGATCAAATATATTTGATATATCTTTAGGCTGTTAAAAGCAAGATGCCTGCAGAAGACATCGTGGTTTTGTGGAGTTGTACAAGATTATGTGTTAAAAAAAGAAAACATTACAGGAAAGCTTCATGATTTCTCTTAATCCGGTCTTCAGTTCTCAGAGTGGAGACAAGGAAGCAACGCAGAAGCTCTTCTCTTCAGATGATAAAGATGTAGAGGCAGAGCTAAAGGCTTCAGAAGGAACTTTGAAATTAATTTAAGCTTAAAGGCAGGATGTCAGAAGACTTTTTTGGAAAGGAGAAATCTAAGCTCACTGAGATGCCAGAAAAGATCAGCAGCTTCTCCTTAAAGCCTCCAGCTGAGGATTAGAGCATAAGCAAAGATGTCTTATTTACATTCACAAATTATTTATTTAGGGGCAAACCCACTTCTTATGAGTGAGTTGGGGTTTTTTTTCCTTGTTTTTTGGGGTTTTGTTTTGGGTTTTTTTTAGTAATTTACTTAGTACACGTGCAAGGGATAAAGAACTTTCCAACAGATCAGAGTAGCCAGTGGTTGAACTGCCAAGGAGTTTTTGTTGTGTTGGCTTAGATTTTTTGGTTGGTTGTTGGAGGTTTTTTTTAATCAATTGAAAAATTGACCCAGGATCCATAAGGTAATAATCAGTGAAAAATTATCAGAATGGAAAGAAGAAAAGTTAACTCTGTTTTTCCGATGACCATTGTGGTGGTGATTGGCTTTATTAGTGGCCTTCAAAAACATCTCTGCAGGACAGCAGCTGTTGACACCCGCCACAAAATCTTTTCAAGGAGGGACTGATGAATCTGGTTAAGTAAGTTAGCAAGTGTGCACTGAGGGGGAAAATAAAATCAGTTGTTGTTCTAAATCAGCCAAAGAATTAAAAGTGGGTGGCATTTTTAGACAGCTCGGTGGCAGCCTGTTCTTGATGTACAAACTGGTCCGAACTGGCAAGATGCTAGGGTGCATATAGGATGGTGATCAAATTAAGTTTTATATTGCCTTCATAGAAATTAATGTTTCAAGCCTTATCTGTAGCTCTCTATCCTGGATGACCTTTGCTCATCTTGAAGGATATTGCAGAACAAGAAGAGATACAGGGAGGTACAGCGGTGATTGTTGTCCACGTACAAACTGCTACCTGAAGAGAGGTAGAAAAAGTTGGGCTTGCTTCCCTTAAGAAGACAATAAATAAGGTGAAATGTGATAAAATAATGGGTGGGGTGCTGCTCCAAGAACATTAGATAAGGGTCTTCAGCAGAGCTGAGAAGCAAGTGTTGCGTAAAAGCTGGTAGGTTTTTCATGCGAATATACTTCAGCTGAGGAGTTGCTGCTTGAGTCAGAACTCATTCTGCCAAGGTCCATGATCTTCATAATTTATTATCTTTACAGATTTAAAATGTAGAACTAGAGCAAGACTGCAGTACATAGGCACTTGGGTGGATCTGTAGGATCTTAGGTGGATCATGAAGTATGTTGCAGCAGTTGGCATTCCCACAAGCTGGTTATGAGCAGATTTACACGTAAAGGAAATGAATGAGTCTCCCTGTTTGCTCTATCTGACAAATGTCAGATCTAAACACAGGAATCAAATCCACGTGTTTTAGATGCTTCTCTGATGCTTATTGCTTGTGAAGAATCTATCTGCAATTCTACTACCCCTCTACTCTGCCCTGGTCAGGTCCCACATGGAGTGTTGTGTCCAGATCTGGGCTCCCTGGGATAAAAAAGCCAGGGATCTCCTGGAGAGAGTCCAGAGGAGGCTATGGAGATGATTACAGGCCTGGAGCCATCTCCCCTGTGAGGAAAGGCTGAGTGAGCTGGGGCTGTTCAGCCTACAGAAAAGAAGCCTGAGAGGGGATCTGATTAATGCTTATAAATATCTGAAGGGTGGGACAGAGGGGGAAATGGGCAGCCTCTTCTCAGTGGGCTGTGGGGACAGGACAAGGGGTGATGGCCTCAAGTTGGAGCACAGGGAGTTCCACACCAATATGCAGAAGAACTTCTTCCCAGTGAGGTTGAGGGAGCCCTGGGACAGGCTGCCCAGGGTGGTGTGGAGTCTCCTTCTCTGGAGATATTCCAGACCCATCTGGACACTGACCTGCATGACTTGTCCTAGGGACAAGCTTTGTCAGGGGGGTTGGACTCATTGATCTATTGAGGTCCCTTCCAACCCCTACAATTCTCTGATTCCATGATTCTTTAGTAGCTGTTGTCCTGCTTTCCCTGTTTCTGCGGCACCAGAAATGACTTCAAGTCGGAGGAAATCAATACTTGGCTGAAAAGTTGGAAAATTTGAAGAAAATCCTGTGAAATCCAGAGGTGTGAAACCCATTTCATTTAAATCCAAACAATTTGTAATGTTTGTTTTGTACACACCTTCCTCAATGCCGCTTGACAGGGCAAGGGGGAATACTGTCCTCTTTATAATCTAAATTCTAGAAGGTTAATAATGAATTAAGTATTAGAGAAGTGGCCACAGTAAATCTGGACCATCCAGAGAAAATAAAGACCATATCTTAAAGGAAGAAAATCCTAAATGCAGAAAACATGCTGACACTAGGGAAAGTAGCAGTTTCAATTTGGTGTCATTTTTAGCCTGATTTCCCCACATGAGAGCCTTGCTTTTGCAGTGCCCGAGTTACCTTCTCTAAAGCCTTGAAGCCCTTGATAATTCCCACTTGATTGACAGATTAAACAATGAGCTTTGGGCATTTCTTCAGGTTTGGTGTAGATACATGACCAGGTTAGTGCCACTTCTGAGTGAAAGACATAACAGAGGATATTAAATGTAGAGAAACCTAGAGAAGAGAATTGGTAGTGTGAATGACCTCATGTGGGAAACGCTTCAGCCAGAGCTTATGTTTTGTGATATACATGAGATGAATCAACTCTGAGAACCAGTGCCACAGAAAGCTGGGCTCTCACATGTCATCTGCTAAAGAGCAGAGAAAGAAATGAGTTGTGTATTGTTGGAGAAGTGTACGAATACATCATGCTGTGAATGAACCAGGAAGCTCAGGTACAAATCCCAGGCAAAACATAGAGCAACTATGGCCTAACTTTCTTCTGCAATTAAGTAGTTTATAGGCAGATTATAGTTTTTGACATGAAAAGATACAGCGCTTCCAAAATTCACTGATTTCCTCTTAGAATGTGAGTGTATTTCTTCTTCCCTTACCTCCCTTTCTCTGTTATGTACTGACTACATTCTACAAGGTCTAACCAAGGATTGAGTTCTAGAATAGAATCAGAGAATGGTTTGGGTTGGAAGGGACCTTAAAGATCATCAAGTCCCAACACTCTCACCAGCCCAGGCTGCTCAAGGCCCCATCCAACCCAGCCTTGACACCTCCAGGGAGGGGGCAGCAACCACCTCCCTGGGCAACCTGTGCCAGGGCCTCACCACCCTTGTAGTGAAGAATTTCTTCCTAATATCCAATCTAAATCTAACCCTTTCCAATTTAAAACCATTCCCCCTCATCCTATCACTCCAGGCCCTTCTCAAAAGTCAGATTTCTTGTAGGCCCCTTCAGGTACAGGAAGGCTGCTATACGGTCTTACTGGAGCCGCCTTTTCTCCAGGCTGGCCCAGTCCAGCTCTCTCATCCTGTCTTCATAGGAGAGGTGCTCCAGTCCTTTGATAATTTTTGTGGCCTCTTCTGGACCCATTCTAACAGTTCTGTGTCCTTTTTACGTTGGGGACTCCAGGTGGGGTCTCATGAGAGTGGGGCAGAGGGGCAGAATCTCCTCCCTGAACCTGCTGGCTACACTCCTTTTGATGCAGCCCAGGATATGGTTGGCCTTCTGGGTTCTGAGCATTCGTGGTCGGATCATGTTGAACTTCTCATCCACCAGCACCCCAAAGTCCTTCTCTGCAGGGCTGCTCTCTATCACATGATCTCCCAGACTGTATTGATGATGAGGATTGCCCCAACCCAGGTGCAGGACCTTGCACTTGGCCTTGTTGAACTCATGAGCTGCAGCAAGACTTTACTGGGCTTTCTCAGTGAGTCTTGTCCAGTCTTCCCTTCCCTTTAAACCCTGATGGATTTAAGTGAGGGTGTTAGAGGACTTGAGGTATCTTCTTTCATGTTTATCTCTGTCTTTATTTCTTCTCACAACCTGCCCTTGGTCATCAACATTATCTCCCTTCTGCTCGGTGATAACCCTAGCATGAGCAGCACCTTCATCCAAGGAGAATAATATATTTCAAAAATCTCAGGAGATTCTGGAAACCCATAAAAGTAAAACCTAGACACAGGCTTTTGAGCAAGGGGTTGGGGAAGCAGGGGGACAACCCAGGGACTTCTCAAAAAAAAAAAAAAAAACAAACCCAAAACAATGTAGAAACCTCTAAACTGCCTAAATAATATATCAAATCAGCAGGAGAATTACTGTTGCTGTATGTCATACATAAGCTATCAACTGATTTAATTTCCTTCTGAGAGCTGGTGTGTTGGGGTTGATGGAGGAGGGATGAGCAGTGGGTGGCCTTTGTCCTGGTGTTTCATAGGCTGCTTCTCAGAACCACGGTGGGGAACTACGGTGCAGAAAAACCTGTAATGAGGTGGGGTAACAATGGGCTGGAACAGGAGAAGTTATGAAGGGTTTGCTATTAAGGGATTTATCTAATGGCTCTTTTGAGTGCTCTGCCTGGGGCTTGATGCTATTCAATATTTTTCTTAATGTCTTGAATAATGCAGCAGAGGATCATAAAATGGAGAAATACCGTGCTGGGAGGCAGGGCTTGGAAGCCTATTGGAGAATGGGTTTATAATTTGCAAGATCTTAATAAACTGAGTTTAATTGGTGTGCATTTGGTTATTTCTATGTATGAGTGTGAAGAGTTGAGTATGTCTCATCTTTGGCCAAGGAGCTGTGTGGTGTGTTGGGTCACAAATGGGATGTGAATCATTATGTCACCAAAAAAAAAAAAGGAGTAGGTGAGTATTGTCCTGCTGAGTACTAGAGGAGCATGACCTGCAGGATGTCTGGCAGTAATCCTGTTCTAGTTCTCATTCAAAAGATTTCAGGTGTGGTCCTGTGTCCTCTTTGACTATGGTCTCTAAGAAAAAGCCAAAGAATGGCTTGGGGGAGTTCAAAGGAGATCAACCAGCACGATCAAAGATTTAGGAAACAAATGGCTTGAGTTAAAAAGGAACAGTCCCTGTAGTTACAGATAATAAGACTAAAGGGTGGAGGGAGGCCTTCGCTTTCAAAGACATCAAGAGCGTTGAAAAGAGAAGGGGAATCATGTGTCTTCCAGGATATGATCGGATAGGAAGTGCTGAGCTTAAAGACTGGCCAGGGAGACTTGAATGTTTCTTGGCTTTATGTGTCTCCTAATGGGTAGTGTATGTAAGCAGTGAATGATTTAGGGATCTTATATTGTGGTGTAGCATCCTTAAAAACTTCCAAACATCTGTCAGGCACGACACCATAACTGGTTCTTTGGGACATGGGGGATAGACAGAGATCTCTTGAGGTATCTTCCAATTTTCTGTGATTCTGAGAAAATCAACGGGGTTATCAGGCTGCCATCCCAAATGATGGATGAAATGCTAGAGAGCCAATCCACTGGCTCACCGGTTATCAAAGCTTTGGAACTTTGCCTGTTTGCTTTTAGTTGCCTTGCAAGTTGGGATTTGGAAGAACAAGACATTGCAATTAAATGTAGAATTAATGAAAGGGGGAGGGTATGCATTGCATTTAACTTCACACTTCTGATTTAAGTGCCAGAATTAAAATCATCAGCTCCCTGTGTGGTCTCCTTATTTGTAAGAATTCAAGTGACATTAAAATTGGATTAGTAATGAGCTTTTGGTTGAAGGACCAATATTAAAATCAAGGGAATCTGAAGGAGGAGGGAGGGAGGGGGAGTGGTGGTTTCCTTGTGAAGTCTTCGTTGGCAGTGGCGAACTCTGTGTGTGTTTATATGGATGCGCACGCATCTTCCTCCTCTTAAAAGCTTTAGCTCATCTCAGCCATCTACCAGAGTCTTACTTGCCTTGATTCCTAAATTATTTATCCTTGGGACTGTGGTGCATTTAAATTTTTTGAAAATAAAGGTATCTGTTAGTCCTCCATTTATGACTGATAGGATCGGGGAGGGGGGAAAGCAGCAGGCTAATGGAAGGGAATAAGGAAGCACTTGGGAGCTGCTGGCTCACACTTGACAGTGATTTGTATGTCTGTAGGCTTTAAAATGCACAGTATATTTTGAAACGTGCCCAATGCTTTTTCTTTCTTTGATTGTGACCTCCTCTCACCCCCCATTCGTGCCTTGGGTAGGGATTGCATTTGTAGGGGGGTAACTGTGGCCCTGGATTTTTGTGTCCTTCCTTGGAGCCGTGTTACAGATGTGCCTGCTCTCAATGCCACTTGTATTCCCATCTTAGTGATGTTAAAAGACTCCAGCGAAGATCAGGCTCCTAGTGTACTTGATGCTGGGCAGATATTCAGTAAAAAATCCCTGTTAAATGTTGCTTGAGACAAAGAATGTGGGTTGGGAGAAAGAAGAAACAAAGGTTGTGATGCAGACTGATCCATAAACTGAAAATCCACAGTGGATCTCTCTGGATCTTGGTCCAGTAGCTTTGTTCCACCCTGTGTGGTCTCAGCCTGCAAGAGTAGGGCTGGTTCTGCCTTGAGAAGGGAAGGCTCCAAGGAGACCTCCTTGCAGCCTATCAATACGTAAAGGGGTCCTACAGGAAACGGGGAGAGGGGCTGTTTGCCAGGGACTGTGAACAAGGACAAGGGGTGATGGTTTCAAGATAGTTAGGTTAGATGTGAAGAAGAAATTCTCCACTCCGAGGGTGGGAAGTCCCTGGCACAGGGTGCCCAGAGAAGCTGGAGCTGCCCCGGGATCCCTGGCAGGGTTCAAGGCCAGGTTGGAAGGTACTTTGGGCACCCTGAGCTAGTGTAGGGTGTCCCTGCCCATGGCAGGGGTGGGAACTAGATGATCTTTGAGGTCTTTCCATAGCAAACCAGTCTGGGATTCTGTGATTCTGAGCCTCCCTGTTATATCAGCTACCAATAAATGTGACAAAACCTCCCTGCCACCTTGTCCAGCTGAGTAATGTAACTTCTTCCATCTTCCTCTTTTCTCTCAACTTGTGTGGACTGTTCTGAGCTGTTTTGTTTGGGCTTTTTTTTTAACTCTACTTGTTTTCTTTTTTGTCTTGCTTTTGAAGTATTTCTTTTCACTACATGCTGTGCACACTAAAAGGAGGAGGGAGAACTCTTTAAGTAAGAGCTTTTTTTATCCATTGAAGATAGATTGGTGTCACACATCAATAAATAGGTAACTCTCATCGCTGCCAACCTTATTAGATTGCAGAAGACCGAAAATTTACAGACTCCCTTGTGAGTCACAAATGTCTTAAAAAAAACCCCTCACAAGTAATTATCTGAAATGGAGACAAGTTAATGCAGGTTACATCTATTCATTCCTCCTGACTCTTGTTCATGGTTAGAAACCATGCAGTACTTTATAAAAAAAAAAGAAGTTAAATGTATATATGTTAAATGTACCATGGAGTAAGGGACACTTACACTTATCTACGGTGGCATCGCTGAGCCGGGGTTGCATGACCGACTGGACTCATGTGCCGTGAAGGATGGGCGTTGCAGATGACAACGTGATGGATTGAAACATGTAGGTAGTGTCTTCAGCACCTGAGTTGCATTTGACAGTCCTCTGTTGGTTTGGGGAGTTGTTTTCTGGTGTTACAGAGGATGCAAGAATATTGGTTTAATTATTGTGGTTGCATGAAGTGATGGCTGGTGTCTCTGCAGCATTCAGAGTTAAAAAAAACAAAGCATTTTATCTTAAAATTTAGGAGCAGGGAGGAATTGGTGCAGAGGGTTTGATGGAATCTCCCAGGGCAGAATATGCCACGGTAGTGGCAGCTTTTCTTTTTCAAAAGCCAGCGTTTACATGGAAGCAGAATTGGCCGAGCACAGAAATTCATGTAGCAGCCATCTGCTTTATCCTGGCTCCATCCAGTGGCATTACCCCGCCACTCTCACGCATCGCCGGGACTTCTGCAGGAGCTTAGGGCTTGATGGCAGACCCACGCTGGGGTTTGGGGGTTTTTAAGGGTTAAGGTATTGTACAAATGCACTCAGCCTTTTTTCTCCTATCCCAGATGATGTATTTTTATTTAGGTTTCTCCATCCCAGTCCCTTTTTTGATGCTATTCAATACTATGTATACCAGTAACATGAATATTCAGAGAGATCGGTGCCAGAGCTGGAACCTGGATTCAGATATACAGCTATATATCCTGGATATATTTTATATATCTATATATATATAGATATAATATATGCTGCTATATTGAAGAATATATATTCTCTATATATATCTTCTCTATGTATTCTCTCTATGTTCTGTATATTCTTTATATATTCTATCTATGTATTCAATTTTCAAAACAAATCCCTGCCTCTATCGTGGAACTGAAGAACATCATTATAAAAACCTGCCTATGTGGCAGTAGCCTCAGGATGTACAGGTGAGCTGGAATCTCAGTAGAGAGGACCAAGCTCTGGGATTCTCACTGGGGAAAATAGGGGTGAATTCACATCCTGCATCTCAAAGAGCGACATAGGCACGTTTAGCAGTAAGGTAGTAAAAAGGCTGGATGGAGAATTCCCGATGCTGTTCAGGAGGGGCTCCTGTCTGAGCAGCAGTGCTGGTATATTGTTTGCTTTAGAACCTATAAAAATACAAAGTGGTTTCTTTTATTTTTTTCCCCTTTTCCTTCTGTCAGGCTCTTAGCTTTAAAATGGATTCCTGTTGCTATTGCATTTACACTTCCTTTTGGCAATCTAAAGAAATGTCTTTACTGAAGGAAACAATGACATGCATGATTGGTTTGGATATTGGAAGCCACATAGTGATTCCAGAAGCACTTACGCTTTTCTGAGGAAACAAAAGCAATGGTTGCAGGTTTGGCTGGGGAAATTTTATCTAAAATAATTTGAACACTTGCCAAAGCAAATGTGTTTCGACAGGGTGCAGAGTATTCTCAGTGCTAAGAAGTGTTTCAGAAATGAAGCTGGGGGTTCAGCGCTTCCCAGTTGGAGGCCTTGGGTGTGAAGGGGACCTTTGCATATACTGTTTGAAGTTTGATGCTTGGTTATAAGCTGTTTTGGAGTCAGCAGCGTGCCCAAGCAGCCCAGAGGGCTAACTGTATCCTGGAGTGCATCAAGCATGGCATGGCCAGCCGGTCCAGGGAGGGGATTGTCCCACTCTGCCCTGTGCTGGGGCGGCCTCACCTCGAGTCCTGGGGGCAGGTTTGGGTGTCACAGGACAAGAGGGACAGGAAACTCTTGGAGAGTGTCCAGAGGAGGCAGCCAGGATGGAGAAGGGTCTGGAGGGGAAGTCTCCTGAGGAGAGGCTGAAGGGCCTGGATTTGTTCAGCTTGGAGAAGAGGAGGCTGAGGGGAGACCTCATGGGGTCTGTGGCTTCCTGCTGAGGAGAGTGAAGGGGCAGTGCCGATCTCTCCTCTCTCTGGGGACCAGGGATAGAACCCAAGAGAACGGCGTGAAGCTGCACCAGGGGAGGGTTAGGTTGGCTGTTAGGAAGACGTTCTGTGCTGAGAGGGGTGTCAGGCACTGGCACAGGCTTCCCAGGGAAGGGGTCAGAACCCCAAGCTGGGCTGAGGGCAAGAAGCGCCTGGCCGATGCCGTCAGTGCCTTGCTCTGACTTGGCTGGGCCTGTGTGGAGCCAGGAGTGGGACTCGATGGTCCTGATGGGTCCCTTTCAACTCTGGAGATTCTATGATTCTACCCTTTTGTTGAGCCAAGAGCCTTTTGGACTGGCTTTACAGGAAGGTTCTTTCTTTTCCTTCTCTCTTCCACGTTTCATTCTGGTAATCAATTAACATTTTACAGGAGTAGAGACAGTATCCATCCTGTGTTTCTTGCCCATTCCTCATCCCTATGTAGGAATTAATTTCATTTTTCCTACTGTATCCCTTTAAAGCACAGAGTAAGTAGTGTCTTCAAGGTCACAGTGCTCCTTGAAACTAATGATGGTGTTTTTCCTAATCCCATTACAAGGTCCCTGGTATCATTAGATGCAAGCGTTACTGTTTAGCTTCATTTGATAAGCTGATGAAAGGGGGGAGGAAAAAAGGCTCCCTGATGCAGAAAAGCATTCAAGTATCTACTGTGCTGGAACATGTTCCAAAACGTTATAATCTGCTTAACGGTGGGATTTTGGTGGCCTGGTGCTGTACCTTTTGTAGCGCAGCGTAAGGGAGAGCAATCCTGACAGGGGCTTTGAAAAGCTGGGATGCACGAGGGCTTCCAACCATTTGCAATTTTTATTTCCCAAGCCTGAAAATGGGAATTTTATCTATGCTGTGAGCTCCCCCCTCTGGCATCAGGATATCTGTAGTAACATCGAAGGTCCTGAAGCGTTACAGAGCTGTGTATTTCTGGGAGAAGGTCAGCAGCACTTTGTTTTCTTGGTTAAGGGTGATATTAGACCTCCAAACCCAGACTGCTGAGAGCGCTGTGCTGCTACCTACCTCCATCCGTTTGGGAACAGGAGGAATACAAACCCTGACTCATTGTAAGTTTGACAAAGCCAGTCTCTAGTTCTGATGGCATTTCAAAGATGACAGCGGCCTTATAAAGCTGGGCTTGAAATGGTGGCTGCTGGGTTGATGTCAAAGGGGAACGTGCCCTTTTATCAGCGTCTTGGAGTCACAAGGCTCCTTCATACAGAAGCCAACGGTTGCTGCCCTAGTTTTTAGCTGCTCTTTTGTGTAAACCCTTCATATAACTAATTTTCTGGGCCGCTTTTCTCTGGTAGGTGCCTCTGGGCCACAGTCATAGGTTCAGATGGGGTTTGTTCTTCAAGGATTTGGTCAATTAGAAAATGCTGACCTGTGATTAGAGAGCCAGGGGATGGTTTTGTTAGGCTGGTGGTTGGTAAACAGGGCTGTTTGGTGCCATCTGGTTCCTGAGTGAGTCAGAAAGGTGCGAGATGTGGATGTCTTTAAGTTAATTTGGAGCAATGCAAGAGATTCCACATGAATTGACAAAGTGCGGCGTCACAGCCATTCCTGCAAGATGTCTTTAAAAGCCTTATTATATATCATGAAACATTGGTGCTGGCTTTGACTAGAGAAGATTTCCCCTCTTTTAATCCACTTCTACTCCTTCATATGCCTGACACCAGTTGGTAAATCACTTTTGTGGGTAATGCGTGATTACAGCGGCGTCTTTCGAAGAGGCGGGTGGAGGTTCCTTCCTCATTCTCCCTCTGTCAAGTCACGCTGATGAAGCTTCTCAATTGATTGGAAAGAAGATGAAGCAACTGGTGACTCTACAGTCCCGTTACTCCCTTTAATTAACTTTTATTATTCCTTACACTGTGTGTTTCCCACTATTTGATAGTGCTTGAAGGTGGAGTCTGGCTCTGCAGCTTCCACTGCTGAATGTCTTTCGCGCTCCAGGTTGTGAGTATAGTCATCACCTCCTCTGTATGTATTTTCTCTTGGCTGATTTTTCTTTCCCATGCAGTGCTGCTGTGGGCTTGCAGCTGCTACCTGCAGCTGCTGCATTGCTTCCTGGAAAATATATTCCTCTGGGATTGGAGAGTTGGGCAGAGAGTAATCTTACGGGATTCAACGAGGGGCAAGCATGGGGTCCTGCACCCGGGGAGGAATAACCCCAGGCACCAGCATGGGTTAGGGGTGCCCTGCTGGGAAGCAGCTCTGTGGAAAAAGCCCTGGGAGTCCTGGTGGACAACAGGTTGACCGTGAGCCAGCAATGTGCCCTTGGGCCAAGAAAGTCAACAGCATCCTGGGATATATCAAGAGAAGTGTGGCCAGCAGGTTGAGAGAGGTTCTCCTGCCCCTCTGCTCTGCCCTGGTGAGGCTTCATTTGGAGTATCGTGTGTGGTGCTGGGCTCCTCAGGTCTAGAAGGACAGGGAGCTACTGGAGGAGACACAACAAAGGGCTATGGAGATGCTGAGGGGACTAGAACATCTCTTATGAAGAGAGGCTGAGGGACTTTGGACTTTTTAGCCCACAGAAGGGAAGACTGAGGGGGGATCTTCTCAGTCCTGATAAATTCTTGAGGGGTGGGGGTCAGAAGGATGGGGTCAGTCTTTGTTTAGTTATTCCCAGGGACAGGACAAGAGGCAATGGACACAAACTGGAATAGAAGGATTTCCACCTACACGTAAGGAGGAACTTCTTTCCTGGGAGGGTGGCAGAGCCCTTGGCCAGGCTGCCCAGAGAGGTTGTGGAGTCTCTATCTCTGGAGACATTCAAACCCCATGATCCTGGACACTGTCCTGTGCAGCCTGCTCGAGGTGATCCTGCTCTGGCAGGGGGTTGGAGTAGATGATCTCCAGAGGACTTTGCTAACTGCAAACATTCTGTGATTATGTGTGATTCTGTCATTAAAAAAAAAAAAATTCAGACTTAAAATCCACTATTAAATCTTGTTTCTGCCACTTTGTATCTAGTTATAGAAATACTCAGATCCTTTCAGTGGTTAAGAATCAACAGGCATGGCAGTGTCTGAAGATACATGGTGATTAGATTGCTCTATAGCCACATGACTGTGTATGTGGAAGAGACAGGCCAGTCTGACTGGCAACTGATCCCAGCATCTGTATGACCCAAGGCAAAGGTCTCTGGTCCTGGAGTCCCTTATTCAGTCTCTGAGATGATCTTGGGTGTAGTTGCTCTTCACTTAGATTGGGATTTGAACCCCAACTTGTGTGAAATACTTGTTATTGTGTAATGTTTTACCTTAAGGGAGCTCCTCAGGGATCCCACTTAGGGTTGTGACAGCTGCTCATCCCTCTATGCAAGTGCAACGGAATTCTTAGGTCCCAGCAAATGAAATTGGAGACTGGGATCCTGGTTGATGGAAATCAATCACAGTTTTTCAAATAAGGCTTGGACTTGTGTCTGACTCCTGCATTCAGTTTTTCTATTTGTTGTAACGAGCCTGTAGGGTACAAGTATGTGAGTTAGATTAATTGCCAGCAGCAGTACGTGCACAGGGCTTGAGCTACTCAGTCGATGTAAATGTCCTGGGTAGCTCAAGGTTCAAGTTCAGGAGCAGAAAGCAACATGCCTGGATGCCCTCAAGTAGAATTTGGCACCAAAACACAGAGTCACAGAATCATGTTGGTTGAAAAAGACCTTTATGATCAGCAAGTCCAACCATTAACCCAGTACTGCCAAGCCCACCACTAAACCATGTCCCTCAGCACCACATCTACATTGTTTTAAATCCACCCTGGGGATGGTGACTCCCCCTCCTCACTAGACAGCCTGTTCCAGTGCTTGACAACCCTTTGGGTGGAGAAATAATATCCAATGTAAACACCCCCTGTTGCAACTTGAAGCCATTCTGTCTTGTTCTGTCACTTGTTACTTGGGAGGAGATCGACCCCCACCTGGCTACAGGCTCCTTTCAGATAGCTGTAGAGAGTGATTGCAGCCTCCTGTTCTCCAGGTAGAACAACTCCGGTTCCTTCACCACTCCTCATTAGACTTGTGCTCCAAACCCTTCACCAGCTTTGCTGCCCTTTTCTGGCCCAGCTCCAGCATCTCAACATCCTTCTTGTAGTGAGGGGCCCAATCCTGAATCCAGCACTCGAGGGTTCACCAGTGCCCAGTACAGGAGAACATCCCTGCCCTGGTCCTGCTGGCCACACCGTTGCTGACACAAACCAGGATGCTGCTGGCCTTCCTGGCCACCTGTGCACACTGCTGGCTCGAGTTCAGCTGACTGTGGACCAACACCCCCAGGTCCTTTTCTGCTGGGCAGCTCTCCAGCCACTCAGCCCCCAGCCTGTAGCGCTGCCAGGGGTTGTTGTGCCCCAGGTGTAGGACACAGCACTGAGCCTTGTTGACCCTCACATAGTTTGGCTTTGCCCATTGATCCAGCCTGTGCAGGTCCCTCTGCAGAGCCTTCCTACCCTTGAGCAGATGGACTCTCCCACCCAACCTGGTGTCATCTGCAGACATAGTGAGGGTGCACTCGATATCTCATCCAGCTCACTGATAAAGTTATTAAAGAGAACTGGCCCCAGCACCAAGCCCTGGGGGAACACAACTGGTGACCAGCTGCCAACTGGATTTAGTGCCATTCACCACCACTCTCTGGGCCTGACCATCCAGCCAGTTTTACCCAGCGAAGCAAAGACCTGTCCAAGCCCTTAGCAGCCGGTTTCTCCAGGACAATGCTGTGGGAAGCAATGTCAAATTCACAAAAGTCCAGACAGGCAACACCCATGAGCTACTGAGCGAGCACTGTATGTACTGTGTGCACTAGATTTACTCCTGTTAAAGAAGTTTTTCTTGTTTTGACCAGTTGTAATTGATGAGCTGCACCCTTAAGGGAAATAAATCTCTGCAAGTCAGATTTATGAGGACCCTTCTGTTTATTTGGCAGTGTGACACTTGCTACAGACATAAACTGAGCGAACAGGAGAAAAGCTGACACCTTGAAAAATGTTGTATCCTATTTCTCAACTGGACAGTTTGAGAGCCATAAAACTTTTCTTCTTCTTGTTTGGGCCAAGTTGCTGGTAGAATTTGAACTTGTTGGGGACCTGAAGATGGGGAAATGTACAGGTGTTTCCCCAGGAAAGAATCCCAAGGTATTTCTGTTCTTCTGAGCTGTAGGGATAGTGCACGTTTTTGTCGAGTGCCTGATTAAGTTTGACATTTGAAAATAGAACTTCACGCAGAAATAAGTACTGTACTTCTGAGTATTTAATTAAGATGTTTAGTTCCTGTCAAGGCTGGTAGTTTCTCTTTCCTGTTAAGGGCAATGCGTCTTCAACTGCTGAAATTTCAGAAACCTGTACTTAACCTTTAATCGTCATTCCATTTACATAGAAATCTGATTAACAACTTTGAAAGTTCAGGAGCTGCGAGTAAATGCAATTAAAGCCCCTTTTGGAGGCTGTTATTAAGAGCTGGCATTTAATGAAGACTGAGGGCACACTACTGTTACCATCTACACTGTAGCGGCATGTCTTAAGCAATTAGTTGAAGGCATGAAATACATGAAGTGTGCTGTATAATCCATGAGTTAACATGGTTGGTATTTAAACAGCATGCTGCCTTCTTCTCCCTTTGCTGCTGCTGCATTGTGTGTGCCAGTTTGAGTAGCAGGAGCTCAGATCAGTTGGGTTAAGTGCACCACCAGTTCTCCTCTTCATTAGAATTGCACAGGCCAGGTTGGATGGGGCCCTGGGCAACCTCATGTAGATCCAGGCCTGGAGGTTGGTGGCCCTGCCTGTGGCAGGGGGGTTGGAACTATGTGATCCTTGGGGTCCCTTCCAACCCAGACCAGTCTATGATTCTATGCTCTGAAAGGTGGATGTATCAGTAGCCACCAAACACCAGCAAATATATCCTCCTCCTTTATGGTTTAGAAATGTCTAGTTTTCCTTCAGTTCTAAGCACAAGTTTCTGACAGTGTCCTCCCCACCTCCAAAATGGTGCAGAACTGGTGAAGCTTAGCTAAATTATAATTGCAGAGGAGAAATCTGCACTCAATTACCTGCTCGACTCTTACACTCCTCCTTGACCTTTTTATATGCTACGTGAACAAAAGTGAGGCCAGTCAGACTGAAAGACAGCGCGGTGTAATCTTAGAGGAAAATACTTCCTTTTGAGCTGGCTGTGAGGCAGGTGGTAATTACGCCTTTCTGATGAAGTTTGTGTCTTTTTGGACCATTTTAGATCACAGAACTGTAGAATTGTCTTGGTTGGAAAGCACCCTTTATATGATCAAGTCCAACCATCACCCTAACCTGCCAGCCACCACTAAACCATGTTCCTCAGCACCACATTTACTACTTCCTTATTTCCCTCCAGGGATGGAGACTCCACCACTTCACTGGGCAGCGCATTCCGATGCCTAACAATCCTCTCTGGGAAGAAGTTTTTCCTGATATCCAATCTAAACCTTCCCAGGCATAACTAAAGGCCATTTCCTCTTATCTTGTTATCTATCCTATGAAGATACATTTTACAAGATCTTGCCAATCATGCCCATGGCAGGGGATTGGAATGAGATGGTCTTTGAGGTACCTTCCAATCCAAACCAGTCTGTGATTTCTTGATTCTATGAAACCTATCAGAACCACCAAGTGTAAAGGAACCTGTAGGGTCTTGCACTTGGGCTGGAGAGTCCCATATATATATAAAGACTGGGATAAGAGCTCCTGGAGAGCAGCCCTGATGAGAAGGACCTCAACGTGAGCCAGCAGTGCATTCTTGCAGCTTGGAAGGCCGATGGTATCCTGGGCTCCATCAGCAGAGGGGTGGCCAGCAGGGACAGGGAGGGGATTGTCCCTCTCTGCTCTACCCTTGTAAGGCCCCATCTGGAGTCCTGTGTCCAGAGCTGGGATCCCCAATACAAGAAAGATGTGGAATTGTTGCAGAAGGTTCAGAGGAGGCCATGAAGATGATTAGAGGGCTGGAACACCTCCCCTATGAAGAGAGGCTGAGGGAGCTGAGCTGGTTCAGCCTGGAGAAGAGAAGGCTGTGGGGGGACCTTATTGCAGCCTTCCTGTCCCTGAAGGGAACAGAGGAACAGGAGGGGAATCAGCTTTTTAAAAGGGTAGATAATGGCAGGACAAGGGGGATGGAGTGAAGCTGGAGGAGGGGCATTTAGTTGAGATACTAGGGGGAAGTTCTTTACAGAGGGAGTGGTGATGGGCTGGAAGGGGCTGCCCAGAGAGGTGGTGGATTCCCCGTCCCTGGAGGTGTTCAAGGCCAGGTTGGCTGGGGCCCTGGGCAGCCTTGTGTAGCTCCAGGCCTGGAGGTTGGTGTCCCTGCCTGTGGCAGGGGGGTTGGAGCTCTGTGATCCTTGGGGTCCCTTCGAACCCAGACCATTCTATGTTCCTGTGTATGTGTGTATATGAGTAGATACATTAAAAAAATAGACATATATACACATATGTGTGTCTATACATATCTACACACATGTACCTCTCCATGTAGTCATCAGTCTTAGCAATTGCAAGTTACTGCCCAAAGGCCAGTTGGGTTTACTTGTCCAAAATGGCAGAAGGATTTCTTCCCTCCCTGAAGCATTGTGCAAAGTTCAACCAGCCCCTTCCAAGCTGGGTCAGGGTGTTAGCTTCACTGTTTCCAGTCGTTGCTGTGCAGATGAAACACTTCACTATGGAAATCTACATCTCAACATGGATTTTCCTTACAGGAAATAACTAATCCCAGCTGACTTGCTCCACTGCCCACCTTCTTTCTGGGCTTTTTTTGGTGTGTTTTGTTGTAGTGATAAGGGCTTGATACTGTAATTAGACAGCAACCTCGTTAGCATCATTTCTGCTGGCATAATCTGTATTTGCAGAAGAGAGAAAATCTGGGGAGAAAATGAAACACTGTCCATTTGTTCTATGACCCAGTTATTCAGGTTGACTGTTGGCAGCTTAAATAAATTTGTCATGTTATTTCTCTCACTTTTATTAAAATAACAAAATAAAGCAGCAGCAAAACTGTTGGGACATTGGGAACAAAAAGATGGTCCAGTGTTCATTCTCTTTGATGAAGGCCAAATGACTTAATCCCAGTGAAAATGTCTTGGAAGTTTATGCGTCACTCAAGTGGAAATGACCTTCATCATGTACCTTGGTATGAGCTGGGACAGGATTGGTGGTTATATGGGTATTAAACCCAGGAACGTTAGAAAGGAATTGCAAAGCTGCCCTTTGCGTCTCCCTTGCAAGGAAAGGCTGAGAAACTGGGGCTGTTCAGCCTGGAGAAAAGAAGCCTGAGAGGGGATCTGATCAATGGGTATCAATAGCTGAAGGGTGGGACCCAGGGGGCCATGGGCAGCCTCTGCTCAGTGTCTGTGGGGACAGGACAAGGGGCGATGGGCTCAAGTTGGAGCACAGGAAGTTCTGCACCAATATGTGGAAGAACTTTTTCCTGGTGAGGGTGACAGAGTTCTGGGACAGGCTGCCCAGGGGGGTGTGGAGTCTCCTTCTCTGGAGATATTCCAGCCCTGTCTGGATGTCGACCTGTGTGACCTGTCCTAAGGAACCTGCTTTGGCAAAGGGGTTGGACCCGATGATCTCTGGAGGTCCCTTCCAACCCCTACAATTCTGTGAATCTGTGGTTGGGGACTTGCAGGAGAAGCAGCCCTCTTGTCAGCATCGCGTGCCTGCTTGCATCTTGCAGCAGGTAGGTTTTACCTGCAGCAGTCCCTCAGCAGCTCTTTCTTTTAGCTACTTATTTTCTGAGCAACAAGTGTGTGTTAAAATGAAACTTCTGACCTTGATGTGGCCCAGGAGAGTGAATGCAAACCTAGCCCTGGGCAAGTCAGGGATGTTTGTCTCGGACCAGGGTTTTACTGTAATTCTTGTCAGCCAGATAACGATGTGTCACAGGGGTGTTGGCACACCAGAGGGTTAATTAGCAAACAGTTGCAGAAAACATAGCTATTTAAATTGTTCCACGAGGTGTTTTTTACTAAAGCAAAGTCCCTTTTTTTCAAGTGGAGTTCCTCAAGGGTCTGTACTGGGACCAGTGCTGTTTGAGATCTTTATTAATGATATTCACAGTGGGATTGAGTGTACACTCAGCAAGTTTGCTGATGACACCAGACTAAGTGGTGAGGTTAATGAGCCAGAGGGTCAGGATGCCATCCAGAGGGACCTGGACAGGCTGGAGAAGTGGGCCCTGGTGAACATCATGAGTACCTGTTGGAGTGTGTCCGGAGGAGGCCACAGAAATGATCCAAGGGCTGGAGCACCCCTCCTGTGAAGCCAGGCTGAGAGAGTTGGGCTTGTTCAGTCTGAAGAAGAGAAGGCTCTGGGGAGACCTTACAGCGGCCTTTCAGTCCCTGAAAGGTGCCGATAGGAAAGCTGGAGGAGATCTGTTCCTGAGGGCAGGGAGTGATAGGATGAGGGGTGATGGTTTTAAACTAGAAAAAGGAGATTTAGGATGGATATTAGGAAAATTTAGGTTGGATATTAGGAAAAGGTGCTTCCTTCTGAGGGTGGTGGATCACTGGCACAGGTTGCCCAGAGAGGTGGTGGAGGGCCCACCCCTGGAGACCTTCAGGGTCAGGCTTGATGGGGCTCTGAGCGACCTGATCCAGAGAACATGTACCTGTTCACTGCAGGAGGATTGGACTAGATGACCTTTGAAAGTCGATTCCAACCTAACATATCCTATGATTCTATGATAGATGGGCTGGCTCTTGTGGCAGCTTGCACAGGGTGGGAAAGTGAAATGAGTGTTGGCCAGTGCTGGCTCATTCAAGGAAGCCACAGCCTGTTGTGGACAGTTGTGATGCGCGTAACGGTGTCTCCTTTTGCTGTGCTGCCGTACTGTATTTCAAGTGACTTCAGCTTATCCATGCACCAAGTAGAGTCAGAACCTGTGGCAGTAAGGTCATAAAACCCAGGTACAGGTTACCAAAAGCTTGTACAATAACAAGGGTCTGTTTTTAATCTCCAGAGCAATCAAAGCAGGTGTAGGATTCATTGCCAGTTCAACCAGTTTGTAAGAAGCTGTGTTTTTCATGTAGATATGAGGTTTGTTCCCTCCTTCCCTTCCTCCCTGGAGGTGGATGTACATTCACAGGTCCACAGTAATAGTTGTGCTAATTGACAGTTAGCATTGATAATGAATGTAGCAGCACTGGCAGTGCTAGTATTATCTTAAGTGCTGGGCTTATTGTTTTACTTTTTTCCCAAATCTGAAAACCAAAAGGAATTCTTCCTTCTTCTGCAAGAATGGAATCGGGTGATGCCTTGAGATAATGAATTCAGGAAGGGGTTTTATTATTATGTTTCAGTTAAATTAATTTCATGGGCAACAAGAGGATTAGATAAAGCAGGTTGTGTGGCATTGAACAGTATTCATGGCACCTAAAAACTGGGATTGTTCTTCCCGACCTACCTTATTGCTTCCTCCTTTGTCGTGTTTGCGGTACCTGTGCTCAGCCCCTGCTCTCGACGCGGTACAGCTTACATGGGAATCTCAGTGCTCTCTGAATTCAATTAACTGATTCTTTTTCTTTTCTTTGGTTAAATTCCACAATTGTTGCAGCATTTTAATTATTAAGAGTTTTGATACAGCGAATTACTGGGTAATTAGCTATAGACTGCTGTCTAGCATTGAGCACCGCTGCTTTGCTTGCCTTACCCTGGCACTTTGCTGGTAGTTACCTCCCATCTCTTCAAGAATGATGCCTCATTTCCAGGTTCAGATTAGATGTTAAGAACAAATTTTTCACTGAAGGAGCTGTCAGGGCCTGGAACAGGCTGCCCAGGGAGGGGGTTGAGTCACCATCCCTGGATGTGTTTAAAAGACGGGTAGATGAGGTACTTAGGGATATGGTTTAGCACAGGACAGGAACGGTTGGACTTGATGACCTTAAAGGTCCTTTCCAACCTTGTGATTCTGTGATTTCATATGTTTACACAGAAGGAAGTACACATCACAGTACTGCATCCAACTTGAACTTCCAGATTTTTTTCCCACCTTTTATTTTCTTCCCAGGATTCATTTGGAGTTGCTTTCATTGCCCCTGAAATCATCTCTAGCTGGATATCATCATCTCTCAGGAAAGTCATGCCTTTCCATTACACATTGCTGTCACCAGGCATCTCCATGCATTGCTGTTGAACTCGGGGATGTGAGATAATTTGAAGCTGCTGGTTTTAACTAAGTTTTCTCATTGAAATCTCATTAGGAAATCTCTCTTCTGCATTGTAGTTGCATCTTCAACTTCCTCCTGCTAGATCTAACTAAAATGTAACTCCTGAGCCTTCCTGGAGGTTGAAACAATGCAGGAGCTGTCCACAGAGCATCAGTCCAGCTGAAACACCACCATTCCTGCAGCTGCCCAGCATGTCAGAGCGATGACCTGAAAAAGAAGCTTATTTTAATTTGCCAGTGCTGCAGAGTGAAATACCAGAGATGTTCTTAGATGCTGAGAGCATTACTGCTGGGAGAGGGAGGTATACTTCTGGTTTCCTCAAACTCTGAGGGAGGTGGCCTTCCTTCACAGAATCACAAGGTTGGAAAAGACCTTTAAGATCATCGAGTCCAACCATTCCTGTCCTGTGCTAAACCAGATCCCTGAACACCTCATCTCCCCTCTGTTAAACACATCCAGGGTTGGTGACTCAGCCCCCTCCCTGGGCAGCCCGTTCCATAGCCCCACAACTCTGCCAGGGAAGAACTTTGCCCTCACATCTGATCTGATCCTGCCCTGGGGCAGCTTGAGCCCATTGCCCCTTGGCCCATCTCCTGTCCCCTGGCTGAAGAGACCATCTCCCACCTCTCTGCACCCTCCTGGCAGGGCAGGGGAGGAGGTCTCCCCTCAGCCTCCTCCTCTCCAGGCTCAACACCCCCAGCTCCCTCAGCTGCTCCTCAGAGGATTTGCCCTCCAGCCCCTTCCCCAGCCTGGTTGCCCTTCTCTGCACTCGCTCCAGGACCTCAATGTCCTTCTTATGGTGTGGAGCCCAGAACTTCGTAGTATCATTCCCAGTGCTTCCCAAAGACAGGTCTGAGTGAGAATTTTTCCCTAGCACAAGCCTCTTCCCCAAACAAAAATGTTATCAGGAGTTGGTTTTATTTCCTGTATCAACTGAAAATGTTACGTGAAGGTGCTGTGTACTACTGGTCCTTTGAACACTAAGGAGCCTGAGGACTGGCACTGGCTGGTCTGGTGGCTTTATTAAGATCCTCAGATTATGAGGAGCTGCTGTGATCTTCTCATCTAACCTCTGCCTAAAACAAGCCACTGTACTTTCTTGAATTAATTCTAGGTTGAAAGAGGGCATATGCTTTAGAAAACCATCTAGTCTTGACTGAGGAGGGAAAAAACCCATATCAGTGACAGGCAAGAGAGTGTAACCTTTGATGTAAGTGGTTAATTATGCTCTGGGAATGAATGCCTCCCCTTTGTCAAAGCCTGTCCAGCTTCAACTTTCCAGCCTTTGGATTTTTTTAAAAAATTCATTAGCAAAGGCTTTTTTTTCATCAATTGAGTGCCCTGTGTGTTGTGTCTTGCAGACTGATCCAGTAACCTCTTAGCCTTCTCTCACTAAGCTAACAAGGCTGAGCTCACAGCTTCTTGGTGTTTTACTCTCAGTCATGCCTTCCAGCCTTCTAAGAACTTCTAGGCTGCTTTTGTGCACCCTTCCACCTTCTTTTCCCCAATCTCTCTGTTTATGAGTGCCAGTGTTTGATTTAGCATTCCAGATGTGAGACCAGTACAGGGTGATGCTACACACTCCTGACAACGCTCTCTGTTTTCTATAACCATTTCCAAGTAGCTAATTAATATCCACTGTCACAGTGGGACCTGCTCTGCTCTTGATTATCTTCGATATTCCCAAATTTGCTGGAGTGACACAGTAATCCTATAGATGAGACTGAGTGGTGAGGTGCTGGAACAGGCTGCCTGGAGAGGTGGTGGATGCCCCGTCCCTGGAGGTGTTCAAGGCCAGGTTGGCTGGGGCCCTGGGCAGCCTTGTGTAGCTCCAGACCTGGAGGTTGGTGTCCCTGCCTGTGTCAGGGGGGTTGGAACTCTAAGATCCTGGGGGTCCCTTCCAACCCAGACCAGTCTATGATTCTGTGGTTCTATCATGACTTCCTTTTTTTTCTCCCTAGATGTAGAGGTTTAACTCTGTAGACATTGAAATTCTTACAGTAGAATGATGCTATTATTAAAAAGTAGAAATTAATTTTAATAAATAAATAAATAGTAATAAAAATAATAATTAAAAGAAAAAAGATATTATTATCTTAATGCTGTGTTCACTTCATTATTTACCATTTTTCCCCTAAACTCATTATGCTTTACAAACTGTATGTAGTGATTACTTTCATAGGAATTTGAAATAAGTTCTGGTCCATTCAGTCCTGAAAGGGGTTGCTGCAGCCACTCCGGGTGCCTTTCATTGTCTGATTAAGCTTCTAATTAGTATTGTTTTAATAATGAAGATGGCCAAACATAGGTTGGAAATTAGGCAATATCTACCCAACAAAAGAGATGGGTTCTGGCATAGTCCTGTGTTTCCCTTGGAATTATCCATCATCTTTGCTAAGTCCTGGGAAATGGGAGAGGTGCTTGAGGACTGGAGGACAGCAAATGTTACTCCAGCCTTCAAAAGGTGCAAGAAAGAGTACCTGGGTAACCACTGACCGGTCAGCCTTACTTCCAGGACTACTTCTGTCCCAGGAAAGGTGATGGAACGACTTCTCCTTGGTGCTGTCTCTCAGCAGATCGAGGGTAAGAGGGTTGTTAGGAGCAGTCAACATGATTTTACCAAGGGGAAGTCACGTTTGACTAATCTAATAGCCTTTTATGAGGATATAACCGGGTGGATAGATGATGGTAGGGCAGTAGATGTGCTCTACCTTGACCTCAGTAAAGCATTGGACACTGTCTACCACAGCATCCTCATGGCTAAACTGAGGAAGTGTGATCTGGAATGTTGAGTAGTGAAGTGGATTGAGAGCTGGTTGGAGGAAAGGAGCCAGTGAGTTTTGATCAATGGGACAGAGTCTGGCTGGAGGCCTGGATCTAGTGGTGTCCCTCAGAAGTCTATAATAGGATTTGTACTATTCAATATATTCATTGATCACCTGGATGAGGGAATAGAGTGCACAGTCAGCACGTTTGCTGATGACACAAAACTGGGATGGGTGGCTGGTACCCCAGAGGTGGCTGTGCTGCCATTCAGCAAGAATTAGAGAGGCTGGAGAGTTGGACAGGGAGAAGTTTAATGAGATTTAACAAGGGCAAGGGTAGGGTCTTTCATCTAGGGAAGAACAACCAGTATAGGTTGGGGACTGGCCTGTGGGAGAGCAGCGTAGGGGAGAGGGACTTGAGGGTCCTGGAGGACAGCAGGATGACCATGAGTCGGCAATATGCCCTCGTGGCCAAGAAGGCCAATGGCATCTTGGGGTGTATTAGAAGGGGTGTGGTTAGTAGATCAAGAGAGGTCCTTCTTGCCCTCTGCTCTGTCCTGATTTGGCCACACCTGGAATATTGTGTCCAGTTCTGGGCCCTTCAGTTCAAGAAGCACATAGAACTCCTTGAAAGAGTCCAGTGCAGGGCCACCAAGATGATAGAGTGGAACATCTTCCTTATGAGGACAGGCTGATGGAGCTGGGCTTCTTTAGCTTGGAGGAGACTGAGGGGTGACCTCATTAATGTTTATCAGTCTGTAAAGGGAGGATGGAGCCAGGCTCTTCTCAGTGATGGCAGCGATAGGACAAGGGGCAATGGGGGCAAGCTGGAGCAGAGAAAGTTCCATGTGGATATAAGGAGAAACTTTTTCCCTGTGAGGGTGGTGGAGCCCTGGAACAGGCTGCCCAGAGAGGCTGGGGAGTCTTCTTCTCTGGAGACATTCAAACCCTGTGGTCCTGTATGCTTTCCTGTGTGATTTAGTCTGGGTGATCCTGCTTTGGCAGGGGGGTTGGACCCGATGATCTCTCGAGGTCCCTTCCAACCCCTACAATTCTGTGATTCTGTGATCTTGCAAAACCCAGTATTGGTGGTTTCCTCATTTCTAGTCAGATGTTAAGGATCTTGTCACGTGTTTGCTCGTTTTTCTTTTATAGAAGATGCTGTGCTGACTTTTAGCATTTTGGCTTTTGCCAGATCCTTGGTGGAAATATAACTGTATCTCTCTTTTTATTTAAAGCTAAATTTGTCATCATCACAAGTATACCAATTAGCCAAGATCTACGCTCTGTAAATCCACGTTCTTGGACATGAATTCTATTATTCTCCCTTAATTCTTTTTTAATAGAGTCTTCTATCATCCACTCTGTGATTTTTGTCCCTGATCAATATGAGTTGGAGAGGCCAGTAATTACCTGGTCATCCCATTTACCCTTGTGAAATTCATGGGATGGTGTTCGTTTTCATTGGATTTTTTCTGGACCCCCCCCAAATACATGAAGGTGTGATGAAAAAAATCAGTGTTGATAGTGGAGAATTTGAAACCATCATGATTTTCTGATGGAGCAGAGCCTTCCCACTGCAGCATCCATCTTCATCTAGAATATTTGAGGGTGTGAAATACCATTTACAGCTTTTAATTGATGGAGTAGAGCTTCTTCAGAGCTCGGGCCTCCTATCTAAAACCTCACAAGAGGTACAAATAAGGAATTAATTTAGCTGTCGCCCTGTGGCCAGGCGTGTTTTATTGCCCGTGCTTGGTTCAGAGGTCAGTCCTGAGCACGAAAAGACATAATGAGTTACACAACTTCTCATGGGGCTCAGCCTAGGAACAAAAATGTGGATTTGGAGAGCCACAGCAAGCACAAACAGCAAACACCGAAGCAGATTTGTTCTTGCCCCGCTGCCGTTCAGAAAGACAGCATAGTGCAAGCTGTTACCCGATCGACATGATAGACAGGCTACACATATCGATACAACCTTTTCAAGTTCAAGGATTTAATTAAGCCTCCAAATCCATAAATATAGCTTTTTTTCAAAATAAAATAGTTAATACTCATTTTCATTTCCAAAGAGCAGTTGGAGAAAGAGCGCTTTGTTCCCGTCCTTTCAGCGCAGCGTTCGTTGTTTGACGTTGATGTGAATATACTACATGGTTGGCCAGAATTCAACCACCAAACAAAAAGTCAAAAGTCCTTATTACAGATGAATGGGATGTTGCAAACTTTACTGTCACTTATAAATCTTGCTGTATGGCCATGTGATTAATGACTAACAAGGGTTTTGATTGATGGCTTAGCGACTACTAATCAGGTGTTACGGGGCCAAATCATGAAATCTCTTACTTGGTTGGTCAAGGCAAGCTCCTGTTTGCTTGGGTAGGCAGGAGAATGTCTGGGTTTTCTTTCCTTTTAAGTGGATTTTAAAGTTCTAGCTTGCTGTTGGTTTTAATGAGCATACAGCCAGGCCACAACTTCTAAAACCAAAGTATGGTATTTATTAAAATCTTCTACGAGGACTATGAGAGCAGAACAGCCATGACATTGGGTGAAGGCTGTGAATTTCACAACACAATGAGAAACAACCACAGAATCACAAGGTGGAAAAGACCTTTAAGATCAAGTCCAACCATATCTGTCCCCTACTAAACCATATCCCTAAGTACCTCATCTACCCTTCTTTTAAACACATCCAGGGATGGTGACTCAACCCCCTCCCTGGGCAGCCTGTTCCACATCCCCATAACTCTTTTCAGTGAACAACTTTTCCCTCACATGTGATCTGACCCTGCCCTGGGGCAGCTTGAGGCCATTTCCCCTTGGCCCCATCTCCTATCCACTGGCTGAAGAGACCAGCACCCACCTCTCTCCAGCCTCTGATAATGTCAGGCTATTTTTTCAGGCACGTAGCCAGCAAGATTTTCAGCCTGGCCCACATGTTAATCATACTGCTTAAAAATTAGAAGGGTTTTAATCTTCATGTAACGTTTACAAGCCAAATGTACTGTGCATTGAAGATCTTTCCTGTCTTAACTTCTCTCTTGCTCGCCTGTGTATTGTAGCTGCTCAGCCATGCTTACGCTTAATTACTTCGTTCTGAAGAATTTGTGTAAGTGGTGAATACAGGGCAGTGGAGCAGAAAGAGCTTTGATCTGTCTTGTGCAGTTTCTGCTCTGCCTGAATTTTAGAACTTGAAGATGAACTTTGAGACTAGTTCTCAAAACCATCGATTTTCACTGCTTGTACAGTGTTTAACTGTTTTTTCTGGAGCCTCACATCTAACCATCCTGCCCTGGGAATCTAGTGATATCATAAATTATCCATTTCCTCTTCTTTATTCCTAATCTGCAGTGTTTTCAGAACTGTTCTGAATCTCTAACTCCCAGCTCACCTTTTATTTCTGTTTCACATTTTGACCAACAGAGATAATTCAAACCTGTGTTGAGTTACTGCCATCTTGAAGAAGCAGCTGAAGGAGCTGGGGGTGTTTAGCCTGGAGAAGAGGAGGCTGAGGGGAGACCCTATCACTACCTACAACTACCTGAAGGGATGTTGTAGAAGGGTGGGTGATGGTCTCTTCAGCCAAGTAACAAGAGATAGGCCAAGGGGAAATGGCCTCAAGTTGCACCAGGGCAGGTTTAGGTGAGATGGGAGGGAAAAGTTCTTCACTGAAAGAGTTGTTGGGATGTGGAACAGGCTGCCCAGGGAGGGGGCTGAGTCACCATCCCTGGATGTGTTTTAAAGTGGGGTAGATGAGGTACTTAGGGATATGGTTTAGCACAGGACAGGAATGGTTGGACTTGATCTTAAAGGTCTTTTCCAACCTTGTGATTCTGTGGAGCTGGGTACTGTAATACACCCTTCACATTCCCTAGTTCTGGATAGACAGTGACACCAGAGTTGTGGAATCCGTGATAAACACGTTTCATCCATAACAGGAGAACAAATTGCCAAGTGTTTTTCTTTTTCTATTTTTTTTTAAACTTGATTAAGTTTGAGGGTTTAATTACATTTTCGTGGCAATTTTCGGGTTGTTAAGTAGAAAAGATGAAATGCAAATACATGGGTACAAATGGATTTGGTAAATTACTGTTAAAAATTAGCGCACTGATTATTTTTTACTCTTTAACAATAAGCATGCTTTTTAAAAGCTTGTGCTCAGGTAAAGTTTTAATTGAGATCTTTTAGGATCTGAAGTTTCTTTGTGTTTGCATTTATTTTTTTTCCCCAGCTATCCTGAATTGTTTCTAATTAGGGGCATGATACCATTTGCCTAGATATTTATTCCTCTGTAATTTGTTTAAACTTAGACAGCATGGTACTGATGTATTCCTTTCATTACAGACAAGTCTCTTTGATGGGCTTTGACTAGCTAATTATTAAAATGGAACACATTACTAATAGTCTCTGAGAAGGCAGAGTTTCCTGAAAGTAACGGGGGACTTTCTGAATGCTCTGACAAAAGTTAATTTTCAAAGGGGTTTCTTTCCACCTTCAGACACAAGGAGATCTCTTGAGGTCACTTCCAACCCCTATGATTCTGTGATTCTGTGTGACTTGGAATCTCCACCCCTTGTGCAACGTGGAGTAGTTTACACAGCATCAAATAGCAGGCCTCTGCTTAGAGCTGCAAGACTTTCCCAAAGGGGACGCTTGGCTTAAAAAGAGACCCCCCAACCCTTGACTAAGTGTCCTGAGCTAGAGGAAAATCAGTCCTAAACTACCTAAGAAGTCTAAGAGGGGATCTTAATTAATGTTTATAAATATCTCAAGTGTGGGACACAGGGGGAAATGGCCAGCCTCTTGTCAGTGGGCTGTGGGGACAGGACAAGGGGCGATGGCCTCAAGTTGGAGCACAGGATGTTCCACACCAATATGCAGAAGAACTTTTTCACAGTGAGGGTGACAGCCCTGGGACAGGCTGCCCAGGGGGGTGTGGAGTCTCCTTCTCTGGAGATATTCCAGCCCCGTCTGGACACCGACCTGTGTGACCTGTCCTAGGGACACTGCTTTGGCAGGGGGGTTGGACCTGATGATCTCTGGAGGTCCCTTCCAACCCCTACGAGTCTGTGATTCTGTGATACTGTGGCAGAACTGGTGGCTGAGGGAATTTGTATTTTGAATGGTAGAAGCTGCATGTTTGCTTTGGGAGCTATTAAAGGGCAATTTTTTCAGCATTCCCAGGATTTTTTTCCAACAGTGTATGTGACCTGCAGCACACACACCCTAACAGATCGTGGATGTTTTCAGTTTCTTCATATAAATATATAGGCATACATACACTTCTTTAAAATCTGCTTTCTTGACTCAACAGATCAGGATTGGTAACCTTTCTGTTTTTAAGAGCTGTGGTATGTAATCAGTCTGAAAAGGCCAGCCAACAACCACCCACAATCACCCTGTTACCTATAGAATCAGTTTTGGGAGGAGTGGAGATTTGTTGCAAGATGCCTTTGGTACCTTCAGGGTTTGGTAGCAGGTTGAGTTGGTCAGTGCTGTAACTAATGTAACCAAATTAGTGACAGTGGCAGATGAAGTCACTGGGATTGCACTTCTGAAGATAAAGCTAGGCTTCTGTTAATTAGAAATATTCAGATTTGTATTTAGTTTTCCAGTCTTACAGAGTACTTCAAGATCCCAGGCATTCAAGCTCGGAGAAGAGAAGGCTCTGAGGAGACCTTATAGTGGCCTTCCAGTACCTGAAAGATGCTTCTAGGAAAGCTGGGGAAGAGCTGTTCCCAAGGGCATGGAGCGATAGGATGAGGGGTGATGGTTTAAACTAAAAAAGGGGAGATTTAGGTTGGATATAAGGAAAAGGTTCTTCATCAGGAGGGTGGTGGATCACTGTCCCAGGTTGCCCAGAGAGGTGGTGGAGACCCTGTCCCTGGAGACCTTCAAGGTCAGGCTTGATGGGGCTCTGAGTGACCTGATCTAGTGAATATGCCCCTGCTCACTGCAGGGGGGTTGGACTAGATGTCCTTTAAAGGTCCCTTCCAACCTAATGCTTCCTGTGTTTCTATGATTCTAAGTTAGATTACACTGCTGGTTTTATTCTGAGTTCCCCTTCCTTCTGTTCGCAGATGCTGCTGACAGAGTACCTGGATATGAAGAACACCCGCACAGCCTCGGAGCCCTCCACCCAGCTTAGCTACGCCAGCTCGGGGAGAGAATTTGCAGCCTTCTTTGCAAAGAAGAAACCACAAAGACCTAAAAACCCTTTATTCAAGTAAGTGCTTGGACGATGTTAAAGCTGTGCCTAAGCTGTGTCTTGGTCCCTCAAGTCCTGCACAACACCAGCTGCTAATCGCGGTTTCACGGTGTGAGAGGAGTGTGAGTTTTGAGATGGAGATTTAATACCCAGAGCTAAAGCCTTGGTAAGATCTCTGTTATGGATTCATCGCTGGTTTTTAAAGCACAGCTCTTTTTGGGTCTGGGATCCCATTATACAAGCTGCTGCAAAGCCTGCAGTGATACATTCCGCCTATCTTTGTCCACGGTAAATTCAGGACCTGTTAAAGAGAGAGATAAAGGCAACTGGACAAAGAGAATTAAGATAACTGTATAATTACTAGATAGACTAAGCGGTTAATCCTATCACTAACTCCTTTAATTCAGAGTTCTGAGTGGAAAGAATTAAGTGGTTGAGAGGAGGGTGTGAGAAAGAGGAGGAGAGGCTTGGTGGCTGAGGGAAGGATTTGGGGCAAGAAATTTGATGTGCAGGAATAAGAAATGAAGAGCAGTGGTTGGTGAGCAACACAGTTAGGAGAGGAGAGCTCGTGTTGTTTAAGGTTTAAGGGAGCTGTGCTGAATTTTCACCTCTTCCCCCAACTACATGTGCTGCTCATTCTCTTCAATTTCTTGAGGATTTTTGGGGTTACCAAAATGTGCTGTTTTGGCAGTGGGTGCTCCTAGTTCAAAGATCACAGCTCCACCAGTGTAACCCTGAGTGTGTGGCTGCTCCCTGGCTCAGTCTTGCCAAAATAATCTCTTTTTCTTTTTGTTTCATAATGAGCTTGTTCAGCAACACTTGGTGAAGGAACGAGCAAATTTCATGGTAGATAGAAGAGAAGGGCCAAGTGGAGCTGTGGTGGGGAGTTCCAGCAGCTTGAGGCATCAACCTTTTACCCGTGCTCAGCTGCAGCAGGAACAGTGTGTGTCTCATCGGTCCTCAGCACCCCTCTGGGCTATGAGCTGATGCAGGGCTTGGGCAGTCAGTCTGTCCTTCCCTTTCTGAGTGATTTTTAGCCTTATGAGGCTTTGCTCTGCGGACTTAAGAGGGTCCGAGGTTAAAAATATCTGGGGGAATATTTGCTGGAGAGGGAGCGATTGTGGAACAGGCTGCCCGGGGAGGGGGTTGAGTCCCCACCCCTGGATGTGTTTAATAGCTGGGGAGATGAGGTGCTCAGGGATCTGGTTTAGCACAGGACAGGAATGGTTGGACTCAATGATGTTAAAGGTCTTTTCCAACCTTGTGATTCTGTGATTGGAAGGGAGCTGATGTCTTCACTCCTTATTTAGATGGAGATAAGGATCGAAAAGTCTGGGTGTTTTGTTCTTAAGAAAGAACACCCCTTCCCCACACACCCCTTTCTGTGACTGAAGGTGTAGATTGTTGTAAGGCTGGGAATGCAGGAATTTCACCAATGTGAAAGGCTGAGAGTAATTGGCTCTGCTATAGCAAGGCTGGGGAGGGCTTTGTTTAATGCATCCTCTTTACAGAGGTTTTTTTTTTTTTTGTGTTGGAGTTTTTGGTTTGGTTTTGTTTGGGGTTTTTTCCAACCAAAACTTTTTCTTGATTATCCAAAACCCCCTGGGCTTTGTCCCATGGGCATGTGCATCTGGTGGCTGTAATGTCATAGTACCTAAGGTCCTGGTTAGAAGCTGAAGTCTTCTGCACTGCCTCCTCTCCCTCTCACAGGATGAGCTGTCTATGTAATCTTCTGTTATTAAAGGTTAACTGTTGCCTGGAGGATTTCAGAGGTGCCTCCTGCCCCTGTCAACCCACCGTTATTCCTCTCCCACCCTTCTTTTTTAGCGTTCCCATGGCTCTTTGGGTTGAGGATCACACTCTGCACTTACTCTGACTTGCAGATGTATTCTGGAGCAAAATGGGGCCACTCACCTTTTCATACTGCAGCTGGTCCTAGGGGTACTTGGACCATTTAAGTTTGAGGAATGAGGATGCTCCATTTCACCTACAGCAGTTTAAGGCTGTAAATTAGTTTGTCAGCAGAGAGTGAAAGTGGGTATAATTGTTTAAAGTGAAGGTGCATGACCTCCTAGGAGCAGCATGTCTCTCACCACTCATGGGCTTGTCACCAAGTCGTTGCCAGCACCTCAGTGACAGCAGCACTTATTGGGATCTCTTATTTGGTTATCTGTCTTCTGTCAGCTGTCACCGTATCTATGGAAATCTCCACTGAAATGGAATTTCTCCTTCCACGGAGTTTGATGCAGCAGTGTCCTTGTCTCCTCTCCCATCTTCTGTCCTTTTCATGGCAGGCTTCAGGGCACTTTTTCTTGCCTTTCCATTAGCTCTGTCTGAAGCTGAGGAGCCTTCTGCTTGTCACTGGAATATCAGCGTTTAATTCTGCACTTCAGAGGTCTCTTAGGGCAGGTCTGCACTTTGCTTTACTCAGAGGTGGATGCAGGTGTTTGTGCCATAGCTTGTTGTAAAGTAATTTTATAAATAGAAAGTACTTGTGCAAGTTGTGTGTTTTAGGGAAGAATGAGGACTCCTCAGTTGCCTCCTACTGTCTGAAAATCAGTAGCCAGCATCTGGAAGAGACTTTGAATCATTGTTTTCCTACCTTTAAAATGGGTGTCATTTAAAATAGGACTTTGATGGGAAAGGAGTTGATTGTAGAAGCAGATGTTGAACACTCTGCATTAATTGCAGGCTTGGCTATAATTATATGTACTTCTCTGTAGAATAAAGGTAAGGAACCTGCTTTGGCAGGGGGTTTGGACCCGATGATCTCTCGAGGTCCCTTCCAACCCCTATGATTCTATGATTCTTTGTGTGATTTTTGAAACCTTTGCTGTGCGAGGATCAGTGTGGGGAAAGGAGTAACAAGAGTAGAGGAGTTAGGTGGAAATAGGGATGCCATCCAGAGAGACCCAGACAGGCTGGACAAGTGGTCCCAAGTGAACCTCAGGAGGTTCAACAAAGCCAAATGCAGGTTTCCAGCACTTGGGTTGGGACAACGCACGTTATCCATACAGGTCAGGAGATGATGTGCTGGAAAGCAGCCCTGAGGAAAAGGACCTGAGTGGACTTGTGGGTAAGAACCTGGACATGAGCCACCAATGTCCATCTGCAGCCCAGAAGGCCAACCCCATCTTGGGCTGCATCCCAAGGAGTGTGGCCAGCATATCAAGAGAGGGGATTCTGACCTCACCTGGGGTGCTGTGTCCAGCTCTGGAGCCCTCAGCACAAGAAGGACATGGACCTGTTGGAGCACATCCAGAGGAGGCCACAGACATGATCCAAGGGCTGGAGCACCTCTCCTATGAAGCCAGGCTGAGAGAGTTGTGCTGGTTCAGCCTGGAGAAGAGAAGGCTCTGGGGACACTGTATAACAGCCTTCCAAACCCTGAAAGGTGCCTGTAGAAAAGCTGGGGAAGAACTGTTCCCGAGGGCGTGGAGCGATAGGACAAGGGAGGGGGGGGTGTTTTTAAACTAGAAAAGGAGAGATTTAGGTTGGATATTAGGATAAAGTTCTTTCCTCTGAGGGTGGTGGATCACTGGCTTGGGTTGCCCAGAGAGGTGGTGGAGGCCCCATCTCTGGAAACCATAAAGGTCAGGCTTGATGGGGCTCTGAGTGACCTGATGTAGTGTATATGCAGGGGGGTTGCATTAGATGACCTTGAAAGGTCCCTTCCAGCCTGACACATTCCGTGAGTCTGTGTGGGAGAAGAGCAGATTAAGGAAACAGCTGAGGAGGGGAAATGGAGGAGTGTAACTGGATGGCTGTGGGAAAGAACTGAGATCCTGCAGCATAAGCCAGTGTAGGGCTCTGGGCAGTAATCTGAGCCACTGTCTCAAGAAGGAGACTGAAGTTTATTAGTCGTTTTCCTTGACCTGGAGCTTCTGGTTTTGATGCCTGGTGAAGACCTCTGGAACGTGGTGGTAATGCTACGCTTAATAGCTCACTAAGGGCAGAAGGGAGCACATCATAAATACAGAGCCAAGAATTTACTGTTCGTTAATTAAAAGTCATGTGTTGGTTGTAGTGTGATAGATCATTGTTAGTTCAGTTGCAATAACACACTTGCTGTCCAAATTAGGGCAGAAAAGCCTCATTAATAGTAACAGCATTAACAGGGTTGTGTGAGAAAGCTTATAAAAGCTTGTCCCTCTTCTCTGGTGTGGTGCTGGTGTTTGCAGTGTCCCTCTGAGGCTGATTCAGTCCATGGGGTCACAAGCCTTCCCCCCACCAAATCCACTACAGCTTGGGCCCCTCTCTCTGTGTCTCTCCCTCTCTCTCCATGAGCTGCAAGTGCTGGCAGAAGCTTGCTCCAGTGTGGGTCACAGCATCTCCTGCATGTCTCCACATGCTCCAGTGTGTCGCCTCTCCCTGGGCTGCAGATGGGGTCTAGGCCTTTTCTATGGGGTGTGGGGGGACACCCGCATCACCATGGGTTTCTCCAGAGGCTTCAGGGGCATCTTTCAGGCACCTGGAGCACCTCCTCCCCCTGCTTCACGGGCTTGGTGTCTGCACAGCTTCTTACACCTTCTCACTCCCTTCTCTGGGGGCAAAAAGCAGCCACTTGTGGTTTTTCCTCCTAACTGTGATTCCCAGATGTGCTGTGACCGTCGCTGATGGGCTCGGCCTTGGTCCAGCACGGGTCTGACCTCAAGCCTGGCTGGTGCTTACTCTGTTGGGCCTACAGAAAGCTTCTGGTTGCTTCTTGCAGAAGCCATCCCTACAGCCCCCCTTTCTCCACCAGACCCCAGCCATGCAAAAGTGCACCAGAGCTGTATAACAAATACTGTACAAATTATTCCTCCCTAGTTTCCAGGAGAATGTTAATTTTTACTTTCCAGCAATTTAGATGTGCCAGCCTATGGCCTTGGGTTGGGTTTCACCAATTTTGGGGGTGATTCCTTCTTCAAAGCCTGGGTGCTCCCAGCTGATAGAGCAGAGGAGCATCTCTCTGCTTTGCAGGCTGGTCTGTGTCATGGGTGGTTGCTGGTAGAGATGCGTTGATCAGAGCTGGCAGAACCTGGTGCATCAGCGATGGTGTTTTGTAGGAAAAATGTGCTTTTGTCTGCCTTGATAATTTTGCTCCCTGCAGGGAAGTCTTTTCTGTTTAGAGCTTACAAGAAAGACGTGTCTGTGGATGACTTAACTGACTGGATTCATTTTTGTTGCTTACAGGTTTGAGTCCTCCTCCCATGCCATTAGCATGAGCGCGTATTTGCGGGAGCAGCGTCGGGAACTGTACAGCAGAAGTGGAGAACTTCAAGGTGGGGAAATAGATAACGTCCTAGTTTGGATAATTCTCTTTTGCAGGAGCTTGAATAATGTGTCCATGCTACATCAGAGCATTAATACCTCTTTAATTCACCACACAGGCTGTCTGAATCTCTCCAGTTTCTAAGCTCTGTTTATGTATTCTTCTCGTGTTGTGGAGCAGCAGGGTTTCTCTTTGTTCCCGCTGCATTTTCAGCTAGAGGTCCAGGTCATAAAAGACATTCACAAAACAATGGGTGACATGTAGACAATCTCACCATGAGCACTGCTGTTGGATACTCAGAGGCAATGTCTGCTTCCTGATCCCCAGTTTATTGCCTTACATCACACGCTGGATGTCATGCTTACCCTGGATTGCTTCAGGAGCTCTGCTCAGGCAGCTTGGATTTGAAGTTCTGAGTTTTATGGAGTGAAGTGACCAATTCGCAGTCTTAAAGAGTTGCAGAGTGTTTGAAAATCGTGAATTTGAAGACTTGGTCTGCAGTTGCTGGTTTATATTGCTTGTAGGAAGTGCTCTATGTACCCAGAGAAGTGTTCTCTCCGCTGAGCACAGCTTCATTTAATGGTTTTTCTGGAATGATCTAATTCCTAGAAGTGTTGGCTTTGGGAATGAAGTCAAGGGGAGATCTTAAGGCTGTCATGATAATGGAATTCTGAATTCTTTTGTATCATCTATTCTAGTTTCTTACTAATCATAGCAAGAAAATAATAGGTACTCTTGTCACAGATGGAAAGATAAGAGGGATGCACTTCACTCTTAAGAGCGAGGCAACAATCTGTTTATTGATATAAAACAAAGGGTGTAACAGGGTGTTTGATAATAAACGTGACAGTGATTAAGGTTTGATGGTAAGGTAATCTTGATTATTTAGTGCATAGAGAACAGGGACAGAGGAAGCTGTCATGGAGACCCTCCCCTTGCTTTCTAAACTCCTCAAAGAGGAGCCTAGGTGTGGCTGGATCCAGTCTCAGTTCCAGACTTGGTCAATGGTTTATGTCTAAAGGATTATCTATGCACAATCAATCCTTTATACTTCTTAGCTAAGATCACAAAGTGTAGTGCACTTATTCCCAACTCACTTACCAAGGATCTGTTGTGGATCTGTTGTGGCAAGGATTCTCTCAACCTTGAGGAGTAACCTTGAGTGGTGTCTCTTTCAAAGGGAGATGCTGATGTGCAGCCCACTGTCATCTCAGGAGAGCTCAAAGGGCTCTTGGACTGCTCAATATTTATGGAGTAAGATGATTGGCTCATAGTCATATTTACATACCACCCACGGGTGCCAGTGGGCACTGAGCAGTGCTCTGCCCAGATGGGCATGTTACCACAGATACCCCTTGGCTATTGTGTTGTTGTCTGTCTTCCTGAAATCACTATGAGACAGATGCAGACATCACAGTCATCACCAATGGTTATTGATTAATCCAGATTTACAGGAATTGTCAGGCAAAGGTGGGGGCAGTGGGGGAAGTGTACCATCACCACTCTTCAAATACTACAGCGATGGCCAAGGGTAGAATTGCTCTGTGAAATTTTCCACGTGATAGTTTTCAGTTGGCTTTTCATTAATGTTGTTTTATAATTTACAAGAGAATTTTTGTGTCACTTTGTGTTCCTTTCCTCTTTTTATAACTTTCTTGTCCTCAGCGATAAGTTAAACTCACAACAGTGTGAAAAGAGTCCTTGAGAGATGTACAGTGTTCTTCTGGACAGACTGCTTCACTTAGGTGACTCTAAAAAGATCAACTGAACCTTGATGTGCTCTGGTGCATAAAAATGATGCAACTCTGGTGAATAGTTCAGTTGTTCTGAATGGACTTTGAGGAAAGAATCTGAGAAAAAGACTTATGGAAGTTGACAGTTGTCCATGCTATGATCTGATGGCATATAGGAATAAAATAAAATTGAGATACCTGTCTTTTAAATCATAGCATCACTGTTTGCACACTTGGGAGGTGTTTAGTTTACAGCTCTTCACCTCTTGAGACTTGAGCTCTCATCTTAAAGTCTGTCACATGCTCTTGTGCCCTGATCAACTGGAAGAAGTTACCTAGTACAGTAGGGTGTTGTGAAGCGCAAGCTGTTACGTGGCACCATCGTTTTCTTACGTGAGTAGGCAGTAGGACTGAAGTAATTACTTCTCCAAAAACTGCATGGGTTCAAAGACATTAATTTTGGGGCTGTTGAGAACAGTGTTTAGAGCAGTGATGGGAGCCTTGCAGCAGTATTTTCAGATCTCTTTGGGATTAGTCTTCTTGTCTTCTGCTGTTATAGAATCACAGACTGGTAGGGGTTGGAAGGGACCTCTGGACATCATCTAGTCCAAACCCCTATCACCTCAAGCAGGCTGCACAGGACCACGGGGTTTGAATGTCTCCAGAAATGGAGACTCCACAACATCTCTGGGCAGCCTGTCCCAGGGCTCTGCCACCCTCCTAGTAAAGAAGTTAGGTGGTTAGGTGGAACTTCCTCTATACCAGTTGGTGCCCATTGCCTCTTGTCCTTTCCCTGGGCACCACTGAAAAAAGACTGACCCATCCTCCTGACCCCACCCCTCAATGATTTATGAGCATTGATAAGATTCCCCCTCAGTCTTCTCTAGGTTAAAAAGTCCCAAGTCCCTCAGCCTCTCTTAATAAGAGAGGTGTTCTAGTCCCCTTAGCATCTCCATAGCCCTTCATAGCATTCAAATTTGCCTCCACACCCTGACCCAGCCAGGCATCCATATTGCTTTAAAAGCACAGTAGAGAACGGTATTGACTCACTCCACATGTGTGTCCTCTCCCAAGTACCTTGTGGCTGAGATCTGGGTATTTTTGTGGTTACCGTTGGACTGAACTGAGGATTTGGTTTTAAGAAGCTCCTTTCCTGGGTTCAGAACACATTACCAATGGGCACGGCCAGATTTCATGAAAGAGTAACTCCTTATTGAAATAAGACAAATCTGGAGGCAACATTTGTCATGAGCAGGAGGTTCTGAGGATTTTCAAGAGAAGAGGATGCAAAGGAGAGCTGTGCAGACTTCCAGCTGCCTGGCTAGCGTGGGGTTGGGAAGAACAAAGCCCCTGAGCTGACAAAGAAGTAAAGGACAAACTATAGGAATTAGTGTGGATAGGGACAAGATTATATTGCCCTTTTGGGATGAATTGGAAGAGAGTGAACGTGATGCAATAGGTGACAAAAAGTCAATGTAGGGAGTCAGTAGGGACAATAGATGAGATGACTTTGCTGAGAAATCTTTGCAGTTTAACCATCAAGAAAAGTTTCCCTTTGAACTTTATGTTAAAAATGTACTGTCCTCTCGTTCTATTATAAGCTGCTGTTCCCTTTTAGGTAGCTCATTAATCTTCCTGAATCTCAGACCACAGCAAGATCTGCATTTTGATATATATATATTTTTTTAACAGCCTTTTTTAAAGAGAAATACAATTTAATTGTTCAATCAGGTTACTGGAAGGCAGGCATGTGACACTCTCTTCTGTGAATGCCACACAATTTCTCTTCCTGACAGCCTTATCCACAGGGATGATTTTTCAGTGGCAGCAGGGGGAGGGTGGCTCGTTAGGAAATCTTTTTGCCTGAAAAGATCTTCAAAGAAACATATGCATTTAAAAAAAATATAATAAAATAAAATAAAGAACTTCTAAAAGTTTGGCTCCTGCCAACTTTTTGAAAGAAGAATTTAATTTAAATAGCCTTTAAACAGGGGAAGATCAGAGTGATGCTTTGGCACTAACCTCTTTCATTTGGGCTGAAATAGTGCAGTGCACAAGGTGCACATTATCCCTCGGTGGGAGAAGGGGACCTGCTGTAAGTGATTTAGAGATTGAAGGATTAATTCTTCGGTCTTATTCCCCTGAAATTGGAGGAGGAAGGCTTAGGCCGGGTATTTTTTCCCTTGAAGTTGGACACACAAGTTGTTTGACAATTGTGATTAAAAAAGGGATGGAGGGGAAGCAAATACATAACTGAATTATCTCCTAGACTAGCACAGGTGTGGTGCTCCAGGTTGTTGACAGAAGTATGTCAGAGGTGGTTTATTCTGTATGAAACAAGTAATGATCATTGTTCATCTTGTCATTTTTTTCTTCAAAAGCCCACCTTGGCCACATGCCTGCTGGGGAATTTACATTTTCCTTGTTGATGCCCTCCTGCCAGGTTGTTCTTTTTGTAGGCTGCCTTAAATAATGTGGGTGTATTTTAAAAACAAGTAGGTCTCTTCCACGAACAGCTGAATGGCTGAAGCCTTGTCGGTCTCAGATGCGTCTCCTTTTCTCCTTTAATGCCCTTCCTTCATCAGCCACACACCTCACCACATCTCTAAACCGGCTTCATCCCTCTCTCTTTTCTCTTCCTGGCAGCCACCAGTGACTACCCATGTCCCTCAACCACCCACTAAGCAGAAACCAGCACCTACCACAGCTGGATTGAGTGAAGTACATACTGAGTAAGCAGCATTCTGCTGTGGAAGCCAAAGTGTAGGTTTTCACCTGGTTGGTAGGTCCAAGAGTACAGAGGACTCACACATCCTCACTGCAGCATTTCCTACCATGGAAGTGCATATTTATCACAAAATCACAGAATTGTAGGGGTTGGAAGGGACCTCCAGAGATCATTAGATCCAACCTCCCTAACAAAGCAGGGTCACTAGGATAAGTCACACAGGTCGGTGTCCAGATGGGGCTGGAATCTCTCCAGAGAAGGAGACTCCACACCCCCCTGGGCAGCCTGTCCCAGGGCTCTGTCAGCCTCACCATGAAAAAGTTCTTCCCCATATTGGTGCAGAACTCCCTGTGCTCCAACTTGAGGCCATCGTCCCTTGTCCTGTCCCCACAGACACTGAGAAGAGGCTGCCCATTTCCCCCTGTGTCCCACCCTTCAGATACTCATAAACATTAATAAGATCCCCTGATTTTATCCTGGTTTTATCTTCTCAGCTGTCTTTTTTTTACAAAACAGCTATGAATTTACTGCTTTTACAATCTGTGCCACTGCCATGTTTGGCAGAAATTGGCTCACTTGTGAGGATGGGACAACCAGCTGGACAGGCAGGTCAGAGGACTCTTACTTTCATTGGAAACTACATGAAAACGTTGTTGTATTTCATGGTAGAGGTGGTTTCTTGTTGCTGACTGGTGGAATGAATCCCATGCATGCACCTGATTGCAGTCCACTGCTGTCCCGATTATCAGTGATTTCTTGGGAATAAAAGCAAAATCGTGTTTCTTGCCATTGAGAGGGCTTAAGGACTGCAGGGAGGGGATGGCAGATGGTAGGAGGGAGTCACTGGGGTGAGAGTCTCACTAGTGAGAGAGTCTGCAGTGGCCTTGAGGTTGTTTTCAGTA
Source organism: Gallinula chloropus (assembly GCF_964237585.1). Classification (NCBI taxonomy): domain Eukaryota; kingdom Metazoa; phylum Chordata; class Aves; order Gruiformes; family Rallidae; genus Gallinula; species Gallinula chloropus. The sequence continues at coordinate 2,441,633 of NC_140085.1, read as the reverse complement.
AATTGGATGGGATTGGTATCTGGAAAACGTGGTGATGAGCAAAAATAAAGACTGCTGTTGTTCTGGCTACTGTCGGTGCCTGCATTTCTGATGGTGCATTCTGGTAATGCTTTATAAAAGCATGAACCCAAGTTTTAATTTCATAGAATCATAGAATGTGTTAGGTTGGAAGTGACCTTTGAAGGCCATTTAGGCCTTTCCCGGCACAGTTCCCTTGCACAAGTGTCTTGAATCTCTCTTGCAGGGTGGACATGCCTGCATTTCATGGGGCTGGGGCAGAGGGGTCATGCAGGACCTGTGTTCTGGAGGAACCACTAAAAATTAAATATATTCAAGCCAATAACAGAAGCAAAAGGAGCCAGAACTGAAAATGGAAAGCTCGATGGGCGATAATATTTATTTCAGATGTCTAAACTGAGCTAGTGATCTTCCTCACTCATGGCTATATCTCGTGTCCATGGGATTCAGGGCTAGGAGAGCTCGGAGGACACAGGATGTCAGGTGGCCAGTAAGGCCAAAAGCATCCTGGCTTGTATCAAAAATAGTGTGGCCAGTAGGTCCAAGGAGGTGATTGTGCCCCTGTACTTGGCATTGGTGAGGCTACACCTTGAGTGCTGTGTTCAGTTCAGGGCTCCTCCCCATCAGAAGGACATGGAGGTCCTGGAGCAAGTCCAGAGAAGGGCAACCAGGCTGGGGAAGGGGCTGGAGGGCAAATCCTATGAGGAGCAGCTGAGGGAGCTGGGGATGTTTACCCTGGAGAAGAAGAGGCTGAGGGGAGACCTTATCCCCACTTACAACTACCTGAAGGGAGGTTGTAGAGAGGTGAGCAATGGTCTCTTCACCCAGGTGACAGGAGATGGGCCAAGGGGCAATGGGCTCAAGCTGCCCCAGGGCAGGGTCAGCTCAGCTGGGAGGGAAAAGTTCTTCCCTGGCAGAGTTGTGGGGCTGTGGAACAGGCTGCCCAGGGAGGGGGTTGAGTCATCATCTCTGGATGTGTTTAACAGACAGGTAGATGAGGTGCTCAGGGATGTAGTTTAGCACAGGACAGGGATGGTTGGACTCAGTGATCTTAAAGGTCTTTTCCAACCTGGTGATTCTGTGATTCTGGCCAGCAGCCATGCTCCATGCTGCTCGCTGTCAGCTGTTAGTTTCTAGCGTGGAATTACTTTGTCAGAGGTGGTGTCACTTCATAGGCTCCTTCTACATGGGGCATTGTTTCAGAGGCCTGTGGCCATGGGGAATTCAGGCAGCTGTATATTGTGCTCACGGTAACCGTGGCCTCAGTTTAGTTTCTCAGTAGAAATGGGAAAAGACATTTTATTCACTGTAAAAATCCGAGGAGCCTCGAGGGTGCTGATCAGCATGGAAAATAGCATCCGGCGCCGCTGTTATCTGTGTGCTTGCAGGCCCTGGTAGTTCATCTGAAGGTCAGCTTTGCTGGTGGGGTACATCTGGGTCCTTCCTAAGCATGAAATGCGGAGTGCTCCTGAGCAGATGTTGTTCCCGCGGATGTTAATGACTCCGCAGCTGTTCGGCACCTCTTAAAATTTGGGCTTGTTATTTCCGTCAACCCTGGAAGCTCAGTGCACTCTGGCATTAATTAAACTTCTCAGAGTCTTTGCAGAGTAGGGGTTTATTTAGATTGGAGCTGTGCAAAGTGCAGTATGTGATGCATCGTCCCAGCAAGGACGATGGGAGCAGAATTAGAGTCAACATCCCAGGGTCACCTTTCAGGCTTTGTTAGATCACTCTGGTTTGGGTCTCAGTAGTTACTGTGTTCATGTGTATTCATGTAAATGGTGCCTTGGGCACACTCAGCCCCGTGGTTCCTGCTGTCCCCTGGCATCTGTGTGCTGCCCTGAGTGAATCATAGAATCCCAGCATCTCCTGAGCTGGTAGAGACCTGTCCTAGGGACCTGTGTGACCTGTCCTAGGGACCCTGCTTTGGCAGATGATCTTTTGAGGTGTATTCCAATCCCTATGATTCTGTGATTCTATATGAAATTATTTAAGCAATTTCAGGCCAGAACGTCCCTGTGTGTGATGCTGTACACTTCTTTTTACTTTCTAAAAACATGTCTAAATTCCTCTTGATTCATTTTTCTTAAGGCTTAGTTTGACAGAGGTGATTTTAAATACCTGGGACTGATTTTAAATACCTGGGACTCTTCTGTACCTACTTTTCTCTTGGTAGCAGTTTTAAACTCCAAACCAAAAATCTTACCCAGGATTCTCCTCCCATTTCTGAATATACAACACCCAAGTACCACAGAGTTGGCTGGTAGTTCATTATCACAGAATCACAGAATCACAAGGCTGGAAAAGACCTTTAAGATCATTGAGTCTAACCATTCAGTTCTTATACAATATTAGTTATTATTATGCATTATTAGTTATTATTATACATTATCATACCTTATTTCATATTATTATTATTATTATACATTATTTAATATATAAGGTTTCTTTTTTGCCTGTTGCTGTGTGCAACATTAACAGGCATTCAGGGAAGAAGGGTAATCTTGCCTATGTGTTTGTCTCCTGGGTGTCACTAGAAGTTTAAAACTTGGCCAAATAGCTTAAACATAACTGTTGGTGATTAGAATTAAGTGATTTCCAGAAGGTTGAAGGATCAAGCGTGGTCCCAAGGAGTCAATAGGATGACAAAACTAAAGGTGTATCATGTCCACCCCTGGGAAATCTGGCTGTAAAATGAGGGTCTGTTGTAATGAGGCTGTAAATACTGATTTTTTCTTTTTAAACTTAATTACTTACAATTAGAACCTGCAAGGAATTTTTTCTTGTTGGCCAGGTGCTTAAAATTAACTGGGTTCCAGAAGCTTGAAGGATCAAGCGTAGTCCCAAGGAGCCAGTAGGATGACAAAACTAAAAGCATATCATGTCTGGGTCTGGGAAATCTGGCTGTGAAACAAGGGTCTGTTGTAATGAGGCTGTACATACTGATTTATTTCTTTTAAAACTTAATTATTTCTTTTAAAACTTAATTATTTCTTTTTAAACCTAATTATTTACAAGTAGAACCTGCAGGGAATTTTTTCTTGCTGGCCAGGTGACGAATAGAAAGCACCAAACATCCCTATGACACAAATGAAAAGATTGGAGAGTGGGTTTGGGTTCCTCACCACTATGTTGTTCCTCTGTTCTCAGTCCAAGCCTGAAAATTTCTCGCCATAAGGTTTGGAAGTAATTAAGGAAATCAAAGAGAAACTCTGCTAATTAAGATTTTGACGCCAAGAAATAGCAGCGGAGGCAAATGGTATCTGATATGACAAGGGCACCATGTAAGGCCAGGGCCGGGGAAAATGCGGTTAGTTGTAGGTGCCTTGTTCCATTTGGATTCACCCGAGGGCTGCCGGAGGGACCCAGCCCTGTTCACTGGTGACAAAAACGAATCTTGACATTTTGGATAATGAAAATTCGGTTCAGCACCTTTTAGAGACGTGTATGATAATATGTTGTCAGTCAGAGGCAATGAGGAGGGGAGGAGAAGCAATATAATTCGTGTCTGGTTAAAGGCGACGTTGTGACTAGTGGACAGTCCTGGTTTAAAACACCCTTTGGAAAAGGATGGGGAATAACCAGCCAAAGGCTTCAGCGGGTTGGTTACGCTAAGGAGGGCGCATCGGTTTGATGTTACAAACCTCTTGTCACGCGGGTGCTTTTGTCTCCCCGCGATGCTCGGGGATCACCGGTTTGCTTTGAGCTTGGGGAAGGAGGAGAGGGGAGGGGAGAGAATCGCTTTTTTGTGGTTTGACAGTATTAATGCAATCATCTAGTTCAGAGCTTGTAAGCCCACTTATTATTTCCTCTGCGTGTGTTTTTTCTGGTTTAGCGGATTAGCGGCACTGTCTCTTCAAAGGCTATCCAATCAAGAAGGGGTTATTAAAACCGGGGCGCTTTATGACTGAGAATTAATTAGAGCAGCATTTTCATGCAAAACATCCAATTTTTTGATTAGCAATGGAGCAGGGCCGCAATTAACACTCTAGGAAGCTTAAATTTCCAGCATTTTGATTCTCAGGAAATGAGATTATCAAACAGGGGTCAGACACTTGACAGTGAAAGGGGGATTATGTGTAAGAAAATAATTTGTTTCTTGATTTTTTTACCTCTGAGATTGTTATTAAAGCTGTGGCAAATTCAGAGGGAGGCAAAAAGAGGAGGGAAGATACCTAAAAATGGAAGCAGGAGAGATCCTTTGCTTTGTTGGTGCCCTCCTTGCTGTGCAGAGAGCTTTCCTTGTCCTGGCGTTAGCATGAGCATGCTTTGCATTTGATTCACAGCAACAGGTTTCCCTTCCTTTCGTGGGGTTGGTCCTCCCTTTCCATATCAGTGTGTTTGGAGGCTCTTGCCATGGGGTTTATGTTTATATTTTTTAATATTCAAAAAATTTCTATCCAGGGGAAGGAGGCAATGCAACTGTTTTTAATAGACATGTTACTCTCAGTTCCTTTAAGCAACTCTGAGGCGTGTGTTTTAACCCATCTTTCTTTGATCCATCACTAGTGTCTGAGGATGTGTGTTACTGCTTATTACAGCCTGACCTTGGCCAGCCATCGAGGGCTGTGAGAAAGCAGCCGGGCATCTCGGTTGCTTCTAGAGAAGGCTTAAGGGTTTGCAGGGCGGGGAGTCGTAGCTCCCACTTAATTCTTCTCACTTCTCGGGGAGGTGTAAGGTGTTTTCAGTCAGGCTTGGGCTGTGAAATCTCTTCTTTGGCTTGTGTCAGGGACTTTGAGGAGTACGAGTCATTTTTGATAGCCAATCGATATTTGCTGACTCGTGCGAGTTCAGAGAGTGCCAGTTAGCATCTCAGCAAGAGAGGGGGAAATCAGCTGTCATCTGCCTGCTTTTTAAAGTGAGTGCACCGTTTATTTTTTATTACAACTTATTTTTTGAGTGAAATTGTTCATGAAAGCAAGTATTGTGTAGGTAATTGTTGCTAGGAGCCACGTTAGCAGCATTCTTGGTCCTGGGTCTTATCTGGTAGAGCCTGCAGCCATTGCATCCTTCTCTGCAACAGTCATGTTACCAAGGAATCCCAGAATTCCAGACTGGTTTGGGTTGGAAGGACCTCAAAGCCCATCTAGTCCCCCTCCTTTCCATGGGCAGGGACACCCTCCACCAGCCCAGGGTGCCCAAAGTCCTATCCAACCTGGCCTTGAACCCTGCCAAGGATCCAGGGGCAGCCACAGCTTCTCTGGGCACCCTGTGCCAGGGCCTCCTCACTCTCCTTGGGAAGGATTTCTTCCTCATGTCTAATCTGTATTTACCATCTTTTAGTTCTGAGGTCACTCTTAGCTTGCACCTTCAAGTTATCTTCACAGCTTGGACGTTCAGCTTTGCTCCTTGAGGTGGCCTCTGCAATGCATCCCAGCCTTTGACCATGACAGTCTTTGGTATTCAGGTTTGGGACTCTATTTAGAGTTTCTGAGTAAGTCCTTGGTCTTGACTTCAAGCTCTTCTTTCTTTAGTCTTTAGACTCACACACTTGAGACTAAGGACCTTTAGTAATCTACTGTGCAGAGTGTCACATGCCACATGGTCCCTGTTTTAGTCTCTTCTCCCAAGCAACAGGACCAGAGGAGATGGCCTCAGATTGCACCAGGGGAGGTTTACATTGGATATTAGGAAAAACCTCTTCTCCCAAAGGTTTGCCAAGCACTGGCACGGGCTGTCCAGTGAGGTGGGTAAGTCACCATCCCTCGAGAGATTTAACAGACGTGGAGATGTGGTGCTGAGGAACGTGGTTTAGTGGTTGGACGTGGCAGTTCTGAGTTAATAGTTGGGTTTGTTCTTTAAGCTCTTTTGCAACCTAAATGAGTCTGTGATTCTACCATAATGTATCAGTAGAGGAGCTTCTCAAATGAAGACTGAAAATCAAAGATGTTGAAGTCAGTTACGAAGCTCAGCTTCCCTCCTCTCTCAGTAGGAAGCAGCACACTGTCAGAAGTACTCATCTTACAAAATACCCCCATAGATGGACTACTCTGTCTTACTGATGCTGCTGGGAGACTTCTCCAACCAGGTCTGGCTTGTGATTGTGGGCAGGGAGACCAGGATTTCTGGGACTCTCTGTGTCACAGTCCCTTGTTTTTGAAAGCAGTGATTGATTTTTCAGTTCAAATTTGCAGGTTCTTTTCAGCTCTGAGTTTTGGATTACTAAAGAATTTGAGGACTTTATGGTGAATTTACAAAGACTTTGTAGAATTATCTCATATTATGCAGATTAAAATGGAATAAGTAGGAAACATTTATGCCTGTAAATTATGATACCTTGTTTTCTATCAAGTCCTGGAGGTTTTTTTTTCAAGACTAGGCTTTTGGATTCACTGAGACTGTTCAAGTTCTGGTATCCCAGTAAAATCAGCCTGTATGTTTTTATATCTTTATTTCTAATTAGGTGTAACCTAAGTGAACGTTAATTGACCTGAATTCTGGGACAAATAAAAAGAAACATCTCTCTGTAATGTGATTTGTCTGAATTGGAGAGCATCTTCTCTCCTTTCCTCCCTTGTATCATTCAAGGCACAGGTCTCTGGGCTAGACTGTGCCAGGCAGCAGACCGTGCTGTATCAGTGCTTAAGATGTGTCCCAGGTGCAGATAAATCACACTTTGCTTTTCTGAAGGACAGTGGAAACATTTCATCACTACAGCCAGCAATAAAACAACTAGGATGCAGTTGGAACAGGTACTCCTCTTACTGTGATTTGAAATTATACGTTCCTCCTTTCTCTCTATATGAGATCTCCACACTCGCCTGGGATTTATGCTTTTGTGTCAAGTCCAATAGTAAACTGTTTATTTAAAACCATTCTGTCTTGCTGCTTAGGATCAGGATCCTCTCAGTTTGCTATAAGCAGGACCAGGTCCTGATAATCTGCTCTGCTTTGAGGAATAGTCATAGCTGCACTGGTGGAAATAGACTGCAAGAGCTTGTATGAATGAAAAAGGGTCTGTAGGTTGTTAAATGGGTGGTACTGCTGTTGTCTCTTCTAAAATTTTAATCATCTAAAGCCAAAATCCTAGTTTTGAATCCTGGATTTGCTTAGAATAGTATTTCCACACAGCTATCTCCATGATGACTTCAAGGAATCATTAGAGGTTGCTCCAGTGTTGGACTTTTGTTTGCTACCAGGGCATTGCAAAGGGCCTTTGGTACCCTGGGTCTAGATTGTTACACTCATCTTCTGTTACAGTAAATGATGGGAACATACAGCTCTTGGAGTTGGGGTTTGGCCCTTGTGAAACGCTGAGCAACACTGTAGAATTCAGCTGTAAAATGCTGAATGAAAATATCCTGTGGGAATGTGGATTAGCTGAATACAATTAGCTGGCTTGGAATTCAACCCAATGAGGGTTAGCTCATTAATTCTGATCTTTTGGGATCTTCAATGACCAGGTTGGCCAAAACTGCAATAATTGTTCTGTTGCCATTGTGTCTATAAAAAATAAACATATATATATATATAAAATATTAATATTATATATATATAAATTCTTTTTAAAATCTGGCCTCTTAAAACGTGTGGAGTCCTAAGATACTGACATTTTATGTTGAAATCTTGGTGACAGTTGGATTTTTCAGCAAGCTCTTGCTTCCTTTTATATTGAACCTTGTCTAGATCCATTTTTTTAATGCAGGTCAAATTCTTGTTTACTTGTCTATAATTCCTTTGTTTTCCCTGACTTAATTAGCAAGACCGTAAAGACGTTGCTGCGACGATGCTTTTATTTCTCTGCTTTGATAGAGTAGCTAATCCTAATTATGAAAAAAAAAGGAAAACCATTTTCTGTGGAGCCTGAACTGCCTCTTCTGCAAATGTGACACCCTTCAAGCTGAGACATCTTCAGAAAGCGGTTAGATATCACAGGGTACAGCAAATTACAACACGTACCTTAAGGGTGAGTGCAGAAGCAGTAGCTGTTGCTCTTGCCTTGTCTTGTACCTGTTCAGTGGGTAAAGAAGTGTTTAATCTCTGGCCCTGTCATTCTAACTCCTCTAATCTATATTTGAAGTCCCTTAAAAATGCGAAGCCGTTGTTTTTCAAGTAGCATAAAAAATGCACTGGGGATGGCTATATTAGCATCTGGATTTTCCCCTTTGGCTTTGATGGATGGATATATACATTTTTTCTTACACTGAGGAGTTTTTTTTATCTTGATAACGTTGAAATGAAACTTTACAGCGAGGGAGTAGTGGGCAGCTTTAGAAAGCCCTGCTTTCAAGTAGGGTTAAAGCCATTTAGGTGAGCGGGAATTAACATTTCCCTTGTCTTGTAAAGGTCACCCTTTAATTGAGATTCACCACGTTGAGTCCAAAGTCTGGGTTGGAGGAGACCTCTCTTTGCAAAGAAGGCACAAATTGGCAGCATAATCTCATCAGAGGCTTAGGTTATATGGTAATAAATCATTCAATTGGAAGCTAACGAAACTGCCACGGAGCGTAAAACATGCCAGATGCTTGAAAGACTTTCGTGGCTTAGAGTTTGAATAACAGTTGGAGGATCTGTAGATGTCTTGAGTTTTTCCTAATAAGGAAGAACTGTTGGGAAGAAAATAATTCTTACCTAATTAAAGGATTAAAATAATACACATTAGGGTTTATGTTAGCTGCTATTCATCTCATCCTACATACGAAGGTGTGGTGTGTATCCTGCGTATCAGTTTGTGGATGATCACAGAATCAGAGAATCTTAGGGGTTGGAAGGGACCTCCAGAGATCATTGGGTCCAACCCCCCTGCCAAAGCAGGGTCCCTAGGAGAGGACACACAGGTTGGCATACAGATGGGTCTTGAATATCTCCAGAGAAGGAGACTCCACACCACCCCTGGGCAGCCTATGAAAAAGTTCTTCCACATATTGGTACGGAACTTCCGATACTCTAACTTGAAGCCATCGCCCCTTGTCCTGTCCCCACAGACACTGAAAAGGGGCTGGCCATTTCCCCCTGCATCCCATACTTCAGATATTTATAAACATTAATAAGCTCTCCCCCCCCTTAGTCTTCTTTTCTCAAGGCTGAACAGCCCCAGCTCCCTCAGCCTTTCCTCACAGCTTTGTATCATCGGTGTGATATTATGATATTTCAGAATTTCTGGCCAAAAAAAAAGTGGCAACAGCATTGGCATATCCCATTACACGTTGCTTCTTCTGGAGAGATAAATGTGTTTTGAGAAGATGATTCCCTTCTGTAGAGTAAAGATATAACTTTAATCAATGAAGTGATGTGATTTAGAGTTCTTAAGGTACAAAGGCTAACAGATTCTGAAGGGCTCTTTGGGCTAAGTGCATAAATTGTTGTTGAAATTTCTTAATATATCGTGTACGGTGTTAGAATATTTTATTAGCAGAAGACAGAAATGCAGGGTTTTTTCAGGTGAGGAGGGTATCATACATACAGGTTTTGCATCTCATAATAATGTGTGTAGGTGGATAGTGCTGGTGGATGAGAAGCTCGACATGAGCTGACAATGCTTGCGAATGCCCAGAAGGCCAACTATATCCTGAGCTGCATCAAAAGGAGCGTGGCCAGTAGGTCCAGGGAGGGGATTCTCCCCCCTCCACCTCGCTCTCCTGAGACCCCACCTGGAGTACTGTGTCCAGCTCTGGAGAACCCAAAATAAGAAGGACATGGACCTGTTGAAATGGGTCCAGAGGAGGCCACAAAGATGATTAGAGGACTGGAGCACCTCTCCTATGAAGACAGGCTGAGAGAGTTGGGCTTGTTTAGCCTGGAGAAGAGTGGCCTTCCAGTTCCCAAAGGGGCTACAAGAAAGCTGGGGAGGGACTTTTGAGAAAGGCAGGGAGTGATAGAACAAGGGGGAATGGTTTTAAATTGGAACGGGGTAGATTTAGATTGGATATTAGGAAGAAATTCTTCACTCTGAAGGTGGTGAGACACTGGCACATGTTGCCCAGGGAGGTGGTGAAGGCCCCCTCCCTGGAGGTGTTCAGGGCCGGGTTGGATGGGGCCTTGAGCAGCCTGGTCTAGTGGGAGGTGTCCCTTCCCATGGCAGGGGGTTGGAACTAAATGGGTTTTGAGGTCACTTCCAACACAAACCAGTCTATGATTGAGTGCTCTCATGAGGTATCTTCTCTTCTGTGGATAGTTTCCCCAGTTCCTACCCAGTCTCCAAAAACTGAGATCCCTTTTTTGCTTAAAGGTCTTTTCCAACCTTGTCATTCTGTGATTCTGTGGGATAGGGAAGGTAACCAAGCTCCATGTTCAGAGTGGCACTTGCAGTTCCTCACATGTATGTACATACCAGGGGTCTGAACTGAAATTGGTGCTCTGTACTTAGATTTCCCCAATTGTCATGCTTGCCACTGCTGGTCTCGTGAGCCATTTAGTCACCACAAAGGTGGAGAAGCCCTTGAAACCCGATTTTTCTGTGTCTTTTCTCCATATGAAACATCTGCAGCTGCTTGAAGGCGGTTGTTCCAAGTTTGCTGGAGAAACCCAGACGAATTCTTTTCCTCTAAATGTTGGCTACAGCAAATACTTGCTGAAGATCTCATTAGTGTTTTCATATTTCATTGTAATTACTTAATAGCATAATAGCAAAGACTTGATGTTCAGGAGCTGGATTCTTTTACATAATATCAAAAACATTCTAAATGATTGTGGGCTTAGATGCATCTGTGCTCCTCTTTGGGAATTTTAATTGCACTGATCGTGTGGTTGTGTTTGACTTAATTGTCATCAGTAGGTATTGGATGAGATCCCTTGCATAAGCACTGTGTTCACCGTACCTCGATCGGTCTAGAAATGTGTGAACTAATGTAACAAATGGCACTTTCTTTGTCTCCTTAATGAATATGTAAATGATTTCAAATGGCCTCTTCCTCAGACTCTAACTATGTATTTCTTTCATAATGGGAGATGTGTTGATATTAGGTGGGAAAGCTGTAATTTCAGTAATAATGGCTTTGTAGTGCACTCAGTGCTTTTCCCTCAGCAAGGTGAGATGCCAATTTGGCACGACCCTGAGTTCAGTAAGGCAAAAGGCATGTGCACAATTCCCCTCCTGTTTGTATGCTCATGGTATATGATATCATCATATATCATATACATCATGATATCATGTACCATGAGCATACAAACAGGAGGGGAATCAACTTTTTAAAAGGGTAGACAATGGCAGGACAAGGGGGAATGGATTAAAACTAAAGGAAGGAAGATTTAAATTAGATATTAGGGGGAAGGTGTTTACAGAGAGAGTGGTGAGGGGCAGGAACAGGCTGCCCAGGGAGGTTGTGGATGCCCCATCCTCCCTGGAGGTGTTCAAGGCCAGGTTGGCTGGGGCCCTGGGCAACCTTGTGTACCTCCAGGCCTGGAGGTTGGTGGCCCTGCCTGTGGCAGGGGGGTTGGAGCTCTATGATCCTTGGGATCCCTTCCAATCCATGCCATTCTATGATTCCATGATTCTGTGCTTGGTGTCCGTTCTCTGTCATGGAAAGTAAGGGTGGAAAGAGGAGAATTTACCTACAGTTGGTTAGAAGTTATTTGCATCATAAGCAGTTGAAATCTCAAGTCATGAGTTCAGGAGTCATGGTGTTAAAGTTTTTGTGGTGCACATACCCAATTACTTACATTACTATAATGTGAAGATAATTACTATGCAAAAAGGAACTGACCCCCACTTTATCTGGAAATGTCCCTTTATTTTACATGTATTCAGTGTTTCACCTCAGGAAGAGCAGGCAGTGACCCCACAGGATCCTACAACAGAGACATATTGGGGTAAAACCAGTGTTTGTAAAATCCAAACATTTCAAATCTTAGGCAAAGTTCACTGGGGAATTTTACAGCTGGAACAGTGAGTATGCAAGGTCTGAGTTAGAAAAGGTTGTGCTCAGTTGTGTCATGTAAATATCATAGAATCATGGAATGGTTAGAGCTGGAAAGGACCTCAAAAATTATCTAGTTCCAACCCCTGCCATGAGCAGGGACACCTCTCACCAGACCAGGCTGCTCAGGGCCCCATCAAACCTGACCTTGAACACCTCCAGGGAGGGGGCAGCCACCGCTTCCCTGTGCAACCTGTGCCAGGGCCTCACCACCCCCATAGTGAAGAATTTCTTCCTAAATCAAATCTAAATCTACCCCCTTCCAATTTACAATCATTCCCCCTCATCCTATCACTCCCTGCCCTTCTCAAAAGTCCCTCCCCCCAGGTTTCTTGTAGGCTCCTTCTGGTACTAGAAGGTGCTGTAAGATCTCCCTTTACTTCTCCATGCTGACCAAGCCCAACTCTCTCAGCCAGTTTTCATCAAAGAGGTGCTCCATCCCTCCCATCATCTTCATGGCCCTCCTCTAGACCTATCTCAACAGTTCTATGAACTTCTTGTATTGGGGACTCCAGATCTGGACACAGTACTCCAGGTGGGGTCTCAGGAGAGCAGAGTAGAGGGGGAGAAAATCCCTTCCCTGGACCTGCTGGCTACACTCCTGGTAGTACATGTCCATTATCCCTAATTGATGAATTTGGTGCTGTGTTGGGTATTTCATGTGTCTGGGGGTGGGAGGAATTCTCAGCAAAAGCCCTTTCCTTTCCTGGCCAGGTTACTTCATGACTGAAGAAAGTCAGAGAGATGTTTGTTCTGAGGCATGATAAGGAGGTGTGCTGTGTCTGAATACCCACTTGCATTACTCTTACAAACACAGATGTCAGGCTATAATTTTTAGTTTCAGTAGACCAGTTTGGTTATTACATTATCCGTACCTGACCGAGCACTTATCTCTACTCTCATATTATGCCTGTAATTATTTAGTGCCTTACCACCAGTATATTCCTGTTTGGAATAAAGAAATCTGTATCAAAGATAAAAACCAGGGGTGGCTTTTACTAAAAATATTTATAGCTTCTCCCCCCTTTGTTGTTTTATGAACTCATTTCATTTCTAAAAGTGTAAGTAATTGCTTTAGGGCTTATCTTGGATTGTGCCACAGTTAAATGCTCTGTATTCTTTCTTATTAATAGTCATCAGTTACTTGATCCTTTCTCAGACCCTGTGTTTTTCATCCAGAAATAATGACTGGTTCATACATTTGTGTGTCTGCACCATTCAGCTTCAGACCAAGGAGCTTTGTGTTTGCACTGACACGTGGAGAGCTTGGGGCAGGAGTAACCTGGGATACTGGGCTGTGTGTCAACGGTGCTCTGCCATGAGTGCACCTTGGTTTCATTTGCTATCCTGCAGGTAAGAATCATTTGTGTAGCTAAAGGCTTTATTTTGAAGACCGTTTTTGTAACTAGAGGATCCAATTTAAGAATTTAACAAAAAGTCGCCCACTGTAGCCTGGCCTTTACCTTTGGATGACAAAAGGTGCTTATCCTATTTCAGGTGCTGCAACTACAAAGACAAAAAGAAAGTGGAGAATAATTTTATTTTCTCCCATTGAGGGAGGATAGAGATCTGAAATACAGAGCTACATCTGTGTGAGGCAGAAAAAATACAGCATCTCTTGTCTGGGAGCTAGAAGAGCAGATGCTGCCTTCTCAGTCAAAAGATGCTACAAAAAGTAGATGGAGGATTGCCACGTGTCTGAATTGTGACCTTCTCTGCCTCTGCTTTTACCCCTTTGGAAAATGAGAGTCCTTGGACAGAAAACTTGGTGTCGTGTCAAAAAACAATTTTAGGTAGCCTGAGTGTCTAAGCTGTGTTGCAGAGTAGGTGCTGTCTCTAGAATGATGGGAGTTGGAAGGGACCTGTGGAGTTCATCCAGTCCAGCTCCTTACCAGAGCAGGATCCTCTTGAGCAGGCTGCACAGGACAGCGTCCATGATCACAGGGTTTGAATGTCTCCAGAGAGGGAGACTTCACACCCGCCCTGGGCAGCCTGGCCCAGGGCTCTGCCACCCTCCCAAGAAAGAAGTTCCTCCTCATGGTTAGGTGGAACTCCCTCTATGCCAGTTTGCACCCTTGCCTCTTGTCCTGTTCCTGGGAATAACTGAACAAAGACTGACCCATCCTCCCGACCCTCACCCCTCAAGGATTTATCAGCATTGAGAAGATCCCCTCTCAGTCTTCTCTTCTTTAGGCTAAAACGTCCCAAGTCCCTCAGCCTCTCTTTGTCAGAGAGATGGTCTAGTCCCCTCAGCATCTCCATAGCCCTTTGTTGTCCCCTCTCCAGTAGCTCCCTGTCCTTCTTGACCCAAGGAGCCTAACACCGCACACAATATTCCTGATGAGGCCTCACCAGGGCAGGGCAGAGGGGCAGGAGAACGTCCCTCAACCTGCTGGCCACACTTCTCTTGATACATCCCAGGATGCTTTACTGGCTTAAGGGCATGTGTCTGGCTCATGGTCAACCTGTTGTCCACCAGGACTCCCAGGGCTTTTTCCACAGAGTTGCTTCCAAGTAGGTCAGCCCTAACCTGTACTGGTGCAAGGCACTCAAATAACCCCACTTATTCCTTAACTTTCCATTTGCCCTTTTTGAATTTCACAAGTAAATTGTGGCATAGTTGGTGATGGACTCTCTGTTTAAAACTTCATATGGTGTCCTCAGTAGAGGTTGGTCTGTACATGCAGGAAGGCATTAAAGTGAGGGACTTTGTAACCTATCGAGACAATCCTGCCTGGTCTGCTCAAGGAGATTGAAGCAGGTGGGGAGTGGGGTAATTATGGCCTTCAGTGTCTTTCCCTAGGCACTGTTTCTGCTACCTCTTCTTCATCACGCAGCTTATGCATTCTTCTCAGGCAGGAGTGAGTGATAAAATAGATATTAGTTTTAATAATAAGTTTTCCTCATTTGATACTGCATCTTCCATTCCAGTTACTAGTCTTGGCACTCGTGTAAGAACTCTTCCTTTACGTCCAGGTCCCACGTTGCTGTTCTTTAGATCAAACCCTCATAAATACCTGCTACCTGAGCCTGGGTGCTACACTGTCCTGGTTTTACCCCAGCTGAGAGCCAAGCACCATGCAGCCAGGTTCTCTCTGAGAGTGTGTGTGGGGTGAATTAGGCGGGAGGGAATAGGACTGCCAGGGAAAGAAACACCAAAACCCCCTAAACCTCACAGGTTGGGATAAGGACAGTTTACTGGGACAGCAGAGAAAGAGAGATATAACAATAACAGGATTTTATAGCAGAATATACAAAACTGGTGGTACACAAATGCAGTTTCTCACTGAACCTCACAACTCAGGCCACACAGCTCAGAGTTGTCCCGAAACCGGACCATCCCCAAAACCCCTGCATTTTGGAGCTGAGTGCTCCTCTCCTCACCAGCCCCTCTTTATGCTGAGCATGATGTAGTTGGCATGGAATACCTTCTTTGGCCAGTTTGGGTCACCTGTCCCAGCTGTGTTTAGTATTTCTTCAGGTTTTTGCATTCCCTGAATGTACACTGTAGTATCATAATCCCTATCACCTTAAAAAAAGGCCTGAAAGGTTGGTTAGTCTAATTTATCCAGGAGACTCTTAGTTTCCTGCCTTTTCGTTACTGGAATCCAGGACACAGGCTTTGTTAGTTGGTTTAATAATATGAAGCTGATCCCTCAGGGTTACCCAGAACCAACTGGAGCTGTAAACAAGAATGGGTTGTGTGGTTTGGTTTGGATTTTATTTTTGTTTGGGGTTTTTCTAAATGTTGACTGTTGACTTTAAGTTCAGTAGATCAAGAAAATCATATATTGCAGATCACAATGCATTTATGACTGTATGAATGCATTTCCCTCCTCACCCACTGACTGAAATCCACGTTACTCTTGCTTTATTCCCCTTTTTTTCACTGCTCTGGGAGGTGACATTAGAAACATTCAGTGACCTCAAGCTGCACCAGAGCAGGTTCAGATTAGATGTTAGGGAAAAGTTCTTCACTGAAAGAGCTGTTGGGATGTTGGACTGGCTGCCCAGGGAGGGGTTTGAGTCACCATCCCTGGATGTGTTTAAAGGACAGGTAGATGAGGTGCTCAGGGATCTGGTTTAGCAAAGGACAGGGATGGTTGGACTCGATGGTCTTAAAAGTCTTTTCCAACCTTGTGATTCTGTGGGTGCAGCACAGTCTTTCTGTGTTGTTTTACTGTCTCAGTCTTTGCCAGATCTCCCTGGGTGAGATAAGAGCTGGATATCTACCTGTTGTATTAGTGTTGGGGGTTGACAGCCAGTGGACATGCTATAACAGTCACTCATACTTGGTGTGATGGATCTTTCTTCCTGTTACCCTCAGCACAGAACATTTAACAGTTCATTCACCTTTTTCTAGCACTGTCTTTTCATACCATCCTCAGGTAGATGAGATACTTAGGGGTATGGTTTAGCACAGGACAGGAACATTTGGACTCGATGATCTTAAAGGTCTTTTCCAACCCAGTCATTCTGTGATTCTCAGCAAAGATCTGTTGGGTTGATGTGTTGGGCAACACACCTACCCGTTATTTCTCAGACTGTAGGAAACCAGTCCATTGGGGATCCAACTGTAGACACCTTATTCACAGTACAGAAAATACACGAGGTTTGGGGGTTTTTCCAGTCCATTTTCCCTTGCTGGGTGTTGGAGCTTATGAATTAGTCTAAACTGAGCATAAACCATGTCTCCTGCACCGAGAAGAGTCATTAAAACTAAGTAATGCCATACGATTGAATTAAATGTGGGGAAAGAAGATTGAAACCTCTTTCTCTCCATTTTAATAGGAAGCTGATGCAAATGGCAGTTGGGTAAGCAAATTATAATACGTTTTGATGAAAAAGTGGCAAGCTGGAGTGATAGGTTGGATTGTCTGCATAGGAAGTTAATGACGCAGTTATGAAGCAGAACGAGGGGATGGATGTGGCGGATGTAATACCAGTGAAATTAAGCAGGTTAATTCCAGGCCTTGATGCAAGACTCCATTACTCCCTACCCTGAGTGCATATTATTACAGTTATCTAATGTGTTTAACTCACTTAATGCGTTCTGATCGTGCTTATGCAGAAACCCACAGGATGGAAGTGTTTTAACTTCACTTCTTCCCCTTTCTTCTTAAAAATGTGGCCTTTTTTAAATTGGAAAATAGCCATATGGGGTGTGCTCAGTGTCCAGTTGCTGATGTTCCCACGCAGAGCACAGCAGGGATTTAATCTGATAGATTTACCCAGAGAAAATTGCCATGCTTGACTTCTAAACTGGTTTCCAGTATGGTCTTTTTTATTATGTTTTTTCCTAAGCCATTCTTTTATTTTTCTTAGTATTTTTCTAAGTATTAATTTATTGGATGAACATATACAAACATCATACAAAGTCAGCAGCGAGTCTTCTGGTTTGCCTCCAGAGGTATTGGAGGGCAAATCCTATGAGGAGCGGCTGAAGGAGCTGGGGGTGTTCAGTCTGGAGAAGAGGAGGCTGAGGGGAGACCTTATCACCACCTACAACTACCTGATAGGAGGGTGCAGAGAGGTGGGTGATGGTCTCTTCAGCCAGGTGACAGGAGAAATGGCCTCACGCTGCACCAGCACAGGGTCAGATTAGATGTTAGGAAAAAATTCTTCCCTGAAAGAGTTGTGAGGCTGTGGAACAGGCTGCCCAGGGAGGGGGTTGAGTCACCATCCCTGGATGTGTTTAAAACATGAATAGATGAGGTACTTAGGGATATGGTTTAGCACAGGACAGGAATGGTTGGACTTGATGATCTTAAAGGTCTTTTCCTTCCTTGTGATTCTGTGAATTCTTGTGATTTTGTGTATTAGTCCTCCCCTCACACCCTCCTCAGTTGGTACAAGCTGGGTAACACCCCGTCTTCTGTATCCTGCAATGTGATTGTGAGTAAGAGAATGAGGCTGTGTTGATCCTGCTTGAACCTTCAATTAGTGGTTGACATGGTCTATTCAGCAGCAGGCACTGCTATCGATACCAAAGCTACGCTGTAATTTTCTGGGGTGGCACGTGACTGTGTGTGAGCAGAACTCTTTCAATGATTGTCATTCCAGTGCCTCTGGGATAAGAAGCAGGAGTGATCCTGTTAAACCAGACCCCTGGAAATGCTTTGTTTTCCTCTTGTGATAGCCACAACACCATGGCTTTGGGCAGATCTGCCCAGGTAAAACAGTTTGGGAGTTAATAGGGGAATTGGGTGGTGGTCAGAAGGAATAGAACAGGTCTGGTTTTCTCTGTAGTTGAACTAGTTCAGCATAGCTGAGTGATAAAACCAGTGATGGGTCATCCGTATTTGTAAGCAACATCAGTAGGAATCTTAGTTTTCCAGGGAACAGGACTGTTAAAGCTTTGCCAAGTTGGGTAAGTAATTCTCAGCGTAGACCTTAATATAGAAAATACTGTTCACGTTTCAAGTGCCATCAGTCATGTTGCATGGAGAGACACAGCCTGTCAGAAACCAGCCAGTTCCTCTGGAGATTGGGGCAAATGCACCACCAGCTTCTCATCATCTGTTTTCCTTAGCTTTTTTGGGAAGCTGATGGTCCTAAATGCCAGTCCATTTGTGTTTTAAAAGATGCTTCTGTTATTTCTGACCTTAAGTAGCCTTAACATTAACCTTTTAAGTCATCTCTTCATTTTGTTTGTTTTCAAATTCCTGCACATCACTCCATTGGGCTTTACTGTGTCTCCTCACTTGGGTCACTACCAAGATGCATTTCTGGATGTTCCCAAGAGCATCATCTTGATGGTTGCAACTAATTGTAATTAAAGTAACAGCACTTGCAGATGCTGTTTGTAATTTCTTCATTTTCTGAACATTTTATTGGTTAATTTGTCAGTGCTGTTCCTTTTATTAGGCCATACTGCTTGGTGTGAAGAGAAATACATACGGAAGATAGATCTAGATCTGTTGGTTTTAGGCCACTGATTGAAGACTGCTTGAAGAATGACTGATAACTTCTAAGGGAACCTGGGCCATAGTTGGACAGCACTTCAATGAAACTATAACAAATACACAGAAACTATAATGTATATATAGCCTCTCACATGGAGACAGGCATAAAGAGTTGGGATGATTCAGCCTGGAGAAGCAGAGACCGCACCTGGAATATTGTGTCCAGTTCTGGGCCCCTCAATTCAAGGACATAGAACTTCTTGAAAGAGTCCAGTGCAGGACCACTAAGATGATGAAGGGAGTAGAACATCTTCCTCATGAGGAGAGGCTGAGGGAGCTGGAGAAGAGGAGACTGAGGGGTGACCTTATTAATGTTTATCAATATGTAAAGGGCGAGAGTCAGGAGGACAGAGTCAGGCTCTGCTCAGTGGCAGCGATAGGAAAAGGGGCAATAGGTGCAAGCTGGAGTAGAGGAAGTTCCATGTGAATATAAGGAGAAATGTTTTCCCTGTGTAAAGGGTGACAGAGCCCTGGGACAGGCTGCCCAGAGAGGTTGTGGAGTCTCCTTCTCTGGAGACATACAAACCATCCTGCCTGGATGTGTTCCTGTGTGGTTTAGTCTGGGTGATTCTGCTCTGGCAGGGGGATTGGACTAGATGATCTTTCGAGGTCCCTTCTAACTTCTATTGTTCTGTGATTCTGTGTGATGCTGGAGAAAACAAGGCTCCAGGGAGACTTTATGGTGGCCTTTCAATGGTCAAAGGGGGCTGATAGGAAAGGTGGACATAGACTTTTTAATAGGGCTTGTTGTGATACAGTGAGGGATGATGGTTTTGGTCTAAAAGACAATAGTATCAGTCTAGGTATAAAGCAGACATTTTTTACACTGAGGGGAGTGGATGATGTCAGGTAGGGACGTGTCTTTGTGATAAAGGCAGTTTTCTAGAATATGAGTTGTGGTTTTGGGAGGTAAGGGCATGTGACGCAGCCTCTCTGATGTTGAATTTATCCCCTTGTGTTTTCCCTTCACCTCATGCCAACAAGAACTAGCGTGGGAACCATGTGCTCCCATTAGCACCACTTAGCCCCAGTTAGCTCTTTAGCTGGGTGGCTTCGTTGTTGCTGTCTTTGGGAGAGCAGCCAGGAAAGTTGGTCTCTTGAGGTTGATGAGCAGAACAGATGGACGGACACAGGAGAAATGTAAAGTGATAGAACAGATAGCATATTGTGAGTGAAGGAAAATGTCTTCAAAGAACATCATGCATTAGGACAAAATGCAACTTTCCTTTAATAGTTATTCTGGCACAGGGATACTTTATTTTCTGACATTTTTTTTCCCTTTTCTTCTTTCTTCTTTTTTCATGTCACTTTTTTTTCCCTTTCTTCTTTCTTTTTTGATCAGCCAGTCCCTGGTTGAGAACTTCTTTCCAGTGCTTTGAAAATCATCACTAGGAGAAAGTGAATGAGGCCTGAAAATTCAGATCCGTACTTTCTTTATTTGAACCTTTTCTAAATGTGGAACCTGACTTTCAAATCCACTTAACTGACCCAATTTTAATTTAAAAGGCTTCTGTATTTTCTCAGTGGATCATAAATGGCCTCTTATAAATACCTTTTATGCTGTGATGCTTGTGTTCTGGTTAGGCTGAGCCCTTGGTTGCCATAGAAATGAGGCACCACTGGTTGTGGTCCCCAACCTTTTAAGAAATACAGGTGTGATGTCCGAATTTCACCGTGTGAACTCACCAAGTGGTGAAGCAGTAGTAGAGAGTTAAAGAACTTTCACCTGAACTTCTAATGTATATGTGTCAATTCAAATAAACAAGAGGATTATAGAGGGGACATGGGATGTACTCTCCTAAGATAGTGAGGAAATCTATCTTCTCAAGGGGTGTATAAGATACAACCAATAGGCTTTGAGTTAACTGAAAGATGTGCAATGCTCTGAGTGATGAAACAGCTGCTCATCAGGATCATGGAACACCAGCTTAGAGCAACGTAATTCTGTTCTTAGCAGTGCTCAACAGAAAGAGAAGGCTCTGGGGAGACCTTAGAGCACCTTCCAGGCTTTAAAGAGGCTCCAGAAAAGATGGAGAGGGACTGATGACAAAGGCAGGGAGAGACATGACAAGGGGGATTGGCCTTCAGCTGCAGGAGGGCAAATTTAAGTTAGATCTAAGGAAGAAATTCTTTGCTGTGAAGTTGAGGAGGCCCTTGCACAGGGTGCCCAGAGAAGCTGGTGCTGCCCCTGGATCCCTGGCAGGGTTCAAGGGCAGGCTGGATGGGGCTTTGGGCACCCTGGGCTAGTGGAGGGTGTCCCTGCCCATGGTAGGGGGTGGGACTAGATGGGCTTTGAGGTCCCTTCCAACCCAAATCAGTCTGGGATTAAAAAGACCCTGCCTTGCCTCTTGGTATAAAGAAAGGCATGAGTCAAGAGTTTTCCCTTTAGCTGTGATGTTTGTCAGGGGTTTCTTGCCTTCCATCTTCCAGTCTTTTATGAAACTTCCAGTAACTTCATATTCTGGAGTTCTCTGCATCTCAGCTACATTTCGGGGGGCCTGCAAGTCTTTGCAGGGTGCTGATAGGATTAGGAGGTCTGGTTGCCTTGGCAAACACATTTGAATCAACCTTGTTTTTGTAGAAATTGGCAAAAAATGGAGGAAAATATTATGGCTCTGTTACTTAATAAGTTTCATATAAAATACAGAAATGTGCATTTCCTTCAGTTTTTGTCAGCACTCACCAGAGAGAAGTGAAGACAGAAAAGAAATACTCAGGCAGCACAAGTGCTCTGAAGCCTTTCTCATCTTCTGAGGTCTGTCCTGCTCTTCTTAAAGAAGCGACCTTAGATACAGGTGGAACCCGAGTTCTTCCAGCAAGGTGGTTTTTGAGTTAAATTGATCAGATATTGCTGTTGGGGATTATTCAGGAAAACAGATCAGAGAAATATATATATTCACACCAAGCTAAGCCACAGGCAAAGATGAGTTAGATAGTGGTGATGCAGTTCCAGCCTTTCTCTATAATTATGTCAGCTAGTGCTGTACTCTGAATGCAGCTGTCAGGAGCACCTTCACAGAATCACAGAAGCATAGGGGTTGGAAGGGACCTCCAGAGCTCATCAGGTCCAACCCCCCTGCCAAAGCAGGGTCCCTGGGACAGGTCACACAGGTCAGCATCCAGATGGGACTTGAATATCTCCAGAGAAGGAGACTCCACACCCCCCTGGGCAGCCTGTCCCAGGGCTCCCTCACCCTCACTGGGAAGAAGTTCTGCATATTGGTGCAGAACTTCCTGTGCTCCAACTTGAAGCCATCGCCCCTTGTCCTGCCCCCACAGAGCATTGAAAAGAGGCTGACCATTCCCCTCTGCATCCCACACTTGAGATATTGATAAACATTAATAAGGTCCCCTCTCAGTCTTCTTTTCTCCAGGCTGAACAGCCCCAGTTCATTCAGCCTGTCCCCATAGGGGAGATGCTCCAGTCCTTTAACCGAAGCATTTAAAAATAACCTTAATCCATGTAGATGGTGGGGAAGAAGCTGCCTGTGTTTTGACTGTACTGTTTTCTACTCCCAGTAGATACTGCAGAACCGACACTTTGATTCCCTGGTTGACCAAGCTCTTTGCTTTTCTCCACATGTCAAATCACCAGCCGTTTGGGTTTCGTAGGCTTTCTAAGGCAACTCGCCTGCGAGACGATCGGCGCCGTGCTAGTTCAGAGAAGTCCTTTCCTTTTTAAGCACAGCCACTGCTGTAAGGTTAATATTTTCACAGATCAAATCAACTGCAGAAAATTATTTCCCTGGTGAGACCAAGACACCTCGGTGTTTTCAGCTCTGCTCTGAAATTTCAGGGTACTGGAAAGGGGAAAAAAAATACAACAAATCTGTTCTTTGACAAGACTAGCAAATGTTCCTGGTTTCTGAGAAGCAATAGCTGAGTTTATTTGCTTGGACCTTTTCTGTTCATTCTGGACATTTATGGATGCATTTGCTTTGTCTGGTTTTCTAAGGAGGCAGCCATCTGGTACTGTCAATGTTATTGGATTGCCCTTCCAAAAAAGCGAAGATGACTGTGCTTTTCATCTTCCATTTGAAATAGCTCATTCATTAAAAATAAATAATAATATTGAGAAGCATATTTTACCTGCTTTGGAAGGGGGGTTGGACTCGATGATCTCCTGGGGTCTCTTCCAACCCTCATGATTCTGTGATTCTGTGATATTTAGACTGCTTGTGCAGTATAGCTCGGATTGTATAGAGGAGTGCATTATTTTGAACCCAAGAGCAAAACCTCTTCATCTTCAGTTCCTCAGACTTTCCTGATGGGCCATCTTCCTCAGCCTTGACAGCTCTTCATCTAGCTGACAAATGACAGTTGCATTGTTTTTATTATACTCCAGTATCTTTTCTACTCTGCTGTTAGTGCTTGGTGGCAGGAGAAATCACAGAATCACAGAATCATTGGGTTTGGAAGGGACCTCCAGAGATCATCAGGTCCAACCCCCCTGCCAAAGCAGGCTCCCTAGCTCATATTGCACAAATTCCTGCTGTATCTAATGCAGGGAATCATTGGAGTATCCAAGACACTCCGCCCCCCCTCCAGAAGCAGATGTGGGATATCTGATTTTCTCTGCTTGTTAACTTACATATAAAAGATTAAAAAAAATCTTTTTGCTTCAGAAATTCTGGAGTTTAAAACTGTGGATTCATTCTGACAGCTGGCAGAGAGGCTTGGCAAATTGGTAAGGAAGCCAGGCTTCTCCAGCATCCCTCATCTTACACCTTCAGGGTCGCTTACAGGGGAACTAACCAGGTAACTTGGCTCCTCTTGTTCTCACCTAGGAAAATGGCACTCCATCTGACAAGAGGTGTCTTATACTTCCCTATCAGTATTTAGACTGAGTGATGGACACCTTGTCATGGCACAGCCTGTGTCACCTTTTTCTGCCCCTTGTTCTGATAACCTGGTTGCTTATTCCAGGTTATATAAACTGCACCTTCTTGTGGTCCAGAGAAGGCTGAGAAGAGAGGCAGAGGGAGCTGGGCTTGTTCAGCCTGGAGAAGAGAAGGCTGCAGGGGGACCTCATTGCAGCCTCACAGTCCCTGAAGGGAGCAGAGGAACAGGAGGGGAATCAACTTTTTAAAAGGGTAGATAATGGCAGGACAAGGGGGGTGGAGTGAAGCTGGAGGAGGGAAGGTTTAGATTAGGTATTAGGGGGAAGTTCTTTACAGAGAGGTGAGGTCCTGGAACAGGCTGCCCAGGGAGGTGGTGGTGGACGCCCCGTCCTCCCTGGAGGTGTTCAAGGCCAGGTTGGATGAGGCCCTGGGCAACCTTGTGTAGCTCCAGGCCTGGAGGTTGGTGGCCCTGCCTGTGGCAGTGGGTTGGAACTGTATGATCCTTGAGGTCCCTTCCAACCCAGACCATTTTATTATTCTGTGATTTAATGATTCTATGGTCATTTTTGCTGGAATCATCATCTAGCTTAGTTCATAGGAGTACAAAGAGCAGAAGTGCATCACAAAGCTTTGTAAAGCCAAGGTGACATTATCCCTGTTTTACAGATGGTAAAAATGGGTGAGCATAGTCAATTGGACCATTCCAAGTGTGCTCTTATCCCTTAAATGAAGGCAGTAGGAGTCAGTCATCCAGTGCTGCTAATGCAGAGCTTAGTACAGACTCATTTTGACTGTTTTCAGGTGAGTTTCTCAGCCTGTGAAAGTTCTCACCTTCCAGCTCATCCTTTGCTGATGGTCAGTTGTTAACTGTTCTTACTGGAACATTGTAGGCACAGTGTTAAAACCAGAAAGATTTTGAAGACCTAGAAAATGACTCTGCACATGTCATTTAGACTTCCAGGTCTAAACTAATAGAAATTAAAAAAAAATATACGAAGTCTGCTGTGTTACCTCACAGTAAATTAGAATATCTACCTGCCTGGTGATGAAGTCATGTTCCATCCATCTCTGAATAGTTGCCTTTTGGTTTACCTTGCTTTACTTTTACCTTCATCACTGCAACATCATATTGATGTGGGTCGTGAGGCATAGCTGCTCTTAGATGCTGAACTCCCAGCAATGTTTCTCACCACCTGCTTTGCTGTTTAAGTACCTGCTTACATTTAATTCTTATGTCAATTACTGTACCAAGTACAAAGAGGTTACTTAGTTCCACTTCAGCTCTTTTGTCAAAAAGGACTGGAGGACTCCTTTTTGACAGAGCCCTGGGACAGGCTGCAAAGGGGGTTGTGAAGTCTCCTTCTCTGGAGATATTCCAGCCCCGTCTGGACACCAACCTGTGTGACCTGTCCTAGGGACACTGCTTTGGAAGGGGGGTTGGACTCGATGATCTCTGGAAGTCCCTTCCAACCCCTGTGATTCTGTGATTCTGTGACTCCAGTGTTGGAGTCAAATTGGTATTAAAAAAGATTTGGAGCTTCTCAAAAGGTGTGTTTAGCAGTGTGTGCTCTTACGGCAGCGAGTACGGGAGGCACCTTACTAGGAAGCTCTGGTTTTCTGTTGTTTGGTTGGGTTTCTTTCCCCATTGACACTATTCAGTGCAAAGAAACAACTCTGTCTTTGTGTGGCATAGATTGTAAACCAGATTCATTTCTGTCCCAGGTAGGTCAGATGAACTGGGTCCATAAATACGTTTATCACTAATTGCCACTTAGACTCTGCTCACCCCACATCCATTCTGGCCTGCTTTTAGTTATGGCTGTTGTAAGGACCACTAGAGCTTGGGACCAGTGATTTATATCACCAGAAAACAGCTGGGAAACCCTGTTTTCACATATTATAAAGCATTAACCTCTGACCCTGCGGGTCTGTGATGTATTAGCTGTTAAAAGCATGCTGGAGCTGACATGTATCGGGGAAGGAATGTAAGAGAGTAATGGGAGTGATGGAGTGATCGTATTTCCTAGTTGGGATGTCAACTGGTTTTCAAACAGCAAAGTTCAGCAGCTTATTGAGAGGTTTTCAAAGATAATAATAATAATTAAAAAAAAGAAATAGGAAGAGGTGGGTGACACCCATGTTGATGTGCTGGTTTCTGTTCAGGTTACCATGGCATTCTTCATTTTTCTAAAGAACTGGAGAATGCAGGAGTCCCAGAAACATAAAGACTTGTTAAAAAATCGACATACATAGACAATTATCTTTCTAAATAATAAATCTACATGGGCAGAGATCTGAAAATGAAGCAAATACAAAGCTTTTGTTGGGGTGGGAAGGTTGGTTGTTCGGCTAAAACATTAGACTTGGACTCCAGGATTTCCTCTGTTTCCAGCTGACACTTCCTCTTGGCTTTCAGAGTGATTTTTTTAGGGTAGGTGAGGATAGCCCCCATACCCCTTGTACCTCTGACCAACTTCCAGTGTGGACAATCCTAGAGCTTGGAGCTTTGCCGATATCCAGGTAGGCAGTTGCTCTGGTTCAGTAGCTTCATTTAACAACCCTCCCACAAGTTTATGATCTAATTACTCAGCATTGGTGAGGCTGCACCTCGAGTGCGGGATCCAGTTCTGGGCTCCTCACCATAAGAAGGACATTATGGTCCTGGAGCGAGTGCAGAGAAGGGCAACCAGGCTATGGAAGGGGCTGGAGGGAAAATCCTCTGAGGAGCGGCTGAGGGAGCTGGGGGTGTTGAGCCTGGAGAAGAGGAGGCTGAGGGGAGACCTTCTCACTGCCTACACTGCCCTGCCAGGAGGGTGTAGAGAGGTGGGTGATGGTCTCTTCAGCCAGAGGACAGCAGATAGGACAAAGGGCAATGGCCTCAAGCTGCCCCAGGGCAGGTTCAGATTAGGTGTTGGGGAAAAGTTCTTCACTGAAAGAGTTGTCAGGACCTGGAACAGGCTGCCCAGGGATGGGGCTGAGTCCCCACCCCTGGGGGTGTTTAACAGACGGGTAAATGAGGTGCTCAGGGATCTGGTTTAGCATAGGACAGGAATGGTTGGCCTTGATGATCTTAAAGGTCTTTTCCAACCTAGTCATTCAGTGATTATATGATTTCCGAACCTGTAAAAGTTGTTTTACTTTGGGAAAGCTCTGGTTGTATTTCACTGTGGTGCAAAGCCTGGCAATGGCAGTCCTGTACACAGCCTCTGTATTAACGCTGCTGTGAAAATAGGTACTTGAAAGGTTTGCTGACAATGCCAGCTGTTCTTGGGAAGGGGAGGTGGCGGGATATTAGAGGAGACTTTTAACTGTTGGAAATTCTGTGGTTTCTACTATAAATACCAGTTAAAATCCACTTCACTACAAATGAATCCCATCACCAACCTCTAGGAATATTTCCCACCTTCAGGCAGTGTTTCATGATATTTGTGAAAACACAGAATAGCACAGACAAAATGTCAGAGGAGAGAGAAGGCTTCTGGCTCCAGTTGTGGAGAAAGACTTGATGAATTTCTTTGCTGCTATCAATCCCGACTGACAAGAAGCATTTAAATGCCTCTCTTGAGTTGTGCACTGTGGTGGTTTAACCCTGGCTGGAGGCCAGATGCCCACCAAAGTCACTGTATCACTCCCTTTTTCAGCTGGACAGGGGAGAAAATATCTATTGAGAGGCTCAGGTGTGGAGATAAGGACAGGGAGAGATCATTCTGCAATCAGCGTCACGGGCAGAACAGACTCAACACAGAATAAAGGAACAAAAACTCTATTTGATGACCCTGCCCTGCACCCCCAGTGACACCTTTTGGGTGCTGAGAAGTGCGACCGGATCTTAAAGCACCTCCCCTTACCCTGCGTTTCTTAGGAGACAACTTTATTCATGATTTCGCTCCCTTCTTCCCCACACTGTGGCACAAGGGGGCTGAGGTGGGTGGTGGGGAATGGGGATTTCAGTTCCTCACAAGATATTCTCCTTCTTAGCTGGGAGGGGCTTTTCTCACACCCTTCCCCTGCTGCACTGTGGGGTCCCACCCACAGCAGTCCGTCCTCCACGAACTTCTCCATTGTGAGTCCTTTCCCACTGGGCTTCAGCTCCTCACCAGCTGCCCCAGCGTGGGTCACAGCTATGGGTGCAGTCATCAATCACAGAATGTTTCTCAGGCCCAGACTGCTCCAGCCTGGTCCCCCACGGGGTCACAAGCCCCCCGCCCCCCTCCTGCCCAGGAAACCTCCTGAGGTGTGGGCCTCTCTCTCCACAGGCTGCAGCTCATGCCAGGAACTTGCTGCAACACGAGTAACAGCATTTTCCATATGTCTTCACCTGCTCCACCGTGGGGTCTCTCCACAGTCTGCAGGTGGGATCTTGTTCTCCCCATCATCTTCCATGGGCTGCAGGGGGACAACCTGCTCCACCATGGTCTTCTCCATGGACTGCAGGGACATTGTTCTCTCTGGCACCTGGAGCACCTTCTCCTCCCCCTTCCCAGAGGCCTTGGTGTCTGCACAGTTTCTCACATCCTCTCACTTTCTTCTCTGGTGGCAGAAAGCAGCCACTTGCATTTTCTTTCTCCTAACTGTGATTCCCAGAGGTGCTGTGACCATTGCTAATGGGCTTGGCCTTGGTCAGTGGTGGGGCCAGCCTTGAGCTGACTGGTGTTTACTCTGTTGGGCCTTCTTGCAGAAGCCACCCCTGCAGCCCCCCACCTTCTCCACCAGAACCCTCCCACGCAAACCCACAACATACACTCAATATGTGAGTGTATATGAATATATACATGAAAAAATGAAGCTCTTGGCTTGGTAAACAGTATTCAGGAGAGAAAAGCTGCTCCGTTTGCGTGTTCTGTGAGCGCTTGTTCTGTGTATTTGTAGCTGTGTGCTGGGACTGTGATTACACTGGGACCGCTGAAGAAGATCTTGAATGCAGTGAGCACAAGTCTAATTATTTTGTTCACTAGAGGCAATAATTGGCTTGTTCAGAAGTAATGAGATAATTCAGATGTAAATTCATTTTTGAGAGGGGAATTTTAATAATGGATAATCTAGGAAATTATGTCATGAATGAAAGAATATTTTGTTTATAAAAGGAACAAGTAATGTAACTACAGAAGGTTAGGACCATTTCGACTAATTCACAGCTGGAAACAAAATCTGGGCGATTGCTTTTGACTGCTGTGTAAACGCTCTGTGTTCTGAGATGTTGGTGCTGGGTTTTTAACAAGACCGTTATCTTCTGAAAGAGTAGTTGCAGCCTTCACAGAACTTCAGGTCTGATGTTTGTGGAAATGAGAGTACATGAGTGGCCATACTAAAATTTATGGAAATATTTTACTGAATAAAACCCAGGCCTGAGCAATCATGTGTTTTGATAGTTTTATTCTTAGAGTTTTCTTTAGCCTTCCTGTGAGCATCCTTCGGGCAGCTTTGGTGAGCCAGTATGTGTTTCCCTTTAGGAACAGGGTTTAGTGTTAGAAATTTTGAAGGGCTGGACCAGGCTTACTTGACTTCACAGCTTTATTTTTCTAAATCTCAGGCACAACTGCTCTGTCCTGCTTCCAGATCTAGTGCTGGCTTGCTTTGGAGCTTCTGTTACATTTTCATGCCCTGTGCTTTGAGCCTTTGGGTCCTAAAGCTAAGTGTTGGTGTCCAGCGATGTCCCTAGGAGGTACAATTGTGAGGAGAAAGAAGTTGTATGTAGGTACCCTCCTCCTGTCTTCCATGTTATCATTTTAACTTGGACTCTTCTGTCAGTTTAGGGATTTGACATGGATCATGGGGGTTGGAATTTTCTTGCCTTTCTAGAAACTATTGATGTAGGAACATAAAATAAATAGAAATAAAAAAAAATAGAAGAATGGAGCAGTGGGAGGAAGTTTTGAGGTTTGAGGTGATGAGCCTTGTTGAAGGACCCTAGATTTAATCGGAGATTACCCTTTGTTAGCTTTCTTCAGCAGCCTGCTGCTCCTTTCCCCCATGCTGTCCTTTGCCTCACCCTCTTCTTTCTTTTTCACTTTGGAAGTACCTGAACTGCAAGTTTTATGTCAAACCCTTCTGGTTTGTCCTGTGCTGAAGAGCTATGGCTAATTTTAATCAAGCTTCAACTGTCATTCCGGTTCATCAATGTCACATTAGCGTCATTCCCGTTCATCAATGTCACATTAGCGGTAAATCCGAACTCCCTGATTATTAAAGTGGATGGAAATCACAGCTCTGTGTGTGGCCAAATAGCTACTCATCAACGGGGTTTCTGATGGGGCCTGATAGTTTAACACAGGCCTTAATCAAGGGCTCGTAACTGTTTTCTCTGCTGGTTTTTATCCTCATGCTATTGAATTGCATTAACACGTGCAAGTATTCCCTGGTTTTGTTTAACTCCCACTCTATCAGGTCTGGAGCAGAAACCTGGTTTTAGGCTGAAGCCTTGCTCATATTAATGGCTTAGGTCCTTGATGTTAATGAGACAGAGTGTTTAAGGGTTGGTATTTAAGGCTGTGAAGATTGGGAGGGTGGGAAGTTATTAAAGAGGGAGGGAACATGAACTGTGTTTAGTGCAGAGAGCCATGTGTCAGAGCTCTGCCTGTTTTATCCCTGGGATAAATCTTCACTGCATCATTAACCTTGATTTTACTTCATTATTGCCACTGTGTCTTCCCTTTACCTTGTGAGTTCTACCTGTCTCTCTACCTTGCTCACTTCTCTCAAGTCTTGTACTAGTTTTGACCCAAATCGGTGGTCGGGTCATATTTACAAACTGTGAGTTACATGTCAGTTTGTTTCAGAGTGATTAACACTTTGCTCTGAAGGTCCAAGGTAAAGCTTTTGGATTTCTCATCCAGCCTTCTCTCTGTGCCCAGAGGACAACCAAAAGCTTCCACAATTCAGTGGAAGGGATGTGTTGACAGGACTAATGATGGGATGTGATTTCAGAAGCTCGAGTGATGCTCAGGTTGGTTCAGAACTGGTGGGAGGACCAGCTCTGGAACCCAACGCTGATGCCTCCAACCATGCACATGCTCGCAGAAACACAGCAGCACCTCATATTTCTTTGTCAAAAGTTTTGTGTTACTCTGTGCACATACAGATCAAATATCCCTCTGTGCCTACAACAGTCAACAATGTTCTTGGTTATAATATTGTATAGAATTAAAAAATGAACCTTTTCTTTGGTGGATTCCAAGCATGAGTGCAAAGCACAATCATAACATCTCATGACTGCTGTTATCCACAAAATCTTTCAGTGCCCTGTTGAATTCTGAGGCGGCCGTAGGCCATGGCCCTACCTGT
Organism: Gallinula chloropus; assembly: GCF_964237585.1. Classification (NCBI taxonomy): domain Eukaryota; kingdom Metazoa; phylum Chordata; class Aves; order Gruiformes; family Rallidae; genus Gallinula; species Gallinula chloropus. The sequence continues at coordinate 2,410,673 of NC_140085.1, read as the reverse complement.
GGGCCACCACATCTCCTATAAAGAAGAGAATTGCAGAGTCACTAGGTTGGAAAAGACCTGTAAGATCATTGAGTCCAACTGTACCTGTCCTCTACTAAACCATATCCCTGAGCACCTTGTCTGCCTGGCTTTTCAACACATCCAGGGCTGGTGACTCAACCCCCTCCCTGGGCAGCCTGTTCCAGTGCCCAATAACCTTTTCAGTGAAGAACATTTTTCCTAATGTTTGATCTGAACCTGCCCTGGCACAGCTTAAGGCCATTCCCCCTCACCCTATCCTTCACCTGGCTGAAGAGACTATTGCCCATCTCTTTATACCCTCCTGTCAGGTCATTATAGGCAGTGATAAGGTCTCCCCTCTCAGACTCCTCTTCACCAGCTCCCTCAGCCACTCCTCATATGATTTGCTCTCCACCTACTCCCCCAGCCTAGTTGCCCTTCTAATAATCTTCTTTTCCTCAATCACCATGTTCATTTAACCCTTCCCACAGAAAGTTTCAGTTGGGTGCAAGGAGAATTCTGGTAATTTATGGCTAATTGGCAGAAGCCTCAGGCTGCCAGGCAGTGCTGTGCAGAGGCGTTGCAGGACTCAGAAGTGTCAGAGAGAAGCGAGCTGGGCACCAAAGAAAATGCCTATACAATGCCTCAGATTCTTCCACACTGAGAAAAACACGTTTGTGCTACGATTATAGACAATGATAGATATGTGTACATGCATTTAAGACTCACTGATGGGATAAAGATCGGGCAGAGGGGTTTGTAATGCTCTTTCAGCACTGAACACCAGGCCTTTTCTAGCTGAAGTGAGTAGAGCGAGGCCTTGCTGAGTTCGAAGGCCTATTTTCCCCGGTTCCTCCCTCAGTGTCTGCATGTGGTGCTTTCTCAAGAGTTTTAGCCCAACTTTTGATGTTATAATTGAGTCAGTACTGCCATAGACTTCACTGGCATTAGTCTTAATTAATGACAGACCATGCAAGCCTCGTTAAAGGGAAGGGAAATACTGTCATGCAGAATTTGTCAGTGGCAGATCTGCTCTGTCAAGGAGAGTTACAGTTAACCTTTAACCAGTTATGAAGGCAGCCACAAGGTGCTTCCATCCTCTTTAGTTGTCATCAGACCTGGTTAAAGGTTAACTTCTTGCTTCTGGCACCAGGGTCCTGCCAGGCCACTGTTGTCTTCTCAAAAGCCAACCTGATGCATGGTCTGATTTCCTGGCTGTCCCCTCAAAAGACAATGTGAAAAGAAAAATACAAAAAGAAAATGCAGTCTCCATCTTAAGAAAAAACACACATGTTAGAAACAACTAATTCCTGTGTGCCGTCTTCATTAGCAAGTCCTAGATTTAATTGGAGTCCTCAAACCAGAAAACCCTGGTGGCTTCTTTACCCTGGTGTCTTGCTTCCAGTGCTGACGTAGTTGCTTGTTGAAGCAGCCCTTTTGTAGGAATAAGCTCAGTTCCTTTTTTCCTCCTGTGCTTTTCTCTTTTTTTGGTCTGTTTGTTATATATATTCAAATAATATACTACCTGGGATGAGATTTGTCAGGGTTCATCATCTTCTGCCTCTGAATTGTTCCATCTGAAGAAGAAAAAGTTGAATTGAAGCTCTGCCTTAGCAGCATTGAGCAGCTGGAAGAAAATGAGATGAGGTACGCTGGAGGGAGACCTTGTATTTGAAAACTTGCTGTGCTTAACATAGGGATGGACTAAATGGAATATAAAATACACAAGAGTGGTAGAGCCTGCTTTATCCTCTGAAGTCTCTGGTGGCATGGAAAGCTTTTGGTCTCAAGATCCCCAGTGAAGGTGAATTGCAGAAGCTACTTGCAAAACCAAATGGATTTTACAATTCAGGATTATCTTCCAAACGGTCCCAGCAGCATCTGCAGGTGACAGCTTCAAGCAGGAGCTCAGCAGATACAAAGGCAGCTTCTAGCTGCACAGTTCATGTCTGGTTCTAAAGTCAGCTTAGATTTGGGTTTATCAGCTGCTGACTAGTAGTTTTAAGGCCATAGTAGAGTCTTAAAGTAGAGGAAAGCATAAAACTGAGTGTAACTAACTCTGTCTGAGTACGGGGGGTTCACCCAAGGACATAGTGGTTTTCTTTCTCAGCAGGTATTTTATATGATGTGTTATGGAATTGTAGTTGCATGGAAATCACTTCCAACAATGGAATATTGTTCTTTGAGGATAAGGAAGGTGTTTGGGCCTCTTTGCCTAAGCCTGGAATGAACCCAGACTCTATATAAAAGTTTTCTGGCTTCTAAGTCATAAAGAAGTGGCACTGTGATACACTTCATTTATGCAAGGTGTATCATACTTAGAGACAAAAAACCCAGACAGAACCAACATTACCTCCTCCTGATGATATCCACGTACAGTAGAAAAATATACCAGGTTTGGGGACATATTATTTGTCTATTAATTGTTGCTGAGATTTACCTAGAACCACCATGCAGGGGGAATGAAAAGCACCGACACAATTTACAAACAAGAGTAATTTCAGCTGTTTATACACAATTACATCTCTGCTCCCCAAGGAAACTGTTGAAGGAACATTGTAAGTTTAAGAACAGCTTTATTTTTACAAACACTTTTTTTTAATTGCTGAGTTGAAGTTGTGTTTATTACCTAAAATTCCCAAGGCTTTTCTCAAACAGCACAATCTCCTTAATGCAGCCACGATTTAGTTCTGTGTTTTCATCCTCCTGGTTACACTCTGTTTTTCTCATCTCTCCTCTTAAACTCATTTAGTCTCTGAGTTCCCATATATTAAGCTAACTACCCCTATTTTCTGACTCAACCATTTCCAGCTTTATAAATGAACATAACTGAAAGTTGACGAAACGCTTTCCTCTTAAATACTGTCCTCATGCAAGGGATGGTGTTTAAGTGTTAAAGTAATAGAGAAATATTCCTAATTAGTCAGCATAAGCCTCATGTAAAGTGTCTTGATGTTAAGTCAATTTTACAGAATAATAAAAGAAGGAGCCCAGAAGGTTTTTCCTTCATTTATGTGCAGTAGCAAAGGCGGGATTGTGGAGCCTGCTTCCTTCAGCAGTCTTGGATATGTCCCAATCCACATCATCTGAGTGTTGGGTCCAAAATTCGTGGTGGATCGTGCAACACCCGCAGCATCTCTGTGGGGGTTAAGCTGCTTCCGTACTTTATTGAGTGGAAAATCCTTCATTTTAAGGTCAGCTGCTCAGCAGTTGTGGGCAGCTCCTGCTTTCTCTGACTCTGTTTGACTGTTCTTTGTAAAGTTTCCTGCCTTCAGTGTCTTTTGTAGGCTTTTTGCCTGAAGAGTGGAAGAAGATTGAACCGAAGGCAAATGCCAGTTCCTTTCTTCGTTCCACCTTGCAGCGTTCCCCTCTGTTGCTTCAACATTTTGCCTTTCATCTTGGGTCTGAGATTCCCAGGCAAGGATTAGCTGGTACCCCAAGTTAGTAGAAGGAGGAGCAGGATAGTCCAGTTCCACCTCGTAATTCCTCTGCTGCTTGAGGAAGATCCCTGGGTACATCCAATCCCACAGGCAGTGAATGGATACAAAAGGATGAGCTCCCCTGCTTAGCTCACAATTTCTTGGATTCCCTTTGAAACCTCTCCCAAAGGACTCCACAGGATTGTGGCCTATTTTTGAGGTAATAACAGAATTTTAGTACCTATCTAGGAGCTGGTTTATATATAACTTCTAAAAGCAGCCATGCAGGAGAAGTCAGCAGCTGTTGATACCCTTTTCTTCCTCATTTCTGTTCTGTGGCCCCAAATACGGTTCTTGGGGAAACGCTGGGTAACGGCTCCTGTCAGTGATCAGGTAAGAACATAGGATGTCACCAACAATTCATTTCGGCACCAGTGGCAATTTCTTAAATCCCAAGTGGCCTGAAAAAGCAGCATACCCTTTGTTTGCTGGTCTTTCTCCCCAGTCCCTATAATCCTTCCAACCTGTGCATAAATGGGTTCCTTGCAAAACACATTTTTGACGTGACGACCATGGTGATTTGCACCAAACACTCCTCACCCCTCTGTGTGAAACCCATTTCCCTAAATTCTCTTGATTCTAACATCTTGATTTCTGAGTTGCCTCTTTCATTTTTCCTTTTTTTTTTCTCTTTTTTTTTTTTCTCCTTTTGCCATTAACAGGAATTTCTGAATGCATCTCCTTGCAACAAATTAAATGAGGTTACAGCTCGGTGTCCCATCTGTACAAGAGCTTCAGCTCTGCTTTGTGTCTTGAATCTTTGAACTTTGGCTTTGTCCTTTTGGGGGTTGTTCTCTGAACGCTTTGGCATAAGGACAAAATTAAAAAGCACTTTAGCTGTTCCTGAATGGTAGGTGATGTTGAACCCCAGGCTTGAAATGGAAATTAAAGCCCTGTCTTTTTTACATGCCTTTTCTTAAGCAACAGGATATTGATCCTCTGGGTTGAAGTCTTTAAAAATCAAAAAAGCTGTTATCTTTCCCAGTTTATTTTTCCAGAGGAGCGTGTTTTAGTTCTCTGCATTTAGCGGTATGAAAGAACATGGAGATCAGATTTAGGTTATTAGGGGGATAAATCTTGTACTTCATTCGGTGCTTTCTTATTCTGCCTTGTACCAGCAACAAAAGCAAGGGGATCTGAAGCTGAGCTTTGTCTGAAAGTTTTTTAGCTGTGAGAAAGATTCCTGTAGAAGGCCTGTTGGAGATTAAAGTGAGATGCATGGAAACCATTGATGTACCAAGCCCAAGCAAGTCAGTTTAGTTCCTGTTTTGAGTTTAAATGTGTTGTGATACTGTGGTCAGTTTTTGGCCTCTCACTACAAGGAAGACATTGAAGTGCTGGAGAATGTCCAGAAAAGGGCAACCAACCTGGGGAAGGGGCTGGAGAGGAAACCTTACGAGGAATGGCTGAGGGAACCGGGGGCGTTTAGCATGGAGAAGAGGAGGCTGAGGGGAGACAATTACTTAAAAGGAGGCTGTAGAGTGGTGGGAGATGGTTTCTTCACCATGGTGATGGGACAAGGGGGATGGGACAAGGGGGAATGGCCTCAAGCTGCACTAGGGCATGTTCAGATTAGACAATGGGAAAAAGTTCTTCACAGAAAGGATTGTTGGGCATTGGAACAGGCTACCCAGGGAGAGGGTTGAGTCACCATCCCCGGATGTGTTTAAAAGACGGGTAGATGAGGTATGTATGTGAGGTATGGTTTAGCACAGAACAGGTATGGTTGGACTCAGTGATCTGAAAGGTCTTTTCCATCCTAGTGATTCTGTGATACAGTTAGGTGCAGATCTTCATGTGGGATCTTTGTACAGGCACTGCAACAGCTCTGCCACGTAGTCACGTTCTGATGTGTTCTGACTACTATCTGAGCTGATACGTAAGAGCCAGGCAGGAGTTTGCAAATTTGGACCCGTTTCATGAGTTGTGCTGACTTTATAGTGGCTATTCACAGCAGCAAGCCCAAGATCTGAGAAACAACGGGACTGCTTACGTGCTTACTGCTAACAGCATATTAAAATCCTCCTTGGTTTGGCTCTGTCACTCTCTGCCCAACTCTGGAGCTTTCACACTAGTGAAAGAGAAAAAAAAATTGGCTCCTCCACACTTGATGCCTCATGTGGTATTTTGAATGCAGCATGAGATTAAAATTTAAATACTCGAGGTCAGTCAGAGAAGGAAGTAAAGCAGCGTCCCTCAGTCAGTCTGCCATCTCCTCACAGTGTTCTGTCACATGCTGATAGCGTGCCAAAGCATATGGATCTCCATATGGCGACTCTGGTTTGCTACCACCTGTAGTCAAGCTGATCTTCAGGCGCTGAATTTGCCCAAGAGAGAAAGCAAAAACAAGTACAGCAGGGAAATAAGATTGCAGTGGTAAAGACTGGAAGTTTTATGTGAGTTACTGTTGTTCCAGTAATTACTAGAAGGGGGGGGGGGGGAAATAAACAAATGGATTTAATGAGCATGTCAGTAACTCAGGAACAAGTGTTTCCAACACCTCATTAGTGGGGGTGAGGTGGGCTCTGAGTTCTTTCTCCTCTCCAAAAAGACAAAATAATTTTTGTTTTGATTTTGCTTTTGTGAGAAGATGGAATTAAAGCAGGTTTGGATGGCTGTAAAATCCTGCTAGCTGGTTTGAATAGCTCTTCGTGGTTCAGGAATAATGATGTGATGAAGAACGTTAATTGTTTTGAATAATGAAGAAGCCAGGGAAATGCATCCGATGAATTATTTGCTCAAAGTCTTTTCTGCTAAGGAGGACTTTTTAAAAAGCATAAATACATTACATAAAATTATGTATGTATATGTGTATATTGAACATTTTTTCTTTTAAAATCTTGTTTTCAAGCAGCAGTTGTGTTGCTGCTTTGGATGCTGTAAAGCCCCATAGTTACATCACAGTTACATTACAGCTCACTAGCTAGGTGATGGAGTAAGTATACACCCTCATTATGTTTTGTGAGGCTTGGTCTGTCTGCCTGATATGCTAATTCTTATTGGTAGAGTCTTGGGAAAAGAGGGACTTATGTTCAAGCACTCCTGTGCTGGTACATGCCTCTCCAGATGTCGATAAGCAAATACATCAGGTTAGAGCTGGTTCATCATGTCTCTGGAACAGTTATGGCCAACCCACTGTCTGTAGTTAAATAAAATGTGCTTCTGCAGTGCCTGTAGGAAGGATTCAGAGTCCCAGCATCTCCTGAGTTGGAAAGGACCCATAAGGAGCATTGAGTCCCACTCCTGGCTCCACACAGGGCCAGCCAAGTCAGAGCAGGGCACTGAGGGCATCCCTGGGGAGCCTGTGCCAGTGCCCAACCCCCCTCTCAGCACAGAACCTCTTCCTAACAGCCAACCTAAACCTCCCCTGGTGCAGCTTCACACCATTCCCTCAGGTCCTATCCCTGGCCCCCAAAGAGAGGAGAGAGATCGGCGCTGCCCCTTCACTCCCCTGGGCGGGAAGCCACAGACCCCCATGAGGTCTCCTCTCAGCCTCCTCTTCTCCAGGCTGAACAAACCCATGAACTTCAGCCTCTCCTCATAAGGCTTCTTCTCCAGACCCTTCCCCATCTTTGTTGCCCTCAAAATTCCTTCTAGGTGTGGGGACTTCCTCACTACTATGGGGTCAGATCTACCTTGTATGTAGGCTGTCCAGTGGTGTAAAATGCAGGTACAAAGTGTGTAGTAGTGTGACCCTGAATCTTCAAAGGCCAGACTCAAAGGATACAATTTTGGGCTTCTTGAATCTTAGTACTCATAGATCCACTCCAGACAGGAACACCTGTCTCCTCTTTTTTATTCTGCTACCACCATACTGCGCTGTGTCCTCCTGCTTTCGATACGTTGCTTCTCTCACACAGATAGGCTGTTCTTGTGATTTTGGGGAGGGGCATAGCTGTTTCACTGTTTTAGGACTGTCTTTTTAAACTCTTCCATTGAGAGCTGACAATAATGGTACCATCCAGCTTATCAGAAATCCTTCTCTGTTCATCACTTGAGTTTTAAATACACATCTACTCATTTAATGTTAGATTCTTTCCAAAATTGCTTGTGATTTAACCCATACCTAAGGGATAAGGAATGCTCTGTCTTGGTGGAAAGGATTTTTAAGTGGCTTTTGGTACTCTTGCCATACTTCCCTTTCCACACTCATATAACCAGAAAGAATTTCATTAGCTTCTATTAAAATAATTTTTCAGCTGGGTGATCTTAATTGTTTTGAGTGATGCTCCAAGGCTCTGTCTAGTAGGGAGCAGGACTTTTTCAAGTTCTCACAAAGACATCTGTGACCACTATAAAGCTTTGATTGAAATTTTGGTAGGATTTTTGAGTGGGAACTTTCCTTGACCCAGGTGGCTGAGGTCTCCTGTAGGCAAGAACAAATTACCCGACTCCATGGGGTAGGTGTAAACTGCTGCATTAACCAGCTGTCATTCTCATGTCTCCCCAGTGACTTTTCATGGAATCACAGAATTGTAGGGGTTGGAAAGGACCTCCAGAGATCATGGGGTCCAACCCCCCTGCCAAAGCAGGGTCCCTAGGACAGGTCACATAGGTCGGCCTCTAGATGGGACTTGAGTATCTCCAGAGAAGGAGACTCCACACCCCCCTGGGCAGCCTGTCCCAGGGCTCCCTCACCCTCACTGGGAAGAAGTTCTGCATATTGGTGTGGAACTTCCTATGCTCTGACTTGAGGCCATCGCTCCTTGTCCTGTGCCCACAGCCCACTGAGAAGAGGCTGCCCATGTTCCCCTGTGTCCCACCCTTCAGCTATTGAGAACCATTGATCAGATCCCCTCTCAGGCTTCTTTTCTCCAGGTCAGTTCACTCAGTCTTTCCTTATAGGGGAAATGCTCTGCCAGGGGAAAAAAAAAAAAAGTCCCACAAAATTAAGGTGTTTTATTTTTAATTTCTCTTTCCAACCAATCTACCAAATATATATTTGAGCCACCTTTTTCATGTTCCCCTTGCCCAGAAATTCAGTGTCCTTACTGTACATATAGAGGACGTGTTCTAACACACCAGCTTTCACGTACTGGGATGCAGAGCTCCATGGCAGGAGAGGAGAAAATCATTACATTTCCCAGAAAGATGCTAGTGAATGTTTTAGCTGCTTGTGATGACAGTGAGCACCGTGTCTCTGAGGAAGGTCCTGGCTGGGGGGGGGGTCTGTAGGCGCTGCTCTGTGTGTGTGTGTGTGTGTGTGTGTACGGCAGCACATAGTTAAGTATTAAAACACAATCAGTTCCCTGCACTCCTGAGCTCACCACCAGATATGTTCTTAATGGATTGTTGTAGCTTTAATGAAATCCAGTCTCACTGAATTGCTAAACTTGCTTTCTCCAGGAAGGCTCTTTACAGGGACCTGACAGATCACCTCTCCACTGCTTCCAGACGTCCTGGCTCTCTAATTCTTCTCCATAACGAGTTTTGTGCTGCACGATAAAATATTCATGTTAAAATAGGTTCTAAACTAATTATCTGCAGCCAGCAGTTGCCAGTGAAGTCATTTGCTGTTAGCTTGGCTCAAGTTAATGGCTTGTATTTCAATACAAATAGTCCCTCCTGGCTGTTTCCTGTCACCGATTCTTATCCTAAATGGAATTTCCATATGTGTCTGGAACTAATTCTTCTGGTGTCCAAAGGAGCTTTCTCTTTCTGCACCCCATTTCTAAAGAGGAGGATGTGTTATGTATTATGCAGATGCTGCAACTGATGTTGCCCTAGAAGCTGTCGCCTTGTAGGTCTTTTCTCTGCCTGTGGTTGCGTTACATACAGAGGTTTTTTACTGTGTGTGTTTGTAACAGTAGAAAATAGACATTGTACATGCAGTGACCACTCTGGGTATGGAAATTTCACAGGGAAGAAAGAGAATCACAGAACCACAGGGGTTGGAAGGGACCTCCAGAGCTCATCAGTTCCAACCCCCCTGCCAAAGCAGGGTCCCTAGGACAGGTTGCACAGGCTGGCATCCAGACAGGTCTTTAATTTCTCCAGAGAAAGAGACTCCACACCCCCCTGGGCAGCCTGTCCCAGGGCTCCCTCACTAGGAAAAAGTTCTTCCACATATTGGTGTGGAACTCCCTGTGCTCCAACTTGAAGCCATCGCTCCTTGTCCTGTCCCCACAGCCCACTGAGAAGAGGCTGGCCATTTCCCCCTCTGTCCCACCCTTCAGCTCTTGAGAACCATTGATCAGATCCCCTCTCAGGCTTCTTTTCTCCAGGCTGAACAGCCCCAGTTCATTCAGCCGTCCCTCGTAGGGGAGATAAGAAGAAAGCTCGTGATATGTTGTTGGAAGAGATGTGGGTAAAATCATCTCAACTTTTATCTGGAGGTATCGCATTCAACTGGCATCATTAGAAAATCCTGACTGTGGTGATTTTCAGCTTAAAAGTGCCCTTAAAGAGGAATATGATAGATGGAGGCTGAATAAAGTGGCCCTGGGTTTTGAAAGGGCTAATGACTTTTGAAATTTTCAGTATCAGCTGTATGGAGTAATCAAAACCTTCAGGGTTTTTTCCTCTCTTTTTCTCAGAGAGGAGTTTGTATTAAAAATATTGACAGATTTTTCATCTCTTAATATTGCCATATGTCCACGTACTGTAAAAATGTCACCAAGTATATGAAAGTAATTTTGACTAATCACATGTCCGTATGCCTAATTGTTGGTGGGATCAAGGCCTGCGAGTACTAACATGGAAATAATTTAGAAATATGGTGGGTTGCTTTATTTTTTCTTAAATCTTCCTGTTTATAACAAGTAATTTAAACAGCTTGCAGGGAAAAAAAAAATCTGCTCTAGTCTATACTAATTTTTTCCCACATTAGTCCTAATGGGGCTCTTGTAATCTGACATGCTGAAGAAATTGATGTAGACGTTTAAATTTACTATAGATTCACGAGCGTGTACTAAGAAATGAAGACAGACTCTTGCTGCATCTGTCTAAAGATATTTGGTACCTGAAAAAGATTGTTCTAAGTTAAATTTTAATTGACATACACAGACTTCATGCCACCTGGTTGATCTTCTTCAGCTCCCCACGCCCCCTGTGTGGATGCACCCTTGGTGTGCTTTTTGGGAGCAGAGGGGATTCACGCGAGATCCTTTGGAAACTTCTGCAAAATCATGTGTGGAACCTCTCCACAGTCTGCACAGGTCACTCCATCTCGAGCAAGATCAGCTCATTTTCCCATTTTTCATTGTTGTATTTCACCATTAAACCATCAGAATTATGAGCTTGGGGAGGTAAGACACTGTCTTCAGCTTCATACATCTTTAAGACCATCTCTGAGTTCTCTGATTGGGCAGGACTGTCCATCTGCTCAACGGTAGGAAGGCTCTACAGAGGTACCTGGGCAGGCTGGATCAGTGGGCCCAACCCAACTGTGAGAGCTTCAACAAGGCTCAGTGCCACGTCCTGCACTTGGGGCAGAACAACCCCCGGCAGCGCTACAAGCTGGGGGCAGAGTGGCTGAAGAGCTGCCCAGCATAAAAGTCCCTAGGGTGGTGGTCCGCAGACAGCTGAACATGAGTCAGCAGTGTGCCCAGGTGGCCAAAAAGGCCAACAGCATCCTGGTTTGTATCAGCAACAGCGTGGCCATCAGGACCAGGGCAGGAATCTCCCTGTATTGGGCACTGGTGAGGCCACCTTCCAGTGCTGGGTTCAGGTTTGGACCCCTCGCTACAAGAAGGACAATAAGGTGCTGGAGTGTGTCCAGAAAAGGGCAACAAAGTGGTGAGGGGTCTGGAGCACAAATCTGATCAAGGGTGTCTGAAGGAGCTGGGGTTGCTTATCCTGGAGAAGGCTGAGGAGAGACGTGAGTGCACTCTACAGCTATCTGAAAGGAGGGTGTAGTGAGGTGGGGGTCAGTCTCCCAATTAACAACTGATAGAACAAGAGGAAATGTCATCAAGTTATGCCAGGGGAGGTTTAGATTGGTTACTAGGAAAAATTTCTCCTCCCAAAGGGCTGTCAATCACTGGTCCAGGCTGCCCAGAGAAGTGGTAGAATCTCCATCCCTGAAGAGATTTAAGACTTGTAGGTGTGGTCTGAGGGACATGGTTTAGTGGTGTGCTTGGTAGTGATGGGTTAATGGTTTGACTCAAGGAACTTAAAGGTCTTTTCCAACCTAAATGATTCTGTGAATAATGAGGGAGGAGGAAGATTTGGAGGACACAAAGGCAGAGTGAATTTAATCACATTGTTGGTTTACAGTTTTTCCTTGTTGTGCAGTTGGTGCATTGCTGCATATACCTAGATGGGCTTCAAAAGGAGGGGAGAAAATGCTGTTTTGTCCATTTATTATGAAGCTGTGAAAGCTTAAAGAAGTTTCATGGTGTGTAAACTTTAGCATGAGGAAATCTTTACCGCTATCAGTCTGTTTCATATTGATGCTGAATTTTGCATGTCTTCAATATTTATGAAATTAAGGAGTAGTTCAAAGGGAAACCATCCTCCCAGCCACGCAATTAAGGTACATGTGATTTGTTTCCTTTTCTCCTTGGCTCTGTTTTCCAAATAATCCTTGTCCCTACACAGTGTGAATCTCCAGAAAAGCATTAAGTGATGCCACTTGAATCTCTCATGCAAGAAACCAGAGGAAAACTCATTCAGGAGTTGGACTCGATGATCCTTGTGAGTCCCTTCCAACTCAGGAGATACTATGATTCTGTTATTCTATAATAGTACGTGAAGGAACACAAATTCTTTCCTTTATTATTTTGTATTCTTCAGTGTTCTTGTTCATAAATACATAGTTTGTTCCCTTTCTGAAGTGCTCATCCCTCTAAGAGTGTTGCTGAAGCGATGATTCTCTGATGATGGAAGATTATTGATAGAAGCTAGAAATTGATATCTTGATTGTGGCTGTGCTTTGGGATATTTGATCACTGGTATATCAATGATAATTTCTTCAATATCCGTTTGATTTGGGAAAAAAAAATAACCCTGTCTTTTCAGAAGTGAGTGGAATGAATGTTATCTTACCAAAAGATAGATGTACATTTAAAATTCAGTTGATAGCAGCTATATTATGGGTTTATCTTGATTTTCTAGGAAATGAGTCCTATCATAAAGGAAATGAGTCCTTTATGATTGTTCTGTCTGTCCCCCCAACAGTGATGTAATTGATATCAGCCAAATCTGAAAGCAGCAGAAGGTGAAAAGCCCTGTACATCTCCTGGAGGGGTGGGAAAAAAGTGACTGTCAGCCAGGGCACAGAGGAGAAAAACACCTAGGAAAAAACAGGTAGAACTTGGCCCCTCTGGTTAGGGATGAGACACAGAGCTTCATGTTTGATGGTGTCTCCTGGGCAGATGTTGTAGGGAACGTATGGAGATTTATGGATATTGCACTGTGGGAAGCTGAAGGGACAAAGGAAGCACATCTGTTTCTCTTGAGTGTTGATCCTGAAAAGGGATTTGGAACTGGAAGTGGAAATAGCATTTAGTTATTACAAGGGATTTTTATTATAAACTTGGGTTTGATTTTTCATGTATTCAACATCCTCCACTCTACTCAAAGCAAACTCGAAGCAACAGAAGTGTTCATCATGTCCAATAGTGGTGGAACTTCACTTTTCTCAAGTCAGAAGTGGGTCCCTCAGACACACTTCTTCCTCACAGCCCAGATAGGTGATTTCTTCACTACCCTACATGCATATCAAACACTCTTGCTTCTTGTGAATCAATTATTTTGATTTCTAGAGACTTGCCATGGGCATCCCTGAGGTTGCTGGGGCTGTACAGCGTGCTGGCATTCTTCAAAGGACAGGAGCATCCTCCTGTAGCACCACGGCAGTACCCTTAACTGTACTGGGGAGTGTTGGGTCACTGGTTGTGAGCTTAGCCTTTTCCTTTGAGCAGAGCTCAACATGGAGTGTGGGCAAGACAAAAGTCGTGTGAATTAGCACAGTGTGGTAATGAGGTTAATTAGCTCTGGTGCAAGGCATTAAACTAGATTTTGTGTCATGCTGGCTGTGTAAATGTGGGTAATGGGTACTTCTTTAATATGGTTTATATGACCTAGGTCCTCCTAGGAGTTCTTCCACCTCTGCATAGTCTCTGTGTGTAGCTATTTAGGTCATCTGCCTCTATTCAGTGTGCCACCATGAAGAGGTCTTGCAGGAATAGCAAGACCAGACATTGTCTGACTAGACACTGGTCCATTGTTTGTTCCCACTGGAGGAGGACCAGTCTCTTACGAGTGTTACATGGATTTGTAAGGGGAGCAAAAAACCTTGACTACATCTAACAAGCAAAATCTGCAGCAGGGAGGGTTTTGGGACCTAAGGAGAATCAGTTTTGACTTGACACCCCTTGTTAGACACTATGACTTCAAGCAGGTTGAATGTAGACTACTTTGGTATTGAAGTAGTCCTAATATTGTCCTCTGGAATATGCATGGGGTTGGCAGCTGTGGACCTTTTGCATCTGCCTTGTCTACCTGTCCTTCAAGAGAAACCACTTGAGTATCCTGAGCCAGAATTTCCTTATCTGTGGAAGAGAAACAATGATACTAATGATTTACAAGACCTCAATGATTGTGAAGACTGATTAGTTAATGCTGAAATCATAAAAAATACTCCATAGTGTAATATTTATTAATAATACCTCTCTCTTAGATGAAGAAAAATGATGGTCTCACCTGTAGCATTTCTGTAAAGAGTCTTAAGAAGGAGGAAAAGAAATAAATTCAATCCAAATCATGGGTTAAACTGAGATAATCCTGAGTAAGTCGGTTAAAGCAGGAGAAATCCCTAGGAAAGAATAGCTGTGGTTACAATGAGTGGTTCAGATAGTACAAGTTACGCTGAGTCTCCATTCTCATACTGATAGAACTGCTTGAGGAGTCCAGGAAAAAAAATAACTAATGCTTATCGTGCTATTATTAATTGTTACAGCTCTTAATAGGGATTTTTCACTTGAATTCTTTGACTTTCTTTCTCCCCCCACCCCCCTTGCTGGCCCCCTGTGGCCTAAGCAAATACTTTCCTAATTAAATTTAATAATAGAAAGAATCATTAATGAGGTGTGTTGTTCAGCTGGGAGAGAGGATGGATGAGACTGATGTGTAACAGAAAAGAAATGATTTCTGGAGTTTTGGTTGAACTTCACAAAACTCTGACCCGATATGGAAGGGAGCTTATAAGCAGGAGGGGATTCGACTCTAAAAGGATAGACAATGGCAGGACAAGGGGGAATGGATTAAAACTAAAGGAAGGAAGGTTTAGATTAGATATTAGGGGGAAGGTGTTTACAGAGAGAGTGGTGAGGTGCTGGAACAGGCTGCCCAGAGAGGTGGTGGGTGCCCCATCCCTGGAGGTGTTCAATGCCAGGCTGGCTGGAGCCCTGGGCAACCTTGTGTAGCTCCAGGCCTGGAGGTTGGTGTCCCTGCCTGTGTCAGGGGGGTTGGAGCTCTGTGACCCTTGGGGTCCCTTCTAACCTATGCCATTCTATGATTCTGTGGAGGAAGAGGAGTCAGAGGGATGCTGGTAGGGAAGGGTTAAACCTGAAGTTTGATCTTTTCCAGGGAGTGTTTTGCTGGATTACCTTAGAGTAAAAAGGGCCTATAAACTTTATTTGGAGAGCCCTAAAGAGAAGTAAGCTTTGTGTACCAAATCCCAAGAGTTTTTAAGAAAGTGGATCAATTTACTTAAATTGTGAATGAGTATTCTCCTGTGAACATCTGTAAACTGTTGAGTTTAATTGCCCTACAGCTGGCTCTGATTGTAGCTTGGGGAGGATTTTTTTTCTTTTCCTTCTTTTCCTGGTGTCATTTGGTTTGTGGATGGGTTTTTTTTTTATTTTTGTTAGGGGTTTTTTTGCATGTTAAAAAGTAAATAACAACACATACACATCCCCTTCAAAGAGCCCTAAAGAGAAGTGGGCTTATGTGATAGAGCATCCTTTTGTAGGCACCTCCTATTGCCTGAGCATCAATGGGTTCCAGCTGCTTGTGGGGGTGTGAAAGGTGTTTGGGGACTTGGTTGATTGGATTTGTTTCCTTTACGTTGTGTTTTTTCCCATTTTTAGATTCTTTTCAGTCTTTTTTTTTTTCTTTGAATGAGTTAACAGGCAGAGTTGGATGGTTTATAGAGAGGAACTCCACTTTGAATAGCGAGAAGGGAAAGGACAAATGCTTTTCAGCTGACTTTTCTTTTGTCCAGCAGAGATGTGAATGTAACAGTGGGTTTTTAGTACTATTTCTCTCCTCATAGTCCCCTCAGAAATAATAAAAAGAAAGAGTTTGGTTGTCATTATTTTGTGGCCTCAATATTGTCCATTGACAGAGAGAGAGCAGAATTAGACGACCACAGGATGCTACTGGGTCTGACCATGGCCTTCAATTGACCTGCCAAAGATTCATGATTTCAAAGGACAAAACCCAATGGATGGCCAAACTTGGGTTGTTGTTGTTACTATTACTATTAGTAGTAGTAATATTTTCTTCCCAGAACCACTGGTCATTTTTCCTGGCTACTAATTACCTCACTCTTTCTTTTCACCATTTATTAAACTTCAAACATTAAAACTGGCCATGCACACTTACATTATTATTTTTACCAAGGTAAAGATGCATTTTCTATTAAAAAAGAGCCAGATAAGTGAATATGTATTAACAGTGTTAAAATTGTATAATCTGCCCAGGGTTTTGCAAAGCTGAATTTAAAAAAAAATTAGCAAGAAGCACCTATAATTACAAGAAGTAATATTTTTAGAGAGAAAAAGCTGGTTGAAAAGCTGTGCAGGGAGCAAGCCAAATAGGTATTTACATATAATATTAAAAATATTTTTAAAAAGGTGCCTAAAAAACTTAATAACATTTGATGGAACATCTGGCAAAGTGCATGGCATTGTTTTGCCAAAATACTTAGTGGTACAAAGTGAAAAACATTTTGAAATATTATTATATAAAATAGAAATATTGTTAACTGGCTTTTCTCCTCAAGATTGATATCTCCAATTAAGATTACAGGATCTGGAGGGCTGCCCACCTCACTGAATCCAGCTCTCCCACTTGTTTCTTACCCAGTTCTTAGTTCAGTTCTGCTCATAAACATGTCGAACTCGGTGGCGGTGATGGCTGGGACGTTCCTCCTGTCTGCTCATTCAGAAGGGTAATGTGGATCTTTGCTGCTCCTGATGGGGAGAAGCTGGTTTCTAATTTCTGCTACTTGTTAATGACCAGTTTTACTAGCAGCTTGTTCTTCTGCCAGGAAGGATTAAGCTGTTTGTGGGAGGGATGAGGAACAGCTGGTGCTTTTTCTTTGGAACCGGCGGGTGATGGTACAGGCTGGAGTAGATAAACCTCAGTCGTGGGGGAAGCTGGCGTTACTTCAGTGGAGGAAGCAGTTTGAAGGCATTGGATTAGTAAATCCAGTGGGCTGGAAGACTGCTGGCCTGAATGGTAGGTGTTCACTGAGGTGGGACCCCTCTAGTAGTTGGGTCATTGTGGTTGCTGGTTACTGTCTGTGGTGATTTGATCCTGGCTGGAGGCCAGATGCCCACCTAAGTTGCTCTGTCACTCCCCTTTTCAGCTGGACAGGGGAGAAAATATACATTGAGAGGCTCAGGAGTGGAGATAAGGACAGGGAGAGATCATTCTGCAATCAGTGTCATGGGCAGAACAGACTCAACACAGAGAAAAGGAAAGAAAACTCTCTAATTGATGACCCTGCCCTGCACCCCCAGTGACATCAGAGTCAGGTGATGAGAAGTGGGGCCAGATCTTAAACACCTCCACCCACCCCTCCCTTCTTTGCTGACTGCACTTTAGTCAGGATTTTGCTCCCTTCTTCCCCTCACTGTGGCACGGGGAGGGGCAGGGACTGGGGGAATGGGGGTTTCACTCAGTTACTCATGAGTTGTTTTCCTTCTTAGTTCAGGGGCTGAGGGAGTGGGGAAGTCCTCAGACCCTTCCCCTGCTGCACCATCCCACCCACGGCAGACAGTCCTCCACGAACTTCTCCATCATGAGTCCTTTCTCATGGGGCTTCAGCTCTTCCCCAGCTGCCCCAGTGTGGGTCACTGCTATGGGGTGCAGTCATAGATCACAGAATGTCTCTTAGGCCCAGGCTGCTCCAGCCTGGTCCTAGCATGTGTCAGAGGCCTCCCTCCTCCCCCAGCAAACCTGCTCCAGTGTGGATCTCTCTCTGTCTCTCTCTCTGTCTCTCTCTCTCTCTGTCTCTATCTCTCCACGGGCTACAAGTGTGGGCAGAAGCTTGCTCCAATGCGGGTCACAGGGGGCTGCAGGTGGGGTCTCAGCCTTTTCCATGGGCTGCGGGGGAACACCCGCTCCACCATGGGTTTCTCCAGTGGCATCTTTCTCTTCAGTACCTGGGGCACCTCCTACCCCCCTTCTTCACTGGCCTTGGTGTCTGCACAGTTTCTCACACCTTCTCACTCCCTTCTCTGGGAGCAAAAAGTGGCTGCTTGTCATTTTTTTCTCCTCACTGTGATTCCCAGAGGCGCTGTGACCGTCGCTGATGGGCTTGGCCTTGGTCAACAATGACTCCAGCCTTGAGTTGGCTGGTGTTTGCTCTGTCTGGCCTGGAGGAACCTTCTAGCTGCTTCTGGCAGAAGCCACCCCTGCAGCCCCCCTCCTCCACCAGAACCTCGCTATGCAAAACTACAGCACTGTCACCTCCTAAGAAATTCCCCCATGCAGTGGAGTTTTGGGCTTAATGTTGGGGTGTTTGGGTTAGTTGTAGCCGGTGTTGGTTGGTTGGGTGACTGGTGTAACGTTTAATTAGGAGGCCAGAATGGTCCAGTAGATATTTACACCTTTGAAGCGTGGCAGACTGGTTAGATGAAAACAAAAGAACTTCTCCCTCCCCCCCAAAAAAATAAAAGAAAAAGAGAGAAAATGAAAGAAGTTGAGATTGGATTAATGTTTGGCCTTTTTGGGCCAAGAGTTTCTTTTAAGGGGCAAAAGGATCAAGGAAACATCAGCTGTTGCACAAGCAGTCAGTGGTCAGGCACCTGCTTGTGAAATGAATTCAGAAGGAAAGAGAGGAGTGACTGTGGGCTGAAATCATAGGAATAAAAAAGAACAGCCTGGGGAGGAGAGGCTGTAAACCTGTTTTAATGATGAGATGTTTTTTGAGCACCACCCATGAATGCTCCCACCATCAGGAGAAGACAAAGAGTTTTAGGAAAGAAGGTAAAATATGGATAAGAATGAGGTTTACACTTAGCAAATCAGCAACCATGCGATATGGCTTAACATTATTAAAGCACAGTGATGGAACAGATGTCAGATGGGGGGGGGGAATAAGCCCCTCTTACAGGAGGCAGAAGAACATACAGGAAGGGAAGGATGCACCAGAACAGGTGATCAGATGTTGCAGATTTCTGAAGTCTGGCAAAGCTCCGAAAGGAACGAATTGAGAAGCGTGAAGTGAGGGATGGGAGCTGAGCCAGCCTGGAGAAACAGAATCCTTGTGTAATGATTAGTGATTCTTGGGCTGGGTTTGGAACAATTGCCAAAGGAAAAACTGTAACTTTCAAATGCTCATATATTTCTGGGAGGAAGAGAAAAAGAATAATTAAGGAATTATTTTAACTGATTTATGCTTTGGTTGTGTCTGTATTTGCTGTATATTATTATGTATTTAGCCTGGAGAAGAGGAAGCTGAAGGCAGACCTTATCACCTCCTACAACTACCTGAAAAGAGGTTGTGGAGAGGTGGGTGATGGTCTCTTCAGCCAAGTGACAGGAGATGGGACAAGGGGCAATGGGCTCAAGCTGCCCCAGGGCAGGGTCAGATCAGATGTGAGGGAAAAGTTCTTCCCTGGCAGAGTTGTGGGGCTGTGGCACAGGCTGCCCAGGGAAGGGGCTGAGTCCCCACCCCTGGGTGTGTTTAACAGAGGGGAGATGAGGTACTTAGGGATATGGTTTAGCACAGGACAGGAATGGACTCGATAATCTCAAAGATCTCTTCCACCCTTGTGATTCTGTGATTTTAGTGGGTTTTTTTTTTAAAAAAAACCACTCTTTGTTTGTTAGCTGGTGCAGGAGCCAAGTCTTGTTGGGTGACTTGTGGTGTGGAGGGTTCCTATTCAACGTCTTTCCACAGTGGTGAGCATCATTATCTGTCTGCTGTGGTGAAACAAAAATGTTAAGCAAAATACCAGTTAAAATACTTCTTTTTTTTTTGTTAAATATATGGGAAGTTTTAGCTCAAATGGGGATGAATATTCGAAACTTGAAAATTCTCTGGAAATATTTATGAGGAGGAATGGTGCTAGTGAGGCAGCAAAGCCGTCTCAGAAGGCATCGTGTCAATCAAAACACCCAGATTTGTTCAAGGCAACTTAAATTCATAAAAAGGTGGATCATTCAGGATGAATCTTATATGTGAAGCAAGCGAGGGGGCAGGGAAAAAGCATCAGGGTTTGGTTGAGGGGTTTTTCTTTCATGCTTGCTTGTGGTTTAATACTAAGTGTTGTAGCATCACTTCTGTGAAGATGTGTGGGGGCGGCATACGGTGTGAGCTACTCCCGCATGAGCAGCATCAGCTCGATGCTTTCTTGAATGGAGAGAAAATGAAAAAAAAAAAGACTGGAAAAGGAAGACAGTGGCTTACAAATTGATTAAAAGCCTGGAGCAAGGATAGGCTGAAAGAACTGGGGCTGGTCAGCCTTGAGAAAAGAAGGCTAAGAGGGGATCTGATTAATGTTTATAAATATCTTAAGTGTGGGAAACAGGGGGAAATAGCCAGCCTCTTCTCAGTGTCTGTGGGGACAGGACAAGGGGTGATGGCCTCAAGTTGGAGCACAGGAAGTTCCACACCAATCTGGGGAAGAACTTCTTCCCAGTGAGGGTGAGGGAGCCCTGGGACAGGCTGCCCAGGGGAGTTTTGGAGTCTCCTTCTCTAGAGATATTCAAGACCTGTCTGGATGTCTCCCTGTGTGACCTGTCCTAGGGACCCTGCTTTGGCACAGGGGTTGGACACGATGATCTGTGGAGGTCCCTTCCAATCCCTATGATTCTGTGATTCTGTGAAATTGGGCAGATTGGTTTGATGTAGGGTGCTGTGGCTGACAAAATAATGTAAAAGACTTGTTTCAGGAGAATAGGCATAAAAATGATCTAAAGGGCATGAACATGAGCGCTTACACAGTCCTATGAGCCCCAGAGAGGTCGCAGGGGCACGGCTCTGCTCTGGGTATTTTGGGGGTACAGCCTGGGAGGCTGTATTTTGATCTTCTTGTTTGTGTCGAAGGTCATATCTATCCTCTGTGTTTTTCTTATGTAGAGCTGCCTGGAGGAAAAGGACTTGGGGGGAAGTTACTGTTCCATTATACTCAGCTCTGGTGAGGCCACACCTCAATTCCTATGCCCAGTTTTGGTCCCCTCACTACAGGAAGGACATTGAGATGCTGGAGTGCATCTAGAGGAGGGCGATTAAGCTGGTGAAGGGTCTGGAGCACAAGTCCTGTGAAGAGGTGGGGCTTTTTAGTCTTGATAAAAGGAGGCTGAGAGGAGACCTTACCACTCTCTACAACTACCTGCAAGGCCGTTGCCGAGATGTCCGGGTCGGTCTCTTCTTTTGAGTGACAAGCGATAGGATGAGAGGAAATGGTTTCAAATTGCACCAGGGGAGATTTGGGTTGGATATCAGGAAGAATTTCTTCACTGAAAGGGTCGTCAGGCATTGGAACAGGCTGCCCAGGGAGGTGGTGGAGTCACCATCCCTGGAGGGATTTAAAAGGTGTGTGGATGAAGTCCTTAAGGACACGATCTAGAGGTGGAGTAGGCAGGGTTAGGTTGTGGTTGGACTCGATGATCTTAAAGGTCTCTTCCAACCGAAGTGATTCAATGATTCTGTGATTTGACCTTGCTGATCATTAGGTCTAGGGTCCATGGTTTTCCCACCCCCAGGAGAAATCAGGCTTTTGTTAAGCCCATGCATGTTTTTCAGGTTCTGTGTTACAGGATTTTTTCCCCCAAGAACCTAAAAACACATCAAAGCATTTGGAAGCAGTTTATCACACAAACCACTTCATAACCACAGATCATGTTTCCACTGCTGAAAAATCAACAAAAACATTGCTACAACCCTCACAAGCCATTAAATTCATATGGAATTATGTGGATTTGTACAACTTGACCCTTTGAGTGTCTCTCCTGCTCCTGTGATTGCTGTGGTTTGCAACACATGTTTTACTGGAGTAAGCTATGAAATTACACCAAAATTTTAGATAGAAAAAATAATAATCATCTGATGTTGAGGTTTTAGCCCTCATACCTTGAAATGTTTGAGGATTCAGAGCTTTGGGAAAAAATAGAGAGATGAGCTCATAGCAATAAGCAAAAGGCTGAAGGGGATGGACAGTTCTCTGGCCAGGGAAGATTATAACACTTTTTTTTTCCTTTTTTTTTTTCCTGTATTTTTTTTTCATGTCATTGTAAAAGAGGCAGAAGCTGCTTGGACAGTTATTAGCTAACACGGCTCTGGTCTGTGGAGGGCAGCGGTAGCGGCAAGCTAGCGTGGTTTGAAAAGAGCAACTAAACAAATGCTGGGTACCGACAGGGATGGGAGATGCTGCAAATCACAGCTGTGTTAACTCAAAGGAGGAGACCGATTTCTTGATGAGCTGGCTTTTGTCCTAAACTTTTCTCTGTTCCAGTTGAATAAAACGATGATCCTCGTAGTCCTAACGACCATAGCTTGCTGGAAATGTAAAATTACCAGATCTCATTAATGCTGGGCTATATCATTCATCAAAGCACTTCTTATGCCTCATGCTGGCTCCTTTTCTCTCCCCCTCTTAATCTTTCTCTCATTATAACGATGTGTCTGCCCTTTGGACCTATCTGCTTCCAAGGAGTTGACACCTGCAGAGATATTATTTGGTGAAGACTTGTTAACTCTTTAACTTTTGAAACGCTGAGCCTCTGGTAGGAGAAACACAAGCTGGTGGAAGCTGCTTCGCAGAATAAGCTCAGCTGTAAATACCCTGGGAACAAAGACATGGGCAGATGATCCCACATGGAGGAGAGGAATTATTTGTGTACCTGTGCAGTGCTTTCTTCTGATAAACTATTAGTCTCATTGTTAACACATCCATACAAATGCAGTTAATAGCATCGGATTTTTCTGGTGCAGTGATTTTCCTGTTGCTTTGGAGATTTTCTCCCAGCCTAACGTGGGTTTTATACGTCTGCCTTGTGTACCTGGATAATTTAGGAGTAAAGATTCCAAAATAAACCCAAATGCTGTGAAATTAAGACCTCACTGAGGACAAATGCCTTTGACTCATACGTGGAAACTAGTTTTTCAGATGATACTAATAGTTCGGCAGCACCTTTTATCTGAAGGACTAAAGCACTTTGCAAACACTCCTGTTACAGAAGTGCTGCACTGATCAGGTATTTTAGCCAAATAAATGCTGTTTCTAAAGGAATTTTCAAAAGAGCTTTCAGAAATACCTGTCACTGTTTCAGCATCTTTATTCAGTGACTGAAGCTCTTATCTCTCTCAGTAGGGGATGCCAATTTACTGATGTACTTTTCAGTTAAAATCCAAGTTCCAGAAGGCAGATTAGCAGTGAGAAAATGCAAGTCTCGTTGGAAAAAAAAAAACAACAAAACAAAAAGGAGTTTGAAAGTTGTTTTTAAGTCGATTCTGTAATAAATGAGCCAATTTAGGAGATGTATTGGGTGCCATGAGAAAAAAAAGGCATTGGGAATTGCTTGATATGTGTTGTTCTGAGCCCCCCACCTATCATGTGAAGCAGTTGAGAGTTATCATGTTCATCCTTTCTCCTCTGCATCCATCTGTTCATGCCTTAAATTGCATTTCCTTTGTAAACTCCATGGGACCATGAGTGATTTTGTCATTATGCAATGACGAGCACGCTAATGTTCTGATCAACATCTAGACTCACAGATATTGATACTACAGTGTTTAATTACTTAATTAAAACCATTATTTCTCATGTGCTATTTGCCAAGCTCCTGACAATATTTTGATAGCTGATATTCATATCATAATAGTTGTCAAAGAATATTGGCTTGGAGAGATACAGCAACATTCTGCAGGAATGAGGTTGAGTAGAGAGCATTTAGTATTTAAACTCATTGTCTTTAAATACAAGGAGGAGGACTGGAGAGCCTCCTTGAGTTATCTCCAAATAATGTCTTCTCTTTGTGTTTACTTCCATGGTATTTTTCTTTAATTAACCAAGCTGTCAGCTTTTTCTTATAATATGTGCTGATCGTACTCTTGGTATCTGAAAAGTCTTTCTGTCTCTGTTCTGGTTTCTCCTCAGTTTGAATTGGTATTCCCAATGGTGTCTCACTTCTGAATGCTCACAGTATTCTCCTTCTGATCTTACTGGAAATGGTATTACAGAATTACAGAATCTCCTGAGCTGGCAGGGACCAATAAGGACCATCCAGTCCCACTCCTGGCTCCACACAGCCCCAGCCAAGTCAGAGGTGGCACTGAGGGCATCTTCCCGATGCTTCATGACCTCAGCCTAGCTCGGGGCTGGGACCCCTTCCCTGGGGAGCCTGTGCCAGTGTCCAACCCCCCTCTCAGCACAGAACCTCTTCCTAACAGCCAACCTGACCCTCCCCTGGGGCAGCTTCACGCCGGCCCCTCGGGTTCCAGCCCTGGGCCCCAGAGAGAGGAGAGAGATCGGCGCTGCCCCTTCGCTGCCCTGGGCAGGAAGCCACAGAGCCCAGGAGGTCTCCCCTCAGCCTCCTCTTCTCCAGGCTGGACAACCCCAGGGCCTTCAGCCTCTCCTGGGGAGACTTCCCCTCCAGACCCTTCCCCATCCTGGCTGCCTCCTCCGGACACTTTCCAAGAGTTTCCTGTCCCTCTTGTCCTGTGACACCCAAACTTGCCCCCAGGACTTGAGGTGAGGCCGCCCCAGCACAGGGCAGAGCAGGATAATCCCCTCCCTGGACCAGCTGGCCATGCCATCCTTGATGCACCCCAGGGTAGGGTTGACCCTCCTGGCTGCCTGGGCACACTGTTGGCTCATGGGTAACTTGCTGTTGACCATCTTGCTGTACTTGCTGGTACACCTGCTCTATTTTGGATTATGTAAGTAATGTGGGTGGTAGGAGAACAGTTGGACTAGATGATCTTGGACGTCTTTTCCAACCTTAATGATTCTATGAATCTATGATCATTTGCTTTTTTGTGGCTGCAGCCTCTGGGTGACCCCTGGTCATTCTGTCATTGATGTACTTGAATTTACATTCTAAACATTCAAGCCACGTGGTCTCTTACAGCAAAAATTGTTGGTACCTGAAGGTGTTGAAACATGTGGCATCAAGTCATCATCTGTTCCTGTGGTGGTCAAGGTGTAGCATGTCAGATTCTCCTCTGTGTGGGTAGTAACCTACAACTCTGGTGTCGTCAGCATTTTTTGTGCAGTTGTTATTAAATGAGTATCTTCTAAACTTATCCCTAAGGATCATTCATAGTAACTTTTTGCAGTTCAGAAGCTCTTCTTTCAGGATAACTTTTTTTCTCCTTTAGTTTCTTAGCCATTGTACTGTCATGTTACAAGTTCCCACCATCTTCTTTACTTAATGTATGCTTTTATAATACCCATTAGGTTCATTGGATGTATTTTTTAAGAAACTTGAGTTGAGTGTTAGTTTCAAAAAACTTGGCCACTGAATTCTTTCAATTTTGGATATTTTGTTTCCCCAAAATTGATTATAGAGAATTCACAGTAGCATCAGCTTCTTACAGCATCTCTTCTGGCCCTTCACAGCATTTCTGGTAGTGGGAAAAAAAAATCTAGAGAAAATAGAATCCTTTGGAGATCATCTAGTCCAACCTTGTGCCAGAGTAGGATCACCTTGAGCAGGATGGCCAGGACAGTGTCCAGGATCACAGGCTTTGAATCTCCCCAGAGAAGGAGACTCCCCAACCTCTCTGGGCAGCCCAGCCCAGGGTTCAGGCAACTGCAGAATGAAGATGTTTTTCCTGACATGGACCTTCTTCCTGTATTTCAGTTTATGCCCGTTGCCCCTTGTCCCTGGGCACCACTGAGAATAGTCTGCCCCCCATCCTCTGGACACCTACCCTTTAGATATTCATTAGTACTGATCAGATCCTCTCTCAGTCTTCTCTTCTCCAGGCTAACCAGCCCCAGCTCTCTCAGCCTTCCACACACAAGAGATGCTCCAGGCACCTCATCATCCTCATGCCCTCCACAGGACTCTCTCCAGTAGTTCCCTGTCTGTCTTGAACTGGGGGCCCAGAACTGGACACAGTACTCCAATTCTACCTTATTCAACCAAACCTAGAAACAAATTCAAGTAATCACTGGAGAAAGCTTTCCTAGGTGGGTGTGTAGTTTACACTACTCTAACCTCCTAGGTTCTCTGGTAAGAGTTTCAGCTTGTCTTCCTGAGGAATTAGAGCTTCCATGTAACTACCCAACAATTAGTAAGTGTACGTTGGCAAATTTCTAGGCCTTTGTATGGTATGTAGTGGCTACTGATAAAAATTTACTGTGGGTATTAAGATTTAGATGGGGATTTACAGTGGGCTACATCATTGTGCAGAAGGATCTGGCTCCTTTGTGAACCATTGTCTCTTCTGACATGGGTTTTATGTGACCAATAACAATATTTCACATGTAGAAAGACCAAGAGTGACCATCTCTTTCTTGAAAGCAGCAACTCTGAAGAAGACAAAGTGGTCATGGCAATCCTATGCCTAGGCTGCTCCCTGCACTCTTTAAAATAATGGTGAAAAATTGGATGGGTAGGAAGGAGAGCTAATTACAGCTAACGAATATAGCAAATGGTGTCTCCCTACTGTCTCCAGGGAAGATGAAGTACCTTCAAAGGGAGAAAATGCTAAGTATGAAAAGACTAGTTCTTTTCTTTGGTGCACAGAGATGTAAATAACCCTGATAGCTTGAAGCTAAAGTGAGATATATCAAACAAGGTGCAGTCTTTAAACGTGAGCTGACGCAGCACTGCAACTAAGTTGTAAGGGAAGAGGCAGGTTCTCTCTCTCTGAATCATCTCTAGGTGGCACCTAGACATCTGGTTCAAAACAAACTGGTGAGTAAAACTGAATGGACTCTTATTTACAAGAGGCTGGTCTAAATGATCTCATGATCCCTTGCAGCCCAAAGCTCTGAGAATACATTTAGCTTCCTGAATTTCCGTTGGGTGGTGTTTGTGACTCTTGTTCTATAGGGCTTCAGGAGGCATCTACGAGGGTTATTCTATAGTCTGCTGAGTTTTCTTCTCTGGACACACTGCAGCTCAGACTGGAGAAGCAGAAATTGGGGGGTTGGAGCTCTATGATCCTTGGGGTCCCTTCCAACCCATGCTATTCTATGACTCTATGATTCTGCAGTATAAATAAATAAATAGAAACCAATTAGGAATGTCAGCAGTACTTATTCTTATTAGAAGATTTGACACTTCTTTGCAGTTATGACACATCCTTGAGGTGAGGAAGAGCAAGAATCTATTTGTACATAATTCTGATGACTGATATTCTTGATGTCCTTAACAGAATTTCAGTGCTAAGGTTGTGAGTACTGAGCTGTTTTTTCTGCTCCTGGGTGTTCTGCCAACACCTTTGCAGACTCTGACCATGGCAGAGTTAGTGTAACAGGCTTGGGGCATAGTGGCTGGAGAGCTCCTTGGAGGAGAAGGACCTGGGGTTGTTAGTGCACAGCTGGCTGGACATGAGCCAGCAGTGTGCCCAGGTGGCCAAGAAGGCCAATGGCATCCTGGCTTGTGTCAGGAATGGTGTGACCAGCAGGAGTAGGGAAGTGATAGTTCCATTATACTCAGTCCTTGTGAGGCTGCACCTCGAGTGCTGTGTCCAGTTTTGGGCACAAAGAATGATGTTGAGATGCTGGAGCGCGTCCAGAGAAGGGCAATGAAACTGGTGAAGGGTTTGGAGCACAAGTTCTGTGAGGAGCAGCTAAGGGAACTGGGGCTTTTCAGTCTTGAGAAGCAGAGGCTGAAGAGAGACCTCATCACTCCCTACAACTACCTGCAAGGTGGTTGCAGAGATGTCAGGGTTGGTCTCTTCTCTCAAGTAACAAGTGATAGGACGAGAGAAAATGGCTTAAAATTGCACCAGGGGAGATTTAGGTTGGATATCATAAGAATTTCTTTTCTGAATGGATTGTCAAGCACTGGGACAAGCTGCCCAGGGAGGTGGTGGATTTACCATCCCTGGAGGGATTTCAAAGGTGTGTAGATGAAGTGCTTAAGGACATCATCTAGAGGTGGACTCGGCAGGGTTAGGCTATGATTGGACTCAAGGATCTGAAGGGTCTCTTCTAACCTAAGTGATTCTATGATTCTTATTGCCACCATCCTTAAAACATCCTTTGCTTTTTGAATCTCCCTGGTTTGCTTATCCTCTCTTGTCCTGCAGAACAGGGGATGAAGCACAAGACACCAGGATGTATAAAAACATGTTGTGCAACCTGATGAGCACCGGGGGGGACTAGCACAAGATTTATGGATGCTGGTTTCTTCCCAGGCATTGCTCACCTTCTCAGGTGGAGCAGTCCCACCTTCCATAAGGGCAATCTGCTTTCATAGTCCTCAGCTTGATTTCTCTTGGCAGCCAGAGTGGATGCAGTTGACAGATTATGTCTGAGAAGGGCTTCAGTAATTGCTCGTTCTGTTCGGTGACTATGTCAATGACAGATGGTCACACTGAATGTTTAAAATGTTCAGGACCCCTGGATGATCCCTAAGGTTATGAAAAACAAACTTTGCCAACATTTCTCTTGTCTATTAGCAGAAGAATTTCAAACCTTTCCATGAATTACTATTTTTTTCCCTTCCATCTTAGGAATGTTTTGCTGGGTTTGTACTTTCTTGAAACATTATTTTTGAATTTATTTTTTTTTTAAATTTTATTTCTTTTTCTTATTAAAGAACGTCTCAAGATGTTAGTACAGACTGGCAGAAGTCAGTGCCAACTGCTCCTGCAGACTTGTTAACAAATTTATTTTTGCCTGGGAATGGCACATATGGCCCAGAAGGGAAATATTAGGGTCTGTAGTCTTTGTGAGGCCTGGCAGATATTGTCTTTGAAGAAACAGCATTTGGGTCAGTCATAAATTTCATTTTTGTTTTTATTTTTATTCCTTGAAGGCCTTCTCAGGTTTTTTTGTTGGGTTTTTTTCTCCCAAAGTGATGGTCTTCAATCATTCAGCAGTCCTGTGACAGCTCTGGAGTTGCAAAAAAAAAAAATCAGAGGCAGGGGGAAAGTAGCCAATTCATTTCTGGCACTCCCTTGTTGTGGTTTAGTAGCTGCAAACAAGGTAAGGTGGCTTGTGTGACCCATCTGAATTTCACAGACCACAAATTTCCTGCAAACCTTGGCTTAGGATGGGTTGGCTGACCTCAGGATGTGAGTTTGATGCTTTTCCTACTGCATCTTTTTTTTTTTCATTAGACTTGTAAAACCAACTTTTAAGCAAGACATGCTCATTCTTACACACTTCTACTTTTCCTCCTGTTTTGAAGTATTTTGTATTATAGTTACAGAACATGTAAGGTTGGATGGGACCCTTAAACACCATCTAGTCCAACCCCTCTGCAGTGAGCAGGGACATCTTCACTGGATCAGGTTGCTCAGAGCCCCATTCATCCTGACCTTGAATGTCTCCGTGGATGGGGCCTCCACCATCTCTCTGGCCAACCTTTGCAAGGGATCTACCACCCTCATATTGAAGAACTTTTTCCTCATACCCAACCAAAATCTCCCATTTTCTAGTTTAAAACCATCACCCCTCATCCTATTGCTCCATGCCCTTGGGAACAGTTCTTCCCCAGCTTTCTTACAGACCCCTTCCAGGTATTGGAAGGCTGCTGTAAGGTCCCCCTGGAGCCTTCTCTTCTCCAGGATGAACCAGCCCAACTCTCCCATCCTGTCTTAATTGGAGAGGTGCTCCAGCCCTTTGATCATATTTGTGGACTCCTCTGGTTGTGCTCCAACAGGACCATGTCCTTCTTGTGTTGAGGGCTCCAAAACTGGACAGAGTATTTGAAGTGAGGTCTGACAAGAGCAGAACACAGAGGCATATAGTTCTTCCTAGGTAGCTTTTCAATCCCACAAACTGAAAGCAAAATAGCATATTCTTGAATTCCAGTTGCTTCCTGCAGATTCCTCCATCCCCCCCTTGTTTTGATGAGACAAATAATGTGATAATATGGCACGTTTTACCCATGTACAACTGGATTCCAACACCTTTCCTACATGTCCATAATACAGTGTGTTTTTTGTGCTAAAAAGCACCTAACAGTCTTTCACATCCACTTTTGCTTCAAAAAGGGAGCATCAGCCATTCAGTATGGACCAGGATGGGTAAATCTTTTCCCTGCTATCTCTGATTTATTTCTTTTCCTTGCTTTGCCAAGTGTTGAGGTGAGGGTTGTAATAATCTCCAGGAAGTTTATCACGCTGGATCAGATTCATGTATTCAGCTAGTGTGTGCAGCAAACTGGCTTAAAAATGAGTTTCTTGCTGTTACAAGTCGTTCTGATGGATGTCTGGATAATTGTCCTATCTGCATATGCGAAAAGGAGAAGGAAATTATTACATCCTCAACCTTATTTAAAGGAGTGAAGGTTGTTCTGAAGATCTGGAGGGAGGAGAGTGACGCAGCTCAGATACATTCAAATCAAATCAGTAAATTAATCAACATCTTGTTATCGTTGCGTGGTGTGCTAGATTTAATTAGGGGAAAAAAACCCCTACCCTGATGTGTGAGTATATATATGTGTGTGTGTGTATGTATTTGGGGGAATAATTGAATATGGCTGGACTGTGCGATCGCTGGAGATACGTGAGGAAAACAGGCTGGGGGTGGGTAAGTTGGTTCCTGTCTGCACCATCCTTCAGTTGGAGATGCGGGTGGATTTGAAGCTCAGGATGCTTCTGATGAGAGCGATGTCGGCAGCTCTCTCTGCTTTCCTCTGCTTTGGTCTCTGTGGTTTGGGATTTTGCTGTGTTGAAAAGACTTGTGGCTCCGTTTCTCTGTTTCTCACTTAATTTTGTGGATGAATTCCTCAGTGCTTCTGCTAGTCATCCTTGGCTTGGAATTTTCATTGCCTGTGTATATTCTCTTCATTTAGTGGGAGCATACTGGAGCAGGTTGGAAAGAATCTTTGATGCTTTTCTCAAATGCTTTTGTTATTTTAATTTGAAGCTACATTTTGGAAGTTACAGATCTAGATTTCACAGTGGCTCTTGAACAAGTGCCTCTGTCCAGCACCGAGTGCTGAACAACAATTGTGTCATCTGAAGGAGATCTTGCCAATGCCAGCCTGGAATTAAAAACACTGAAATGGGTCCCCAGCTGGGACATGGAGAATCTTTTTGCATTTTCCTGGTGTTCCACAGCTTTTTTTTTTTATCAGAACAGTTAAAAATAAGACAGCTTTCCTTTGATAGGGAGTGAAGCGTGCCTTGGAGACTGTCCTCAGTAGACCAGCACATTGGCACAGCCAGGCAGAGAAACCCTTTCTTAGCTCATGGGCAGATTTGGAGAACAGCGTAGAATGGATGTGATCATCCTGCTTGTTTCCTAGAAATCCAGCTCAATACCTTTCTGGGCATTTACAACCATGCTGTAACCCTCTTTTCCACGAGCTCCTTTGCTAAGAGGCTGAGTAACTTGAAAGACTTTTCTCATCGCTCCCTTTGAGACTCCTGTGTACGCTGGGATTATGGGAGATGATATTCACCTTCAAGGAAAGACACGCTGGATAAAAATACTCCTTTTGAATAAACCCAGTGCAGGTGTTGAAATCGATGCTTGTTTGATACATGCTGAGAGGGATCTGTTATCGTGGTACCAATTAGGAAAGCCAAACCAGACTCGATGAAGCTCCCTGGGAGGTGTCCCAGTGTGCCAGCTTCAGCAGTGAGCGCAGGCATTGGCAAGACAGCGCAAAGACACGGTAGCATCTTGGCCCCTTTCCATGGTACCCATGTTGAGCGTCTTTGTACTGGAAGAGACTTGAAAGCTGAGAAACACTCTGTGGTTTGACTGCCTCGAGTGCTCATGATGCTCTTTTCTTCCCACAGTGTAGCTGCACCAGATTATTTGATTTTCTGTTTTGGATAGTCAGTTGTGGGATTGATGGCTCTGCGATGAAGTCAGACTTCCAGCAAAGACTGCTCCGTTTCAGCATGCTGCTCTTCATTTTCTAAGATAATTAGAGAGATTAATTAATTATGACACTTTTTTTCCCCCTCTCTATTGCAATGGACCAAATAAAGCCAAGGAGAGGGAAAGAACGTACCCATCTGGTTTACCTAGCAGGACATCAACATTGTCAAAGACTGCCATGCTCAACCCACGTCAGGAAAATCCAGTAACACCAGTCTAAGGTTGAAGCTGAGTGCTTCAGATGTGTTGCAGCCACTGTGACTGTCACTCAGTGGCTAAGTGGCTTTACATTGAAAATACTGCAAGTGGGAAGGTCACATTCAGGTAATGTAAGGCTTTTAAGCATCTGCATTTCTCTGAGTGGAGCTCAGCGTTACCTGCTGGGATGGAGTAGATGCTCTTCTCACAGCGGTACTCACTCTTACTGTGGGATTTGCTGGTACCAAATCAACTTGATTTGAAACCCAGAAGTACTATTCAATTGTTGCTCAGGTTTTCTGCAGTAGTAGTGTATTTTGGGGAATTATTTCCCTCTGCCAGCAGCCACACAACCTTATCTGAGGTGCCAAATTGTCTTTCCCTTGCCTTGTTATATGGAGCATCCGATTCTGTAAGAGATTTGCTTTATGCAAAATTAGTAGAAGTTGTGCTGAACATTGTTCTCAAATGATGTTAGTATTTAATTGGCAGTCTGTTACCTGATGTCTTTCACTGGCCTCTACGACTCTGCTTTCTCATTATGTTGGGTTTAGGAAATATTTTAATGACTTACATTCCTTAAAGCAGTGGGCACTGTGGTGGCGATGATGAAATAATTTACAGAAGCTGGATGACCTTAGGAACCGGAGTAAAAGAAAGGGGATGAAATTCAGTAGCACTAAATGCAGGGTCATGCACTTGGGGACTGATAACAGAAATTTCAGCTCTAAACTAGGAGCTAATCAATTGGAAATGATGGAGGATAAGAAGTGGTACTAGTTGATTATGGAATGACTGTGAGCTGCCAAAGTGATGCTTGGAGAAAGGCAGACACGACCCAGGCAGGGTATTTCCAGCAGAGACTGGAAAGTATTAATGTTGCTGTACAAGTCTCTGATTAGAAATCATCTGAAATATTGGATGTGGATTTTGGCACCTTATACTGGGGCAAAAAAAAAAGACCCATTTAGTGCTGGAGTAGTCTGAAAGTTGCCTATAAAAGGTACTGGGCACCTTGAAGGGGTGGTAAAGAATTATTGGCTGAAAAATGGTGCTGCCACAGATAGGAATAAACTGGTGCAAAAGAAATTTAATCTGGAAATTGGAAAAAAAGGTTTGAAAGAAACAGAGAAATGAGAGCTTGAATGGTGAAGGTGAAAAACTTGGTTTGAACTTGAGATAGTTACAAAGGGGGAGATGTTGGGGATTTTATTTGGGAGAGCTGGAGGGAGAACTTAGTGACCCTGGAAATCCTTTCTGGGTTTGATATGCTTCAAGTTTTTAGTTCAGTTTGGATTTAAATGGGGGAGGAAGGGGGTGGATTTCAAAGCAAGTACAGGGAAAACTTGTGGGAATTATCCAGAGTTTTCTGTTGTTGGTTGTAGCTGAAATGAAAGAAATGTTGAAGTTCTTTGAAGAAACACCTGACTGCTGTTGCCTCTCATAGAAACCAATACGGTTTTGTCCTTCCTGCAGCACTCTCAAAGTCTGAGAAATGATGAAATCTTTAATAACTTTGTGCTTTCCTGCACTCTCCTGGGCTTGTGGCAAATATCAGGTGTTCACTGTGCTGTTGAAATGAATTTGGCAACAGAAGATGTATCATACCAAAAAAGACCCCAAATAAAAATCTTTCCAAATTGCCAAAGTCAGGAGATGCTGGTGACTTTGCAATAGTCCTTAATGACCAAGCTGGTAACAGAGCAAGTGCTGTCTGCATTCAAGAGCTCTAGTTAGTCTGGAAGGAAAAAAAAAAAAAAACCAACCCTGAAAGAACCAGAATTACATAAATAATGAAAGAGCTAAAAATGCCTTGGTTTTGTAATGTAGATGAAGGCAAGGTGTCATGACAGGAACACATTTACATATTCGAATTATTTAATTATGGTATCTTGTCCTCTAAAGAAGGGAAACGGTCATGAATATTCATGCCTTCAATTAAAATATTAATGGCAGCCTGAGACTTTGGTTTTTAGGTCTCCAAACACCCATAAACAGGTTTATTTAAATGCAATGAAGAGCGGAGGTCAAAAAGGAATTGCCTTTTTGTTTGCAGGTTGCAGAGGAGTTGGTGTTCTCCTTGAAAGGAGAAGGAGAACAAGGAAGAAGGAGAACTAGGGCTGTTCTTGTGGAAATAAAAACATCCAACAGAAAAAGTAAAAAAATGAAAATTCTAATTCCAAAAATTTCCTTCCCCTTATTAAAGAAAGAAGATGCGATCAGTTAGGTATGAACTGCTAGTGCATCGGTCCTCACAACATCTGGGCTTCTGCAAGAGGAGAACACCAGCCCCTCTGCAATGTGAAGACAAAAAGGCAATTCGTTTTTTGACCTCTGCTCTTCATTGCATTTAAATAAAAATGCCTATGGGTGTTTGGAGACCTAAAAAAACAAAGTCTCAGATGTTATTTGCTTCCCATTTGCTCCGAGGTGCTAGTTTGTGAAAGGAGTGTCATGGGTATGTCCATCTGTAGCTGATGCTGCTCCACCAACATCCTGTATCCTGGCTGAGGACTTGGGGAGATGCATTTACACTTAAATGAAGAGCTGAAACCACCATGAAACACATGAAAGTGATGTTTTGTTTGAATTTTCAGTCTGTGTGTGCAAGTTACTACCTCTGCCTGTGATATCTGTGCAAGGCAGCTTTTCTGAGTTCTGTGTCCAGTTCTGGGCTCCTCACTACAAGAAGGACATTGAGGTCCTGGAGTGAGTCCAGAGAAGGGCAATCAGGCTGGGGAAGGGGCTGGAGGGCAAATCCTCTGAGGAGCAGCTGAGGGAGCTGGGGGTGTTGAGCCTAGAGAAGAGGAGGCTGAGGGGAGACCTTCTCCCCACCTCCCCTGCCCTGCCAGGAGGGTGCAGAGAGGTGGGCGATGGTCTCTGCAGCCAGGGGACAGGAGCTGGGCCAAGGGGCAATGGGCTCAAGCTGCCCCAGGGCAGGGTCAGCTCAGCTGGGAGGGCAAAGTTCTTCCCTGGCAGAGTTGTGGGGCTGTGGCACAGGCTGCCCAGGGAGGGGGCTGAGTCCCCAGCCCTGGGGGTGTTTAACAGAGGGGAGATGAGGTGCTCAGGGATCTGGTTTAGCACAGGACAGGAATGGTTGGACTTGATGATCTTAAAGCTGATTCTATGATTCTTGCAGCTCTTGAGTAGCTTTGATGATCAGTAGGTTCTTCAACTGTACTTGTTTCTCTTTTCCAGTGTCATTACAACAGGTATGCTCGGTGTCATGAAAGAAATTAAATTAACAAAGTTTAAGGTATCATTGATAACTAAATTTATCAAATCACAGGCAGTTAGTAAATATTTTCAGCTTTTAAATAGTTTTAAAGAGAATGAAAATCTTCAAATAGTAACATGGAACAAAAGGATGCTCTGAAATTACTCAACTAACCCTTACAAATGATGTTGCTAATAAAGAGCAATTCCTTAAGAATAACCAGACAGAAAAGAACCAGCATTTTTGTATCAGCAGGGCGGAAGGCATCCACTTAATTTATATGAGCTGAAATAATTGAACTCTTCATGGTGAACAATTAACTGAATAGATACGAGCCTTTTGGCTGTTATTTTGTGTGTAACTGAGCGTATTGTAGATGTAACTGGAAATGTGCTCTTTTATGTTGAAGATGGAGACTCTTGGGTAAAAGCAGATATCTCAGGGCTTGGTTGGGAAGTCAGGAAAGAGGCTCTCCTGGCTCCTGAGGCAACAGATTTGGGTCTTCTGCAGCATCTGTAGAGGGTCAGTTTGAAGTTATTATGGTCACTAGTGAACCTCTAAAATATCTTAAAGGAATTTGTGGTAGAGAAGGTTGCACACACCACAGTTGGCGTTTGGGCTTTGAGATGTGTTGATCAGAGCAGCTCCCATCTGTGTGTTGAATCCTCATTTTCCTCTCTCTTGCAGAAGCCCAGATGTTGTGAGGACTGATGCACTAGCAGTTCCGACCTAACCAATCACATATTCTTTCTTTAATAAGGAGAAGGAAATTCTTAAATTTAGTATTCTAATTTTTTTACTTTCTCTGTTGGATGTTGTCATTCAGTGAGACCTGGACAGGCTGGAGAGCTGGACAGTTAGAAACCAAATGAGGTTTGATAAAAGCAAGTGGAGAGTCTTGCAACTGGGAAGAAATAACCGTGTGAATCAGTACAGGCTGGGGGATGACCTGCTGGAGAGGAGCTCTGTGGAGAAGGACCTGGGGGTCCTGGTGGGTGACAGGGTGGCCATGAACCAGCAGTGTGCCCTGGTGGCTAACAGAGCCAGTGGAATACTGGGGGCATCAGGAGGAGTGTGGCCAGCAGGTGACAGGAGGGGATCCTCCCCCTCTGCTGTGCCCTGGTCAGACCCTACCTGAAGTGTTGTGTCCAGTTCTGGGCTCCCTGGGATAAAACAGACAGGGATCTCCTGGAGAGAGTCCAGAGGAGGGACAGAGATGCTGAAAGGCCTGGAGCATCTCCCCTGTGAGGAAAGGCTGAGTGAGCTGGGGCTGTTCAGCCTGGAGAGAAGACGACTAAGGGGGGACCTAATTAATGTTTAAGTGTGGGATGCAGGGGGAAATGGCCAGCCCCTTTTCAGTGGTCTGTGGAGACAGGACAAGGGGCAATGGCTTCAAGTTAGAGTATAGGCAGTTCCACACCGATCTGGGGAAGAACCTCTTCCTAGTGAGGGTGAAGGAGCTCTGGGACAGGCTGCCCAGGGGGGTGTGGAGTCTCCTTCTCTGGAGATATTCCAGACCCATCTGGACACCGACCTGTGTGACCTGCCCTAGGGACCCTGCTTTGGCAGGGGGTTGGACCTGATGATCTCTTGAGGTCGCTTCCAGCCCTTACGATTCTGTGATCCTGTGATTTCCAAAAGTTCGTTGTTGCCTGGTGCATTGGCCATTACACAGACACGTTCCACTGACAAAGCTACTGAAATACAACTTTCCCTATTTGAATTTGATTGTGGTCGTCCTGCCTGATAGAAAGTAAAGCCAGCAGGAAGGATCCCTTGGCTACCAGAATGAGACCAATTTTCTCATTTCTCAGGTTTGGAAGAGGAACATTGAACTTCAAAAGCTTTATGGTTATTCTGTACAAACTCAAATACAAATTCTGGATGTCCATCTGGAAAGCAGCATTCTTTTGTTAAAGCCCATTTTCTCAAGAGCATCCATGGAAAGTAGAGATGTTTTTATGTAGGTGAGTGGATGGTGTCCACTCTACCCAAGCTCTGGGTGTCTGGAGGCAACATCAGCTCTGTGCTGGAGGTCACATTCCTGCCTAGCACACTTCTGTGCCTGAGCTAATAACCCTCTTTCTCCTGCAATATCTGTAGGAAGTCATCCATATAGATATGCCCATAAAGAAGTGTGTTTCAGTTGAATTGACACCAGCTTCTACAATATCTTGCCATTTATAAGGATTTCATTGCATGAGGTGACTGAAGACTATAACATTTTGTATAAATGATTTGGATAGTGAGCAGATGTTTGCTGTTCCTTAAAAGAGTTTTGAATTTTTATAGTATTGTGGCTTATGGTGTAGATCTGGAAAATATGAGATGGTGTAATATCAGAAGATTTTGTGTCTGAGAGCACTCAGGGTGTCTCTTGTGTTTTATTCTTTTGATGTGCAGACCAGGGGGAGCCCAGGTCCATCTTTGTGTGCTGTTGTGTTACTTCTTGACCATGCCATTGCCGAACAAGCCACTGCTTCAGCCACCTTGTATCCCAGCTGTGCTGAAGGCATCTGATAGTACTTGAAATGAAGATGATCCCCCTCTGTTGGTACCCAAAGTATTCACAGAATCACAATGTTGGAAAAGACCTTTAAGATCAAGTCCGACCATTCTTGTCCTGTGCTAAACCAGATCCCTAAGTACCTCATCTACCCCTTTTTTAAATACATCCAGGGATGATGACTCAACCCCCTCCCTGGGCAGCCTGTTCCAGGCCCTGACAACTCTTTCAGTGAAGAATTTTTTTCTAGCATCTGATCTGACCCTGCCCTGGTGCAGCTTGAGCCCATTTCCCCTTGTCCTACAACCTGTCAACTGGCTGAAGAGTCCATCACCCACCTCCCTACAACCTCCCTTCGGGTAATTGTAGGCAGTGAGAAGGTCTCCCCTCAGCCTTCTCTTCTCCAGGCTCAACACCCCCAGCTCCCTCAGCTGCTCCTCAGTGGATTTGCCCTCCAGCCCCTTCCCCAGCCTGGTTGCCCTTCTCTGGACTCACTCCAGGACCTCAATGTCCTTCTTATGTTGAGGAGCCCAGAACTGGACACAGCACTCAAGGTGCAGCCTAGTGATGCCATAAGTGATAAGCATTGAGGACAACATTTTGACATTCTGAACTATTCCTATTATGAGCCATTTTTCAGGTGTTGGGCTGCGAGATTCAGAACTATTTCCTTGCAAAGAGTTAAACTCAATTCTTGACAGCCAGGGCATGAATCCTGCATAGACATTCTTGCATTTGTTTTGAACTTTAAAAGAAAAAAAACTCACAACAGTCTGATTAGCTGGAGCAGGTTTTCCCTGAGGGAACACTATAGAGTATAATTTCATTACAAAATGCAGTGCTCAGAGATGAACTGGAGTTGGATTTTAGTTTGGGTTGGGTGTGGGTTTTTTTTTTCCCACCCTAAGGGATTTGACATTTCTATTCCTTGACATTTCTCTCATTGTTAGGCAAGCTTCTTTGTACTGCTTTTTTCTTTTCCTTCCCCTGGTGAAACCGTTGCTGTCTCCTTGAAGCTTGGAGTGGCTTTTCTTGTAGGTAAAACTGGGGCTAGTTTGAATGAGCTCAACAAGCAGATGGTCAGAAAAGGAGGCTACGCTCTAGTGTGTAGCAGTGGGACATGTGATCTCTTGCCAGGAAAAAGAAAAATATATTAAAAAAAAGAAGACAAAAAAATGAAGCAATAGTCCCTTGAACAGGGGGACGTTGAAAACTGTCATTAGGAAAGGATGTTATGTGGTGGAAAACGATGTTAAAGTAGTAACAGGTTACGCAGAGGTCTGGCTTAAGGTATGTTAAGTACGTCAAAAGTAGCACCTGAGAGAATTTTGTTCCTGGAGCTTATTATTTTAAGAATAATGGGTGTTTGTACGATGGGTTTTGTCTGATTTCAGCTGCTTCTCTTCTCCTGTTCTTTTCTGCAGCCCTTAAGTGGTAGCGGAGCGAGCCGGCTCGTCTAAAGCGTCGGAAGGCTTTGTCACTCAGTCGCAGGGGAACAGGGTAGATGTTTTTCCACCTTCATCTGAGATGATCCCAGAAAAGACGTGTCACGTTGTGCTCTGGTAATGGGGAACAGCCTCCTGGCAGAATTTACAGAGTTACAGCTATTCACAGCTTTCCACCAGCACAGCGATGTCAGTGAGGGGTGGTAGGGATTCTTACCCTCCCCACCCAAAGTCCCTGCTGTAATCCCAGCTCTGCAGGCAACGCTGGAGTTTTAATCTGTTCTTGGTCCAGTTCAAAGCCAGGTTGGATGGGGCCCTGGGCAACCTTGTGTAGATCCAGGCCTGGAGGTTGGTGGCCCTGCTTGTGGCAGGGGAGTTGGAACTCTGTGATCCTTGGGGTCCCTTCCAACCCAGACCAGTCTGTGATTCTATGATTCTTTTTCAAATTTTCATAAATAACCTGTACTCAGGACGAGAGAGTGTCTGAAGAAAATTTGCAGATGACACCAAACTGGGGGTTGCTGTTGACTCCATTGAGGGTGGAGAAGCCTTACAGAGAGGCCTCTACAGATCAGAGAGCTGGGTCACCACCAGCATGAAGTTTAACCAGAGCAAGTGCTGGTTTTTGCCTCTGGGAAGGGCCAGCCCTGACTGTGCATCCAGCCTGGGGGATGAGAGGCTGGAGGCCAGCCATGCCGAGAGGGGTTGGGGGGGCCTTGGTGGACAGTGAGGTACCCGTGAGCCAGCGGTGTGCCCAGGTAGCCGGGAGGGCCAACTCTATCCTGGGGTGCATCCAGCACAGCACAACCAACCGGTCCAGGGAGGGCTTTGTCCCACTCTGCCCTGTGCTGGGGCGGCCTCACCTCGAGTCCTGGGGGCAGGTTTGGGTGCCACAGGACAAGAGGGAGAGGAAACTCCTGGAGAGTGTCCAGAGGAGGCAGCGAGGATGGGGAAGGTTCTGGAGGGGAAGTCTCATGAGGAGAGTCTGAAGTGCCTGGGTTTGTTCAGCCTGGAGAAGAGGAGTCTGAGGGGAGACCTCATGGAGTCTGTGGCTTCCTGCCAAGGAGGAGCAAAGGGGCAGGCACCTATCTCCTCTCTTTGGTGACCCAAAACCTGAGGGAACAGCATGAAGCTGCACCAGGGGAGGTTTAGGTTGGCTGTTAGGAAAAATTTCTTCCCAGAGGGGGTTTAGGCATCAGAACACGCTGTCTGGGGGAGTGATGGAGTCTCCATCCCTGGAGGTATTTGAAAGATGGTTAGATGTGGTGTTGAGGGATATGGCTTAGTAGTGGATGGCAGGTTAGGGCGGTGGTTGGACATGACGATCTAAAGGGTCCCTTCCACCCAAGGCAATTCTATGATTCTATATAAATTCTTCTGTAATAAAGCCCAATTAACTTTTTTTTTATACTCATCTTTTTTACACCCACCTATAAAATACCCAATTTTATAGGTGGTCATTGTGATTGCCAAGCATCTGCTTGTTGGGGTCCTTCATACGCTGGTGGCTGCTGGGGTGCAGCATCCACTGCAGGTCGGTGCTTGGCACCAGCTGATAACTTCTTTCTCTTGCCTTAGGAGTATGATACAGATCTCCAAATTCAGTGGGAGGTGGGAAACCTTTCAGATCTGCAGCTTCTCCTGTGTTGTGGGACCCTTTGTGTTACAGCATCGCTTCAAATAACACAACTCCTTTCCTGGGTTAGAGTTTGGCTGCTTTCCTCAGTTGTGAGTAGTTGGGGGGGGGTAAGGTGCTGGGGGGGGAGAGAGTGCTCTCTGAATACTCCCTCCATCACATAAGGCTTCTTCTACTTCTGATTTTTCTTGATGAACAGTAGTTTTCAAAGTAAGTTTTGTGGATGTTTGAAGCTGAAAGGTTAGGACCACAGCAGAGGGGGACCTCTGAACTCAGTACTCCTTTCAGATGCAGAATGGCTTACATCTATTTTTCAAGAGAGAACGATGGATTTGCAGACTGAACTTACAAGTGGTACAACACAGCTTGGAGATAACGTTGTCCAGACGGTTCGGTGCTACAGAAGAAGCTTCCACACTTAGGGAATATACTCCAAGGCAAGGGAGTAACTTTGCCTTGTGCCCATTCCTCTGTCTCTTTTCAAAATAACCACTCAATGCCAGGTTTAATTACTGCTTTTGCCATTTCCAGTTGGTCAGTGCCAGTGCATCCACTTCTGCTTCTCATGGATGAAGAAAAGAGCAAACCTTCCTTTTAATTGTGAAATTATAATACAGACTATTCCAAGATATAGGCAAGATCACAGAGTTGTAGGGGTTGGAAGGGACCTCGAGAGATCATCAGGTCCAACCCCCGATGATGATTCTACTGAGCTAGATAGTTGCTGTGGCTATAACCTGCTTAATCAGCAGAAACGACAATTTATATATTTATTTCTTCTTAGGAAGTTGAAATCTTCAGATCTCCTTTATCATCTGACTTAGGAATGCTTTTAAATGAAATTTAGAAGAAGAAAATGGCTAGTGTTTGAATTCTTGTTTCACCATGTACCTCTTGAGCTTTTCTTAGCCTTGAGAGCTGCAAAACAACAGTAACAAGTAAAAAGAAAAAAACCAACCAAACAAACAAAAAAAGAACTCCAGCAATTTCTGTAAAACAGACCTGAGAAGCATTTGTGGTTGTTGCTTAAGAGAAATCTTAAAGTTTTCCTGTAGAAATGTACAGAAACATGTATGGAAAGGACTCTGATCTCGTGAGACCCCCACCTGCAGTGCTGCATCCAGCTCTGGGGTCCCCAGTACAGGAAGGATGTAGAGCTGTTGGAGTGAGTTCAGAAGAGGCCACAAAGATGATCAAGGGGCTGGAGCACCCCTCCTGTGAATACAGGCTGAGAGGGTTAGATTTGTTCAGCCTGGAGAAGAGGAGGCTCTGGGGAGACCTGATTGTGGCCTACAGGACTTAAAGGGGTCCTACAGGAAAGTAGGAGGGGGACTGATCACCAGGGAGTTCAGGGATAGGACAAGGGGCGATGGCTTCAAGCTGAAAGAGGGCAGGGTTAGGTTAGACATTAGGAAGAAATTCTTTGCTATGAGGGTGGTGAGACCCTGGCACAGGGTGCCCAGAGAGGCTGTTGAAGCCCCCGGGTCCCTGGAGGTGTTCAAGGCCAGGTTGGATGGGTATTTGGGCAACCTGTTCTAGTGAGGGTGTCTCTGCCCATGACAGAGGTGTTGGAACTAAATGATCTTTGAGGTCCCTTCCAACACAAAGCATTCTGTGATTCTATGACTGGTCATTCTTCTTTCTAGAGTTTGTTATATTAGATGCAGTGTGATTTTGACATATTGGCTCCTATGAAATTGTGTTTTATTAAAGTCGCCAGGTTATTCTTGTGCTAGCAATGGCTTTGAT
Source organism: Gallinula chloropus (assembly GCF_964237585.1). Classification (NCBI taxonomy): domain Eukaryota; kingdom Metazoa; phylum Chordata; class Aves; order Gruiformes; family Rallidae; genus Gallinula; species Gallinula chloropus. Next base: position 2,368,292 of record NC_140085.1, on the reverse strand, counting down.
TAAGCACTGTATTAGGGTCATATCCTAGAATAACAGCATTTCTAAATCCCTGGCTGTATTTGAAAGAATTGTGATTAAAGTTTTGGCTGTTTTCCTGCAATTGCTAATGTCTACTGAGGGCTGACTTACCCTCCTTTATATTGGTGCTTGAGTTCTTTCACAGCCCCATGTGATTTCGTGCCAATAGCAATGACAGTCTCTGGGGGGGTGTGTGTGGTGGTGGTGAAGGAGTTTTGCATTAAAATGCAAGAAGTAAAAGCTGTAGCAAAATTACACAGGGGTCTAGAATTTCCAGTGTGACTTAATAGCCACGGTGTTGGGTTGTTTTCTAAAGTCTAATTCATCTTTGATTGAATTTCAGGCAAAACAAAGCAAGGAGGATAAGGAGGTGGGGAAACCCATCTAAAAGAGATTATGGATGAACAGGTTGAAAAATGCTGCCTGACAGGTCATACTCTGAGCCATCTGATAATTTTTTCTGGCACAGGGAGTGGTTTTGTGCATTTTGTGCACTGGCATGGACAATCCATTTCAGTTCCCTTGGGGAAAACCCATGTTATTAGTAGGGTTCATTCTGCATCTTGCTGGAAAACAAATTAATTCACACCAGTGTATGCACAGATGAGGAGCAAGAACATCCTTTTGTTGTTATAAATTTATAGAGGCATCACAGTGTTGAATAACCAAGTAGGATTTATTTTGCTTTGTTTTACATGCCAGATTTAAGACTTGTCAAAAGATTGGCAAATTCATTTTCATTAGAACTGATGCATTCATTAATACTTGGAAAGCAAGTCTATGAAGGCTTTCTTGGATGGCACGGTAGTTACTGTGCAGTTTCTAAATCCTCAGTTTCCTTCCTACATACTTATGTTAAAAAAATAAGTGTTTCTGTACACATATAGCTCTTCTAGAAAACTGTACAACATTTACCATTTATTTTATTATTTCTCATACCAGGCCCATAAGAGGAGCAAATCTGTCTCATCTGGGTGGGTGGAGATGCAGATCACAGAATCATAAGGTTGGAAAAGACCTTTGAGATCATCAAGTCCAACTGTTCCTGTCCTGTGCTAAAGCAGATCCCTAAGTACCTGGTCTACCCTTTTTTAAACACACCCAGGGATGGTGACTCAATCCCCTCCCTGGGCAGCCTGTGCCACAGCCCCACAACTCTTTCAGTAAAAATTTTATTCCTAACATCTGAGCTGACCCAGCCCTGGGGCAGCTTGAGCCCATTTCCCCTTGTCCCATCTCCTGTCCCCTGGCCGAAGAGAACATCTCCCACCTCTCTGCACCCTCCTGTCAGGTAGTTGTAGGCCATGATAAGGTCTCTCTTCAGCCTCCTCCTCACCAGGCTCAACACCCCCAGCTCCCTCAGCCGCTCCTCAGAGGATTTGCCCTCCAGCCCCTTCCCCAGCCTGGTTGCCTTTCTCTGGACTCGCTCCAGGACCTCCATGTCCTTCTGATGCTGAGGAGCCCAGAACTGGGCTCAGCACTTGAGGTGTGGCCTCACCGATGCCCAGTACAGGGGCACAATCCCCTCCCTAGATGTAGATCTCCATGAGTGAGACAGCAAACCTGGACACGTGGGTGGGTGGAGATGCAGCCATCTCCAACATCATGCCACGATGTGGCCTCCCCAGATGTTCCTTGCTGTAACTACCCATTCCTTTGTCTAAAATGACCATGAGCTTTTAAGTAGTAAAAAGGAAGATGAAAAGTGGGAAGTTTTAAACAGTGTATAAGAATATAAACCCATAAATGTCTCTATGTCAAGAAACACCTTTGTCTTATTTCACTTTCCTTTGCTCACTGGTGTTTTCTTGATTATTTTTTTCTCTCCTGACATTAAAACTGAGTTGAAAACATGTCAGGAATATAAAAAGTTCAGGTAAGAGCCATTTGCCACTACAGGAGATAAGATAAAGAGAGGAAGCTTTGAGAAGAAAATAGTTGAAAAGTGAATGTGGTGTCTAAGTCATCACAGTTCATTAGCTCTAGCGTGTTTTTGGGCTTTGGATCAGGATTTATGCTTTGGAAGAGCTTACATCTGGAGACAGTAGTTTTAGGAAAACCAACAAAATAGTAAATATGCAAACTGACAAATCCATTAATCAAAGCTCCTGCTGCTTAGTTGCGTGGCCTGGAAAGAGGAGGGGGGAGGGAGAAAGGAGGAAGGGAAGTATGCATTTTAAACAATTTCTGTAGCTGAAAGGAGACTTTACATATGTGTCTGACACGCTGATCAAATGATAAAGTAGAGTCAAATTGAACCTCAACCTTTTGTACAGCCTGTGAAAGTGAAGGCATGCTGCAGTTTTTCAAGGCAGATGGAGTGTGAGCAACTAATAAATCAGGTTTTGAAACATTAAAGAGCAACTTATTTAAATGCATATGGTGTTGGATCTCAGACAAGACAGTATAGGAGAGAGGAAAAGGATTGGGCATGGGAACATCAGCAGAACAATATGTCTGTGCACCAGCTATGTGACTGCATCCAAATCAGCTTCTTGTACTGAAGTCCTGCAGTGTAGTAAACGAAGGGTAATGACAGTTGGGTGAAAAGCAAACAGGAGAAGCTGTTCCAGGCAGAAATTTCAGGCAGGCATTGGAATAGGTGATGCAGTTTGGGATGTTGGAGCCATATTCTGTGTTGTGTGGAAAGCTGAAGTCTAAGCATGAATTCAAGAACAGTGAATAAATCCTTTGTTCCTTTTTTGTTTACAGCATTCCTCAAAACAGCTTTACCAGGGAAGGGTTGGAGTCACTACTTCAATTCCCCTTTTGAGAGGCTGAAACACAGAAACCCAGTCGAGGTCAGAGAGGCCATATGAGACCCATGACTTGAATCAGATCTGCAGTTGAGCACTAGTAAAAACTTTCATGTGAAGTGTGGGTTGCAGGATCTGCATCGGCTGCCTGATGGCTGCTGGGTTGATATTTAAGGTCTTGGTAGTGATGTCTCTTCTTGTGGCTGGGAGCTCCATGTCCATACAGAACAAAACACCATGCTGTTGCCATCATGGTTCTCATGTGGGCACAGAGGTTATTTGTGGCAGTATTGCCTCTCCAGCTTTTGGGAATTATTTTTCCTTTGGTGTGGCTTGAATCACAGAATTGTAGGGGTTGGGAGGGACCTCAAGAGGTCATCAGGTCCAACCCCCCTGCCAAAGCAGGGTCCTTAGGGACAGAGTGTGTGCTCCACAAACTCAAATACAAGCTCCATCTCTCCCCTGGTCTTTCCCTGTTCTATACCTGGAGGGGATTTGTGATGGTCCAGCTGTCAGTCTTGACTTCAACTGGGATTTTTAGATCATTAAGTTGACTGACATGCTTCCAACCCCAAATATTTTGGAAGCTCTGGCCTCCCGTGTCTGTCCTAGTCCCTGACACAACAGCTTCATGGAGCAAACTGAGAACCAGTGAGGAGCCCTGCCTAAATTCCTGTAGAAGACTTGTGTTTCTCCAGTGACAGCTTTGTAGGTCGGAAAGCTGCTCTGCAGCCCATGGAAGGGAGCATCACCCCGAATGCTGCTTCTGCAAGAGTTGCTGAGACTTCTTTTCCCTCATGGAAATATTTCTGAAATGAAATGTGATGTGCTGTATAACCTTGAAGGTCAGCTTCCATGTTTTTCCTTTCCTTTTCCCTTTCCTTTTCCCTTTCCTTTCCCCCTTCCTTTTCCCCTTCCCTTTCCCCTTCCTTTTCCCCTTCCTTTTCCCCTTCCTTTCCCCTTCCTTTTCCCTTTCCTTTTCCCTTTCCTTTTCCCTTTCCTTTTCCCTTTCCTTTTCCCTTTCCTTTTCCCTTTCCTTTTCCCTTTCCTTTTCCCTTTCCTTTTCCCTTTCCTTTTCCCCTTCCCCTTCCCCTTCCCCTTTCCCCTTTCCCCTTTCCCCTTCCTTTTCCCCTTCCCCTTCCCCTTCCCCTTTCCCCTTTCCCCTTTCCCCTTCCTTTTCCCCTTCCCCTTCCCCTTCCCCTTCCCCTTCCCTTTCCCCTTCCTTTCCCTTCCCCTTCCTTTCCTCCCCGTCCCTTTCCCCTCACTTCCCATCTTTTTTCTTCATTCCCACCCCTCTGTCAAAGAAGGAAAATATTTACAAACTAACTGAATATCACTAAGTCCATGTGGATTTGGGGGGTACCTGTACTGGGCTGAGGCAGCGTTGGTATCTCCTATGCAGAGCTCAGTGTGAGTGACAAGTGATGGACAGACTGGAAGCTGGGAACAGTCTACTGCCCTTTGAGACAATTAATCATCTCAGAGCTCCCTTCCTTCCACCACAGAGCCCCAAGCACTGACAGCCAGTATTTTACAAGTAGTTAGCCACCTAATTCCCATTGATTGTGGGTCGGTTGTAGTGCCAATGTCATCATCTCTCCGATCTCTGTTGATTTGGGTAGAAGGTAGGGGTGCTGATGTGTTTTTAAACATCAGCCTCTTACTCCTGATGGCCTGATCTATAAATCCACAGCTGCCATGGCCTACAGGAAAAAAAAAAAAAAGAAGAAGAAAAAGTGTAGGATTGAAAGAAGCAAACAAGAAATGCAATCTTTCCTCTGTCAGAAACCCTTGCTAAATTGCTTCTCCCCTCAAGCAAGGAAGTAATCAAGTATTGGCTGGAGTTTATTTGTGTCTATCTTGATAACGTAGATTTTGGGGGAAAGGGGCATCTTGCCTCTCTCCTGTTGAGAGTGAGGGAGGGGGATCCCCACGTGTGGTGTTGGTGGGCAGGTGGGTCAGCACCAGAAGTGGAAGCCATGTAGTGTTCATGCTACTGCAGTTTGGGGGTGAAGAGGACAAGGGCAACATCCTTGCTACGTAGGAGTAGGCGGAATAATCTGCCTAAAATAGTCCACTAGATGCCACTAGAAGATGAGATCTCTCTTGTCTAGTCCTTGGAATCCTAAAGTGGTTGGTGTTTGAAGGGCTTTCTGGAAGTATTTGGTATCATTCACTTAGAAATCACCTTCCCTTTACTGTATTACTTGGACTGCTGAGTTTCAGTTCCATTGCATTGCTAGACCCATCAAAACTCCTGCAAGTGGTTTGTAGGAGTCCAGCAAGAAGGGAAGAGAATATGGCTCAAACAGAAAATCATTAACCCAGAGCAGACCTGCACCAGCAGGAAATTGCAGTGTTTCAAGGCTGTCTGCTGAGGGGTGTTGTCAATAAACGTGTAAGTCTTCAAGGATGGTTCTCCTTCAAAAGGAAGGGTCTGTGGATTTGGAGATTTAATGGTTTCTTTGCTATAAAATTGGCCTGGAAACACGTGTTGGTTGGGACATGGGTCTGGAACCCTCTGGGGTTTCTATTATATTTGGATAAACCTACTCACCTTCAGGGAAAACCTACCCAGGTTCTGTCACACTGCTTCTAGGACTGCCTGGCCAAGGTCAAGGCACTCGAAGCACACTCATGACAGCTAATTTTAGATGCAGGATGCTGAGTTTCCTATATACTTTACTCATCAGTGGAGATCAGTCTGAAGAGTAGACCAGATCCTTCCCCATCCCTTCCCATTTCCCTGCTGACATCTGATGGTGTAGATGAAAGCTGATTGTGCTGCACCATGTAGGCTCTACTAGAGCAGGTTTCTTAGAGCAGTTTGAACAGTGACCACAGTGGGGTCTGATGATTCAAAACACAGAATAGAATTTAAGAGATCAGTTACATCCAAAAGAATTTAAACTCGCCCACTGATAATGTTGAATCACCTCTGTGACTCAGTAGAGTAAAACCAGGGGTTGATGCTTACTCTGTGTGTGTCTTTGTTTAAAGGGGTGCAGTTCTAAGACAACAGGACCCAAATATACAGAAATACAAAAAAGTAGGAGGCTTCTATTATAGCCCCCCATAGTTATTGTTCCATAATAACATAGATCAATCTCTTTTCTATTGAACTCTGTTTTATAACACCTCACTTCACTCTCATTGGGCAGCTTTTGCTTTCTTCCCTTTCACTCTCAATGAAAAGATGTATTTCCATACCTTGAGGATGGTGTACACATAATACCTGTTGTCGATCTTGACATTATCAAGAACTTTTGGGAAGGACTGTAATACCTAAACTGGTTCCTTTTCTCCTCTAAGTTCACTGATGCTCAGAATGGAGGAGGTGGCATTGATTTGCAAGCTCTGTTGATTGCTTGATTGTTGGGGCTTCAAAGCCTGGTTCTTTATTCTTTTTATGGTTGCATAGATTAATGTGAAGTGGCTCACCAGGAAAGGCGCTTTGATCGCGGAGAGGTGCCAAAGAATTGTTCCCTCAGTGCCTGGAACCTGTTCAGCTGGAAAGTTTGCAGTCATGGAGATATTAATGAAGTTGCCCTGTGCTAACACAGGGCATACGAGCGGAAGATAGCAGCACTTTGGATTAGAAGGGACCTTAAATATCATTGAGTCCCAACCCATGGCAGGGACACCTCTCACCAGACCAGGCTGCTCAAGGTCCCATCCAACCTGGCCTTGAGCACCTCCATGGAGAGGGTAGCAACCACTTCTCTGGGCACCCTCTGCCAGGGCCTCACCACCCTGAGAGTGAAGAATTTCTTCCTAATATGCAATCTAAATTTACCCCCTTCCAATTTAAACCCATTCCCTCTCATCCTATCACTCCCTGCCCTTCTCAAAAGTCCCTTCCCAACTTTCCTGTAGCCCCTTCAGGTACTGGAAGGCCGCTATAAGATCTCCCCAGAGCCTTCTCTTCTCCAGGCTGAACCAGCCCAACTCTCTCAGCCTGGCTGCATAGGAGAGGTCCTACAGGTGCTTGTAATTTCTGTTGAGACCAAATTAAGGTTTTTTGGATGTTTTATGAATGGGTTTACTTATAAGCCAAATATCTTTGTGTCTGAAAATGTTTTGCGTCTGATAGGATTTAACATGTATCTGGGCTGAGGATGAAGCGCATTAAGGCAGACGCAGCTCTGAAACAATTAAGTGATGTGTTATGGTGCTTTGAAGCGATGGTGTAAGAAATCTCACCTTTTAAAAGTACCCTGGCTAGAGACAGTGAGAGCTTTGCTTATATGGTTGTTTTTTAAAAAAGACATTAGTACTTACTATGGTTTAAAAAGGTGCTAGGAGCCTCTTACAAGATGCTGAGCTGCTGCCTCTCTCATGTCTTCGTGTCCTTCAAGTAACAGAGCAAGAGAAGGAATAATGCGTGATTCCTCTTCAGACATAGTGTTGAAGAGTAAAAATCTTGGACCTTTACAGAGTATCACAGAATCACAGAATCATAGGGGTTGGAAGGGACCTCGAGGGATCATCATGTCCAATCCCCCTGCCAAAGCAGGGTCCCTAGGACAGGTCACACAGGTCGGTGTCCAGATGGGGCTGGAATCTCTCCAGAGAAGGAGACTCCACACCCCCTGGGCAGCCTGTCCCAGGGCTCCCTCACCCTCACTGGGAAGAAGTTCTTCCGCAGATTGGTGGGGAACTCCCTGTGCTCCAACTTGAGGCCATTTCCCCCTGTGTCCCACCCTTCAGCTATTGAGAACCATTGATCAGATCCCCCCTTAGTCGTCTTCTCTCCGGGCTGAACAGCCCCAGCTCCCTCAGCCTTTCCTCACAGGGGAGATGCTCCAGGCGTTTCATCATCTCTGTCCCTCTTCTGGACTCTCTACAGGAGATCCCTGGCTTTTTTATCCCAGGGAGCCCAGAACTGGACACAACACTCCAGGTAGGGTCTGACTAGGGCAGAGCAGAGGGGGAGGATCACATCCTTTGACCTGCTGGCAACACTCCTTTTAATGCCCCCCAGGATCCCATTGTCTCTCTCAGCCCCCAGGGCACACTGCTGGCTCATGGCCACCCTGTCACCCACCAGGACCCCCAGGTCCTTCTCCACAGAGCTCCTCTCCAGCAGCTCACCCCCAGCCTGTACTGATTCAACCTGTTATTCCTTCCCAGGTGCAATACTCCACACTTGCTTTTATTAAACCTCCTCTGGTTTGTCCCTGCCCAGCTCTCCAGCCTGTCCAGGTCTCACTGACTGGCAGCACTGAATGTTCTGAACATTCCCCACAATTTTTTAAACCCTCAGCAGAACGCAAAACTTAAAGCACTCTTAATGTTTGTTCAGACTTTAAATCCATGCAGAGATCTGAGCTTTCTTGGTAATGTAATGCTTTTTCATAGCAAAGCATGACATTTTAGGCTCCATTTCAGAAACATTCATCTGCGTTACTAATGGACCCGTCTCAGACTCCCACTCGCAGTGGCATTCAGGTGGGCACACTTCATTGCTAGCACAGCGTGAGGATATCATTAACTGTATGACAAATTTCACTTCACCTCAAAGTTTTTCTTTTTTTTTTCTTTTTTTCTTTTTTTTTCTTTTCTTTCTTTTTTTTTGTCTCATAATTTATTACTAGACAGATCAAATCACTAAGCTGGGCCTCCTAAAAAGGCACCGCTACAGGAAGTTTTGACAGTTGTGAAAGTTTGGGGTTTTTTTCGTACTGCTGAAAATATGAAATGTGAATGGAAAAATGAAAAATTAAATATGAGCCCTCAGCACAAGGACATGGACCTGCTGGAGCACGTCCAGATGAGGCCACAGACATGATCCACGAGCTAGAGCACCTCTTCTGTGAAGACAGGCTGAAAGAGTTGGGCTGGTGCAGCCTGGAGAAGAGAAGACTCCAGGGGGACCTTATAGTGGCCTTCCAATACCTGGAAGGTGCCCTTAAAAAGCTAGGGAAGAACTGTTCCTGAGGGCATGGAGCAATAGGATGAGGGGTAATGGTTTTAAACTAGAAAAGGGGAGATCTAGGTTGGATGTTGGGAAAAAGTTCTTCCCTCTGAGGGTGGTGGGTCGCTGGCCCAGGTTACCCAGAGAGGTGGTGGAGTCCCCATCCCTGGAGACCTTCAAGGTCAGGCTTGATGGGGCTCTGAGCAACCTGATCTAGTGAAGATGTCCCTGCTCACTGCAGGGGGGTTGGACAAGATGCCTAATCACAGAATCACAGGGGTTGGAAGAGACCTCCAGAGCTCATTGGGTCCAACCCCCCTGCCAAAGCAGGGTTCCTAAGACAGGTCACACAGGTCAGCGTCCAAACAGATCTGGAATATCTCCAGAGAAGGAGACTCCACCACCTCCCTGGGCAGCCTGTCCCAGGGCTTCATCACCCTCACCATGAAAAAGTTCTTCCACATATTTGTGCAGAACTTCCTGTGCTCCAACTGTTTGGCAGTGCTGGCTTGTTATTGGGATGTGCAGGGTGTCGTGGGAAATAAGATTTACATCTCAGTGTATTTTTTCAACATAAAATATTTAAACATAAACAAAATCACTTTTCCTCCTGGCTCACACCTACATGCAGAGCATTCATGATTATTAATCCAATACTAAGAGCAGAGAAGATGTTAAAGCATCTTTTTTCTCCCAGCACTGGCATCCTGTTCTTAAATCTCATAGAATATGGCTGAGCAGATAAGACAAATTGTTTTATTCCTTGCTATGGAGCTCATCCCAGTCAATAATATTGATTAGTGCAGGGTGACTTGATGTAACAAGAATAACACCCCTTTCTTCATTTGAGCCTGTATTTCCCACTTCATGCCTCAGTGGTTCATGCTTGGATGAGTTCTTCAATAAGTCATTTAAGACACAACCCCCACTGGAGATTGTGGGGTCTGACGTTAATCGGGGAAATGAAGAATTTTCTCTTCCTGGAAGTTGCACCTCTTCTTTCCACAATTTCACTTTTGAAATTGGAAAATTAAATCCCTGAACCTTCTTTTTTTTTTTTTAAGAGCTCCCTCTTTCTCATTGTGGTGAAGTTTTATAAACTGTTTTCAGCTGCTTCTTTTTGTGGCATGAATCCTTATGGCAGCATGTCCTAATGGTGCAGTTGAGGAGCTGAGTCAGCTTGTGGAAATACTCTAGCTAAAGATATCCAGAGTTTGCATGGATTTCCCACTCCATAGGGAATTTAATATTATCCCTTTTACCTGGGCACCAAAGCAGCATCTTTGAATCTAGACTGGTTATGTAAATCCTGGTACAAAACACTTCTGAGCTGGGGGGACCATCTAAGATATGGAAGAACTGGTGTTGGTGTCCTGTAATGACAGAACAAGGTTTCATGACCTTCAGCTGAAAGATGGGGACATTTAGCTTAGTATTAGAAAGATGTAGAACTGTTGGAGAGGGTTCAGAGGAGGCCACAAAGATGATCAGAGGGCTGGAGCACCTCTCCTATGAAGAGAGGCTGAGGGAGCTGGGCTGGTTCAGCCTGGAGAAGAGAAGGCTGTGGGGGGACCTCATTGCACCTTCCAGTCCCTGAAGGGAGCAGAGGAACAGGAGGGGAATGGGCTTGTGAAAGGGCAGAGACTGGCAGGACAAGGGGGATGGAGTGAAGCTGGAGGAGGGAAGGGGGAGATGAGTGACTGGGGGGAAGTTCTTTGCAGAGAGAGTGGTGAGGGGCTGGAAGGGGCTGCCCAGAGAGGGGGTGGGTGCCCCATCCCTGGGGGTGTTCAAGGCCAGGTTGGCTGGGGCCCTGGACAACCTTGTGTAGCTCCAGGCCTGGAGGTTGATGTCCCTGTCTGTGTCAGGGGGGTTGGAACTCTGTGATCCTTGGGGTCCCTTCCAACCCTGACCATTCTCTGATTAGGAAGACATTCTTTACTCTGAGGTTGGTGAGGCCCTGACACAGGGTGCCCAGAGAAGCTGGAACTTTTCCTAGATCCCTGGCAGGGTTCAGGGCCAGGTTAGATGGGGCTTTGGGCACCCTGGGCTAGTGGACGGTGTCCCTGCTCATGGCTGGGTGTGGGAATTAGATGAGGTCCCTTCCATCGCAAACCAGACTGGGATTCTGTGACCTGCCTGGTCCTTGGACATTGCTGTGAGGTTGCTAAGAAGATGGTCAATTAAAAACAATCAGCAAATAGTTTTTTTTCATAGATCACTTGCATCTCCTTGAAAAGATTGGAGTCACTTAGTTACCAGGTGTGTTCCTCCCGATGTCTTTGGACAAATTCTTCCTGTTTTGAGGAAAACAGATGTCGGGGTCAAAAAATGCAATAATGTGCTGGTGTTGTTTTGATTTCAAGTAGTTTGTCATTTTCCTGCCTATAAACCTATCACAGTAATGTGATTAGGTCCTGTATGTATTATTATTCAATCATTAAGGAGCGTTCACATGCAAAATGAAAAGGACTCGATAACATTTGGGATATACAGACATTGCCCAAAACCACAGTTGATAAGGTTACTTGCAGATGATACTGGCAAGATGATGGTCTGTGCTTTGTGATGGGGATAGTATAAAATACTGGGGATTATGTTCTTAATTGCTGAAAAATTTCAGTATTAGGGTAGAGGGGGTTTTTTAGGGTGTCATTTGCTTACAGGTGGTGTATGTGGCCTGTTCTCTTAAAAATGTTGTCTTCTGGAAGGGTAACAAGTGGACATTGCTGCTATCTGGAAATGGAAGGGTTTCAGGACACTGAGATTTGCCCTGCCCCTTTTCCTCTCTCAGTTTCCAAATTTAAAGGATTTTAGGGTTAGGAGCTGCCTGTGGAAGTGTTTTTGGTTCGGATGTAATGACAACACATGTGGGTGTTTTCATGCCACTTGAAGTCCTTCATTCTGGGCTTGAGGTGTAGAAATCACACTCCCTGAGCTTGTGTTTTAAGGAGTGTGCCAAACTCAATGAGTTTCTTTTCACACAGCTGAGAGCCTGTTTGTGTGGGGCAATGCTTTTGCTAGGAAATTGCAAGACTCTGTAGCACCTAGACTCCTGAGAGACCCAGGAGTGTTAAATGTAATATTTATTTATTTATAATTCATTTAAAAGTCAAAACCAAGCTGTCTTCCAAAGGTTTGAGTGCTGGCATCATCACTCAGAGGTCCTGGAACCTTCCATACATTGATATGTTAGGAGTTGGACTCGATGATCCTTATGGGTCACTTCTAACTTAGAATATTCAATGATTCAGTGATAGAGAAGGCACAAAATGCAGTTAAAGTGCTGCTCTTAAAACTCTTCCCGAGTGTTGTGTGCTTCAAACTATGTCTTAACCACACAGAGAAGACTTTGGGTGTTTATTACACAAGGTCCTTGTGCTTTTGGGAAAGGATGGTTGACGTAAGTGCTCGTATGGTGTGTGTTTCATTTTGAGCTGTTCAGGTAGCTGCTGAAGTCACTGAAACTTCAGGCTGGAGGTAAACATCTGTCAGTGAAGAACCATGAGGCCCCTAATGGCCTCTGGGCTGTAACAGGGGAGATTTAGGTTGGATGTTGGGAAGAGGTGCTGTCCTGAGAGGTGGGTCGGGCGCTGGCACAGGGAAGGAGTCACAGCCCTGAGCTGAGGTCAAGGAGCATCTGCACGATGCACTCAGTGCCCTGCTCTGACTTGGCTGGGCCTGTGTGGAGCCAGGAGTGGGACTCGATGGTCCTTGTGGGTCCCTTACACCTTAGAATAGTCTGTGATTCTATGGGCACCTGTCATCCATGTGATAGGTACCATGCTGACACCTCCAGTCCTGTACGTTGGACTTCAGTCAAACTGATAAATTTGCCAGTGTTGCCTGATGTCTTCTGCAGTTGAGACTGGGTCTTGTCCCATAAGATACCTGCACTTGTGAGTCTTTCTGCAATACTGGCCCTAGCTATGGAAAGAGGAGCCTAAAGTAATCTATAAATACTGTCTGTATTGTTCCTGTTCCATCAGGAGTACTTTTTCTGAGCAGAAAGGATAGAAAGAGCTGATCTTCATGTTAATTACTTGTCTTTCACCAGGAATGAAGCATTTATAGACAGACCTAAATGTTTAATTATCACTTATTATCTAAAAATCAAGGGATGTTCAGATCTGTTAGACAACTTGTTTCATGTTATTTTCCAGGAGGACCAGACGATAACTTAATTGAAGGTGGAGGATCCAAGTTTGTCTGCAAACCAGGAGCCAGGAATATTACTATCATCTTTCATCCCCTCCTCAGGTGAGTAAGGCTTTTTTTACACATTTCCATAGGTGCAAAAAAAAAAAAAAGGAAGTAAAATTAACTTTCTTTATGAGCACATTGCATCTTCTGAGATAATGTCCTGTCTTTGATGACCAGGGATGGAACCCAAGGGGCCGGCGTGAAGCTGCACCAGGGGAGGGTCAGGTTGGCTGTTAGGAAGAGGTTCTGTAGTGAGAGGAGGGGTTGGGCACTGGCCAGGCTCCACAGGAAAGGGGTCACAGCCCTGAGCTGGGCTGAGGGCAGGAAATGTCTGGACGATGCCCTCAATCCTATGCTCTGACCTGGCTGGCCCTGCATGGAGTCAGGAATGGGAGTCAATGGTCCTTATGGATCCCTTCCAATTCAGAAGATTCTATCAACTTCCATGTGCTTCTCTCCCATGGCAATGGGCTCTCTGTAAACTCGTGTATCAAAAGTAATCACTAGTTGAGCTTGTTACTGAAGCTTATTAATCTTTTTCAAAACTCCCCAGCATACCAAGTGGGGTGGCTTGTCTGGGTGACCCCATTTCTTTGAACAGTATAATTTCTCAGTGCCCCAAGCTGGGAAGGAAAAGTTTAGTTGCAGCCTGCCACAGATTGTTTATCGCTGTCTGTCCATTATGCTTATTAAAAAGTCAGAAGGATACTTTACGAACCACAAGGTAAATTCAGTCTTTGATAAAACCAGTATGGTCTGTGGACTGCAAATTAAATGCCTGATCTGAAGTGCCATGCCAATTACTCAAATCTTCGAAATTCACAGCTCATCAAGGACTGCTGGAACTTTAAAACAGAACAAATCTGTAATGAGTCTCTTCTCACCAAGTCACTCACCTCTGATACTTTAATTTTACTCTTTTTACTTTGCAATCCAACAGTTCATCTCCTTAGTTTTGCTGTAATTGAATAATATGATGTTTCTCTTGGTTAATGTCAATCTTCCACCTCATATTTTTCCTGTATCATCAGACACATCCTTTCGTGTTTGGGGCTAACACCTTTAGAGAGCATTGCCCTCCTTTGCTCTGTTTGTAGTACTGACTCTCATACATCACTTGGGCAACAAACTATGTCTCTTCAATGCTAAAAACAAGCAATTAACAAAATAGTAATAAAAAGTAATTTAAATCTTATTCCCAGAGGAAGGAATATCCTGATTGACAGCTTGGTAGCTGAGAACTGTGGTCAACAGTGACTTCCCCAGGCAGCCAGGAAGGCCGATGGCATCCTGGCTTCTATCAAAAATAGTGTGGCCAGTAGGTCTGGGGAGGGGATTGTGCCCCTGTACTCGGCACTGGTGAGGCTGCAGCTCGAGTGCTGGGTCCAGTTCTGGGCTCTTCACCAGAAGAAGGACATGGAGGTCCTGGAGTGAGTGCAGAGAAGGGCAACCAGGCTGGGGAAGGGGCTGGAGGGCAAATCCTCTGAGAAGCAGCTGAGGGAGCTGGGGGTGTTGAGCCTGGAGAAGAGGAGGCTGAGGGGAGCCCTTCTCCCCACCTTCACTGCCCTGGCAGGAGGGTGCAGAGAGGTGGGCGATGGTCTCTGCAGCCAGGTGACAGGTTGTAGGACAAGGGGAAATGGCAAGAAGCTGTGCCAGGGCAGGGTCAGATTAGATACTAGAAAAAAGGCTTTTACTGAAAGCGTTGTTGGGATGTGGAACAGGCTGCTCAGGGGGGGGGTTGAGTCTCCTTCTCTGGATGTGTTTAAAAAAAGGGTAGATGAGGTACTCAGGGATCTGGTTTAGCTTAGGACAGGAATGGTTGGACTTGATGATCTTAAAGGTGTTTTCCAACCTGGTGATTCTGTGATTCTCTGGGCTTAAAAGTGCAGATGGAAAGAGTATTAATTCACCCACATTTAAATTTCTGCTATCATGACACCAGATACGGGAAAGATCTTCAGAACAACACCTGTTGCAAGGGCATATGAAAATTTGCTGTGTATTTTAAGGGTTGTGTACATTGCCTGCTCTTAATTTATTACTGGATGCCAATTATGAAAGGGATCATTTCGTAGGTGTGTTTCATTTCAAGCTCTGTCCCTTTTCAACAAAAGAAACACGATAAAAATTAAATTTGCCAGAATATAACTTACAGTTTTCAGTCACTGTGTTATGAGAAAAGATGGATGGTATTTAAGATGCAATATGCTATTCAAGATACGACCATCTTGATACAGACCTCTGCCTCATAATCTGTAATGAATTTGCAGGCTTCTTTCTAGCACAGAGCGGGGTGGTGATGCTCATATTTATATTGATGAGATACTTCACATTGATTTAGAAACTGGTGGAAATACTTCTTTCTTTCTATTTGCCTTCCTGTTTAATTTTTCCCCCTTTTTTGCCATCCGAGTCAACCACGAGTGCTCTGCTTTAAGTAGCACTTCTCACAAACACTTGGCTTTTCATTACCAGCTTGCAAGATAGGCAGGAGAAATAATTTGCTTCATGAAAAATAATTGCATGAAGATTAAGGTATCTGAGTACAATATATTTTTCAGCCCAACCATCTGCAACATCTTAACTTCCTTGCATTGAGTAGTTCATCAATAACCTGCATGAAGAGAAGGAAAACACTCCATGACCCAACTTCCCCTTTTCTCACCGTGGACTGGGATGAGTTTGGGTGTAGGTGAAGACTGCAGGAACTTTTAGGTTATGATTTTATCTGTTTTATCTGAGGTCCAGTTTTCTTCAACATCTTTATCTGTGACCTTGATGAACGGACTGAATTCTCCCTCAGTAAGTTTGCAGAGGACACTAAACTCCCTCTGCCTGAGGGATCTGAACAGACTGGACCCATGGGCTGAGACCAATGGGATGAAGTTTAACAAGGCCAAGGGCAGTGCTGCACATGGGACATAACAACCCTGTGCAGTGATACAGGCTTGGGGGAGACTGGTTGGAGAGCTGTCAGGCAGAGAATGACCTGGGGGTGTTGAGTGACTGTTGACTGAATATGAGCCAGCAGTGTGCCCAGATGGCCAAGAAGGCCAATGGCATCCTGGCTTGTATCAAAAATAGTGTGGCCTGGGGAAGGGGTTGCATCCCTGTACGGGGCATTGGTGAGGCTGCACCTCAAGTGCTGGGTCCAGTTCTGGGTTCCTCACCATAAGAAGGACATTGAGGTCTTGGAGTGTGTCCAGAGAAGGGCAATCAGGCTGGGGAAGGGGCTGGAGGGCAAATCCTCTGAGGAGCAGCTGAGGGAGCTGGGGCTGTCTAGCTTGGAGAAGAGGAGGCTGAGGGGAGACCTTCTCCCCACCTACAACTACCTGAAGGGAAGTTGTAGAGAGGTGGGCGATGGTCTCTTCAGCCAGGGGACAGGAGATGGGACAAGGGGCAATGGCCTCAAGCTGTGCCAGGGCAGGTTTAGATTGGATATTAGAAAAAAAAAATTTACTGAAAAAGTTGTCAGGGCCTGGAACAGGTTGTTCAGGGATGTGGTTGAATCACCTTCCCTGGATGTGTGGGTTGATGAGGTACTTATGGATATGGTTTAGCATAGGACAGGTATGTTTGGATTTGATGATCTTTAAAGGTCTTTTCCAACCTTGTGATGCTGTGATTCTGTGATAATGATTGACAGATTAACTACATGAGGCCTGGCTGACTTAACTCCTGATCCTTGACTGGGGCACATGCATGAGGTGCGGGATGCAGTGTGCCTGGGATGAGTGTAGGACTAGATTTCTTTTGATGATAATAATTCCCTCCAGGGAATTCTGTTCCTGATGGGAGCTGGTAGCAATAACCTATCCCAGCAGCAAATTGGCTTACCCAGTGACTTCTGCACCATGCTGGCTGGGGCTGTAAAGCGCTGAATATGGTAGATTTGCTAGAATGCTGACCTTTGCAATAATTTCTAGCACTTTATCTCACATGTGCATTGCTTGTTGGTTGGATCTGCGTCACCCTTTACTAGACATTATTGTATTAAGTGTCAAGTTCTCAAGGAGGGAATTGCTGAAGTGCCAAGTCTTCACTTGCTTTATTTTCCATTTGTTGTTGAGGTTCTTTATGGCCTGTCTCAATCACCTTTCATCAGTGTTGGTTGTACAGGCATAAAATCATTTTGTTTTGAAATCAAAACGATCAATATTTTATTTAGAAGGGTTTGTTTTGGTTTGTTTTTCTTTTGTTATTATTATCAAGTTCACATAAATATGTTGACAGAGAAGTTTTAGTGCTGTATGGGCCAGCTTATTTTATTAGGAAGCTGAGTGCTTCTGAAAGTATTAAGCTAACTGGATCACTGAGCAACCAGACGCTGGAATGATGATTTAAAGCCTGAGCATGACATGAAGTGATGGCTTTAAAATGTAATACAGCACAGTGATGTTAGGTGCAGAGTCATAACCAGAGCATTCATATTCATCAGCCTGAACTTCTCTCTTTTGTACTTCTGATATGAAAAGTGTCACTGTCTGTCACATCAGAGAGTTTACAAACGCAGCGTTAGGCTTGCTGGTTATAATAGCCTTTTTGTTTTGGCCTTTTTTAATTTATAAATTGAGTCTTAAGCTTGGATCCAGATCTTTTTGAAGAATGTGGAGTCAGCAGGCTTTCAGGGAGCTCTGAATTAACTCTTGTCTCTCCAGTGATGGAAGTTTGTTCAGAGAAACTCTTTAACTTACAACCAGGGCAAAATACACATGAGAGGTTTTCAAAGTCTTTCCTCCCTTGAATTCATTAGAGCGCCGAGCCAGAGTTGGGAAGTGAGATTTTGCATCATTTGGGATGCAGGTCCCTAATTTCCACTAGGACAATTGAGACACTCCAAGCCCCAGATTAATTACCAGGATTTAATGACACCACCGCACACGTAATAAATGAATAGTGAATTTTTGGAAGACAAGTGGGTATTCAAGCAGAGATGATTCCTGGGAGTAGATTTTACTAACTACATATGAAAACTAATTGCACTTACAAATTGAAGAGGAATACACATCTGATTTTCCTTAATTACATATTGCGGGAGGTGTCAAAGTATAAAAGTTACCAAGAGTCCAGTTGCTTTCTTCATCCTCCACTGTTAACCAGCATCTGCTTGGATTGTGAAAGCACTGGTGTTACTGGTCTGTGGACTGATGCCTCACATTGGAAGAAGGGGACGTGCAGGACCAATTCTGAAGCCTTTACGTGGTGGAATATTGAACAGCCTGAGTGATGTCTGTTGTAACATTTGTTTGGTGGGGATTTTTGTTGTGGTTGTTGTTGTTTATTTGTTTCAGCTGGCGTTTGAAAGGCACTTGGCTCTTCAGGGTAATAATCACTTTACATATGCTTCATAGAGTATGTTTATTACCAGACAATTGAAGAACAGATGTCTGCAGTCTTGAGGCGTAATGGGGAGGGACAGGAGGGACCGGAGACGGAGGGGATGATGGCGTTTGGAATTGTGGAAGCACTGCTGATGCTAACTCAGTTGAACGTTGTTTGGAGATTGGGTAGTAAGGCCCGCAAGGGTATCCATTTATTAATATCAGCCACACTTCATTAAGATCAAGCAGCAATTAAAGGGGTTGTGGGATGGAAGAGAAAGCAAAGCGTTCATTGATTCGGAAGGAGCAGGCGCTTCAAAGCAAGACCGTGTCCTCACAAAGAAGTGGACTAGAGAGGCTGAATTGACTTGGCAGCCTTTCCCTTGGAACGGGCAGTGTCTGTCTTGGGGGATCTCCCCTTTGCCAGATGGGAAGGACCGCAGCGCGGCAGCGCTGTTCTAATCACTGCCTCTCACTTCCAAGTGAGAGAGTGGGGAAGTGTTGGTGTATCACAGTACCAAAAAGAAAAGAAAAAAAAGAAAAGAAATAGAAGAAGGAAGAAAGGCAAAATTCCTGATTCTATTTCTGGTGGTGTTTGGGATGCAGAGATTAAAGTTTTAACAGTCCAGTGTGTGTGTGGTCTGAGGCACTGCAAAGATTGCTAGTTCGTGGTGTTCTGGATTGATCAGTGTGTGTGTGTGTAAGATCAGGTAATAATTTGACATTTTAATTTAACAATTAAATGGTTATGTTAATTTTTACTGGTCTCCATCATTTAAAGCAGTAGCTTTTTACTTGATGGCATTTTTTTGAGATTTCCTGTTTCTCCCAGTTCCGTTAACGCTAATAAAAGAGTGATTGCACTTTTAATAAATAAACCAGATGCTTTAGGGAATAATCAAGGAGGATACTAATTTCCTTTTGCTGCCTGTGTTCCTCACCAACGGGTGGCAAGCAGCTCTGAACTGCTGAAAATCAAATTTCAGGCTCTGCTCGTAACCTGCCCTTGGAAGGGAGGTGCTCAACATACAGAATATGTACATACAGGCAGGTACATATGTATTAGCAGGGATGTTTTAGCTTTCCATGCTTGGGGAATAATCACATCGAGCTTCTATTAATTCAGGATATGTCAAGATAAAAAAGGTACTGTATGTGGAATTTAAATCCTCTTGTTTATCTTTAATGTTTTGGGAGGGGATGGCAAAGTTCTCATCGGTTCCTAAGGGGCATATAAGTCCTTTGGTCTTTATGAGCATCAACTGGAGCTGAGCAATGTTCATAACAACAAAACTATAATTGATACAAAACTTTGTATATAACTAAGAACCTGTGTGCACCTCGCCTGTAATCCCTTTTATTGGTATAGTTGTACAGCTCTAATAATAAACAGCTAAGTTGATTTTTAAAGATGCTGTAATATCTTGTAGCTGTGTATTATAAAATTAGTATTTGATACTATGTGGATTGTGGTTTTTGGGAAGCAAAAGGAATGTGAAAACTAGACTAGTTTGTTAGTTACATTTGGTATGTTTAGAATATGTAAAGCAGTTTAAGAAAAATATCTGGTATTTTATGAGCCTAAGGGGTATGTATTATTATTAAAGTAGATGGAAAATGTCCTCTTAGGGCACAGATAGTGCAGGTAAGGAAAGGTGATGCCTTTAGCTTTTTGAAATCAGACCTCAAATACTTGATTTTCAAGAAATCAATAAAACCAACTCAAGCTCGACGAGGAAACTTGGAATATTGACTGCTTGAAGTTGGTATTTCAGATTGAATAATACTCGGAAGATAAGGGGTTAAGGAAAGAAAAGGTCTGAGATGCCACTGTATGTGCTGGAAAGCATTGTTTGCAAACTTTTAAAGTCAGTGACCCCCTCAAAAATTTAACCATCCAATTTTCATTCATTCTGGTTTTTAATTCTTACATCCAGACACATTATCTTCAAAGAGAGTGGGGGCAAAATATCACTTAGTAAATCAAAATCTCACTCTGGAAGGTGGGTGGTATCTTCTCTTTTAGAGAGGGAGGCTGCACAGCCAGGGAGATGGTGCCTCTCTGCAGGCTCAGCGCTGTGAGGAGACAAGTGGGACTCAAATCAGGAGATCTCAACTCCTGCTTCTCGTTACGGTACCAATAGTCACCTCAGCGCTTAATATTCCCATCTTTATTTTGGAATCGTTAATACTCATCCTGGAGCGTGACAGCTTCTTGATGCAACTTTCCATCCACTCCCTGTTTACTTCAATTGACCTGAATCAAAATCTTAAGGGAGCAATTTGACACCCACCTACGGAATTCTTTTTCCTCCCCCTGGTTTAATGAGTGTTTAGAAGACATTTACTTGACGAGTCCCTTGCTGTTGACATTTAGTACTTTATATCTGTCAACAGTGGGAATGAATGTTTCTTCCAGGCGAATCCTACCTCTTTTCTCTTTGACAAGCTCTCATAAAGCCAGCGTCGCTGAATTATAAAGACACATTTCAGAAAAGCTCCTTGTTGTGACACCGCTAAGAAAAAGGTTCAGCTCTGACTGAGGCCATCGCAGAAGTGGGACACAGGCTTGGGAGAGGGATGGGGAACAGCTTCATGTTTTGTGCCTCTTTTTTTTTTTTGTTTTCTTTCTTCTATTTTTTTTTCTTTTCCCCCAGTGCTTTATGAGAACTGACAGTCTTACTGAGTGTGTCTGATTAAAGATGACAGTTTATAAAAACCTTAAGGTAAGGCTGTTCATTTTCGATGACAGAAAATAAAGCAATCCCCCACACCCCCCCTCCACCACCTCCCACACAAACAAAAACTCTTACACACCAAAAAAACTCTTAATATGTGATGCATTGATTTTATATTGTCTGTCAGAGAATGTGCTTCAGCAGATCAGTCTAGTTTTGAGTTTTCAAACATGCTCCGTCCATACGGGAAATCAACAGCCTGTCAGAAATTTCACATGTCTCCAGCTCCTCCTTTTCCTTCAGATGAAATACAACCTGAAGGAACATAGAAATTTTGACATTTGCAAGAGCTTAGGCTGAATAGCTGCAAACAGTGTTAATTCAATTCCATGATAGTGAATTATTTCTAACCCTTCCTGTGTTCATCAAGCCAACAAAGTAGTTTTACCTCATTAATGGCAGCACTGCTTCAGTTCAGTGCTAGTATTTAACTCATGTTCCTATGGAGAATGATTAAAATTCCCCACGTTGCTGAGCACTGTGGTTTTTGTAAGAGTATTTATGATGTCATATGAGTTTTCAGTGCTTTACTTACTCCTTTTGCATCACAAGACCTGAATAGTTCACTTGGAAGGGACCTACAGTGATCATCTGGTCCCACTGCCTGACCGCTTCAGGGCTGCCCAAAAATTAAAGCATGTTATTAAGGGCAGTGTTAAATACCTCTTGAGCACTGACAGGCTTGGGACATGGATAACCTCTTGAGGAAGCCTGTTCCAGAGTTTGAACAACCTTTTGGTAAGAAAACCTTCCTCATGCCCAGTCTAACCCTCCCCTGGTGCAGCTCTGAGCTGTTCCCACATGTTCTATCACCGGATCCCAGGGAGAAGAGCTCAGCACCTCCCTCTCCACTTTCCCTTCTTGGGAAGCTGCTGAGGTGATGATGATGAAGTGATGAGATAGCCCCCAGCATCCTTTTCTCCACAGTAGACAAGCCAAGATCCTTAGCCACTCCTCACAGGATATTCCTTCCAGCCCCTCAGCCAGCTTTGCTTCCATCCTCTGGATGCATTCAGGGACCTTCCCATCCTTCTTAAATGTGTGGCCCAGAACTGCAAACACTACTCAGGGTGAAGCACACTAAATTCTAAGTATAGCAGGAATGACAATAAGTCTTGAGATACACCAGCAAATCTCCTGTAGATGTTCTCATCCAGTTCTTTTGGATGAGATGGCATGCATGGCTGGTGGATGTGGGTTAAGAAGTTGGCAAAAAGTGGTGGTTTCATATTGTGGAAAGAAGAATCATGGCTTTTCCTGCCATTACAGTATCTGATGGTGGACTGGAAGAGGGTGATTTTTGACTTTGCTATAGTGTTAATGTCTTAATATGGCCAAATGCCAGCAAGTCTTGTGTATGGACCTGTGAATTTATTGTTATTCTAACTGATGTTTTACTAGTCCAATCAATATGGAACAATTAGTAGTAGTAGATGTATGGTTAAATCAATAAGTGTTATAAAAATCTTGATTTAAAGACCAGGTTATCAAATTATTCATTCTGTCTAATACTTTAATTAAAAATTAAAATAGTTGAGTCTATTCAGCCCATGTTGGTAATTTGGAAGCAATCTGTGTCTTTTTCTCAACCCTCAAGCATTTCCATCTCCTATTCTCCCCCCTTTCCTGTTGAAGAAAGGAAGTGAGAGAGAAGCTGGGTGGGAGTCTGACAGTTGATCAAGGTCAGTCCACCACAAGAAGCTACTCTGGTCTTCCCAGGGTCTTAAAGATGCCAGCAGATCTTTGGGGAGCTAAGAAGGAAGAGGAGAAATTTGATTAAATTCACTTAGTGACTCTTCTCTGATGGTATGGCAAATAGTCTGGGGAATTCCTCTTACATTTCTCATATCACATCACTGGATGAAATAATTTTACATTAGAGTGTTTCCTTTCCCATCAACCAGCCTGAAAGTCAAATCCACTTACATGTTTTCCAGGCTTAAACACCTTTTTCCTATTTAAATACATATTTTCTGTAGGAGAATCTAATATACCTGCAATTTTTTTGTTTTCTTTGAGCTCTGTTTCCATATAAAAGCATGTGTGTTAGCTTACATCTAACTAAATTCCAATTTTACAACAGGGTGCTCAGCTAAATTATCTCCTGGAAGCACAGACATGAGAGCTGTGGATTTGTTTGGTGGAATTAAAAAAAAATCTCAATTAAAAAGAGGATTTTTTTCCCAAAAACCCCCACTTTTCCAACACAGACCTGCAGTCTGCTGCCCATGCTTTGCCCAGACAAACAGATGAATTGACTCTGGTTATTGTAGCAGGGGCTGGCAAGGTGAGACAGGGCTTGTAAAATGCCTAGCTTGCTTTTGAAAGATACTTGAATCTTGTGTGAACTCGAACTGGCTGTAAATTATCATCTCCTGATGGCACCTCCTTAGTAGGGTAGGTGCAAGAAGTTGATTAGAGGTGGTGAGTAACCTTCCTTTCTTACCACAAGGTCATCTAGGGCGACAAAAATTGATTAAGGCCTGGAGCATCTCCCCTGTGAGGAAAGGCTGAGTGAGCTGGGGCTGTTCAGCCTGGAGAGAAGAAGCCTGAGAGGGGATCTGATCACTGGTTCTCAAGAGCTGAAGGGTGGGACACAGGGGGACATGGGCAGCCTCTGCTCAGTGTCTGTGGGGACAGGACAAGGGGCAATGGGCTCAAGTTGGAGCACAGGAAGTTCCATACGAATATGTGGAAGAAATTTTTCCCAGTGAGGGTGAGGGAGCCCTGGGACAGGCTGCCCAGGGGGTGTGGAGTCTCCTTTGGAGATATTCCAGCCCCATCTGGACGCCAACCTGTGTGACCTGTCCTAGGGACCCTGCTTTGGCAGGGGGGTTGGACTCAATGAGCTCTGGAGGTCCCTTCCAACCACTACAATTCTGTGATTCTCTGTGATAGCCCTAAAGAATTTGGGGGGTGCATGTGGTTGCACTGTTAAAGTATTAATGAATCTTTGATTGAAATACAGGAGAGGTGTTTGATGAGAACAAAAAAGGTGATTACTGTATTTTGTATTTGTTTTTAAAAGCAAAGATATAAATCCCAGAATAACACTGCTTTTTGGACTCCATTTCCCCATCTGAAAGGACAAGCATTTTATATTATTATTGTCATTATTATTTTTTCTAAACGTCTTCTCATAAAGGATATTCTGGGTGTATTCATTTGATAGTGAACTGGAGATACCTTAGTGATGAATGACACACATCGAAGCTCTCCACTCTGTGTTTTAGGGAGATTATTCTTGCTGGGGTTTTGCAAAGCTGTTTAAAACCTGATGTACAATTTGAAATTTTGTAATTTGTGGAAGCGATAGCTGTTAGCTCAGTCTGAGCATGGAGGGGAATTTCAATCTCCACAGATTGAAAAGAAGAAGGAAAAAGGAAAAAAAAAAAAAAAGATATTTTCAAACTATTTCATTTTCACTTATGATGTCAAAGAGTGAATC
Source organism: Gallinula chloropus (assembly GCF_964237585.1). NCBI lineage: Eukaryota > Metazoa > Chordata > Aves > Gruiformes > Rallidae > Gallinula > Gallinula chloropus. Next base: position 2,343,894 of record NC_140085.1, on the reverse strand, counting down.
CAAAAATGCTTATTTCAACAACTATTACCTCTCTTTTCAGTTTCCTGACCAGCATGCAAATAATGGTTTGAAACTTACTTCACCAGTAAGCTGCATTTTTCCACACTGTTAAATTCTGTTATGGATATTCCCGTGCAGGACCTGTATTTATTCCTAGTTTATAGACGAGGGTCTTTCAAGTGATTACATCATCAGGCTGCATTACCACTCACAAGGTTTTCAAGCTGCCCCAAAGGCACATGGTGAAAGGCAAGTCCTGTTGGCACCATAGTAGATGCCCTCAGGCACTTAAGTCCTACACAGAGTTGGGTTTTGGTGAAATAGGCCCGAGGAGTTTAATTTTTAATTTTGTAAATTTTTAGGGTTCTTCAGAACAGCAGAAAAGAATTTGACTTTTATTTTGGGTCCTAGGCATCTTGTTTATTAATGTTTGTAAATATCTTAAGTATGGGACACAGAGGGAAATGGCCAGTCTCTTCTCAGTGTCTGTGGGGACAGGACAAGGGGCGAGGGGCTCAAGTTGGAGTACAGAAAGTTCTGCACCAATTTGAGGAAGAACTGTTTCCCAGTGAGGGTGAGGGAGCCCTGGGACAGGGTGCCCAGAAGGGTGTGGAGTCTCCTCTGGAGATATTCCAGACCTGTGTGGATGCCGACCTGTGTGACCTGTCCTAGGGACCCTGCTTTGGCAGGGGGGTTGGACTGGATGATCTCTGGAGGTCCCTTTCAACCCCTACAGCTCTGTGATTCTGTGATCTTGAACATAGGATGGATGAGCAGTAATTGCATTTTGTGTAGTACCACTGCCAAGCACTTCTATAGCCTCTTTTGTCTGATAACTTCCAAGCTTTTCAAAGGCTTCAATTAATTAACACATCAGTATGAAATTGCTCTGGAAATCCTAGTTATGTGACTGCCAGGGATGAAGCTGTTGGGGATGAAGTGGTAAGTTGAATGGTCATAAATTTCGTGCGGATTTGAAATAGGCAGAACATACTTAAAGTCATAAATCCCCACTGTTATTAATCTAGGTCCAGATTTTCTGTTTCACTGTAAATTTGGCTCACCAGGTTGTATTTTTACAAATGGATTTGCTCTGGGGGGGTGCAACATGTCTGTGACAGCTGAGTTTAGCTCTGAGAGTCCTTGTCTAGCCCAATAGCAATGCTGCCTCCTCATACTCGGGTACTTCAGTCAACTTTTACTTGGGTTACTTAGTCAACTCAGGACTACACCAAGCTCAAGGTGGTATGGAAGCTCTTTGCAAACTTCAAGCAGCTTTCTTCTCATCATTGCATTCCTTGAAGTCAGGTTCTTCTGCTGGCTTTGAATACGGGAATATCGAGCACCTCTCCTGTGAAGACAGGCTGTGAGAGTTGGGCTGGTTCAGCCTGGAGAAGAGAAGGCTCCAGGATGAACCTACTTGTGCCCTACCAATATTTTAAAGGGGTCCTACAGGAAAGTGGGAGAGGGACTATTTATCTAAATGAGCCTTTTGTCCATATGAGGTGCCAAACATGTCACTATATGATCATCTGATGACACCATTAATCCAAGCTCTTCTCATCTGAATTTTTCCCCAAAGTCCCCACCACTGGCATGTCTCTGGTCTCAAGAGGTACATCCACCCCAGCCATGTGAAATGCATGTTTTTTTCCACTCTGATGGGAGGAGATCTGCCATGTGCATCCCTCATGAGCCTCCTCGAGAAAATGTTTGGCACCTCTTCCCTATTAAAAAAACAAATAGAAGTTGTCAAGGACGAAGAACTATTGTTCCAGTAAGCAGAATGGGTACTTATTATCAGTTTTAGATACGCCCAGGCCAATAGTTAAAGTGTTTTTTTCTGGTTAGTTTGATGAAAGGCAGTAATGGATTTAATTGCTGGTTGTCATTTGTAATGTAGTATATGCAGTATTAGAGTTATTCTGATAATGTGTTGTAATTACCTACCATCAAGCGTTTTACAATGTTAAAAATATGATCTTTGAAGTAAGGCAGCTAGGTTCTTTGAATGGAAGGCAATAGCTATTGAGAGCACAATATCATTTTTAAATGTCAATCAAGTCGGTTAGATAAACAAAATGAAGGTGGTGGGGTTTGGGGTGGGGGTTTTTTTCACACAAATTCTTCCTGTGCCCTTAAACCTTCCCCAAAGCTTGGCAGAATAAACAACATGCCTGGAGGGCTGATAAATAAAAGCTGTTTCAGAGTTCCCTGTGCAAACGCCCACTTTGAAAAGGATTGTGAGTCTTACATGAAGCGCTACCCAAAGAGCTTCTTTGTGTTCAAACCCAAAGGGATCACAGAATCATAGGGGTTGGAAGGGACCTCCAGAGATCATCAGGTCCAACCCCCCTGCCAAAGCAGGGTCCCTAGGACAGGTCACACAGGTCGGTGTCCAGATGGGGCTGGAATCTCTCCAGAGAAGGAGACTCCACACCCCCCTGGGCAGCCTGTCCCAGGGCTCCCTCACCCTCACTGGGAAAAAGTTCTTCTGCATGTTGGTGCAGAACTTCCTATACTCCAACTTGCAGCAATTGCCCCTTGTCCTGTCCCCACAGACCACTGAAAAGGGGCTGGCCATTTCCCCCTGTATCCCATACTTAAGATACTTATATTTTATATGTCTATTCGCTTTGGCTTTGCTACAGGAGGAGAGAAAAAAACTCTTGGAGGTAGCGTTGCCCCTTATTCTGCCTGAAAAATGATTGTGCTAGATGGTAGATGGGGCAAAATGTTTTTTGAAAGGCAGAGGTTTCAATTTGCATTGACCTTATCCACACGTGCAAATGAATCAACGGATGCAAATGAAGTAGGGGAGGTTGAGCTACCAAATTTGTATGCTTAGTTGCTTCGGTCCCATGCCTGGGCTGGCAAAGAAAGGGGAGGGAGAGAGAAAAAAAATCTTAAGTCTGACAAATAGAAGTGTGGCTCTCAATGACCTTTACTTACTGTTATAATCTTGGTGTAAAACACACAAAGTCTTGAAGATGTTTAATCAGCAAAGCTGAATTTTGATGAAATCACGTGCCCCAGTCCCATCACTGCTGCAGAAATTGATTGTAATTCATAGCAATATTCTTGATTTGTAAGGACCTACACTAGTGAACTGTCACCTTTTCATATTCGTTCCATCCTCCGTGTTGCAAAGCCTGTTGTAAGATGGGAGTATCCCACATTGATAAACTCCACAGCCATTCACATGTGAAATGGAGCTGTTGGAATGAGTCCAGAGGAGGCCACAAATATGATCAAGGGGCTGGACCTCTCCTATGAAGACAGGTTGAGAGAGTTGTGCTTGTTCAGCCCTGAGAAGAGAAGGCTCCAGGGAGACCTACTTGCGGCTTACCAGCACTTAAAGGTGTCCTGCAGGACAGTGAGAGAGGGTCTTGTCACCAGGGAGTGTAGTGATAGGACAAGGGCAAATGGCTTTAAGCTGAAAGAGGGCAGGGTTAGGTTGGATGTTAGGAAGAAATTCTTTACTCTGAGGGTGGGGAGACCCTGGCACAGGGTGCCCAGAGAGGGTGTGGAAGCCCCTAGATCCCTGTCAGGGTTGAAGGCCAGGTTGGATGGGGCTTTGGGCACCCTGATCTAGTGAGGTTGTCCCTGTCCATGGCAGGGGTGTTGGTACTGGATTTTCTTTGAGGTCGCTTCCAATCCAAAGCATTATATGATTCTGTGATTCTGTGAAATGCATTTGGGTAACAAAGCATCAAATGAATCAGGAATTAAAACAGCAGGTATATGTTCTGTATTTTTAGCCTAGATCTTTGATTAAGAGGTTAAAATTGAATGTTTTGTTGTGGGTTTTTTTCTGCAGGGAGTCTCATGTACATATATAATCTCATGCAGGGACTCATATGAATGCAAAGCCTCTACAGTCATGAACCAGAATTTCCATTACCCCATAGCATTTAAGACATGATTGTTCCTCTAATTTAACATATGTTGCCAAAAAAGAAGATGAAAAGACCAATAGTGTGACAGTAGTTATGTTTTTCTTCTTCCAAAAAGAAGATTGTATAAAACCTTTCTTAGAATTCTTTCAAATTCCTGAAACTCAGGTAGATCTTGTCTGAAACATGTCTTGTGTTCAGGTGGCTTGCTGAATTTTAAAGGCAATTTAAAATATGTTTTTTTTCCTCTCCTTTTCATATAAAATCAAACTGGGATAACCAAGGTTGACAGTAGATTTTTGCAGAACTTAATAGGCGTAAATCTCTTTCTGGATGGAATTGGCATCAGGCATGAAGAGCTGGGCTCGGGGAGAAGATGATGTCAGTGTCGCTAACGGGCATTGTCTAAGACTTCCCTGTGTTTGGTGGCAAGTCCCAGCAGCTCAACACAGAAAGAAGTCAAATTGTCAGAAGTCATTAGTGGTTGTCACTTCATAGACCTTCAAACTGGACTACCCCTTTGGAATTTCAGTGGAATGAATTTTTTTTTCCTCTTCAAGTAAGTAGGACATTCAGATGTTGCACAGAACTGCTGGATTTTAACCCATTCATAGCTTTTTGGCTATGGCTGCAATGAAATGTTGAATTTAGAAGTTTGAGGTTGGGTTCCATGTTCTGCCAGAGCCTTTGCTATTTCTAGCAGGTCTTTGTATACCCAAATCTCCAAGGATACATTTTGAAGCTTGATTTCACCAGAGATAGCAGCCCTTTGAGATATGGGTAGATAAGCTTTGCTGAAATTTTATGAGTTAGGACATTCCAACTTCAGTACATCAGATCATTGAATTCATTGCATTTGTGCATTGCTTCACTTCTGGGTTTTGGTTGGGTTTTGGTTGGGGTGTTTTTTCAGGTAGCCTTCAACACTTCAACAGTGAAAGAGGATTTGAAAGGAATTGCCTAAGACAGGACTAGAGTTGCCCTCCTTCCACTGTTCTTTGTAAAACAAAACAAGTCAGCACTAAATGATGCTATTTACGTCTGTTTATAAATGAGCGCCCTTTCCACTGATTTATTCCTTGGCTTCTAATTAGGAACTTCTTGATTGTTAATTGGGGCAGTTTGACAAAGAAAGAGGAGGCTGATTAAGGAGGAGGTAAATAAGCTAATGTCTTGTATAGGGTTTGTCCTGAGGCTTTTCAACCAGCGCCATCCAGGTAGGAATCCTTCATCATTCATCTCCTAGAGCACGAGAATTTGATCTTGCCTTAAAGGCGTCTTCTGCACAGCTCTGTCAACACATGCATTTACCTCACCCCTCCATTTTAGCTATTCTAGCAAAATAGCTTCAAAACCCTCATCCTGGTTTCTTCTGCTCAGGGTTCGTGTTGAAGCTACGCTGCAGTCGCACTCTAATTCCATCTCCTCCAGGTTGGTTGCTGCTCCAGCGTAATAACAGAAGTCTGGGATTTTAAAAATATATTATTTATCTGTTTTCTTTCTCTACAAGAGGTGGATTTTGGGAGCCTTATTTAGATGCCTCTTCCCAGATTCTCAGACACAAAGTGGTGCCACTACCCAAGGGTGTTGAAACTGTGGTTCACAGGGAGTTATTTCTGTAGATGATTTTTTTTGCACATAGTCATACAGAAATAGAAAGGTTTTGATTTAGTTTCTATGTTTTGAATTCCCAAATTTTAAAGGATATATTACTAATGCTTTGGTGCCCTAATTAAATACCTAATTATATTTAACACTTCTACAGTTTTTGCCTGTTTCTGATGGCTTTTACTGTGCCGATCTTTGCTGTTTGTGACATTTAAAGCATATGTTTGAGCTCTCCCATCTCCTGTGTCTTGTCATTTTGTTGCTCTTTTTTAGAACTGGTATGTAACTTTTGCAAAATAATTGCACAATAAGAAATCCAGTCTCATTTTTTTGAAAGATATAGAACCAGTGGGTATACCCTCAGGAAAAAAAGAATTAGAGAACCGTGGTGCAGCTGCAGATGGGATGAGAACAAGGAACCAGCTGGTTTTGTGAGCGATGGAGTGGTTTGGGGCATGTAAGAACCCTTTCCTTCCAGCTTTGGTTTTTAATTGTGTGGGTAGCATCCCCCTTTAGAGGCAAAATATATTGAGGGGTGAAAAAAAGGCAAAACAAGAACATGAAAATCACCTTAAACTTGGCCTGGAGGGGCTTTTTACAGTAAATCTTTTGACAGTTTTGATAGCCGTGTCATTACAAAGTTGAAGGAAAAATTCCCACCTTGTATGACAAACCACCCCAGAGAGACCAGTTGTGTCACAGGGCATTAATGTTCATCACTGCAAAGCCTAATGTGGCTTTTTCCTCTGTTACTCTATCGATACTTATCTAGGAGGTGTATAGAGGTGGCCAAGGGCTATAGCAAGAAGTGAAGTTTCAAGCTCAAGGGTTGTCTCTCTTGTGTAACATCTCAACAACACTGTTGGCCCAGAAGGCACTCGTACTGAATTGTTGGGAAGGGGTGCATGACATCAGTGTCACTTTGGTTTTAATAGGGAATGTTGGTTTATGGAGATAGATGAAGCCTACGTGCTTCAAGGGAACCTTCCAGGGCAGGAGTGAGGGTTGGCTCATGCTGGAGTGCACCCAGCATGCATGGGGACAGATATGTTGAGATCAGTGTCCTCAGGCCTTTGCATTATCGCCGCTTCCCTGCAGTGCCAGCTGAGATGGTCAGCGTTCCTCAGCTGGAAAATCACTGCCTTTCACAATTTACTGTACCTCAACTCCCATCCTTATTTTTGTTTTAAGTTTTCCCTTTTTTTAGCTATTTGCTCTGTGACAAATAATATGGTGACGTGCAGGCTGAGAAGGTACCCCATCTTTCCAGACATTTCTGTTCCCTTTTTTTGTGTATTCCTGTGGAAAAATTTCTCGGTTGCACTAAGGATGCTATTAAGTCTTTGAAACACAACATAAGAACTATCAAATTATTTTTATTATAAACTTACTGCAGTGTCTAAGTGCCAATACTGTCTGTCTGGTCTATTTTTAGGAAATCCAGAGCGGGATGAATTAAGAAGACATATGTTGATGGGTTACTAGGAGGTGCTGAGCTTTATTAGTGTGAGATTGAAACCATCCTTTTCCTGTAGTCCTCAAAACAGCAACACCACGATGTACGCATTGCAAAAGGTCCTTTTGGCTGCATTGTCAGTCCTCAAGGAACACTAGAATTGGAAGACAGAGATGGTTTCAGTGAGAGTATCACCCAAATATGCAGAGCACTGAGGTTCTCCTCTGTTTGGTTGCTGCTGGAGAACTGTAGCAGAAAACTAGAAAGACCAGGAAGTTTAGGTCTGGAGGTGTGAATAGCAGAGAGATGCACTGGAGCACGTCTGCTGTTGGATCTGCCTGATTTCACAGCAGCATGGAAAGGTTAGATCTGAGGGTTGGTTCTTCTCTCTCTGTTCCCCTTGAGTTATTAATGATGTTTTTCAAATTACAAAGTAAGACACACAGCTTAAGTTCCTCTTATTTTTAGCCTCTAAGACCTGATCATTGATGATTTGGGACTTTGTTTCCAAGTCCCCATCAATTTTCAGTGCCACAGGGCGTTGCTTGCTAACTCCATGTCACATCAGCAGGAAAAACCTTATTAGCATGTGTTGTTTCTTAAGATGATGGACAGAATTTCAGTTTAGTTTCTGTGCAAGGGCATATTCTGTTTAAATAGCCACAAAACAAGCCTTGTTCACCCTAAGGAAGATGATTGGAGGGGTTTTCTTAGCCGACTACTTTTTCCTGATCAAACTTGCCATCTCACCCCATTCTTTCTCCTCCTATTTCATACATAAAGATCCAGAATCTGAAGTAGACCAAAAATAGTCAGGATCACACGTGTCTGTATACATATGAGCCTTCACAAGGCATCCTCAGGCCATTTTCTGGACAGTTGCATCCTCATCTAATACACAAGGACAAAGCTGGGCTGATAATGGAATCTGCACCTTCTCTTTTAAGATATTTATAACTATGGTGAGAAATTGGCTCTTTGCATGTCAAATAGGTGGGAATATCTATTCCCACAGTTAAATTCCATCCGTGGGTAAGTACAGTATGAACATACTTCTGAATAGCATATAAAGGAGAGAGCACGATCTGATTCTCAGTTTACTAAAATAAATGTCAGAAAGGACATGACCTAATTATCTTTCTTCCCATTTCCCATCTACATGAAGTCTTTCAGCTTTGTGGGTGTTTTTTTAAAACCACTGATTTTTGTCATCGATCCTAGAATTTCCATAATTTCTGTATTCACCAAAGAGAGAGATGAATTGTGTGTGTGTGTTATAATTATGTGATGACATGCAAATAATATCTCCTAGGTGAAGAATCAAAGATTCTGTAATTGATAAACTTTTAAAAAAACCCTTTGTTAAGCTCAGAATATGTCAGTCCCAGGGTTAAAAGTAGTAAGTGAAACATTAATAAATATGTAGCTTTCACCTCAAACTTCTTAATCCCATTTATCATTCTGTCGCTTCCTTTGTTGCCTCAACACCAGGTTGATGCTCATAGCTCAAGGGCAAAAAATAAAGCATTTTCATGAGCCAGTCTGCAAAGGCTGGACATTATTGGACTGAGATTTAACTAGGGCAAGTGTAGGGTCTTGCATCTAGGGAAGAACAACCCCAGGTACCAGTATAGGTTGGGGACTGGCCTGTTGGAGAGCAGCGTAGGGGAGAGGGATCTGAGAGTCCTGGGGGACAGCAGGTTGACCATGACCAGCAATGTGCCCTTGTAGCTAAGAAGGCCAATGACATCCTGTGGTGTATTAGAAAGGGAGTGATTAGTAAGTCAGAAGAGGTCCTTCCCCTGACAGTGTTCTTGGAATATCAGTTGCTGTTTATGAGCTCATTGAAGGGATAGTATAGTAGACATTGTGAGAGGAAGTGGGGTTTATTACATCATAGAGTTTTCAATACCCTCAAAACCAGAAGCCTTGTTTTTGGTTTTGTTTGGTTTTGCCATGGTGTAGTTTTGTATGTGTAATTTTAATGGAACCTACTGTCATCTTTCAAGTCTGTGTTGAAGACTCTTCTGTTCAGTGCCAATTACTTCTTTCATAAGGCATTTAAATATACTGAAATGTGTGAGTCTGTGGAGGAGAGGGGACAGAAGTGCACAGAGGAAAAGCTAAAAATCTCCATTAAGGTTTCTATCTCTGAAGGCAGAAGAACTGTAAATCACAGAATCACAGAATGATGAAGATTGGCAGGGACCTCTGGAGATCATCCAGTCCAACCCTCTCCCAGAGCAGGATCACCTACAGCAGGCTGCATGGGACAGCATCCAGGATCACTGTGTATAAATGTCTCCAGAGAAAGAGACTCCCCAACCTCTCTGGGCAGCCTGGCCCAGGGCTTGCTCACCCTCCCAGGGAAGAAGTTGCTCCTCCTGGTTAGGTGGAACTTTCTCTATTCCAGTTTTTGCCCATCGCCTCTTGCCCTGTCCCTGGGCACCACTGAAAAAAGACTAACCCATCCTCCTGACCCCACCCCTAAAGGATTTATCAGCACTGATAAGATCCCCCCTCAGTTTTCTCCAGCCTAAAAAGTCCCAAGTCCCTCAGCCTCTCTTCACAGAGCTCATATTAAGTTTACAACTATCCTTTAGACTTGTCTAGTCAAAGTAACCAAAAATCCTAAGTGACTAATTATTAGAATTGTTAGGGCAATTTCTTTTTAGAAAAATTACTCTCATTATTTTTATGCTTAAGTAAGTGTGTTTTAAGTTGCATATTAGTGAGGCTGGACAAGTTTTATTTCTCTTGGCGGTATTTCACAACAGTTAATTAAAACAAGGCTGTCTTCTGTCCTTCCCTGTAGGGCTGAGACACCGGCAACTCTTACCTTAAACTAGCTCTGGATGAAATGCCTCTTCATATTGCTGTTTCTCCTCTGTTTGAATCTTCCACTGGAAATCTAAGAGAAGATGGGGAGGGCAAAGGATTTTAGGTTTGACATCAAATTTGTGCATAGCTATTGAAGAATGGCAGGACATTTGCTGGAACAGGCTGCCCAAAGAGGTGGTGGGTGGCCCATCCCTGGGGGTGTTCAAGGCCAGGTTGGATGGGGCCCTGGGCAACCTTGTGTAGCTCCAGGCCTGGAGGTTGGTGGCCCTGCCTTTGGCAGTGGGGCTGGAACTCTATGATCCTTGGGGTCCCTTCCAACCCAGACCCGTCTATGATTCTATGATTTGCTTTGAACAGATGAACCTATTGTTGAAATTGGGTAAAATGGCAGCCCCAGCTCTGTTTCACCCCATCCCCTAATGAATTTGAACGTCTCCAGCCTTTGAGGTGTCAGTGAGATCTGCATCATCCTTCCTTTTTTTCTTTTTTTTTGCCTTACAAACTCTGATCCTCAAGTTTAACCCATTGGACACCCTCCGTTGACAGCACATGTCATCTTCACCCAGTGACAATCACTGAGTGATCAACAAAAATAACTCCCTTGCTGAAGAGGAATCAAAGCCATTGAAGGGTGAATGTTGCAATCACAGCCTTTCAGCCTGTGATGTGTGCGCGTGGCGACAAATCTCGTAATCCCTGCTACTTCTCCTTTCTTTTATAGCTGAGTTTCAAAGAGTAGGGCAGTCTGATCCCTGTCTTTAAAAATGCTTTAATAAGAAGCTTTTTCCTTCCCTGCCTTTTCTGCTGTTCTTCTGCCTTCTTCAGAGCATCATGCATAAATTACTGCAATTTCACAACGCTTTTGGCTGCCTTGTCAAGACCTGTTGATATTTTTCTGACCATTTTAGTCAAGATCAGTGTTACAGTTACGCTGAGGATTCATTTCTTTAAACTTTCTATTAATTTGCTGCCACATCAGAGTGACCAGAGCAAAAGAGAGGAGGAAGCAAACAATATTTCATTAACTAATTCACTTCTTGAAGAGTTGTGGTTCCTCCTCCCTTTAATGTCACTGCTGTCCCACAGTGACCTGATGCCAAGATCTATTCGGTTCCGCCCGACACACGTTACAGAAAATACTGACCTGACCTTTAAAAAAAGTTATTAACATTTATAAATTTTATTTTACTGTGTCATGTTGAAAGAAATTGTTCTAGTTGGACAGGAGAAATGCATCTACAATGGCATTCCTTCACTCATTTATGGAACAGCGTATTACAAACACCTCCCTGTTTGGTCCCAAGCTGACTGTCCTCTCATCTACCCTTTCAAGTTTAATTTGTCTTTACTTGCTGGTCTTTGCAGATTAGCTTGAATAAACTGCTTTTTGTGATGATACCTACTCTTTTGTGTGCCTAACACCAATCAAAAGGCAAATCGTTAGACTGTGCTTGATGAAGCTCTTAGCAACCTGATCTAGTGAAGATGTCCCTGCTTACTGCATAGGGTTGGACTAGATGGTGATTAGAGATCCCTTCCAACCAAACACGTTCTGTGATTTGGTGATTTTTGGTGTATTTGGGAAGAAGTTTTGATCATTTCAATCCCTGAGTTTTCCTGGATTGATCAACTTCGGATGGAGGCACTTGGAGGGGTGAGGGTGATCCTGCCCATCTGTGAGCAAGACAAGGCATTGCAGGAACATCCTGGCTGTATTTTGGCACTAAGCTGAAGTTCTCTTCCACAAGAATCCTCTTCCTCACCTCGAGCAATGTGTAATTTTGGGCGCCACAGTACAAGAAGGACGCAAAACTCTTGGAGGATGTCCAGATGAGGGCAACTAGGATGAGAGCAACTGGAAGGGAAGCCTTACAAAGAGAGGATGAAGTCCCTGGGTTTGTTCAGCCTGGAGAAGAGGAGACTGAGGGGAGACCTCCTGCTCAGGGGGAGCAAAGGGACAGGCACCAATTTCCTCTCTTTGGGGACCAGGGATAGAACCTGAGGGAAGGCATGAAGCTGTACCAGGGGAGGGTTAGGTTGGCTGTTAGGAAGAGGTTCTGTGCTGAGAGGGGGGTCGGGCACTGGCACAGGCTCCCCAGGGAAGGGGTCCCAGCCCCGAGCTGGGCTGAGGGCAAGAAGCGCCTGGCCGATGCCCTCAGTGCCACCTCTGACTGGGCTGGGGCTGTGTGGAGCCAGGAGTGGGACTCTGTGGTCCTTATGGGTCCCTTCCAACTCAGGTGATCCTGTGATTCTGTGATGCTATGAGTGTATAAGGCCACTCTGTACAGGTTTGTCTGTAGTTGCAGACTCTAAATTTCACTACCTGCAGCCTCTCCTGAATTTAATTAGGAAGCCAGACTAAGGCTGAATAGGGGGATGTTGTTGGTGTCTGTAAATACATCATATGAATAAAGGGCAGGAGGATGGAGCCAGGCTCTTCTCAGTGATGGCAGCGGTAGGACAAGGGGCAGGGGGTGCAAGCTGGAGCAGAGGAAGTTCTATGGGAATATAAGGAGGAACTTTTTCCCTGTAAGTGTGACAGAGCCCTGGGCCAGGCTGCCCAGAGAGGTTGTGGAGTCTCCTTCTCTGGAGACATTCAAACCCCGTGGTCCTGGAGACGTTCCTGTGTGGTTTAGTCTGTGTGATCCTGCTCTGGCAGGGGGGTTGGACTCGATGAGCTTTCAAGGTCCCTTCCAACTCCTGACATTCTGTGATTCTGTGATTCTGTAAATGCAAAGAAGGGCAAATAGCAATTTGGTTGGTGTTGGCTGAGGAATAAATGCATAGAACCACTCCATTCCATCACTTGGTAATACACCCTTTGTTGTCTTATTTTTTTCCTTGCTGCTTATTCAGACATCTGCTGATTACATTCTTAACATAACTTGTGTCTCAAGCTGTTTGGTTTCAAAGTAATTTTAATAATACAAATTAAGAAAAATGGTATAGGAGACAAAGCAGCATCATACTAGCTCTAAAGCATGGCTTCTCTTAAATACACAGTGTGATGACTATTTGGGTGGAGTGACCTGTTCTGTTCATTGGCTTGGCTACTTCACTTCTAGAGGTGAAAAGTAAAATTAGAATGAAAAATTAAATGTCAGTTGTATGGTCTAACTATGGTATATTCCCCAGCATGAACTGGGAAAAGGAATAAGCATCCCATTGCCTAATTCTTGGAAGAGGAACATTTGTTGAAGTAATATTTTCTTTAAAGGAGGATAAGTTGTGTAATGTCTTCATGCACGGTACGTAGAGCTTTAAATAGTCTGCTCTAGGTATAAATTCTACCCTGGTGACTTGTATAATTGAAGAGTATTTAAAGGAGACCTCGATTTTGCTTTGCAGTAAGTGATGCTACAGAAGGACCAACATGTTGCAGTCTGCAGTATTGGTTTGGATCAGTTTGGGGAAACTGATGGGGGTTTTTAATTCATAAGAAGAGACTTTAAGGCACACACTTGATGTCAGCCACTTGCTTTAATCAGACAAATCCTAGTGATAGGACAAAGAGGAATGGCTTCAAGCTGTAAGAGGTCAGGTTAGGTTAGATGTTAGGAAGAAATTCTTCCCTGTGAGGGTCAGGAGGCCCTGGCACAGTCTGCCCAGTGAAGCTGTGGCTGCCCCTGGATCCCTGGCAGGGTTCAAGGAGCTTCAGGCACCATGGTCTAGTGAAGGCAATGAAGACAGGGGGGTTGAAACTAGATGATCTTTAAGGTCCCTTCCAACCACAGCATTCTGTGATTCCATTAAAACAAAACTGGATCCTGCTTCTCCCAGTTCTTAATCACAGATCCCTGACTGATGCCATGTGCACCTTCAGCACCAAACAGCTTTGCTGCCTCTGCTTTCCCTCTCTAACCTGTGAAGATTGTGTCACATCCTACCTACTTCTGCTGTGGTTCCCCAGCGACTAATTGCATAACAATTGCAAAATGTTTTGAGCTGTAAATGTTGTATCACTGCCCAGTTTTCACCATGCTTATATTTCCTCCCAGTGTGTAGGATTTTCTGTGCCCATCTCTCAAGCAGCCAAGCAATTGTTGCTTAATATGCATCCCTTAATAACGACTGAAATTAATTCCTTAGAAATGACACCAAAATAATGAATATAGCCCCCTTGGGCTACATGGGATAGAAGTGATCTGAGGATGTGGAGATATTAAAGTGTCGCTGTCCTTCTCCACACATGTGAAATGTTATCATCAGTTCCTGGCATTCTTGCTTTATTACAGCCATATTAAAATGAATGTTTTGCACATCTTCATAGAGTGCCTATTAACAGCATTTCCTTGATTTAGGAAATGGTTCCAGTATGCGAATGCAACCCATTTTGGTGAATAAATTTAGCACTTTAATGCTATTTATTTACTCCACACTGTAAAATGTAATAAGATAAATAATAGGTCCCAGAGGGGCGTGGGGTAAGTTGGTGATCATCCTCTCAGCAGGCAGATGAACACAGCTCGAGTAAAGAAATAATGATCAAAATTCACAGTGCTCCCTGGGATGCCATTTATATACCTGAATCTAATAAAGAAAGAATTACAATGCTTAACAACGTGCTTAGCGCTGCGATCTGAATGTAATGAGACTGGCAGTGAGGAATGTGCAGCCGTATTAGCTACATCAGAAGCGTCACGTTGGAGGTGGGGACGGCGAGAGCGGCGAGCGATCTGATGCCCCACCAATGTGGGATTCACTGGCTGTTAGGATACCTGTGCTTTCTTCTTTCTCCAGCTAGAAAAATCCAGTTGAGGGCAAGGTTTCTGCCCTGTATCTAAATTATTCTGCTGAAAGCTAGTTGGGGAGTTGGATTTGAAACCTCTTGAAACGTGTTTGGATTTCCTATGCCAACGTAGTGCAGAGCTATGGCAGTTAGGAGTGTGCATGAGGGTTTTAGAGCTCCTCAGGACTTAAATGGCTTAATTACACAAGATCAGCAATTTATCTGTTTATTTATTCATTTGCAAGAACTTGATTGATTGGGGTCACAAGTGGTGTTCCCCAAGGCTTGGTGCTGGGGCCAGTCCTGTTTAATGTCTTTATTAAGGGTCTGGATGAGGGGATTGAGTGCACCCTCAGTAATTTTGCAGACAACACCAAATCTGTGGGAGTGTTGACATAGTGGAAGGCAGGAAGGCTCTGCAGAGGGACCTGGACAGGTTGGATCAATGGGCAGAGGCCAACTGTATGGGGTTCAACAAGGCCAAGTGCCCTGTCCTGCACTTTGGTCCCAATAACCCCAGGCAATGCTACAGACTTGGGGCAGGGCGGCTGGAGAGCTTTCTGGAGGAGAAGGACCTGGAGGTGTTAGTGGACAGCCAGCTGAACATGAGCCAATAGTGTGCCCAGGTGGCCAAGAAGGCCAACAGCATCCTGGCCTGTGTCCGGAATGTTGTGACCAGCAGGAGTAGAGAAGTGATAGTTCCGTTGTGTTCAGCTCTGGTGAGGCTGCACCTCAAGTACTGTGTCCATTTTTAGTCCCCTGACAACATGAAGGATGTTGAGATGCTGGAGCATGTCCAGAGGAGGGTGACGAAGCTGCTAAAGGGTCTGGAGCACAGGTCCTGTAAGGAACAGCTGAGGGAGCTGGGGCTTTTTAGTCTTGAGAAAAGGAGGCTGAGGGGAGACTTTATAGTTCTCTACAACTACCTGCAAGGTGGTTGCAGAGATGTTGGGGTTGGTCTCTTCTCTCAGGTAACAAGTGATAAGATGAGAGGAAATGGCTTAAAATTGCACCAGGGGAGATTTAGGTTGGATATCAGGAAGAAACTGAAAGGGTTGTCAGGCATTGGGACAGGCTGCACCACCACAGGAGATAGTGGGGTCACCATCGCTGGAGGTATTTAAAAGGTGTGTAGATGAAATCCTTAAGGACATGATCCGGAGGTAGTCTAGTCAGGGTTAGGCTGTGGTTGGACTCTATGATCTCAGGGGTCTATGCTAACCCAAGTGATTATATGATTCCATCACTGATTATCCAGGTGTGGAAACACAGTTGGAATTTGAGGGTGGAGGTGATGATGCAGATGATGGCTTAATTGGAAAGCCCGTTCAGTACTCTGGTGTTAAAGTTGGGAGTGTGGATAATGGTGTGGGGGGGGTGGCTGAGAATGGCACAGATTGCCAGCTGTCACTGCAGTACTCTCACCTCTTCTGGATTTGTGTAGAAATCTATTCTGAAAAGCAAATGCAAAGGGAAATATTTAAGAATTTTACGCTCGATTGAGGTTGTACTCTCAGGAAGTCTTAAGAAATAAAAAACAACCCATATAAAAGACTTTGGAAAGAGTTTTTCAAAATCACAATTCAGGTGTAGTCTAACCAGTCATAGTTTGGGCAAAAAAGTAATAACAACTTGTCTGGAGCCTCTTCTCCCTAATTCTTGATCAAGCATTTGAAAAGTGCATGCATGAGTAGCAGAATAAAATAATAAAATGGTAATGGAGTGATTTGTGCTTCAGTTTTTCTGTGGTTTTTAAGCTGTCAGTAATCCAGTACATCCCATATTTTAAACCTGTTTTATTTTTCTAATTGTAGGGTTTAGAAATTAACTCTTTCTGGAGCTCTTGCTGCTTTCCATCCCATCCAAGAGCAAATGATTCTGTCCGCAAATATTGCTGCTTTGGTAACTTTTATCTCTCTATGAGCTTCTCAGCCTAGTCTGAGTCAGTGGATGTATTTGGTTGGGGAACATCATCCTGGGCTGGAACACAAGAGATGGCCCTTGGCTTTGTCTTTCAGTGG
Organism: Gallinula chloropus; assembly: GCF_964237585.1. NCBI lineage: Eukaryota > Metazoa > Chordata > Aves > Gruiformes > Rallidae > Gallinula > Gallinula chloropus. Next base: position 2,327,343 of record NC_140085.1, on the reverse strand, counting down.
TTTTGAGTCTTTCAGGCTAAGAGGACACAGTAAAAATTTCAGACGTGCTCCAGATGTTGGCAGTGGAGTTGGTAAGATGCTAAAACATTTTGCCTTCTGGCTGAGCCACCGTGGAGCATCATAGGAGAATGCACTGGGATTTGGTATTGTCAAGTCATGGAAGAGATAGAATGTCTGGAGATGGACCAGAGAATTAGAAGTAGTAAAAAACAAGGCACATTGACTGCATCTCCAGTTTGTTGAACTGTTTGTTTTCAGGGGTGTGCATTTGTTTTTAGCAAAACGTTAACTTCTCTTGGAGCAAATGGCTTATCCTAATGAAAACAAGACCCTTTAGTAGAAAATCCATTCCAAAGAAAAAAACGCAAGCGATGATTTGTGACCACCCTTAGTCATCAAATCTAGTTGACTACACACACACACACACACACACACACACAGAGCAGATGCGCTGAACGCGAAGGGGGCTTGTTTGCAACTCGGCCCTCTTCCAACAAGGCCCACATATTGAAAAAAAACCCCGAATATAATTTACATATCATTCAGCTAGTTGGAATTCCCAGTTGTATAGGAGGATATGTAGCTTCTGTTCAGTTTCTTTTTCATTCTGGTTAAATAAATCCTTTCCCGTGCTGGAGAATAAAGCTTTCCGTATGCTTCGGTATGCCGGAGCTATTTCGCATAAGCTATTCATGCAGCGCATGAAAGGCGTCTTGCAGGAATAGCCTCAATTGGTTATTTTTAGGAGGGGGAGGATGGCATCAGCAAACCCACTAGAGAGATCTCTTCTGCCACTGTATACACATCTCTGAATAAAAGCCAGTTGCTGCCTAATGAAAAGAGAAATTGGAAACCCCGCGCAGCCTGATTACAGTCACGCAGATGCTTTCGCCAACATTTCCACCTTCCTGGGCAGAATTTGTTTTGTTTTTCTCTGCAGAAAACCTCTGTTACAAGAATTGTTTGGAGAGGAGGGGGGCCAAAATCAACTGCTGGACTAAGGAAATTAGTTCAGGGACATTGCAGGCTTGCTTAATGGCGTTTTTATGGATGGGGGTTGTTTTGGGAGGTACGGGAGTGAACAAACTCTAATTGCTCCTTGGGAATGAGGTTGGTTTCTGTGTCTACATCTACTTCATTCTTGTTTATGGAATCACATAATTGTCAGCAGCCCTGGTGTCTCCTAGGTAGGAGAAAGGGTTACACAGAGTGGGGATTCAGTAAAGATGACTTGCTTGTTCTCATAGCACTTAGACACCAAAAGCCCAAACTGAAGATGAAGGAAATGTTCATATTTCCAGCAAACTTGGCTTTGAATGAAGGTTTCTTACTTGTTTTGTTCTGGTTTATTTTGTTTTAGAATCAGAGGGTTGAGGGAGGGAAGATTGTTTGCCATCACAGGTGGGGTTGCAGATCTGGAAAGGAGAGTGGAAAATGGTGATTCACCAGATCACAGAATCATAGGGGTTGGAAGGAACCTCAAGAGGTCATTGGGTCCAACCCAGATGTATTAGTGAGTGTGGGACACTGCTGTAAATGGCCCTATCTTGGATTTCTGAGGACTCTAGAATGGGCAGGATCTTCCTTAGGTGGCCATACATCATTGGGGGTAACTACAAAGGTTCCTTGTGCTGAACCAATCCTTGGTTGATTTATTCTTTTAGAGAGAAAGAGTGACTCTTGCGGGGCAAAAGGGCCTTTTTTCTAGTCCTCCTGTCCATTGTTAGGTATGTTTGATAGGCCTCCATATCATTTGTGTTTCTATTGTATCCCAATTAAAAGCCAAAAAAACTAAGAGGTTGTTGGGGTTTTTTTAGCCATTTGCACTCACACGCTAAAGGAAGGGCTGTCTGGTTGGGTGATTGTGTAACTTTTTTGGATTAGGTCTGTGTTTAGCTCTTGCTACTTTAATTGGGGCCGCAAGCAAGAAGTATGTATGTGTGGAGTGAGCTCTGCAGACTTCAAAAAAATAGAAAGAGAGAGCAGCAAGAGCTGTGCTACTCTCACGGAGGAGAAATCGGTTTAATTTCCTAGCTTTTCCTGCTCAGATCTACACAAGCTGGAAATACATCGAAGGTCAAAGATTGATGTCAGAAAAAGGGGAAGCAATTTTGGCCTTTACACAATTTTCTGCTTTCACCTGCTCCTGAAAGTTAGTTTCTCTTTTCTTTAATAATGCTGTTTATTACGGGAGATGGATGGTAGACCTCCTAGAAATAAAACTACGAAGCAAATGAAAACTTTCCTTTCAATGACTTGGCTGAATTGCACCTTTTTTGGGTCTGCTCCTGTCAGGAAACATGGAAAAATCTGGCTGTGACCAGTGAATCGTGATGGGTAAACTGAGGCTTTGCTGCTTGGTTTCCAAAATACTATCTGGTGTCTTTCCATGGGGAACAAACATTCTGTCTCGGAGAAGTGGGTGTTGTATGAAGGTAAAATGTCTGCAGATGTGTTTGCAGATGTTCTTTGAATGATTCGAGGAAAATATTTAGGAATTTGACCTAAAGCTTGTCCAAATCTACAAATGGTTTCCCATTAAATCCCTTGAGCCTTCAGTCCTCCATATGGAGTGAGGTCTTTGGTGTACGTAGCACAGATATGATTCACAGTCATCCAGTTTAATAATCTCTACATTTTCTAGGACAAAGCAATAGGGTTTAATACATGCTCTGCAGGAGAATGAGATACGTTCAGGACTTTGCTGGGATCACCTTTACACTTCACTGCTAGGAAGAAAAGCATTTGTCTAGAATTATGAGGAAAACATCCCATTAATCTCTCTGTGAACATCAAGAGAGGTGTGGGGGGAGCTGTAATGTGGTGTAGAAAACAGTACATGGGGGGAAAAGCACCCTGTGGATGGCAGACTTTGAAGCATTAGATGAGAAGTGTTTGGTCTGGGAAACACATCACCTTACACACTTTAATACCAAAATTTTATGGACTTTGAGTAGTTTTCTTGAGGAGTGTTTCTGTCAGTGGAACACAGAATCCTTAAACCCTTTGGTATTTGCTATAAAGTCTTTCTAATTTCCTGATTGAGCAGGCATCTGAACATTGTACATTTGTACACATGTTAAAAATGTGTACAGATTACCAAGTTTAAGATCTTTTTTACTACAGATCAAGTGCTGTGAGCTCTGTACAAACCAGATGTTGTAGATGAGGAGGTTAAGCAGGGTATGGCAGGTCGCAGGAAGGAGCAGTTGAATTGATCAGGCCCCTTGGTATGAAGACATCTGCTTCTCTTCAGTTACACAAATTTTCACTAAGTCACCCATGTCTTCATAAATGAAATGTTTTTGTGAATTTAGTTCTGTGTTTAAGTTTAAATTTGAATCATTCCAGGGCTGATGCCTTCTTGCTTTATGTTTATACTATGCCATGGGACCTGTGAGTGCTCTCCAGTTTTGAAATCGATCTTTTGAGTTCTTGCATGCATCTTGCTTACACCTTCCCCCTGTGATGATGGATGTTAACTGAATGAGCTGCCATCTATAGAAAGATCATTGTATGCTATTGATTTTATATAACTTTATTTTCACAGAATCACAGAGTCATAGGGGTGGGAAGGGACCTCCAGAGATCATTGGGTCCAACCCCCCTGCCAAAGCAGGGTCCTTAGGACAGGTCGTACAGGTCAATGTCCAGATGGGTGTTGAGTGTCTCCAGAGAAGGAGACTCCACACCCCCTGGGCAGCCTGTCCCAGGGCTCCCTCACCCTCACTGGGAAGAAGTTCTTCCACAGATTGGTGTGGAACTCCCTGTGCTCCAACTTGAAGCCATTGCCCCTTGTCCTGTCCCCACAGACACTGAGAAGAGGATGGCTATTTCCCTTTGTGTCCCACACTTGAGATATTTATAAACATTAATAAGACCCCCTAATTTTATGAAATAGTTCCCTTGGCTGAAGAAGTGGTGATTTCAAAACCCCTTTCTTTTGGCCCAATATAAAACTCCTCCCAACCTGTTGGCTGTACAGAGGAGTTGGATGAAATCCTTCAATACTGATGGGTATGTATAGGTGTAGCAAACAGCAGCAGTTCCCAATGCACATTAAGAGGTTCTGATTTTAAGTGCTCTTAGCTGGTGATACCAGCCCTTACTTCAGCATTGTTTTCTCCCATGCTTTAATTTGTGTGCCTCAGCGTTGGCGTGGTAAGAACAGGGTGAAACTGCAATGATACAGTGTGAATCAGCCCCATTAATATGGATCAATGAAGATGCTTCACCATCACAAGACATTTAAATGTTGATTCTGGGGGAGTGTAACTATTTTGACTCGTGTAGCTTTTGAGGTTCAGTTTGCTTGTAGATGTTTTCATTCCTTTTTGGTTTGCTGTAATATTCCATGAAAGACAGGGAATTAGAACTTTCATTTGTTGAAGCATGCCAAACTCTTTGTCCCTGAAGCACAATCCAGAAGGAAGAGCTGAGCCTTGAAACCTTCCCTGCAGGTAAATCAGAGTGGTTCTGATGGATCTTCCACGTGAATATAAGGAGAAACTTTCTCACTGTGAGGGTGACAGAGCCCTGGAACAGACTTCCCAGAGAGGCTGGGGTATCTCCTTCTCCAGAGACATTCAAACCTTGACTGGGCGTGTTCGTGTGGGATTTAGTCTAGATGATCCTGCTCTGGCAGGGGGGTTGGACTAGATGAGCTTCCAAGGTCCTTTCCAACTCCTAATGTTCTGTGATTCTGTGAAAAGGAAGGGGATAGGATCTATGTTAAGACCCTCTTATGAAACACGCTGACATCAGCATCCTCCTTCCTAATTTTGGAAACTTAACCCACGAGCTGCCTTTGCTGACTGCTCAGAGAGAGGAATCCTCCTAGTGTAGTAGGGCTTGAGCTGTGGCTGCTGAGGTAGAATTCCTGAAATGGAGACACTACAAAGCAGAGCTCAAAACAGTCATGATGACATTTTTGGGGATATGCAGGACTGGGAAGGGATAGGAGGAATATGAAGAGAAAAATGCAACGCTGAACTGCACGCCAACATGTTGTGCTTGGTAGAAATCACAGTTTTAGGTCTGGTAGGAAAATAGCTGTGTGGTTTTCAACTGTTCCTATTGATTTTACATGTAGCAGCGTTGCCCTTTAGCCTGGGAAATCAAGATCTTCTAGTGATGTGTTTCCAGCCCTCATGCACTGGAAACACAAGCCACCACTTCTTTGGTGGCACTGTCCATGTGATGCTAAAGATCACAGAATCACAGAATCATAGGGATTGGAAGGGACCTCCAGAGATCATCAGGTCCAACCCCCCTGTCAAAGCAGGGTCCCTAGCTCATAGTGCACACAGATAGGCATCGAGACGGGTCTTGAATGTCTCCAGAGATGGAGACTCCACACCCCCCTGGGCAGCCTGTCCCAGGGCTCCCTCACCCTCACTGTGAAAAAGTTCTTCCGCGTGTTGGTGTGGAACTTCCTGTGCTCCAACTTGCAGCCATTGCCCCTTGTCCTGTCTCCAAAGACCAAATCCTTAACACAGATCCCTTAACACTGGTAATTAACCCAAGGCCATTTCTTTGTAATTTAAAACAAGTTTTGATGTCCAGGGTTGCCTTTGGCTACTGTTTGAATGAATTAGGATTTCAATCTTGCCTCATATTTACTAACTCACAGTAGAATGAACTTGGGAGTCAGATCCTCATTTAGTTAAAATAAATGCACTTCCATGGTATTAAACAAATTTAAACCAGCAGATGATTTGGCCTGGGGGAGTATAAGAGGCTCTGTGTTGGATCAGGTTCTGAGTTGCATTATAATGAGTAAAAAATATGTAATGTGGGTGACTTCAAGAGAAGAGGTTTCTACCAGGCTGGCTTTGTACCTCATGCCTAGTTTTCCTAATGCACAACAGAATGGAATCAAATTAATGTGCCATGGAATTGAAGAGAGGGAGAAGAAATAGTAGATGCAACTTTCAAATGCACGGTCCTTTGTTTTCAGCGGGATAGATGCGGCTTATCCTTTAGGTAGTTGGTGTTTGGGCCTTGTGAAGCAAACATTTCAATGAGGAAAAATAGATCAAGGGATGTTTTCAAAGTCAGCACTTCCACCAAAACCTTTCAATCTCCTGGCTGATTTTCTGTACATCGTGACCCTCTTGAATGTCATCTGCTCTTTTCCGACTGTAAAGCCTTTCTCTCTCTGCTCCTTTCCCTTGTGGATCTCCTTTCTTCCTTTGTGAGCCTTCCCTCCTCCTCCTCCTCCTCCTCCTCCAGCTGCTTCATTCGGGCTGACACCTTTTGTTAGTGTTATCAGAGAGATTAGAGGACTAAGATTGGGGGGGGAACTGGTGCAAATTTTTCTGGGTCAACAGGTTTGTTCTCCATGATGGTACTCTTTGATTGCTCAGTGTGAGTGAGATTGATCAATACCAACTTTGATTGAGTTTGAATTTGCATGGGTTTAACTAGATGAGTACTGATTTTGAAGGAAATGGGGATGTGGAAGGAAGGGGAGAAAGGAACTGGTGGTTGGGGGTTTTTTTCCCCATTTTTTCCCCCAAACTTGGCACCTCTTGGGTTTTTAATAGATGGTCTTGCTGGGCAAAATGGAGTAAGAAAATCATTAGGTCAAGACAGATATTTGCAGTTTTGATGGGGGAAGATCTGTCAGCACCAACTTGGCTTATGATTCTTTCTACCTCCTCCAAGGAATTCTTCTAGTCCATCACGGATCCATCCCCATGGCTGGGAAATGCCACTGGGTTGTTTCCACCGTGTTACTTTGTACTTTTACTGCATTTCCACTCTCCAGTGGTTGTCTGTGTGTCTGTACTGCAGGTGTCTGATTGAACATCCATCCCTGGACCTTACAATAAAGCCCAAAAACTCACCTTTAGATCTTTAAACTAAATTTAATTTTGTGATGAAACTCTTTTGATCTAAGTTGAAACCAGCTCTGCTTTTCATCTGTAGTGAAATAAACATGGTTAAAACATGTGTGGCTAATATTTTGGTGTAAAACAAAAATACTACAGCATAGGTTTTTGCCTGTTCAGAGGAAGATAATCTGTGCCGTGCGTATCTCTGTTTGTGTGTTGTTACTGAAACCCTGCTTATTAGCAAGAAAAGAAGAATCAAATCTTGTTTGTTTCATCACTTTATTTTGTGCAGCCTAAGGAAAAAAAAAAAAAAAAAAAGAAGAAAGCAAATTGTCACAGAATATCGTTCATTTGGCCACGTTAACGAATGTTTGTGGACAATATGAACTGGATAAAACCGTTCACACTCTAGTCACACTTTCATGGCTTGGAATTCAATCTGTGAATCAAGTCCTATAATACAATAGCGGCGTCTTCAGGCAACTGTGCAATTTAATAACAGCCCTCCCCAAAGTAGGCTCGCGTTAGGTCTGTGCCGCGGTTAACCTTCACCAGAGGGTTTGCGGAGACGTCGGGCTGTGTTTATCTGTCTGCCTCATTCCTTTCATGTTGCGGCGTTGGTGGGCTTAATAACATCTCAGAGCCTCCTGCATGAGAGAGAGAGAGAGAAAGAGAGAGATGGATTTTTTTTTGAAAAGGGAAGGAAAAAAAAGGATGGGCAAGAGCAAAACAATCTCCCTGTGTATTTTACTTGGGAGTCCCAGTGGATTAGCGGTAGTAGTTTGCATTAGCAATGACAGTACGGAGATGATTACTCTTCCCTAGAGACTGGCAGGCACAGAAATGCTGCTCCATTATGTCGCTCATTATTATTCTCCGTGCTAAGTGGCACAGTGGCTGGGGGAGCCAAAGGGCAGAGTTGAGCAGTGGTTTTTAAGCTAATAAAGTTGTACGAAGCAGGAGATGGGGTTGTTAAAACCAAAGCTTTGTTCTAAGATGTCTGAAAGTATCTTTGTAAGTGTGTTTTTTTTTTTTTACTAAGCCAAAAATGTGAAGTGGCTGTGTTGGCCTTGCTGGGTTGGATGGAAATATGTTTACTTTCCCTTCTATTAGCCCTGTTGAAATTTTATATATTAAAAAAAACCCCTCTAATTGCATTGTGCTAGAGGATTTTTTCCTCTCTGATTCAGATTTCTGGTCTTGTTTTTTTTCCTTTTTCTGTGAATCAAAGTGATGGAGAAATGCTCGTTTTTGAGGATGGGCTTCTTTAAAAAAGCTCATAACAATCCTTTTTCCTTTAGCAAACCAGAGTGAGCTCGTACCACTTCAGAGTAGTAGTTCTTTTCTGTTTAGTCTTTCCCTGGAAAGCAAGTTTCATGGTCTTAATTCCATAAATCTGCCCCCATATCAATGTATAAATGTGTTGCTTAATTATCCTCTTCATGGTTTACAAAGATTAGTAGTGTAATCCATCCTGGATGTTGCAAAACTTTACAGCTATCAATAAGTAACATCTCACTTGCTGGGTTGTTTTTTTGTTTTGTTTTGGGTGGGGTTTTTTGTAAGTAGACCATGTTGTGGGTAAGCAAAGCAAGGCAAAAAGACTAAGTCATGAATATGAGCCAGCAGTGTGCCTGGGTGGCCAGGAAAGCCACTGGCATCCTGAATTATATCAGAAATAGCGTGACCAGTAGGTCCAGGGAGGTGATTGTGCCCCTGTACTGGGCACTGGTGAGGCTGCATCTCAAGAGCTGTGTCCAGTTCTGGGCCCCTCACTATAAGTAGGACATCGACGTCCCGGAGTGAGTCCAGAGAAGGGCAGCCAGGCTGGGGAAGGGGCTGGAAGGCAAATCCTATGAGGAACGGCTGAGGGAGCTGGGGTTGCTTAGTCTTGAGAAGAGGAGGTTGAGGGGAGACTTTCTCACTACCTGACAGGAGGGTGCAGAGAGGTGGGTGATGGTCTCATCAGCCAGGGGACAGGAGATGGGACAAGGGGCACTGGGCTCAAGCTGCCCCAGGGCAGGGTCAGCTCAGATGTGAGGGAAAAGTTGTTCCCTGGAAGAGTTGTGGGGCTGTGGCGCAGGCTGCCCAGGGAGGGGGTTGAGTAATGATTCCTGGATGGGTAGATGGGGTACTTAGGGATCTGGTTTAGCACAGGACAGGAACGGTTGGACTCGATTTTAAAGGTCTTTCCCAACCTTGTGATTCTGTGATTCTGAGATCAGATGACAAAACAGCAGCAAAGTTGGTGAGCTATGATTTTTTTATCTGTTAGTGTGACATAGCATTTCTGGAAGGGCAGGTAACCTCAGGGTCTGCTGACTTGTGAATTAGTAGCTAAGAGAGGGTCCATTAAAATAAATAAAATAAATATGTGCTTGTATTTATCTAGAAGAGTCTAGGTTCACATTGTGGTAAATGGAGGGTGAAAAAAAAGGGTTAGCATCTCATTGATTTAATAATAATTATTTCATTTAAAGCTGAAAATTTCATTACAGTTTGAGTAAAACAGTTACTGGTCACAAGGAAAGGTTGATTTCCAGGACCAGGGTTGAACTGCAGCATGATACTCAGCTTCATTCTTGCCTGCCTACATGACAGTGTAATTTTTGTCAAGATCTCACAGCCATCAGATCTACAAAGCCATTGGTGGTTTATTTTAATACCACACTATAGTCCAGTATTCTGGAGAAGCTGGTAGCCCATGGCTTGGACAGGTACATTCTTCACTGGGCTAAAAACTGGCTGGATGGCCGAGCCCAGAGAGTGGTGGTGAACGGAGTTAAATCCAACTGGTGACCAGTCACAAGTGGTGTTCCCCAGGGGTTGGTACTGGGGCCCATCCTCTCTAATATCTCTACTGATGAGTTGGATGAGGGGATTGAGTGCACCCTCAGTAAGTCCACAGGCGACACTAAGTTGGGGGGAAGTGTGGATCTGCCAGAGGGTAGGAAGGCCCTGCAGAGGGACAGGTTGGATCAATGGGCAGAGGCCAATGGGATGAAGTTCAACATGGCCAAGTTCCAGGTCCTGCTCTTGGGGCATAACAACCCCTGGCAGCACAACAGGCTTGGGGCAGGGTGACTGGAGAGCTGCACAGAGGAAAAGGACCTGGGGGTGTTGGTTGACACTTATCTGAACATGAGCCAGCAGTGTGCCCACGTGGATGAGAAGGCCAACAGTATCCTGGCTTGCATCAGGAGTAGCCTAGCCAGCAGGACCGGGGATGTGGTCATCCCCCTGTGCTCAGCTCTGGTGAGGCTGCACCTTGAACACTGGATTCAGTTTTGGGCCCCTCACTGCAGGAAAGACTGGGTCACAACCAGCATTTCTTTAAAATTGTAAGATCTAACTCCTTTTGGTTTTAATTAAGAAGGAAAGAAAATTCTGATACAGTCAGAGCTGCAGAGTCTCAATAAACTTGAGCTATGAAACTGTGATGTTTCCACTTGCACTGTACTTGCTGGTGAACAAAGAAAGACTCTTCCTGGCATGTTCTTAAGAATCATCTCAGATAATTTACCAACTGAGTCTAAAATCACTGTATTTTTTCCTCCATTGGGTAAAATGCTGCCCCACTCTGCATTTTGGAGCTGACATTGAGTTCTCTTGTCCCTCTGAACTGGAAGGAAATGGTTTTAAGTGCTGTGCTTCTAAACTTGTGGATATTATATGCTCGACAGTCAAAAAGTATTTAGGGCAAGGCAGCTCTGTTGTCTGTCTCAAAAGCTTTCTACCTCCTTGCTTATGTGATCTATCATCAACTACAAAGTCGATGGCCATGTTCCCAATCCTATCAGCACAGCCTAAGAAACGGCTGGATTTGATTTTTCTCTAGGTCTCTTCAGGTTGATGGCTTCAGCCATCAATCAAAAAGCTGTGAAGGAGCCTGTTGGAGCTCTGCCAGCTCCATGTACCCCATACTGTGGGGCGAGCTGCCAACAGCTTGCAGGGACCCACCAGGCATGCCAGCTCTGTAAAAACACGGAGGTGAAGATGATGTAATTGAGAGCGCTCTGGGTAAACTGGGGGGACTGGTGGCAAGGGCAGGGTGGGACAGGGCAAAGGGGAATGGACTTCAACTGAAGGAAGGTGGGTTTTGATTAGATTTTAGGAAGAAATTCGTCCCTGTGAGGGTAGTGAGGCCCTAGTACAGGGTGCCCAGAGAAGCTGGGGCTGCCCCTGGATCCCTGACAGGGTTCAAGGCCAGGTTGGATGGGCCGTTGGGCACCCTGGGCTGGTAGAGGTGCCCCTGCTCATGACAGGGGGTGGGACTTAGGTGGGCTTTGAGGTCCTTCCAACCCAAACCAGTCTGGGGTTCTGTGATTCTGTGCTTGGGCAGATCTGCATGATGCTCATGCTAGAGGTGCAGATTGGTGTTTTCATCTTAAGTTATATTACTTTTTGTAAGACCTTTTCAAACACACTCCAATCCCAACATTTTTTGGTAATGTCACCGGGGTTGGCACCTTGGGAGGCAGCTTGTCTTTATTTACAAACTTTGGTAGAGTTGAGAAGTTTGTATTAAAAGATAAAATGGGAAAAGCTTGCAAATTCTGATGCCTTTCTAAAACTATTTCTAGAATAATATTCTGCAGCATGTAAGAATATGAACATGAAATGTCTTCTCAATTTGTATTCAACAGTGACTGAGGTTAGAATGAGCGCTCTGTATTTTGTTTTCTCTTTTGGCACGTACTTAAAGGGAATTATGACTGTATTAAATCTTTTAACTCTTAAAGTTTATCCTTTGCTTGCTGGAGGTAACAAAATATATTGTGGTGGTTAAAATCTTTCTCCTGGTTTTTATAATGTACTATATGCCAAAGTACCTCATGAAGGAATAAACACTTTAGATCTAGCTCTTTATCTGTGGCTCAGTTTACATGGCAAAAAGTCTGTTGTGGTGTTAAATGCTCTCATCTTTATTCATGTCCTGGGATGATTCAGCCTACACCATGTGAATTACTGGATCAGGAGAACTTTAAAAACCTGCACTAGCTTACGCTGGCATCTAGAATAAATAAGGGATTTGTTTTAAGAACATGAGCCACCAATGTGCATCTGCAGCCCAGAAGGCCAACCCCATCCTGGGCTGCATCCCAAGAAGTTTGGCCAGCAGATGAAGAGAGGGGATTCTGCCCCTCTGCTCTGCTCTGCTCTGCTCTGCTCTGCTCTGCTCTGGGGACACCTGACCTGGTGTCCAGCTCTGGAGCCCTCAGCACAAGAACATGGACCTGTTGGAGCATGTCCAGAGGAGGCCACAAAAATGATCCAAGGGCTGGAGCAGCTCTCCTGTGAAGACAAGCTGAGAGAATTGAGCTGGTTCAGCCTGGAGAAGAAAAGGGTCTGGGGGGACCTTATAGTGGTCTTCCAGTCCCTCAGAGAGGCCTCTAAGAAAGCTGGGGAAGAACTGTTCCAAGGGCATGGAGCAGTAGGATGAGAGGTGATGGGTTTAGACTAGAAAAGGGGAGATTTAGGTTGGGTGTTAGGAAAAAGTTCTTCAACAGGAGGGTGGTGGATCACTGGCCCAAGTTGTCCGGAGAGGTGTGGAGGCCCCATCCCTGGAGACATTCAAGGTCAGGCTTGATGGGGCTCTGAGCAACCTGATCCAGTGAAGATGTCCCTGCTCACTGCAGGGGGGTTGGACTAGGTGGGCTTTATATGTCCCTTCCTACCTAATTCTTTCTATGATTCTATAATATACTTGTAGTCATTCACTAGGTGTGAGGTGGATGTTGCTGCATGTGGGTGCTGTTTGCTTTAGTTAACCATGGTGAACGCTGCATTGAGAAGGAACTACAGTGTGTTGGATCTCTCAGAGAGCAGCACTCAGATGCTTTGCTAGCTATCAAGCCCATACCATTAATGGAAATTCCTTGTCTGGAATCCTTAAATTCTGTCTAACACCAGAACTGGGTGAAATTAGCAGCTCCCTCTGAACACTGGCAATAGCAAGAGGGCCAGTAACTCACCTCTCTCTGAGCTGTGCCAACAGTAATTACTGCATTAAGTTCCTTCTGTTTGTTCATTCTTACTGTAAATTAAGAAGTGAAGATTTGGGACTCATCTAACGTGTAACTTGATGAGTTTTGCAAATAGAGATGTGTCTTCAAAGAGTCATTTAGAGCAATTATTTTAGAGCAGTTACTTGCTGATGGAGACAGAATACATTATTAAAAATAAAAAAGACCAGGGCAGCAGTTATTTTCCTAATGGACTCCAGTTTATGGCTTTTTAGTCTAGAATCACAGAAATCCCTAGTTTCTTGTAGCTGTTTTTCTACCTCAGCAGTGATTTTGAATTGCTGCAGCCGTCACTCTGCTCCCTGGAAACCTTAAAGCTGAGGGCTGGGTTAAGATATCAGTCTATATTTAGGTTGATTTTTCTGCCTGCAATGGGCTGCCTTGAGATCTTCCTTTTAGTATTTCAGCCTGTATTTTTCTTCTTCAGAATGAAGCCCTTTGCCTTGGGTTTTTTTTTAAGGAAACTGTTTTTTCCACAAGGCAAAGTTGGGAGTTCGGCTCCAGCCACTATGTGTGAAAGGCAGCTGCAGTGGGACATATGGATCCTTCTGCTGTGCTTTGATCACAGGCTGGTGTCTTACTACAGGCAGATTGGACTAGGAGAGATTCAAGACCTGACACATAGTAAGGCCAAAGCTAATGGAATCCTCCAGAATGAGATCACAGTGAATCTGCAAGGAGATGATAGCAATTTATTTTCACATCCACTGGATGAGATAGAAATACGTATTCTCTTTTAATTGCTTCTCTTATTAGGGAGGTTGTCCACTCATTTTTACTTCACTTTGGGTATATCCCCAGAGGTCAATTCTGAAAACCAACCTCTGCAGTTCCATGGCCAAGAAGTCGTGGCTCCTTGAGATTTGCACCAAAACACAGTGTACCTCTAAGCTCCCAGGAATCCCTGAGCTGCTCCCTGCAAAGAGTTCAGACAAGTTTTGTGAGGACTTACTGCCCTCCAAAGGTGTCCTGGTTCTGGCTAGGCCAGAGTTCACCTCCCATAGCAGCCAGCTCAGGTGAGCTGAGTCAGCCCAGGTGAGCTGAGTTAGCCCAGGTGAGCTGAGTTAGCCTGGGCTGTTTCCACCCAACCTGACATCACTCACCTATAAAAGGGGCTGATGGGGAAGGGTAATCCTGGATGCCTCCAGAGGAGTTTGAGTGTGGCCAAGGAGACAGGTCAGTCCTTGCATTGTGCAGTACTCTGTAATTGTAAGGTACTCTGTTATCACTGGGTGTAAGTGTGATTGGCTGTTATTGTTCTACTTTCATGGTGCTGTTGTCAGTAAATTGACCTTATCCCAGCCCAGGGAGGCTCTGGCTGTTCCTTTTCTGGGGGTGAGTGAGTGGCATGTAGGCTCAGCTGCTGCTTGGGGATGAAGCACCACAGAAGGGGCCATCAAATCCCATAGAGCCATAACTAGCACTGGCTTTCTGTGAGAGGCTGCTAGCTTTCTCTTCCATGGTTTTATGTAGTCTAATGCTAGCTTTCCTCATTCACTGGCTTGAACTGGTGCCAATGTGCTGAAATTTCCCATTCTACCCTTGGTTGCTTTCTCCACCCTTTCTTATTCCTCTTCAAAACAGCTCTGCAGTCGTTTCCCTCCTAAAGACATATGCATAGAAATAGCATAATATTAAGCCAGCTTTCCTCCTACTGTGTGTGTGGTTCCTCTTGTGTTAGAAACTGGGTCCTGATGTGTTTTCAGGGATGTGCAAGGAGTGTCTTTGCCTAACTGCATTTCCATGTTAAACAAGTGCTGTTGTCTGGAGTTACCCATGCAACATCCCAAGGTTATGGGTCTTGCAGTGTGACAGAGGAAATCTTGAAGGATGAGGCCAAGAGGGAACTAAGGACTCTTCACCTTTCTTGGTCATCCCAGTGTCTGTTTTGTTATCTTAACTCTGTCTTGATTGTTAAATACTTCAGGATACCTTTGGGCAGATAAATCTCAGTTCTTCTCTCTTATCGTTGTGCAAAGATGAAGTGCTGCCTGGAGTGCACATCAGCTGGCTATTGTCCTGCAGTATTCCCACCAGGTTGCTTAGTCCTGGTGCCATCAGGCTCATGCCCAAGATGGAGTAAGAAACAAAAGTCAATATTTTCGAGTGAAGAACCAGAGGAAAAGATACATTTTTATAGGGAACAGTGTGAAAATCCTAGGAGAAAAAGAGCTGATTGTCCCTAATTACTTTAGAAGTAATGGAGCTGGACACTTCTGGCCCACTGGTGTGTGGTAGGAGTTACCAGGAGACATCTCATTTTCCCAGGCAGGTTTTGTAACTAAAAGGCATGCATTTGCACTCTTTCCCCAGGGGACTGAAAAAGTGACAAAGACTTAGCTGCTCAACTTTTGTCTTTATGCTGTTACAACACTGGATGGGGGGGAATGTGAACCCTGAGCTTCTCTCCTCACTGTCCTCTCTCATATGCAGCTGGGAAAAGCAATAAAAGCCTTTGGGTGCTCAAGATGTTTCTTGCTCTGTGCAGTGTAGCTTCACTGTGTTCCTACAATAGAAATACTTCCCTAGTATTTTTACTAAGGAACCAGGATATCACGGTTGTATCCTGTCTTTGAATCCTTCTTTCCAACTGGTTCTTACTAAATCCCTGTTCTGATTAGTCCTGAGATTGTGGTATGTGTATATCTCTGGAGTGGGATGGTAGGTTGAGAGGTTGGATTTCCATAGCAGTTGTGAGGAATGGACAGGAGAAGGTGACTGCTGTTTCTGTAAAAGATCTAGTGTTTCAGATACAAATATTTCCTTCCCAAAAGCATCATATTCATAGTGTTTTGCATTTTTTTCTGAATAAAAATGCCATTTTACCTCAAGATCTGTATTACTGTAGTGGGATTCTGGAAAGCTGCTTGTCTTGTACACTTGCCACCAAGCAGCCAATGGCTTTTTCTTTGAACCCTGGCACAGCAACATGCTGAGAGTTTGAAAGGGATTTTAGACACAAGTTTGGTTTTGAGGGAAACTTTGTATGGGTCTCTTTCTTCTGGGGACAAGGTTCATTTGATCTTAAAGGGTTTAATGGAGATGCCCAGAACTGGGAGGCTTTTTTGCTGCGTGATTTCTGCTGTGACACTCTGTAGTGGCACCTCTTCTCAGTGGCTTCCAGCCTGTTGTTTTTATAGGTAATTTGTTCTTTTCCTTTTTCCTTTCATTGAATTAACCATAACCTGGCAGTACCCTGTTGCTCTGGTTCAGTGTTTGTGCTCTGTGGTTTCCACTTTGCTTGGTCCAAACTAAGAAGACATTGGCACTGCAGAAGAACCCAGATAACCTTCCTGCCAACCTCACTGTGTTCCACAGTGTCCCACACAATATCTTGTTACATGGATATTAGGAACAATTTCTTTACTGAAAGGGTTGTCAGATATTGGCACAGGCTGCCCAGGGAGGTGGGTGAATCACCATCCCTGGAGGGGTTTAAAAGAAGAGCAGATGTTATACTTGGTGATATAATCTTGTATTGGACCTAGTAGGGCTGGATAGATGGTTGGACTTAATGATTTTGAAGGTCTTTTCCAACCATAACCATTCTATGATTTTCATATTTCCTTGTTAATTAAACCAGAATTTGGATGTTCTGATCATTGCTTTTGTTCTTCAATACCCTCCACCTTCCCCTAGTAGTTGGTTTTTGCCAGCTTGCCTGTCTAGAAGCTTATAGTGGTAGTTGTGCAGTTTCTGCCCTGTTTTGTAGAAACACCTTCAGTCTCCAATCCCTGAAAGGTGCCTACAAGAAAGCTGGGGAAGAACTGTTCCTAAGGGTATGGAGTGATAGGACAAGGGGTGATGGCTTTAAACTAGAAAAGAGGAGATATTAGGTTGGATATTAGGGAAAAGTTCTTCACTCTGCAGGTGGTGAATCACTGGTACAGGTTGCCCAGAGAGGTGGTGGAGGCCCCATCCCTGGAAATACTCAAGGTCATACTTGATGTGGCTCTGATGTAGTGAAGATGTCCCTGCTCACTGCAGGGTGGTTGGACTAGATGACCTTTAAAGGTCCCTTCTAACCTAACACGTTCTATGATTGTGTGATTCTATTTCACAGACATGGATTAAAACCCTGTCCAAAAGCATGTGTGCAAGGCCACCTTAACAGTGCCATAGGATACCAGGAAGGACTTTATTCTTTGCCTTCAAAAACAAAGCCTTAACACAGGCAAACTGTTGGGACCAGGGTTTTGATGTCTGAGCATGTCCTGTGACTAAGCTCAGAGATGTGGAAGCTGCTTTCCTGCCCTAGCTGCTGTCTGTAGCCTTCCCACAAGTGCTGTAGCATCGTGTCTTTTCTTGACAAAAACCAGGCTGGAATTGAACACTGTGTTGTGTTACAGGACGTTATTGGTGACTTTTAAAGACATATGCAGTTGGAGGAGTCATCAGTCTAAAGACATGATATCAGAAAAGGGGGATGAGAGAATAAAGTATTAGCTGTGTTGTTGATGAAACAATGGGAGATACGGTATACAGCAATGTATCTATTGAACAAAAGCAATCGAAAGTGAACTGTATTATTTCTCACTCACTTGTTCTGTCAGTGATTGAGGCATTTCAGAGCACAACCAGGAAAATAATACGTTGCTTTCACAATGGTAGAAGTTTAACAAATGCTCAATCATTCATCCAGCATCATTGCTGTCGTCGGTGAGAGCTTTAGCGGGTGCTATTGATGCCTCGCTCCGTTCTTATTGCTGCTTGCTTTTCAGATCCAATCTCCCCTGCAATGGAGGACTGAACATTTCAATTTGCTACCTGTAGAGTCGTATTGAAATTCCCAGGCTAAACTGAGAGAGATGATATTTTTTCTGGGTGAGGCTGAAAGCAGAGGCTTTGTGGAAGGCACACAGATCCTCTGATGAGACCTCCGTTGGCTGTCACGTGGCTCCTAACTGTACATGACACAAGTGAGCAGAGGGTGTTTGTGAGTGGAATATGCTCAGCAGGTATCGATAAGCACTTCTGCATTGTATGGATGCCTAAATTGATGTTAACCTGATGTTCCCTTTCAATTGCCAAGTTTGATTTCCCAGTCTCAGTGCTTGGCAGAACTTTGGGTTTGGATGTGGTACGTGTGAAGGAGCTTGGTGTAAAGCTGCTTGCTGGGTGCCTGTTACTCATACTTCCTTGGTTCATCCTAAAACAGGTGGGTGTCCTAATTGCTTGCTGGTAATCTTCAACATTTGCATCTCACCTGCTTTGTCTGCTGGCATGAAAAGGAGACAGCCTCCTTCTAAGGTGGCTTCTGTCTGAAGACTGGCAAAGTCCTGGAAGGTAGCCTGTTTGGAAGGATCCAGTGTCCCTTTCATTTCTTGTGGATGGGAAAGCAAGAGTTGTAGGAGAAACACTGAATAACCCAGCACAGCAAGAAGTAAAACTCTCATCTCTCAGTACCCACTCTCTCCATCTGACCTTTGTAGACCTTCTCCTTTGCTGTTTCTCTGAAGGTTTCTCAAGCCTTTGAAAACAATTACAGCAATAAGAGAAATAATTTGTTAGTTTATGGAGTGCATATGAGGGAGTGCAGTCCATTAGCCTGTTCTTTGTCCAAGAGGTGACCTTTTTATTTAGCTTTGAATGTAAAGCCCTTAACAAAAACTTTCTCTGCCTTATGGCCTCTGGGCTCTGCCTTATAATTTCTCATGTACTTGGAGGAACACAGAAGCATTTTTTTCTTTTGAAATGTGACTATTTAACATGGAGAAATGAATTGGAAACTGCTTTGGCTGCTGTCCATGCGATGCTGTCCTAAGCCATGGGGGCAGTTTGTTGTTCTAAGGGCAGCAGCAACAGCTGAAAGGTTAAGAACAGAGGCCAAGGAGAGGTGAGGGAGGATAACCTTGGCATCATCTTTCCCCACACTGGTGGAACATTACTTTTCCACTTGCTTCTGCTCCAGTCATCATGCAGAAGCTCTTACTGCCTTCAGAAAAACATCTTCAAAGCAGAAATCCATGTCAGTAGAACAAAAGCACTGGTAATGAAATTCCCCCAGGTGTTGCAGAGGTGCATGACCAGTTTTTAGCCCACCTGGTCCTAAAATAGACTAAAAATAACTAAATCTAATCAGATAACACTGGTCATATACCAGACCCTATTAGCTGCCTAATACCTTCACCTACCTTCAATTTGGACCCACTCCAGAGCCCTAGATAGAGATTAAAGGCTTCATGTGTTAAAAGCCCATTCATTATCAAGCTGAGACACAGCCAGTCCTTGGAGGCTGGAGTCTTAATCACCAGCAGTGTCATTTGGCCCAATTAGAAACAGTAAATATCTGAATTAACGTGTGCAGTCCTCTTCAGGGTTCACTTCTGTCCAGAAATTTTGTCAATTAGTTTAAAAGAAAAATTAGTCTTGCTTGTATTTACCCAGAAATAACAGCCTAAAGTTCCCTCTTTGAACAGAACCATCTTTACCTTGATTGCTGTGAACTCCTGAAAGGAATATATGAAATTGTTTTGAAAGATTTTATTTTATTTTCTCATTTATTTTGTGTTCCTCTGGCTCACTGTGTACAAATCAATATAATAGCCCTTTGGTTCTGATTTCAAATGTTTAGCTTTGAATGCAGGCATTAAGTTCTTTCAAAGAAGCTGTTTCAGTCTTGGTAATTTGGAGGCTTGTTGGTAATGTTTAGCAGGTGCAGTTTGTACTTTAATACTTGGCACTTTGTTGTTTTATCCTCTTTCATTGATCTTGCTATGTCTCTCCCTATGTATTTGTGCACCTCAGTAATGTCCAGGTGGCCAGTGCTGGATGAGGCCATTGAGGGCTTTTCTGGGGGTTTCTTCCCCTGGGAGCCATGGGCAGCAGAGATCCCATAGGAAGGATTGTGCTCACTTCTGCAGGAAGTAGAGGTTGGGGCTTTCTACTCACTTTGCCCTCTGGCTCTGGACAGTATCCTGAGAAACAGCTTTGCACCCAGAGCCCACCTTGCAGCTGAGTTTGGGCACTATGCTGTTGAGAGGACCTCTACCAGTCCTCTTCAACTAATTGATTTTTATCCTTACTCTAAAATCACACTCATTAATTCCTCATTCTTCTAGCTGAAGAAGGGTGATCTTTGCTCAGGGAGGTGGCTGCTAATGTTTAGCAGCTGCCATAGGATCATAGAATCACAGAATCTCCTGGGTGGGGAGATACCCATAAGGACCATCAAGTCCAACTCCTGGCTCCATACTCCTGACTCTTACCCTTTATTCATATGATGTATTTACAGACACCAATAACATCCCCCTACTCAGCCTTAGCCTGGCTTCCTAATTAAATTCAGGAGAGGCTGCAGGAAGTGAAGTTTAGTCTGCAACTACAGACTTCCCCCTTCCCTGGGTGTCTGCCACTGCCTGACGCCCCTCTCATCACAGAACCTCTTCCTAACAGCCAACCTAATCCTCCCCTGGCGCAGCTTCATGCTGTTCCCTCAGGTTCTATCACTGGTCCCCAAAGAGAGGAGATCAGCACCTGCCCCTTTACTCCCCCTGGGCAGGAAGCCACGAACCCCCATGAGGTCTCCCCTCAGCCTCCTCTTCTCCAGGCTGAACCAACTCAGGGACTTCAGCCTCTCCTCATGAGACTCCCCTTCCAGACCCTTCCCTATCATCTTTGTCCTGTCCCTGGGGGTGTTTAAAAAACAGGCAGACATGGTGTTTTGGAAGATAGTTTAGTGGTTATGGTGGTGTATGTCTGGTGGTTGGTTCCTGATGTTCTTGAGGGTCTTTTCTAACCTTGATTCTATGATTTCTGTGAAGACCCTGTCTCCTACAAGTGCAGCAGCAAGTCACAGATGCCTGGGTGTGAAGGATAGCTCAGGCTTTAGGTAGATTGATGGGTGTGAACAGACTCCCTCTGCTCTGGAGGCTGTCTCTAGGTCTCAGAGGAATAATCCTCAGCCATCAACATTAGGGCCCAAGCCTCATGGTTTAACTAAGCACCATGTGGTCACTCACTTGCTCCTCTCTTGCAGTGGGATGGGAAGGACAATTGGAGGAAGGTAAAACTTGTGGGTTGGGGTAGGGACTGTTAGGACTGGAAAGGGAGGGGAAAGTAATGACACCACTACTATTAATAGGATATACAATGCAGTGTGACTGCCTGGAACCCAATGCCTGACCCTGAGCACCAATCCCTCCTCCCCAGCCTGCCCACCCCTCCATCATAGAGCATGATGTCATATAGTATGGACTGTCCCTTTAGCTAGCTGAGGTCAGCTGTCCTGGCTGTGTCCTCTCCACCTTCTTCTGATAATTAACACCATCCCAGGTGAGAGCCAGGAGACTGTTAGGCCAGTGTGAGCAAAGGTTGCTCCTTCCACAGCACACTTAGCTCATTTGGGGAAGCAGAGCCCCCCTGGTTGCATGGGAAGGCCCTTCACAGAAGCAAACTGTCATCTAAACAGCAGCAGCAAAAAATGTGATAACCTTTTGTTTCCCATCCCATCAAATACAGTGCAGTAGAACAACCTCTTCAGCTGAAGGAGAAAAATTATGGGCTTTCCTCTGATATATTATCTGTGGATTGCTTGCCTCATTTGTTATAAGTCAATATTTTGCCCACTTGTGGTGGAAGCCTTGCAGAACATGGACATTCAATTCTGAAGCAGTTTCCATTGGCATTTCTTTAATAAACTCTCATAATTTATAGACTGTGTTTTACATCCTCTCCTCATGCCCCCAGAGTTTGTTCTAGCCAGCTATGAAGAAATGAGATATTGAGTTGTTACTCTTCTTGATTAAGTCAATAAAATCCATTTGTCTTGTTAAGTGAGTAGCTCCATTTGGTGTGTCGTGCAATCCCAGATTCCACATTTTGGGGTGAGAAACAATATCCAGGACAATGATTAATTATCTGAAAATCAGAACTGACCAGCCAGTACCTTGAACCAGCCATGCTTGCTCATGGCTGTGCCTGTGCTGTATTGCTAATGCAGCACAGTGCAGTCAACACAACTTCAGCTGCAATTCCAAGGTGATGATCTGTAATCATTAGATTATGATTGCTCTGAACACTGAAGAACACTTTGTTGTTTTTTTAGATGGGAGAACTTCTTAAAAAACAACCCCAAAAGATAATGTAGCATCACTGTGAATGGTATGATGTGGAAAAAGAAACCGGTTAAATGAAAGAGTGGTTTGTGTAGTGTCCTTTATGAGAAGCAACTGGAGTTCTGCTTCTTAATATCAAATGGTCAAATTCCTGTTTTACAAAGGCCATATCACTTTTGGTCTAATTAGAAGCATTTAAATTGTGATGAGAACTTGGTTTGGAAGTGATGGAGATGACTGAGCTGTCCTTGAAACACTTGGATTGCACTCTGCAGCTTTACCCAACCATTCCCATGAGGTCTGCAGAGAGAAATCTATCCTACTGGGAAGTGATACTCTCTCTTTGAAATCATCATGTCATTTTATATGTAATCATACTAGATTTTCATAGGGGTGCTTTTCTTCAACTGCCTTAACTCTTCTAAGCTCAACAGCAGGAACCAATGAGTCCTTCCAGGTGGATTTTTGGAGTGTGAGATGCTTTTCATTACTTAGATCAGGATCTATACCTAGGGTTTCTCAATGTACTTCCCCAAGGAAGTACAGAGCTGTTCTTCCAGCTTCCCATGTGGAGCAGGTTCATGTCATCTCACACTCCAGAGTGGGGAAATACAGACAAGGACTTTTTCAGGACAGGTTGTGTAGCTGGTGTGCAGGTCAGTCATGTTGTGGAGAGTCCTGCGGTAGGATTTTTGGAGCTTGCAAGCTGCCTTCTGTCCTCAAAATTTAATGAGTTAAAAAAAACCCCAACAATTCAAGGTAGTATTGGACATTGTAGATGGTGGGCAATGCTGTATATCTGAGAGGACTGAGAAAATAGGGAATCTGACCAGGATTTAGCCTGTATGCACTCCCTGTCCCCTTCCACAACAGTTTACGGTGGTTTGGATTGATTTTGAGTGAGAATGAAACCCATGCTTCTCAGAACATGAACATTTACTTTAAATATGGTGAATAGAAGAAGAGGGTGAGTTGAGAGCAGCTTGGGGGAAACCAGGGCACTCCCCTCCTTTTTACAGACTCACAGAACATTAGGAGTTGGAAGGGACTCGGAAAACTCATCTAGTCCAACCCCCCTGCCAGAGCAGAATCACCTAGACTAAATCACACAGAATGTGTCTTGGTGAGGTTTGAGTGTCTCCAGAGAAGGAGACTCCCCAACCTCTCTGGGCAGCCTGTCCCAGGGCTCCATCACCCTCATAGGGAAGAAGTTTCTGCTTATATTCACACAGAACTTCCTCTGCTCCATCTTTCCCCTGTTGCCCCTTGTCCTATCACTACCATCCCTGAGCAGAGCCTGGCTCCATCCTCCTGACTCTTGCCCTTTACATATTTATAGACATTAATAAGGTCACCCCCCTGTTGAGTGAGACATCTGACCTGCCTGCCTTGCAGAATGTTTTGAACTCAAACATACTGAGTGTCCCTGTGCTAGAATGCACTCAGTAAATGAGAAGCAGAAAGACCTGTAGCAAATCAGGAGCACCCATTAATTTCAAGGTAAACTGTCAAAAGAGCAAACCAGATAGAAACTCAGAACATCTCCCTGCTGCTTCTTCCCAAGGCTTCATCTTGCAAGTGGCTCTAATTAAAGGGAAAGTGGAGGATGTGGAGGATGAGTAGCGCATGAAACCTGTTTTCCCCATCACAGAGTTAATAGCATAGACCTTGGATGGGGTGCAGGCAGGTAGTACACAGCCTGGCTCTCCTCTTGCATCCTGATTAAGAGAAGCATCTTCACTTTGTGCCTTTATTGTTGGCTGTATCACCTTGCAATTTGCCATTTCCCTCGGCTCACGGGAGCTTATTATTAACCCAGCTTTACAATATAACTGAAGGCAGGCTTTTTATTTTTGTTTTTCTTTTCACCTGCTGTGATTCTCAAATTACACCTTAAAGGGCTACTTGTCAAGGATGGTGGTTCCAAATTTAATCTAGTTTAATAATAGTGTTTGTCTATTAACTTTCTTCCCCATCATGAAAAGCTATTAGGCTCCCTCAGGAGAGGAAGGGAATAATATTAAAATCCAGCCTCTCCTCAGATCCCTGTCACTGCCACTTCCTATTCCAGGGCTGTGTTTTGGGCTGCTTTGAAATCAGGATCTCCTGGAGGTTTGCTTGGAGTTACCATTGTTTGGGGGTCATCAATGCCCATTGCTTAATAACTCACAGCAGCAAGAGCCTCCAGCTTCTAACCTTAGGAATCTCACCCTGGTTGCACATCTGTCTCAGTGCAACTTGAAAATGCTTTTCTTCATTGGTTTAACTTTCCCATCTGCTCTTGAACCTTCCTTCCTTTCAGGATGCTCTTCCTAACTTGCTGCATTTAAGTAATAGGGATTTTTTCAGCTCCTTGTTGCAAAAATGAGGTGTACCCCTGCGTAGACCAGGGGCAATTCAGCCCCTTCCCACAAGCTGAGTGTTGCTCCTGTGCCCTTGTGGCTAAGATGAAGGGAGTGAAACACCTTCCTGATGAGGAGAGGCTGAGGGAGCTGGGCCTCTTCAGCTTGGAGAAGAGGAGACTGAGGGGTGACCTCATCAATGTTTATGTAAAGGGTGAGTGTCAGGAGGACAGAGATAGGCTCTTCTCAGGGATGGCCAGTGATAGGACTAGATGATCTTCTGAGGTTCCTTCCAACTCCTAATATTCTCTGATTCTGTGATGATTCTGCTGCCAGTCCAGATCTATGCTAGGGTGCTGAGGAGTTCACATAAACCTATCAGTGTTAGCTGACCTAAGTTAAGGCTTCCTTCTCCATTATTACATCATGATTTTAAGCTGTGATGTCACACACATGCACAATACTCTTATGTTATGTCCTCATATGCAAACTTCAGACGAATTTTAGATTAATTGCTAACTGTGGCTTCATTTGTTGTTTCCTGTTCCAGCCTGTGACTGAGGTTTGACACAGTGTGGGTCTTTGCATCATTCTTGACCTCTTGGGACAGGAGAAGATCTTATCCACATACAGCTAGATAGATACAGCCCATGTAGGTACCCTTCTGCTGGCAGCATTGAGGCTCTAGTAGGTTTTTAATATTCTCTGATTCTGTGTCTGTTGGAGGCTCAGTGATTGCTGTGCAAGGGGACTGGCTTTCAGCTGGAGCAGCAGAAAGGATGCAAAGGGATCAGAGAGATTTGTATTTATTAGTCTGTAGCAGCAGATCCTGTAAGCTTTGGGGAGACACAATGCTGTCTGCTAAGGGAACAGCACCCCAGATTTACTACATAGTTTTTACCCAGTTTTGACCACTGCCAAAGCCATTGCACAGGGTTGCCAGGAGCAGCAAGGATCTACCTCCTCTAGAGTTACCACTAGATCTGTTCTGTGCATTGAAAGGTGTCACAGCTCCTGGAGAAAAACAGCACACAGAACCACAAGGTTGGAAAGGACCTTTAAGATCATCAAGTCCAACTGTTCCTGTCCTATGCTAAACTGTATCCCTAAGTACTTCATCTACCCATCTGTTAAACACATCCAGGGTTGGTGACCTGCTCTCGGTTGCATCATGACACTGAAAAGCATGATTTTTGGTTGTTCCATGTGATTATTTGACACAAGCCAGCACTGACACTTAAAAACAGGAAGAGTTTTTGATGGCAAAAGTCCTCAAAAACTTCTTTTTAACTTTGCAGCATCTCTTTCAGTGCTTTACTGGGTAAACTCCCAAATCCCATCTGGATTATAGTTGCTTCAGAGCTGTCATATTTTGGGTTGGTATTGTTTTGCACTGCATTTGCAATTGCTGATTCACAGAGCAATAAACCCCCAGGACTTTGATTTTAATCTCTGAAAACAAAGTAACATATGAGAAATGGATTTCACCTTGAAGTGATTAGCTCTCAGTGAGTGTGTGCTTTCTTTCTGGAGACATTTAGAGTCTGACTGCATCCAGAGAGACAATTCATCTTTCAATTGAAAACTGCAGTGCTGAAAGTCCATTGTAAATCAATAAAAAAGTTAGTCTTTCTTGCTTTATTTGGATATTTTTACATCAGATGACGTTTTTAAAGCTGAATTGGAATCTCCTCCACTCCT
Organism: Gallinula chloropus; assembly: GCF_964237585.1. Classification (NCBI taxonomy): domain Eukaryota; kingdom Metazoa; phylum Chordata; class Aves; order Gruiformes; family Rallidae; genus Gallinula; species Gallinula chloropus. Next base: position 2,301,379 of record NC_140085.1, on the reverse strand, counting down.
GCTTACTCATTGCACAGTCACCGTAGTATTTAGCCAGTTTAACCAGTGGTAGGTGGCAGAGCAACATCTGTTAAATGGAGATAATTCTGTGTTTTCTCTCATTAGGGAAACTACAAAAGCCAGAGGTGAGGAAAGTATATTAGATTATCCAACTGGTGCAATATTGCTGTTTGCTGTGTGCATTATGGTAATGAATCAGTCCTTCAGCCTCTACTGGGGACCCAGCAGTGCATAGCTGGAATTAAAGAGGGTGTAATGTAACTAAGCATGGCAAACAAGGGACAAGAGAAAAGAAGGATAATTACTCCCATTTTACAGATGGAGAGTGAAGACTCTGGAATATTAAGGGATTGTTGATGTAGAGCTTTGCAGTCCTATGGCCTTGATCTAGCAAAATAGCATGACCATCTGCTGATCTTTAATTCAGAAGTAGCCCTGGTGCTTTATGGATGGAAGGAGGAGTTGAACCAAAGTTTCCCAACTCCCTGATCTGTCCTTTAAGAGCAATCTCATCCTCTGACTCAAGAAATAGTTTTTTTCTCATGTGTTCTCTGCTCTTTTGTACAGCTTTGGTAATGTGTTTGGAGGCAGCAATCAGATTTTTTTTGGGGGGGAGGAAAGATACTACGTTAGAAAGGGAGAAAGCATTGTTGTTCAAGCTGTGTTGAAGTAGTTACGTGTTCTTATTGCTAACCTGCCTTTTAAGAAGGTTCTTCAATTTGGCTTTTATTGATAATAAACCCAGTGCAGTGAGGGTGAGAGCTGCTGGACTGTTTAACACGTTTGGGGATTCTGAAGCCAAAGAGAAAAGGAGGAGAAATTACGAACTATCAAAATGTTGCTCAGCTTTTCATTTCCAGATCGATGTAGGATCTGTCTGCACAGCACAATGCAAAATGGTGCATAATATCACAGTCCTAAATTGTCCCAAATTATTGCATTTTAAGTCAGGCTAGCTTTGTTTAAATAATGGCTTTGCCACGGAGACTGGCGCATTGATTGGATTACATCGGTGTGTCATAGCAAGAGAAATGAATTTCTGTCAGGCTGAATTATGGGTTTACATATATTATTTAAGCATTGCTCTTTGCCTCTCCCTCTGTCACTCATCATCTGTCTCCTTGCAGATTGCTCTATTTTTAATATTTCTCCAAGTTGAAGGTTACTTCTCAGGCAGCAGCTTTAAACCAAATGTTATCTTAGGGATGATGTTAACAGTAATTAATAGTTAAGGTGTTAATGAATACCTGAATTACCATTCTCCCCTGCTACTTAACTCTCATGAGACCACCCTGCAATGCTACATCCAGCTCTGGGGTCCACAGGACAAAAAGAACACAGAGCTGTTGGAGCGGGTCCAGGGGAGGCTACAGAGATGGATCTGAGGGCTGGAGCACCTCTGCTCTGGAGCCAGGCTGGGAGAGCTGGAGTTGTTCAACCTGGTGAAGAGAAGGCTCTGGGGAGACTTCAGAACCCTTTCCAGTCCCTAAAAGGGGTTCCAGGAAAGCTGGAGAAGGACTGTCTATCAGGGGCCGTAGTGACAGGACAGGGGGTGATGGATATAAACAGAGAGGGGATGTTTAGATTGGGCATATGGAAGAAATGTTTTATGAGGCAGTTAAGGCATTGGTACAAGTTGCCCAGGGAAGTTGTGGTTCCACCGTCATTGAAAGGTCACATTGGAGGTGGCTCTGAGCAACTTGGTCTAGTGGAAGGTGTCCTTGCCCATGGCAGGGGTTGGAACTAGATGATCTTCAAAGGTCCCTCCCAATTCAAATAGGTCTATAATTCAATGATAATGCTGTTAAAGATGTCCAACATGCACTGAAGGATCCAAGAGCTTGAGGCAACCTACTTTGGGTTACAGGAAACAATTTGAGGAAGTACAGTGGTCTTGTGACAGAAACCCAGCTGATTAGTAAACATACAAAGAAGAAACAATCAGCTGCACCCCTTGCTGGAGGATTATAAAAGAAAACAGAAAAAAGCAGCACACAAAAGGAACTGGAAATAAAAGAGCTAGAAATGGAGGCTCCTACCAGCTCTCCACCACCACACCTTAGACTGGTCACTGAGATCTTTTATAGTTTCTCATTTCCATGGGTTTGGGAGTTCCCCAAATAGCTCATTCTGAAGTGCCCTGAAGAACCACATTTCTTGTTCATCAGCAAAGCAGAGCTGAGCAGGAACGAGCAGGAGCAAAAGTCAATACTTATAACTTTTTCATCAAACCCTTAAACATTACATTAAAAATGTATTGTTTGGGACTCAGGAAAGGGGGGGGGGTGGCACAGCAGGGAGGGCAAAGCTTCAGTAAACTTCTAAATAACAGTTTGCAAGGAGAAATTCATTCTTTTTTTGCACAAAAAATTATTAGCCCCAGGTTTAATCCTATGGGCATACAGGGAACAGGGATGGATGGAACATGGGTATGTGGGTATACAGGGGCAAGAGACTCATTCCCTTTGTCTTTCGTCTACTTTCAAAGATTTATTCCAAATAAATTTCAAGAATCAATGGATGTGAGGAGACCTGTGATGTTTTTCATTGTGGAATTTGCCTTGTAGGTTTTTTGAAAAGGGAAGATGTGCAGGAGAAGCTGTGTTTTTATTCTGTAGCTGTTATGGAATAGCCAGTAGTGCTTCAGGTATCACCTGAGGAAAATAAATGCAGTATGGGGGGACAAGAATTTGGCACTATGCAAGTGGGCAGGCATTCTAGTGCATAAATAGGGTTGTTAGCTATATGTGTTAAGTAGCTATATAGCATTTCTGAGGCTTCATTTAGAGGCTGGAGATCTGGCATGGAAACTCTGGTCAGTTGAGTTCTGCCTGTGGTGCAGTCCCTTTATTACTTCCATTATTCTCCATTTCATAATGAAGTCCCAGAATTGGGGCATGTGAACCATCATTGAAAATTTCAACCACGAAGACCTAGAATCATTTAGGCTGGAAAAGACCTTTAAGATTCTCAACTCCAACTATTCACTTAATATTGCCAAACCCACTGCTAAACCTTGACCCCAAGCACCACATCTACTCATCTAAATCCCTCTGGGGATGGGGAATCCACCATGTCCTTGGGCACCCTGGTCCAATGATTGACAACCTTTTGGGTGAAGAAATTTTTCCCAATATTCAATCTGTTTTCCTTCCTCTAAGACCATTTCTAAAAAAGTAAATCCAAATTTAGCTGCATTGGCCATAGGATTGTGGAGTTCTGAAAAACAGACCCAATACAGAAAAAGGAGACTCCAAATTCCCCTGGGCAGCCTGTCCCAGGGCTCCCTCACCCTCACTGTGTAGAAGTTCTTTTGCACTTTGGTGTGGAACTTCCTGTGCTCCAACTTGAGGCCATCGCCCCTTGTCCTGTCTCCACAGACCATAGAATAGGGGCTGGCCATTTCTCCCTGTGTCCCACACTTGAGATATTTATAAACATTAATAAGATCCCCTCTCAGTTGTCTTTTCTCCAGGCTGAACAGCCCCAGTTCTTTCAGCCTACCCCTGTAGGGAAATGCTCCAGGCCTTTAGTCATCTCTGTAGCCTCTGCTGGACTCTCTCCAGGAGATCCCTGGCTTTTTTATCCCAGGGAGCCCAGAACTGGACACAACACTCCAGGTGGGGCCTGACCAGGGCAGAGTAGAAGGGGAGGATCCTCTCCTTTGACCTGCTGGCCACACTCCTTTTGATGCCCCCCAGGATCCCATTTGCCCTCTTGGCCACCAGATCACACTGCTGGCTCATGGCCAACCTGTCAAAGCAGCTTTCAAGGATAACGTAAATATTCTTCAACGTTAGACTGAGTAAGGGAATATCTCTAGCTCTTTTGACTAAAAAGCCATCCTACAACTGTATTTTTTTTGGAAAACCAGTATAGAGAAATAAAAACATTTGCGTAGCCTGATGTGCTTCAGCAAAATGGCTCTTTCCATCCAATGTTCAACTGGCATCTTCTCTCAAGGCTTCTGGCTGGGGACAACTGGATCTGCTCATCAAGATGGATTGGAAGATGGGTTAAAAAATCTAGGAAGGAAGGTGGATTAAAAAAAAAAATCTGTTATGTTGCAGCTGGGAAATCATTCCCTCTGCACCAATACTAGATGGTTGTCCCTATTTAGTGTTAGGAAATGCTCTGATATTGGTGATTTTTGTCTTTCTAATTAGAAATGATGGGGGAAATTCCCTTTTTCAAACTAAAATGCTCATTATACTTTGAGCAGGAGCAGTGTGTGAAAACCCTGCCTGAGTTCCAGTATCAGCATGCTCTTTACTTCAGTTGTGCCTGTAGTTTCTACAGCATGCAGTTGTGTTTGCTCAGCTAACACAAATTCTAATCTTTTGTGGTGGGTTGGGAAACAACCGTAGTACTTCATTTTACAACGTATTTGCAGAGGGTGAAATTGTTTGTATTGAGCTTGTGTATAAGTGCTGGGGAGTTGTGGGGGGTTTTTTGCAGGCAGAAAGTCTTAAATTGACTGTCTGCTTTCCTTGTCCAGTTTCACTAAAAAGAAAAAGTTAATACTTGAGTTAAATTTGATTTTAGTTTGGTTTCATAACCAGGAGAGGCAGGTCAATATTTTGTGAAACAGAGAGGAACTAAGTCGTTTTGGAAGAATTTTGTTCAACTTCAAGGCGTGTTTTATTGTGAAGCTATATTACTTAGAGCTGAATTAGCTCATGCCATGCCAACACATCCCATCTCATTCCTTTAATACCTCTGAATAATCCTGGATAGCCCATTGCACCTGCTAATTACCCCCATATAAATTAAATATCTCACCACACCTGCTGATTTGTCCCCCCGACAAAAAGATTAAATAATGGATTAAAACCATCTTAATTCTATATTGTTTATTATCTGTATCTTATTCACAGAATCACAGAATGTTAGGGGTTGGAAGGGACCTCAAAAGCTCATTCAGTCCAAATTCCTCCTGCCAGAGTAGGATCACCAAGATTAGGTCACACAAACATGTCCAGGCAGAGTTTGAATTTCTCCAAACAAGGAGACTCCACGACCTCTCTTTGCAGTCTCTTCCAGTGCTCCACATCCTCACAGTGAAAAAGCTTCTGCTTTATATTCCCATGGAACTTCCTCTACTCCAGCTTGCACCCACTGCCCCTATCGTTGTCCTATTGTTGGACATTACTGAGAAGAGCCTGGCTCTGACCTCCTGACACTCATCCTTTACATGTTGATAGACATTGATGGGGTCACCCCTCAGTCTCCTCTTCTCCAAGCTAAAGAGGCCCAGCTCCCTCAGCCTTTCCTCATAAGGAAGATGTTCTCCTCCCTTCATCTTGGTGGCCCTGACCTAGACTCTTTCAAGGAGTTCTATGTCCTTCTTGAACTGAGGGGCCCAGAACTAGGCACACTATTGCAGGTGAGGTATTACCAGGGCAGAGCACAGGGGGAGAAGGGCCTCTCTTGACCTATTAACCACTCCCCTTCTAACACACCTCAGGATGCCATTGGCAGCCTTAGCCATGAGGGCACATTGCTGCTCATGGTCATCCTGCTGTCCCCCAGGTCCCTCTCCCCTACGCTGCTCTCCCACAGGCCAGTCCCCAACCTATACTGGTACCTGGGGTTGTTCCTCCCCAGATGTAAGACTATATTTGCCCTTGCCATTGAATTTCTCCCTGCTCAGCTCTCCAGGCTGTCCAGGTCTTGCTGGATGGCAGCACAGCCTTGTGGTGTGTCATCCACTCCTCCCAGCTTTGTGTCTCCAGTGGAGTAGCTTATTTACCCTGGACCATACCCACCATGGCAGTGACTTCCCATGCTGTGTCTGCATCCCTGGGCGCTGAAGTGGAGGAAAAGGCTGATCTATTTTGTTACACAGAACTCTATTTCCTTAAATAACTCTGTAGGAGATGTTGATGGTATGTGGAAACTCGATGTTACCACTTATGCTTTGAATGAGAGGATTAAGTGGTGTATGAATGGTAATTATAAATGAGGATCTTTGCTTTGTTAGTAGGCATTCAGGTGATATGTGGTGGTGGTGGTTGGGACCTAAGACAATGTAAAGTGGTTGGATTCATTGTCCTTTCCTGACCTGGTTTAGCAACCTCACAGTGAGAACAGAGCTGTTTGGGCAAGGACAGATGTTGCTTCTCACTATTCTGTTTTTTTGGCTGATTTTTTTCTTTAAGAAATAGAAAAGCTCTAGAGTACTTCTGGGAAACTACTGCATTCAGTGGCATTTAACTGGTGGCCACGATGGGAGCTTTTTGCTGCTGTTTCCATGCCCAGATTGATCTCTGTCATTAATCATCTGATAGGCAAGTCTTGTTGCTTAAAATGAGTTAAAATCAGTTAACAGTCATCATTTAGCACTGGAACAGGCTGCCTAGGGGTGTTGTGGAGTCTCCTTCTCTGGAGATATTCAAGACCCACCTGGATACCTACTTGTGCGACCTGTTCTAGGGAACTTGCTTTAGCAGGGGGCTGGACTCAATGATGTCTGGAGGTCCCTTCCAACCCCTACAGTTCTTTAAAAAAAAAAATTTAAAACCCTTTCCATTCAATGCTCATATAAAATCATCCCTTCATTAGCAATGATGCTTTTTTCTTTTCCTTCAGTGATATAGCAGAATTTTGGGGTGCTTTCCCCCCACAGCAGAATAAAAGACAAGTCTTTTATTTGGAAAATAGGAAACAAATGTGGAAGTGTGAATTAATTTTTGTTTTCAGGAAGAGTGGCCACAGGGCAGATGATGGTATGTAATAGAGGAACCTGTGCATGTGTGTATATTACTAGTAGTTCAGGTTCATTATCTTCAGGATTATTTTCTATTTCTCAGACCCACAGGTAGCTCCCCATCTTGCTGTATTGAGGACTTTTTCTTCCTCTAAGGTGGCTTTGCATCCATTAATTAAATATGGTCCAGAGAGGCTGGAATGAGATATTGGAATGTATTTCCATCTGATCTTGGAAATTGCCAAAGTTAACTTTCAAAGCCTAAAAATAAGAAAGGGCTGTTTTGCAAACCCCATAATCAATGGTCTGTCAGAGCTTGCATTTTATTTCATTTTTCTGGATTCAATGTATGGATTTTCATCCAAAGCATTTCCCAGGCACTGGTGACTCTCTCCCTTTGGCTGATAGAAGATGAGCGTGTGGGGAGAGAGGGAGAAAAAGGGTGGCATTTTTATTTATTCACTTCTTTTATTGGGTTAAGTGAAATGTGGTTCCAGAGAAGAGTCCAATCAGCTGCTCAGGCAGTTCTTGAAACCCTTTCCTGGTTCTCCATCCATCCTTACAGGTCACTTACAGGTTTCCAAAGAAAGAAGAGACTGAACTGACTTTCATCTTCAGTGGTTGTTGTTGTGTTAGGTGAGAGGAGGGCATTTTATAGATTGAATCTTCCAGTAGAATTAATCAAGAACTGGCACATTTGAAATTAAGTCTTTGGATGGTCTTAACTTCGTAACTGGCCTTTCTGCCCATATTTGCAATTAATACACTCCATGCACAGTTCTGGTGTCAACTTCTGGCTTTATCCAGGGGTGCAGGTATCTTAAGTTGATTTTGACTGCAGGGATAAAAAGATGAGACACTAAGTTAATAAAAGTTGATTGTTTTTTCTTCCCCCTGTCTCTTTTTCATTGGTCATACCCCAAAACTGATTAGCAGAATCCTGACCCAGAATGAAAGCATCAAAGTCTTCCTTGAAGCCTACTGGGAAATCTAATTGGTTTGAAGTCATTCTTGACTGGTGGGAGCCTTACTGATACCTCATTTCTTTAACATTGCTGAGATCATTCCTTGGTCTGCATCAGTCTTTGGGGTCTGCTTGGTGCCTGGATCCATCCACCAGGTCTCTGCTCAGCAGCAATGCATGGTTTCCATCTCTTGGAAATGAAACTATTGCATCTCCATTCTTTTTTCATTGTTCTCTGACCAGAGTCACGTTGACACATGTTTTCACTTCCCTGGTTGTTGATGTCATGCTTAGACTGTCAAAAAAGGAGAGAGAAATAAGAGATCATTCAAATACAGACTCAGTTTATTTGGGGATGACAGTTCATAATAGTATTGTACATGGCTGCAGTCCCAATTAGTAGAATTCACATTAATGGAAGGGCTAACAAATATGAATTTCTTTTTATTTTTAACTGCTGTTGAGACTGTTATTGACTAATGTTTTGTCAAGAAACCACAAGGTTCTGAAGGCAAAGTAGCTCCAGTAACATTAGTTTTAAATGCTAAGAAATCACATATCGTTTATTTTCTTTTAAAAAAAAAAAATCATTACTATCTGGAATGGAACAGTGATGAAGAGCCATATCTGCTAACTCAGTAGTTCTTCTCCACTACTTATGCTTATCATATCTTGAAAAAAACCTAAGAAATCAATTCCTGCAGTCCCTAACCACGTCAAAACAGCGCTTATCGTTGTAAGCCTAATGGAAGTTGCCTTGTCTGTTTGAAAGCATATGAATCTCGGGTCAGGATATAATTTCTTTCTTCTGTTAAACTTGTGGATGCTGCTATGGAGTAAAGAGGGGTTTTTTCCACTGAATGAGGGTGATAAAAATTACTCACTACATTGTGCCAATAGAAGCAGCTTTTTAACAATAACTTTGGGGTAAGGACAGAACCCAACTAGATACTCATTCAGCATGTGAAAATAAGAAGAATTTTCATTTGGATTTAGTGGTTGAAGTTAAGAAGTTGATGAGGTCAAAGAACTAGGTAGATCCAGGAGGAACTGCTGAGTTCTGAGCTGTGGTTTTGGAAGAGAACTGGTTGGAGATTTTGTGTTTTAACCTGTTGGGTTGGCTTTGAAGGACAGTGCAGCAAGGTGCTGTGGTGATTGCAGCCTTTCAAGGCAGACTTTGCTAGGTGTGAAGAGAAGAGTTGATCAGTCCTCCCATCTGAAGGTCATTGAAGTTAGTAGGTCATTCAGACATGGGCTTTGGGTCAAGCCCTGGCAATAAGGAATTAAATACAGCTGTGTTGGCAATGTGGGAAATGAAATGCTTGGGAGTAAAGTCACCATCAAGAGAAAAGCATCTTTTCTCCTCTTCTTTCCCTCCTCTCCTGTTTCCCCCCCTCCTTCCCTTTTTGTTCCCTCCTTTCTCTCTCTCTCCTTCCCTTTCTGTTCCCCCCTTTCTCTCTCTCTCTCTCCTTCCCTTTCTGTTCCCCCCTTTCTCTCTCTCTCTCTCTCTCTCCTTCCCTTTCTGTTCCCCCCTTTCTCTCTCTCTCTCTCTCTCTCCTTCCCTTTCTGTTCCCCCCTTTCTCTCTCTCTCTCTTCCCTTCCCTTTCTGTTCCCCCCTTTCTCTCTCTCTCTCTCTCTCTCTTTCCCTTTTTCCCTCTCCCCAAATGTTCAGCAGGATATCAGGTCACCTAATTGCATTTTGTGTTTCACTGACTGCTGTTCTTATCACAGCAGCACAAGACTCTGCGCGTTCAGTCAATACTTGTGTATTCACAGGAGGCAATCAATAAAAAAAATTAAAAAGGAGTCATGGTAATTAGGCTAAAGCTGCTGCTTATGAGTTTTCAATAATTACTTCAGCTTCCTCCTTTTCCAGCGCCTCAAGAAAATGGTGGCTGATTGAAGGAGGGGATCTTGCTTGACTGAGGACGTGTCAAAATTGAACAAAGCCAAGCGGGAAGTCAAATTAGTGCTTTTTGTTTCAGCACATGAAGGGGGCTTCACAGGGAGACAGGGAAAGAATAGCCTTGATTTTTAGATGGTGCCAGCTAGCAGCTGTGCCATTTTCCCTTACCTGCTTGTCCTCTGTTTCGTGCCCTCTAACATTAGCTCCCCTGGCAGGAACCCAGGCGCTTGCACTTCTTGGAAGAGCTCTGGAGAGATGTCCCATCTGGAGGAGGACAAAATGTTTTGAGACATCTGTTGCTTCTCCTTGTCTTTGTTGCAGCCATGTGAGGCCACTTATTTAGAATCCCAGAATGCGTTAGGTTGGAAGGGACCTTCAAAGGCCATCTAGTCCAATCCCCCTGCAGTGAGCAGGGACATCTTCACTAGAGCAGGTCCCTCAGAGTCCCATCAAGCCTGACATTGAATATCTCTAGGGATGGGGCCTCCACCAAGTCTCTGGGCAGCCTGTTCCAGTGATCTACCATCTTCCTACTGAAAAAGTTTTTCCTAATACCCAAACTAAATCTCCCCTTCTCTATTTTAAAACCATCACCCCTCATCCTATCATTCCATACCCTTGGGAACAGTTCTTCCCCCTCTTTCCTATAGGCAACTTTCAGGGACTGGAAGGCCACTATAAGGTCCCCCTGGAGCCTTCTCTTCTTACAGTCATAGTCTGATATCCAGAAGTGAAGGGGAGACCTTATGGCTTGTCCACAGCAGGGTTTCTGGCAGTAGCACTGCTGTTTGGGCTGTGGATGGAAAGACAGAAACACATGAACTCATGTGCTTCAGCACTGAATAATTGGCCATTTCTCCTTTAAAATTTGGCCATGGCTATTTTTGTCATTAGCTGGTGTCACCCTTTGCCCAGGCAGGCTTGAATGCATTGTGCTGGGAAGGGCCTGAGAGATCCATCACTGCATCACAGAGGTTTTCTGAGATGGCAGAGTGAGGTTATGGTCAGAACACAGTAAGGGTGCCCTATCCAAGGGGAAAAAACCTCAGGTGCAATCTTTTGCACTCAAGTCCTACATCATATGAGAAACAACACTGAACTTCTGCAGAGGAAGACTTTGGATGGCTTGAAGACCATGCCATGGTCATGTTGCATTGATTATTAAAGGGAAGAAAGATCCCTGAAGCCCTACTGTGCCTGTGTTTAGACCTGATGATTACTTACACTAAACACAGCACAAACTGAGCATGTGTCATGTATGTATAAAAGTGTGTACCCAAGGAAAGCCCTTTTGGTCAAGCAAAAGGCATCTCAGAGCATCACTCTGATCTGTTGTTAAAAGATCTGTTTCATCTTCAGTGAAGTGTTGGAGAGTCTGTCCCCACGCTGGCTTCACTGTGCAACAGGTTGTCAAATAATGTCATAACAAAGCATGAAACCTTGGATCCTCTTGTCTCCTGGGTGTTTTCTCTATCCACACCATGTCACTGCTGCTCAGCTTCAGCGTGTGGTGCTTCCCTGGTAAAACTGGTTAAGGCTTTCTACCTTAAACACACACCTGGGTAGTGCACAGAGAAAAGCCAATATATTTCATTATCTGGCACTTGCTTTGCTGCTACATAAATTGACTTGTTTCTCCAGAATTCAAAAAAAAAGAACCTCTCATCCCCTGAATCTCCTTTTCCAAGCAAGAGCAACATTGTGCTGGAGAGGAGCAGCCTGATACCTGAAGTAATTCATACAGGACACAGAGCCCTTCTCATCCTTTCTCTCCACCCTTTCAAAACCATGGAAATGCAGCCTGCCTCTTTTCTGTGTTATTCCTACATCCAGAGGGACTGGAATGGGTCCCACAATCCTGCTTTGGCCCTAAGCACCATGTTCTTACCCATCAAAGAGCTTACCACAGCCATTATAAAATGGAAAAAGAAGGATTGGGGGCGGGGGGGAGGGGGTTAATTGCTGCATCTATCACACTTTCTTTTACCCCTGTTTCCAAAAGATCTGGGTTTTTGTGTGGGAAGTGTTGGAATTAATTTGAAAGTGTTAGTGAGGAGTACTGGTAGACACAGCTGTAAAAGCACTAGGACCTGCAAAAGCCCCCAAAGAGCTGTCAGATCTTGGCACTCTGTGGAGAAATGTAAGTTGTTGGTTTTTTTTTTCTTTTTCCAAATGTACAGAAGCTTTTTGTCATTTCTCAAGATTCAAGGCAGCTTTTTTTTTTAAAAAAAAAAAATCTCAATTTACCACATTCTGGTGGTCTGTTCTTGCTGTGCTGCCATATGGTGGTGACCCAGCCTTCCCTGCTTACTGTCAGTCTTGTTACACTGCAGATCCACAGGAAGGGAGGTGAAATCACTGAATTGCAATGACTGTATCCAAGGAGCAGCCCCCTTTCACCTTCCTGCTACACTAGCCAAGACATAGACCATTAACAGACTGAATGCTTCAAAGGTGGCATTCAAGATGTTAGAGTTGCTCAATGTGATTGGTAAGATTTTCACATAATTACATCCCACAATCTTCTTTTAATTTACACTGGAATCTGTGAGCCTTAATAATCAGTGTATATTGATGCTTTATAATGTGGAGAAAAAGATGGTCCCTTCTGCCTAACCTTATAATTCATATATATATATATATATAAATATAAAAAAAGACAGAAGTTGACAAATACTTGCATACTGATGATCTGGGTAAGCCAAACAAATAATTAGGCAATATTTTTTAGTGTTGTGTCCCCTAATCTCAGAATACCAAAAGCTTCTCCCAGTTCCTTTTAAGACCATAAGGTCGTTCTCCACTGTAGAAGTCACTTACTGCCCTGTGCCATTGCCAAAGCCAATTGGCATTGGGCCATTTTGGAGTCAAAATGAAAGGGAATACCAGATTTTGTGCTAAGAAAGAACAGTTTTGCTGAGTTTCCTTCTTGAGAGGCTGGATTTCAGGTAGGACACCTGGAAGTGCAAGAGGCTTGAGATGTCAAAGCTACTTAGAAAACACTTTCCCTAGTGAGTTAGTGAATACCTGGAGATCTGCCAGATCTACCTGGATGGATATCTGGTTTAAATACTGAGTTTGGTTATATTTTAAATAGCCAGGAATAGATTTACCAGCCTTCAGGGATGCCTTCTGCTCCTGGTAGGAATGAGTAATGCACTGAGGGCAATATCCCTCTACATGGTTATTTTCTGGCATCTCTTGGCAATCATGCAGGTCATGACAGGGGCAGCCACAATTCCTCTGGGCAACCTGTGCCAGGGCCTTACCACCCACAGAGTGAAGAATTTATTCCTTGTATCTTATCTAAATCTCCCCTCTATTAGTTTAAACCCATTCCCCCTTGTCCTGTCCCTCCCAGTCGTTGTCAGCAGCCCCTCTCAAGCTTTCCTGGAGGACTTTCATGTACTGAAAGGGGCTCTAAGGTCTCCTTGGAGTTTTCTCTTCTCCAGGCTGAACAAGCACTACTCTCCCAGCCTGTGTCCTGAGCAGAGGTGCTACAGCCCTTGGATCATCTTTGTGGCCTCTTCTGGACTCACTCCAACAGCTCTGTGTCCTCCTTGTCTTGGGAACCCCCAAGCTGGATGCAGCACTGCAGGAGGGTCTCCTCAGAGCAGAGGGGAAGAATCCCCTCTCTCAACCTGCTGGCCACGCTGCTGGTGATGCAGCCCAGGACACAGTTGGCTTTCAGGGATGCAAACATGCTGCTGTGTCATGTTGAATTACATTAGTTATAGCTGTCTTGTGAAAAAAGGTGAGCTTAATCCAACTCCTGGGGAAATGCTGTGGCCTGAGTACATGGGAGATTGAGATACTTGGTTGTAGTAGTCACTACAGGCTTCAGTCTGTGAATCTGTTTAAAGGAGTGTGCATTTATATAGATAACTTCATGTTTATCACTGGAGATGGACTGCAGTCAAGCAGGACTTGCCCTAGCTTCCTTGCACTGGGGAAGCACTCTTAGTTTTAAGGTGATGATAAAACAGGTCAACCATCATTTCCAATGATCAGTCTGGGTCAGTATTTTTTAGTTATCTTGCCTTTGACAGAAATATCATACTTTAAAGACATATAAAGCATTTCAGTTGGTGATGATGATAACTTTCATGTGTTACAACCTGATGAGGCATCTCTCCCCTACTTGTTTTGGAAGCTTGTTTGGATGTCTCCAAGCAAACCTACTTCCAGACACCTACATGTTTTTTTACAAGTCCTTAAGGTGATTAATGCTGTTCATGAAGAAATTACCTGCTTTCTGAAGTTAGTCTTAAACATTTGGTGTCTTTAAGGGGTTTTCTTCTGTGTTGGCTTTCCTGGAGCTGTTGCTTCTAGAGGCACAGGAGTGCTATAGTTTTGTCTTATTTATCATCCATGGTCTCAAACATACATAAAAACCCAATGGGATGACCCAAGTTCATCTCTGTAAGATAAAAAATAAATCAGAACTTGTATTTCAAATGGCACATTCCTTTCTCTGGGAACACCATATTATTCTCCTAGTTCCAGTAGGTATATGAACTCATGGACCAGCAGACACTATGTAGGACCTATAGAAGACCTGTCTTAGTCTAGAGTGGGATCTGGAGGCCAAAGCTAAAATCTTGCCCAGGTCTTGGCAACAGAGCAGAGCTTCTAGCTCATATGTAGACACGAAAATTAAGGTGTCTGAGTCTGGAGGTAAATCTTAGTTCACATAAAGATTTGCTGTTCCTGAGCTAAATCCTCAATTATCGAGTCATGGAAGGAAAAAATGGAATAAGATCACACTCTTAGCCATCCTTAAAGATCTTCAAGGCAGAACTCAGTAAATCCTTTTGCTTTACTGACTGAGAGTTACATCCATCTTAGTTCCCACAAGGATTTAGTCTTGATTTGCATAGATCAGTAGATTAAAGCATTTGATGCTAAGGCCCCTGCTGCTGTACTACATGTGGTTTGAGAGCTTTGTTCTGGACTATTTAACCTGATCTCGTCTGTTAAACTTTCCTACCACATGGTTTTGCTTTGTGGATGTCTGAAGGACCAAGCAGCGATTCAGTCCCTGATGTTCTCATTAGTTTGTTTGGTGCAAATCTCACTGGTTGGTTTCTACCCAAAGGAGTCTTGTTTGTGCACACCCAAACAGGTCTGGGAGCAGGACCCGTGCAGGGAAGGGGGATGAGAGGGGATTCACTTCAAAATAGCTGTAGCACTTTGTCATTCTTACTGTCTTTCAACATTTACCTCCCTTTGGAGTGGCTACTTGATGCAAATCAGGTTTCAAAGCCCACATCAAGATCCTGCAGTTTCCCTCTTAATTGAGTGGACAGACTGAACTGCTGTGTTGTTGTGCTCTCTGCATTAGTGAGGACACAGATGAAGCCCTTTTAAGCTCATGTCTGATACATAGAGGTTTGTGCAAGTGTTGTTCCCTTGTCATGTTTACCTTTCCAGCTCGAGGA
Source organism: Gallinula chloropus (assembly GCF_964237585.1). NCBI lineage: Eukaryota > Metazoa > Chordata > Aves > Gruiformes > Rallidae > Gallinula > Gallinula chloropus. The sequence goes on along the minus strand of NC_140085.1, from coordinate 2,286,359 downwards.
AGCCACCTAAGTTTGCATCAGAACATTTTGAGAATCACACACAATGAGGGCTCTTACTGGAGTCCCATGTGGCAATAACAAAATGTGGGATGATAGAATGTCTTTACCAAAAGCGACCTTCTCCCCCTTGCACACCTATTTTGTCCCATTTACTCAGGGAGAGTCTTGGCCATGGAGGCCAAGGAAGAGTGATGCTATCAGAAAAGCTAAAGGAGATCATTTGCATCAGCTCTTCAAGGCATTGAGAATATTATGATGAAATACCAGCCCCATCCTTAGTATGATACCTCAGTTGGTAAATGCTGTAATAAATGCTCTTTTTTAATAGAATGCTTTCCCACTGAAGAGCCTGTAAGTGCTTTGGAAATAGTTGTCCAAAACCAGAGTGTGTCTGAAAAGTTGCAGATACATAGGCAAGAATGTCATTTCATCAAGGCAGCATCTTCTCCCTGTTCAGACCATCATCCACACAGCCCAGGGTGGGTGTTGGAGCTTGTTTATACTGCCTTGAAAGAGCAAGAGAAATACTCGTCATCCAAACTGTGGTTAACTCTGATTTTGTGCAGGATGTGGCTTATCACTGCTTCTCTGTAACAGTGCTGCAGCATCTGTAACTCCTCAGGTTTTATTCCTGTTGGGGCTGTAGAGATCTGATGGGAGAACACAGTGATGGGTTGGATTTACATGGGATAGGGATTGCTCTGCTGATATTTCAGTGGGAATAACTGAAGGGGAATTGCAGTATGTATTGACTCTGCTCTTCAGGTCCAGGCTTCGCGTGACCAAAAGTTGGTTGCAAAATCCACTCTTGGTGCTTGCAGGAAATACCAAGTTAGTTCTTCCAGCTCTTTGCATTTCAGAGGGGCCTCCCTGTATTTGAAGCTGATAAAAATGTGCTGAACTTGATACTGCTGTGCAGCAACAATTCATTTGTGTTGATTTGGTTGCGTTTTTCCCCACACATGAACATCTTCTTCCAACTTTCCTGTGAGATATATTTTTTTTTCTCCTCCTAACAGTTGTTCAGTGGACCTCTGCTTCATCTGCAGATGAAACCATCAAAATATTTTGAAGGCCAGCTCATATTCCTGCTTAGAAAAAACCCTTTAATTGCTCCCATGAACAATTTTCTTGCTTCTCTCCGTCCCAGCAAAGTGGTGTTTATTAGCATTTGTATGGTCGTTATTTGTAATTTCACTGCTGTTCCTGATGCCTGCATGTTATAATTAAATCATTTCAGATTGCAGTTACAGTGTGAAACAGCTGCACTGAATTACAGTTGAAAACATATGCTGGGAATATGCAGCTCCAATTAGCTACATATCTCGGATGCAACGAGGGTGAAAGACCCAAACAGACAAGAGGCCTTGAACAGGCTGCAGCTTTCCTGCCTCTGATCTGCTTGGATGCCACTTCCCATCCTCATTAGTTCTACAATAAGGGAAACGTCCTGATTCTTTGCATTTGCACTTTATAAAGCAGATGATGTCTGTGCCTGAAGGTAGGGAGGCTCTTCAGAGGGATCTGGACAAGCTGGATCGATGGGCTGAGACCAAGGGAATGAGGTTCAACAAGGCCAAGTGCAGAGTGCTGTGCTTGGGACATAACCCCTGGCAGCGCTACAGGCTTGGGGGAGACTGGCTGGAGAGCTGTCAGGCAGAGAAGGACCTGGGGTGTTGGGTGACTGCCGACTGAACATGAGCCAGCAGTGTGCCTGGGTGGCCAGGAAAGCCAACAGCATCCTGGCTTGTATCAGAAACAATGAGGCTGGCAGGTTTGAGGGGGGGATTGTGCCCCTGGACTGGGCACTGTTGGAGCTGCACCTTGAGTGCTGGGTTCAGTTTTCAGTCCCTCACTGTAAGAAAGACATCAAGGTCCTGGAGTGTGTCAAGAGAAGGGCCAGGCTGGGGAAGGGGCTGGAGGGCAAGCCTTATGAGGAGTGGCTGAGGGAGCTGGGGGTGTTGAGCCTGGAGAGCAGGAGGCTGCAAAGGGACATCATTGCCACCTACAGTTACCTGAAAGAAGGGTATAGAGAGATGGATGCTGATCTCATCACCCCAGTGACAGTTGATAGGATGAGGAGAAATGGCCTCAAGCTGCACCAGGACAGGTTTAGATTAGACATTAGGAAAGAAACACTGAAAGTGTTATCGGGCACTGGAACAGGCTGCCCAGGGAGGGAGTTGAGTCCCTGCCCCTGGATGTGTTTAACAGCCGGGTAGATGAAGTGCTTACGGATCTGGTTTAGCACAGGGAAGGAATGGTTGGACTTGATGATCTCAAAGGCCTTTTCCAACCTAGTGATTCTGTGATCTTTTTGGCCTTTCGGTTGTTAAATCTTCTGTCATGCTGTGCATGAAGGGGTGAGTCTGTCATGGGCACGGTGCACCATGGACATCTGGGTTGACCTTTCCTTGACTGCCTGTATAGGAACAGCAAATAGGGAAACGCTTTTTGGCTAATAACACTGGAAATAGGCACATTAAGGTCTGTGGGGTTGAGATGAGGCCAGTGCAGATGTTGGATTCAGTGGCCAAGTGCTGGCCACATAGTTCTGGCATGATTTGTTGTATACACCTTAAGATAACTATGGTTGTGACATGATTTTAGTCTGAGTTCTTCCCTCTCTCCCCTCCTGACACTATAGGCAGAGTGGAGTTTAAAAGCTGTTTATTAATTACAAACCATAGTGTGGACAGGGTGCTGGAAGAGGAGGGTTGACACAGCACTGGCACTTCCAAGACACTCCATGACTTCAGGGATATCCCCATCTCTCCAGTCTGCCTCTTCTTTTTTAGCAAGACACTCAGCTTGGGACTCTAACTTCTAAAAATATTGATGGTTCAGAGCCATGTGTTGTAATTGGGCCACCCAAAGCCTGCAGGGGGGTTTGCTGCTCTTTAAAGAGAAACTGCCTTCCAGCGATGTGTAATACACTCACTGTTCTTTAATGTGCTTTATGGTCATAGTTAATGGCTCTGTGCAGTGCAGTACCTCACTCCATTGTACCCTGCAAAAGCTCTGGGTGATTATTTCCTTCAAATGAAGAGAAGATGTAGGAGAGATTGCAAATGGGCTCTCTGTCCCACCTGGGTAAGGACTTGGGTCACTGGAAATAGGTAGTAGGGTAATCGGATGCATTAGCATAGCTTTTCAGATGTCACCATGCTAGTTAAGCAGAATGTCCTGCAAATTTCCATTGTCCTTATGATACCCTAGTCAGATCTTCATTTGCAAGACTATTAATAATGAAACACCACAAAAGTTAAGATATTTTTATCCATCACGCCACTGTTTAATTTACCTGGTTATGTTTCTCTCCATGATTCTGGTTAAAAACTGTTGTGCAAGCTGAATGGCAAAACACATTGCTTTGTGTTTATAGTGCATTAGGTTTTCACTCATCTATTATGTGAAACCTTTCACACTGGTGGAGCTGCATTTCCTCCAATCACGTGAATTCCCTCCCTCCAGAAACCATGCTTTATCCAGATGAAAAAGCCATTTATCCCATTCTGTGATCATCTGTTTACTTACAATAGGTAAGACAAAAGGCTAAATGCTTTCCCAGGAATCTTTTGTGTGTTTCCATGAACGTACCTGTGTTAAATTGCCTATCAGAGATTCCTCCCATTGTGAGCAAGAGGATAAGCAAGCGTTAACGTCACAGCTTAGTGTGGCTGAGATTGGTCTGTCTTCCAATATATCGTGCTTTCCCAGGAAAGGTAGCAGAACCTGGCTTCAGAATTAGATTGTTTCAGAGAAAAGATTTGATTCTGTTGGAAGTTATTGAACGTAATAACGTTTTATTGCTCTGCTTAAGCAGTTCAAAATTTCTTGCAGTAGCTTGGAAGGAAAGAGAAGTGAGAAGAAAAAAAGGGTGTTGTGGAAGTTGGCCAGGGAGGCCAATGGCATTCTGGCTTGTATCCAAAATAGTGTGGTCAGTAGGTCTGGGGAGGTGATTGTGCCTCTGTATTTGGCTTTGGTGAGGCTGCACCTTGAGCACTGTGTCCATTTCTGGGCTGCTCAGCAAAAAAAGGACACTGAGCATGTCCAGAGAAGGGCAACCAGGCTGGGGAAGGGGCTGGAGGGCAAATCATATGAGGAGCAGCTGAGGGATCTGGGGGTGTTCAGCCTGGAAAGAGGAAGCTGAAGGGAGACCTTATCACTGTCTACAGGAGGGTGCAGAGAGGTGGGCAATGGTCTCTTCAGCCGAGTAACAGGAGATGGGACAAGAGGCCATGGGCTCAAGCTGCACCAGGGCAGGGTCAGCTCAGCTGGGAGGGCAAAGTTCTTCCCTGGCAGAGTTGTGGGGCTGTGGCACAGGCTGCCCAGGGAGAGGGCTGAGTCCCCAGCCCTGGGGGTGTTGAACAGGGGGGAGATGAGGTGCTCAGCGATCTGGTTTAGCGGAGGACAGGAACAGTTGGACTTGATGATCTTAAAGTTTTTTTCCAACCTGGTCATTCTGTGGCTGAGGGCTCACCAAGTGGAAAGCACAGAGGAGGAGAAAGACGTGGTGTGTGTCAGAGAAGGTGACACTGAGCTGCCAAGGTGGTACAGCTGTGGAAAAAGGCAAATATGATCTAAGAAATATTTTCTTTAGGAAACTAAAGAGGAATTGAAGTGTTTCGGTGCATCCAGTATTATCACTAGTAATTTCCCTGTGATAACTGTGACCAGTTTTCAAAAAACATGTGAAAGAGTAGCTATCAACAGGAGCAGGGACGTCTTCTACTGGACTGGATTTATTTTAAAAGGGTCAGCTGGCTTCTGGTAGTGTCACAAATGCTGGCATGGAGGGGATGATTCTCTACAAGCTCCAGTCTTCAGCCAGAAAATGGAGAGGACAGCTCCAGGCCAAGAACTGGATAGAGACACCCATTTGTAGCGTCCAAAATGCTCACCAGGGTTGGGGGAATGTGTCAGAATTTTCAATGCAGTCAACAAAATTGAATTTAGGGATGGTCTGAACCTGCACTCAAGCCAGACTTTTATTTTGAATATCAACTCAGTATGTATTTTTGAAATCTTGTTATGTATAATGATGCTGAGGTCTGCTTAGCCCTTTAAGCTCTGCAGGGTAGGATTAAGGTGGGGGAAGGAACACTTCTTCCAAAGGTTATATTTCCATCAGATGGGCTAGAGATTGAATCTTGGTCTAATGTTCATGCTAAATAGCCTGCTTGGACTTTCTAATATCGTATCTGGTGGAGCTGAAAAAGGATAAAGGATTTTTATATTGTATTCTGCTGCTGTTTTAGTTTAATTGGAGAAGTTTCCCTATAAGACAGTGTTGATTAAATAGCTGCACCTGCGTTTATAGTCAGACTTATTTCTGCTATCGAGGAAGTCTGCATACATCATAAAATCAAATGTTTCTCTATATTTTAATACCTCATTTCTTCAGGGGGTTTAATTTGCAAGACTTCCCCTCTGTCACAGCTCACCCTTTTTTTCTTTCTTTTTTTTTTTGCTTTTAAAATATTCTCAGAATTCGATAATGATGAATACTTTGAGGTGAGGCAAATTAAGTATTAAAAGAAGATCGTGGCTTGAGTATGTGGGTTAATCTGTTCTAAGCAAAAGACACAAACTTGTTGGGGCAGGTCCAGAGGACAGCCCCTAACACGGTCAGAGGGCCTGAACACCTCTCCTATGAGGACAGGCTGAGAGAGTTGGGGTTTTTCAGCCTGGAAAGGAGAAAGCTCTGGGGAAGCCTTGTATAGCAGCCTTCCAGTCCCTAAAGGGTCTACAGGAAAGATGGAGGGGGAGTATGTAATGATAGGACAAGGGCTAATGGGTTTAAACTAAAAGAAGGTGAATTCAAATTAGATATAAAGAAGAAATTTTTTATGATGAGGGTGTTGAGACACTGGCACAGGTTGCTCAGAGAAGTGAAAAATGCCCCATCCCTGGAAACACTCAAGGTCAGGCTGGATGGGGCTCTGAACAAGGCGATCTAGTTGACTATGTCTGTGGCGGCGGGGTTGGACCAGATGAATTTGAAAGGTTCCTTCCAACCCAAACCATGCAGTGATTCTATGAATTTCGTTTTTCCCTAGTTGTATGATCATAGGCTACTTAGCATAGTGGAGTATGAACTTGGAGTTATCAGCTGATCTGCTTGTACTCACTGATAAGTGAATTCCCACCACCATTCTTATGAATTCATACCTCAGTTTGCCTTGCAGTAACCTTCCTGTGTTTCCTTAAGACCAAAGCCTTTAGGAGCAGTATTGTTTCCTGGTGATGAAGTGTGTTAAGACCCAGCCTTATTGGGATTCTGTAGACGTAACAAGCAACACAACTCAAACAGCAATTTGCAGAGTCTTTGGCTTTCAGATAAGTGTGTCTATCTCTTCCTTCAGTTCTCTGGTGTGTTGTAACTCAGCATGCTTGTAGTCATGTACAGTAGCCCTTAATGTCAGCGCCTTTTTACATTTCATTAAATTGCCTACAGATTCCCTGATTCCTTTAATCGCAAAAGTAGATGCTGACATGATAGGTGTGGCAATCAAAACAGGAAAACCAAGTTAAAAAGTAAGGAGCAGCAGCTTTCTTGCTGCAGATGCCAATATCTTTGACAAGCGAGCGCTTGCGTTGTGACGCGCGGTAATGGAAAACATCCTGTTGTGGTACAACTCCGTTAGCACCTTGGGAAAAACCCAGTGTGTGCCATACCAAGTTAGAATCACAGAATCATAGGGGTTGGAAGGGACCTCCAGAGATCATCAGGTCCAACCCCCTGCCAAGGCAGGGTCCCTAGGACAGGTCACACAGGTCAGTGTCCAGATGGGGCTTGAATATCTCCGGAGAAGGAGACTCCACACCCCCTGGGCAGCCTGTCCCAGGGCTCCCTCACCCTCACTGGGAAGAAGTTCTTCCCCAGATTGGGGGGAACTCCCTGTGCTCCAACTTGAGCCCATCGCCCCTTGTCCTGTCCCCACAGACACTGAGCAGAGGCTGCCCATGGCCCCCTGTGTCCCACCCTTCAGCTCTTGAGAACCATTGATCAGATCCCCTCTCAGGCTTCTTCTCTCCAGGCTGAACAGCCCCAGCTCCCTCAGCCTTTCCTCACAGGGGAGATGCTCCAGGCCTTTCATCATCTCTGTCCCTCCTCTGGACTCTTTCCAGGAGATCCCTGGCTTTTTTTATCCCAGGGAGCCCAGAACTGGACACAATTCTCCAAATGGGGCCTGACCAGGGCAGAGTAGAGGGGAAGCATCACCTCCTTCAACCTGCTGGCCACACTCCTCCTGATGCCCCCCAGGATCCCATTGGCTCTCTTAGCCCCAGGTCATGCTGCTGGCTCATGGCCACCATGTCACCCACCAGGACCCCCAGCTCCTTTGCCAAAGAGCTCCTCTCCAGCAGGTCATCCCCCAGCCTGTACTGATATAATCAGTTAAATTACATGCCGAGTTTCTAAGGTCCCTGTTCAGTGACTTCTGTGCCAATAGCAAGCCTGATCTTTCAGTTTATGATCAAGAAAGGGGAAAAAAAAAAAAAAACACCCCAAAGAGAAAAAAGCAAAGAGAAGCCCACCGTTAAATCAGAGTACTTCAAAGCCTACAGGCACCATGGCAATATAAATAATAAATTAAGAAATAATAAAGTGTAGAATTGTGGCGCTCAGCTTTAGGCTGAGAATGGGATTGATAAGCAGAGTTTAACATTAAGAAAAAAAATCCTTCAGGGCTTCAACCTTCCCTGATTGTAGAGTGTCAGGAAAGAAATTAGCGGTTTTGTTGTTGTTGTTTACCTCTGAAATTTAGGATAGAGACAGAGAATGAACAAAAGATGCTCTAAGGAGCCCTCCTGGAAAAAGTCCAACCATTGCAAAGTTACACAGATGAATTGATTTAATTAGGCTGTATAATACCACTTCTGCTGCAGCTTTTCAAACAGACTCATAAAAGATATTAACTGATACAGTCTGGGTATTGCGTATTTGTTTCAAAGATGCCCATGACTCTTCCCTACTTCCTAGGTCATAAAGAGCTCTGTAAAGCATATCGTTTCCTTGTATTCTTTTTTCTCTCCATTTTCTATTTTTACTGATAAAAAAATGTCTGTACTGTGGCTGAAAATACTTAAAGGAGGGTCAGAGGCAAAAATCCTCTTCTAATGGAGCATGTAGAAATAATTCAAGAGGAAAAAAAAAATGAGGATGAAACTGGTGTGGTGGAAATGGGATTTTACTACCCAAGGGGTTTTATCTTTTGTGGAGGAGCTGTGCTTGTGTTGGTGGCCAAGATGTCCACCCAAATATAAGTGAATGTTTGGAGTGTAAGGTATCATCCTTCAGACTCATGGTGACCTACTGGTGGTGCTAAACTCACCAAAGTTCATTCTACAGGCAGAAGAACTTTGTTTCAGAATATGCTAATCAATTTTGACCATCTTGCTCTTCACTAAAAACCCTGGTCTGGATGAAAGTGAAGAGCAAGCTGGGTAGTTGGGTGATAGTTGGCACTTGCAAGCCTTGACCTAAAGGATACTGAAGTCATGGAAAAATCTGTCCTTGACTCCAGGGATTTGTGGATATTTGATCTAAGCAAAATTAGAGGTAGGATTTGAAAGAGATTGTGTTATTTCTTGTGGAATAAACCACTTTCAGTAGAACATGATGGTCAGTCTTTCTGGAGGAATAGTGGGGAAATCAAAGGATTTGGGAATGGTTAGAGACACTTCTCTGTAAAGCACAAATACTACCTTGAGAAGACCACCATGTCAGCCATGCTGTGTTGGAAGAAGAATTGTAGAATCCTGTTTTCATACAGACTTTGCAGGTTTATTTTTCTGTGATTGGGAGAATGCTGGGAAAATCCAAGTTGCTCCAGGCATGGTACTATAGACTTGAAAGTGTCAGTAAGTACAGGACACTCCTCTTCAGCATAAGGAGACTTTGTTTTTTTACTGTGAGGGTGTCAAACACTGGAACAAGTTGCCCAGAGAGGTTGTGGAGTCTTCATCCTTGAAGATACCCAAAACCCAACTGGACACAGTCTTGAGCATTAACTGCTGTGGCTTTCACTCTTTGGGCACGGGTTGAACAGGATGACCCTCCAACTTCAGCTCTCCTCTAACTCTCATGTCTTGATACCACTTCACATTTTCCAGAATAAGGTAAAAGAATCACAGAATCAAGGGTTGGAAAAGACCCTTAAGTTTGAGTCCAACCGTTCCTGTCCTATGCTAAACCATATCTCTAAGCACCTCATCTACCTGTCTGTTAAACACACCCAGGAATGGTGACTCAACCCCCTCGTTCAGCAACCTATTCCAGGCCCTGACAGCTCTTGGTCAGGGATGACAACTTTATCCATTGTGTTTTGTTAATTTAGGGAAACAGGAATTCTCCACTGTAATCCTGAAAGCCTCCACTCTTAAAAGTTTTCATGTACATCTCTTCAAGGTCATAGAAAATAGGAGCAATGAGGGAGTGATGGAGTGAGTTCAGCAGATGGTGCAGTAATTTCAACCATTTCAGTGGGGCTGTGTGGAGCCTGGTTTGCTGCTCTCATGTCGTTCAAAATTGCTTTATAATCACCGTGTAAAAACTTTGAAGTAGTAAAGACTACATTGGCAAGACATAGTACAATTACTTTGTTATGCATCTTGTTATATTGGCATATTTGTTTAATTAAATTCCTTGCTAATTAGAGATGTATGTACTTGCGTTAATTATTATTTGCTTAACACAATCAACAGTGTAATTCTTTTCAGAGATGCCACACACTTTCTGGTTAAATTAAATTACTGATTTTTGTGTGCTTTCTGAAAGAATAGTTGCTCCATTTTTGTCAAATGATAGGTTGCATTCTTTAATGTGAATGAAATTCAATTTGGACTAAAATGTAACATAATATATTAGATTTTTAATTGGTGATTAAGCAAAGAAAGGAAAAAAACTGGTTTGATTTGTACCTCAGCACAAAGATGTATATTTTTTTCTTACTGAATTACAAAATTGGATGGGTCTGCTATTTATCAGCCACCAAGACCTTTTGCCATCTGACAAAGAAAAACTACATTTTTCTTCCTTGTTGTGAGGCTTTGGAAGGAAACTCCTTTTACATGCCAGAAAAATGTAACCCAGTGGAACTTCTGACCTTTTACCAAGCCCTTAATTACCTCTTCAAATGTAGAGTACTATAAACATATTATACACCCAAGGCCCTATTTTGGGTTTTAATACTAAGCCCATTAGCTCTAATTTTGATCTGTGAGTTTATATTTAGTCCCTGAAATTGAAAGGAAAGTGATAACATAAATATCTTTAATCATGTTTGATAAGGAAGCTAATAACCAAGTATCTAATTGTTTCCCCAACTAGATGCTGCACAACACGGGTAGAGTTTGTGTATGTACATCCACCCACACCCATATGTATCGTCTCTTTATATATCTGGCAGATTTAGTGCTCTGTCTTTACAGCCTTGACTTCTGTAGGTTGTTTCTCATTTGAGCAGTGAGCTGCTGATCAATACTACAGAATGTGTTTAGTGTTGGGGGATCACTGAACCACAGTATATTAATGTATTTAAGTTGAGAACCTCAGGAAAGCAGTCGGAAAGAAGCAACTCAATAGACTTAATGCTGTAGGAGCAGATGGAAGAAATAATTCTTCTAAAGCAAATACAAACATGGCCAGGATTATGTAGCAAGATAGAGAGGATTTGTTCACATCCTAAAAAGGGTTAGGAATGTTTCTTTGCATTTTTCAAGACAAAATGTGCCATTGAGTGAGAACTTTATCAGTGGAGGAGCAGAATATTAATGAGCGCGGTGAGCCTACAAGGCTCTTCGAGGTCGTCTTAATCACCAAAATGGAACTGGGCAGATAATACAAAGACTCCTGAGGTCTTCCCACAGATTACACAGGAGCTATATCCATTCTTCTTCCATACTAATTGTAGTTAGTCATTTTTAACTGTGCCACACAGTCAACAGAAAGTTCTTGTTAAAAAACACAAGTGCAGAACTTGGCTCGTGACTGTGTCCATCCAGTTGTAGCAGGTTTCTAATCTTTCATTTGAATGCTGGCCTGTGACTGAGATACCTTGGGAATAGAGTAGTAAAACCAGTAAGAATTGCAAACTGTTTCCATGCCACATGCTTAAATGCTTTACTGAAGAGCAATATGTTTTTTCCATACTTGTTAAAGTGCATCTTTTCTGTGTATTAATCACCAATTGTTGATCTACTGGGAAATAAGCATTTTAAAGAAATAAGTTGTTCCATACAGAATGAAGGGCACAAGTCTGCTGTTTAGATACTGTAATTGAAAAATCACAGGGGAAAAAAAATATGGAAATTGAAGAATCACAGGAGAAAAACTAGAGAAGTGAAAGAATCGATAGTGACATTAATGAGGACTGCTGGAAATGCCTGTTAATGGCTCTGGACATCACTGTTTCAGGAATAGTTTCCAATCCTAAGGCACTACCATTGCCTTCCCACACAAGGAGAATCTCAGAGATGTGAACCCAGTTCCCCAAGACCAATGTGATTTATTAGAGGATTCTGCTTTACAGCACTACTTTTTCTCACACAGGTTGCGTGAAAAACATCAGATCGCCCACTCAGTCTGTTTGCAGGTCTGTTGTCCACCTGCAAAAGGAGTTGAGATTATTTCACTGTTTCAGAAAAGCTAAATAAAGAAGGTAAAAAATTTGTTGGTAGGGACTTGCTAATGTTGCCTCATAAGGCAGTGACTGGAAACAAGTCATAGAGAAGGTAGTAAATGGGTCAGAAATCCTTTCAGTCCCTGAAGGGAGCATACAAACAGAAGGGGAATCAGCTTTTTAAAAGGGCAGGTGATGGCAGGACAAGGGGGGGTGGATTAAAGCTTAAGAAAGGAAGATTTAAATTGGACCTTAGGGGGAAGTCTTTTACAGAGAGAGTGGTGAGGGTCTGGAACACGCTGCCCAGAGAAGTGGTGGCTGACCTGTCCCTGGAGGTGTTCAGAGCCAGGTTGGATGAGGCCCTGGGCAACCTTGTGTAGCTCCAGGCCTGGCAGTTGGTGGCCCTGCCTGTGGCAGGGGGTTGCAACTGTATGATCCTTGGGGTCCATTCCAACCCAGACCAGTCTGTGATTCTCACAGCCATCAAAAGCCCCTATGCCAGTTGACTTAATTGCTAAAATAGACATCCCACCTAACACTGGCACCTCACAAAGCTCTCAAGAGGTTTGAAATGTTCTTTCTTTTCCAAGTCAGGATAAAAATCACAGCTACTAGTGGCACTACACATGAGTAAAACTGGGGTGAAGATGAGATTTTACAGTTTTAAGTCCTCCTTCCACTGAAGTCCATTGCAAAACCCAGTGGTGGGTTGGTTGCTTTTTGTGTGCAGTCTTTGATTTGCACAGAGGAAGAGTTCAGCTCTGATGACTTGCACTTGGCAAAGGAGTGGAGATGGTTTCAACTCAAGAGATTTTTGCTAATTTAGTAGCAGCAGACAGGACAGAGGAATAAAGTGAAATATATGAGTGGATATAAATAAACGAGTCAAATATAAAGTGTAATATTTGAGTGAAGGAACATGAGCCAGGCTTTCTGAAGTGGTATCACAGAGATGTTTCCTTTCAGACAACAGAAACTAATAAGGCACATATAATAACTGGCAGTTTCCAGAAATTAAAAAACCCCAAGTAGACTGTAAATTCTTTTACCTCGTCTTGGGAATAAACCTCCTGTTTATATTTTCCAAGCCTAAACCCTTCCTTCAAGAGTAGTGATTTTATACATGTCTCTCTACCTTTCATGCTTTGTCTAAATACTACTTTCCTTCCTTTCATTGCCATGGCATAAACATGTTATCTTGAGCCTTTGGTTATGGAAAAGCATGGAATCCATCCAAATGTGCTTTCATGACAAACTCAGCTTTTAAGGAGAGGCTACTTAACATGGAGGCTTTAGGTACACTACTACCCCATGTAAAGCTCTTATAGTTTCTGAACTTGCTTTACTCTTGGCCTTAGTCTACATGCAGACATCTAAATTAATGTCTTGCCTACCAGTATCTGCATAGATGAGATACTTTTAGCCTCAGTTGCTGATACCTTGGGTTGATCCCATTAGGATGAGACCATCCTTTATTCACCATCTTCAGCAAGCTGAAGGAGACGGAGGTGTATTTAAATCATAGCTCTGGAAGTTGAAAAACACCTCTGGACTTCTTCCTCAAGAACAGGGAGTTGGGTTTGCAAGGCTCTTTAGCAAGACCTCATGGAAAAAGCTAGCATCTCTCATAGTACTGTGTGGAGCAAGTGGTACATGTGAGAGATTGCTGGTAGGTTGGACCTAGGAAATAAAGTTCTTCAGCATCAGCCCTTGGGCCACTACAGCTGCTTTTTATACCAAGCTTTAACTATAGCAAGGTGCTATATTTACAAACACCAAACAGAGATGTGGAGCAAGGGAACTTCACGTTTTAGTGATTAATGGACTCTGATAGCCCCTGAGTTGGGATTTTTCATAGATTGGATCTTCCTTTCTGCCTGGAGGCTGTGTCTGATTTTCATTCCATTGCTGAAATGAAGCTGCAAACACCTGAAACCTGTCACTGTGCTAAGGTGCATTGCACCATCCTGTGGATTGGGGAAAATACTGAACATTTCTGTCAAGAAAGCACATTTGAATGGATTCTGTGCTTTTCTGTAACCAAAGGCTTGGTTTTTCATCCAGAGGCACAGTGTTAAAATGGCTGGTTTATTAGGTTTGTTATCCTATTTTGTCCCAAGTAACACGTTATAGCTGCTTCAGTGGAATTAGAGAAAATCCAGTTATTTGAGGCAGTGATCACATAAACCCTTTAGACTATGACAACACGCCTTTAACAGTAGGAATCATAGAATGCCATGGGTTGGAAGGGACCCCAAGGATCATACAGTTCCAACCTCCCTGCCACAGGCAGGGACACCAATCTCCAGGCCTGGAGCTACACAAGGTTGCCCAGGGCCCCATAAAACCTGGCCTCGAACACCTCCAGGGATGGGGCATCCACCCCCTCTCTGGGCAGCCTGTTCCATCACCTCACCACTCTCTCTGCAAAGAACTTCCCCCAAATACCTAATCTAACCCGTCCTTCCTTTAGCTTTAATCTAATCCCCCTTGTCCTGCCATTATCTGCCCTTTTAAAAAAGTTGACTCCCCTCCTGTTTCTCTGCTCCCTTCAGGGACTGGAAGGCTACAATGAGGTCCCCCTACAGCCTTCTCTCTTCTAGGCTGACCCAGCCCAGCTTCCTCAGCCTCTCTTTGTAGGGGAGCTGCTCCAGCCCTCTGATCATTTCCATGGCTCCTCTAACCCCTCTCCAACATCCCACATCTTCCTTGTATTGGGGCCCCAGCTCTGGACACAGGACTCCAGATGGAGCCTCACAAGGACAAAGTAGAGAAGGACAATCACCTCCCTGTTCCTGCTGGCCACCCCTCTTCTGATGGAGTCCAGGATACCACTGGCCTTCCAAACTGCAAGAGCTGTTCTCCACCCACTTTTTGTTGCATTATTGTAATGTCCTCTAACAACACTGTTCTCATTGGTCAGTTTTTACCTCTGAGAAAATGAAAGAAGGCTAAATTGAGAAATATTCATGGATTATGGGGATTTTGAGCATCTCATACCAATATTGGACTCTGTCCTCACAGTGAAGGTCATTTGCTTGGCTTTGAGGTATTTTTATAGGGAATAATCTGAACTTCGTTTTCTTCTGATGGCTTTAATTTGTGATTGGAAGTAGGGATAGACAGACTGTACAGCCCTCAGGGAAAATGGATACATTCCTTAAAAAAATTAATAGAATGCAGTTCCAGAATATGTAATTTCTGTGGGAGTACTCCAGAAGTGATACCCCATACACTCCAGAATTAACCCATGTTTCTGCAAACAGGTTGTACTGGTACCATTGAGGTGGAGCCCAGCATCAAAATACTCTTCCCAGTTGAATGAAAAAGTACCACTTGTGAATAGTTTTATGGAAAATAAGAGCTACAGTAAACTGCTTGAATCAAGTTGTGCTAAAGGAAGGATGAACATCCTCTTAGCTGGCCTGTGTTCCTTCCCTCTTAGCCCTCTAAATTCATGCCTGCCTCAGTTGTTGTCTTACGTTGGGTAACTTTGTGCAGCAAAGGAGTTGGTGTTACCAGGAATTTAATGGAGAGGTTTTTCCACACAGCTCCTCCACTGTGTTCCTCCATGCACATAATGCTTGCAAAAATGGAGATGGATTAATAAATAAAGAGAACTAAGGGCTGACTGTGCAGTGCACTACAGAAAAAATAAGCTCCACAAGTAATTGTCATGGTTGTTTAGATGTAATTGTTTCATTAGTCATCTAATAGTTCTACAGGCAGCTTTCACTTTCATGTCATATTTGTGTTCTAATCCTTCTCTTTAAGGCTGACTATGGTGAGGAGGAAGAAAAGAAACAGTTTTAATCCATCATTTATTCCAAATACTGAGTACCAAAGGGGAAGGAGGGTTTAGGAATGGGGGTAGGGAATGTTTAATAAGACAACAAAATTCATTCACCAGCTTGTTTCAAGGGGATTTTTTTTTTAATATTCTGGAGCTAAATTAGACAGCGGATCCAGCATAGGCCCCGGGCTTTGACATGTGTTTTATAATGACAGTTAATTAGATGCTGTCTGCAGCAATCATAGGCTGTCATTCCTAATACATGTCTAGAAACGTGAAGGACAGAAGAACTTCCTCCCCCCTCCTTGCCCTAATTGAAATCGGTTGCCAGAATTAACTATGAATATATGAGACAGTAGTTTGACAGTTAGCATAGCCTTTCCACGTGTGCCATGAAGCAGGACTCTAACTCCTCCTGGGCTCTATGTATTGAGTATACATGTGGGTACTGCAGGAAAGTTAAAGGGATCTGATTTCCTGGTGGTAGAGGAACATTTCTCAATCCCTCCCATCTCCAGCCTTTCCTAAAGGCTACTTGTTCGGTCAGTCACCTTAAAACATTCAAGAGATGTCTAATCCACCCTGTCTTCTACAGTGGTGCTCCTTTCTTCCACTGTTGAGTAGTTTTTATCTTAGAAGATGTGGCTCAAGCTCTTAGAAGGAGGTCGTTCAGTTGTCACTCACAGAAGCTTTCATATAATTCAGAACACCCTGATTCCCAGCAATTTCAGGTGCTTGCTGTGATGCTTCAGGAGAATTGGTTTCAGAGTAGCTGTAACATAAAACCAAGTTCTCTTCTACCCACCTCTTTGTCTCTCTGCATTCCTTTCTCCAATCTTTCTGCTCATGTATGTGTCCTTTGATTCCTGGTATATAAAGTGAGGGTGTTAGGTTCCATAGACCACAGGGTAGTTTGAAGATAAATATTGGAGATATTTGGATACTTTTAGGACTCACAGGTGAAGAACAGAAGCCAGCTAACTGATCTGGCAGGGTTCACTGAGGTAGCTAAGTGCAGTTCTCCTTTTACTCATGGAGAACCAGGTGCAGATCAGTTGAGCTATTGCAACACTGGAAGAGAAGCATTTTTATCTGAGTTAGGTAGAGCTTCAGTGTGATGGAATTGTGTATGGACAGTTGGACAGCGCTGATATTTCCATGTACCTCAACATTTTGGACAGGAACTATAAGCCATCTGTATTGGCATTCAGGATCTTAGAAAGCATCTTAATACAGCTTAAATGTCTATCCTCTTTGACTGTCATGTATCTCTGGCCTTTTCCAGTAGAGCAGGAGGCACCATGTGCTACCCCATGATTGTGGAAGCTGTGTTACTGAGCCACTATTCTGCCCATCAGATGGGCAGGAAAGATCAAGAACCTGTGTACCAGAACAGCTCAAACAAAAGCATCCCAGAGTCTGAAGATCATCATCATGCTTTCTAGATTCATCCCCTACGTATTGATGTACTGGCCCATTGCTCAGCTACCCACTGTATTTGGAGGTCCTGACTTTAAAATGAGGTCTGTTCTTGAAAGCTTATCATTTACAATGTGTCCTTGGGTTTAGGTTATGTCTATTTTTTTCCCTCCTTGTCTGTCTTGAGCTGAGGGCTACAAGTTCTTTGTCTGGTTTCTATGCTAACACTGATAATGAAGGCTTGGTGGGATGAGTTATCTCCAGTTGATATTTGGATAGCACCAGCATGACCTTCAGATAGTTCTTTCAAGGAGGCTGAGTGACTCTTCACCCTCAGTTGCTCTGCAGAGCATGAGTGGAGGAACCCAAATAGAGTGGGAGTGGGTTTGTTGGCTTGTTTAGGGGTTAGTTTGTAATCCTTACTGAATCAAACCTTCCTCCTGTAAAGCCAGTTGCACAGTTTGTTATTTTCCAGGTGAGAGAAGTCCTCTCTGCTGTCCTGTCTGACTTTCTCCTTGCCCAGGTCATGGCAGACACTTGACTGTATCTTTTATTATCACACTACCTAGACAGCTCCAAAGTGTTTTGTCCCCTTGGTTGTTTTGCCAACCCTTCTTTCCCACACTGACCACTTGCTGTTGTGATTCACCAGCCACATGGTAATTGTATCTGTAAGTTGCTGAACTGGAAAGTCTCTGCTATTTTTGGAATATTTGGGTTTAGGGTGGAATAATTCAGATTAAATTTCTAAACTTGAGATGCTCTTACAAACCAGGACTGATGGCAGGTGTTGTGCTACTCAACAAAACTTGGAATTGTGGCTTCAAAGTGGTGATGTCAACAAAGCTTGGGTCTCTTTGCATCATCAGGAGAAAAAAAAAACCAACCCTTGACTGTAATTGCTTCATCTAATCCCTTATTAGCTTGTAATATGGTTCCTGTCATGTCAGACTTTTTTTTTTATAATTTAATTTAAATAAAATGCTAACAATATTTTGCTTCTAATTTATCCCCATCCTGGCTGCTTCAGAGAGTTATAAGTAGATTGTTATGGCATTAATTATGATTTCATGGTCAGGCCCTGTTCCTCAATAGGAATGATACAATTTTGCCCCCACTGTGTCTTCAAATAAGGAATCTACAAACAGCCCTATGATGTCTCCCACTGCTTTAGAAGATTTGATATAATGGAGGGATGATAAAGTAATCAAACAAATCCTATTTACGCATCCCTGAGAGTATAATTCATGCATCAGTGAGCACTGTCAATGGAAAATTACCTTTGGAGTTTAGATTTCCATTCCAAAGTTGCATTCTAATTTTGTTTTTGTAGGCTACAAGTTTCTGCTTGTTCAAGACCATGAAATTTATATCCAGTTGCCACATTTACTGTACAAGCAAAAAGCTTACATCCAAAATATTTAATGTCCCTCTCTGTAAATTGATTTTTTTAATAGTTTACTCAGTGCCACTGACTTTTTCATTTTGTCTCTTGTTCCTCAGTAGCTCAAACTCACCATCCTCTATGTATGGATTTTTGTTCTTAAATCTAAATAATGAAAACAGCAGCTGGAAATTAATTTTCTGGGGACTGCTCAACATCCTCTCATCCTTCTGTACTCTTTCATCACCATCCACTTGGGGCTCTATTCGGAAAAAATACTCAAAACCCCACAACAAAAAAAACCCCACAAACATGAAATAATCAATAAATTTTAGCCCTACCTTTTGCTGCAGAGAACTGGTATGAAAACCAGAACTGTTGAGTCTCCAGGGGTGGTTGTTATCTGGCCTCATGTGAAAGTGTGCCTAGATTTCATTTCCAAATTAGAGGGAGTTTCTAGCCCTGTGACCTTGGAGTCTGCATAGTGGGGATGTCATTCTTGTCCATCCTCTAACTCTGGCTTCAGTTTTCTATCAGTTGTATTATCATTGTAGGAGTTTTCTAATTATCTGTCATTGAAGCTGCAGTTTCTTGCACAGGCATACAGAATCACAGAATGATGGAGGTTGGCCGGGATCCCTGGAGATCTAGTCCAACCCCTCCCAGAGCAGGATCACCTCAAGCAGGCTGCACGGGACAGCATCCAGGATCATGGGGTTTGAATGTCTCCAGAGATGGAGACTCCACAACCTCTCTGGGCAGCCTGGCCCAGTGCTCCACCACCCTCCCAGGGAAGAAGTTCCTCCTCATGGTTAGGTGGAACTTCCTCTGTTCCAGATTGTGCCCATCACCTCTTGTCCTGTCCTTGGGCACCACTGAACAAAGACTGACCCACCCTCCTGACACCACCCCTCAAGAATTTATGAGCATTGATAATATCCCCTTCAATCTTCTCTAGGTTAAAAACTCACAAGTCCTCCAGCCTCTGTTTGTAAGAGAGATGTTCTAATCCACTCAACCTCTCCATAACCCTTTGTTGTCCCCTCTCCAGTAGCTCCCTGCCCTTCTTGACCCTGGGAGCCCAGTACTGCACACAACATTCCAGATACAATGTGCTCAAGGTGAGAGTGTTCAGTCACAGGCATAAACTCCAGAAGATAAAGGTTTGGGCAGAGAATGAGAGTTCATGCATTTCTAAAGAAACAAAGACTTCCAGTGGAGCTGGTCTGCTAGTGAGGTGGCTGTCACTGGACGATCATGGTGTTATAAGGGGAGGTGCTGGGTCTTCCCTTCTGGGTCTTCCCTGGGTCTTTGTGTTTGTTTTTTTTTCTTTTGAGCAGTGCTTGGCATCTGTGCTGTGTGAGATCATTCTCTGGGTTTCATCCATTTCCTAGCTTTTCTAATAGTCATTAATTTATAAGACATTTTGGAAAGCAGGTCATTGCTACCCACGTTTTACATAGAGAGAAACCCACTCAACAATCTGTGTGAGTCATGTAGTACCACACTCAAGGTCAGGAATAGGTCCAAGGAGCTTTGCTTTTCCTTTTGCTTTGTTGAATGCATAATGGTTTGGTCTTTGTAAAAGTCTTAATCTGCCAAAGAAACCCTGTTTGGGAAGTAGATATATTCTCTGTCTATGTGGAAGTTTAGGAGGACTTTAGTTAGTCAAACATAGCAAGGTTATATCTGTAATTACATTCTGAAGTTCTTGTTGAATCTGTCCATAGAAGCCATGTACTAGGAAAATGTCTTTCATCATGGAAGGAGAACTAAACTGTGTAGTTGTTTGATACCCTTGATTGTCATGAAGCAGCTTAAACACTGCTGCTGGGGTTGCTCAAGATGGTCTTCTGGTTTGGTAATTGGATAAAATGATGGTCTGGTGGTGAGAAGTAGGCTATGTCATACTACTACTAAGTTGGGGGGGAGGGGGGGGGTTTGAACAAAGGGACAAAATGCTGCTGGGAATAGTATGGTGATTTTTATGCAGCCTTTTTAAGATAGGGTGTTCCTTGAATTTCAGACATTAACAGGACATGCATGTGGACTAGGACACCATAAATAGTTGTAAACTCAACTTCTTTCAGAAGTGAGCTGATACAGAACATCACACGTGGATAGACCCATCACTGGAGTCAGTAGCAAGAAGGGAGTTCTGCTAGAATTGCTTCCAAGCAATGAGGATTTCTTTTCCCTCTATTGAAATAACGTTTTCTGGTATTTAGGTTTTATGATTTCCCTGTGTTTTATAACTTGGTGACAGTCTCCTCCTCTGGAGATATTCCAGCCCCATCTGGACACCGACCTGTGTGACCTGTCCTAGGGACCCTGCTTTGGCAGGGGGTTGGACCCCACGATCTCTGGAGGCCCCTTCCAACCCCTACGATTCTGTGATTCTCTGAGAGGTTGGAAATAGAAGGCAACATAGTAATTAGTTAGAGAAGAGTATAGTTAAAGTTAGGATACAACCAGCTTTACATAGGTGCTTTCAGATTTAGCTAGATCCATGAATCATAATGCAAACCAAAGACCCAGAGGGATTTAAATGCATGTTTGCTGAGCTTCCCCTTTAATTTCTATTTCCAAGGCTATTTTCTCCCAGAGCAAACTGAAACAGTGCTGGTACCTCCTGGAAACCTCATAACGTCCCAATCCTGCTTGCTCAGAATGTGGTAGAAGAGCAGTTTTGATGAAAAGGACCAGTCTAGGGAATCACAACAAACTAACAAAGTCATTTTCTAATGACTGTTGTCATCAGTCTTTGGGGAGACTTGTCCTGGATTGTTTTCAAGAGCCTGAGCATGAGGGGGTGACTTCAGTGCTCTTGCTGCACCATGCCGAGGAGCCCTGGGTTGGGAGTAGAGTTAAGAGTCTTCTGGAAGTAGACATGTGCTACAGTCCTTTCCATCTTTATTAAACAGCCTTTCGAATCTGATTTGAGATTTGGCCATGTGCTGAGAAGCTGCTTATGTTTTTTTTCCACCACACATCAGTTCTCATCAGCAGGGAAGAATTAATCATATGGTCACTTTAATCAGAGGATGGAATAAGGGGATAAACAGCCTTTTCTTTCTGAACATGCCTTTTCTTGTGCCACTTCAATCATTCTTTTTTCTCATTAAGTTAATTTTTGGGTCCTCAGTTCTTTAAGGTCATAGGAAAAGAAAAGGAGGTGAAAGAAGAGAGCAGGCAAGAGGGATAAAATACAAGGGACATTATTATTTTTTAATTAACTCTTCTTGACTCTATTCAGACATTACTCTATTGTCAACACAAGGCTTTGTAAATCCAAGGAGTTATGAGGGTTTTTTTGGTTTGAGATCAAGTGTCAGTGCCTTTTTAATGTTGAATTCATCTTCTGCTGAGCTATAAATCTCTTACTTTTCAATATACCATACTGAGTGGTCCAGGCCTGGAACAGGCTGCCCAGGGATGTGGTTAGGTCACCTTCCCTGGATGTGTTTAAAAAAAAAGGTAGATGAGGTACTTAGGGATCTGGTTTAGCTTAGGATGGGAATGGTTGGATTTGATGATCTTAAAGGTCATTTCCAACCTTGTGATTCTGCGATCCTAAGGTAGGGATGAACAAATTGGTTAAAGGTACATGGAAAGTTTTATATTACTTTAATCTAAAACTCAAACTAAATCCAAATTATTTTCTTAGAGAACTGAGAGGTTTGCCACAGCTCCAGGACTCACAGTTTAGGCTGATATCCTTAGCTGGGTCTTATTCAGGCAGCTCTTTTTTCCTCAGAGCATCCTTGAGCTGTGTATGCCTTCAGTTCTCAGCTGGTTTTCCTCAATACTGATATGCACTTTTGGAGGGGGTAGGAGAACATGAGAATTTGCTTCTCACAGCATTGTAATACTGTTGCTTTGATATATTCTGTATTTGTATCTCCTCAGTCCCCTTCTCACAGGTCCAGCATTGTGTCCCTTTAATATCACCGTTGGTTTAATACCCACTGGGCTGGAGGACTGTGTTTTGTGCTCGCTGCTGGATGGAGGCTTTGGATGATTAATAGGTTGTTTCTTTCTCCCATTCATATTATTGTACAGCAGTGCCTAGGGACAAATTCCAGGATAGCTCTCACAGGTGATGGATCTATTGGGAATGACAAAAACACTGAATACCTACATCCCTCCACCAAGCACCTTCTTTCTCCTCCCTTCTTTGTTTTTTCTCCAGAATCACTACCAGTAAGTTAACATTATATTCATTCTTTCTCATTTTTCATCACTTTGGGTCCCATTTCTTCCCATTTTTGCTTCTATTTAATACTCCTACTGGAAACTGTGTGTCTCCAGACTCACACACGTGGCTTTGAAAGATAAGCTGATCTGTAGCTACTTAGGAGGAGCATATCTCAAATGGTGTGGATTTGCAATACAAATATATATATATGTGTGTGTGTATAAAAAAAATAGGTGAATACACAGAATTGGCAGAATGTTGGATTTATTTAAAGCTTTACATAGGCCTATCTGCTGCTGTGTGAATACTTCTGCTTCACTATCTGTGCAATTATGATTATATTGATAACTCTGTGTGTAAATATATATATAGGGGGGGCAGAACTGAGAAGAGACTAATCTTAAGCTATTATTTCATCAGGGGCTGAATGCTGCATGCTAATGGTAAAGGGAAGAGGGAAAAAAACCAACCCCAAGGAGAAGTGAGCTGTTGGATTCCTCTTCCCAGTCCCCCCTTTCCCCTCATTGGAGTTTCTTTCTGAGCAATATGGCATAGTTTGTGACTCCATCTGGAGAGCTGACAGCACAGGCTGGTTGGAATAGAGCTTTCAGCCTTCTTCCCTAAGTCTGTAATTAAATGACATCACAGAGTCTTAAATGCATCTGCTGTAAAAGTCAGAAGGCTAAAACATCCCATTAAAGGGAGGAGAGTGTTTCCCAGTGTTAGAGGAACTCAAGTGTGGAACTGCTCCAGGAAAGCTGTTTTAAACCTGCTAGAGCATGGTTCATTGTAGGACGAGTTGTAGGCTGGTAAGTGTGTTACTGTTCAAGTTCTTAAGACCCAAAATGTAGTTGTAAAAGCAGCCTGTTGTGCTCAGGAGGATGTAGCTGTGTCTGTGTATATATGTGTGTGTGCCTGGAATCTCTGCATGCTTATTTTGAGTGGTGTGTATGGGGGGGTTAAATATTCCATATATATTGTTTGGGCAGTGGTCCAAAAAGAGTGGTTGTTTACACATGAGTGCTGAAGGGAGAAACCACAGAGGAAAAAGAGTGGAAATTAATAGATGTATTTTCTTTACAGAGCCTGAGAAGCAGAAATAAGCACTACGAAGTGTTGATAAAGTAATTAGATCTTTTCTCTCTGTCTATCCTCTTGAGTTGTTTTTGTTGACATCAGAAGCATAACTAAGGAAGTGCATGCTAGAAGTAGATTACTTTTGATGTGACCATGTCTCCTAGACAGACAAATGAAAAAATTATGTATAAAAAAACCCTCTACAACATGGACTATCAAATTCATTGAAAGGACTGGAAAGATTCCTTATCAAAGCATCCTAATATCCATGTTAAAATTCTGGGGGTTTTTGACTTCAAAAGTACCTGAGACATCTGAGAGTATTTTTTTATTATTATTATTCTTTCTCTTTAACTTTTTAACCATTAGGAACACTGATTATACAGCTGTAATTTCTAAATTACTCCAAGTGGAAGGTACAACATTTTCTATCCATCTTGGATCCGGACAGAGAGAGATGAAAGTTTCTTTTCAAAGACCAAGCAGGTTTATGGACTTGTAAGATAAAGATGAGATTTACTGAGCTGGAGGGGGGGGGGGGGGGGTGTTTTATCATGCAGGGGGATTTTTCACTGTAACTCCCCATCGAGTTTGAAGCACTCAAGGCTTTACCTTAACCTGAGTTGGCATTTTTTTTCCCATTTCACCTGGGGTCCTAGAAATAAGGAGATCAGAAATCCATTCAATAACCAGGTACAGCGTTGTACTATTCTGAAGCATGTCCTCATACACTCTTTCTCTCCAGTTACTTCCCAAGCTGCTTCTCTTACTAAACTGTTTTACTTCTGCTGCTTGAAGTACATTGGCACAGTCCAAGATTTTGTGAGCTCTCCCTTCCCCTCCATGTGCATGTTGCAATGATGGGATGCACCACGCTGTCCAGCTGCAAGAAGAGTGACTCTAGGCAGGACAACTACAGTTTATGTGCAGAAAACCAATAGCTGTGGGAAAGGAGATTGTGAATCAGAAGATACCTTAATTTGTTTCATACAGTGTTAAGTAAAGATTTAAGTTCAGCTTTACTGTGTGCCACATGTTTTTTATGCCCCAATGCAGATCAGATGCTCTGTGTGGATTCACTGGGGAAATTATCCTTGATAATTGAAAAAAAAGAAGAAAAAACAAATATGAACACAAAAGCAGATAAGGTTGTCCCTATTTTCATAGAATCATAGAATGTCTTAGGTTGGAAGAGACCTTTAAAGGCCATCTAGTCCAACCCCCTGCAGTGAGCAGGCACATCTTCACTAGATCAGGTTGATCAGAGCCCCATCAAAAATGAGTACTCAGCTCATTAAGCATGGGCTCTCTACATTCTTGCTGTCCAGGTGTCACGTATAGTTGTGGCAAAGACACACTCATTTAAAAATATATGGTCTGAGAAAACTCTGGGGAAATTCAGAGGGCTGTCATAGGTTCCTCATATCAGGTAGTGCCAACCTACAAAGGACTGTGTGTGTGTTGAAGCACAGGCTCTGAATAGGAAAAAAATCTTCCCAAATTGGAAAGAATGTTGAAAAGAAACCCTGAGAGTCACTCTGCATGCAGCTTGGCAATAGCCCTGCCCATTCCAAAGGAGAAGTCAAAGTCCTTCTGGGATGTGCTTGTGTTGGCATGGACCTCTGAGGCATGAGGCAGTTCTTCACCTTCACCAACAATACGAGCCAGGTGATGTCTTCTGCTCGTAGGTGGTGTGGTATTGATCTGCATTCACACCACCAACTCATCATCTAGGAATTTGGGAGGGAATGGGATGATTTGTGTTGTCTTCATTGTTTCTTAGATGCTGTGCCTGTGGAAGTCAGCTTGATACTGTGACTGAGATGAACCCTCAAGGCTCATAAATAGGAAAGCAAATGAAAAAGGAAGAAACCTATTCTTTTAATTCTCACAGCTTTTAGATTGATTTTGAGTCTGATTCACTCTTTCATGTTTATGAGAGGCCGTATCGTACATCTGCAGAGTTGTCAAGTCCAACCATGGTGCTATGTACATAAGCCTAATAGCAACATTTTTTAAGGATAAATATTAAAGGAATAAATCATGATACAGACTTTTTTTTTTCCCCCCTTCTTATTCAACATCTCTTCTTCTTTTTAATGGCTGGAGGGAATAAATGGGATTGGGTTTGGTATGGCTTCTGCGACAGTCATCAGTTTTGAATGTCCAAAGGAGAGCCTGTAGAAGATGTGGCAGTCTGCAGAAATGTGTTTTCCTTCTTTTTTGTTTGTTTATTTGGTCTATGAAAACATTAGGGTTGCTATTAGGAGATCATGTTATAGATACTGCAGCTGTTGTTGTTCGCTACTAGTAGGCTTCAGTTTGGGCCAACACACTTCCCATCTTCTCTGGGTTTGTGCTACTTCTCAAAGGCCAAATGTCTTCAGTTGTTTAACTCTGGAGACATCATTCTGGTTTTCAAAAGGTAAAGAAACTTACTTAGTGCATGCCCTTCCCAGGACTGAAGTGGTTCCACTAATCTGAAATGAAATGGTGATCACCTCAAGAACTGACCCCTCCACAGTCCTTAAACTGGATTAAATCTTGTCAGTGAGGTGAAAAAAGGTGTCTGAGCTTTTCTCAGCATAATTTTCTTTGTATTCACAAGGCATAGAGTCCTGAAAAGTTGAAAACCTCTCTGCAATCAGAATTTTACATCAGTGCCATTCTAGGTCTGAGATGACTCAGAAGCAAGTTGTTGATCTGCTTTAAAGCTGTGGTTTTAGCAAGGAGGTGGGAGGACAGGAGGCAATGAAGACGTCACCTTGACCACCTGAGATATCTGGAGTCTCACTAGCACAAGGCTCAGTGCTCATCTGACATCCCTGTTCATAGCAGTGGGGTTGGGAGGAGATGGTCTTTAAAGGTGCCTTCCAACCTAAATGATTCTATGATTCTGTCATCTCTTTTTCTGTGTTTACATGACTTCTAAATGTTAAGTTAATCCTTCAGTGTAGCATACAGCAGCTAACACAAGCTTCTGTCCTCTACTCCATGTGCTCAAAAACCCCACAGCCAGCCCCTGCCAGACTGTAAAACCCCATTTGTGTTAAATCTGTGCCAACACTGACCATCCTGGAAGACTTTGCATGTTATGAGACATTTTGGCCAACTGGCTAAACAGCAATTGCTTTGCTAACTGTCCTGGTTCTGGCCAGGCCAGAGTTCACCTCCCCAAGCAGCCAGCCCAGGTAAGCTGAGTTAGTCCAGGTTAGCTTAGTTAGCCCAGGCTGGTTTCCACCCCACCTGACATCACTCCCCTGTAAAAGGGGCTGGTTGGGGAGGGGTGCTCCTGGGTGCCTCCTGGCTGAGGTGTCCGGTTGGTTGTTGCATTGTGCAGCACTTTGTGTCATCGTTGGGTCAGTAAGGTACTCTGTAGTGTGTGAGTGTAATTTGCTGTGGGCTGTTATTGTTGCCCTTTCACTGACTGGTTTTGTCAGTAAACTGTCCTTATGCCAACCCAGGGAGGCTCTGGCTGTTTCTCCTCCGGGAGTGAGTGAGCAGCGTGTGGTGCTCAGCCGCTGCTTGGGGCTGAACCACCACACTTATGTCATCAGATATTGCTCTGCTGCAGTCAGAGTAGTCCTGCCTTGACCTCTGTATTGTGCTAAATCAAGCAATTTCAGCCATGTGTGTTTGGTTATTAGTCCTGAGGTAGAAAGGAAGGCTTCCAGGTAGAAGAAATATGTCTTCCAGTATGGACATAAGGAATCAAATCAGGGCAGCACTGGAGAAACACAAAGGAAAGGCTTGGGTTAAGGCATCTCTGGGATTACAAGTGCCCCCAGTAGAGTTTTAGCACAGAGGTCCATGGTCTAAATATTCCTGCAAACGTGTTCACCCAAAACGTGTGGTACTCAGGTCAGAGGGTGCTGGCACAGGAATGTATGGAAAGTTTCTTATCTTTCCAGCTGTACTAGGATAAACAAGAGCCTAATAATCGATGGGGATAATCTGGCTCTTAGAGGCACAAGAATAAATTTCAGGATATTTTTGCACTACGATAAGACTTATGGCTGCAGAGGATGAAGCACAAATGCCATCTTTTCAAAAGCAGCTTTTCCTATCAGCATTTCATCATCAGAGTGCTTTAACATATATATTTTCAAATGCAGATGGTGCTTTGGGGCTTTTTAGTTGATGAGAGTTTGCCCAGAAATCTTCATAAAAGCAAATACTAGGTACTTTCTGAAGTAGGACTCCTTTAAGTTGTCTTGTCCATGACACCTAGAATGGATATATTCTGAAAAACTTATTTCTTCACGAGAATAAATTTGGCATAATAATACATTTGGACTAGTAATAAATTATTCACAGCATTCCAGCTCTGTTCACATTATTAGTTAGAGGATAAAGATGAAATGCAGGGGACTGAAATGATTCACACAGGCTGGCATAGTTAGGACACGTCTGAGGATCCTGATTCCTGGTGCAGTTTTTACAAGGTAGAAAAATAAAATTCCTGGGAAAAAAATCCAGCGTAAAACTGCTGCAACATCCATTCTGTCTGTGAAGTTGCAGAGTCTGCATTGCTACGTTTCCCATAGGTGTAGCCACATTTTTACCTATTTTTGATAATTAAACATAAGAGTTGCAAGAAGAGACTGTGAAGAGACCGAGCAAAGTTTACAATGCAGGTAGCCACAAAGGTAGGATTTTACATCATAAGAACACAGTCAAGCTTTATAAGATTACTGCTGAATGTTATCTTCATGGTTCTCAGTATTTATTTCTACCTCTTCCATCTTTCCAAGCTCCCAGGACTTGCTGTGAGGTTTATCATGCCTTGGAGGAATCTAAACACAAACATGAGGCTTTATTTACAGGGTGACTTTTGAATTCAGACTGGGAGAATTCTTGCCCCTGCTGTAAGGGACATCCTCACAGCCCAGTAAATGAATGGGGTTTGCCTTCCCCAGCCAAAGGCAACAAGCTTTGTGTTGACCCTGTGCTACTGTTGTTGTAACTGGACTAATAAGAACTCTGAGCTGTATTTTGATCAGTAGTTAAGACTTAATTAGGCTAACGGCTTCCTGGCTTTGTATTTGTGGTGTGTCCTTTTTTTGCAGATAATAAGATTTTGAGTGTAACACCAGCTTTCTAGCTGGGAAGATGCGATACCAGAAAGCTGCCATCCCATTTCAACTGGAGATGTGCTGGCTGGCAGGCAGGGTGGGATCACCGTGGATGAAAGCCTGTTATATCAGCCCATCTGTTACGTATCCTTAATTAGTGTAATTCCCATGCAGTCATAAATGGGAGTTTCCCCATCCTTGCTGTGATTTTTATGCACGTTTCAGAGGAGAGTTCTTCTTTCCACGCCGAACATCGCAGGAGATCTCATAGTTGCAGGGAAAACAATTCACGTCACCGTATGCCATTGAAAATGATTTAACCTCTGCATTTGCAGGCATTGATTTATGGAGGATGAAGTCACCCATGGAGTCACTGCTGGGCAGTTTCCCTCCCACATTGCAGGATGAAAAGGTTCTACAACCTCAGAAACATCTTACTGGCCTCTTCCAGCCCTGATTCTTGGGCTTGGCAGGGAGCGTGACTTGTTGATACGCTGCATTCAGTTGTCCAGTTCTGCCTCTATGTCTAAAGATAATTTTGCCTTACTCCAAAACATGGGTACTTTAATCTGATAGGCTGTAATTGAGAGTCATAGTGTTCCTTAGACTGTTCTTACAGCCCTGTCTTATACAATTACAGAGTGGAATGCAGTTTCTAATGTACCACGAATCACCTGTGAAAAGTAATTATAGGGTAATAGAACAACAGTCATATGAACATAAAATGACATGTACTAGGGTCAGAAAATAGTATTACCAGTGGCAATACAGCCCTTACATGTTTACACTGTGTTTTGCAGCAACTT
Organism: Gallinula chloropus; assembly: GCF_964237585.1. Taxonomy (NCBI): domain Eukaryota; kingdom Metazoa; phylum Chordata; class Aves; order Gruiformes; family Rallidae; genus Gallinula; species Gallinula chloropus. The sequence goes on along the minus strand of NC_140085.1, from coordinate 2,256,977 downwards.
CATTTGATTAGGCTAATTAATTATTTGTGGTTTAGAAGGATCACTCTCTGACCAGAAACCAGCTGTCTGGGCAGAAGACATCCTCTGTCAGGAATTCCTTGTTTCAGTTTTTCAGATCAGGAGTTGAAAAAAAAGTTGAACGCTAATTTTGCCCAGGGAGGTGGTTGAGTCACCATCCCTGGGTGTGTTTAGAAGACAGGTGGATAACGTGCTCAGGGATATGGTTTAGCACAGGACAGGAACGGTTGGACTGGATGATCTTAAAGGTCTTTTCCAACCTTGAGATTCTGTGAAATGGAACTGTACAGGAATTGGTTTAATTTGGAAGAATCTATCTCCTGATTTTGGAAATTGAGGACATTGAAGCAGGTGCCCTCACTCTTTTGGGAAGAGGAATGAGAACCTTGATGGAGGTACAGCATCCTGTTTGTCTACAGCTCTGTAATGATACAAATCCTTTTTTTTCCTCTTAAGCATTAGTTATTAAATGCGACCAAATCCTGGCTGCTGACAGAAGTGGGTAGTCAGAGGCAATTCATACACTTGCATTTCACTCTGGAAGCTCTTTCTGTTTTCCACAAACATGTTCTGCAAGCTTGTCTCCCTGTAAGACGAACCCACAGAGTTTCATCTCAACACTTCAGAGAAATAGTGGTGGCTACTGAAATCGTGGGGGAATTTCCCTGCTGTACATATCTTCAAGGTCATATGGTAAACTCTTGGTCATGTCTCTTTCTGCAGCTCTGGCTCTGCAGACAAGGTGTGCACATACTAATGGCTAGAGCCTGGAGCACAGCTGGTTCTTGGATGGCTTTTTCTTGCCTTCCTAAATAGCACCATTAGTGTGCCCCAATTGAGTGAAGTTTTTCTGCCAACTTACTAATGAATGTGATTAGATTGAAACTGCACGTAGCTTAACGTTGTCTGGCTTGATTTGTACTCTCAATCTCAAAAGTGTAGTATCTTTACTCTGGCAGCTATTTATATACAGGATCATTGTGTTCTTGTGCAAATCACTGTAACTCTGCAGCATGGGCACATCTGCATTGGGTGCCAAATCCATGGCATGAAGGCTGCCAAGCTTTCCTTCATAATGTTGCATGCCAGAGGTCAGTGTGTTCAGACTGCACTCTTGCTGTCTCTGTGCTTGCTTACCTGGGTGTCTTCAGGTGATCTCTGTTGTTTGTACTCTTGCCTCATCATTTCCACATGATGGATATTGTTAAAACCCAACCCAGCTCTGGCATCTCAGGTCAACTCTGTGCTCAACATGAAAATCAGTAGGGATCCCATTTGGTTTCCTGTAGTTTACTTGTACACATGGGGAAAAAATATCATTGATTTGTGTTATTTGATCCCTTAATTGACAAATGTCAGGAGCTGAGTTAGCTGTAGGAACTGAAATCTCCTCAGAGGTCCCTCTGGGTGAGATGGAGGAGTACCAGAGGTGCACAGGCAGCTTTTTATTGGAGGTCAATATATTCATTCTCTCCCTGGGGCTCTCAACCCCCCACTTCTCAGTTCCCTTTGCAGAGCAACAGGTATTTGTTATGACATGCTGATGAGAAACAAGAATCTTCAAAGGAGGCTTCGTATTTATTTACTCTTTGCTCCTAATTTTGGCATGGCCTTAGGCTTATCATGTTTGCCCTTAGAAGAGGGAAATAATAGGCAGAGACAGGCTTGCTGCAGAATATAGTTACTCCCTAATCAGTAAGGAACAGAATAATTTAGAGAAGATGACGATGTACTTAATGACCATGATTTTTTTCCTCAAACCAAGACTGTAAAATTGTTATCCTCGTTAAGGAGCTCTCAAGTTGCTTGCTTAAAATGGCTCAGCACACTAACGTTTCCCTCTTTCTAGTGCAGTCACCCCCCTTGTTTGCTCCAACCATTCATTTATGGGGCCTGGTACCCTCTGGGCATTGATGTTGATGCCAAGATGTCAGGGAGTCTCAAGGACCTACCAAACTAACTTGTTATCCTTGGTGGTGAGGAAGGCAGAAGAGGAATCTAAATAATTGCAATGTGGATCCAGCCAATACCATCATCTGATCTTCCCCACTGGCCATTCTGTGTGTTTCTTGGGGGTCTTCATGGTTTGGTACAGAGACATTGTGACCTTAGGAAGACTTTATGTTCTTGTTTCTAGGCCTGTGGCACACATACACATTGTTCTTGGGTGTTCAGTGATGGCTACTCTTTGCCTCAATGTCCTTACTTATTCACCTCTTTTACTAATGTTCTATGGTATGTAACTAGACTTTCACCACTTGTGAATTTGGCTGAAACACAGAGCAGCTAGCCAAAGGTTCTCCCTTCTAGATTTTCATGTCAGACAATAAGGTATATGGAAATTACTTGGGACCTATAAGCTACTGTATATGATGTCTTCCAGTGCAATATCTTTGACAGCTTTGGATACAGAATTAAAATATGTAAAGGAAGGGTAAGGGATGAACTTGGTGTTCACTGGAATAGAGGAACTTAATGCTCTGCCACAGACTTTCTGGGGTGATGGTGTCTTATTTCCTACTGTAAAATGGAAATGATCCAAGCATGTGAAAGGAGCAGGGCTGTCCAAGGAACTGAGTTTCCCAAATCCTTGCAAGGACAGAGGGCTGTAGAGTGTTACCATCCTACAACTGGTAGTTCAGCTGGGCCTCCTGGCTAAGAGGAAAGCCAACTGCTGCAGACAGGAGAGCTAGAATCACTCATCAGCTCTTTACTGTAGGTGCCATCACACTGCAGTGCCTAAGTCAGGGGTCTGTAGCAGGACATCTAAACTTGGCCCTATGTGTTTCTGGAGGCAGTACCTCTATCAAGCCCAAATATTCCAGGGCATCCCCAGGTGGGCTCTGGAGTTACAATCTCTTAGTCTGGGCTTTCCATTTGCCACAGTGTGGGTTTTTTTGAGTAACCCCTGATGTAACTGATTGGCCATACCCCCATCCCCACCCCAGAGGCTAATCAGTCAGTTGGATGATAATGAAAGATCGTGCCATCTGTCCGCTTGTTTAATGGAGTGTCAGCACAGAGCAAATAGGAAGTAATTGGATTGACAGACACACAGCCAGTTATTCGTCTGTTTGCTATCTGATTGGGAAAAGCAGAGGAGCAGAGAGGTGTAGCAAAGCTAATCTGATAGTGTCTGTTGTTGCAATCTGCCACACCAAACTCAACGGGCTTTGAAACCGCTGGCTGGTTGGAGTCATTCCTCACCGCCGTCCGCTCCAAAGCCATCCTTGCATTCCTATTACAAATCATTATAATGCAATCTAATAAAAAACAGTTTGCATAAAGATGGGGCCCATTTATAAAGCTGTCACCGCAGCTACTCTATTAATAGAGCCATTTTGAAGATTTATAGTCAGCATATGTTACTTTTTACAGGGGCCAGATTGAGAGCTGTGGGGTTTGAGCACAAAGAATGTGCCACCAGATCAGATTTAAAAATAATCTGAATAATAAGATAATTTTTACAAAGCTGTTGTGCTCAGGAGAGAATGTGAAGTTGGTGGGGGGGACGTATCGTTACGTCTCAGCGGTGGTCAACAAATATGATGGGGCATTGGAGTAAGATTTAATAATATGAAAAGCTAAATTTGGTGAATTTGGTATTTCAGATCAGTTTGTGTAATAGGATGACATTATACAGTGGCTCTGTTAATGTCTTTATGGAGGCATGATGCTGAAGTGCTTTATGTGCATTTGATTGAACCCCATAATATTTCTCTGGGATAGCCAGGCATTCATTTAGAATTGACTGCCCAGGTTGGTTAAAATTATAATGCATTTTAACCAAGGCTGTGTGTATTTTCTACCTTGCACGGTACTGAATACATCAGTAGTAATGAAATCATGTTACCTGCTGTAGCTTCATGGGAAGTAAAGCATTGCCTTTACTTTTATAGTAAGTTAGAAACAGAAGAAGCAGTGGGATCCTACAGCTTTGACTTCTCCTGAGCAGAAAGTGCCTCTAAGTAGACACGTGCCCTGGGTTCACGTAAAATAAATACATCACCAAAGTTCTATAGGGAGAGGGATTGATTGACGAGGGTTAGTACATTTATCTTCTGGCTTCTGCAGGATTGGATTTAAATTACAAATGGATCGACAGCGGGTAATTTAGTTCAGTGGTCATTTTGGATTATCATCTCCATCATGAAGCAATCTTGTAACTTTGAGGTGACTGGCAGGCTTTGCTCAGCATCGCTCTAGTTTTGGGCCTAGAGGGTTATGGTTTCAGGGGCTGGAGTGAAGAGATTTGGCAGTGAAGCTTCAGAAGAGCAAAGGGGTGGCTGGTCATAGGAGATGTATAAACATAAAGCACATGAAACGATCTTACTCTTATTTTTCCAGTGACAAATGATGAAGTAGTAGCTCATCCAATCTGTGTTTTCAGGGTGAAGGCTGCTGATCTGCACATCACAGCTGTGCTGCTGCTGTTCACTGGTGGGGCAGCATTTTACGTTTTCCTAGTACCTGGATGTGCACAGTTGGGGTCTGTTGGCATCTTAATGATCCTGTACCCTTCTGCAGGTTTGAGGATCTTTTGCTTTGCAGATAGTCATTGTGTGTTGCAGTAACGGGGAAACTGAGGCTCTTTGCACCCAAACAACCCCAAAAAGTTCCTCAGTAAATTAGGAAGAGAAGACAAAAACATTTGGCCACAGGTTTTTGCTTCCAGGTTGACATTGTAAAGAACGTGTGGATTGAAAGGAGGCTAATGGCACACAGGGAATAAAGCTGCTTTGTATTTGTGCTCAGAATTAACATGTCCCAGCCATGTTTTCACCCATAGTTAGGATTCGTGCTTGCTATTTATTGTGAATAATCAAAATGTCAAGCAGGCATTCTGCCTTGGTAATAAAAAATGATGCAGTGCAGAGCAACCTAGAGCAGTGTTCCTGATCACTTTTCAAGCCTCACCACTGTATGGAAAGTGGATCAAGGAGTATCACCATCAGGACAGAGTGAGGTGAAGACAGACAGTGACTCCTCTATCTGTGTGTACATTTGCTACAACCACATGATGATGGCTAAGTGCCCACCAGCCACATGTTCTCAGCCCTTTCTGGATGCCAAAGAAGACATGGGTCACACTTCCAGGTCACGACAGGGATAGGGACATGTCCAATCGTTTTCTGCAGCTTGGCTAATAAGCCATAACTCAACCTTGGAGGTCATTTCTGCATCATGTTGAGATGGCACCTTGGTGTAAAGCGAACCAGTTGCACCCTGCTCCTTGGGAGGAGAGTAGATCCCCCAAAACTCCACTAACAACTGCTGCCACAGCTCCAACTTGTGTTACTTTCCCTGTAGCACTCATGATTCATATTTCGGTCGCATCCTCATTAACAGAACAAGCTGATGTGATTCATGCTTGAGTTACTCTTCCTTTGCCTGCCTTCAAAGAGAAGCAGCTGTACTGCATCTGCTCGCAGAGGGAACTGCTCCTGGGTCTTCCAGACGTATAAATGCTATATGCAGATTTGTGGCGCTGGTAATTGCTCTGTTTCATCTGCAGAAAGGGAAATAACATCTTTGTGGGAACGGTGTCTGGAGATAGAAGAGGAATAAAGATAGATTTTCATTGCTGTAAATTCACAGGCCAATGGATTGGTTTTTAAGTCTGCAAATTAATGCCTTTACAAATCTACAACTAGGCTCAAAGTCTACCCAGTTTCTATTTCTTAAGCAACACAGCCCCATTCCAGTGCCCTGTACATATACTTTCCCATGTTTTACCCAGGACTGTGATGTTGATACACATTTCATAGCCTTCGTTTCACAGAAACCCTCCAAGTTGGGCTGTTTTGTTCCTTTTGAAACACAATTTCTCCGTAAAGGTCACAAAACTTTGGGCTGCTCCGCGTTCAGCTTTACCAATTGTGGAAAAATTAAACGTGACTATTAGCTGAGGTTGGGTAGCAGATAGAAATGCAGCCAATTCCATAAGCTCTCTTGTGCCCTCCCAGTAGATGAGAGGATAGAGGCCATGAAATGTGAGCACCACTCCAACTGCCACACTAGAAACCTTCCATCAGGTGGGCTCTTTCTAACGCTTGCGATGCGTCAATTAGCTCATGCTGGCTTCGTTGAGGAAATCATTACTCCTGTGAGGTGAGATTTACCTTTGACAAGATGAAAATGAAAAGCAAGGAAGAGGCTTTGTGGCGGTGCACCCACATCACCTCTACTCAGCTGGATTGGATGTTTCCATTCGTATCTGTTCTACAGGGTGTAAATGAAGATGTTCAGCTACACCAGCAACCCCAGAAACAAATAAAAGTGGTTTTGTCACAAGGAGGGGAATGGAGATGTGGAGTACTGTTCAAATTATGCAGTTGGAAAGGTTGTCATTAGCACATTAAAATTTGCCTCCAAGGTTTGACCTCCCCAACAAATGTCCACGGTGGTTCTGCTAATGCTCCTCATGGCTCTGGCTCAGTGAGAGGCATCTGAACCCTAGGGTTAAGGATAGGCATTTCTGTACATTATAAAGCTTTAGGTCTAATTAGTTCTGGCTTTACATTTTGTGGTCCAAATACTAGTCTGTATTCCCCTCTGGAGACATCAGGAGATATTGCACGTGGCGTGTCTTGATACAGTTGCACAAAGTCAGCAAGTTGTGTTCTTCAGGTGATAGATGAGCACTAACCAAGCAATATTTATAGCACCAGAGGATAGTTAAATTATAATTTCAATTTTTTTTCTGAGTGTATGTGGTTTCTGTAGCACTTTGCAGACAACAAACTATTTATATTACACCTGCTTGGGAAGGAGGGATTTCTTACCTCAGTCATGTGGATGAGCAGCTGGAACATAGAAATAGCCAAAAGTGCTTTATCAAGTAGTTGAACTTTTTTTGATTGGCTACTGTTGTTTAAGGACTGAAGTGATGGGGACTGATGGTGTTCATCTGGCCATTTGCCCAAAACAGCCCATAAAACTCAGCTCAGCGTTGCAGTCGCCAATCTGGCTGGTATTGCCAGTAACTTGTGTTTAGCTGAAACCTCAATATATTAGTGGGAAATGTCCCAAACTTGGTATTTCCTGTTAACAACAGTCATTTTTCTGTTGTCGTTACCTTGCTGGATGGTTTCTATGCTATATAATATTTCAAAATAGCAGAAAATTAATGGGTTTTGTCTGGTGTTTGTGGTTTGTTTGGTTGATTTTGCTAAGATTTTTAAATGCACTTAGAGTAGCTAGATCTTCATTGAGTGTCACAGAGCTGTTTACACTTTTTTATAATAATTATAATTTTAATCACATTTTGGGTCACCTAGAAAACAGCTTAAACCTTTATTCCTGCTGTTGTCCCCTACATACAGCTCCCTTTGGACACCTCATACAGAAGCAGCTCTATTGTCTTTCATGTAGCCACAGCGTTTATCAGCAGTGTGGTCCTTAGTGAAGTATCGACCCTGGGGCAGCTGATAATGTAACCAAAATAATTCTCTATATCAAGTTTCTATACAAAAAAACCCTTTATTGGTCTTTAGTAACAAACGATCTCTGATCTAATTGCCAAAGTTAATTTTTTAATTTATATTTATTATATTCTATATGTGTGTAACGGTCAATACAGGAGCATCAGTAGGTCTCATTTTGGCAGGGCAGAGAGGAGTCAGAGGATGGATTAGACTGCAGGATGGGTGAGAAGTAGGTTTTATTCCAACTAGGTCATTATGGGACCAGAATATACTGAAATATATACCAGTTTGGTTGCCTGTAGTTGTGGAAATAGCCCCTTGCCTGGCCACATGATCACAAGGGTGGTAAATTAGGAATCAGAGCTCAACCTTGACAGTTGCCAAAGAGCTTGGCAGGAGAACATCATCTTTGTCTGTCGCTTCCATTGAGCCTCTTCCAAAGCACCCAACATTGTTGGGGTAGGAGGGCTTTCTATATAGGAAATGAACAAACTGGTGTCTCCCAGGTGTATCTCAGTTTGAATGTGTCTTCAAACCTTCAAGAACCTATAGTCTTGGTTATTTTATCTTTAATTGTGTGAAGCATGAACAACCAGTTTGGGATTTGCCATTCTGTCAGTAACTGGTATCCAATCCAAAGGGTTTCTGATGTTTCATCAGTATTTTCTTACTTTGTGTAAGCCCACAGGAAGGTTTATTGCAGGTACTTGGACATCTGACTGAGAGTTTAGGATCATACAGAAATGAAACAAGCTGAAATGTAAATTTGGCCAGAACGTCTATAAAAATGTTCTTAAGGTTTTGGGACATTTTGTTTTCTTGCTGTCAATCCATTTTTTTGAGGAGGGAATTTCAGACAGTATTATCATCAACATTAAAAAGAGGAGTGTGTGATATTATGCACTTTCAATGACACGTCTTCAGTTCCTTTTAATGATGTTTTAGAAGACATCTGATAACATGAAGACAGAAGACAGCCTAGGGAAGGTGAGAGTTGTAGGTTTCTAAATCAATCCATGTGACTTTTTTAGGTTTTATGGCATTTATTGTATACTTTCAGCCTAGGTAAGACAGTCCTCATAGCCAATTAAGTTGTGAGATGGAATGAATTAAATTTTCTGAAATGGTTTGCCTTTTTTTCTTCTTTTTTTTTAATCCAAATGACTGTCATTTACAAAAAGATACTTCATTTTACTGAGAGTGCTTTTCTGTCTAAGGGGAATGCTTAATTGCAGCCACAAATCACCTCAAATGCTTTCATAGGAGGATAAAACAAGTTAAAAATTGTGCATCATTTTGAAAATGCAGGTTTGGAATTTGAGATAGGATGCAGGTTTCTGCCTCCTCCCCACCCATCTGATGTCTTCAAGAATGCCATCCCAGCCAGACATCTCATAGGAGTGCCCTTCAGAGCAATGACATCCCTGTGAATCTTTCTAGGATTTCAGGCAATTCCCAGGGCTATCTACTGTATCCATTATCCAAACTCTGGTGCCACACCTCGCTCTGCATTTTTATTCAGAGAAACCATTTTTTTGCATATTTATGGGTCTGACATAACACAACGGTCGTGTTAAATAAGTGTAATTGCTCAGCATTGAGGGAGTTTTGTACCCTGAATGTGCCACAAGGCTCATTCTCTCACATCTCTCACTTCATGGGACATAACAACCCCATGCAGCTCTACAGGCTTCAGGGAGACTGGCTGGAGAGCTGTCAGGAAGAGAAGGACCTGGGGATGTTGGTTGACTGCAGACTGAATATGAGCCAGCAGTGTGCCTGGGTGGCCAAGAAGGCCAATGGCATCCTGGGTTGTGTCAGAAATAGTGTGGCCAGTAGGTCTGGAGAAGTGATTGTGTGCCTGTACTTGGCATTTGTGAGGCCACACCTTGAGTACCATGTCCAGTTCTGGGCTCCTCACCATAAGAAGGACGTGGAGGTCCTGGAGTGTTTCCAGAGAAGGGCAACCAAGCTGGGGAAGGGGCTGGAGGGCAAATCCTATGAGGAGCAGCTGAGGAAGCTGGGGGTGTTGAGCCTGGAGAAGAGGAGGCTGAGGGGAGACCTTCTCCCCACCTCCCCTGCCCTGCCAGGAGGGTGCAGAGAGGTGGGCGATGGTCTCTGCAGCCAGGGGACAGGAGATGGGCCAAGGGGCAATGGGCTCAAGCTGCCCCAGGGCAGGGTCAGCTCAGCTGGGAGGGCAAAGTTCTTCCCTGGCAGAGTTGTGGGGCTGTGGCACAGGCTGCCCAGGGAGGGGGCTGAGCCCCCAGCCCTGGGGGTGTTTAACAGACAGGTGGATTAGGTACTTAGGGATATGGTTTAGCATAGGACAGGAATGGTTGGACTCCATGATCCTAAAGGCCTTTTCCAACCTTGTGATTCTGTGATCTAGAGAATACAGCCCGCAGCACGTTAACCTTTATAGGTTTCCCTTCAGCTTTTGTGTGCCAGTGTGAGATGATTTTAATTGTGGTTGTTGATTCTGTTTCAGAAACCATACTAAATTACAACTGAATGGTTCTTTTTGGAGTAGAATAATCAGAACAAATGGAAAGTGAATCAAAGATGTTCCTCCAAGGCCTTCTTTATGGCCCCTTTTTATAGTGAGCTATATCTCAAATTTCACTCTTTGGAGAGTAAAATGAAAATAGGAGAGTATAAAAGGAATCGGTGACACAGCCTTTCACCATCATGATGTTTTTTTTAATTGAGGAGCTGCTTGGATTTAGGCCCCACATGAGTGTGTCCAAAATAGATTTAAAAAATCATGTCCACACCTTCCCTGATGCTCTGCTGTATTCAAACACCAAGAAGTTTTCTCCACTTTGCTTTTGTTACCTGTTTTATATAAGAATGTGGCTGACCAGAATGTGATTTCTTATCATGTATGCCAGTTCACACGCAGACATAAACGTTGATCTCTGGGATAGCCATAGGTCAAATTGCTTTTCTGACATCGTAATGGTTGTGTGGATAGCTTGGATAAGTAACACAGGAACATTTGTGGAAAGCAGTCTTAGAATATATATATATATTTCTTTTTTAGATCCTGTGAAGCATTTTTTTTCTTTATAAAGATTGAGTTATGTTTGAATAAGTTAGCCAACAGTATTTGAATTTTAAATAAATAAATAGCACATCGTGTGACTGTGGATCTGTGTCTGCCAAGCAGAAAATAGAGAATATCTGTTAGGTCTTTAATGCCACCCAAGACTTCCCTTTTTTGAAAACTTAATTTTTCTTGTAGTTTGGCTAGTCTTTAATTGCCAACTGGGGCTATATATATTTTTATAGGAAAATGTGTCTAAAATACTTGTTCTTTCTGAGAATGAGGAGAAGGAATACATCATGCATGTTGGCATGTTCTGGTGACCTTTTCTTTGGCTGGAAATTTGCATCTTTGCATTTCTCAGTAAGAAGAGCTGTGGTGTAAAGGATGCACCTTTTGCTATTCCCCTGAAAGTGCACCAACATTTGGCTTAGTTATACACCTTTGAAGTGTACTTCTCACCCTCTCGTAAAGAGGTTTATAGTCTCTATCAGTTGAAGTTCCTGATGGGCATGATTCTGCCTGTATCTAACCAGGACCAGCAAACGTGCTGGTCCTCCAGCCAAGGGTGGCATCCCCTCACAGATTTTTTTGGGCTTCTGTACCTGCTGGCCTCCAGCTGCCTAGAGGAGGATGCTTCCTCATGGAAGTGGCAAGGAGAGAGGAGAAACGTAGGATAAGTGAGATTAGAAACCAAGGAAAATCAGTGGCCAGATTCCCACAAACAGGAGTCATATGAAGAAGTGAGAAGGCAGGAAGAATGAATCTTGGAAGTGGTGCAGACAGCCCCATGGGACTTTGTGGCAGAAGTGCCTCACTTGGTGTCACAGTGATTCACACTGATGCCAATTGGCTGCTGGGGCCTGTTGCTCCAGTCACACAACAGGGTTGCAAAGTCCCAACGCTGTGACATTCACTGTCTGAACACCAGCCGTCCTGTTCCCTGGGTAAGACAAGGGTCTGCTGAGAAGAGCAATACTGTGTCATTGTGTAATTAAAAATTCCAGTGGGATGTTGTGCACAGCAGGTCAAAGTAAGGTGACACAAGAAACTCCAATCCTGCTTTTCCAAACTTGTCAGTGTTTGACTTTGCACCTGTAATTTGGGATTGGACTTGATGATCTCTAGAGGTCCCTCTCAACCCCTACAATTCTGTGATTCTCTTAGGAAGTACAGAAAATTAACACTTTCCAGTAGATGAATCTGTTCTTAATAGCATTCTGAATAATCCTCCCTGTTACAGGATGCTGTAGAGTGCATCACTCTTGCAGTATAATGTGCTAGAAGAATTCTTGGTGCAAATGTGTTGTACATCTGTATCAGGAGCCTTGTGATACTTGGGCACCCTGGCTGTGTGCTCAGTGGGCTTGTCCTCTTGGTGGAATGGAGGTTGGAGGTCTGCCTCCAACAGTAACTGTCTTGGGTGCTCCCTTTGCAGAGCAGATGGGGTATTTACCCTGACTGGTGAAGACATGGAGAGGTCAACTTTGAACTATAGCATATCACAGCAAATTGGATTCCAGTCATCCTTTTGTTAGACTATACAAAGCGGTAATATACCATTGAAGCATCAATTTTCTGAACTCTTAGGGCTGTTCCATACTGTAAGAGACACTCTGACATCCATACAACATTTTTCTTTACCTTTTCTCTACTTCCATGTAGAGATCTTCCTTTGGTAGAGATCTTTTGATTAATGAAGACTTGAGAAATTGTCTGGTTTTCATTACCATTATCATTTAATCAAGCTATCTGTGAACATTCAAGCTTAAGATCTCTCATCCATATCCTCTAGTCCTCCATGCCGTGAACAGTTTAATTCTTAATAACTTTTTTCCTGATACCAAGTTTAAATCTGCTTCCCTAAGCTCTTGACCATTTGTTCTTTATCACAAGTGTTGCTGAGCACTCATAAAATCCCCTCTCGTGGAGTTATTGCTATCTAGCAGCTTTCTCATAATCTGTGATTACTTTATGGTTTGGATCAAGTAAAATTTGATCCTTAGCAGTATTAAGTGAAGGACTGTTGTCTTGTTTATGTTGAGAAATTAAAGCCTACTAGAACATGTCAACCACCAGGACTCAGTTCTCTAATCAAGATAAAGTTTGCTGGAGATTAAGACACGGGTCTTTAGGAGAGATTTGAAATGGTGATTAATGCCAGGTTCTGGGAATCAAAAATTTGTGATTACACCTTACTGACCTTTCCTGCAGCCTCACACAAGCAATTTAGTCTCTGGTATAGGAAACACTTATAGAGACCATCAAGCTGTTGTGGGATAAGGAGTTGCCGTAGGTCAGCACAACTGAGCTCTAATAGTTTGCTGCTGGTTTGGATGTGGCTGTTCTCCCTCTAAAAGTTTTCTTCCATTTCTGCTGGCTTGGCCATTTTCAAGCACGTGCTGGATTTCAGAAGTTGCTCCTTTCACTTCTCTCAAAGTTGCTTGTTTCCAGTTCAAGCTCCTCTGCTTCTCCTTTCCCAGCTGCAAGAGGAGCAATAGTGTTTGGCTATGTGGTGTAGGTATTGTAAGAGTTAATCCACATTTTTTATGAGTTCTATGGCTCAAAAGCGCTGTGTAAATAAGCTTATAAAGAAAGAGTGACAAATTTATTGGCAGACATTAAAAGATACAATAAATTAGTTTAATATAGTCCCATCAACCTTGACAATGTTCCCTTAAGGACGTCGGTGGTTGTGCCTTGAAGCTGGTGACATGAGGTCTATTATTTCAGAGATTAGCTTGTTGGAGGCCTCTCTGCTCTCTTCCTAGATGACTCTGCTTTTCCCTGTTTGATAAAGCCAATTCAAATTATTGATCTGTGAAAGCCAGGGAATAAAACTGCCATCCTTTGCACTTCTCCCTGTGCAGCATCTCTCTTTTGGGAGGTAATCGTCAAACTTAATTGCGAACGGATCCCCCCACGGAAGCAATAGCTGCATCAGCCCAAATGTGTCATTCTAGACTGATGGAGTCAACACCACACAGGCTTTAGGGAGCAAATTGTTAGATTTGAAAGAAATCATTCTACCAGAATTGACAGGAGCTCCTCAGTCAATCCTTTGAAGGAAAGCCACCTCCTCTGGAGTGCTGAACGCAAAGGTAGAAAATTAAGGACAATTAGGCAGACCTCACTGAAGTGTTTGGGAAAATGGGTAGTGGTGAGGCATCTCTAATAAAAGCTAACCAAACTGGAACTGTCTGGTGCAAAAAAAGTCTTTCCTAGTGAAGAAGAGGTGGCTTTCAGGGTGCAGAGGCTGTTGCTACGTGCATTGGGAGCTCCAAGGTTAAACATTTCCGTCTGCTGCTGTGTAAAGTAAAGAGAAAAATAATCCCAGCCCATCCAAGAATGAGATTAAAATATAATTGTGAGGCACTCGTATGCATTGAAGGAGAGGGCTGTGTACTCACCATACATGTTTCTACCTTTGGACACCATATCTCAATCCATTATGACTCCTGGTAGTCCATTCCTAATTACTTTGGTCCTGTTTTGAAAGGAAGACTGATTTCAGGAGGAATGTGGCCAGCAGGTCAAAGGAGGTGATCCTCCCGCTCTACTCTGCCCTGGTCAGGCCCCACCTGGAGTATTGTGTCCAGTTTTGGGCTCACTGGGATAAAAAAGCCAGGGATCTCCTGGATAGAGTCCAAAGAAGGGCCACGAAGATGATTAAGGGCCTGGAGCGTCTCCCCTGTGAGGAAAGGCTGAGTGAGCTGGGGCTGTTCAGTCTTGAGAAGAGAAGACTAAGGGGGGGATCTAATTAATGTCTATAAGTATCTTAAGCACAGAATGCAGGGGGAATTAGCCAGCCCCTTTTCAGTGGTCTGTAGGGACAGGACAAGGGGCAATGGCTGCAAGTTGGAGCACAGGAAGTTCCGCACCAACATGCGGAAGAACTTTTTCCCAGTGAGGGTGACAGAGCTCTGGAATAGGCAGCCCACGGAAGTGGTGGAGTCTCCTTCTCTGGAGATATTCAAGACCCATCTGGATGCCAATCTGTGCAATATGAGCTAGGGAGCTGCTCTGGCAGGGGGGTTGGACCCGATGATCTCTTGAGGTCCCTTCCAACCCCTACAGCTCTGTGATTCTGTGATTCATTGCCTCAGATGTAAGTTAAAGGGATGACGAGGTAAATTCTAAAAGAAACTCCTATGTGTTTAACAGATGGCATCACTGAGATAAAGATATTTTGCAGGAGGAGATGGCAAACATTTTGTGTTAAAATATTCCCAGAACCGACATGCTGTTCCGCGTGCGCAGGAATGGGATCCTAGGATGAAGCAATAAAGATATAGCATAATACAGACATGCATAATGCAGTATGGTATCAGCATAATAAATATGCATTGGTTTTGTCAGTGGTATCTGTAGACTTGGAGCTGGAATATACTGCTGTTTGGTTTAGAGGCGAGGAACCCACCTGTGGGAACTGGCTGACCAATGCCAGAAGGAAGTTTGCCTTTTCAAAGGGGTATCTGGCATCCTGAATTTTTTAGGAGGGGTTTATTTTTCACAACAGGTCTTTCCAGTATGTCTCAAATAGAGCAGTCAGGGAGTTTTTGGACAGATAAACATCAATTTTGCCCATCATGCTTCATATCGTTGCAGTCTATAGTTATTCCTCCACAGCCAGTGCTTGGATCTGAGCTGTGGGAATGGCACAGGCAATGCCAACACTAGTCAGAGTGCTACAGTAACTACATGGTTCAGCTACATTGTGTTCTTCCCCTTCTGTTTTGCAGATTCATCCAGGAGATAGAGCATGCCATGGAGCTTGGGCCAGCCAAGCAGTGTCCTCTCCGCGAGTTCCTCACCATGTACATCAAGAACATCTTCCTCAATCAGGTCCTGGCTGAGATCAATAAAGAGATTGAAGGCGTCACAAAGGCATCTGATCCCCTGAAGATCCTGGCTAATGCAGATACCATGAAGATCCTAGGTGTGCAACGGCCTCTTCTGCAGGTAGGACGTGAGTGAACTGTCAATATGTCCCGTGCTGCCAATGTCTAGCCACGACCTGGCTATATATCCAGTGGACATGCTTGACTGGGTCCTGAGGAGGCCAGGGGCTGATCAGGGGCAGGAGCATCTCCCCTGTGAAGACAGTCCGAGAGAGTTGGAGTGGTTGAGCCTGGAGAAAAGAAGGCTTAGAGGAGACCTTAGAGTACCTTCCAAGAAAGCTTGTGCCAAAGGCAGGGAGGGACAGGAGAAGGGAAATGTTCTTCAGCTGCAGGAGGGCAGATGGAGAGGAGCTGAGAGGCAGAAATCCTTCCTGGGGAGGGTGGGGAGACCCTGGCACAAGGTACCCAGAGAAGCTGTGGCTGCCCTTGGATCCCTGGCAGTGTTCAAGTTCATGTTGGATGGGACTTTGGACACCCTGGGCAAGTGGAGGGTGTCCCTGCCCATGGCAGGGGGTCAAACCTAGATGTGCTTTGATGTCCTTCCAACCCAGGATTGGAAATTCTAGGATTCTATGATCCACAAAACTTGTCTCAATGCCAAATCTAGAGCTCTATTCCAGTGCCACTGCTAGTCTAGTCTTTCCTCTTCTGATCCTGTTATTCAGCTGTGTAGGTACACATGTGCCCTTACATTTTGCTTGCCCAAGAGGGTGTGTTGCTCTTACTACATGTGTCAAGCTAACATCATCTTTGCATCTTGCCTGTCATGTGCTATTAGTAAAGCACCATGCAGCCATCGTGACGACTTGTAAGCAGCTTTCTGGTAACCCCTGCCATAGAAGTTTATTTTGGAGATTTTTCAGTGCCTCCCTTAGAAGTTTTGGGGGTATTTGCGAATCAGAGAGCCATGTGATGGGACTAAATACATGCCAGACTGCCAGGAGGAGCAAGGATGAGGTTTCCTGCCTCCCAGTTGTGGCATGTTTGTGATTGATGTGAATTTGTCGTGAGGAAGCTGAATTGCTTCCACGGCCAGGTAAGAGAGATTTCAGAGATTTAGGTCTGAATTTAGAGTGTTTGTATGAGAAGTCCCCTTGGAAACAGCTTTTTCAAGCTCTATTGTGGAGTAGTGATAATAGTACCAGGCACAATTCTCATCCCAACCACATGAGTAACAGGACAGTATGGAAGCCCCTCAGAAAAGTTCTTTGTTATATGTGTTGCGTGGGACTGAAAGGAATGAACTGACTGTTGGCTCTGACCTTTGTTGTGAATTGGGGCAAACTCTTTTAATCCTGTTAAATTATTCCCTCTTATCTGTAAAATCACCTCCTGAGGGATAAATAATATTTCCAGTGCTCTTAAGAAGTAACACACATCTCTCTAGGTTTATATGGCCACTTTCTCACTTAGTTTATGACTGTTAAACATCTATAGTATAATGATATATAATAACAGTTATAACTATTATTATTGTTATTATTTAAGGGAAATTGCTAGGATTTTTCCATGTATTAATGGTCACTAATGCTATGGTTGTCTGTGTACCACGGGTACAGGGCGGTTCTTTCAGAGGCAAAGCAAAATGAGATTCCAGTGGATAGTTTCCAACGTCTTCAGAAGGGAACAGCGACCTTAGAAGGGTGGGGAAAAGTTTCTGAACATGGTTTTAAAAATCTCCATGGGTTAGAATGGTATTTTGGGGCAGCACAGTGTCCGTGAACTATTCGCTTCCCAAAGTAGAGCTTTACCAGTCATCTCAAACTCCAAAATGGAGAAGTGGAGGAGTGCAACACATTGTCAATAATTGCCAACATAAAAATTGTTTCAGCCTTGGTGATCACAAAGATGAGCACACAGGAGGAGTTTATGTCTGGATGTGTCATGTTGATGATTATGTCATGATATGTCATGTAAGATCATAGAATCATAGAGTGGTATGGGTTGGAAGGGACCCCAAGGATCATAGAGTTCCAAGATGATTGAGGATGCATTAATCCCTAAAGACTTGAGCCCTGCCATGGGCTGAAGGTGCATTTGATGGTATTCATCCTTTGGTTTTTTCCCTCAGCTCCTATCAGGTGCAAGGTGTAGTAGTAAAAATGCAGCAGGAACGGTCATGAAACCACAGCAGAGTATGGAAAAGAATTTTCATGTGAGCAGGAGGGGGTTTGGAGATCAAGAGTTTGGATGTGTTGGATGGCAGGAGCACAGAGGGGCTGCCCTGGGCAGAAATGAGGAAGTATGCCCTCGTTTTGCAGATATCTGTGATGCTGGTAATTCCTCACCATTGCAAGTGCCTAGAAAAAATAAATAGGCCAAATCTCTGACACAGGTAGAAGTCTTCCCAAATTTGATATTCAGAATAGGGCAGAAAAAACTTGAAGAAAATTAGAGCAGCTCTGGCTTCCCCAACAGGAAAAATATCTGCAGATTGAAACTGTGAGTTACAATAGAAAGCAGAGTTTTGCTTACTCGTGGTCTGAATGCATTGAAGATACTATTTGAAGTTTGTTTTGAGACATCTAGAAATAAATAGGTGTATTCAGTGTTCTGCTTTATATTATTTTGCTTTTATTTCATTTCTCTTTGAGTTGGACTCGATGGTCCTTATGGGTCCCTTCCAGCTCAGGATTTTCTGTCATTCTGTGAATTAAAGTGAGTACCAGAACTCAGCCTGCTCAGTTCTAACCTTATTGAGAGCTGAAAATACTTCATGGTAATATTAACAAGCAAGTATTGGAGCAGGACCATGGAGGCTGTTAACCTTAGAAATTTGTTTAGGATTCTTAATGTGATGATGTATTTTTGTGGATTGTGGCTTCATTTGTAGCCATGAAAATGTGTTCTATAACATCGATATATTTTCTTAAAGTTCATTTGGGGTTGAAGAGTCAGAATGGCTTGGAATTTTCTTGTCCAGTTCCTATAATTTGTTTCTCATGATGGATGGAAATCATTTTGAACTAGAATTATTCTTGGTCAAAATGTGCATGGTCAGAAGGTCTGCCTGTTCCCGACATTATAGAAGGGTAATTTTGTGAAAGAGAAGAAAAATTGCTGCCTCTTTGAACCAAGTCATCCAAATAGCTCCCTAAAATAATTTTATTGATTTTACATTAAAAGCAAAAAAAAAAAAAAAAAAAAAAAGGCTATTTCTGCATTGACAGTGCTGAAGTCTGAATTTTTTTTACCCTCATCACCTCAGGGGTATGATGAAAATGTAGCTTGTAGCATGAATGAGCCATGCACATCATAGAATCTTAGAATCGTAGATGGCATGGGTTGGAAGGGATCCCAAGGATTATACAGGTGCAACCCCCCTGCCACAGGCAGGGACACCAACCGCCAGGACTGGAGCTACACAAGGTTGCCCAGGGCCCCAGCCAACC
Organism: Gallinula chloropus; assembly: GCF_964237585.1. Taxonomy (NCBI): domain Eukaryota; kingdom Metazoa; phylum Chordata; class Aves; order Gruiformes; family Rallidae; genus Gallinula; species Gallinula chloropus. Next base: position 2,238,193 of record NC_140085.1, on the reverse strand, counting down.
TGGCCTTGAACACCCCCAGGGATGGGGCACCCACCCCCTCTCTGGGCAGCCTGGTCCAGCCCCTCACCACGCTCTCTGCAAAGAGCTTCCCCCTGATATCTCATCTCCCCCTTCCCTCCTTCAGCTTCACTCCATCCCCCTTGTCCTGCCAGTCTCTGCCCTTTAACAAGCCCATTCCCCTCCTGTTCCTCTGCTCCCTTCAAGGACTGGAAGGTGCAATGAGGTCCCCCCACAGCCTTCTCTTCTCCAGGCTGACCCAGCTCAGCTCCCTCAGCCTCTCTCCATAGGGGAGCTGCTCCAGCCCTCTAATCATCTTCGTGGCTCCTCTAAACCCTCTCCAGCAGTTCTACATCTTGTACTGGGGCCCCAGGTCTGGACACAGGACTCCAGCTGGGGCCTCACAATGGCAGAGCAGAGAGGGACAACCCTGTCCCTGCTGCCACCCCTCTGCTGATGGAGCCCAGGGTACCATTGGCCTTCTGAGCTGCCAGAGCCACTGCTGGCTCATGGGAAGCTTCTCCCCCACCAGAACCCCCAGGTCCTTCTCAGCAGGGCTGCTCTCCAGGAGCTCTTCTCCCACTCTGTATCCATGTCTGTATCTTCTGGCCCAAGTGCAACACCTGACACTTCCCAGTGTTGAACCTCATTAGGTTCACCCAGGACCAACTGGGCTTCTCATCCCATTCCTTTTTCCTGCCTTTTGTGTCATTCATGGAGGAGTTTGTGGCTCAACCACCCCACTCCCTTCTATCCTTAAGATCTTTCTGAAGCTTCTGCAGCAGGAGCTGGCGCTGTGATTTGAACACAGCTCCAGAATTTATCAGTATCCCCCTGCATAGGTTGATAATAGCTGCTTTTTGATAACTATCAGCCCATGTTTGAACTGAATTAGCTTATAGATAAGAGGTTTTCTAGCATCCTTTGCCATCATGTCCTCGCAGATGAATCATCCCTTTCCCTAAAGATTATGCTTTAAAAATCACATAAAAAATGGGAACTGCCCTTTGTAAATATTGCATTTGAGTAGGAGAATGGGTTAGGTTTTCCATTCTTCTATTGTTAAACATAAAATATTGTAAATCCCTTTCCTTTTAAGAATCAGTGAATAACCATGAAACTAATTTGTCTCAAATTTCTTCTGCATTAAACTTCAGGCTGTAATTGTTTAAATCAATACTAAATTAGGCTACAAGCAGCTCGACAGCTTCTTATAGCCTGTTCTTGTACAGTTCGTGTCGAGGTGATAAATCTTTCCAGCTAGGTGGTCACTACTAATACTGGCCTTAAAAATGTGATGCCTTGTCTGCGTCCAACCAAGAAAGTGAAAGTTGCTTTCATCTTTCCACCCTACAACAGCAAAGTGGGGATTTTCCTTTAAAATAGCGGTGTCACCTGGTTTCTTATAGCAGTAATGTGCAGATGATGTGCATGATAGTCTTCTGGCCAAGCTCCAGTGGCTGAAAATCCCATGAAAAACTCCTTTAAAAAGTCAGAGTGTGCAGCTGTTTGTAGGTTAATGACTTGCTGGGGCTAATTACCCCATCGCCCCGCACTGCTTATCCTATGCAGTAAGCCGCTCGCTCCCGACTTTACATTGCTGGTAGCTTTGGCATGTTTTCTTCCTGTCAAATTACTGGTGATTAAGAAGAGGAATGGTCACAGTGAGCAGCGTTTTAATGGCTCACCAGTAATGATGGGTGCATGCTTTGTTAGGGAGTGGATGTTGTTATTTATTCACAAGGCTGGTGAAGGGTTTGGAAGACAAGTGTTACGAGGAGCGGCTGAGGGAGCTGGGATGGTTTAGCCTGGAGAAAAGGAGACTGGGAGGACACCTAAAAGATGGTGGCAGTGAGGTGAGGGCTGATCTCTTCTCCCTGGTAGCCAGTGACAGGACAAGGGGAAACAGCCTGAAGTTGCATCAGGGGAAGTTTAAGTTGGATGTTAGGAACAATTTCCTTACTGAAAGGGTTGGCAGATACTGGTCCAGGGAGGTGGGTGAGTCACCACCCCTGGAGGGGTTTAAAAGAAGAGTAGATGTGCTTGGTGACATGGTCTGGTGTTGGACCTAGTAGGGCTGGATAGACAGTTGGACTCAATGATCTTGAAGGTCTTTTCCAACCGTAACTATTCTGTGATTAGTGTAAATATATCAGTTGTGGCTTCCAATGATCAAACCCCAGGCATGACCGACTGGCTGAGGTTTTCCTGTTCAAGGACACACGTGATTTTTGAGGCAGCACCTGTGGTTCTGATCCTTACATTTCATTTATTATTTTTGGGGGGGAGTAACATGGTGTCTAAAGTAGTGCTTTGCAGATGTTTTCATCTCTTGTGTGGTAGATCTGTTTCTATTGCACAGTGGAAATGTCAGGAGGTTAAGACCCACCGACTGCGTCTGTGACAGAATTTCCAGTTGAATCTTCTTTTTGAGTTTGAAATGAGAGACAGATTTATCTCTCCGTGGGAGTCTGAACCTCCCTAGTACTTTCAATATTTCTTTAGATAATTTTTCCTCTGGGGGGAACTTTTAGTGTGGTTACTGCATTTTCTGGAAGCTTTTACAAGGCTCCCCTGTAAGTCATCTGCAGATGCGTAAGTTCTCCGCTGAGGCTGATAGTGGAGCTCTAAGTTATATAAAAGCAATTGCTAGCTTTAGGCAAACTGTTATGGCAGCGCTTCAATTTATTTTAAAAATCAAGTTTAACTTTCACATTCAGTAAAACGTAGGTAGGAGATGGCTCTGAGTTGCATATGGACATAGTGAAGCAACAAACCTTCCAGGCAGAATTATCTTCTTCCACTCCAGAGCTGGAAAAGCAAAGTCAGGTTGCACAAACCATCCCACGGATGTGATTCATGTTTGACCCGAAGGAAAAAGGCATTTGAGGTCTCTGAAGGCTAATAATCCCTGCAGTTGCTGGATATCTCTTCCATAGGTAGACACAGTCTTGTGTTGGAGTCAGCCAGAATCCATACAGCCCTCATTTGTTTGAAGCTGAATCCGGGTTAATATTCCCCATCTCTCCTGACCTGAGGCTCAACACCAAGCTGGTCTTGGCTGTTTGGTTTCTGTCTATCTGTGTGGTCGACACCCCAGAAGGAAAGGAAGCCGTCCAGAAGGATCTTGACAGGCTGGAAAGATGGGCCCGAGGGAACCTAATGAGGTTCAACACTGGGAAGTGTCAGGTGTTGCACTTGGGACGTAAGAATCCCAGACACAGATACAGACTGGGAGAAGAGATTCTTGAGAGTAGCCCTGCTGAGAAGGACTTGGGGATTGTGGTGGATGAGAAGCTTGACATGAGCCAGCAGTGGCTCTTGCAGCTCGTAGGGCCAATGGTATCCTGGGCTCCATCAGCAGAGGGGTGGCCAGCAGGGACAGGGAGGTGATTGTCCCTCACTACTCTGCCCTTGTGAGGCCCCATCTGGAGTCCTGTGTCCAGAGCTGGGGCCCCAGGACAAGAAAGATGTGGGACTGTTGGAGAGGGTTCAGAGGAGGGCAACAAGGATGATTAGAGGGCTGGAGCACCTGCCCTACAAAGAGAGTCTGAGGGAGCTGGGCTGGTTCAGCCTGGAGAAGAGAAGGCTGCGGGGGGACCTCATTGCACCTTCCAGTGCCTGAAGGGAGCTTATAAGCAGAAGGGGATTCAACTTTTTAAAAGAGCAGATAATGGCAGGACAAGGGGGGATGGACTAAAGCTAAAGGAGGGAAGGGTTAGATGAGATATTAGGGGGAAGTTTTTTACAGAAAGAGTGGTGAGGGGCTGGAACAGGCTGCCCAGAGAGGGGGTGGATTCCCCATCCCTGGAGGTGTTCAAGGCCAGGTTGGATGGGGCCCTGGGCAGCCTTGTGTAGCTCCAGGCCTGGCGGTTGGTGTCCCTGCCTGTGTCAGGGGGGTTGGAGCTCTATGACCCTTGGGGTCCCTTCCAACCCAGACCATTATATGATTCTATGATCTAGAACATGTGAGAACTGCTGTCACGTGTAAACAAGCTTTTGGAAAGCTGGTAAGTCACAGCTGCTCTGCCTGGAACACTCTCTATTAGAAATGAGCACTGCAGAGAAAAGTAAAAGCCTGAGTTTTGGTTGAAAGCAGTGAGAGTTGGATGCAAAATGTGTTTGGTCATGGTCCTCCATGAGACCACCAGCTTGTTTTGTTCACCTCAGCAAGTACATGTCTTATGACACCAATACAAACCCAGGTTGGATTTGAACTTCATAAATGATGGGTTACTGTTATTTCCAGACCTTCAATAACCATGTTTCCTATTTACATGCCAACTATCATAGGACTGTAAAGTTAGGTGGAAGGGACCTCCAGAAGTCAGTCTCATCTGCCTGAACCTCTGGCCCAGACCCAAAGTCTGGCAAACACCAGATCAGGTCAGACATGCCTTTGTTTTGGTGAGTCTTGGAAACTTCCAGAGATGGAGATGCTCTGGGCAACCATTCTGCATTGCCCTCCTACTGGAAAGCTTTTTCCTAGCCAGAATCCTTGCCTGCTGTCCCTTATTACATCGTGTGTATGACACATAGAACAGACCAAGAGTCTTTTTTTCAGTCACATATTACTTTTATTTGTAAAAATGTGATGCTCCCTCATAGCACAGCTCTTGTGTCTGTGTATGGCACAGTGGCTGTGAAGCAGAATAACTAATCCAACATCCATTTTCACCTTCACACTTCTACATGTGGTTGGATCTTGTTACAGATGATCTTTGGTTTAAGTTATTCAAGTGTTATTAAATACACCTCCCTGATTTGTGCTACAGGGACCTGTCTAGCCACAGTGGCCTTGACTAGATGGCCTAGAGTTGAAAGTTCCTATGAAAGGGCTGTGTCAATGAGGCTAAATCAAAGGATGATATGGGAAAAACAGACCAGTTAACAAGAAAGATCACCCAGTCTTCTATCTCTAAGCAATTACTTTGTGCTTTTGATTAGTAAATCTTCAATGCTTTTTCAGGAATTTAATTTATTTGGTAAAATTTGCTATTGAAAAACTGCCCTTCTAGCAGAGCTTTATCTCTCTATCTGTGTCTTTGTAGTGCATCAGCCAACGTCATTCCTAGGGTCCAGGAGTTAATACTTCAGGGTGAATTCATGTCATTTGCTTTCCTTGCTGTGGGCTGTGTCTGACGGGTTATTTTAGATGGCCTGAGCTGGGAAAACTCTGTTTCCAACCTTAAACTCTTTGAGTTTGAGCTAAAGTGATGAAACATTGCTCTTGGGAACCAGAAGCTTCAGGATGGAAAAGCACAACCTCCCGAGCTAGTGGTGCTGAGAAACCTGGCCAGAATGGGGTCAAACCTTGTGTTTTCAGGGTGGGTTGGAGGGTGTCAACCAGCTGCTGTCTCTTTTGATCTTTCTGCAGCAGGACATGTTGGTGGACAAGCTGGAGAGAAGTGAGGGTTTCTGACACATCTGCAGGCAGAGGCTGAACTGCCTTGACATACTCTGTCAATCCCATCTTCTAAGAGCTGGGGTTTTTTGAGACCTGTTTGACTTGACTGGCTGTCAAAGACATCCTTGGTTTTCTGCCTGCATGGGAAGGGCAATAGGTACTCAAAGGAGAGGTGGATAGCTGAATGGTCAATGTGAACCCATGAGGATCTGCTGCTCTAAGGGAGCAGAAGGGGCATTCAGCCCTGGGAGATGGAATAAGCGTGAGGAGAGGTCGGCTTTGCCTTTTATTGTCTCCCTCTGTTTTTTCTGTTCATCAGTGGGACTCAATCCAAAGTGGAAAGAGAAACATGCTCCAGCTCTCCCACACTGGAGATGGCCTGGGGAAAGGGAAAAAACCAAAGAAATAAAAAAAGAGATAAATAAAAAAATAGCTGTCACTATCTCCTTGGCCTTGTGAAGATTGACATCTCACTAGCAGGTCCTGTCCATGTCATTGCAATTCCCTGTGCAGCTCCTGGATTAATCCTGTCTCCATAGATGCAGTATCAATTGAGCTGGTAGGGCTTTTAATCCTTTTCTTTTGCTCCTGAATTAATACAGGAGAAACTCCATGCATAGCCTGCTTCATTATTTCCCATTCTTCCTGATAGGATTTTATTTTAAAATCCCACAATCATCATGCATGCAACGATTCCTGGCTTGGCCAGAAGGCAACAGGAGTGTGCAGCAATTCAGGTAGGGAAGCTGTGGGAGATGCACCAGTGTGGTGCTGGGAATGCCTCCAGGATGCTGAGCTCCCTCTGCTGAGGATCATTCAAATCTTGCAGGATTAACCCTTTTAAGGGAACTTTGCTGTCTTGACATTTACCATATTCACCCCTACCCTGCGCTGTGCAGCTGGTTTTTAGTGGCAGTTCATCAACTAATCGTTAGACTGGTGAAACCACTAAAACTTCCCTCCAAGTTATTTCATTTTTAATTTTTTCTTCCCATAGTCTTTTTTTTTTTGTCCCCAGAAATTGGGAGTAAACCACATGGATCTGCCCCAGCCTCGGTCACAGGCCTTGATTGATTATTTTAATTACCAAACCAGCCCAGACAGTCTCCTCCAGCAGTAGCATTGCATTCATAAATCCTCATTTTGCCTCACATGGCTGAGCCCACATGGCTGGTGTCAGAAACAGCCCCTCTTATCTTTCTGTCCAGAGGAGAAGCCATTTAGCTTGGCCACCCTCCTGTTTGTTTAAAGCCTAAGCTGCACATTTCTCATTTGCAACCTCGTTAAGCGTACAGCATCCGTGGCAGGAGAGCATGTCCCTGGGATGTGAAGGCAGAGCTGGCCTTCTTGTTAATCCAGGGGTGCTTCTGGAAAGTAAGCGTGACGTCTCGGAAACAGCAGCCACAGAAGCGACTCTTGATCCAGCTTTCGGTCTTTCCCTCCAGCTGCCTTTTATTTTCTAGGTGCTGCTTCAATTTTAAAGCAGCAGGTTTGACTTTGCTCAGGTTGTTTCTCTGATGGATGATCACATTTGCAGTGTCCAGGAGGCTCTTAGCATCAGCTTGTGAGTACGTACCAGGGCAAAGTCTGGTGAATGGCGCTTAAAGAGGATCCGTATCACGCCACCACCAACAGCCCTCCAGGAGTTTCTTTCAGAACTGTCTTTTCACTGGGAAAGTTTAATGAGTTGCTTTGTTGTGCATCAAGCACAGCACAGCCAGCTGGTCCAGGGAGGGGATTGTCCTGCTCTGCCCTATGCTGGGGCGGCCTCAGCTCGAGTCCTGGGGGCAGGTTTGGGTGTCACAGGACAAGAGGGACAGGAAACTCTTGGAGAGTGTCCAGAGGAGGCAGCCAGGATGGGGAAGGGGCTGGAGGGGAAGGCTCCCCAGGAGAGGCTGAAGGCCCTGGGGTTGTCCAGCCTGGAGAAGAGGAGGCTGAGGGGAGACCTCCTGGGGTCTGTGGCTTCCTGCCCAGGGGAGCGCAGGGGCAGCGCCGATCTCTCTCCTCTCTCTGGGGCCCAGGGCTGGAACCCGAGGGGCTGGCGTGAAGCTGCCCCAGGGGAGGGTCAGGTTGGCTGTTAGGAAGAGGTTGTGTGCTGAGAGGGGGGTCGGGCACTGGCACAGGCTCCCCAGGGAAGGGGTCCCAGCCCCGAGCTGGGCTGAGGGCAAGAAGCGCCTGGCTGATGCCCTCAGTGCCACCTCTGACTGGGCTGGGGCTGTGTGGAGCCAGGAGTGGGACTGGCTGGGCCTTAGGGGTCCCTTCCAGCTCAGGAGAGTCTATGACTCTGTGATTCTTTGAACACAGCAGTGGTAGAATTTGAGGGCTTGGTTTTTTGACTGTGCACCCCTTAGCTGAAGGTTGTGTCTTTCTATAAAGCAGTGCATTTTTTTCCCTTCCCTCTGCTCAGTTTGCTTTATGAATCTCAAATCCAGCCTGTAACACAACCTCATACAACATACTTTATAGATGGCTTCAAGACAAGAAACTTCTCTGTCTTCTTGGCGGGCTCATTGAAAGTCACATTCTTCTTTCCTCTCCCCCCACCCCCCTTGCATTTGAAGCTTGGGCCCATTTCATTTAGGAAGAATAACTCTAATTTCCAGTTTTTGAAATGTTTTCCTAATCAGAAGTGCTGTGTGAGAAGAGCCATCGCATTTTAAATAATTGATGGCTACTTTATTGAGTTGTCAGCACTAATTCATCCTCTTTTTGAAGCGCTCAGATGTTCAAAGGAGTAATCCTTTTACAACGTGCTCATTTTTTGAAGGAAAGTTCATTTTTATAATTACTTTTTTTTTCTCTCCCCCAATGCAGAGTGTAATTGTAGCTGCACGTCGAGGGGGAGGGATGAAATCCCTTCCAGCTCACGCAGGCTCTAAAATGCCTTTATTACTACTTTCCCTGCTAATTTCTCTGCCTCCCTCCTTTTGCAGAGGTTTAATTATACCTGCTTTAAAAAAAAAATGCATTTTGAAATATGACACCGAGCTCTCCTAGAGAACAAAAGAGAGATTAATCTATTGTTAAGAGGAAAGGTAGAGAAGCTCTTTTATTTTATTATTAAGGGTTGTGGGGTTTTTTTGGCAAAGGCTGCCCCTCCCTGCCAAGCAGAATTCAGTGGGAGGGTTGCAGAGAAGTAGCTGTGATTTTTCAAGGAAAGGGACTTAAAGGGAGAATTAAAAACCAAGGAACAGATGCAGGGTTGCTGCAATGAGAATATTCCTTTTGCACAGTGGAGCTTTTTTCCCCCCTCCTTCCCTCCGCTGGCACAGAGAAAGGTTCTTCCTGGTGTGTACAAACTTTGTAGGCAGTTTAAAGGTTAATAGCACTCTAAATTACATCTGAAAGAAATGAGGGAAGGCAATAAATTAAAAAGTTTCCCCTTTTTGCTACAAATCTGTAAATAGAGCCTTTCCCTTTCAGAATAAAGAAAAGAAGAGTTTTGCTCATGCACACAAAGCTGGCAGGATGGCATTTTTTTTCCCCCAAATTATCTGCTTTTATGCTTGGTTTTTATGTACATTTTGAGCATACAAACAGGAGGGGATTCAACCTTTTGAAAGGGTAGACAATGGCAGGACAAGAGGGAATGGATTAAAGCTAAAGGAAGGTTTAAATTAGATATTAGGGGGAAGTTTGTTACAGAGAGAGTGGTGAGGGGCTGGCACAGGCTGCCCAGAGAGGGGGTGGGTGCCTCATCCCTGGAGGTGTTCAGAGCCAGGTTGGATGGAGCCCTGGGCAAACTTGTGTAGCTCCAGGCCTGGAGGTTGGTGTCCCTGCCTGTGGCAGGGGTGTTGGAACTCTGTTATCCTTGGGGTCCCTTTCAACCCAGACCATTCTATGGTTCTATGAGCTATACCAAGTGTGAAAGCTTTTCCCTTTCTGTGTGCAAAGCTGTCTGGTGGTACCAGGTTCTGCAGCCCCGGTTCTGGCCGTTACGGTGCTGATCCAGGACTCACCAGGGAATATAAACCATTGGGATGGTCTTTAATTAAAATATTTGGGCACCTTGTCTCTCTGTAAACTGGTACATGGAGTGAAAATAGAGTGAAATGATATAACTCTACAGGAGAGCCCTGCTCCAGGCTGTGTTCTATTTTAATTAGTTAGGTGTTGATTATAGCTGCTGGAAATGGTAAAGAAAAGAGAGAATTGGAAAGCATTGGTGCTCCAGCCCTTTGAACATTCCCATGGCCCTCAGCCTCATTTCATAAGAGAAGTGTTCTAGTACCCTTAGCATCTCTGTAGCCCTTTGTCATCCCCTGTCCTGTAGCTCCCTGTCCTTCTTGACCCAGGGTTCCCAGCACTGTACACAGCATTCCAGATGAGGCCTCCCCAGGGCAGAGCAGAGGGGCAGAAGAACCTCCCTCAACCTGCTGGCTACACTTCTCTTGATACACCCCAGGATGCCATTGGCTTTCTTGGCTGGGAAACACTTCAGCTTTGCTGTTTGCATTGCCATGGATTCCATGGAGTGCAGCCTGCAGACCATTAGGGAATGCTGTCAGATCCCTGGGGGTGATGTAGGAAAATGGTGCTGTGGTGTTCTAGCTTCGTTTGCAGGCTGGTTGGGATGGGTGTTTGGGAGAAATGTTGGGAAAACTCCATTCCCAGATCAGTGCAGGTGATGAAATTGTAGAAACCGTCTCAAAATTAAGCTGCATCTGAAAGGTGACTCATCTGCCCTCATTCAACTCTCCATTTAAAGCCTTTTATCCCATCTGATAGCAGCCAACATCAGCCATTTATTTTGTGCCCCTTGGGCTCTCACTGGGTTATGACAACATTTTGATAGATACATATTCATTCCTTCTAATATTGTTTGAGATTTGGGGATTTGGATTTGATTCCTAATTCTTCCTGATGAAGTGGTGTATGAGTTGTGTTTGTTTTCTGGGTTGTAAAGCCAATCAGAACCCACAGGAGAGTCCATAAAAGCAGCCAGAGCATCATCCAGATTTCCTCTTTAGTACCCAGTCTGAACTCTAGAAAGAGTGGCAAAGTAAGTAATTATAATTATAATCATATTTCTCACACTGGTAGGTCTTGGGGAGTAGCCACATGCTTTAGCAACACGGATGGATCTTTTTGGGTTTGTAGATGGAAGAGTTTATGTCACACCAGAGGTCTGGGTCTTGGGTGGGCTCCTTAAGGAGTTAACTAGAGGGCTGCCAAAGAGTGACCAACAGCCTAATTATCATTGCCTCTTCAGATTGGTGGACCACACTACACTGAAGAAGTGTACCTGCCCAAAGCAACATCAAATGCTTCTGGCCTTGGTGACACTTCTTATCCCTTCCTGTGAACCATCTGCCAATAACCACTGGAAGGGACAAGGAACAGGACTTACAGCAATTGCCAAGCTGTGAATCAGAGGCTGTAGCCTGCATTATCAAAAAATAAAAGAAAAAGAGAGGAAAAACAGAGGAGAGGTTGAGATTAAGCAGCTGATGGCCTGAAAAGAAGAACCTGCTATTAGTTCAGGAAGGAGTATCCATGACAAATGGACTCAGGCAAGAAGGATCTACCCGCTGATGAGTGTAAACCAACAAATAGCTGGAGGGTGTCAGGGCTTACTTGGTCTTTTAGGTTCTTAAAAATAATTTGGCAACACTTGTGTAGTTTGTCAAGCCAACAAAATCTCATTTAATTGAAATGAATTGCCTGTGTGTATAGAAATGGGTATTGAAGTTTCTGTGTCACGGCCTCAAACCGGTAAGAGGGGCTGAGCATCTCTTCATTGCATTCAGTGTTGCATTTCACAGCTGGGCTGAAGAGTGGCCAGAAAAGCTCCTTTCCATCAAGTCAGGTTTCAAGTGAGGGGGAACAAGTCCTCCTGCAAATTTTGACATTAATAATTCGCCACGACCATAACACTGGAAGAGCTGGTTGAAGTTTTGAAAAGGAGAGAAAGACTTTTTCAAATCAAAATGTTGATTTGACAGCTAATGCTGTTTGACCCAGGAGTTGATGTGCTCAGGCAGGTATGTTTGGGGGCCTGGAAAGGTGTGAGCTTCAGAAATAAATTCAATTTTTAATATAATGGGACAAAGAGCTCTTGAACATTAAACAATTCAGCCTTGAAGAGATGGTGGCATTTAAGAGCACCTTGACTTTTGTTTTGCAGAACATTGGTCTTAGGCTGATGTGTTTTTATAACCTTTAAAAAAAGACAAGGAAGAAATTGCCCTAATGGAGCCAAGAAAGCTTTTGGAGTCTCCTTCTCTGGAGATACTCAAGATCCATCTGGATGCCTACATGTGTGACCTGTCCTAGGGACCTTGCTTTGGCAGGGATGCTGGACCCAATGATCTCTTGAGGTCCCTTCCAACCCCTATGATTCTGTGATTCTGTGAAAGCAAAATCTCTCATTAGTCTGCATTGAGTTAGTGCTTCAACTCCTTTATACATGAAGGAAACATTCTGGGCAGGGCTCAGACAGTGATGTCAGATCTGTGGCAGCATGAAACCTTCCAAAAGCTTTCTGAGATGCATATATCTATGTCTTGTATCTTGTTCATTTGTCTATTTTCTTTCTTACTTATATATGGTACCTTGGGCTTGAGCCTCAAGTCATTGAGCTGTGAATGGTGGAGGAAGGAAGTGTGCCAACAGTATTGGTAGGTTGCCATCAGAGTAGACATGAGGGTTTGAACCCCCTTGAGATCTTCTCCAAATATTTGGGGATGGGCTGGCTTGAGCCACCCTCCCTTGTGTACAATGTGCCTTTGCCCCAGGCTGTTCCCCCAAACTCCTCTTTCAGTGTTTCTATGTGGATATTGGTTTGTTTTCTTTTAAAGTGCATTTCTATCTTGTTACTTTCAGTGCTGATCTGTATTTAGGTAATGAGAGAGCTTGTATTCCCTCTGATGAGGAAAATTGTTTTAAATGTTTTTCTTCTAACAGGTTAGCAAGTGTTGAGATTGATGTAATGAAATAATGACAGAGGAGCATCCCCCCGTGAGCTTACTGTGGTGGGGAAAAACATGCTTCTTGACAGGCTTTGGGGTTTTCTCCTAGGTTTATTCCCTTGCTCTTTTGTTTTGCTCTTAATACTCAAACAGCTCTTTAAGTCATAGGATGGCTTCAAGGAGATACTCTTCAATTACAGTGTATCTCCACTAGCTGGTACTATCCACACCAACCTCAGCTACCAGTACCAAATCTGTGCTTGACCATTTGCTCTGCAGGAGATGGTGGGAAGGGTGATGGTATCCTGGGTTCCATCAGCAGAGGGGTGGCCAGCAGGGACAGGGAGGGGATTGTCCCTCTCTGCTCTGCCCTGTGAGGCCCCAGCTGGAGTCCTGTGTCCAGAGCTGGGGCCCCAATACAAGGAAGATGTGGGACTGTTGGAGAGGGGTCAGAGGAGCCATGAAGATGATCAGAGGGCTGGAGAACCTCCTCTACAAAGACAGATTGAGGGAGCTGGGCTTGTTCAGCCTGGAGAAGAGAAGGCTGGGCGGGGGGGAACCTCATTGCAGCCTTCCAGTCCCTGAAGAGAGCAGAGGAACAGGAGGGGAATCAGCTTGTTAAAGGGCAGAGACTGGCAGGACAAGGGGGCTGGAGTGAAGCTGGAGGAGGGAAGGGGGAGATGAGATATCAGGGGGAAGTTCTTTGCAGAGAGAGTGGCGAGGGGCTGGAAGGGGCTGCCCAGAGAGGAGGTGGGTGCCCCATCCCTGGGGGTGTTCAAGGCCAGGTTGGCTGGGGCCCTGGGCAACCTTGTGTAGCTCCAGGCCTGGAGGTTGGTGGCCCTGCCTGTGGCAGGGGGTAGGAACTGTATGATCCTTGGGGTCCCTTTCAACCCAGACCATTCTATGGTACACACTATTGCCTCTTCCCTTGCCCTTTTCCTTTCCTGAACCCCTAGTGACCAGTTATACCTTGTAACCATGACATAACTTAAGGTTATTTATAGATTATTCCTTACATACCTTAATTGCATCAGTTCTTGCAGGCGTGGTGGTAGCAGAAGGCATCAAGAGAGGTTTGAGTGAATGCAGGGGTGACTTGACTGAGCAGTGAGGATTTTCCATGCGTAAAAAAATCATTAAAATCCTGGAGTAATTATAATGGAGATGCATAAATGACAGGTTTGAGATTAGTGTCGATACCAGAGGAGGACACAACACAAAAGCCAGCAGCAGCATAGCGGCTGGGAGAGAGCTGAGGAAGCTGTTCAGTTCCTTTCCCTACCATTGATTTATTTTGAGCATTCAACACTTTTAAGAGGCTACTAAAACTCAGCTCTGGGTCCAGGTTGTGAGATAATCCTTTCTCTTTTTGGGCTGGACTCTGGGGGGATGGAAGGGAACTTGGGAAACAGCCAGTCGGAAAGTTCATGGCACTGCAGGCAAGGAGCAGGTGTTTACAGAGCAGCTTGACAGCTGAGTTTGTCATACAAGCTCAGGTCAAAATCAGCTTGTCTGGGGTGGGTTTTATTTGCATTTGATTCAAGGTGTTGAGTTTGGGTTGCATATGTTGCTAGGAAAAAAGGAGCTTGTTTTATTTTGGTTGCTGTTCTGGCTGGTTTCATGGAGCAGATCCCTGTAGATATGGTCTAACATGGGGGAAAAAAGCTGTGGCAGGAGTTTGTGGTACCTTTGTGGTATCCATAAATCTTCACTTTTGCACATGGACATCCACAGACATCGGAAAGAAATAGAAGAAATCAATTTCCAGAGGTAGGAATAGAGGAAATCAATTTCCAGAGGTGGGAATAGAGAGTATTTGGGAGCTGGCAGCCTCCTGCAGGTTGACTTCCAATGAGAACATCCTAATGTGCCGTTATTTCCAAGGCTTCTTCCTTGCCTCATAGCCCTTCTCACTGAACATAGGTCAGACAACTGTAACTCCACAACTACTATCTGGACCCGTATCTTTGCAGAGCTTAAACATACAAGCCATTAATTACAAGCATTAGTTCACACCCCCAAATTCTTTCTTTTAATTAATTACATAATAAAGCAGGAGCAGTCCATTTTTAAGCACCTTTATCATGGTAACAATAATGGTCAAGTCCCAATTTAAAGTATTTTTCACTTGTGTGATCCCTTCTCTTCAATCAGATAACTATCCATAACTGTTTTCTCAGAGCTTTCCCATCAGTTTATGATCATGTGAAGTCTCCAGCATCCTTCCTGATTTATTTTTGTGTATTACACTCTTAGGAAAGAAAAATGAAAATAGAAGGAGAAGAGAAAACTTGAATACTGTAATTGCTTTTTTCAATCAATTTGAGAGCTGCTCTGGGAACAAAATGCATAAAGCATTTAAAAATACATTTATGTTTCCAGCTTATTGCTGGAAAATGCTCAAATCTCTTCCCTGCTGTCTTTTAACGCAGATATCCTTGGTGTAGGGAATTATTAAATGGGTGGTGGGAATGTTTAGGTAAGGCCAGTGGAAACTGGTCAATAAAAGCATGCTTTCTGCTGACCCTTTGGGGACCTTTTATGTACTTTGCTGTAAATGGATTAGCACCATTTTTCTTGGGTGACTGTTATAAATTGGTCCTCGGTGAGATACATGGGGTCACAACAGAGGGTGAAACCCACACTGTCTGTATTCAGAGTTTACTCCATGGTTGCTTACTGAATTTTCCTTAGCTAAGGAGGTCTGTGAAGGCAAAGTTTGGGATTTGTCCCATTTCTGGCATCCATAAGCAGCTTAGCTAGGGAGCCTGCTTTGGCAGGGGGGTTGGACCCAATGATCTCTCATGGTCCCTTCCAACCCCTATGATTCTATGAAATGGGAAGGGATGTGTTATTCGTGGTCATTACATGACCATGTGGTTCCTGGAATGGAGAAGAAAGAGAGGCTTAAAAATTATGGTTTTGGATTAGGGGAGAGATGAGAAGGGACCATATATTTCTGTAAGTGCCTGATTGGAAGCCCTGTTCATGATGTTGCCATTTCAGTCTTCCCTACAAGGAAATTTTAGGGATAGCTCAAAAGCTTCTGTGTTGAAGGTTTAAATATATATATATATATATTTAAACCAAAAATAAATCTTCTGGTTCTATAAGTGACATCTACTTTTAGGAAGGTATTAAATTTCAATTTTAAAAATACCCATTGGCAGAGTTTGCTGGGATGCTTGGGGCTGGGTGCTGGTACCTTGGACAGACAAAGATTGGGAAGACACAGTGCTTCAACACTAAAACCATCCATATATTAGGACAGCTTAGGGCACAAGGGATTGAAGATTTGTAGCTCAGAACTAAGGTGTGATGGCAGATGAAGGTAAATGAATCTCATAGTGCATGCCAAGTGAAGGGTTTGCCCAAAGCATGTCTGTAAGTAATGTTTTCATGAGCACTTCCATCCACATTCATTTAACATGGGAATAATGAGATTTCTGTGTCTCCTATACATTGTTCACATCGAAGTCAGACACGTCAGCAATGCAAGATTGAACACATTGCAGTTAATGGGGCCAAGTTTTGGGTAACCAGGGAATGACAGAGGTGGGTTTTCAGAATTGTGTTGTTCAGCATGATGATTGTGTAATGATTTGATGTGTGATTTATTCTGTGAAACTGATGCTGGTGGGTTTGTGTGAGGCAGAATAAATAACGTTTGCTTTTCAGTACTTCTGGTTTTTGTTAGAAAACAAACTCTTGTTTAAAAAGTGGCTGATGTGGCTTCTGCTTGATTTTCCCCAAAGTGTTTCTTGCTCTGCCACACAGTTCAAATCATCACAGAATCACAGAATGATGGGGGTTGGCAGGGACCCTTGAAGATCGTCTAGTCCAACCCCCTGTCAGAGCAGGATCCCCTCCAGCAGGCTGCACAGGACAGCATCCAGGATCATGAGGTTTGAATGTTGCCAGAGATGGAAACTCTACAACCTCTCTGGGCAGCCTGGCCCAGGGCTCTGCCACCCTCCCAGGAAAGAAGTTCCTCCTCGTGGTTAGGTGGAACTTCCTATATTGCACTTCGTGTCCATTGCCCCTTGTTCTGTCTTTGGGCACCACTGAACAAAGACTGACCCCATCCTCCTGACCCCTCAAGGATTTATCAGCATTGATAAGTTTCCCCCTTGGTCTTTTCCAGGCTAATGTCCCAAGTCTCTCAACCTCTCTTCATAAGAGAGATGTTCTAGTCCCCTCAGCATCCCCATAGCCCTTTATTTTACCCTCTCCAGTAGCTCCCTGTCCTTCTTGACCCTGGGAGCCCAGCACTGCACCCAATATTCCAGCTGAGGCCTCACCAGTGCAGAGCAGAGGGGCAGGAGAACCTCCCTTGACCTGCTGGCCACACTTTTCTTGATGCACCCCAGAATGCTGTTGGCTGCAACAGAAGGAGCCATCAGGAGTTCTCGCTGAGGGTGAGCTTCAAGGTGGACACCTTATTGCCCAAGGGCTCTTCAGATCTGAACAAAATGTATTCAGGAGGACTTTGGAGGACACAAAAACATGTCCTGGCTCCTTGGAGCAGATCAGGCTTCGCTGAGAAGCTGGCTGAGAGCCTGATTAGTGCAGGACTGTGCCCTAGTAATGAAATCACCCACCTGCCTCCCTGGCCCCATGTTCCCCACTGGCATGGGGTAATGACAAAGGTGAAAAAAAAAATCTGACAAGCCATAATTCAATTATATTGATGCTGAGGGGCTTTTTTTCTTTATCTTTTAGAAAGCCTACTTGTCTATGGGGTGTTTCTCCCCACGAGTGATGTCTACCTGATATAATCTTAATGCAGCAAAGCTTCCTTGCTGCGTCATTCTCACATGTCCTATCATACTAACATAACTGAGAAGAAAAATGCACCTTGCAATCTCTTATATTGTATCCTGTGAATTTTAAAATTCACTATCACGACAGTGCAGATTGGGCCAGGGTCTTCTGAAAGCTCTTAATAAACTTGTGGCAGCAAATTAAAATTACATGGCTGAATGACTTACTGTCCCCAAGCCATCTGCCCTGTTCCTTCCATGGTTGTTCCTGGAAAGGTGAGGATATCTGATCCAATTGTGAATCGGTTGCTGGAAACCTCTGCTTTCCACAGGATTTTTCTAGCAGAGTTAGCCTGATCTCAGTTTACCTTAACATAAGATGTGGATTGCTGTGAAGGTTTGGGTGGTGAGCTGGAGGTCCCTAGATCATTCTATCTAGTGAACTAGAGATGGCTTGGCCATGTAATTTTAATCCTCATCATTCTGATCCCCTGAAAATTGTCACCTTCCCTGGATGTGTATTTAAAAAGGGTAGATGAGGTACTTAGGGGTGTTGTTTAGCCTAGGATGGGAACAGTTGGACTTGATGATCTTAAAGGTCTTTTCCAACCTTGTGGTTCTGTGAAGATTTGGAGATCTGCACTCCTACATGGCATTGGTGAGATCAGGACACTTGGATCCTTGGAAAATCAGAGCTGTCATCTATCTTACGTTGAAGGTTGTCAAATTTGTGTCCTCCTGCCCACTGCTCTTCAGCCCTTGAACTTGTAAGAGATGATTTTTTGATCTGGCCCCATGGCTTGGACAGCAGTTGTATTTGTAGGGCAAACATGGTGTTGTAAAGATGTTGTCTACGCGTTGACTCTTTTCTAGTGGTAGAAATTTGGGGAACACAGGGAGCTATGGTTAGAAGGTTCACCTTATCTTCCCTTCCAACTTGGGAATGGTCAGCACGAAGTGCTGTTGAAGCCTGGCTGTAAAAAAAAATAATAAATACAGAAAAGAGACTGTGGGAAATCTTCCCTATTCATTAGGCTTCATCATGGGCTCTGATGGTTCAGCTCGATCGCTGAAGGCTGCGTGCAATATCCTTCCCAAATCACATTAAGTCTGACAGCTCTGGATTGCCTTGATAGATGTGTAAACCGTCGGCCCCGTTGTGAGTACCACTGAAACCCGTGTCTCCCCAATACCTCCCATCGCCCAGTCTCATCACGCGCTCCCGTGGAAGTGAATTCGAAGCTCTCATTACACATGGAGTAAAAACTATGTGCTTGTTTCAGTTGTGTATTGCTAGGGATTAATTTAGAGTCCAGTGAGGTGTGAAAATAGGTCTGATCTATTCCCTCTAGGCTGGATTTAGAAGCAGGGTGATGAGGGAACTCTTGGGTCATGAAGTCCTGGTCCCTGCCATCAGATGCACAGCCTCATATAATCTGCTTTTCATAAATGCATTAAGTCTGGCTTCAAAGCAGCCAGGCTTTCATCCCCCATAGCTCCTGTTGAAGGTTATGTAGAGTTATATTTGCTTCAGCGCTCCTCTATTCCTCTAATTCCAAGCAATAATAATACTCAAGGCTGTTTATCAGCACCTGCTCATGCAGGCTGCTGAGTTCGGTGCACCTGAACTTTGCCATCCCTCCCTTAGGGCTGCAGTGTGTAAGTAACCTGGAGTCATCTGCAAATGGGTCTGCTCAGAGCTACTCAGCCTTTCAGCAGCTCAGTAATGAGTAAATTAAATGACACAAGGTTTGATACAGAGGCTTAAGACAATCTTTCTCATTTGCTACTGGGACATTTTCAGTGGCAACACTTCTGGCAGTCTCTTGGCCAGTTTTTGGTCCAAAATTTCATGTTTTGCTCTGGTACATAATTGTAGTATTTTTTTCTTAAGGGGTGTACCAGGAAAACCTTCTCAGAGGCCTGCATTTGTTTAGCAGAAAGTCAGCCTGGTTTTTGGAGGACTCAGGCTTATTATAAGCCATTTCCAACTTCTTGGTCACCAAATGAGTCTTGGCAACCATGGCTGGGAAGGACTTCAAGATCCAATAGTAATGCTTTATTTGCGTGATAACTGAACTACTCAGGATCACCTTGAGCACTTGACCTCAGCTACTTTTGGTCCTTGAGTTCTATCAGAAAACACTCTCTGCCTTTGGATTCCTCAAGCTGAATGTGCGTCGGTGAGTGAGATGACTCGTGAGTGACTGGGGCTCAAGAGTGAGGAAGAGATTTATCTGACATGGAGTGATGGATGTGTTGTGCACGTTCTCCTTCTGTCTTTGCTTGTCAGGTGTGGTTCTGCAGCACTTGATAGGCTTTTCTGTCTCCATTGAATCATGTCTCTGCCCACCCTGTTCACAGCTTGGGGTTAACCAAGAGAGAGTGAGAAAGGACATTTAAATTAGACATGATACCCCCTAATCATGGACAGTAACACTGTAGGGGCAGGACAACAAGTCTCTGCTCTATCTGTTTCACTGCTTGATGTTGTCCATCAAGATGCTGAATTAACATGTGGCATCAGCATTCTCAAGCTGCCTGTGAAGTGGCAATGGAGTAATTTTTACCTATGTGTTACTCTGTTGTCTACCATCAAGAGTTGCCTTCACCATGGAAGGCCAGTCGTGACAACATCTATGCAGCTCTTAAGAACCTTGCTGGTGGTTTTAAGGAGCAAAAGTCTAATGCTAGAAAGAGATTTCAGCCCCAGTGTCCAATTGTCTAGTTTTTTTGCTTCTCGTGACATGGAAGTTGCAAAATTTTCCAACTTAGATTTGGGGTTGGTTCTTGAAAAACAGAGCTTGGCCTCACTGCTGACACAATGATTCTGTTCAGAGAAGAAAGCTTGTGAATACAGTTTGGCAAAAAAAAGAATTCTCAGGGGTATTCCGTTGGCTCTTCACTTTGGGGAGAGTTAAGGAAATTCCTTTTGGAGAGATTATATAGGCAAGTTCATCAGCCCACTTCATGCTGCTTGAGCAGATCATAGAATGGTCTGGGTTGGAAGGGACCCCAAGGATCATACAGTTCCAACCCCCCTGACACAAGCAGGGCTACCAGCCTCCAGGCCTGGAGCTACACAAGGTTGTCCAGGGCCCCAGCCAACCTGGCCTTGAACACCCCCAGGGATGGGGCACCCACCCCCTCTCTGGGCAGCCTGTTCCAGCCCCTCACCACTCTCTCTGGAAAGAACTTCCCCCTAATATCCAATCTAACCCTTCCTTCCTTTAGCTTTAATCCATTCCCCCTTGTGTAAATACAGATTTACCCAGTGTTGCAGGAATGCATCTCACCCTTTTAAGTACTTAAAGTTTAAAACAGCTCCCTACTCTCCAGAAATTCCAATATTTTTTGCCCAGTGGTAGTTCCAAAACATCTAACTGCTTCCTGCCCTGCAGACTCCAAATGGGATGACGGTCCTGTTTCCTCAACACTTTCATTGCCTTGGCACATCCAATGCATGTTCCCCCTCAGCCTCCCCCAGCCATGGCTTTTTCTGGATAAAAAGAAAACTATTTCTCCTACATAGGAATAAAACGAAAACCCAAGCAAGCAGTAGCTGGGTAGTAACCTGGTGGTAGCTCAGCGACTTTAATTTGCTCCTTCTATGTGGAACTGAACTAAATGTGCTGCCATTAATTGCGACAACGACTTGATGTCAGAGATAAATTTCTCCTCTGCTCTGGTTGCATTCAAAGCGCTACTCCCAGAGGCAGGAAGATGGCAGGAGTGATCTTGAGTGCCACCTGGCTTCCTGATAAAGCTGGTGTTTCATCTGGTTCACTTGTGGGCAATATTGCTCCTCTTAGCAGCACGGCATTGCCAGAGAGATCTCACAAATATGACAACATTCAGGAGACAAATTATCTCCATTCGGAGTTAATTTCTGTTTCCCAGCAGGGCTCCGCTGTGACCCTGCTGGGTTTGGAAATGCTGCTGTTTGGTTAATAGATGAATGTTTTGTGGATGACTGTATCTGTGCTCTGCTGGTGCCAAGTTTGGCTTCCTCTGCTCCCTCTCCTCCTCACTTGCAGCCAACATTGCAGGGCCTAAATGGATTTATTCACAGGACAATAACTTGACTGCCATTAGCATGGGGGAAATAATGTATGAGCAAGTGATAAAACAAAATGCTCATTCTCTGCCATCTATAACTGCCTGGGAGGTCTCTTAAAGATGTACTGTAGGGAGCCATCTGCTCGGAAGGGAAGATGGGACTGTCAGGAAATGATACACAAGTTAGAGATGGGAAGGGAAGATCTATAGTATCATCCAGACCATTTGCTGAGCAGGACTGCTCATTACTGCTCTGCCTGCTCTGGCTGGGAATTGAACAATGGCATCTCCACTGTTATTAGACATGTCTCGTAATGAGCTGACCCAGTGGGTCTTTTGTTTCCCAATTTGATCTTCTTTATTTTTGTTTCTTTTCCCTCCTAAAATGTGATTTGGGGGAAAAGTCAACTTTTTTTTCCCCACTGCCCTTTTGCTGTGTTTTGGAAGCTGGATTTTGCAGTAGCGCAGGGCTCTGGGTTTATTTTGCTACAACAGAACTCTTGAGTTATGAGCAGATGGTTGCTAAAGTGCTGAGTAGTTCATTTAATTCTTTTTGCTCCTTGCAGGGAACTCAAAAGAGTAGAAATATCCATCATGGAATGTGGGAAACCATGAACTGCAGCAGAATACTTGTTTTGCGTGGAGTTTCATTTGGTTTTTTGGATTAATGTGTAAGCCTGTAGAGAAACCATGAGAAAATGCTATAGCAGCATAGTTGGAGTCTTGTCAGCCTGGGTATTGTGGTAGTGAAAGGATGGAATGATGAAGTAAGGGCTCCCCTGATGTGTAATCCAGAGTTTATCTATAGGAGTGTTCTTCAACACATGACATCTGATTTTACAGCACCAGGCAAACGATGCAGAGGGCTCAGAACATGAGTATTTATCACCGAGCTTGGCCCTCATCCAGGCTTGGTTTATGCTGAAAGGTGTTAGATGCAGCTCTGTGAGAGGTTTCCTTCCTCCATCCCTCTCTGTGTGGATAGGATGGATAAAACTGCTTTGGTTGTAGCTGTGACTCATCTGTGAGATTCTCTGCAAACATCCCATTTCCACACCATTTTAAGCTGGTATGGCCAACCTTTCCTTCTGGAGATGGTCAGTCTGAAAGGCCAAATGCCATGCAGGCTAACAGCACTTTCCAAATTCGTCCCTGCTTCCCAGAAAGTCTGGTACATATCTATGACTTTCTCTTCATAGCTGCACTGGAGACAGGTTGAGAAGGCTCTGTGGAGACCTTAGAGCCCCTTCCAGTACCTAAAGGAGCTACAGAAAAGCTGGTGAGGGACTGGGGACAAGGCAGGGAGTGGCCATCAGATGAAGGAGGGTGCATTCAGATTAGATATTAAAAAGAAATTCTTCAGTATGAGGGTGGAGAAGCCCTGGCACAGGGTGCCCAAAGAAGCTGGGGCTGCCCCTGGATCCCTGGCAGGGTTCAAGGCCAGGTTGGATGGGACTTCCATGGTTCACGCTTCGAAGCCTCGTATTTCAGAAATGGTCCCACAGTTGGACGTGTCATCAGATGGGGTCTGAGTCAAGAAAAAGGAAATAGCTTTATTCAAGCAGGAGAAAACAGCAGTTTAATTGTGTTTCAATTTTGCACCCAGCCTGTGAGTCTCATTGTAATTGCTACTTCTCTTTGCAAGAATCAAAGGCTGGTTTTGTCTGTTCCTCCCATCTCCTGAGCAGAAGAGGTTGTCAGACCCAAATCTCCAGGGGTTTTAAGTGGTCACTCAGTTTTAATTAATGCAATGTTAATACAAGCTGTCGGATCCTTGGAGCAAGCTGCTCACAGTCTCCGTGCGTGAGGAACTTCAAAATAATCCTTTGGGGACACCCAGGGACAGAAATGTGATCTCCTCAGTCTTTGATGTGGAGAACACAAGGCTTAATTTATTGAATAAATCACAAGTGATACTGTCACATACGAATTTTCTCCTCTCTGTGCTTTTTGGGCAGAGCACTTAACACTATATCCTCCCTGTTGGGCTGGCACTGGACTCCAGTGCTGTGTGAGGGCACCCTGAACTGCCCTTAAATTAGTCAACTCCAATCCTGCTCGTGCCACAAGTGTAAAAGCAGAGAAGTAAACAAAGAGACTAAATGAAACGATTCAGCTTTTCATTCCTCTGCTTCCTTTTCCAAGAGAAGAGACAGTTGATGCTTTTGTAGTTTCCAGTTTGGGCTTTCTGCATAATGCCAACAGGTTTATAAAATTAAGGTTTCACAAGACTAAGGATATTCCAATTCTATTTGTGTGTGCAGAGATATATGTGTGTGAACTTTAACCTCTCATTTCCTAGTGGCTGTGCTTTTTATGTACTAAGTTGTACCTTGGAGGAGGAGCCAAGGATGCTGAGAACACCTCAGCTCTCCTAAAGTTATGTCTGGAGGTGGTTCGAAGGTGTTTTCTTGCTGACTTCTGCTGTGATTTCTTCACACCAGCAATCTATTTGATTGAAAACCTTTGGAAGCAAAGGAAATAGGGGTTGAAGAGTTTGACATCTCTCATCATAGAACCAGAGACTGGTTTGAGTTGGAAGGAGCCTCAAAGCCAATCCAATTCAACCCCCTGCCATGGGCAGGGACATGCTTCACTAGCCCAGGGTGCCCAAAGCCCCATCCAACCTGGCCTTGAACCCTGCCAGGGATGCAGATGAAGCCCCAGCTTCTCTGGACACCCTGTGCCAGGGCCTTCCCACCCCCACAGGGAAGAATTTCTTCCCAATTTCTAGTCTAATTTCACAATGTTCCCAGCCGTGCTCCATGAACAGGAGCCCTGAGGTGCTGGGCTGTGTACAGTGAAGTCTAGTAAGTGTGACTGAAGCTGTGAGATGGAGCTGATGGCTTCCAGCACCCCGTAAAGAGCCTCTTCTGGACTTGTTCCAAAAGCTCCATATCCTCCTTGGGGACCTCATACCTGAAAATAAGTCTTGGAGAGTCATGTGGTTAGAGCATTGGCCTGTGCAATAGGACATCCATGTTTGAGTCCTTCCTCTGATTCAATTGTGTGGGAGAAAAATGTCACTCTTTCCTGTTGGTTTCCTAACCACTGAGACAGAGAGATATCAGTTTTGTCTCTAAATAAGCATTTCAGCACTGGTCTGTTCTAATGGAAATGTGGAAGAAGTCTAGAATTTTCCCCTTCTATTGGGGGCAACCCAAGTTAGAAACATCAGAAGTTGCTGTGAAACCAAATTGTTAACCTCCATCCATCCCTGACACTCTTTGTGTGCATTGGGCTGTAAATTTCCCTTATGTTCATTTCCTTTTTCCTTTAAAATGAAGATGAGTCTTAGGGCTGCAGAATCCAATAGCTCCAACTTGACAGTAGCTTTTTCTGAGCTGGTGGCTACCGTGGTTGCTGTCCATCAGTCATAGCTCTCAATGGTAATGTCCAGCCCTGCATGCACAGGACTACTTTACATGTGCCAACAAGTTGTTCAGAAAGCCAATATAGTAAATGTTTTAACAAAAAATACAGGTGCAGAGTTGCAGAAATCCATCTCAAGCTGGTTGGTGAACTTTAAAAGCATTTTGGAATATTTGGGATTTCTTTTCTTTCCTCTCCATTTCCCTCATGGGCCCCAATACCAGAAAGGTGTAGAACTGTTGGAGAGGGTTCAGAGGAGGCCATGAAGATGATTAGATGGCTGGAGCACCTCTCCTACGAAGAGAGCCTGAGAGAGTTGGGCTTGCTTAGCCTGGAGAAGAGAAGGCTGTGGGGGGACCTCATTGCAGCCTTCCAGTCCCTGAAGGGAGCAGAGGAACAGGAGGGAAATCAGCTTGTTAAAGGGCAGAGACTGGCAGGACAAGGGGGCTGGAGTGAAGCTGGAGGAGGGAAGGGTGAGATGAGAGATTAAGGGGAAGTTCTTTGCAGAGAGAGTGGTGAGGGGCTGGAAGGGGCTGCCCAGAGAGGGGGTGGGTGCCCCATCCTTGGAGGTGTTCAAGGCCAGTTTGGATGGGCCCCTGGGCAACTTTGTGTAGATTGAGGCCTGGACATTGGTGTCCCTGCCTGTGGCAGGAGGGTTGAAACTGTATGATCCTTGGGGTCCCTTCCAACTCTTACCATTCTATGACTCTATGGAAAGGATTTACCCCAAGCTATTGTTTAGGAGATACAGGGGTTTGTATTTAGGTTTCTGTATTTAGGTTTTTTAACTAGTTGAGGATGTTTAAACAAGGCTGAGTTGGTCTACTGGTTTTTTTACAGCTGCCTCTGGAAAAAGGGAACACATACGATCCCTGTGATTTAACTGTATTTTCAACTGTGCTGGCACATACAGCCAAGCCACAGAAAACAATACAATAAATTTAACTGCCAATCTTAATATACTTTTGGATGTCAGGAATGAATCCTTTATGTGTTGCTAGCTGGACCCTTTCGTATGCCCTTTGCACTCCTCATGTTTACAAAGGATCACTTTTCAAAATGCAGGTATCTTAATCACATTGTTGTGGAGTTAATTAAGAGTCAGACAGAAATGTGAACTGTAGTGTTCTAAGGTGAGGTTTGAGTGACATGATTCTTTCAGGATCCACCCTGTATTAGGTATTAACTTCTAGAAACCCACTAGTGCAGTTGGTCTTAGCACTCAACGTTGTCATTTCACCCTACAAATGAGGCTTTTAGACAAACGGTCTTGTCATTTCACTGAAATGGGCTCTTATTCCAGAGGCTCATCCTGGGTTAGCTCTTAGGACTCAGGCTGGCTGAACTGTTAAGGCATTATATTAGGATTTGGACTCAATGATACTTATGGGTCCCCTCCAACTCGGTATATTCTGTGTTTCTATTTTTCTATGATAAATACTTAGATGCTTATATGTTAAGCCTTTATAAATACTTAGATGCTCATAAATATGTGAGGGGGTGGGGGTCAGAAGGATGGGGTCAGTCTTTTTTCCAGGGACGGGACAAGAGGTGATGGGCATAAACTGCAATATAGGAAGTTCCACCTAACCATGAGGAGGAGCCTCTTTCCTGGGAGGGTGGCAGAGCCCTGGGCCAGGCTGCCTAGAGGGGTTGTGGAGTCTCCATCTCTGGAGACGTTCAAACCCCATGATCATGGATGCGGTCCTGTGCAGCCTGCTGGAGGTGATCCTGCTGTAGACTAGGTGATCTCCAGAGGTCCCTACCAAACCCTATCATTATGTGAGTCTTTTCACTTGGTTCACATATTTATTTGGCCATTTTGTTTCTGGTGATCTTCATTAATTCTTGTTGAATTCAGGCTTTACATTGCTTTCCATGTTGACAGCATAAATCCAGGGATACAACCTTGTCTTCTTTTAGGGTTTCAACCCCACTAAGCCATTTTCCATCTGTTATTTCCAATGTTTTTTGTTTCTGCCTCAGCCAGCTGCCCTTGTTGTCATCACTGTGCCTTTCCAAGAGAGTATCTCTTCCATATGAGGCGTGCTCATACCCTCTAACAAGAAATTTTTTAATAAGTAACTATGCTTTAAATGCTGGGGCTCTGAGACTGAAGAAAATAGACCTGGGAGCACATAGAGTATTCATAAAAATAATACAGATGGGTCTTATTCTCCAAAGTGGGCTAGCCATACGAAAACACTTATTAAAAAACGAGGTTCACTGTGCTTCCAAAATTGATGGCCTGCTTCTGAGCATCATTAATTTCCTGGTCCATGTTCAATTTGTATCGTGTTGCAGCTGCTAATGATGTTCTAGAGCTGATATTACAAAGGAGAAAGAAACCTGCCACTCCATGCATGGGAAATAAATCATCACCTTGCCGTGAGTTTACCTGTAATTGGGAGAGTTGTGTAAAATCCTAAGAGAGGCCACTTCTGGGAATATTCAGGGGGGCTGAAAATGTCAGGGACGAGCTTTTCAGCTCCTTCAGTACAAACCATGCTTGAAATAACTGGATGTTATTCCTTTTCATATCAGCCTTGCACAAATGTATATTGATTAATAAAGGAAGAGCATGCCCTGTGCCTGGCACTTTTGAGTGATAAACAGTTATGCAGCAGTAAAGAGGGTATATTAAAGGGTAAGAGCTAATGACTTTTCTTGTGTATGTAACACATTAAAACCAGCATGAAGCTACAGCTATTTTATCATGCCGCTAATGTCCCTGACAACATTCACTTGGTGGGAGTGAATGAATGGAAATCCATTTAGAGAAGTAAATTAAAATACCTTAAAAAATGCCTTTAATAATAGCTACAGAACTCAGCAGGATCAGAGAAGTGAGAGATACAAAAGACCTATTAAGTTATCCAGTCCATCTCCCTGCCAAGGCAGCAGTATTCCTTATTATGCAGTTACTACTGTATCATTCAGGGAAGATTTAAATGTCTCAAGTGCCACTGCCTCTGATGGGAGAGTAATCTAAGGGCTGGAAGATTGGACTGTCACAAACTTTCCCCTGTGTGCAACCTAATTTTTCCTTCCCTGTTCATCTCCTGTGCTGCATCTGTGGATGTGCAAGGGGAATAAATGGAGGCAAATTCCTTATCCAAGTATGAACTTTTGTATTTCATAGAATCAGAGAATGCTTTGGGTTGGAAAGGACCTCAAAGCCCATCTAGTTCCACCCCCTTCCATGGCAGGGGCACACTCCACTAGCCCAGGGTGCCCAAAGCCCCATCCAGCCTGGACTTGAACCCTACCAGGAATCCAGGTGAAGCCCCAGCTTCTCTGGGCACCCTGTGCCAGGGTCTCCCCACCCTCAGAGTGGAGAATTTCTTCCTAACGTTTAACCTAACCCTGCCCTCTTTCAGCTTGAAGCCATTGCCCTTGTCCTATCACTGCACTGCCTGGTGAACAGCCCCTCTCACACTTTCCTGTAGGACCCCTCTAATTATTGGTAAGCCACAATTAGGTTTCCCCAGAGCCTTCTCTTCCTCAGACTGAAACAGCCCAGCTCTCTCAGCCTGTCTTCATAAGAGAGGTGCTCCACACCCTGATCATCTTCATGCCCTTCCTCTGAATTTGTTCCAACAGTTCCATGTCATTCCGACTTTTTAAGCTGGCAGCAATGCTGAATCAGCAACCTGTTTGGTACTGGGGATGCACGTTTGTTTGTTTGAAGACTATCAAAAGATATCTCCTCAAACAGATACTGCTAGTCCCATGCCTGTGATTTATGTGGCATTTTCAGAGGTGAGAACCACCTTGGGAAGGAGAGCTCAGTGGCTTCTGCTGATGGTCCATTTCCACCAGATCTAATCCCGTTTTGGCATGTTCCCAGATGTTGGGTGAGACTTGATGTGCTGAGAATTCCCATTTTCTAGCGAATTTGGGAGATCTGAGTAGTTCTGATGTCTTTTGGGCAGACGGATTTCATTGCTAGTTGTGGAGAAGAAAATGCCACTACTTTCAGATGTTTCTGTGTCAGGGTTTCTGGGATGGCAAGGTGGCTGAGTTTGGCTGGTTGATTTCCAGCATACCTTGGGCATCTTTTGAGCTCAATATGAGAACAAATGCATCTGATCTCCAGTATAATCACCAATAGAAGTTCACCCAATAAGTTTTGCATAGAAGTTCATAACTCTGGTTAGAATGTCACTTGTCTTTTAGAACAGCACCCGTGCTGGATTTTAGAGCCCCACAGAGCTGGAGAACCCAGCACACACAAGCTGTTCGCGTGGTTAATTACCTTCACTGTTAAAAAACATGTAGCTCATTTCTGCTCTGATATGATCCAGCTTCAGCTCCCATCTGCTGGATCTCGTTATGGCTGGCTTAGAAGGCTTAGATAACATAAATAAGAAGCTTGAAAAATTTTCAATTATCATAGGCATTCAGGAGGTCAAAAAGAACATGT
The DNA here is from genome assembly GCF_964237585.1 of Gallinula chloropus. Classification (NCBI taxonomy): domain Eukaryota; kingdom Metazoa; phylum Chordata; class Aves; order Gruiformes; family Rallidae; genus Gallinula; species Gallinula chloropus. The sequence continues at coordinate 2,209,258 of NC_140085.1, read as the reverse complement.
TTTTTTTTTTCCTTTTTATATGCAAATATCTGACCAGAAGTGTCATGATAACCATCAAGTCCAGTTTGGCCAGGCTATGTAGAGCAGGCAGTTGTGCAGAGCATTTCTCATTTGAAAAAGCTTTTCATGTGTACTTATCTAGTCACATCATTCTGTCTTAATGATGGCAAAATTGGTTTCTAGTGGGACAAACAAGGTGTAGTCTTGTACATGAGTGAGCATCAGTCTACAGTGGTCACTAAGGACAGAGAAGAAGAGCTGAATTGGAGCCCAGATGTTAAGTCCACATCCTATGTGGCATGAGACAGGTGAAGGTAGATGTTGGCTGATTCTGACCTTTGATGCTGTAAGAAGGGACTCAGTTTAATTAGAATCATAGTATCACAGACTGGTCTGGGTTGGAAGGGACCCCAAGGATCATACAGTTCCAACCCACCAACCTCCAGGCCTGGAGCTACACAAGGTTGCCCAGGGCCCCATCCAACCTGGCTTTGAACACCCCCAGGGATGGGGCACCCACCCCCTCTCTGGGCAGCCCCTTCCAGCCCTTCACCACTCTCTCTGGAAAGAACTTCCCCCTGATATCTCATCTAACCCTTCCCTCCTTCAGCTTCAGTCCATTCTCCCTTGTCCTGCCATTATCTACCCCTTTAAGAAGCTGGTTCCCCTAGAAACTGGGCAAGTCTAAGAAAGCCTTAAATTTGGACATAGAATACGATGAAAAATCCCCTCCAGCCATAGCCACAAGTCCTTGTGCCTGGTCTCCCAGCTTACCCAGCTTTGGGATTTGGCCTCACGTATTGCAGAAAAGGCACATGTGCTTTCAAACTGTGAGGGCTTGTGTTCAAATTGGAGAGCTCATGAGTATCATTAACCTTTTGTTTAAAAAAAAAGTCACTGTGGAGTATAGTTTGAAAATACTCACAGCAGACTCCGCCTTCTGTGCTTTAAATACTTGTGATTCAGTGCACACTTACTGGCCTTCAGCGGGGTTGGCCACAGTTGGTGTTAACTTTGTGGATAATAGAGGTTCACATGTTCAAATCATGGACTCTGAGATATCACTGCCTACAACTACCTGAAGGGAGGTTGTAGAGAGGTGGGCGATGGTCTCTTCATCCAGGGGACAGGAGATGGGACAAGGGGCAATGGGCTCAAGCTGCATCAGGGCAGGGTCAAATCAGATGCAAGGGAAAAGTTCTTCCCTGAAAGAGTTGTGGGGTTGTGGCACAGGCTGCCCAGGGAGGTGGTTGAGTCACTTTCCCTGGATGTGTTTAAAAAAAGGGTAGATGAGGGACTTAAAGATCTGGTTTAGCTTAGGACAGGAACAGTTGGACTTGATGATCTTAAAGGTCTTTTCCAACCTTGTGATTCTATGATCCTAAATAGCCAACGTAGTGTTTAGAGGAAGAAAACAGTTCTTCTGCATGGGTAGAGGCAGTACAGGAATAAGCAGATTTCACGGTACATGTTCCCCATTTAAAAATAAATAAATAAAAATGTACATTTTCTTCTTCATCAATATTCCAGTTCACTGGAGCAAATGGGTTTTGGATCACCCAGTGCCAGGCAAATAAGAGCTATCTGCTCGTTCAGCTGCTGCAGCAGCACGTTTAGAGGTGAGAGAGGAAACACATCATATCCTGGGCTCCCATTCATGTTCAGGGGGTGTGTGGGGGGGAGATGAAGGCACTCAGGACCTCTCAGAATAAAACCCATAAAATATCACCTGCAGTGAAACAGGCAGAGTTAAGAGTTTAAAAAAGAAAAAAAAAAACCCAAACCCTTGCAGTTCAGAGCATTTGAGAAGCAAAGTTGTAGTAGGATGTAGTATAACCATAGTAACAGGCAGGATTCTGCACAACTGATACTGGAATAATGAATTTTGCTGAAAAAAACACCCTGGTGTATGAGAAAAGCAGGCTATCAGATTTTGAGAGTGTAAAGAGAGTTTTTTTGCATTTAAACATGGATTTGAATTGATACATAGTAAAAACTCCAGCCCTTTGTCAACCCTGGATGTGCCACGGAAGAAAACAAATTGAAATGCCCCCTTATCACTCAGTGTGAATATAACCACAAATCAGTAAAACAGACAATTTAGACTATCACTGTTCCTCTGTTAGCTAGGAAATTTGTTGCTTCAGGATTGTATATTTTTGGGGGGATGTTTTAGTGGAGGCAACCACAGCGCTGATGTACTGAAATAGGGATGCAGGTTGGCTCCTTATAGGAATGATGGAGCTTGGGCAAGACCCAGCTCTCCTGCCCAGCCCGTGTGTGCTCCCCTGGCCCCAGTGCTTTTATATTGGCTATTTTTTTTTTAGACATCAAATAAGCTTGTATAGAAATATTCCAGGAAAACTGGGGCCCCAGCTCCTGCTTTTTAGTTTTGAATGATTTCCATTTCTAGCTGTGCTCTACTAACATGTGATACCATCTGATGAGATAGAGAACAGTTATTGCAGCGGCCTCACGAGATGCTTGTTAAACTTCAGGAATTTGGGCAAAAGGAGTAAATGCATTTGTGGTTTTTATCTCCATCTCCTCTTGTCCTTCAAGGCGCTGACAGCACTTGATATTTATCAGCTCACAAGAGCCTGTCCAGGTATTTAAGCATCTCAGCTGGTAAATCAAAGCACATGCTGGGAGCTCGCTGCAGAGCTCCGTTTCACCCGCCTGCCGAGTAACAAACCGTTATTAATTGACAGCAGAATAACCAAATTGCAACTGGCAGCTTAATGCTGCGGAGCATCGTGGGTCAGAGCGCTGGGGGAGGTGAGATGGCAGGTGCAGGGGGGGCATGGGATGAGGAGGGAACTCAGTGGGATGGATTTCTTATTTTAGAGCTGATTGGCTTGGGTGTGATTTTGGCAAAGACCAGTAGTCTCTATAAGTGTCCTAATAAAGTTAATTATCAGTCCTGGTTGTGGCCAAGCCAGAGTTAACCTTCCCAAGCAGTTAGCCCAGGTGAGCTGAGTTCACCTGGGCTGTTTTCCATACCACCTGACATCACGTCCCCATAAAAGGGGCTGGTTGGGGAGAGGCATGGGTTTGGTACCTGTAGGACAGTCTGAGTGTGGCTGGGGTGTCAGGTCAGTCAGTCCTTGTGTCAGGCAGCACTCTCATCGGGTTGGTAAGGTACTCTGGGTTATCACTGGGCGTGAGTGTAACTGGCCATTACTGTTCTATGTTCACAGTGATTTTGTCAGTAAACTGTCCTTATCCCAACCCATGGAAGCTCAGTCTTTCTCTCCTCTGGGAATGGGTGAGGCATGTGTAGTGCTCAGCCACTGACTGGGGCTGAACCACCACATCAGCATGTTAAAGAATCCTAGAATAGGACAACCAAGGTTGGGTGGGACTTGGAGAGAGGATCTGGTCCAGTGTCTTATGGGAGAGGGAGCCAAGATGAGAGTATCCAGCACCCTCTCCAGTTGTATCTTAAAACTCTCCAGCAATTGGGGCTGTACCACATCCCTGGGGAGGGTGTTCCAGTGATTGTTCTCACTGTCAAAGCCTTTTTTATGTTGATATGAAACTGCTTCCAGTGCAACTTGTACTTGCTGTTCCTTGTCTTCTCCATGTGGCTTCTTGTGAAGAGAGTGCTCCTGCACTCCTCATGTCTGCCCTTAAGCACTGGAACCTGCTTTGGCAGGGGGTTGGACTCAATGATCTCTTGAGGTCCCTTCCAACCCCTACAGTTCTGTGATTCTGTATAAAAAAAGGACTACAGAGATGCTGAGGGGACTAGAACATCTGTCATACGAAGAGAAGTTGAGAGACTTGGACTTTTTAGCCTGGAGAAGAGAAAACTGAGGGGTGATCTTCTTAATGATGATAAATCCTTTAGGGGTGGGGTCAGGGGGATGGGTCAGGTTTTTTGCTGTGGTGCCCAAAGACAGGACAAGAGGTGATTGACACAAACTGGAATAGAGGAAGTTCCACCTAACCATGAGGAGGAACTTCTTTCCTGGGAGGGTGGCAGAGCCCTGGGCCAGGCTGCCCAGAGAGGTTGGGGAGTTTCCATCTCTGGAGACATTCAAACCCTGTGATCCTGGATGTTGTCCCATGCAGTCTGCTTGAGGGGATCCTGCTCTGGCAGGGGGTTGCACTAGACAATCTCCAGAGGTCCCTTCCAACCTCAGATGTTCTGTGATTCTGTGAAAACTCTATTATTTCAACACTTGTGTTGGGCATGGCACAGACAGCCAGGCAGGTGCCTGCAGAGACTTGGAGAGGTGGCATGGGAACAGCCAATGCCATAATATGAAGAGTGGGACCAGAGGAGAACAATGAAGAGCAAAGTTTTGGTATAAGAAGTCTGAAATGGATCTTTACTGGATGCAGTTTCCTCTCTGGTGTTCAGCTTTCCCCACGGCATGCCACGGGGGCGGGGATGGCACCAGAGACTACACTAGGGCTCTGGAGCCAGAACATCCCTCTGGGACCCTGGATTATGCTGTAGTGAGATGCTTGAACCTGATGGTAAAATGCCAGGACATCATCCTACGCTTTGCTAGCATTCAGATGGATCCAGAGCCACCTTATACTGTGTGCCCATCAGCTTCGTTGCCTTCATCCCAACACAGCTGGAAACCTTCACAAGTTCATTTCAGTGGCTCACCAGCCTCAGGAATCAGCCTGACACCAACAGGTGCTACAAGAAAGCAACATCAGCCTTCCCAGCAGGAAAGGAGACTTTCCACAGTCTCCAAAACCACAACCACCCAGTTTTCCAGTGCAGCTCTCAACTCTGCATCCCACATCCACAGGAGGAACTGGAGCAATTCATGGGGAAGTTTGTCACCCTAATGGATGATGACATGGCACACGGCACCCGCGACAGGTGAAACTGCACTGAGCGGAACAAATCTGTATGGATGGTTTGTTCCTGCTGAGGCAGGCAAAGGTTTCCTCCTCTGACATGTTGATTTATATATTTGCTGGTCTTCCCTGAAGAGTAGTGCCCCAGCGTGGGTCATTGGAGCCCTCTGCTGAATACACCTTCTCGGTGCTGGGAAAGGAGCATGAATGATGTTTTGGAAAGGTAGATGTTGTGAATTTTAACATCTGGGGGGAGAGGGGGCAGCTGAGAAGCTGTAATTAAAAAAAAAACCCACCCACAACAAGAAAATGCACAAATAAATGTTGTGTGTCAAGGTGAGATGTAGAGAGCTGTGAAATCCTAGAGCTGTGGGTCAGCACTGAGCGTGAAGAGGTTTTGTCTCTCCTGTCCTACCTTTAATCACAGTTCTGCTTCTTATAGTGCTTTCAAAATTGTGGGGTGTCAGCTAAACTTCAGTGGAAAAATTAGATTAGGCTTTATTTATTTTTTGCTTTAAGGCAGCCACATCCTGCAGTCATCTGGTGCCTTCCTCTGCCAAGGCATCTCGAGGAGATTTTTAAGTGATGGACAATAATATACGAATAACCAACAACCTTTCCTGTGCCAAGGTCTCTTCCTCCATCTGCTGTGTTTTCAAGAGCCTGTCACACAGTGAAAACATCCCTTCACAGGTACATTCCTGTCTTTGCCTTCTTCCTGCAAAGAAATGAAGCGAGTGAATGGGGAATGTGCCTCTAATCTAGTGCAGCTCATCAAGGATCCAGAGAAAACAAAATGACAGTTTTGTGGCAAGGTTCTGGTGGAGAAGGGGGGGGCTGCTGGGGTGGCTTCTGCAAGAAGCAGCTGGAAGCTTCCCCCAGGCCCCACAGAGCAAACACCAGCCGGGCTCAAGGCTGGAGTCGCTGCTGACCAAGGCCAAGCCCATCAGCGACGGTCACAGCGCCTCTGGGAATCACAGTGAGGAGGAAAAAAAACCCAAGCAGCTGCTTTTTGCCTCCAGAGAAGGGAGTGAGAAGATGTGAGAAACTGTGCAGACACCAAGGGCAGGGAAGAAGGTGGGGAGGAGGCCCCCCAGGTGCTGGAGAGAAAGATGCCCCTGCAGCCCATGGAGAAACCCATGGTGGAGCGGGTGTCCCCCCATAGCCCATGGAAAAGGCCAAGGCCCCACCTGCAGCCTGTGGAGAGAGAGCTACGACAGAGCAGGTTTGCTGGGGGAGCTTGTGATCCCGTGGGGGACCAGGCTGGAGCAGTCTGGGACTGAGAGACATTCTGTGATTGATGACTGCACCCCAGCAGTGACCCACACTAGGACAGCTGGGGAAGAGCTGAAGCCCCACAGGAAAGGACTCAGGTTGGAGAAGTTCCTGGACTGTCTGCTGTGGGTGGGACTCCACGGTGCAGCAGGGGAAGGGTGTGAGAAATGCCCCCACCCACCCAGCCAAGAAGGAAAACAACTCATGAGGAACTGACTGAAACCCCCATTCCCCCAGTCCCTGCCCCTCCCTGTGTCACAAGGGGTCGGGAAGAAGGGAGCGAAATCCTCACTGAAGTGGAGTCTGCTAAGAAGGGAGGGTTGGTGGGAGGTGTTTTTAGATCTGGTTTTACTTCTTACTATCTGACTCTGCTTTCTTTGTCAGTGTAGTATAATAAATTAGCTGGTTGTTGCGTTTTTTCCATGATAAGTCTGTTCTGCCCATGACACTGCCGAATGATCTCTCCCTGTCCTTATCTCCACTCCTGAGCCTCTCAATAGATATTTTCTCCCCTGCTCAGCTGAAAAGGGGAGTGATGGAGTGACTTTGGTGGGAGTCTGGCCTCCAGCCAGGGTCAAACCACCACAGACAGATTGAAAACCTGAAGGTTTGGGTAGACTTGACCTGATGTTCTGAACTTCATCTGTGTTAGAGAATCATAAAAATATCCCACTTACTTGGGGGTACACAAGACAATAATCCCAAAGGGATTATTGGGATAATACCTCTATGTCTTCTGGTTCTTCTCCATCCCTCTGGGCTGGTGAAAGCCCTACAATTGAAATGTAAACTGTACCCACCATGAAGCTGCTTTACGTTACCTGAAGCCCAACTGAGAGTAAAGGCCATATCAAAGAACAATACCAAATGTTTGCAAAATACAGTGAAGATCAAACCTGCAGTTGTTAATGCCGAGTGGTGCCGCTCTGTTTTATCCTCTTACCTCAGCAGTAGCTAATGGACAGGAGGTCATAAGAAGGAATTTCCTTTCATTTTTAGTAGCCTTAAGACTCTGCTGAAGCCTTCAACCCCACGTGCTGTAGGTGTAATGAATCATACCCTCGGCGTGATGTTAGGATTCAGCACCACACAGCGTTTTCAGGTGCGAGGGGGATGAATATTGTGCCGTGGATGGGTTTCCTTGTTAGTGTGGGTTTTTTTAAAAGGCTTCATTGAAGTTTCTTGCCATAAAATTACGCTTTGATCATCCTCATTTTCTCTTAATGAATCCAGATGGGTTAGAGGCAACTGGATTGTAACTCTCTGATAATACGTGCGCTGCCTTTCATTTTCTCGTGCCGAGTTTCAGAAGATCCTGCACCGGCCCAGCTAACGAATCCATCTATATTAACGTGGCCTAATACATCTTAATACGTAGCATCCCCTGAGACACATGCAGATGTGTCAGGATTGCTTTGGAAAAGGTTAAAATGTTACAGAAAAATAGCCATTACGTATCTGGGACTGTCTTCTTTCATATGCTAATCACCTCTTTCCTGCCTTTCTTCTTCTTCTTCTTCTTTTTTTTTAAATCCTGCAAGTAGCTTTGTATTTCCTTTAAATCAAAAGATCTTATTCTTAAACTCAAGATATTGGCAGGAGCTGAGCTGTGATTTTTTTCATGTTGTTGTAGAGAGGAGAGAGTAAGTGGGAGAAACGACGTAGAAAGCAGCAATACCTTGTCTTTTACCCACACAGACTTTGGATTTTTAAGTTGTTTTGAGCAAATGTTGAGTTACATAAAGGAACAGGAGGTTTGCTGTCACACAAGGGTGCCTGGGAGGGACAGATCCTTTCCCTGATAAGCCAAGAGAGATCAGTTAGTAGCATGGGTCTGCTGGAAATCCTACCCACCTCCCACCAGGGAAATACCATGGGAAAATGAAGGGTGTCATTATCCATGCAAGGAGGAGAACAGTTGCTTTTGTCTTCCAGGCTGTCACATGAGTTAGGGAGAATTATGTTTTTTCTTCCCTATGTATAAATGTGAATTTTAATGCCTCACCCTTAAGGAACAGGAGCTGGAAGGAGACTTGCATTTGGACTGGAGCTGCACTGCAACTTCTGTATTTTCCATTTGTGCAGTTAGAGATGTTCTCGTGGCTCACGTCCACAGGTTGGACAGACACCTTTTCCTCTAAACGGCCAATGGGAGCACCTTTAAACCATCTAGATGCAAAGTGAAGCCCCTCAGCTCAGCCCCCTTGTGCCCATTGTATCGTTGGTGCTTGATGGTTGAAGGGTAGCAGCTCCTTAACCAGCCCAAATGCAATGAGGGTGTGGCTGTGCCCTTTCTGTAGCTGGATCTGAGTGGATCTGATGTCCACAAATTACTAGGTGATTTTCCCACTGCATTTATCAGCCCAAAGTACGTGGTTTTGAGTTCATTCCCAAGGGAAAGGTGCCAGATTGGTGTTTTCATTTAAGCAGGATTTGAGTGGATTCTTAAAATGATCCTTTTGCCCTTGCTGGAGTCAGCCTGGCGCACCAAGGAGGGATAGCAAAGAGCCTGGGCAACGTCTGAATCCTGTGCTCACACCTCGGAGCCCATCAGTATAAAAACAGCATCCGTGGCTGCTGCAGCCTCTCCACACTGATGTCTGCTTCATTTACTTGCGATGACTCCGGGCTGCAAGTCCTTTAGGGTTGGTTGTTCTCCTCTGTGCACATCAAGCCCAGGTTGGGACTGAATATTTATTAAAAGGCAAATACTTATAATGAAGTGGCATAAACAAAAGCATCTGAGAGGCAGTTCTGCCAGACTACACTTGTATTTGGACAGAGTAATCCCAGATTGTTGCTAATCACAATACAAAAGATCTGTTTAATGCCTGTGATTTGCTTAAGAGCAAACCTCCTAAGATAGAAGAGCAACCAGAGAAGTGAGGGGTCTTTTTTCCTCCAAGTACAGTTGTGAGCCCAGGACATATCAGGAACAGCACAGGCAATGACTAAGCCTTCACTGAAACCCACATGCTAAGGAGTCGTGTGTGCTCTGAATGAGGATGAGCTTTGCAGATGCTTTTTTGCCAGACCAGGGACAAGTTGTGGAGCAGAATCAATTCCTGTCACTCGGGTGGCTCTGGAGGAGCAGGATTATGGATCAGGGCTACGCTGCCGCACTTTAATCTGGAAATCAATAGAGAGAAGGAAGTTGGGCTTGTGGGGATGTGGCAGCGACGATGATTTGGGATTTGATGAGATTTAGCTCTGCAAACAATTGAGTCACTAACTCCTCTTCACATCCTGATTAACACAGAGAAAGGACTAAATTCAGCCTTGATGCAGCTCTCTTGAAGCCCCCAGGGTCCCCCTATATTATTTGAATCTAGAATTTCTTAAACAACCCAAGGCTCCCAAATGCTTCAGTCTCCTTCACCTTTTGGGTAGCTCAAGAATAACCCTTCATTCTACCAACCCTAATATTAATTCAATTTATGTCAGCCTAGGACTTTGATAACTAACTTGTTTGTAGCAGCCAATTTAAATACAACAGACAACGTTATAAACACAAACTGTGCCAAGTCACCTTGGGGTGCCTCAGAAATCCCCAAATTCATACAGAGCTCTTTAAATCTTGGACATTATAAGATATTATTGTACCTCCTTCTGCAGGCTTGTTGTAGTTTAATCTGGCAGTCAGCTACAACAACCACACAGCCACTTGCTCACTCCCCTTTCTCCTGGTGAGGTGGGGGAGAGAATTGAGGTGGGGGGAATAAAGTTGTGGGTTGAGATAAAGACAGTTTAACAGGACAGAAAAGGAATATGAGGAGGAGTATGATAATGATGATGATAAAGGAACTTAAAAAACAAGTGATGCACAGCACAGTTGCTCACCACCTGCAGAACACCACCAATGCTCAGCTAGTTCTTGAGCCACAATCTAAACCCCCAGCCAGCTTCCTCCCAGTTATATATGGAACATGATGCCATATAGTATAAAATACCCTTTTGCTCAGCTGGGGTCAGCTGTCCTGGCTGCGTTCCCTCACAGTTTCTCATGCACCCCCAGCCTACTTGCTGGCAGGGCAGGATAAGAAGCTGAAAAGTCCTTGACTGCTTAGCAACAACCAAAACATCAGGGTGTCATCAACATTGTTTTCATCCTAAATCTGAGCCATGGTGCTATTGCTGCTACTAGAAAGAAAATTAACTGTATCCCAGCCAAAACCAGGACAAGGCTGTCCAAACTTGCTCATCTGTAGGATGTGTAGCAGCATTTTTGATTTGCAGATATGCCCTGTTGTTCCTGTGATTGTGACACACTGCTTAGGGTGATCACAAGATGCTGCTTAAACCTTGGCTACCAGTGGAAAGCACGTGTCCTACACATGCAGCTTGTATGAGTGGGAGCAGTGGGTGCAGTCCCTGTTCTTTACGATACTCTGTGACCTGTGAGTCCAGAATTACTGGTCAGGGTAAAAAATACTTGGTGTTTGCAAATCCAAGCAAGCTCAACAAAGCTGTGGGTACCTTGTTCCTCTAAAAATCCTACTTCTACACTGATATTTCATCCAGTGAAGTAGAGACCTGAACACCACTGGTCCTCAGCTACTGGGGAAAAAAAATCAAACTCTTTCAGACCTGATATTCAAACTCCTGTGCTGCCCCCTTCCATCTCTTGCTTGGTTTCTGATTTTTCCTCATTCGTTTTGTTTTACATCACTTGGTGGTCGTGGCTGCTCCAGCCTCTGCTCAGCACTAAGGAGCATCAGCTGTACAGTTACATCTGTGGTACTAATTAACAAGATGTTTTCTTCCTTTCTTTCTTTTCCAGAGCACAGTAATCGTGGAGAAGACTGTTCAAGACCTGATGAACCTGATGCATGACTTGAGCGCCTATTCAGATCAGTTCCTCAACATGGTTTGTGTGAAACTCCAGGAGTACAAGGACACCTGCACCCTGGCCTACAGGTACAGGCAGGCTTGGAAACCAATGTGTGATGGAGATGTACTTGAGCTTTTACTATTTTGCCCTGAGTAGGCAGGATTTACTTCTAGAAATCATCTCTCTGCTTGGACAGGCAAGGATGTTTCTTTCTAGGTTGGAAAAATCTGAAATAGCAATCACTGGGATTAGAAAGTCTTAGTTTCCCAGTGATTTTGTCCACATTGTGCTGTATTTTAGGCTCTTTAAACATGTACAACAGTGGTAGAGCTTAGAAACCACCCAGCTTTTCTCTTAGACAAAAGGTGAACTCAGGTTGGAGATGGGGAGTTTAAAGCATCATCGTTAACATCAATAGCTGCATATAGCTGCTGCTTGCTTGTAAAGCAAGACAGACCCTTCTGTTTGAGTGTTCCCACTGTATTTTAATTAATTATATTGACATTTGGGTGTTCAGATCTCACAGCAATGCAGGGATTAGTAAACACAGCACACCATATCAATACACACACACTGGGTTTTGTGAAACTTCCCCAAACCCTTTCTGTGAACTTACTTAGAAACAAAGAACCCTAGAGTGGTTTGGGTTGAAGGGACTTCAAAGCCCATCTAGTTCCAGCACCCCCCAGCCATGGTTCTAACTCCCCCGCTAGCCTGGGTTGCCCAGAGCCTCATCCAACCTGGCCAGGGATGCAGGGGCAGCCACAGCTTCTATGGGCACCCTGTGCCAGGGCCTCCCCACCCACAGGGAAGAATTTCTTCCTAATGTCTAATCTAAATCTCCCCTTTTCTAGCTTAAAGCTCTGCCCCATTGGCACCAGCCCCTCTACAGCTTTCCTGGAGCCCTTTCAGGGACAAGAAGGTGCGCTAAGGTCTCCCTGGAGCCTTCTCTTCTCCAGGTTGAACCAGCCCATCTCTCTTAGCCTGTCTCCAGAGCAGAGGTGCTCCAGCCCTTGCATCATCTCTGTGGCCTCGAGACTGGTTCCAACAGTTCTGTGTCCTCCTTGTCCTGGGGACAAGCTGGAGGCAGCGCTGCAGGGGGTCCTCTGTCCCAGAGCAGAGGGGAAGAATCCCCCTTTCCCAGCCCTGCTGGTCCTGCTGCTGGTAATGTAGTCCAGGACGTGGGTGGCCTTCTGAGCTGCCAGCACACATTGCTGGGTTAGGTTGAGCTTCTCAACCCCCCAAAGTCCTCCTCAGGGCTGCTCTTTATCCATTCTCCACCCAGCCTGTTGTTGATTGCCCCAATCAATGTGCAGAACCTTGCCCTTGTTGAACTTCATGCAGTTTACATGGTCTCACCTCTCTAGCCTGTCCAGGTCACTCTGGATGGCATCTCTTCCCTCTAGCACGTTGACCACACCGCGCAGTTGGGTGTTGTTGGCAGACTTGCTGAGGGTGCACTCGATCCCTCTGTCCATGTCACCAGCAAAAATGTTAAACAGTCCCAGTTCCAGTACCAACCCCTGAGGAACACCACTCGTCACTGGTCACCACTTAGACATCAAGCCATTGGCCCCAACTCTTTGAGTGCAACTGTCCAGCCAACTCCTTATCCACAGAGTGGTCCATCCATCAAATCCACATCTCTCCAGTTTAGAGACCAAGGTGTTGTGCAGGACAGCATCAGATGCTTTGCAGAAGTCTAGGTAGATGACATCAGTCACTTTTCCCTTCAGAGGGTCATCAACATGCTCTGTCATGGGATGGTTCTGTTTATTAGTGGTTTTGATGATCTGTGATCTGCTTCCCTGTCCACAGCATGGAAGCTAAATGCAGTGTGGTCCCACTGGACACAGAGTTTTCACACTGGGTCACTTTATTTGAGTCCTTTGGGTATTTGCTTTTCCACAGATTTTCCTTGTAACCATCAAAAAGTAACTTCTCCTCCATACATCCCAGTTGCCCATCTGTAAAATGATCCTCCCTGGCGAGGGGGGGAGGCAGGAGCATGCCCTGAGCCACAGGATTAAATACTTGCATTGAAAGACACTAAAGATGCTGCAGCAATGTGGGTGATAATAGCTGCTATACATAATCTCCTCTAATGGCTAATTCAGGTTGGCGATAGCAGGGGAAGCTTGAAAAAGCCCCTTGTGTTTTCTGACCAAAAGCATTAAGAAATTATTTCCTGTTGCCTGATTTCATTCAAGAGAAGCTTCATCTGCCAAGTGGCTGCGTATGGGCTGATTATTATTATTATTATTATTAATAACACCGCTAATAGCAGTGAGCACGTACGCGGGCGAAACTTCGTCCGAGCGCTTGTGTAAATTGGTAGCTGCTCATGTGCCATTTGTCCAAAATGCTCATATTTTACATGAAACTTCACTGACTGGAGCCAGACAATAGATGTAATTTCTTTGGCTTGAACTTAAAGGTCCTTCCTTCCTTCCTTTGCTGATACCATTCCTGGATTTGGCACCTGCTGAGGAGTAATTAGGACAGCCCTAATTTGGCAATATCCTGATTACAGCAGAAGGAAAAAAAAAAACACAAAACAGGAAACGTTCTAGTTCTGCTGCTAGCAAATGACTGACTGAAATAGAAATCTATATACATTTCAAATGATGCAGAGGAATTATATCAGCTCCCAGGCTTTCCTGGGGCGAGCGGTTTGATCCGTGGGGACGTTATGCCCTCTGCAGGGATTTCACATCGGTACAACTCCACACAGCCTTGCCCCTTGGACTGGGGTTTTCCTTTGGGGGGTTGAGAGGGATAAATCCTCATGTTGATGAAGTTAGTGGAGGAAGGATCATTATCAGAATACCCCCTCCCCCCCAGAGCTGGGTATTAATACAATTGGGTGAAGGTATCGAAGCAAGGGAGCCCCTATCTGTTCTTGAGATGTCAAGACAGTGAGAATTTGGGAAGCCAGCAAGATCTGTACATGGCATTTGTTCATTCCCCATGTGCATGTGTTGCTTGAAGGGGGAATATGAGCAAACGTGGATGAGATGTATTCCAATCCAGGCTTCTCAAAGCAAGACTGTTTTATTCAGAGTCCTTTGCAGAACAGATAGCTCTGTCAGGACGTCAGCGCTAAGAAATGAACAGCTGAGATTTTTCATGTTTGGTTTCTATTTGGCTCTGATTTACTAGTGAATGCAAAACAACAACAAAAAAAAAAAAACCAAACCCTAGGAGGGATGGATATGAATGGATTGTACATTTATATAAGTACCAACTATGGATTTTCTTGTTTTAACTTATGACGAATTCTGGAAGCTTTTACTGAATCAGAGGTAGGTGAGATGTCTTCTGCAAATCATGTGTTCGTAAGAAGAGCAGTTTTAGTTTGGCACAAACTGTTCACAAATGAGAGTTATGTCTTCTGACTTGTTTAGGAGGGGTTGGGGCTTGAAATGAAAAGAAAAATGGGAGATGGAGCCACACAACCTCCTGCTGTGTTGGCAGAGCTCTTTTTCAGTCTTGTCCAGCCCACATCTTCATAAGCAAGTTTCTATGAAAGCAGCTCTACTCATGAGTTCAGCCTTTATAGGTAAACCATTTGTTTTCGGGGCTTTGGGAGGTACTGAAAAGGCATACAGGGAGTTATGGGGACTGAAAATAACCTTACCAGTCCAAGGTAGCTACCACTAATGTGGGGCTTTCTTTTCAGTCTCGTCATCACCCTTCTCAGACAAGATTTGCTATTTTGAGTGCTAAACCTAATTTCATTCCATGTCTTGTTACAGAAATTAGCCCCATGTTTAGTTATGTCCACGTTGAAGTTCACATTCTTATTTTGTTGTCCAACTTTAAGCTCTCCCCTGTTGGTCCACTCCCTTCTTACCAATCTTCATCTTCCCTTCCTTGAACAACCATTCTCTTGCTCATTTTTCAACCTACCTGGAGAGTCTTTAAAGGCACCAGTTACCCGAATGAGTCTCTTTAGTCTGTAAAAAGAGATGGACAATACCAAATAATTCACCTTAATTAAAAAGTGCCTAAGATCTCTGAAGGTCTTCAGCACTCTCCATTGATATAATGGGATATAAATGGGCCTATATCTCTCAAAGTGAGGAAGACAGTTCCTGCTTTCTAGCCAGGCAGGATAAAACTAAGCCTGTTTTTATTGATAAGGAAATGAGCAGCAGAATAATTCATCCACTGTGTGAGGTCTGTGGTCAAACATGATTTCTCAAGAGCACAGGAAACACTCCTGTCACTCAGTTTACTACTTCTTATTGGCTTCTTCCCCTTCTTGTATTAACTTTTTGGGCTTTAAGTTGTCTTTTGGACTCTTTTTGGGCAGCGGTCTGTCTCGCTGAACCTGTTAGATGCCTGGCACATGCTCAGCACGCCACTCAGCATGACAACATCACCTTGACCCTGGGAAGAGGGGAAAAAAATTATTCAAAAATATATTTGGCACGAGACAACAGAGTCCAATTAGCCCCTGTGGCCCCCAGATGTTTTCCTAATGAAAAGCCGTGGCCTCCCCAGTGGTGTCTGGGGACTTTCCCCATCATTCAGCTCCCAGCTCAGGACAGCAGTGGTGCAAATCTGGGACCATCACCATCAGCAGATGTTTTCTGGATAAAACCCACTGATCTGTGGAGGGGTGAACCCTCCTTACTCACACGCCATCACCTGTGTAAGAGTTACACCTATTCCCTACCCGCTCCCTGGAGCTGGGTACAAACAGATGGCATTTTCCTTGGCCCATTGAGCTGTGAATTAATTAGTTGATGATGGCATTGGTGGGAGCATGTAACCCTATTACAGCATCAGGAATAATTACATAGGCGTTTGGAAAGCGGGGGGGGGGGTGTGTTTGAAACGAAGTGTTTTGAGCTGTACTAAAACATGTCATCCTGCCTTGTGATAATTGACTCAAAGACCCAAATTAGATTGACATTGATAAGAAGTTACGGAGGCTGAAAACTGGCTGAGATGCTGGAAAGAAATGAGGGGGGGAAAGGAGTTTTAATTGATGGGGAAAGCTGGGCACCTAACAGAGGTTGGGGTGTGCACCACCCTATTTAACATTTTGCTTAAAGAGGAGGTGTTTGGAGTAAACCCAGCCTGTCAATAAAAATTAGGAGGTGTTGCAATCATGGGAAAGAACAGGGACATAATTCCAGGGGACCTATGTAGTGGTAGCAGTGTTCCAGCATCGATTAATTTGAAGGTCCTGATTAATTTGAAGATCCTGATTAATTTGAAGGCTCCAGTGGCTTATGTATCCACAAGTACCACACCACCAAAGGTGAGAAAAGCAGGAGTCCAGTTGGTTAGGCTCTCAGAAAACACTGACTCTAGAAGAGCAAGGACACCAAGCTCAGTTTGCAACCTGCCACAGCACTAAACAGCCTCCCATCTTTTCTTCCCCAACATCCACTCCAAAAACCAATAGGGTTTTTGAGGGCAACAGATAATAAGGATCATAAACCAGAGAGGTAGTTCTGTCCTCTAACTCCATCAGGAGACTCCCAAGGATGACTTGCCTTCATAGACATCTGAAGTGCTATGATAAGGCTGTAAATAATTGAAGAGAGCAAATAGTGAACGTGGTGAGGGTGTTGTAAGGGGAGTAATAGGATGAAATTGAGTAAAATGGTGGATGGGAAATTTAACAGGAGCCAGCAGTGGCTCTTGCAGCTTGAAAAGCCAATGGGATCCTGGGTTCCATCAGAAGAGGGGTGGCAGCAGGGACAGGGAGGGGATTGTCCCTCTCCACTCTGCCCAGCTGGAGTCCTGTGTCCAGATCTGGAGCCCCCAATACAAGAAAGAAGTGGAACTATTGGAGATGGTTCAGAGGAGGCCATGAAGATGCTCAGGGGGCTGGAGCACCTCCCCTACAGAGAGAGGCTGAGGGAGCTGGGCTGGGTCAGCCTGGGGAAGAGAAGGCTGTGGGGGGACCTCATTGCAGCCTTCCAGTCCCTGAAGGGAGCAGAGGAACAGGAGGAAAATCAACTTTTTTAAAGGGTAGATAATGGCAGGACAAGGTGGAATGGATTAAAACTAAAGGAAGGAAGGTCTAGATTAGATATTAGGGGGAAGTTTTTTACAGAGAGTGGTGAGGGGCTGGAACAGGCTGCCCAGAGAGGGGGTGGATGCCCGATCCCCGGAGGTGTTCAAGGTCAGTTTGGATGGGGCCCTGGGCAACCTTGTGTAGCTCCAGGCCTGGAGGTTGGTGTCCCTGCCTGTGGCAGGGGGGTTGGAGCTCTATGACCCCTGGGGTCCCTTCCAACCCAGACCAGTCTGGGATTCTATGAAAATAAAACACAAGTGCAGCATTAGGATTATTTTTTATTTTTTTTTTTTGTCCAAGGGTTCAATTTGTTCAACTGTGAAATAGACTCCCAAGGGAAGGAGACTATTACTTCAGTCATTTACATCTGGAGAGGACAAAGCACTGGCTAATATATTCAGTGGAACAGTTGTCTTTCCTTGGCAGAGAAATGGCTAGATATCATCAAATTTATTTTTTGCCATCTCAGATGTCAGAGATTCTGGTGGAGCTTTTTCTTTTCCCTTTTTTTTCAGTAAGTGAAAAAACCCACCAAGTTCCTCACAGCAGCAGAAGGCCAAATTGTAATTTTGATGCTGAGGTCTTCTGTGCTTGGAAACAAAATTCATCTCTTTTTGTCTGTGGCAGATTGAACATGAAACCTAAAGAGAAGGCAAATTTCTATCTAAGTGCATGTGACAAATTCATTTTCACAAATCGTGTGTGCTTACTGAGCAGAGGTTGGTGGAAGGAGTGATAGGCTGCTCTGTGCTGCTGGGAAAAGGAGTAATCTGCTCTGTTTCAAGATAGGTCAGTGTTGGCTCCTATCTCGATGCCTTTTTCATTGTTTTACTTTTCAAAACACAGATATTCAGTGGGGTTTGACTTTTGTTTCTGTTTATTGACCAAACCACACCTATCAGGAAATGTAAAATCAGACTGGTTAATCCACATAAAGCCCTTAGAAACCTGCTGGGTCTTTATTGGGATGTTGTGTGACCCTTCCCAGAATCACCACCTGGATGCTGGGAAGAACACTGAGCATCTGTTTGCCCCCATGCAACGTCCTGGCTTGGATCCAGAAACCTGCTGCCAAATAGATGTCTATGCAAGGTCCACATTGAGCTGACATGGGCTGAGCCCAGCGCAGATATCACAGAATCACAAGGTTGGAAGAGACCTTTGAAGATCATCGAGTCCAACCATTCCCATCCTAAGCTAAACCATATCCCTAAGTATCTCAGCTACCCTTTTTTTGAACACATCCAGGGAAGGTGACTCAACCCCCTCCCTGGGCAGCCTGTTCTAGGCTCTGACAACTCTTTCAGTAAAATATTGGACTGCATGGACTCTCCATGACTGGAGAGAAGATCCAAGACAGTTGCTTTCTTTTCATTGCTCCAGTCATTGGTTGGCAGATCCAGTGTTGGATCTCCACATCTTTTTGATGCAGAAAGTTTCTCTCCATTTTTTTGAAGGGGGGGTGGGCAGTGACAGAAGAAGATCTATCTGGCTTTTGCATTTCTTCAGCCCCTCATATTGTAGGACACAGCAAACGCATTATTTCTAGGTGTCTTGTAGCCTTGTGAGCAGGGGGTGGTGGGTGAGGGGAAACACAGGTCCCAGGGCCTTTTCTGCCTTTTTGCAAAGGAGAAGGTGACCAGTGTCTTAGAGCACAAGGGAGGTCTTGATTCTGTTGTGTTCTGCAGCTCAGCCTCTCCATAGGAACAGGACTTCCAAGACCTTGTCTTTTCAGATGCTTCCTTTCACAAGTCACACTGTGCTGCTTGTTTGGTGGGATTGCAATATTCCTATTCCAAAGGGCAGGAAAAAAACCTACTGTTGCCTATTGAAGAGGTCACCCCCATGCTTTTGATTTGAGTGATGTGGACAGGTCACATGAGTTGCTTCTTGGGCTGGAGAAGCAGTCCAGCTGGTCACCATGCAAGGATATCCTAGAACTAGAGTCTTCTTCTCTGGACAGATTCAAACCTTGCCTGGACATCTTCTCGTGTGACCTAATCCAGATGATCCTGCTCTGGCATGGGGGTTGGACTAGATGATCTTGTGAGATCCCTTCCAAATCCTAACATTACGTGATTCTGTGAAGAAGAGCCTTCCAGGTGCTCACCAGAGTGGTAGGATCTAGAAGGAAACCCCAGCACTGCTAACTGCTACTTCCAAGATCCTTTCAGTCTATTGAACAACCCAAGAGTGGGTAAGGACTCTCCTCTCTCTACTCACCAGAGTGGAGTAGCAGACATTGAGGAGGACACTGCTGATCATTGGACATGAGCAATCCCAACATGAAAAATAGGCAGTGAATTGACTCTTCCAAACACAGCATCCTGTTTGTCTCCTGTGATTCCCAGGGAGGATTTCAGATTGGTTGCACTGCCAAAAATATGCAACAGGGAAAGTCTTCATAATTGGGATATGTTGTGATCTTTGATTTGACTTCGCACGACTCAGATGAAATCTCTATTGTTAGATGTTTTGGATGACTGGAGGGAAGATCCAAGACCATTACTTTCTTTTCACTGCCTCAAACCTGGTCCCCAAGCTGGGCCAGCTGGTGTGTGGTGAGCTGGTGCCTTCCACCCAGGTCTGCCTGGGCAGCTTTCCACGTTGCAGTCACAACACAATCAGCAGCGCCTGGCGAGCTCGAGTGAGATTGCAGAGAGCAAATGAGCCATGGAGAAATTACTCTCTCCCAGTACAGAATGACCTCCTCTGGTTGGGGAAATGATCAGAAGTTGATTATTTCAGAGGTAGGGAAAAATGTGGCCCTTTTTCCCATAAAAGATGGTTGTGGGGTTTGCATTGCAAAGCTCTGATGGAGGAGGAGGGGCTGCAGGGGTGGCTTCTGCAAGAAGCAGCTAGAAGCTTCCCCCAGACCCAACAGAGCAAACACCAGCTGACTCAAGGCCAGACCCACTGCTGACCAAGGCCAAGCCCATCAGCGATGGTCACAGCGCCTCTGGGAATAACATTTAGAAGAAAAAAACCCACAAGTGGCTGCTTTTTGCCACCAGAGAAGGGAGTGAGAAGTTGTAAGAAACTGTGCAGACACCAAGGCTAGTGAAGAAGTTGAAGGGGAAGGAAGCACTGCAGGTGCTGGAGGAGAGATTGCCCTGCAGCCTGTGGAGAAGACCATGGGGTTGAGCAGCCCCCCCCTCCCAAAGCCCACGGAAAATGATGGGGAGCAGAGACCCCACCTGCAGCCTGTGGAGAGGCCCCATGCTGGAGCAGATGGAGACATACAGAAGATGCTGTGACCCACCTTGGAGCGAGCTCCTGGCAGGACCTGCAGCTTGTAGAGAGACAGAGACACAGAGATCAGAGAGACACCCACGCTGGAGCAGGTTTGCTGAGAAGAGGCTTTTGCCTCCATGGGGGACCAGCCTGGAGCAGTCTGGGCCTGAGAGACTGAGACACATTCTGTGATTTATGAATGCACCCCCAGCAGTGACCCACACTGGGGCAGCTGGGGAAGAGCTGAAGCCCCATGGGAAAGGACTCACGTTGGAGAAGTTCCTGGATTGTCTGCTGTGGGTGGAACCCCACGGTGCAGGAGGGGAAGGGTGTGAGGAATGCTCCTCCCACCCTCTGGCTAGGAAGGAAACCAACTCATGAGGAACTGACTGAAACCCCGTTTTCCCCTTTCCCTGGGCCACAGTGAGGGGGAAAGGGGAGAGAAATCATAGAATCATAGAATGGTCTGCATTGGAAGAGATCATAGAGCTCCAATCCCCCTGCCACAGGCAGGGACACCAACCTCCAGGCCTGGAGCTACACAAGTTTGCCCAGGGCCCCAGCCAACCTGGCCTTGAACACCCCCAGGGATGGGGCACCCACCCCCTCTCTGGGCAGCCCCTTCCAGCCCCTCACCACTCTCTCTGTAAAGAACTTCCCCCTAATATCTAATCTAGACCTTCCTTCCTTGAATTTTAATCCATTCCCCCTTGTCCTGCCATTATCTACCCTTTTAAAAAGCTGATTCCCCTCCTGTTTCTCTGCTCCCTTCAGGCACTGGAAGGTGCAATGAGGTCCCGCCGCAGCCTTCTCTTCTCCAGGCTGAACAATCATGGATATCATGGATAATGTCGAGTCTGCAAAGAATGGAGGAGTGGGGGGAGGTGTTTTAAGATCTGGTTGTACTTCTCATGATCCTACTCTGGTTTCACTCTGTGTGGTGTAATAAATTAGATCCTTTTTTTTGTTATTTATTCCATGTTGAGTCTGTTCTGCCCGTGACACTGATTGCAGAATGATCCTTCCCTGTCCTTATCTCCACTCCTGAGCCTCTCAATAGATATTTTCTCCCCTGCCCAGCTGAAAAGGGGAGTGATGGAGCAGCTCTGGTGGGCATCTGGCCTCCAGCCAGGGCCAAACCAGCACAATGACTCAGTGTACATGGAGAGTCATGAGTTTAAGAGAACTGTATATCCCGTCCACCCATGTTGCTGTGGCCCAGCACACAAATATTTTGTTGAAATCTTTGGCCTCTTTCCTTGATGCTTAATGCTCTTTTGTATGTGAGGGGGATTTTAATGATGATGTGCATAATTGCTTGAAAAGCACAATTTGCTTCACACTAATGTGATTGTTGCTGCTTTCCCCATAGGACCATCGTGCAGTCAGATGAAAAGCTGGTGATCAGTGCATCCTGGGCTAAAGATGATGATATTAGCAGGCTCCTGAAATCTTTGCCCAACTGGAGCAACATGGCTCAGCCCAAACAACTGAGACCCAAGAGAGAGGAGGAGGAAGACTTTATAAGGTAAAATATTTGGTGAGGTTTTGAAATGGTTTCAAGGAGAGTAGCACAATAATGAAGCTGATAGAAAAAAAAATAATTATGATGTTTACACAGCTGGGGTGTCCCCAGGTATGAGAAGAGGTTGAAATGTCTTCTTTTCTCAAGTGGAGTAATGAAACATGAGTCAATGTACCATTATGCTGCATGATTTTAAAGCCAGGCCCAGCTTTGCTGAACTGAGAACTTTTACACCTTGGCTGTATTCAGTTCTGTCGAGGGTATTGAGAAATTGTTAGGGAAATGAGCTGTTTTGGTGGTGTTTCTGGGCTTTGCTTATCAGTCATATTGTGGATTAGTAGATAAACCATCCTGAAGCTCTTTATCCTTCAAGAGAAAGGAGTAAGCAGATTCTTCTCACGGGCAGCAAAGTCAGAAGAAGACCATGTTCAGTAAAGAGGCTTCAATGGCAGCACCAGCTTGCTGCTTTCCTGCTCTTATTGCTCATTTCTACCTACTCACTTATTTAATCAAGGCCATTTGAATGATTATGCTTGTCAAAAGAATCAGGAAAGTGGCTAGGATTGGGGAGGGAAAGGAAGGGTTAGTTCTAAATCAGGCAGATCCTTGTCCTGGTTGATGGTGCTACTCTGATCACCCATGCAATGAAAACAGCAGAAGACCTGATGAAGGGGCGAACTGGTTGTACTGGGCAGGAATTCCCAGCACTGGCATTGTCACCAAAGCTGCCCTCAGTTTGAGCCATGACCTGGTGGTGTTTTTCCTCCATCCCAATCCCAGGAACTATGTCAGGAGAGTCACGTGAAAAATATTGGTACCTCCAGAGGGGATGCTTTCAGAGGCAACTTGCTGTGTCCAACCAGATTGTTTCTACCTTTTCTTTTCAGGCTAGGGAAAGCCTGTAAATAGGCAGCTTGCTTTTCCCTGCACACTGTAAATGGCTCAGTCTCTGAATCGTTGATGCATCCTGAAGAAACGGGTCCTCTTTGTCACTTCAGCAAGTCAAAAAGCTCATCTGCACATTCCCATCACTATTCATCACTTCCTTGATTGGCATTTGGCTATAAAACTGTAGGAGTAAGTGAAGCTGTTGAAAATTAAAGTCTAATTTGCCCAGATTGTCATTTTACTTATTCACTGAATGCAAGCACAATAACAGAAAGATGATGCAGTCTAGAGACAGCAACGACAAAGAGTATAAAATATGTCTAGTCACAGAAATGTTTGCTCATACTGCAGTGGGAATAATCAGCTTTGCCAGGGGTTTAAAAAATTCTTGGTGATAGTGGAAGAGGAAGGATGCAGAGCCCTTGAAGTCTTTGTACAGTCCCTGGGGTTTTTCAGATTCATGGATTCTGTCCTAGCCTCCATCTTTGCCTTTGTGTTTATCCTTTGTTTCTTGGCACAGAAAGGTGCTGGGATGCCCTCCTGGCTCTTACATTGATTTCTGAACCATCAGCGTGGGGCACAAGAATTTGTGTGGATGCAGTGATGGGTACTACTAGCTGAGCACAACCTACCAGTGTAAACTCCTGGCTGGGATAAATCTGATAGTCGAGCTCAGTCTGATGCTAGCAGTGCCAACACTTTGGTCCTGGTACACATTTTGTTCCAATATTTTCATTTTATCATCCATTAATTGAGGTATTTTGTGAAATGGCATCAGAGGAGTTCAAATGGAACACCTACTAGGTCATCTACCTTGATTTCCCTGGGAAAAGCTCCCATACTGGTGGGGTTTTTTAAGGCTAGACATTAGGACAAAGGTCTTTTCTCACTATCTGTTTGCACAGAGCATTGTGTGTTAAGCCTCAGCTCCTCAGTGCTGTGTGACTGCTACTTTAGCATTAATTTAAATGATAATAATTGGTCTGGGCCAGTTTTAGCCATTGATGGTAAGCGACATGGCTTATAAACTTCCTCTAGAATCTGTGCATGGTTGAATAGATCTCTCCTGAAAGCTTCAAAATAAAATTAATTGCTTGTCCAATTTTTTGTCATCTCCTTTCTATTTAAGCAGACTTTTTTCAGACTTTCTCCTAATACAAAGGAACATGATTTCTTCGCTGCTGTTGCCTCTTTCTCTTCCTCTTGGCTCTGCTGATGCAGTGGGAATAATCCTACCATAGCCATCACTGCCTGACAACTGCAAGGGAGCCAAAGGGATTTGGGTCCTGTAGATACTTTGGTTATTAGGGTCATGGCTGTGATGGGAGAGCCTTGGAGACTTTATTCCATTCTTACCCATCTAAGATATTTTAAACCTTGATGTACAGATACTCAAACCCCCTTCTCAGCTAGCAGGGACAGGACTAAAGATCCTTTCCTGGAAATGAAGGTTTAAGCTTGGAGAAACATGGGACCATGTTCTTTTGGGACATAAAACAAGGCTGACAGCACTGCTTGAACTACTCAGCAGCATCCCTGTATGAATGCTGTTAAATTAAATATGCCCTGAAAGTTTACTACCAGTTTTTTTGTACTGTGACAGGAAGAGAAATCAGTGTAGTTTTCTTTCCCTCCCCCTCCCCAGGTTTCCTGTAACTCATTTGTTTAATTAAAAAGAAGAATCCAAACGTGATGCCTTTGCAAAAAAAAAAATACAAGTACCTCATGCATATCTGTGTTGACAGTGATTGATTTTGTTGTCTTAACCCACCACTATCTCTTTCGCGAATAGATGTCAAAAGGCAGGGTAAGATACTAGCAGAATCTTCCCATTAATATTCTGGTGTGGTTGGCCAGACAAAGGGACCTGATTGAGCATATTATAGTAGCTCAGAACTTGGCAAGGGGGAGAAAGGAAAGGAAAGTCATGCCTCTATTCGTATAATTAGTTTTTAAAGCTCTGAAGGCTATTTGGCACCGGGGTGAGTGTGAAATATGCTGCCCTTATCGCTTTATAAAGGTTAGCCTTCAGTTCATTACTGAATCAGATCTGTTGGTGATAAAACCCATAGATGTATCATTTCCAGGTTTGCCTTTGACAAGGAAAAGGCGATGTAAAAAGAGCTTCGGATCTGGTCGCGCTCGAGTTAGAGCAGAAATTCTTGGGTTTGGGTGCAGCTCTGCAGCACAAGGGGTGGCAAGAGGCAAAGGTGCTCTGCACCCAAGGGAAACCACCTCTTCAGGGTGCTGAGGAAGGCGTGATGATAATGTCTTTGCTTGGAAACCTCATGTTGGTCTGAAGGACACGTCACTACGTGGATTATTCTGGATGCAGAGCTGAGATACCCAACCTGTGTTAGGAAGGGGGATGCTGATTTCCCTGACACCTTTTGACTCCAGCAACCTCCTGAACACTGAACTTGAGATCAGATTCTCAGGCTAAAGATAATGGAGCAATAAAAAAAACCCTCACTTCTCAGCATTTCCACATTCCACAGGACTTTTCACTGGTTTTGTTTTGGCTTCTAATTAGAATAACTCTGACTGCAGGGTGCTCCAGCTGCCTGCTGCTTCCTCCCCTGCATCCCCTGTTTGCTTGAGAATGTTCATCCTCTCTTGTTCAGCACCAAGAGCAGGGAGGGGGATAGTTGAGCAACATGGAAGGATAACTGTGCAACAGCAGATCCTTCACCAAATCATATCAAATGGCATTTGTCAGAACAGTTTGATATCCCTGCTGCTTGTTAGGATCTCTTCCTTCCCTGGTTCAGTTGATACTGATCCTGTGACTGTATTTCTGATGTAATACCCTACCTGCTTTGGGTATGCTTTGGAAGGGTGTCACTGTTGAACAAGACAAAAACAGCAGGTTAAGGAAGAGAGCAGGGATGAGCTAAAAAGGTGTCCCTCAGAAGGTGTGATGGGAGCAAGAAAGGTGCCCTCCGGGTTTGGATATCTATCAGGACTATGTTTGGGGAATCACTGACTTGCCTCAGCTCCCTTGGGGCATGCAGCACATCTCACCTGTGAGAATAGATCATCCATCCAACACAGCAAAGACACTGGTGTGCGTGTGCTCCAGAGGATGAAATCTCACCTCTCCTTTCCACAAAGCACAGCTGGTGGTGTGTGTGTATGCACATCTGTACTCCACATGAACATCTGTACTCCATATGCACATCTGCACTCCGTATGGAAAGCTTTGGTTTGCCTCAGGAATAAAATGCAGAGTTAAAGGAGGTAATGCATTTAGGGAAGAGCAACCCCAGGTGTTGGAAAGCAGCATAGGTGAGAGGAACCTGGGCTTCCTGAGGGACAGCAGGATGACGATGAGCCAGCAATGTGCCCTCCTGGCCAAGAAGGCCAATGGCATCCTGGGGAATGTCAGAAGGGGGGGTGGTTAGTAGGTCAATAGAGGTCCTTCTTCCCCCCCACTCTGCCCTGGTGAGACCACACCTGGAATATTGTGTCCAGTTCTGGGCCCCTCAGCTCAAGAAAGACACAGAACTCCTTGAAAGAGCCCAGTGCAGGACCACCAAGGTGATGAAGGGAGTGGATCCCCTTCCTTATGAGGAGAGGCTGAGGGAGCTGGGCCTCTTTAGCTTGGAGAAGAGGAGACTGAGGGGTGACCTTATTAATGTCTATAAATATATAAAAGATGATTATCAGGACGACAAAGCCAGGCTCTTCTCAGGAATGGCAGCGATAGGACAAGGGGCAATGGGTGCAAGCTGGTGCAGAAGAAGTTCTGTGTGAATATAAGGAGAAACTTCTTCCCCATGAGGGTGACAGAGCACTGGGACAGACTGCCCAAAGAGGCTGTGGAGTCTCCTTCTCTGGAAACATTCAAACCCCATCTGGATGCGTTCCCGTGTGATTTAGTCTGTGTGATCCTGCTCTGGCAGGGGGGTTGGACTAGATGGTCTTTAGAGGTCCCTTCTAACTCCTAATGTTCTGTGATTCTGTAATGGTCTGAGGCATGATTTTGTATCTTAGAAAGGCTCCTAGAAGCATTTCCTGGAAGGGGGTTGAGGGCAATAAACTCAGGAGGTGGGTGCAGAGCTCCCAGGACTGATAGGTACTGACAGATTCCAAAGGGATCTGTGTGCTGTAAACTTCCTGTTATGTAAATAAACAGTCTGTGCAAGCCAGGAAAGCCAAGTTTGCAGTGAGCTGGGACAGTTTGCATTGGACCATCAAGTCCTTCCCTTGGTGCAAAGGGAGAACCATGATGGCAAATGCATGGAGTTCAGGTCGTACCTTGGGAATAGAGTGGTCTTCCCTTCTTCCACCTCTCTGGGCAGCCAGAAAGCATTGGCCAAGGTGTTCATCAAAAGCTAAATCTCAGGTTGTTCCATTTGCTGCCTGGTGGGTGTTTTTGTAGTGTTGGGTTTGGAGCTTTCCCTTTTATTCTCTTTTGCTGTCATAGTGTTTCTCCTGACACATGGTCCTTTTCCAAAACCTTGATGTTTCAGGGAAGGCTCTTCCATTTCCTTACCTCTTAACATTCCCTCCTATTCTCAGTTGTAGCTTTTCTGCTTCCTTGTTTCTTTCTCTCTCAGGAATAAAAAAACATTTTTCAGGCACTATTTATTATACTCACAATAAATTTAAAGGGTGAAAGGATGATTTTGGAAGATTGGCAGCAGACCGTAGACCATTTCCCCCCTCTCCTAGGACTACGAATCTGAGTGTACCATAGGTGTGAGTCATTTCCATTTGATGATGGTCTGTTCCTTTATGTGAAATGGGTTTCTAGATCTTATTTGGATCCTCCAGCACAAATGTGCCTCATCATGAGCACGACTGATACTAAATCCTATTGCTGTCAGGAGGCTCATGTGGGAGGTGTAAAATTGAGTGAGCACCTGCATCATAGAATCACAGAATCATCAAGGTTGGAAAAGACTTTCAAGATCATCAAGTCCAACTTTCAGCCCTACACCACCATAACCACTAAACCATCTCCTGAAGTGCCCTGTCTACCCATTTTTTAAACACCCCCAGGGACTGTGACTCCACCTTTTCCCTGGGAGTTCCAATGCTTCACCACTCTTTCAGTGAAGAAATTTATCCTAATATCCAATCTGATCCTCACAGGCCACGTCTGTATCCATGAAGTTTCCTTCTGGCTTTGCTTTTCTTCAGAAGGCAAATAAATTTCTGGAGGATTTGGGCTGGATTTGGAATTTTTTTTGAAGATTACATATATTTCGAACCTGAATCCCAGCTTCAAATTCATTAATCCAACGAACTGCATTGTCTGAAATGAGTGCAGCAATGCTCAGCTCTTCCAATGTACTTTTCTGGGGTAATGTGTGTGCCCCTAAACTGTGTAGCAAGGATGAAGGGGAGAATGGCAGAGCTTCTCCACAAAGATTTAATCACAGCTCCTGCTTTAACGAGATTGTATATCGCTGATCACATCTTTAGGGCTACACTGTATATTCCAAGACACTTCCTTGTCTGCTGTGATAAATTGTATAATATGAACTTAACAGGACCAGAATATTCAAATAAATTGAAGTGAGAAGACGGCGTGTGATGTTACAGCTTAAACCTGTCAATTAGTGATGTCTGCTTTTTGACAGTGTTGTGACCTCCCAGCAGAGATTTGGAGCTGCAAGAAGTGATGGTGCCGATCGCACCGGTCCCTAACAGAGATGCAAAACTCATTGTTGAGGGGTGGGGTTTTTTTGCAAATCCCCATGAACCTTAAATCCAGGTTGTTTTTAGGATGGGCTAGATCTTCAGTCCTTTAAAGCTGAATACCTCAGGTTGGCGGGGTGAATTTATATCCACTGAGGATCCTTTGCAGCAGCTTTTCATCAGGACTTTGGCGCTGTTTGGATGTGCTGAATTTTTAAAAATCCCTTCAGGTGCTGAAGCTTTGAAATAAGTGAAACAGTGTCTTCTGCAGCAACATGCCTGGGCTGGGTTTTATTGTTCTCACAGCAGCAAATCATTTTAGAGGGCTTCCCCTTTGCAGACAAAACCCACATGGGTTATTTGGTTTTGGAGCTTGCACGATCTCCTTACGACTGTTGAACAAATTCTGGAGCAAGAGGAAGCAACAAACCACCTTTCCTCCCTTTCTTTATAAATAAGAACATTATGGGAGTTTCTTTGAGTTAATCAAGGGGAAATCTGTCTGCCTGGGTAGTTGCTTTATACAGTTTTTAAGCACGGTCTCCAGACAGACTCTATGGCTCGAGTGCAGGAATAGAAAACAAATGGGTTATAGAAATTTCTCTGACATAACTACACAGAAAAATCTCCTGATCCAAAAAGAAACTGCAAAGGTACAATGAAACCAAAGCAAAAACCATCGTTATAGTCTTCCTATTATAATGCATATCATGTTTTGAGGCTGTATATATAACGTACTACAGGTATTTTAAGTGCTTTTTGCTAGGTAACATACTGAGTTGTTCTATGGCAGGTTTTTTACCCATTAATTGTTTTCACTAACATTCCACAGAATCACAAGGTTGGAAAAGACCCTTAAGATCCTCAAGTCCAACCATGGATGTTCAGTTTAATGTGGGCTTGGTACAGCACCGTGATGAAGCCATAATCCTTGTTTTTCCAGCTCTTCCTACAGTCTTTGTCCTGTTTACTCTTTAATAGATGTTTTTAGGGTATTTCCTCTACAGCCACAGCTGTACCCGTTGTTCTTAGCTATGCTTGAAATTCCTGTTGTGGCTTCTCCTCTGCATGCCGTGATGCTCAGCGGAAAGCTTCCCTCTGAGGTCTGTGGTGGAGAGGGTGTAAGAAAGGACAGGAGGACCTCATTGGGCCAGTGGTGTTTCTGGGGGGAGGTTCCCAAGGAGTTTGCTTGGTGTTTCCCCTCCTTTTACAGCTCCACACACCCTTCCAGCGAGCTTTTTCTTTGGTGTTGTTTGCCAAAGGGATAATTGACGCTAATTTCTTGGCAGAGAAAAGAGAGAGGAGCAGTAAGTGAATGTAGAGCTGCTGCCAAGGGTACATCAGGGACCTCCTTCCTCATTCCACTGTATTGATGTGGACACTTGGCTGGTTTTCAGCCCTGCTCTGGCACGGTCAGAGTGCCTTAATTGTAGCATGGGTCATCTTGATTTATCACACATGCTCTTCCCTGGCCTTTCTTCCCTTGTGTTTGAGTTTCCCATCCTCTCATGTATGCACTGAAATACAGATGAGGGGAAACCTCGTATATCGTCATCAGTGCCTCTGTTTCCAGGCAGTTCAGCTCAATAGGTTGTTTAATTAAACAGCTCATCCTTTAAAAACATCATTGTTACTCTTGGTTGCTGGAGGAGAGGAGAAGGAAGCCAGTCAGCCTGTAAAAGATTTCTTGGGGGAATGGGTACACCAGCCTCTCCCCATCTCTGCTGGTACCGTGCCAGGGATGTGCCATGCATCCTATACAGTATCCATAAGAACAGGGTGGATTTAAAAAAAAAAAATCAATAAATGCAGAAATTAAGATGGTTTAACAAAGAAGAACAAAATGAGGTGCTCAGGTAATCCAGGGATTAAGCTAGTGCAGCTGTCCTGCTCTGACAAAGCAGAGATTTAAGAGTGAACCCTATTACAGAATTACAAGGTTGGAAAAGACCTTCAAGATCATCAAGTCCAACCATCCCTGTCCTATGCTGAACCAGATCCCTGAGCACCTCATCTACCTGTCTGTTAAACACATCCAGGGGCGGTGACTCAGCCCCCTCCCTGGGCAGCCTGTGCCACAGCCCCACAACTCTGCCAGGGAAGAACTTTTCCCTCACATTTGAGCTGACCCTGCCCTGGGGCAGCTTGATCCCATTGCCCCTTGTCCCATCTCCTGTCACCTGGTTGAAAAAAACCATCTCCCACCTCTCTACACCCTCCTGTCAGGTCAGTGTAGGCAGTGATAAGGTCTCCCCTCAGCCTCCTCTTCAAGGCTATGGCACACTGCTATTGAACTGTGCACAAATCCCACGGGAATTGGCAATAAAGGGCGGGCAGTGAAGCAGTGGGGCACCAGCATCGGATACTGGCATAAGGAAGAGGATCTACCACAAAAAAACAGCTGGATAGTGAAGCAAGGCACTTGAATTCACTTTATTTGTGGTGTAGGTGATATGCAACATTAATCTCCATCTTGAGCATGGGTAGGTGCTCAGCTGAATTAATTGCAGGAGAGTGGAGCATCATGTTTTGTTACAGTTCTGTAAAACACTGTTACAAACCACTTGGTAATGAGGTTTTCTTGCTTGCTAAAATATATCATCTTCAGAGCTTTGGGTGCTGTCCAAAGCAGGATCTTTTCCTGGAAAAGTCCAAAGCAAACTTTGTGGTTGAGGTAGGAGGGGATTTGAATTTTCAAAACTGTGGTAATTCAAAACAAAGGGACCCACTGAACCATCAGAAACTCATAAATTAAATGCAGAAGGTTGCTGCTGATCTCTGTGCTAGCTGTGTCTTAGATACAGATACAAACATTCCCAGTATCACCTCAGATTCCATATGGGAATCCAAGGTCTGAAGATGCTATTTTAATGCAGGTATTCCAAGGAGCGGAGTTAAGGTTGGTTATTCAGTTGTTTAGCTTTTTTATATCCTTCCTGTTAAGTGTTTAGCCTTGCAAATGTAATAAAGACAAAGCAAGGCTTGTAGGGAACAGTCTCTCAAGCAGGCAGCCAGAACAGCAGCAAAAATTTGCTTCAGGGAGATGAGCTAACAGCTCATTCACATTGAAATTAGGGGAACCCACCAAAACTCTTTAAAGTTGTCTTCTAAAAGGGAGTTGTTTGGTGAAGGTTGTCTGTATTATGTTGTTTTGTTTGATTGGCGGAGTGAACCAGAGTTTCTGCAGTCAAAGATACAGAATCACAGAGCTGTAGGGGTTAAAAGGGACCTCCAGAGATCATTGGGTCCAACCCCCCTGCCAAAGCAGGGTCCCTAGGACAGGTCACACAGGTCGGTGTCCAGATGGGGCTGGAATCTCTCCAGAGAAGGAGACTCCACACCCCCTGGGCAGCCTGTCCCAGGGCTCCCTCATGGGAAGAAGTTCTTCCCCAGATTGGGGGGGAACTCCCTGTGCTCCAACTTGCAGCCCATTGCCCCTTGTCCTGTCCCTACAGACACTGAGAAGAGGCTGCCCATGTCCCCCTGTGTCCCACCCTTCAGCTCTTGAGAACCATTGATCAGATCCCCTCTCAGGCTTCTTTTCTCCAGGCTGAACAGCCCCAGCTCCCTCAGCCTTTCCTCCCAGGGGAGATGCTCCAGGCCTTTCATCATCTCTGTCCCTCCTCTGGACTCTCTCCAGGAGATCCCTGGCTTTTTTATCCCAGGGAGCCCAGAACTGGACACAACACTCCAGGTGGGGCCTGAGCAGGGCAGAGCAGAGGGGGAGGATCCCCTCCTCTGACCTGCTGGCCACACTCCTTTTGATGCCCCTCAGGATCCCGTTGTCTCTCTCAGCCTCCAGGGCACACTGCTGGCTCATGGCCACCCTGTCACCCACCAGGACCCCCAGGTCCTTCTCCTCAGAGCTCCTCTCCAACAGGTATTCAAGACAGACAATAAATATATTCACTGCACTTCTGCTACAAACTTCTGTTGTTTTAGAGCAAGTGGTGGAATTACATTGACCCTCACAACATTTTTGAGTATAGCTTCCCATAGGAGACCTTATTTGTATTCCTTCCAGGAGAAAAAATAGGAAATACACCATGCTCATGCTTTGTATTTTATAGATTTTTCCCAGCCTGACGAAAAGCACTGGATTATTCATGCACAGGATATCCATCCAAAGTGGTGCCAAAACCATTTCTCTTCACATGTGGGAAGGCAGAAGAGTTTTCCCTGCAATAAAACCGGTTGTGGGCAGCATGGTTGTAGTGACTCCTCATGTAACAGCTCTCAAATTCTGTTTCCCCAAAAATACTGCTTTTCCTGTGGCATTTTCTTATTGGAAAGCCATGTTAATGAAGGTAGAAATTCACCAAATGTTTCATTTCTTGCTTTTCTGAGTGATTGATGCAGTTGTTAGCAGGATTTGATAGTCTAAGTCAACAGGAGTGGTTGGGTTGGAGAGGAAAGAGCTCTGCTCCACAGGAATAGCTGAGGATAGCTGAGTGTTTGTAGGTGGGTGGAGCTAAGTGAGGTGTTTCATGCTTGCTGTAGAAGTGTATCATGTGTTTTACTTGAAAGCTTGATAGTTCTTTATAGAAAAAAATAAATAAATGGTCTAGCCTGGCTAGGACTTGTTCATCTCATCACTGTTATGGTCACCTTCACACATCCATGTGGACTTTGGATGAGTTGCTCATCTGTCCTCACTCCCCCAGAGCTTTGTAGCCTCCTGTGACTATCTAAGAAATGCCCAGTCAGGAGGGTTTGTTAAGGGCTTTCCTGAAGTTCAGAAAGGATTTCATACATTTCCAATAGCCAGAGCAGATTACCATTAACCCCATCCTCTGGAGAGGAAGAAAAGCTGAATTTCCACTGCCATAGTCCATCAGAATTGGAGATGTTCCTGTGTCTCAGTCCTCAGACACAGTGTAGAAGATAAGGATCCCTCCCAAACTATAGCATGCAGGATACAGCCTAAGGCAGCATATTTTTTATTGTCAACCAGAAGAAAATCCTCTAAGAGAATTTTTTTTTTAATGAAAACTATTTTAAGGGGTTTTTTTCCTTTAATGAATTCAATTGAGCAATTTAAAACCATTTCAGGGTTGTTCTTCTCTATTTTTTTATTATTTTTTCTCAAGTGACAGTGAAATCCCACAAATCTAGGGAGACGCTGGCAATAAAACTGCTTAGATGGTATATAAAATGCCACTGATGGGATTATTTTGCTGCAGCTCGTTGCAGCTATTATGCTCAGCAGCATGATTCCTTATTGTAAGTTCATAAAAAGAGCTAATGACAGGAAGTGGAGATTTGCAAAGTTGAATGAAAGTGGAATGCAAATTCACAACGAAAAAGAGCAACTAATGATGGGAAGAGTGTACTGAGGACCGTGGTAAATGTGTCTTCACTTAAAAGAGACTTTCAATGAAATGCACTTGGCTTCAGCCAGGAGCTATTGTAATTAGCTGTAGGAAACGTGTCCTGATTTTCTTCATCCTAATGGCACATAAAACACCACGCTGGAGGAGAGCTCCTTTACCTGCAAAAGTGCTGAGAGCATTAGCCATGCAGATACTTGTGGGACATAACCAAACAAGCTGCTCGTGGAGACAAGTATTGGGAAAGCTAAATCTTGCTGAGACCAAAGGGATGAAGTTTAACAAGGCCGAGTGTAGAGTGCTGCAGATGGGACGTAACAACCCAGTGCAGTGATACAGGCTGGGGAGAGACTGGCTGGAGAGCTGTCAGGCAAAGAAGGACCTGGGGGTGTTGGGTGACTGCAGGATAAATATGAACCAGCAGTGTGCACAGGTGTCCAGGAAAGCCAATGGCAATCCCTCATTGCAGCCTTCCAGTACCTGAAGGGAGCTTTTAGGCAGGAGGGGATTCAATTTTTTAAAAGAGCAGATAATGGCAGGACAAGGGGGAATGGACTAAAGCTAAAGGAGGGAAGGGTTAGATTAGATATTAGGGGCAAGTTTTTTACAGAAAGAGTGGTGAGGGGCTGGAACAGGCTGCCCAGAGAGGTAGTGGATTCCCCATCCCTGGGGGTGTTCAAGGCCAGGTTGGCTGGGGCCCTGGGCAACCTTGTGTAGCTCCAGGCCTGGAGGTTGGTGTCCCTGCCTGTGGCATGGGGGTTGGAGCTCTGTGATCCTTGGGGTCCCTTCCAACCCAGACCATTATTCTATGATTCTATCCTGGCTTGTGTCAGACCCAGTGTGGCCAGTAGGTCTGGGGTGACTTTAAAAACTCCACTAGCCAACGTTCTTGAGATGCCACCCTGGAACATTTCTACACTGGCTGGTTTGACCTTCGCTGTGGTGTAACTGGTGTCTCCCCCTTGCTGTCCCACGCTGTATCCTAAGGGTGCCTTTGCTTTGCCTTTCAGGGCTGCTTTCGGCAAAGAGTCAGAAGTTCTCATTGGCAACCTGGGAGATAAACTCATCCCTCAACAGGAGATCCTGCGGGACGTCAGTGACCTGAAGGCCTTGGCCAACATGCACGAGAGCCTGGAGTGGTTAGCAGGTCGCACCAAGGCAGCCTTCTCCAACCTCTCAGCAGCCCAGAGTAAGTATTTCCCATAGGAGAACCTTTGTCTCAGAAATGGAAACCAGCATAAATATGCAATTTTAGCAGGAGCAGGCATCTTTTGTTCTTGATTTCAAAGTGGGTTTGTGTCAGAGGGAAGCAGAAAGCAAAGCAGCTTCAGACCTTTCTTCCTAGTGAATGCTGTGGTGTGACACCTGCTCAGACTGTGGTGGGAACCACGTGAGGGTGCCAGGAGCATCGCTTCTAGCGTGAACTCTGAAGGGTCTGCAATGCTTGAGCTTTCCTGCTGTCCCTGCTAATGACATTGCACAAGATCAGGTTATCAGTGCTGAGACAGGTTTCATTTTCTTTTGAGTCATCACTGAATATTAAAAAAACGTATCTGTATTATAAATTCAGCAGAGAAATGGAACAGCTTTTAATGAGGAATACCCTAACTTGCGTGTCACTGGGGCACTGATGCTCAGCCAGCAAAGGTAGAAGCAACCTTTGGTGAACCTAGATGCCAAGAGAGCAGAAACAGGGGAGCCTGGAGACCCTGCTTCTGCTCCTGGCTGTCAAGGATTGCCCGCTCTACCTTTGTGAGATCGTTTCATTTCTCTGTGCTTCAGCTTTCACTCCTGCCCCTGGGGAATAGAGGGGGTTTTTTTCTGTCTGTGAAGTGCTGGAGATGTGATGAGGGTTGCTTCTCTTATCGCTCTCATTGGCTCTGTCTGGCCTGGAGTCACATTGAAAGGAGGGTTGTGGCTGTGCCCCAGAAGTAGAGCTCAACATAAACAGACCTCAGCTCTGCTGCTTTCCACTGGCACCTTTCCAACGTTATTAACTCACCAGGAGTCACCTATAGTTCAGCTGACATGAGGTTGAGCTTTTCCTAGGACCAGAGCTCACCTGCCTACCAAGACATTCTCTGTAGCTATCCTGTGTTGCAAGTTGACCCTGGAGAGGTGGTCATGGATTTGTTAGAGCGTTTCATATTGCTCTTAGATCCCTGTAGTAAAATACTGAGTGTTTTACAAATAGTGAGCATCCTCTGTTGTCTGGGGATTGTATTAAATGCAGCTGCCCTGGGCATGGAAGGAGGCATCTGTACTGGAGATGAGGAGCAGAGGAGAAGAAAAGCATGGCATAAAAAAATCCACACAGCTTGGTGGGATCCCAGGATGCATGGTGTTGAGGGTTTTGGTTGTTTGTCATGCTGATAGGTAGTAGAGTCCTGGGGGAAGGTACTCACAGAGGAGCAGGACTGTGGGCAGCCAGCTCCAGGGTTGGAGCTCTATGATCCTTGGGGTCCCTTCCAACCCAGACCATTCTATGATTCTATGATTCTATGATCTTCTGAACTGTCATGGGAATCTGGCGTTGAAAATCACCTCAGCCTTATCTTCTGGGAAGTGATGGGGGAAACCCACTGGTGCTAAATAAAGCCATAGTGTTCTATCTCCATTAAAATAATTGTCCCTCAGCAGCAGAGCATCTCTGCTGACTGACAGTCCTTCCTGTGGCTTACATCTCTAGAGAAGGACCCTTTAAACTCTTTACTCCAACCATCCGCAATCAATTTGGTGGGATCCAGAAGGATAATTAAGACAAAAGAGGTGATCCTCCCTCTCTACTCTGCCCTGGTCAAGCCCCACTTGGAGTGTTGTGTCCAGTTCCGGGCTCCCTGGTATAAAAAAAGACAGTGATCTCCTGGAGAGAGTCCAGAGGAGACTATGGGGAAAAGTCTCCCCTATGAGGAAAGGCTGAGTGAGCTGGGGCTGTTCAGCCTGGAGAAAAGAAGCCTGAGAGGGGATCTGATCACTGGTTCTCAAGAGCTGAAGGGTGGGACCCAGGGGGCCATGGGCAGCCTCTGCTCAGTGTCTGTGGGGACAGGACAAGGGGTGATGGCCTCAGGTTGGAGCACAGGGAGTTCCCCCCCCAATCTATGGAAGAACTTCCCAGTGAGGGTGAGAGAGCCCTGGGACAGGCTGCCCAGGGAGTGTGGAGTCTCCTTCTCTGGAGATATTCCAGCCCCATCTGGACACCGACCTGTGTGACCTGCCCTAGGGACCCTGCTTTGGCAGGGGGGTGGACTTGATCTCTTGAAGTCCCTTCCAACCCCTACGACTCTGTGATTCTGTGACTATAGAATCAGCTAGCAGTCAAAGACCCAAAATACTACAGATAGTTTTAATATTCCTGTAACCATACCTTGAGTTCTCAATACCTGTGTGACAAAAAGACTCTGTGCTCTCACAAGGTGTAACTTCAGAAGTACATTTAAAAAAAAAAAAACACAACAAAACCCTATGGAAAATGCTGTCAAAATTCAGTAGCCAAATATTTATTTCTAGAACTTCGGTTACTGGGAGAGTTCTTGGAGCTGAGGGGTTGTGCTCTGACAGTCAAAGTTGTTAAAAATAAAACCCATCCTTTCTAATTTCAGCTCTAGGTGAAACTTGAGTTTTTAATAAATCAATATTTCCCCAACATAAAAGGGCACGAGCGTGACTTTCTGGCTTCTGAGAGGACGTTACATGCAGCAGTGAATAAACATCAAAGTAGGAAGTGTAATATTTCACTTGGCAGCGTCCTCCTGACAATAAAAATTCATCTTCCTTTGTAATAACTTTATACTGATGCACTAAAATGTCTGTACACAAATGCCAGGAATATCTGAAACAAGAGGAAGAACGAGCAGTGTTAGGAAATGATAGAGGCTGTTGACCTCCTGGTTATAAATGAAACCTGGTGGAGTAGAGCTCATAAATGGAACATCAATAGACCTGACTGCAATCTATATGGGAGAAGTAAAAAGTGATGCCGTGGGGCAGAGGTGGTGGTGTAAGTCAGATGTATTTACTAATCCAGCAAGCTACGGTGATATACAGGGGAGTGCAAGTCTTTTGGGGAAGAATACAAAGAATAAGCAGCAGAGGAAAGATGAGATGAGATGTCTCTCTCCATCCCACGTGGGGAGGAGGGGAAGAGCGATGCAAATGTGCTCAGACTGAGCTGGGAGGAGGAAAAAATTAAAGCTACCTATTGTTTCAAAGGTTCATACAATGTTAATGCTGTAACTCTCAACTGTCATATGAGTTAGTCTGTTCTTTTCTGTCGTGGTTTGATCATCTGAATTTCTGAGCATCTCATTGCTGGAAGCCCCAGCATGTTTATGAGCATCAGGGGGAGGGAGGAAAGGAGGGAAACAACTGACCAGAAGAAAAGCAAAACAAAGGGGGGTTTTTGACACATGCTGAAGGTCACCAAAATCAGGCTGAGCTTATCATAAGGGGAGCCAGCTTTGTCATTCATCATCAGTAACTTTGACTTTAAGATGTGCCCACCTCATACCCAAATACTCAACACAACTGGACTCAACTGTTTATCATAATACAGTGGCTGTCACCCAGCTCTCTTCTTTGGTAGCTACTTTGGGCAGATCTCCATCTTCTGTTTATTTTTCTCCTCAGACTAGATGCTACACTGAAGTATCTAGAGCCGTAACCTCATTAACTGGTAGCAGTGGTGGGGTTTTATCTTCCATGCCTACCACATGTTGGGCCAATGCATGATGAGAACACACATCCAGAATTTTCTGTCCCAGCAATTTGAGATTAAAACTTAGTCCCATTCAGGGCATCATCAAAGTTTATGAGGTTTATGAAGTTTAACATGGCCAAGTGTAGAGAGTTGTACGTTGGTCATAACAACCCCCAGCAGTGCTACAGGCTTGGGGAGACTGGCTGGGGAGCTGTCAGGCAGAGAAGGACCTGGGGGTGTTGGTTGACTGCAGGATGAATATGAGCCAGCAGTGTGTCCAGGTGGCCAGGAAGGCCAGTGGCACTGGTGAGGCTGCACCTCAAGTGCTGGGTCCAGTTCTGGGCTCCTCAGTATCAGAAGGACATGGAGGTCCTGGAGTGAGTGCAGAGAAGGGCAACCAGGCTGGGGAAGGGGCTGGAGGGCAAATCCTCTGAGGAGCAGCTGAGGGAGCTGGGGGTGTTGAGCCTGGAGAAGAGGAGGCTGAGGGGAGCCCTTCTCCCCCCCTCCCCTGCCCTGCCAGGAGGGTGCAGAGGTGGGCGATGGTCTCTCCAGCCAAGGGACAGGAGATGGGACAAGGGGAAATGGCAAGAAGCTGCCCCAGGGCAGGTTTTACATTAGATAATAGCAAAAATTTTTTACTGAAAGAGTTGTCAGGGCCTGGAACGGGCTGCTCAGGGAGGGGGTTGAGTCACCATCCCTAGATGTGTTCAAAAAAAGGGTGAATAAGGTACTTAGTGATATGATTTGACTTAGGAGAGGAATGGTTGGACTTGATGATCTTCCAAGGTCCTTTCCAACCTTGAGAAAGCACTCAGTGAATGCCTGGCACCAGAATTTCTTTGTGCAATACCAAAATTACTGTCATCTCCAACATGAAGACCATGGCACGGTGGTGGCGTCCCCATACTCTGTCCTTGTAGAAAGTCAGTAAGGATTCCAGCAAACCTTCCTTGACTGCAAATCGTGAAGTTGGGCAGGTATGGGCATGTTCTGGGAAATCCCAGAACGGGAGTACATGCTGGTGGCTTTTTTTGGTTAGCCTGTCAAAAGGCCCCTTCCTAGAGATAAAAATTCAATAAACTTTTTCTGTGGATGTGCCACAATTATCACTCATTTAAAAACAGTCTTGCTAATAGAGTGTTTTATCATTGTGGGCAGTCTCTGCATTCTTCATTATTTGGTGTTTGCTAAGCTGATGGCTCTTCCATAGCTTTTCCCTTATCTGCACTCCTTCAGAATTGGATTTTTATATTTTCTGAACCAGTCAGATATGACAAAGTCATTTTCTTTTGCTCTTGTCTTTTGAGCGAATACAAACTTCTTTTTAAC
This sequence comes from Gallinula chloropus, assembly GCF_964237585.1. Lineage (NCBI taxonomy): Eukaryota > Metazoa > Chordata > Aves > Gruiformes > Rallidae > Gallinula > Gallinula chloropus. Next base: position 2,169,634 of record NC_140085.1, on the reverse strand, counting down.
AATAACCATTTAAGGATTAAAGTTGCTGGAAGAAGATTAATTAACTGAGGAAGTCGAGTCAATTTTAAGCACGTTATATATGAAAATGGCAGTAGGGTTTCCTCTCCTCTTCCTCTCCTGCTTCTCTGCCTTGTCATGTGCAGATATACACTCATCCTTGTCCTGAGCTTCAGCATTCTGAAGCCCTCTGAATATTTTACAAGAAGGAATTATAATGCACAATGAAGGTGCTGGGATAATCTTTACATTTTTAAGATGGTTGCATGCTGTGTGTAGGTGGGAAGATGAAAGATTAGCCATTAGCTTACCAGTTCACAACTACCCTTTTAAATTCAGCTACCCATTGGCATCTTGTGACTTAGGCTGGTTGTAATCAGCAGTTAACAACAGACTGGCTTGAACACTGAGTTTGAAATGACTTTCTCATGGAGCTCATGTAAAATAGGATTCTCTTTCTCTTCTAGATGGCTTATTGGAAGTAAAGATTTGCATGTGTCCACATAAGTTTATAGATTGTAGAATCATAGAATTTTCTTGGTTGGAAGAGAACCTTTAGATCATCAAGTTCAACCACCACCCTAACCTGCTATCCACTACTAAACCATGTCCTCAGCACCACATCTAACCATCTTTCAAATACCTCCAGAGATGATGGAGACTCCACCACTTCCCTGGGCAGCCCTTTCCAATGCCTAACAGCTCCCTCTGGGAAGAAATTTCTCCTAACACCCAATCTAAACCTCCCCTGCCATAACTTGACTCCATTTCCCTTTGTCCTAATGCTTGTCACTAGGGAGAAAAGGTCAGCCCCCACCTCTCCACACCCTCCTTCCATGGTGTAGAGAGCAATTAGATGTCCCTTCAACCTCCTCTTCTCCAGACTAAACCACTCCAGTTCCCTCAGCTGCTCCTCATGACATTTATTCTTCAGTCCCCTCACCAGCCTTGCACCCTTCTCCAGACACACTCCAGCACCTCAAGGTCTTTTGTGTAGTGAAGGGCCCAAATCTCAACACAGGACTCAAGGTGGGGCCTCACCAGCACTGAGTACAGGAAGAGAATGACTTCCCAAGTCCTACTGACCACACTGTTCTTAAGTAGCTACTATTGTAGATACTCAGTTGATACTCTTGCCTCCACCCAAAGGTTTGCTCACTGTAGCATGTTCTCTTTCTCTGTGTGCTTTCTCATCTTTAATGAAGAGTGTTTTTAATACCATTTTAGTACCTTAAGAGTTTGATCTAGAAAAACAGGACTCACAGTAGTCTCAAGAAAGACTTCTCCTCTCCAGTCATTAACTTCTCCACAAAATTCTCTTTAGAAGGAGATCCTGAGGCTTATTATCTGATCCAAGTAGGGAGGTGTATCAAGGAGCCCCACAAGTGTTGGGTCAGGAGTGTATTGAAATCAAGGCAGAAATGGATACTGGGAGATGTTTGTTGGCTTTTTGTAGCACCCCAGGTCCTGGATTCATGCAATTTGGTGACCATCTTACTGTATCTGAAAACCACACTGATACATGCATGCCTGCCCTTTGTCTTGGAGAAAAGCTTCCAAAGCATGAAGGACTCCAAACATACTGTTTTTAAAACCAGACCTAAACCAGTAATTTCTTTGACAGTTGTGAAAGCTCTCAATTTTTCAATACTAGCTCCTCCCTGTCTCCTAGCATCCCATGGAAGTTGGCACTGGAGCAAAGATTCCTTAAAAAGCAGCGATTCCATGTCTTTGACACCAGTCTGGCTTTAAGTAGATATTGGGCCAACCTTGTATCTTCAGTGGCAGAAAGTAGAAGGTGAACTCTCAATAACTGAGGAAAAATGAGTAGTAATTTAGAATTAACCTCTGCAGCTCATCCCTGCCTATCTAATAAAGGAGATGCATGGGAGACTTCACCCAAGGTCTCACTCCACTGCTGGAACTGCCATGCCCTTGAGGACATCTTAACCCTGTTGTTGTAAGTAAGCTCTACCTGCAGCAAAACAAATGGGATGAGGCTGTTCCTCCACAACGTGCTTGTCACTCTACTGACATGAAGTGCAGTTGCTTCCTGGTAGAGCTGGGTCTCTGCATTAGCCACAGAGCTAATTACTGTGTTTGCTTAAGCCATCTGCATGCAGGTTTAATGAGAAATGTGTAAGCACCACAGGCTCCCTTTCCAAAGGGGAGGGTTGAACAGACCGTTGGGAAGACATGGCCTTGCAACTCTCCTCTCCCTTCTTTCACAAGACTTTTTCAAAGGGATGGAGAGACCCAGCTCCAGCCAGGATGCTGCCTGTCCCTTCCAACCATGGCCTTCCTGCCCCCACCTTCAGTCCTGCCATGATAGCCATGACAGGAGGGTGTTTAAGTGGTGTCAATATGTCAAGGTGATGCAGATGCCAATATGCAGATTAGGAGATAAATCCCTCTTGTTCTTCCTGAGGAAGTCCTTTCCCATTTGATTCTTATCTCTTTTTCTCTTCTTTTTTTTCCTTTCTCCCATCTGAGGAATTGAATTTGCACCTTGGGACCTACAAAAAGCTACCATGGAGTTTGTCACTGTCTCAAGCTTTATCCAGGAATGCAACAGCTTTCCTGTAGCGCCCTCAATTCCCACTGCTGTGTTGCACTGTAATCCCATGGTTTCCCAAATTAAAGGCTTTTAATCTCATGTGGGGATGTGAACCAGTTGGATTGTATTCCAGACACGCTGAGAAATAATAGCACAAAGAGGACACCAGCGATGAAGCTTAGGAGTTGTCAGCATCACCTATTTATGTTGCAAAAAGGGCATGGCTCTTCACCAGCAGCTGGATCTGGTTAGGAGTACTGTCAGGGTGCAGTTTGGTTGGGTAGTGTGTTTCTGAAGTGTTACAAAAGGAGGAAGATGTATAAGGGCGTTGCAGGGTGTTGAAGGCCGAAGTTTGGTCCTTCTGCTGTATCTAAAAGGGCATTTAGCATCTCTCTACTCATCTCTCTCTACTCTGCCCCCGTGAGGTCTCAGCTGGGGTACTGTTGGAGAGGGTTCAGAGGAGCCATGAAGATGATTAGAGGGCTGGAGCACTTCCCCAGTGAAGAGAAGCTTAGGTAACTGGGCTTGTTCAGCCTGGAAAAGAGAAGGCTGTGGGGGGACCTCATTGCACCTTCCAGTCCCTGAAGGGAGCAGAGGAACAGGAGGGGAATGGGCTTCTTAAAGGGCAGAGACTGGCAGGACAAGGGGGCTGGAGTGAAGCTGGAGGAGGGAAGGGGGAGATGAGATATCAGGGGAAGTTCTTTGCAGAGAGAGTGGTGAGGGGCTGGAAGGGGCTGCCCAGAGAGGGGATGGATGCCCCATCCCTGGGGGTGTTCAAGGCCAGGTTGGCTGGGGCCCTGGGCAACCTTGTGTAGCTCCAGGCCTGGAGGTTGGTGTCCCTGCCTGTGGCAGGGGGGTTGGAACTCTGTGACCCTTGGGGTCCCTTCCAACCCAGACCAGTCTATGATTCTATGAACTTAACTTTTATACCAAGCCTGCTTCCAAACCAGGTTACTTTCTCCTGCTCAGACATGCTTCCACCCCAGAATCAAAGGGCAATGTCTGGAAGATGCCTTCACCATGTCTTCTGCAGATGGGCAGCACTACACCCTCTGGCCTTGCAGCAGTGGGATGAGCTACAACTTCATTCTAAAGCAGTGAGGATGGGGATAAAAGGGTTTGTGCTACAGCTTTTTACCAAATACCACAGCTATCTGTCACTGACTGACTCTTCTTAATGATAATGCTGAGCATTTGCATCGCATTTTCCAGCCATAGATCTCAAAATACTTTGAGAAGGTTAGTGAAGGCCATTACAGGATCAAGACTATCCTGGACCACTTCATCACCTAGAGGGTCAGCCTCCCCTTTTGCCTGGCTCTCTGTATGCCTCCTCATGCTGAAATAGGATTTGATGGCTAACGGGAAGCATCCTGCACCACTCAAGAAAGCGGTGCCTTTTAAAAATGATGATGGAGCCCCTTTATACCACTCCACCAGAGTAAAGGAGCTATAATTTACAGTCACTTTAAGGCCCCTTTCTGCTGACAGAGTGGTGCAAAGGGGTCTGGGCACAAATGAAAATCAGGCCCAATGCAGTGGTTTAAAATTGATGCCTTTCATTTCGTAGTCAGGCCACACAGCGGTGGTGAACTCAGCCAGGTCTTTGTGTTTAACCCTGGTGTTCCTAATGAACTGAATTCAGCTCTCAAATGGAGCTATATTTCTCTCAAGTTGGAGCTTTTTTCCCCTTCTTCTTCTTCTTTTTTGCCTGTCACTGAACTTGTAACACATCTTGCCGTATTGATTGCTCACGGGGAACTTTTTTTGTAGAGATCTATTAATAGGGAACCTTATTTAAAAGCCAGATTAAAGATGATCAACACGTGCCTGACCTCATGCAGGAGAAGGACTTAGTGAATGCTGTTGCTTTATTATTGCAACAAAAGTAAATTCCTTGCTAAACCAGAAAAAGCACCTTTTTTTTTTAACTAAATGCAAAAAAAAATCTGTCATTAACTTAAAAAGATAAATCTTGAGTTCTTGTGTTATTTGATGAATATCTCTTGCTGTAGTATCACTTAGTCTAAGTGACAGCTTTCCCTTTTTGCTTCTTAAGCAGTCTCATTTTCCAATACATGTTTTTTTCTTCAGTTCCACTGACTGAACAGTTGGTGCTTTTCCCCAAATGCTCAACACGTGATCACAGCCCCTTCTCAGGCACTCTGAATGTTCATGATACTATCATCCATAGTGTTGCTTTCCATCTCCTAGCTGTGCACACATCATCTGAATGGACATCTGGTGTCCTAAGGTGATGATAGAATCACAGAATCTCCTGAACTGGAAGGGACCCCTAAGGACCATCCAGTCCCACTCCTGGCTCCACACAGCCCCAGCCCAGTCAGAGGTGGCACTGAGGGCATCGGCCAGGCGCTTCTTACCCTCAGCCCAGCTCGGGGCTGGGACCCCTTCCCTGGGGAGCCTGTGCCAGTGCCCGACCCCCCTCTCAGCACAGAACCTCTTCCTAACAGCCAACCTGACCCTCCCCTGGGGCAGCTTCACGCCGGCCCCTCGGGTTCCAGCCCTGGGCCCCAGAGAGAGAAGAGAGATCGGCGCTGCCCCTTCGCTCCCCTGGGCAGGAAGCCACAGACCCCCATGAGGTCTCTCTTCAGCCTCCTCTTCTCCAGGCTGGACAAACTCAGGGCCTTCAGCCTCTCCTGGGGAGACTTCCCCTCCAGACCCTTCCTCATCCTCGCTGCCTCCTCTGGACACTCTCCAATAGTTCCTGTCCCTTTTGTCCTGTGGCACCCAAACCTGCCCCCAGGACTTGAGGTGAGGCCACTCCAGCGCAGTGCAGAGCGGGACAACTCCCTTCCTGGACCAACTAGCAATTCTGTGCTTGATGATCCATTTCCAGCTCTGCCCTGCAGACTGTTTGATCAGGATCACATTAACTCAGTTTGCTTCTACAGGGTGTTTTACAGGTGAACACAATTTCAGCCTGTTTATGCCCTGAGCTGACCACAAGTTACATAAATCTTGGTAGCCCTGTGATGAGGTCAATAACACATGCTGTGTCAAGCCCTGCATGTGTTATTTTGGCCTGGGAGTGGTTGGTTCAAAATGTTTTTGGATGCCTTCATTCAAACCTAGTTGGTTCAGAGGAGAACCAGAGGAAACCAAAAGGGAAAGGTCTTCTCAGGCATCTTATCTGCACTGCCATGACTCAGATCCACACAGCTCCCTCTTGTCAATCCTATGGCTCTGTCTCTTTTGTGCTGACATCTCTGGGAACATCTTGCTTCTACAAACCCCACCATTGTCCACTGAATGCTTGGGGCTGGTATTTTAATCAAGAAGTGAGATACCTGCCTCAAGTCATGTGTTTCCCCAGAGGGGATCCCCTTGAAAAATTACTTGGGAGCTTTGCCACCCTTAGCCATGGTAGAACGTGGGGCTGTCAAGTCCAAACCAAGCCATCTGTGGTCACCTGCCAGTTAGTCACCATATGTGGTTTTAATAGAAGCTACAAATTTAATTACACCTAAAAAGTAAAGCTCCTACAAACAGGTTATCCATACTGAATGGCAAGTCTAATGGAGGAACCAGTGTCAGGGCACAGAGGCCTTTCAGAAGATGTTTGGAGAGAAAATATTAGGGACCCATCAGTATCCTGACTTAGAGCATTTATGAGCTTTTTATCAACAACTCCAAGAGCCATCAGCAATGCTATGGATCTGTTTGCTTTCAAAGAGCCTCCAGATTGAATGGATTGATTGAACATATCAAAATTGGACAGTTCATCAAAATCACCTCAGATTCAAAAGCAAATTGGCGTCTGTTGGTCTCTGTACACCAAGTGGTGCTGAGCAGACCAATTTAGGCAATGGGCAAGTGTCCAGCTGATACCATCTTAACTGTGTTAGCTGTTGGAGGACTAAAACCACGACAAATTGGTATTGGACAGCAGCAGTGGTAAGACTAACCTCCAAACCAGCAGGGAACTGCTGACCTTGTGAAGACACAATGATTGTTTCAGTAAAGCTTGAGCGTTAAGAGGTTCTTCTGGTTTGCTTTATACCTTCTGCAATCAAATTTCATAGCTGAAATGGGGGTCAGCTTTGGTGGATCCCAGGGAATGAAACCACACAGTCATCAGCCAACTAAAAGCTCTTGTTTTCTTGTCAAAGTGATCTAGTGCCTTTCAGGGCCTTTTTTTCCTCCCTTGAATGTCTGCAATGAAGCTGTTCTTACCGATTAGTGGTTGCTGCTCTCCCCAGACTCGATACTTCACATCAAATATTTAATGGTTAGAAAATGAGATGTTGTTTTTCTGACCTGGATGCTTGGCATTTGTGGTTATCTCACACAATAGGCACGACACTGTGATGCAGTCCCAGTATTGATCTGGTTCTGTGGGGTCAGCACTTAGCTCACCATCATGATTACACTAATTACTCTTGTTCCATCTTTCTTTCCTCCCACCCACCAGCCTTAAACGCAGGGGATTGTCATGTAAATAAGTGACCTAATTAGCAGTGCTTTCAAGCCATTTTCCAATGAGGATCCCTCATGAGTAATACCAGCAAATCAACTTTTTGTGGAAATCACTCCAAAGAGCCTGCTGTCCACTCCAGTTGGTTCAGAGCATTAGGATCTGTTTATCTCTTCTGAAGGAAATAACTCGCTGGTGTCAAAGATTAATAGCAGTAAGTTTGTGTTCTTCTCCTTGGTCTGTTAGAGGTGACAGCTGTCCTGTAGTGAGGAATAGGCAAAATGCTTTTCAAAGATAGGTGACTGGACTCAAAATCACAGAATCACAGAATCTCAGAGGTTGGAAGGGACACAGAGATCAACCCCCCTGCCAAAGCAGGGTCCCTAGGACAGGTCACACAGGTCGGCGTCCAGATGGGACTGGAATATCTCCAGAGAAGGAGACTCCACACCCCCTGGGCAGCCTGTCCCAGGGCTCCCTCAGCATCACTGGGAAGTTCTTCCACATGTTGATGTGGAACTTCCTGTGCTCCAACTTGAGGCCATCGCCCCTTGTCCTGTCCCTACAGACCAAAGTATGGTTAATCATTGGCATCACCAGTGAGTCACTGCCATGGCACGTGTGCTGTAAGATCTAACCAGCATTTATATTTGTTTTGGGAGAAATAACTCCTAAATTAGCAGGAATTGTGAAGAAGTCTGACTATGAGGCTGATGCAGCTGCTGCAAAATGCAGCGGATGTTCCTGCCGAGATTAAGGTCATCTTTGGGATTGTCTCCTGTCCTGTGGGTACCTTCTGTGTGTTTTGCATTCTTCAGCCTAAGTTTGAAACCACCTTGGTAGTTCCTATGGATGTTCAGATTCATACCTTCCTCTGTATCCAAAGCTCATTCTCCTTTATCTTCCAGCACAGACCTCCCTGCTGCTTGTCCTCTTGTTTTGCAAACCAATCTATTAAAAACAAACATCCCCCAGAATACTTTAATCTATAATTGTCAACAGTGAAAAAACCATCTTCAAGGTTTCTACTTCACTGTATTTCTTTTCATCTGCCCTCGTGAGGACTCATCTGGAGTCCTTTGTCCAGATCTGGGGGCCCCAGTACAAGAAAGATGTGGAACTGTTGGAGAGGGTTCAGAGGAGGCCATGAAGATGATCAGAGGGCTGGAGCATCTCCCCTGCGAAGAGAGGCTGAGGGAGCTGGGCAAGTTCAGCCTGGAGAAGAGAAGGCTGTGGGGGGGACCTCATTGCACCTTCCAGTCCCTGAAGGGAGCAGAGAAACAGGAGGGGAATGGGCTTGTTAAAGGGCAGACACTGGCAGGACAAGGGGGATGGAGTGAAGCTGGAGGAGGGAAGGGTTAGATGAGATTTTAGGGGGAATTTCTTTCCAGAGAGAGTGGTGAGGGGCTGGAAGGGGCTGCCCAGAGAGGGGGTGGGTGCCCCATCCCTGGAGGTGTTCAAGACCAGGTTGGATGGGGCCCTGGGCAACCTTGTGTAGCTCCAGGCCTGGAGGTTGGTGTCCCTGCCTGTGTCAGGGGGTTTGGAACTCTCAAGATCCTTGAGGTCCAACCCAGACCATTCTGTTATTCTAAGATTCATTTCTTTTTGTCCCTGCCTCTTGCAAAGAAGAGTTTTGCTCTTCGGCATGAGGACACCAACTGACTTCAGCCACTTCTGTTCCTTATTCTTTTAGTAAATCCAGTAGTCAGGGAGGTTTGAGGTCCTTTTAGAAATACATCCCTCTAAGGGCATCATCTACACATAGAAATTTTGCAGTTATGTTTTTGGGGCATTAACTGGCAAAGTGCAGCTCAGTATCATGGAGGAAAGAAATGAAAAAACACATTTATGCTTGTGTTTGCAAGGGGAGTTATGTGACAGCTTAGGTGGTTTGGAGCATCACCCCTTTCCTGGCTCAGTTGACCAGTCCCTTAACAAAATGTCTTGTTTTTTAGTTCAAGTCTGAGTTATCCTGGTTTATAAGTGGCCTGATACCAATCACTGTTGTGGGTTTTTTTTCTTTTCTAGTTCTGAGGAAGCAAGCTGATGGCTTTTCATAGGTTCGGTTGGGTTTCTTTAATATATTAACCCAAGTACATGGCTAGTGCCCATCTTCCTCACACTTTTAGATGCCAAAAAATTAATCATTTCACTTCCACAGTGTGGAGAATGTCCCGTGAAGCCAGTGCATAAATGTCTGTTGGTCCTCTTTGCCTTGATTTACATGTTGATGCAAATTTTCTGTCATTTTCACAAATGCCCAGTGTTCATGATGCTCACCACTGAGCAGAGCCGGCACGCTCTGAGTAAGATCCCACTGAATGTCATTAATTTGATGATATCTGCATTATTCCAAATATAGTGAAGCATTTTTTATTAACAGTTGATCTAAAATCATCTCTCTTTGGCTCTGAGGACACAGTGCCTTGAAGAAAGCAGCTGGCCTTGAGGTTTTCTCTGTTCCTCCCACTCATTTTTACTTGTTCATTCACAAATGTTGACAGTTTTTCAAAGGTCCTCTCCACCTATTGAAACTAGTGGCAAAGAAATTAGTTTAGGGGTGAGGTTTTGGCTCTGTTAGATTGATGAAAGTGTCTCCATTGACTGGAGCTGTGATTTTTGTCCTGTCTTTAATGAAAACTAGGCAAATCTCATGGCTGGTTTCGATTAGTCAAGCAGAAAGAAGTGTAAGAGACACTGAACAGGGAAAAAAAATCCTTTCCTCAACTCAGAAGCAGATGAATGGGTTTTTACTAAGCTTTCTAAATCAAGTCACCTCTGAGCTAATGGAATTCAGCCCAAGAAATAATATTTCTGAGAGTGGTAGGGAAGGGGAAAGTTACATTATAAATTACTGAAAACAGAAAAATTTAACACAGAGGAGTTTTCATAGCTGAAGAGCACTGGAACAGCAAGTTCTGGACTTGGCAAAGATATCCTTCCATATCAAAAGTCTTCAGTTGTGATGGCTCTCCTATTCTTAGCTGCACCTGCACAATTTTGCTTCCTTCAGTGAAAAAAATCCCTGCTCTTCAGAGTTTTGGGGGTTGGACCCAATGATGTCTCGAGGTCCCTTCCAACCCCTACAATTCTGTGATTCTGTGAAATGACCCAAGAGGTTTTGGGGCTTTTCCTCAAGCTTTTTCCACACTTAAATACAAAGTCTGTAAAGAAAACTGTTGAGTAACTAAGCCTTCCAATCAGTTACCACACAATGGAGCTAGAACATCCCACCACACTTTCTTTGCCCTGCTCCTCGAGCTCGGAGACATCTTTCCCTCCACACTCCTCCCAACAATCCCTTTCGTGAGGCTGCATATTTGCAGAAAGTAATGGAAAACAACCCACTTTCAGAGGAGTTATTGCCTTTTTAAAAGTGCTAATTTCCTTGTGAAATTTATGCCTGCCAGCAGAGGCAGACGAGGAGCTCCGCAGGCAGCTCTAACGAGACAATTCATTAACTAGCGAGTGTACACACGCCATAAAAAACATTAATTCACAAAATGAAAAACTAATAGAGTGTTTAGCCTGTTCTTTATCACCGGTGACAGTCTGTGCTCTCCTCATCATTAGTGTTTACTGAAGTGATGGGGACTGCAGCCCAGTCTGCTTATCGCCACTCATCACAAATGAGGTCACGATGCTTTTTTTGTCTGGCACAGCTGCCTTGTCCCCTCTCCCACACTTGAATTTTAACACGGTGTGAAGGGCAGCAAGGCATGGAAGGAAACTCTCAGTGACAGCCCTCAGCTTTGTCTTGCTTTTCAGGGGGTTTGAGCACAAGTTCTCCTTCTTTCTCCATCTTCATCCAAACCTCAATGAAACTGGCAAGGGAAAATCGAAAATCCCTTCCTTAATGGTCTTGCCTTATGATCCTGGTTGCCTCTACTTGAGAATAAGATTAATCAAGAGGAATTTTCTATGAGTAATATTAATAAGAAGCTCTCCCTGAGTTTGTGTTTCCTTTACTTCTGCTTGTCCTTCAAGTGTTGGCATAATTTTGTCCCTTCAGCCCCTGTGAGCGGTTTTGCCATTGATCCCAGTAAAAGGTGAGCCTGAGCAGTGCTGAGTATTTAGACAATTCCACCTTCACATCTCTTGTTTGAAGGGTCCTAACCTGTTCAAGTATGTCCTTTCTTGGTATTTGTTTTGTTTTAACAAGAATCCCTGTTCTCTGCCATGTTTCTTTCAATCGATATGGTCATCTGCGCACTCAGCCTGCATGTGTATGGTAAATATCTCAGAGATTTGTAGGGGTCAGGGTCAAGGAGGAGGGTTGCAGCCATTGCATGGGAGACTCGGTGCTTGGCCTGGGTAGGTCCTGACTTTCATCACCTCTGCCTCTCGGCAGAGACGAGGGTTTGAAGAGACGAGTGTAAGTAGAGACAAGCTCATCTTGGAGTCAGGAGTTAATCTTAGCCACCATTGTGGAAGTAAAGGCTGGAGCAGTGATGTGTGGAGCCACCTTCCTTGCCAGCTGCATGGGGGGAATGCCTGCCCTTTGGCTTGGAGCCTATGTGAAACACAGAATCACAACGTTGGAAAAGACCTTTGAAGATCATCAAGTCCAACCATTCCCATCCTATGCTAAACCATATCCCTAAGTACCTCATCAACCCTTTTTTTGAACACATCCACGGAAGGTCACTCAACCACCTCCCTGAAAGAAGACAGCTGACATCAGAAATCAGAGTGTTTGATACCAGATACTTTGTAAGTTGGACTAGATGACCTTTAAAGGTCCCAAACCATTCTATGATCTTGGAAGTCTTTGGAGATACCATCACCCTCTATGATTTTTTTTCTCCTTATTTAAAATGTATAAAGAGAGCAATTTAGGTAAAGAGGAGCAAGGCAGTAATGTCTGCATAAATATTTTAAGTGTTCTGCCATATCTAAGAGGCCCAAAGGTTCACACTTCCAAAAAGGACAGGGGAGGATGACAAACACAAAATCCAGCTTTGGTTCTTCAGTCCCTCTATCTCTGAAGTGAATTTTGGGAGAATCAAAACCCAGTTTCAGATTTTAGGGCTCATTCCAGCCCTTTTCAGTAAAGCTACAGCTCTGAGATCCCCAAACAGACCAATTTAGCAGTAGGCAGTGAGTGATCTATGCCTTAGAGGTTCAAATAATACTCCTTCAGCCAGAAACTGGTTCCAGTGGCCATATGGGTTGCATATAGCTGTTCATTGCTTCTTGAGCATCACAGGTGTGCAGAGCACTTTGCAAGAGGATGAAAAGACAAGTTCCCTGCTCCTTGGAGAGATTGCACTCTAAATTAAAGAGAGATGGCATCTCAAGAGAGGTAAGAGATCAGAGTGGGAGGAAAGATGTGTAACCACAAAAAGAGAAGCGGTGTGAGTGCAGGGTCCTGGCATTTATTCCCACAGAGAGAAAATAATTTGAGTTGATTTGCTTTGTTTGGTTCTCTCTGTTTTTTTAGGCTTTTAAATCTCCAGTCATTTCTAATGTATCTCCCAAGTCATGCAGCTGAATGCAGCCATCTCCATACAGCTACGTGGAGACAGTGCCCCATGCCACAAGTCCTATGAAGAACAGCTGAGAGAGCTGGGGCTTTTTGGTCTTGAGAAAAGGAGGCTGAGAGGAGACCTCATAGCCCTCTCTACGACTACCTGCAAGGAGGGTGTAGAGAGGTGGGGGTCAGTCTCTTCTCTCAGGTAACAAGTGATAGGGTGAGAGGAAATGGTTTCAATTTGCACCAGGGGAGATTTAGGTTGGATATCAGGAAGAATTTCTTCACTGAAAGGGTTGTCAAGTATTGGAACAGGCTGCCCAGAGAAGTGGTGGATTCACCATGCCTGGAAGTATTTAAAAAGCATGTAGATGTTGTGCTTAAAGACATGATCTAGAGGTGGACTAGGCAGGGTTAGGCTGTGGTTGGATTCAGTGATCCTAAAGGTCTCTTCTAACCTAAGTGATTCTCTGATTCTCTGACCTTCCTGTCATTCCACAAAGCCCTTGCTCACCAGCATCACCACAGTGGCAGTTTTTCTTTACCTGGATCTGATCCAGATCAACAGACCGTGGCTGAACAGAACCAGAGGTGATTTTTAATGGCAACATACTTATTAAAAAAAAAATTAGTTTCCTCCTTCTGTTTGGCTTTAGAAGACAGAGGTGCCCTGGCATATGTCTTCCTTCAGAAATCTCACCCAAACGGGTCCTTGATGTTGCATCTAATGTGCTCGCTATATTGCCACGCTCTCCTTTAAAAAATAACCCACATAATCATTCATCTCATTCCTCCCAACTTCACCCACTGTATTTTCCTTTAAATAACCAGATATTCTTCTCTCTTGTTGGTATTAGAGTAGCTATTTTGTCTCCCAGTGGCATCGTCACCTCGTTACGCTAAGAGCCGTAGGAACAGGAGACGTGGAGAGCTCAGACTCAGTTTGAATGGCAGTGATGGATAAAAACACATTATCCAGGTTTTTACATGTTGGGAACTAAAGGATAGAAAGAGAAAGTGGCACATAAGATCACCAGAAAAGTCTCCAGCAGAGAGAGGAGTTAACCCTGAGTCTCCAAAGGCGTAGTCCAGCACGTAACCCTTAACAAATTTCCCTTTGCATGTGTGTATTTACAATTATTTTGGAGTTCCCTCCTCTGGAGTGGAAAGGAGTAAGAAATTAAAATTGAAATAGCTGTGAACTGGCCCCTAACATTTCCTGTGGGGCACAGCAATTGGTTCCTGCTGCCCCTCTTTACCAAACAAGAGGTTTTTCTCCCCAGCAGAGCTGTAAAACTTCTCGCTGAGCTTTTCCCCTGTCTGTGCACGCGGCGCTGTGTAAAAGCTGAGCGTGTTGGAGGTTTATTTCTCAGGTTCAAGTTGCACCAGAGCCGAGGCAGAGCCTGTAACCTTAGATTGATTTTTCTCCTCACGCTATTAAATCATTCCAATCCGTTAGCAGTCGCTCTGCTCAAGCAGGGAGCGGGGCAGGACGCGCTATTGTAGACCTTGATTGGTTACAGAGGTTTGTTTATGGGCAACGCAGCACGTTTTGTTTAATATTCTAGAGGTCTGGTAATTTACATCCATCGATTTACAAGGCACAATCTGTCAAGAGGCACCAGAATGGTATTGAATTGCAAAATGATTGAAATCATTGGTGACAACAAGTGTGTTAAGTTTATTTTTCTAAGGCTTGCTGGAATGAAATGTTCCTTCTCCTTGGAGTGAGATATCTTGGCTGTGCCTACAGCAAGCTAGAAGAAATCCCAAACAAAAATGTAACTGTTACCCAGCATCACGAGATGATCAGTTACAACAAATTAAATTCATCTGTTTATGCTGCAAGATGATAAGGAGCAATGGAGCAAGGTATTGGCCACTAGTTACCCACCTGTGGAGTATTTTGTTGGCCAAGAGGGCTCATGATCAACTTGAGGTAAATGGGATATGGCAGAAGAGGAGGGGAACAAGGCTGCTGATCTGCTGTTTTGCTGTTTTCCAGCATTTCAGTTGGGAGATACCTCCCTCTTTGAGCAGAGAGCTCAGAGTGTGCTTTGTTGGGTTGAGTGGCCACACAACACAGGGTCACTCTTTGCCCAGAGAACTGGCCAACCCCAAAGCCAGCTCCTAATTCTTTTATTCAGGGCCCTTAATAATCTAGGTTCTGATTATTTTTTTGCTGCTGCAGCTCCTTCCATGGGTTTATGTTGCCAAGGATGATGGAGTAAAGTTGTCTTGAATGAGTCTTAAAGAAATGGGATTTTCCTCTTGGCTGTGAAATGGTCCTTTCTGAATGTCCAGAAAAGGAGAAAGGAAAATTGATGGGCTCTGAAAGGCTTCCTTTCATCTCAGAAAGCAAAAAATACACAACAGTGTCCTCATCATGAACAGAAGAAATTGGTCTGCATCCCCCAAGCCAGGATCTGACCCTGTTCCCCACTGTGAGGGCTCTGAACAACCAGAAGGACTTCAGTGCTTTGGCTTTAAGTAAGGAGCAGATTGTCCCCGTCTCCCTCCTCCTCTTATCTCCAATGACAAATATAATTACAGCTCCACTTAAATTGCTGTAAATGAATTCTGAAGAGGAGAAAAATTGTGCATGTATCTCTCCACTGCAGAAATTAGCTGACTCGTGCATTTCAGATGATGGGTCCATCCATCT
The DNA here is from genome assembly GCF_964237585.1 of Gallinula chloropus. Classification (NCBI taxonomy): domain Eukaryota; kingdom Metazoa; phylum Chordata; class Aves; order Gruiformes; family Rallidae; genus Gallinula; species Gallinula chloropus. The sequence goes on along the minus strand of NC_140085.1, from coordinate 2,154,504 downwards.
CCACTGCTTGCAGGGAGGCATCACTAGAGTTAGCTGGCATGATCAAACGTGAGGCTGCAGCCCCAGCACTGCTTAAGTGTGATGATTCTTGCAGTGAGTCCATCTCCAGGAGTGAGGCTGATAAAAACATCTCAAAATGTGGGATTTTTGACTAAAAGTAACACCCCTAAACCTGGTCCTGAGGCAAAAGTCCTGCCACCCTCCAAGAGACACAAATTTCACCTGGAAGACTCACATCTGAAAGGTGGGTAGCAGCTGAACTAACAGCTCAACACACATATCTGGAAATTAGAGGCTGTGTAAACAAGCCCATCACCCTCTCACTGGTAATTTAATTTCCTTTGTGGGAGAGACCTCAGTGAGCAGAAAGAGTCTTGGAGGAATCTCAGGGTGTGCTGGGAGGGGTCATCCTTTTTATTCCCATTCATCCTGAGGGGACTATCACTCTCATTCCCCTCTTTATTCCTCTTTTAGACTCCAGGCCTGTTAATTATTTTCAGCATTATTTTGCCAGGCTCTGATTTTTTTCTACCCCATCTCTTCATTAAAAAGAAACTTCATAAATACCTCTCTGGTTTTAGAGGAGTGGCTGAAGATCTGAAGGTGTTTAATTTGAGCTAGGGACCCTGCTTTGGCAGGGGGGTTGGACCCGATGATCTCTCAAGGTCCCTTCCAATCCCTATGGTTCTGTGATTCTGTGAATTTTAGGAGCAAAGCCAGAGCTCCATGTAGGTTCCTCTTTCAAAGCTTTGGCTTTCCAGGCAGTGGCAAGTGACATTTACTTAATCAGTCTTCATTGAAATGGAAGTTTATTGTCAACAGTTCCTTGGTGTTGTACAGATCCTTTCCGTGCAGAGTTGCATTGGTGCCTGGCTAAATGTTTACCATGTAAAGAACATTTGCTCAAGAAAAGAGAGCAGGAGATGTTTCTTAAACCAGCAGACAGCAAACCTCTGCTATTCAGGTTGAGCTCAGAACAATTATGAGCTGCAAACGTGAAGCAACCATGAAAAAAAGCAGATATGGCAGAGCAAAGTAATATTGCCAAGGGGGGTGGGAAAGCTCTAGTTCCATTGTGGCACTAGTTACAGCTCCAATATAAAGTACAGCTCTGGTGCCCCATGTTCAAGAGAAATTCATTAAAAAAAGAAGGGGTGCAGAATGTTGCTTTTGTCAAATCTGGAGCAGGCTGCCCAGGGGAGTGGTGGAGTCCCCATTCGTGGAGGGATATAAATCATGTGTGGTTGGGGACATGGTCTAGTGGTGGACTTGGCAGTGCTGTGTTAATGGTTGGACCCAATGATCTTAAGGGTAATTTCCAACCTAAATAATTCTGTGATTCTATGAAAGGGGATGCCAGGGATGGAGAACTTCATAAGGCAAAGAATAACATTGGTATATAAAGAACCAAATATCAGTGACTAAGTTTAGGCTGGAAATTAGAGCCCAAACTTTGAAGTCCACTGTTAGAGAAGTGATGTTCTGAAGGAGCCAGCAAGGGTAGAGACCTTTAATATGGCACACAAGCTGATACTCAAGGCTTGTGAGGACTGGACTTGATCCAGGAGATGCCTTGCAATCCCATTTGGTTTTTAATTCAAGTGGAAGTTGTCTAAGCGGGGCTGCCTGATTTCAAACATTGCTAATCACCCTATGCAGGAAGTCATTTCTAAAGTGCTGCTTGAACAAGGACTTGAACTCAGATATTTGGGATGTGCTTCCGCTAATTAGGGTGGAATATGTGCTAACAGCATGTTACTCTTGTTAGTGAAGCTCCTTCTGTAGCTCAAGTGGAATTGTGCTGCAGGGGAGGAGGTCCAGGGCTCAGGCACTGCAATGAAATATAAGGGATGAAGGCTGCAGTTGTAGCCGTAGTGATGCTTCTCTGGAGCACAGGTCCTATGAGGAGCAGCTGAGGGAGCTGTGGCTCTTTAGTCTTGTGAAGAGGAGGCTGAGGGGAGACCTTTTCACTCTCTACAACCACCTGCAAGGTGGTTGCAAAGATGTTGGGGTTGGTCTCTTCTCTCGGGTGAGAAGCGATAGGACAAGAGGAAATGGCTTAAAACTGCACCAGGGGAGATTTAGGTTGGATATCAGGAAGAATTTCTTTACTGAAAGGGTTGTCAGGCATTGGCACAGGCTGCCCAGGGAGGTGGTGGAGTCACCATCCCTGGAGGGATTTAAAAGGTGTGTGGATGAAGTCTTTAAGGACACGATCTAGAGGTGGGCTAGGCAGGGTTAGGTTGTGGTTGGGCTTGATGATCTAGAGGGTCTCTGCCAACCTAGGTGATTCTAGGATTCTGTGATTATCCAAGAGATGATGCTCTTGTGCTCAGGATAAACTCAAGGTGGATTTTTACAGAGGTCTCACTGGGAGTGAAACAGTTGGCCCGTGACCAACTTGTACCCATTGCCTGCTTTTTAATTGCCTTACTGTCTCAGAGCTGTGTTTATGAACAAAACCAAAGAAAGCCTCCCATATATCTCTGAAGGGAGTAGTGGGTGCAGGCAAAAAGTCACTTGAGATTGCGTGGGGAAGTCTGTGGTGACCAAAATTGTCCATCTTTCTTGTTGGTGCTGTTCCTTGGCTCCCAAGCAGCTCTTTTCTCCAAGCAGAGCAAGATAAACGCCCGTGGATTTTGCAGCTACAGAAATACTCATCACAGAGCAATATCTTCCCAAGCAAATGTATTCTGGTGGTTGATTAAACCCCTCAGATTCACTTTGGAGTTTAATCAATTGCAGGAGCAGTTTGTTGCTTCGTACTCTCCCGAATTACAGAGGTTATTGCTCAGGCAAAGGCAGGAGAGAGAACAGTCATACTTTGGATGGAAGCAGACAAGATGCTGTGGTTGCTAAAGCTGAGAGGTATTGATGAAGCATTTATCCTATTTTCTTTTGCTAGCCATGTCTCCTGGCCAGGACAGCCATGCCAGTCTGGAACATCTTCCTGCATCTGACCAGATCCTGCAGACCCTGAGTGAGCTGGCCAGGTCCTTCCAAGAGATGGCTGACCGCTGCCTGCTTGTTCTGCATTTGGAAGTCAGGTAAAAGCCCTGAATTAATGGACTGTGGGTAAGCCTGGGAAGCTATAGGTTGTGATTGAGTCCAGAGTATATATTACAGCACCTAAGACAGATAAACTTGCCTGCTGTAGCTCAAAGGTCAGTCCTGAAATGCCAGATACCATCACCATGGATGGCCAAATGTGGGACAGAAGCAGGTCACCAAAAGTGGAGATCTGTGTCTTATGTCTCAGGGACAATTTAAAATGGGGTTTTGGGGTCCTTAGAAAATTTCACAATGATGTTTTAATAGTCTAACAGGTGTTTGCACATTTATTAGGCACTGTGCTTTGGAGCTTTTCGTACTACTTTGTCAAATAGTATCAGAAAGTGGGAAACCAGCTGGATTTTTTTAAAGGGATGGATAATTTTATGATGTCTCTGACTTCACATGCAAAGATCAAAGGCAGCTAATGCCTTTCTTCAGGCTGCCAGCTGTCCATTCTGGAGCTGGGAAGACATTTTTCCCTTATGCATCGTATTGGCCAGGTGTATTTTCATTGCTTCCCTTTTCTCTGAAGCATCAAATTATAAAAGGATGTCAAAGATGGGCAATGAGACTTGCTGGACCATCAGTCTGCTCAGCCGTGATGTATCCTGAGCCATATTGTGTCCTTGTGTACATTGGCAGAGTTCTGGTGAAGTCAGTATGTAGGCTTTAAAAATATATATACATTAGTTATTGTCAGTGGCCCTTCAAACTGCTATCTATCATCTGCTGGCTGCTTGATTGCAGGCATCAGGGATGAGCTGGGGTTTGAAGGAATCGAGGAAAAGGTTGTTAAGGTATGGAAATGGAGCAGCTTTCTGGCTGCCTTGTAATGCAAGGGGATGCCTGAGCTCACCCTGACTCATGGTGCCCTTCAGTAGGACAAGGGTTGGTGGCTGTAAACTGAAGGAGGGGAGATTTAGATTAGATATTAGGAAGAAATTCTTCCCTGGGGTGGTGGGGAGTCCGTGGCACAAGGTGCTCAAAGAAGCTGGGGCTGCCCCTGGATCCGTGGCAGGGTTCAAGGCCAGGTTGGATGGGGCTTTGGGCTCCCTGGGCTAGTGAGGAGTGTCCCTGCCCATGGCAATGTGTTGAACTGGATGGGCTTTGAGGTCCTTTCCAACCCAAACCAGTCTGTGATTCTATGGGCACCAGCCTGAACAGGTTCCTGGCCTCAGTCCTCTGTGGCTTTCCATCACACTTGGGTAGGAAGAAGTAGGTGCAAATGTAATTCAAGACAAAATTTTGCTGTGATTTTGGAGCAAACCATTGCCCACCTCCTCTAGTGCTTGGAATAGTACCCCAGTTTGATGCCATAAGTATAACAAGGTATGTTAGTCATTCATGGAGGAGATTGATGCTTAACAACAAGGACAACACCCAGCAATGTGGGAGCTTCCCTATATCCATCACTCTGCATTTGCAGCTACCTGCAATAACAGAGAAACATCCCAGTCCCTCTGATGGCTGTTCCTGATGGGTTTCTCTGCAGTTCCTACGCCAGCTCCTCAGATCTGTGCCATTTCCAAGGTGCACAGCACAATGAGTGTTCCTTCACAGAATCATAGACTGGTCTGGGTTGGAAGGGACCCCAACGATCATAGAGTAACAACCCCCCTGCCACAGGCAGGGACACCAACCTCCAGGCCTGGAGCTACACAAGGTTGCCCAGGGCCCCATCCAAACTCTGTGCTTTAGGCAGGCACTCAGAGCACATTTGTAAGAAGCCTGGGAGTTTATCTGGTATCTTGGTGGTGCAGGTGCAGTCTAAGAAAGCACCAGCAAAGAGCAAAGCTGATTTGAGAGGACACAGTTATCCCCTCATCTTTCTCTTCCTTTAGGGCCACTGTTCCTTCAGATGCAGGTTGGCACCTGGCCAGTGTTGGCTGGTTGGAACTGTGTGATCCTTGGGGTCCCTTCCAACCCAGACCATTCTATGATTCTGTGATTCTATGATATTTCACCCAGCCTGTGATTTCACTGTGTTTCCCTGACAAATGAAATACAGAAGAACTCAACCAACCTCGTGTCCTTGTTGTGTGATGTGGATGTGAAGTAGTTTTGCTGTCACCTTGCTGGACATTACATTTTCCTTATAGGGTCAAGAGAACTTAATTACATTTTTTTGCAGAACCCTGACACAGTATTTGAATGCACAGAATTTCTCCTTCAGGGAAGGGATGATGGTTGGGCATGTTGCCCACAACCCTACCACACAGGTGAACAGAAGAGTGACAGAGCACTGGAATAGGCTGCCCAGGGAGGTTGTGGAGTCTCCATCTCTGGAGATATTCCAGACCCATCTGGACACCGACCTGTGCAATATGAGCTGGGGAGCTGCTTTGGCAGGGGGGTTGGACCCGATGATCTCTCAAGGGTCAACCCCTATAATTCTATGATTCTATGAAGTTGAAGTAGTGTTAAATGCTTAGGAATAGGCACAATCTTGGCCTGCCAATTATTGTTTCGTGTCCCCTGACTCACTCCTTCTGCCAGTTATAAGTGTTACTGGGTCTTCATGGTATGTAGAAGCAGTTCTTACTTGAGCATCAGTATGGAAGTTCTGCTGAACCAGCATGTGTGGCTGGAGAACCTGGTGTAAAGGCATGTGGCTACTTTACTGGGATGATGTAGGTCAGATCAGCTAATGAAGGGTCCTTTGTATTCACATCTCAAGATGGGACAACGATGTGTCAAGAGAATGAGGTTTTCAAATGAGACATAACCATTCATTTCTTAAAATTACTATTTTTTACTCGCTTGAACACTGGAAGGAAATTAAGACAGCAGCAGCACTTTGCAGCACTACAGGCTTGGGGGAGACTGGCTGGAGAGCTGTCAGGCAGAGAAGGACCTGGGGGTGTTGGTTGACTGCAGGCTGAATATGAGCCAGCAGTGTGGCCAGGAAAGCCAATGGCATCCTGGCTTGTGTCAGGAATAGTGTGGCCAGTAGGACTGGGGAGGGGATTGTGCCCCTGGGCTGGGCACTGGGGAGGCTGCAGCTGGAGTGCTGGGTCCAGTTCTGGGCTCCTCAGCACCAGAAGGACATGGGGGTCCTGGAGCGAGTGCAGAGAAGGGCAACCAGGCTGGGGAAGGGGCTGGAGGGCAAATCCTCTGAGGAGCAGCTGCGGGAGCTGGGGGTGTTGAGCCTGGAGAAGAGGAGGCTGAGGGGAGACCTGTGATTCTGTGATATCCATCGATATTTTAATGTTGGGGTTGTTGCATTGTACCATCTCTCTCCTGTCTCACAGGGTTCATTGCTTCCACTACCTGATCCCACTGGCCAAACAAGGGAACTATGCCATCGTCGCCAACGTGGAGAGCATGGACTATGACCCCCTCGTCGTCCGGCTCAATAAGGACATCAGTGCTATTGAGGAAGCCATGAGTGCAAGTCTCCAGCAGCACAAGTTCCAGTACATCTTTGAAGGTCAGGCACTTACCACAGGAGTTTGTTTCTGCAAAATGTTTTGTCATTCTCATAGAATTCTCATAGCTCTGGGTTGGAAGGGACCCCAAGGATCACAGAGCTCCAACCCCCCTGCCACAGGCAGGGACACCAACCTCCAGGCCTGGAGCTACACAAGGTTGCCCAGGGCCCCATCCAACCTGGCCTTGAACACCCTCAGGGATGGGGCACCCACCCCCTCTCTGGGCAGCCTGTTCCAGCACCATGGTAAAGCTCAGCTCTCTTATGGAGCAGTTCTTACCCAAAGTGTAACCATTCCATTTCTAAAATTAAATTTAGAGAACATTAGCTCTTCTGATGTCTCATCTGTCGTGATTACCTTGGAGAATATAAATCATGTCTTGGTTCATCTCCCCTGTATTTATTTGCGGTGCTGACACACAGTTCTCTTGCCTGCATGTCAGGATATGTGTTGTTTTAGGTGGTGGTTGTTCAAGGTCATGACAAGGGGAGGACTGGAGATGTTCCCATGGCACAATATAATATCTCAGCAGGGATGAAGGCTTTCTAAGCCTAGCTAGTGTTGTTTTGGCCACTGCTTACTGGTCCTAAAGAAGGCATAATTTACCCCCATACCTATGTAGCTACTGATGGAGCATTTTTTAATCAGCTCTTTTCTACACTGGGTGAATCCGTGGTGAATCAAGTGATCACCAGCACCTTGTAGAGCTTCTTACAGCCACAGAATCACAGAATCACAACGTTGGAAAAGACCTTCGAGTCCAACCGTCCCTGTCCTGTGCTAAACCAGATCCCTGAGCACCTCATCTCCCCTCTGTTAAACACCCCCAGGGCTGGGGACTCAGCCCCCTCCCTGGGCAGCCTGTGCCACAGCCCCACAACTCTGCCAGGGAAGAACTTTGCCCTCCCAGCTGAGCTGACCCTGCCCTGGGGCAGCTTGAGCCCATTACCCCTTGTCCCATCTCCTGTCCCCTGGCTGGAGAGACCATCGCCCACCTCTCTGCACCCTCCTCTTCTCCAGGCTCAACACCCCCAGCTCCCTCAGCTGCTCTTCAGAGGATTTGCCCTCCAGCCCCTTCCCCAGCCTGGTTGCCCTTCTCTGGACTCACTCCAGGACCTCCATGTCCTTCTGATGCTGAGGAGCCCCAAATTGGACACAGTATTTGGGTCTACTGTGTTTGTTTGAGGAGAGTGAAATGGCTCCACACAGAGCCCTGGGGACCTTTCACTTCTCACTACCCCATAAAGTTCACACACGGTCTTCATGAAATGTAGACACCTCTTAAACCCTCTTTGGGGAATTACACATACCCTGTGGTGGTTGCCTATACATGAACATATTTTCTTAATTCAGACCTGTACAGACTGTGTATTGAGTCAATAATTAGGCTTTTCTCCTTTTTTTTTTCCTATTTGGAATGCACCATGATAGGATGCATAATTCTGGGCTGTGACTGTGACTTTCAGCAGCTGGTCATGTCCTTCAACAGAAGAGGAAAGATGGAGGCATCATTCAGCCACAAGAAATAGTTCAAGACTGATCAGAGAGAGGTTGCACATCAAGTGCATTGAAATGCAGCTCATTTCTGCTCTTCTGAAATGGGAAGAAATGGGAGTTTACCAGGAAAAAATAGCACCCCTGGTAACAGATTAAAACCCTGTCGTTTTGTAGGATCAGTACTGGTCCATTGCTCTGCCCAGACAGAGAGAGGGACTGTAAGGGACATTATACAACTCCTGATTATAAATCTGGAAGTGCTCTGGAAATACCTCTATAATAATGGAATTTCAAGGTTTTATAGTGTTTAAAGGCATTTTTTTGTATTTTTACTATGGAAGGAGACCTTGAGGGAAGTCTACCTAAAGTGCACTGAGAAGATATTGAAGGCTGTTCCCATGTACAATTGAGTGCACCTCCTGTTCTGGTTCATGTGCACTGGTATCCATGGGGTTTGTAATGAATTGGGGCCTGGAACAGGCTGCCCAGGGAGGGGCTGAGCCACCACCCCTGGATGTGTTTAACAGATGGGTAGATGAGGTGCTCAGGGATCTGGTTTAGCACAGGATGGACACGGTTGGACTCGATGATCTTAAAGGTCTTTTCCAACCTTGTGATTCTGTGACTGTAATTATTGTCAGTAAATGTCTTCCTCCTGTGATTTTATTGGTTGGTTTTTCCTTGCAGGGTTGGGCCACCTCATTTCCTGCATCCTGATCAACGGTGCCCACTACTTCAAGCGCATCAGCGAATCTGGCATCAAGAAAATGTGTAGGAACATCTTCATCCTCCAGCAAAACCTGACAAACATCACCATGTCACGTGAAGCTGACCTGGACTTTGCAAGGTGAGCAGAGCGCCCTGCATTGTGTTTGTTACTATTTGGATGTCCACACGTAGAGAGGTAGCTCCTTCTAAAAGTTTCAACACTCATGTGTGCAGCTGGATGGATATTGAGTTCATAGAGTGTGATGGAATCCCAGACTGGTTTGGGTGGGAAGACACCTCAAAGCCCATCCAATTCCACTCACTGCCATGGGCAGAGACAACTTCCACCAGACCAGAGTGCCCAAAGCCCCGTCCAACCCAGCCTTGAACCCTGCCAGGGATCCAGGGGCAGCACCAGCTTCTCTGGGCACCTTGTGCCAGGGGAAGGATTTCTTCCTAAAATCTAATCTCAATCTCCCCTCCTTCAGCTTCAGGCCATTCCCCCGTGTCCTGTCCCACCCTGCTCTTGTGCCTAGTCCCTCTCCATCCTTCAAAGTTAAACCTATAGATGTCTTAATTCTAATATTCACTTTCCCCTTTGTTGAGCAATGTGGATCTCTTGAGCTCAGTGTGAGTGCAAAGTGAAGGTTTCACCAAAGTGTCTGTGCTTGGGACTTCTTGTTGTTGTGGTTCTCCTAAAACAAAAACCCCTGCCATGGCCAGTGATACTTCTCACTAGATCAGGATGCTCAAGGCCCCATCAAACCCAGCCCAGGTACGTAATCCTTGGCTTTGCTGAAGGCTTAGACTTTTTTCAACTCACAGGAAGAGTTATGTGTGAACCTCAGGGATGCCAGTTGCTGTTTCCATTCAAGTTCTTGAAGTGGTAGTGATAGCAAGGTAAAACCAAAAATGGACATGATAGATCTCCTGCAAGTTTCTCACCAGTCTTGTTGCTTTATTCACTGAGGAATAAGCAGCCACTAAAGGGCGTGTGCACATGGCTCTACAGTGCTGACCACCAGTAGCTGTATTGGTTGATCATCTGTGGCAGCACCTCGTCCAGCAACAGGCAGCACAGGCCAAAAAACAGCCAAAGGAAGAGCCTGGAACTTGCAAATTAAGGCATGTAGCTCAAATGACAGAGTTCTGTGTTACACTCAGCTATGACCCACCACAAACACTGGAAATAGTCGGTGTCATCATTTGGCCATCACTCTTGGAGACTGAATTATGAGAGAAGCATGACTCCCTCATCTGAGGGAGAGTGGGTATGACTGAGTGCCTCATTTACTTGGGCTCTCATATGGGGAATGATCTCATTATTGAATTAGTTTCTGTATAATAGCATTGACATGGAGAAGTTATGAATGCTGAGGCCTGGAGGAGGGGGAGAAAGATCCATTACTAACTCTCCAAGGAACAGAGTTCCCAAATTCAATCTTCCCTTCTTTAAATGACTTTTTTTTTTTTTCTCTCATCTGTTGAAATGTTAAATAATTTAGCCCAGTTTTTTGGCAGGGAGAACAGAACTTGAGCATGTGCTGACAGCAACTGGTACCCATATAATGAAATGCTGACCAAGCACTGCTGGAGGCTTCCAGGGCATGGCTGGCTGCTTTCTGGAGAGGCCTCTGCAGGAAGGGTTGAATGGCCATGGAGCTCTGACTCATGGTACTCCATGATTTGACATGGAGTTTGAAGGGAAGGAAGAGAAGTGAATATGTCCACCCCACATGATTTTGCTTTGTACTGCTCTGGCACAGCTTCACCTCCAGTCCTGGGGGCAGGTTTGGGCGTCACAGGACAAGAGGGACAGGAAACTCTTGGAGAGTGTCCAGAGGAGGCAGCCAGGATGGGGAAGGGGCTGGAGGGGAAGTCTCCCAAGGAGAGGCTGAAGGCCCTGGGGTTGTCCAGCCTGGAGAAGAGGAGGCTGAGGGGAGACCTCCTGGGGTCTGTGGCTTCCTGCCCAGGGGAGCGCAGGGGCAGCGCCGATCTCTCTCCTCTCTCTGGGGCCCAGGGCTGGAACCCGAGGGGCCGGCGTGAAGCTGCCCCAGGGGAGGGTCAGGTTGGCTGTTAGGAAGAGGTTCTGTGCTGAGAGGGGGGTCGGGCACTGACACAGGCTCCCCAGGGAAGGGGTCCCAGCCCCGAGCTGGGCTGAAGGCAAGAAGCGCCTGGCCGATGCCCTCAGTGCCACCTCTGACTGGGCTGGGGCTGTGTGGAGCCAGGAGTGGGACTGGATGGTCCTTAGGGGTCCCTTCCAACTCAGGAGATTCCAGGATTCTATGATTCTATGCCAGACCAGCAGTTTTCACAACACAGACCAGTCATCTTCATGTATGAGTTACAGGACAAATAGATATTTTTCCCGCCCTGCTGGGGCTGCCAGGAGCCATCAGAGCTTGGAAGAGATGCCTGGGCTTTCTGCACAGCAGCATCAGCAGCTTTGTGGTACCTGTGATACAGATTTCTTCCCACAATATAAATTCAACAACATCTCTTTTTAGCTTTCATGACTGCATCGCTTCCCTCTTTCTTTTGGGGCAGATTTCTGTGATCTAGAGAGTATGTTTTATTCTTTTGTTCTTCAGATGACTCCTGAATGCTTATTACCCAGGTTCTCCTTTTACATAAACAAGGTGCCTTGTGCATCCAAACCCTGCCCTGCTCACCTGAATTTACAATTACCCAAGCAAGTTCTCATGTTACCCCAGGGACTCCACTTACCGAGGTCTATTCAAAGTATAAAATAAATATAACAGTTCACTCCCAGAAAGCATAAAACAACATCAATGTAGGATAAAAGTGATTTGTACTCCTGTGATACAGCTCATATAGGAATCTGTAAATGCTTTGTGCACTAGATAACTGTCAGTTTTGCCTTTTTAAAGATAAGAAATGATTTTGTGCATGGGAGCTGTGGCAGAGCTGATGGAGAAATACCTGCTTTTCCTTCCCCTCCCTGCACCTCCTGGTACCTGGGGTAAATTCCCTCCTGTCTTCACTTCTCCAGGGACCTGGGTGATCTTTATTGAATGGGAGACAAAACTTCTGAAGTGGGACCAGCCCAACTTAGTGGGACTAACCCAATTAACCCAACAGGCTTGGATGCATTCCTGTGTGATTTAGTCTGGGTGATCCTGCTCTGGCAGGGGGTTGGACTGGATGAGCTTTCAAGGTCCCTTGTTCAATGATTCTGTGATTTTATGATTAGGACTCACTGTCCCATCTCTGGTCTTGGATATACACTTGTGCAAAATGAATGAACATTTACTCTGATTTCTTTAAGGAACTTGATTAGAAGCTGTGGAATGCTTTGGTCAGGGAAAGATGTAACAGGTTTTATAGTGTGTGGAGGTTATTTCACACCAGATTTTCTCAGGTGTTTACAGAGCTCTCTGCTCTCCAGGCTGGATCTAAGCCTCATCTGAAGCCAACTGGCTCATGCCTCCCCTGGACAGCCGGTTTGCTGTCGCTGTTGCCCCTTTGTCCTCTTGATATCTCTTTGCCTGTGAGAGTGAGACACTCAGGGTTCAAGAGGCAAACAGCCATAGGTAGCAATCGGTGCATCACTCTTCATATGATCACTCTTCACGCATTGAGTTTTAATTCTGGGAAGACTCCTTTGAGGTCCTGTTCTGAAAGTGAATTCATTTAGAGCCTGAGGTTCACAAGGGCACGAATCATAGAATTGTAGGGGTTGGAAGGGACCTCGAGAGATCATCAGGTCCAACCCCCTGCCAAAGCAGCTCCCTAGGACAGGTCACACAGGTCAGTGTCCAGATGGGGCTGGAATCTCTCCAGAGAAGGAGACTCCACACCCCCTGGGCAGCCTGTCCCAGGGCTCCCTCACCCTCACTGGGGAAAAGTTCTTCCCCAGATTGGTGTGGAACTTCCTGTGCTCCAACTTGCAGCCGTTGCCCCTTGTCCTGTCCTCACAGACCACTGAAAAGGGGCTGGCTGATTCCCCCTGCATCCCCTGCTTCAGATAATTATAAACTTTAATTAGGTCCCCCCTTAGTCTTCTCTTCTCAAGGCTGAACAGTCCCAACTTACTCAGCCTATCCTCATAGGGGAGATGCTCCAGGCCCTTAATCATCTTCGTAGCCCTTCTCTGGACTCTCTCCAGGAGATCCCTGACCTTTTTATCCCAGGGAGCCCAGCACTGGACACAACACTCCAGGTGGGGCCTGACCAGGGCAGAGCAGAGGGGGAGGATCCCCTCCTGTCACCTGCTGCCCACACTCCTCCTGATGCCCCCCAGGATCCCATTGTCTCTCTCAGCCCCCAGGGCACACTGCTGGCTCATGGCCACCCTGTCACCCACCAGCACCCCCAGGTCCTTCTCCTCAGAGCTCCTCTCCAGCAGCTCCCCCCAGCCTGTCCTGATTCCAGCCCTTATTCCTTCCCAGGTGCCAGACTCTCCACTTGCTCTTGTTGAACCTCATCTGGTTTCTCCCTGCCCAGCTCTGCAGCCTGGCCAGGTCTCTCTGGATGGCAGCACAGTGTCCTGTGTGTCACCCACTCCTCCCAGCTTTGTATCATTGGCATACTTGCTGAGGGTAGCAACAGGACAAGGGGTGATGGCTTAATCTAGAAAAGGGGAGATTTAGTTGTGTGTTAGGAAAGAGTTCTTCAGTAGGAGGATGGTAGATCACTGGCCCAGGTTGCCCAGAGAGGTGGTGGAGGCCCCATCGCTGGAGACATTCAGGGTCAGGCTTGATGGGGTTCTGAGCAGCCTGATCTGGTGAAGATGTCCCTGCTCACTGCAGGGTGGGACTAGATGGCCTTGGAAGGTCCTTTCCAACCTAACACATTCTATGATTCTATGTGCTCAAGTTTATAGGAAAGACCAGACCATTTGTGAAAGGGCCAAAACACTTTCAAGATATTCCTCTGTGATGCTTTTGATTTTTATTTTTCACCTTTCATAGATTATTCAAAGCTTTTTATGGGCCCCAGAGAGCACTGGGTGCCCCCCCATTCTTCAATTTGTTAGTGCCTAAACCTGTAGAAACCCCAACAAGAGAAGCAAGAAGGGGGGGAAGGTCTTTCTCCTGTGAAGCCAAAATCATGTGGCCAATTCTCAGCAAAATCTTAATGTGTGTAACATATGACAGAGCCCTGGGACAGGCTGCCCAGGGGGGTGTGGAGTCTCCTTCTCTGGAGATATTCCAGCCCCATCTGGACACCGACCTGTGTGACCTGTCCTAGGGACCCTGCTTTGGCAGGTGGGTTGGACTTGATGATCTCTGGAGGTCCCTTCCAACCCCTAGAATTCTGTAAACACTCACTGGTTCTGGTGAGGCTCTTGCTGTTTAAACCACATTTTTCCCAAGCTCTGTAAGCTGCAGGTGACAACAGCAGGATTTGCTGCTTTGGGAGTAGGATCATGGCAGGGGGAAAATTTGTTTCAAATGAGTTTTGCTTTGAGATTCTCAGTTCAAGGCAGAGCAGGGTAGAGAAACTCTCTGCAGAGCATCACAAAGCAGAGCTGGAGCACGTTTCCATTGAGGAAAAAAAAAAAACAACCCAAAAAATAAATTGCCAAGTATTGCAAGGAGCTTCTCCACTGACAGGAGAAAGGGTAAAAATAAGCTGGTTCTGACTGCTGAAGTGTCACAAAAGGACTTGGAGCATTTTTCTGAATTCCCTGAAAATATTAATAGGTTTCTCCTTTATATACATGTGTAGTATCTAGGTCAGCAGAAATGCAGTCACTTGTTAGGGCATCCACTACTATATTAAAGAAAAAGCAGTATTTTCTTCCCAGTATAATACCTGGGCATGTAGTGCAAAGTCCAGCACTGAGCATGAGTTCCAAATATTTCCAAATTTTGCAAGTTTTAGACCCAGAATTAGATTTATAGCCTTAGAGGGATAAATTTCAGCTTCAAATTCGGATTCTAGTTTGGGTCTTTCCCCTTCTTTCCTACTGTCCCTCTTATGCAGAGGTTTCATCAGAGGTAGTTAAAAAAAGGGGTTAGGTCTCTACTTCAGACTTATCCTTAAATAAAATATCACTCAACTCTTTTTATTGGGGGGAGGGGAAAGAAAGAAGCCAACTTTCTGAGACATGCAGCAGTGATAAAATTGCCCTATTCTTAAAAGTTAATTGAGGTGGCTGCAAGGGGAAGGGAGAGACTGGTGATGAAATGTGAACATTTCATACAACACAGTGTCATTTTGACCTCTGAGAGAAAGGGTTTTGAGCGGTGCTGCTCGTCGTTATGGGATCTGAAGGCGTCCTTCATCCCTTAAATGGTTTGCAGAGCTGTGAACCAGAGGTGTCTGTACACCTAAGAGTTAGAGCAGAGGTTCTCTTGCTGCTACCCTTCAAGTTAGTAGTTGCTGTGGCCATCCATCCCACAGGGACCAGGAATCTTTTCCTGATGCTGAAGACATCACCATGGCCCTGAGTGTGTCTTTGTAATAGATGTGACACCTACATTGTCACTGCCAGTGGATCCTGGCAGCTCTGGAGAAGTCCCCAGTGAGAAAGGCTGGGGAGAAGCCCATCAGCATGCCAGATGATTGAACAATAGGTCAGCCATGAATAAGCCCTTGAAATGTGGTTCAGATGCCTGTGATCAAACCTGTGGGTATGGAAGGGCTACTTGAATTTTTATCATTCACACAAGGGAATGACCTTTGCTTCTGCTCCCTGGCAAAATACAGCTGCAGCTGCTGCTCTGCCCTTGTTCCTCTGTGTGTGTGCTCCCCTGGTGACACCCCTGATGCTGTGATGTACATGTACTTGCTTGTATCCTTGTATTCTTGGGGCGAACACCTTCCCTCCAGTCATACAGCATCCTGCTTAGAGTCAGGAGAGGAGGGCACCAGCCCTTGTACTGGTTTCAAAGTGAGAACTGCCAAGGCATTTGCAGGAAGCAGTTACAATTAACACACACTTTACCCAAAGCCTGTCTTTATATAGTTGGGAAGGATAACAAAGTATAGATGAAGGAGGATGTAGCTGGAGCAGGAGCTCTCTTCTAAACTAGGGTCAAGCTGCTGCATCACTGGGTTGGGTACCAAGGTCAAGGTGCCATGAAGTCTGCGTGGGGCCACTCAGTGTGATGGGCAGGGACTAGCATTGGCTTGGGAAGCAAGAGATCTGCCTCAGCCCTGCTCTGGCACCTGGTAAGCACTGTCTTTTTTGCTTGTAAGTTTGAGTGAATCCCAGCAGCAGAGTGGATATAGACCCTTTGGGTTTAGGAGCAGCTCAGTCAGTGACAGGCTTTGAGCTCCAGTTGCCCAGTGCAGACAGGCCCATGGCTTTCAGCACAGACATCCCCAGGGGTTGGCAGGGTTGTCCTGTCCAGCTCTGATTTTTTGCATGGGAAAAACAGAAAATGCTGCCAGGAACAATGTCTGAACCACAGCAGCAGGATTTCAGGAGGTGCTTTATTTCAGAGTGCAGTTCTGGTTCAGATGGTCAGTGTTCAGGGCTCCTCTCCTACTACGACTAGCAGGCAGGGAGGGGGGGGGTGTGTGGGGGGTGGTGTTTGATTATAGAGGGTCAGGAGAGATTTGTGCCTCTTGCCTAATGCACAAGACTGTCCCAGACAGGAAGGATAAGCAGTAACTTGCTGCCATCTACTGGGTGCTGCAGGGGGAAGGGGAAGCCAGTGTGTGTTAGAGATCCCTCAAGACATCCCCCTGCTCTGAAGGAAGTCGTTTTCAACACCAAATGTTATTTCTCTTTCTGGTTTTATTCTTGATAACTACAGAAACAGCAGGCTGTGTTTGCTGCCTGGGTGCCCAGGCTGCCTGAGGATGTAGCTGGTTGAGGGAGGCTTCCTTCAAGGGCCAGTCTTGATGCTTGATTTGTGCACGTTGAACCCCAGATCCAACAGATCCTCACCTGTACCTCCTTCCTTCAGTGGCAAACTGCTCTTCTTCTCTCAGATGCCTCTGCAGTGCTCCTGTGATGCTCCTCCACTGCCTGTCTTTACAGAACTGGATGAAAAGGGGTATCTCAGATGTTGTCCCTTGGGGCTGCAATCAGGCCAGAAGAGAGTTTGAGGCATTTAAAATCATTCAGTTTGGTATTCAGTTCAGTAGATGACTTAGGTACTGTAACTCATGTATCCTGCACAGCACTTAGGAGAGTCAAACCCAAATGGAGCAGACCACTACAAAGGATGCTTCAGGTAGAACTGAGTTCGAACCAGGCTCCAGTGTGCTGCAGATCTGCTCTTTCTTCCCTCCCTGCTGTTGGAAATACTTTTTCCTGCTATTTCAAAGTTTTCTTGCCTGAAAGCCACATCTTTCTGCCCCTGTGTTAGGAGCAGCCTGCCTGTGGGGGCTGATGTTCACAGAAAGCTGCTGGGGTGATGCTGTGATGAATTCAGCATCGTGAAGCTCAGCTGCAGAGAAAAGGAGGCAAACTGCAACAAGTCATGGCCATGGCTCATTTTCCATAAAATATTAATAATCACTGGGCACAGGAAATATGTGGACCCAGACATGAGGAGCAGTGGACACAAGTGAAATAGCAGAGTTCTTGCTATGGTTCAGGAGCAGCTGTTGACTCCTGGGACCTTGTTGACCTCACTCATAACTTCTCCTGCAGGTTAGGCATGAGGATTTTTGGTTCCCAGGTGAAAAGCAGCCACAGAATCTCACAGAATCACAAGGGTGGAAAAGACCTTTGGAGATCATCAAGTCCAACCATTCCCATCCTAAGCCACTTCCATTGAAAAATATCTTTGACACTGTCCCAGGTGTTTGACTGCTCTTGATGGGTGTCAAGATTGAGGGTGAAATTTCAACACCTATCAAATGGTTTATTCTCTGCATGTCAGGGACAGCAGATGGGTGTCACATATATATCCTGTAATGTCTTGTCAAGGCTAGACAGCCCTACAGCTTGGACCCCTTCCTTTTGCAGTCAGCTACCAATGGGGTGGGTTTGGTGCCCTGATGTAGACACTCTGGGCACTGAGCCATCCCCTTTTGTCTCTGTGTTGGAGGGAAAGACTGTTCCTTGTTCATAAAAGCTGTAAATGTGTTAGTCTGGAGGAACTCCTCTCCCTTCACTTTACAGCCTGAGGTTCTCAGCGCTGTGGAAGGTGAAATTCAACAAGGCATTGCAGTCTGGGTCTTAGGAAGACCTTTCCCTATAGAGAAGGAAGAAGTAGAATAGGCTCAAGAAGAAAAGCTTCTCATTGATGGCAGTGAGGGAAAGACATGTTATCTTCATCACAGAATCATCATAGAATCATAGACTGGTCTGGGTTGGAAGGGACCCCAAGGATCACAGAGCTCCAACCCCCCTACCACAGGCAGGGACACCAACCTCCAGGCCTGGAGCTACACAAGGTTGCCCAGGGCCCCAGCCAACCTGGCCTTGAACACCCCCAGGGATGGGGCATCCACCCCCTCTCTGGGCAGCCTGTTCCAGCACCTCACCACTCCCTCTGTAAAAAACTCCCCCCTAATCTAAACCTTCTTTCCTTTAGCTTTAATCCATTCCCCCTTGTCCTGCCATTGTGATGCTGGACTCATGTTGTGTATCTGTGGAGCATGCCCTCATCTTGTTTTTGCTGCTTTTAATTAACAAAACTGCTTTAGTTTTCAATTAAGGACTTGGTTACAACAAAATCTGTATTTTCTTTTCCTTTATTTTCTCTCTTGTCTTCTCCCCCCTGTAGTTTCCACTGAGCTTTGATCTCAGTGCAGGTTTAATTAGCTGTAATTAGTGGTTTCACTGCATTAACCAAAAATCCCAACCACAGAGGATTAAACCCCCCTCCTCAGCTTGATGTGTGTGTCCCCCCCCAAAACTCCTCCTTTTGCATCCCCCATGTGCTTTGAGGGATCAGAGACTGTTTCCCAGTATGGTCCTTCACTAGATAGGTGCTGCTGGGTGCTGCCCTGTGTATCCCAAACAACTGCCCTGCTACAGACTCATTAAAGCTGCACTAGAACACATCACCCAGTCGTGTAGTTAAATTTCCAGTTAAATCTGCAGCAGGTATGAGTTTTAGTAGAGCACCAATTGATGCCTTCATGATATTTCAGAGAGCAACACTTGAGATTTCATAGAATCATAGAATTGTAGGGGTTGGAAGGGACCTCAAGAGATCATCGGTACAACCCCCCTGCCAATGCAGCTCCCTAGGACATATCACTCAGATAGGTGTCCAGACGGGTCTTGAATATCTCCAGAGATGAAGACACCACCACCTCCCTGGGCAGCCTGTCCCAGGGCTCCCTCACCCTCACTGGGAAGAAGTTCTTCCACATGTTGGTGCGGAACTCCCTGTGCTCCAACTTGCAGCCATTGCCCCTTGTCCTATCCCCACAGACCACTGAAAAGGGGCTGGCTAATTCCCCCTGCATCCCCTGCTTCAGATAATTATAAACTTTAATTAGGTCCCCCCCTTAATCTTCTCTTCTCAAGGCTGAAGAGTCCCAACTTACTCAGCCTTTCCTCACAGGGGAGATGTTCCAGGCCCCTAATCATCTTCGTGGCCCTTCTTTGGACTCTCTCCAGGAGATCCCTGTCCTTTTTAAACCAAGGGGCCCAGAACTGGACACAACACTCCAGGTGGGGCCTGACCAGGGCAGAGCAGAGGGGGAGGATCACCTCCTTTGACCTGCTGGCGACACTCCTCCTGATGCCCCCCAGGATCCCATTGTCTCTCTCAGCCCCCAGGGCACACTGCTGGCTCATGGCCACCCTGTCACCCACCAGGACCCCCAGGTCCTTCTCCTCAGAGCTCCTCTCCAGCAGCTCCCCCCAGCCTGTCCTGATTCCAGCCGTTGTTCCTTCCCAGGTGCCAGACTCTCCACTTGCTTTTGTTGAACCTCATCTGGCTTCTCCCTGCCCAGCTCTGCAGCCTGGCCAGGTCTCTCTGGATGGCAGCACAATGTCCTGTGTGTCACCCACTCCTCCCAGCTTTGGATCATCGGCACTTGCTGAGGGTGGATGCTATTCCCTCTCACTGCTCTCTGTGAAACAGTACATGTACAGCTTTCCTGCTCAAGACTTCCCAAACTTTCAGCTTCCCCAGTCCTGCATGAGCTTCTGGAAGCCATAGCGTGGTCACATCCTTTGCTGGAGCTTTCCAGCTCCTTGGTGCAGAAACAAGAGGGGGTTTTGGAAGACATGAGACTGATCTGGGGAAACCCTAATCACTTCTCCTCCTTGGAAGTGCACGGGGAATACTGAGTAGTTGACCATGCAGTTCCTCTGGTTGGTCACAACAGAGCAGGAGGAAACCAAAGGGCTTGTTGAGCTGGTCAAATAAGAGCTGTGATGAGACTCAGGTCACCTGTCAAGATGTCCACTCAACACTGGATGGAGATCAGTGTACCCCACTCCAAGCCCCACCATGTGTTGGAAAAATGTCTCAATTCCTCTGGCTCAGAAGCATTATGGATATTTAGGGAGACAACAATGGAAGATGCTGTGTTCCCAGATGGCTCACCTTGATGTCCAAGACTGGAGATCACAGATGGGTCCCAGTTCACTGTGGGTCAAGCATTTTTGCTTACAGTGTCTGTGTCAAAAATTGGCTGTTTTCAGTTTCATGCATGTGTCCATCTCCTGGCAGTGCTAGGAAGCAAAAGGCTCTCCTTGTCCCTTCCTCAGTTCCCCAGGGTAAGAGGCTGCTGAACTTCAGATCTAAGCTTTACATCCACGAGTGTTTTAGAGAGGAGTTGGGCCAGTCTTTGCATCACTGACCCGTGGTGCTGAGATGTACCAGAAAGGCAACACCCTTGTCTTGAAGCCTGAAAATGGTTCTCAGATCATCTCACCACCGAGAGGGGGGACCCCAGCTCTGAATCCCATGTTCTCTCAGGACTCAGAAGCCATCTCTTGCTGTCCCAGGTTTGTCATTTGGGAAGGGAAGCATTCCCAAGGCCAGGAATTGCATGCTTCTTGCTGAGCCATGACCACCTCCCCCAGGTATTTCTTCTTTGCCACAAAACCAGACGACTTTGCAGAGCCTGATGCTCATTTGGAGAGGAGATCTTCATGGTGTCTCTGGCTGAAGTCTCTCTCATGAAGTCTGAAGGGCTAAAAACTCCTTTTAATTCACTGCCAGTGACTGCAGATGATACATTTATTCCCAGGATAATCTGTAGGAGCACGGTGCTCTGGCCAGTCTTCTGTCACCTGGATCCTTTCAGCCATATCCCCTTCTGCAGGGTCACTATACCCGAAGTGGTTCCATTAAATCATCTGCTGGAAGGACTTTGTTGCTTCCATCTTTGGGCATCCTGATGGAAATCAGATGTGACCAGACCCAACACTCCCCCACCATGGAGTGTGCAGGTCTGAAACACTCCGTAGAGCAGCACTTGGTGCTTTTTTCTGCCTCATCTGGAAAACTAGTTTATTTTCCTGTGCAAAATGTGTAGTCAGTGCACAGCAGAAGATCAGCAGCTCTTTCCAGTGGGCCATCACATAGGAGAGAAGCAGCATCCAGCTCTGAAAGCTCAGTGAGAATTTGTGATGGTGCTCGGATATACCCTCAGCAAACACCTCCTTCCTCTTCTCCCTCTTCATGCAGTGAACCATGATGGGACACAGTAAATTTGAGAAGGGAAAATGATCCAGCTTCAGGGGAATGGCTCTGGTTTGGGTTTTTTGCATCAGCTTTTTCCTCTTTTTTGGCAGGATCAGCTCCCCAGTCTGGTTCACAGCGGGCTTTGCAAACAGCTGTGCTGGCACAACTGAAGGAGAGGGAACAAACAAGGAAATGAGCTGTAAGGCTCTGAAATGATAATGTTCCTGAAAATTGAACTTTTGTCTTGATTTTGGATAAGAAATCAGGAACTAGGAAGGAATTGCTGGAGGTAGGAGCAGAGGGGAGGCAGAAGGAGTGAACGTGTTCGTATGCAGAAGTCACTGCTCTTCCTTCCCTGTCACAGAATCACAGAATCTCAGGGGTGGGAAGGGACCTCCAGAGATCATTGGGTCCAACCCCCTGCCAAAGCAGGGTCCCTAGGACAGGTCACACAAGGAGGTGTCCAGATGGGGCTGGAATATCTCCAGAGAAGGAGACTCCACACCCCCCTAGGCAGCCTGTCCCAGGGCTCCCTCACCCTCACTGGGGAATTCTTCCCCAGATTGGTGTGGAACTTCCTGTGCTCCAACTTGAGCCCATCACCCCTCTCCTGTCCCCACAGACACTGAGCAGAGGCTGCCCATGTCCCCCTGTGTCCCACCCTTCAGCTCTTGAGAACCATTGATCAGATCCCCTCTCAGGCTTCTTCTCTCCAGGCTGAACAGCCCCAGTTCTTTCAGCCTATCCTCGCAGGAGAGATTCTCCAGTCCTTTAATCATCCTCATAGCTCTCCACTGTGTATCTCTCCAGGAGATCCCTCTCTTTGGGCTGTTGGACCTCATTGCAGCTTAAGGATGGTGTGACACCTCTCCTTCTCAGGTTTGCTGAGTAGCAGGTTTCTTATTCACGGCGCATGGCTGGGCAATGCCTCGTCTGCTGCTGATTCTCCACGTTAGGGAAAAGCTCCCCAAATGCCCTAATGGTGATACACCAGATGTTCAGAAGCAAAGAGCCTGACTCTTGGGGGATGACATTTCTCGTGTTTGTCCTTAAGTAATTCTCATGTAATGAGAGCACTTGAGCATATGAAGATGGAAAGAAAGGGGCTGAACCGCCAGGTAATGACAGCACATCACTCCTGTTGGTGACTGCATGGATTATAAACTCCTCAAGGAGGGGAGTTTGCTGGCTTGGTAATTAAAACACACACCAGGCATTTCGCAGACACATGGGCCGTGGCAGCTCCCAAGAACATGCACTCAATTCCAACAAAGTATTTAAGGCTGAGTTTAACTCTCAGACACACAGGATGACCCACTGAACCGATGAATACTTGCTCTATAGCTACAAGTCTGCCACGGTCACGTCTCCATCGGAGCTGGTTGCCCTCTGTTCCCTTTACAGCATGTAGTGAGAAGTGAGCATGATTAGAGTGTGATTTTCTGGATTGGTTCAAATTTCCTTGGAAATGAGATGAAGGGGCTCCCAGGAGTGCCTGTTGCTTTCTCACAAGGACAGGGGAGCAGAGGTGACGTGCTTGGGTGGAATTATCCACAGCAGATGTCTATCAAGACAAGATGAACCCCCTCCCCAGCTGCCAGGGGTCAGGAGATGACTTTGCAGGTTGAGCAGATCAATCCACAAGCACCCCCGATGGGTTTTAACACCCAGTAGCAGCCCTGTATTAACTGGTTTATGGGGCTGAATTCATTTGGCGGTTCCTACATCTTTAAAGCTCAGCATGCCATGGTGTGTGAAATCACATAGCATCCACACTTCGCTTCAGTTCTGGACCCATTGGTGTAAAAAAGTTAGGGATGTCCTGGAGAGAGTCCAGAGGAGGTTATGGAGATTGTTAAGGGCCTGGAGCATCTCCCCTACGAGGAAAGGATGAGTGACCTGGGACTGTTCAGCCTGGAGAAAATAAGGCTAAGGGGGCACCTTATTAATGTTTATAAATATCTTAAGTATGGGATGCAGGGGGAAATGGCCAGCCCCTTTTCAGTGTCTGTGGGGACAGGACAAGGGGCGATGGGCTCAAGTTGGAGCACAGGAAGTTCCACACCAACATGCAGAAGAACTTTTACCCAGTGAGGGTGAGGGAGCCCTGGGACAGGCTGCCCAGGGGATGTGGAGTCTCCTTCTCTGGAGAGATTCCAGCCCCATCTGGACACCTCCCTGTGTGACCTGTCCTAGGGACCCTGCTTTGGCAGGGGGGTTGGACATGATGATCCCTCGAGGTCCCTTCCAACCCCTATGATTCTGTGAGTCTGTGATTCTCTATCACTCCACAGAGCAGAGGAAGCACCTTAAAATATCCATGGGTACTGGAAGGCACTGGTCCTGGCCAGACATTCCTTTGTTGACTTGATGGGTTTGTTTTGATCAGCCATTTCAGTTTTTCCCGGAGGCGCTTTTAATCTTCACACCGCAACCTTTAAAGACACAGGTTTTAGCAGCCTCTGTAATGATTTTCATTGCCTGAATGTGGATATCTGAGTTGCTCTGAGTAAAGAGATTAATTCAATTTTTCCTAAACTGGAAATGGACTGAAACAAACAAACAAAAAAAAAAAACAGAGAGGCTTCATTGACTTTTCTTTGCTTGGTTCTTGATGCGTTAGTGAAACAATCAATGGAGCCCAACTCCCCAGCCCACAGAAACCAGCGTCCACCTTTCCAGGGAGAGAAGCTCAGGAAGATGGAAATAAACATTTTTTTTTTTTTTAAAAAAGAAATGGTTTTGGTTGTTAGACTTGGCCAGGGCACGTTCTTCCTCTGCATTAACAACAGCAGGATATATCCTCCTGGAAATGAATTACAAACAAATTCCTCATTTCTCCCTGAGGTGACAGTCTTTTGCTGATATGTGCTTTCTGGAGACTAATAAGTTTTGAATGTCGGTGGGGGGATGGAAAAAAAAAAATCAAAGTAATTACTTTGTGTTCCCAAGCTCCTTATTTGTGTAGGTGCATGTGTGTTTATCTCTCTCTGTCATGCTGCATTGCTAGTGGTAATTAAAGGGAAGGGATTTTTCTTGTTAGAAGTTTTTCTTCTTAATTTCTACCTTTAGTGACTTTGGCCTCCGGGACGATACTGACCAGTTGCTCGTGGAGCTGTTGTCTCTCTAGTATGAGGTCTGAGTTTGAGGGAACTGGCTGTCCAGCTGGAACTGGATCATTGTGTTTATCCAGGTCTGTGGTACATAGGATGAGTGTTGGGTTTCTTTGCAGACCAAGTTTCAAAAGCACATCCTGTGGATGCGAGTCTTGGTAGTCACTGTTGTCTTAGAATCATAGAATCATAGAATGGTTTGGGTTGGAGGAGACCTTAAAGATCATCAAGTTCCCACCCCCCCTGCCATGAGCAGGGACACCTCTCACCAGCACAGGCTGCTCAAGGCCCCATCCAACCCAGCCTTGAACACCACCAGGGAGGGGGCAGCCACCACCTCCCTGGGCACCCTGTGCCAGGGCCTCACCACCCTTGTAGTGATGAAGAATTTCTTCCTAATATCTAATTTAAATCTCCTCCCTTCCAATTTAAAACCATTCCCCCATGTCCTATCACTCCAGGCCCTACTAAAAAGTCCCTCCTCAGCTTCCTTGTAGGCCCCTTCAGCGACTGCAAGGTGCTGTAAGGTCTCCCCTGAGCCTTCTCTTTTCCAGGCTGAACAGGCCCAACTCTCAGCCTGACTTCATAGGAGAGATGCTCCAACCCCTTGATAACCTCTGTGGGCCGTCTCTGGACCCGTTCCAACAGTTCATGCCCTTATATTGGGGACTCCAGAACTGGACACAGGACTCCAGGGGTCTCACAAGAGCAGAGTAGATGGACAGAATCATCTCCCTTGACCTGCTGGCCACGGTCCTTTTGATGCAGCCCAGGATACAGTTGGCCTTCTGGGCTGTGAGCACTCATTGTCAGCTCACTGTCACTCCCAAATCCTTCTCTGCAGGGCTGCTCTCTATCACTTCATCTCCCATCCTGTATTGATGATGAGGATTGCCCCAACCCAGGTGCAGGACCTTGTACTTATCCTTGTTGAACCTCATGATGTTCACATGGACCCACTTCTCCAGCTTGTCCAAGTGGTTATCTTGCAAAATCCCAGAGTTCTCATCAATAGTTCCTTTATTTGACTGCAGAGAATTTGGTATGTGGGTGATGATCACAGCAAAAATGCAGAGCAAAACCAAGTTGTACAGTGCCAGAGATGGTGTAGTCTGTGCTCACCACGTGATCATGGCTCCCCAGTAAACCAGCAAAGGTCATGTTGTCTATGGCTCAGGGGTGGGCCAAGGAGTCCACCCAGAGAGGGCTTCAGGCTCTCTCTGCACTTCAGTTTTTGCATGAAGCATGAAATACATGGGCTGGAACAAGGCCATGGGGCTTCCCCACCAGCTCACCAGGCTACACAGTCTGCAGACCGGGTCCCAGTCTGGATCAGGAGACCAAACCCACAGCCCCACCACAGTAATCAGAACCTGCCAGGTTAATGCAGGCTTTCTCATACCACAGAAATAGGAAGATGAATGTGAAAGCATGAAACACATGTGCTACACCACTGGCTGTAGCAGTGAAGGGGCTGGGCAGGCTTTTGTGTGCACAGAGGACAGCTTTAGCTGTTGGCTTGCTTTAGAAATGCCACAGGAACATTTTAGCAATTCTCTTCTCTCACTCAAGTCCAAGGACCTTCTCCTCCTGTTTTCACTTGGTCCCCAGCACTTCCACAGCTCCAGGCTATGGAGATCACATCAAGCATCACACAAAGCATTGGGCTGCAGCTGTGACTGCACTGGAGACACTGAGGCAGCAATGTGCAGGGATGGTAATGGGGATCTGAGCAGAACATTAAAGGTGGAGTAAAAATACACCTTTTACAGCATCCCCCCTGAAACAGGCATTGGATTTATGGTAGTGGGCACTGCTGGGCACAGCTCAGCACGTTGAAATGTGATGGACCTCCATGGCACTGCTTGGAGACACAGCAGCTCGGGGGTGAAGGCAGGCAGGCCATGCAAGCATGGAACATGAGTAGTTGGTAGTAATGGTCTTACTAGAAAGTTTCCACCTTGAAACAGAACCTAAATGTCATGGCAGATCCCCAATCTCCTAAGCAACTGGAGAGAGACTGGGGAGAGGGAAGACCGTTCTGTGCTTCATGATTCCAAGGGGTAAAGTTGATTATTTCACAGGCAGAGCTGTGCCAAGATGGGAAGCAATGTCCTCAGCCATCCCATGGCAAGGCTCACAGCCTTCCCTGTTCCTCCCACACCACAGCACATCTCACTGGTATCTCCTGGTGACACTCATTGTGTTGGCAGAGATTTCTGTGTTAGAAAGAGCCTGAAGGAGGGATGGAGAGGGACCTGTTCCTCTAGAACCTGTGTACCATGCAGAGCTTGAGAAGAGCATCCAAGGTTCTCTGTGCTCTCATGGGAGACCACGAGCATCTGTCTGTATCCATGGATGTGCAGTGGCATCTCTAGCTGGGTTTCTTTATGTATTTTAATTGCAATTCAGTCTTAAATTACTTCCTGTGATTATTACTGTTTTGCATGTGATTGATGTCCAGGGAGAAGCAAGGAAGGAGAAGCTGGTTTTGCTTTCAAGGGAGTTTTGTTCCTCTGCAGTAGCAAAGAGTGGCACCTACCAGCACAAGGAATGGGCTTCAGTGGGTTATCTGCTCTCTTTGGAGCAAGGTCCTCCATGCTCACCTGTAAGGGCTGGCTGGTGTTATGGGAGAGCTTTGCTTGGGGGAGGTAGAAGATACAAATACTGCTTCATTTGCCAACCAGATGGGGATGTAACAAGCAAACCTCCAACTACATCTTACAGTTGCTAAAGGATCAAATAATGCCATGGTGATAAATCTGGTTTGAGGTGGGGTCTCTGTCATCTAGCCTTGGCCTGTCATGTTTGACACTGATCAAACAAGGTCAGAATTTAGCCCCAGATTCCAAATTGAGCCTGAACAAACACCCAGAGTCATCCCACGGGAACAGCCACCCCTGTAACTCTATGTGAATGTGAACTCCATGTCTGAGCTAACACACAACCTGCTTGGAGCTGCTATTTGATCTAGCAAATGCTTTCTTGCTCCTGTGCTTTAAGGTGGGCTCTGCCTGGGTCAAGTTCATGTGCTGAAGGTGTGGTGGTCTGCTGGGAGCTTCTGCTTAAGCACACAGCAAACAGAGCTGTTAGAGGAAGGGCAGATTATTTGAAGGGGGGATGTTGGCATCACACCAAAAAAAAACTGCAAGGGAAGGAGGAACCATCCGTGTGTGAAGAACAACCATCCCAGGCATTTTTCTGCAGCTGAAATACAAGTAAATATTGGATTGTCAGCTTGAACTGCATCTCTATTGCCTAGCTCCAGCCTGCAAATGGAAGCAATTAGAAAAATGTCCTGCCTTTTTCACAGTAGGCTGCATCTTTCTAGCACAAGCCCCACAGATAGAAAGACACATGCAAGTCCTTAAGTAGCAGATTGGTTTACCCTGTCAGTCAGATCTCATTAGGAACTGCAATGCTTCATACCAGATAATCTGCTTGGAAATAACAGATACTGGGGTGTGTGATATGTTTTGAAGAGTCGTTGCTCATCACTTTTCTGCACACTAAAGTCATGTCTTTCACAGAGGTCTCTTCATTAGATTGAGCCAGGGAGCAGAGCATTCCACCCTGGTGATGCAATGGCATCCAGAAATCTGCAGGATTGAGCCAGGGAGACGAGCATTCACAGAATCACAGGGGTTGGAAGGGACCTCCAGAGATCATCAGGTCCAACCCCCTGCCAAAGCAGGGTCCCTAGGACAGGTCACACAGGTCAGTGTCCAGATGGGGCTGGAATCTCTCCAGAGAAGGAGACTCCACACCCCCTGGGCAGCCTGTCCCAGGGCTCCCTCACCCTCACCAGGAAGAAGCTCTTCCCCAGATTGCTGGGGAACTCCCTGTGCTCCAACTTGAGCCCATCGCCCCTTGTCCTGTCCCCACAGACCACTGAAAAGGGGCTGGTGTGGCAGGTCCCTGGGTGCATGTCTTCTACTGCAGGGAGGAGCCCACCCCCAGATACCTGCAGCCTGAGCTGATGCGTTCCAACATACGTGCTCATCTCACATGTGCTCACTACTCCACATGCTCCAGGCTTGGGGGCAACACTCAGCTGCTTCAGGACTGATCAGAGCTCAGTGGCCTCTGGTTGGCTCTACGGCCCATGGTGCCAGCTTAGCAGGACCTTTGCTCAGGGTTAGTCCAGCTCTAAGAAGCAGGTTGGCATGCTAAAGGGGTTAAACTGGCTCAAGTAGCTTTCTGACCCTCCCTGGAGCAGGCTTTGTTCCCAGATTTACCAGGGACTTGCTAAGGATGTGATTCACTTTCCTAAATATGCTGTTTGAAAGACCCTTGGATAGCGTAGGGGTGTGAGCAGGACTGGCAGGTTGCACTAGACACCTGTGTTTAGGCAAACTGAAATCCATTTCTCAGCGGTTAATTACTCTCTAACCAGCAAGATCCTTAATTCATTCAGTTTTGGTCTGTTTTGGAGTTTTTGGACATCTCAAGGCCAGTAGTGAGTCCTGCTATTGGCAAGCCACATGTC
Organism: Gallinula chloropus; assembly: GCF_964237585.1. Taxonomy (NCBI): domain Eukaryota; kingdom Metazoa; phylum Chordata; class Aves; order Gruiformes; family Rallidae; genus Gallinula; species Gallinula chloropus. The sequence continues at coordinate 2,125,685 of NC_140085.1, read as the reverse complement.
CTTGTTGGTGCTCCTGAAGAAGTATTTCCCCCAGCTGCATTGGTTTATGTTTTTCATCATGAGCTTTCCCAGAAAAGGTGTGGTCCATCTGAGTTGGGCTTTGGATACTAAGGTGTCATTGTCATACTCAGAACCCTAGAATCACAGCGTGGTTGGGTTGGAAGGGACATTTCAAGATGATCTAGTCCAAGCACCTCGCTGCCATGGACAGAGACATCTTCAAGTAGATCAGGTTGCTCAGACCCCTGTCCATCAGACCTTGAAAGTCTCCAGGGATGGGATATCTTCCACCTCTCTGGGCAACCTGGACCAGTATCTCACCACCCTCAGTGTAAAAACTGTCTTCCTTGTATCTAGGCTGAATCCAACCTCTTTTAGTTTAAACACGTTACCCATTGTTCTATCTCAACAGGCCCTTCTGAAAAGCCTGTCCCTATCTTTCTTAACAGCCCCCTTGGTATACTGGAAGGTGCTCTGAGGTCTCCCCAGAGCCTTCTCTTCCAGGCTGAACCACCCAAACTCTCCCAGCTTGGCTCCAGAGCAGAGGAGCTCCAGCCCTCCCATCATCTCCATGGCTCCTCTGGACTCACTCCAACAGCTCCATGTCCTCCTTACCCTGGGGACCCCCGAGCTGAAGGCAGCACTGCAGTGGGGTCTGTGTCCCAGAGCAGAGCAGAGTGGCAGAATCCCTTCCCTTGACCTGCTCATCCCACACAACCCTGTGACATCCATCCCTGAATGAGCTGAAAATGCTGCCCCAAAAGGGAATCCGTGATTTGTGCAGCTAAATTGGCAAAAAACTGAGGAAACTGAGAGATGATTCTTCAACCACAGAAGGTGACTGGCTCCAGGGCATAAAAACACACAGTCTGAATGGGGAATGCAGATCAGGCAACTCCTGTCTGTCCCAGGCAGATCCTCTGGTGAGGCTGACATGAAAAAACCTGACTCAGATGCAGGAAACATGGAGTTAAGGAGGTGAATTATTGATGGAGTGCAAGTATTACCATATCTGACAGATGGAGACTGTCTGAGAACATTTTGCAGAGTGGCATCTGCACCGTGCCTGATTGGCGTCCCTGAACTTTCACACCTCAGATGTAGAAGAGCAACACACAAGCTCTGATGTAGCAATTAAATCCGTCCCGTAATGAACCTGGGGTTTGTAGCCAAGAAAAATCCACAACGCTCAGGTAAAGAGCAAAAAAAACCCTCAGTTCTTGTATTTTCAGAAGATATTGAAATAATTACACCCAAAGCACAGCGTTTGGATGTACACATGTGATGTCAACAGATTGTATCACTGTTGGGAAATGACTGACACGCAGGACACTGTGCTGCCGTTCAGGGAGACCTGGACAGGCTGCAGAGCTGGGCAGGGAGAAACCAGATGAGGTTCAACAAGAGCAAGTGGAGAGTCTGGCACCTGGGAAGGAATAAGGGCTGGAATCAGGACAGGCTGGGGGGAGCTGCTGGAGAGGAGCTCTGAGGAGAAGGAACTGGGGGTCCTGGTGGGTGACAGGGTGGCCATGAGCCAGCAGCGTGCCCTGGGGGCTGAGAGAGACAATGGGATCCTGGGGGGCATCAGGAGGAGTGTGGGCAGCAGGTGACAGGAGGGGATCCTCCCCCTCTGCTCTGCCCTGCTCAGGCCCCACCTGGAGTGTTGTGTCCAGGTCTGGGCTCCCTGGGATCAAAAAGCCAGGGATCTCCTGGAGAGAGTCCAGAGGAGGGACAGAGATGATGAAAGGCCTGGAGCATCTCCCCTGTGAGGAAAGGCTGAGGGAGCTGGGGCTGTTCAGCCTGGAGAGAAGAAGGTTAAGAGGGGATCTTCATAAATATCTCAAGTGTGGGACACAGGGGGCCATGGGCAGCCTCTTCTCAGTGTCTGTGGGGACAGGACAAGGGGCGATGGGCTCAAGTTGGAGCACAGGGAGTTCCGCACCAACATGTGGAAGAACTTTTTCACAGTGAGGGTGAGGGAGCCCTGGGACAGGCTGCCCAGGGGGTGTGGAGTCTCCTTCTCTGGAGAGATTCCAGCCCCATCTGGACACCGACCTGTGTGACCTCTCCTAGGGACCCTGCTTTGGCAGGTGGTTGGACCCGATGAGCTCTGGAGGTCCCTTTCAACCCCTACAGCTCTGTGAGTCTGTGTCATCTCTTCCTGAGTTTTTATTGAAGGCTGTAGAGCTTGCCTTGTATTTTACAATTTGTATTCCAGATCTGAGATCAAATGCTATAGAAAAGCTATAAAATTCCAATGACATCTCTCATCACCTAAGTGCATTAACATCTAAAGCTCAAGTCAGTCTCTCAAGCGCCTACAGAAGTCGTATATCAAGATGCGTATTCCACGTTGTCGTGTCTGCAAAAAACAAAGAGAAGAAGAAAAGAGGTGCAAATAATAGCAAGTTTTATGCTTTCATGGAGAACAGCTTGTGTTATGAAGAAGCAATATGTAAAATATGCCTTTTTTAATAAGATTCAGTGCCTTGGTGTTCCAGGTTGTTTTCCTAAGCCCAACGCAACTTGGTAAATGATTGTAATTTTTTGCCATCTGTGAACTGTTTGGGGCGCTGTGGGAAATTCATTCTTCCTTCCCTCGTAGCATGCAAATGTGCAGATCCTGAGAATCATCAGGAAAATGTGCTTTTTTTGTCCCAGGAGGAGATTCAAAGGTGGACACCAGCAGGGAAGCTGGTCCTGAGCAGTTTTCACAGGATTCCAAGGTTGGAAAAGACCTTTAAGGTCCAACCATTCCTGTCCTATGCTAAATCAGATCCCTGAGCACCTTATCTACCTGTCTATTAAACACCCCCAGGGTTGGGGACTCAGCCCCCTCCCTGGGCAGCCTGTGCCACAGCCCCGACAACTCTGCCAGGGAAGAACTTTGCCCTCCCAGCTGAGCTGACCCTGCCCTGGGGCAGCTTGAGCCCATTGCCCCTTGGCCCAGCTCCTGGCCCCTGGCTGCAGAGACCATCGCCCACCTCTCTGCACCCTCCTGGCAGGGCAGGGGAGGTGGGGAGAAGGGCTCCCCTCAGCCTCCTCTTCTCCAGGCTCAACACCCCCAGCTCCCTCAGCTGCTGCTCAGAGGATTTGCCCTCCAGCCCCTTCCCCAGCCTGGTTGCCCTTCTCTGGACTCACTCCAGGACCTCCATGTCCTTCTTATGGTGAGGAGCCCAGAACTGGACCCAGCACTCAAGGTGCAGCCTCACCAGTGCCCAGTCCAGGAGCACAATCAACTCTCTATACCTACTGGCCACACTGTTTCAGATACAAGCAGTGAGCATCAGCATGGGGATGGCTGTTACTGGGCTGTAGCCATCCTATTGCAGACACAAAGGACTTCACTTGGCCCCCTTAATCTCAAGGGACATTCATTTTCTCCACCACAAAGGCACCTTTTCAGAAAATGGATGAGTTCTGTACATGATGACTCTAAGTGCTTTGAGACGTAGTAATGGAAATTGGAAGAGGAGGCTAATAAATTAATTGAAAAACCTACAGGTCCAGTTCTTGCAGCAGAGAGTCTGGAGGTTTTGTACAGTTTCTGGAGTGAGATAAAAATAGCAGTTGGGAGGAACTTCTCTGCTTTTCATGGCTCTATCCCTTCAGAAGCAATGCTGGGATTGTCTTCTCACTCTGTAGGGACCAACTTTGTTTCCAAGGAGCTGATGTCACGCTGCAGTGGGGTCTGTCTGGGGTTTAGAGCCTGTAGGTAAGGAGTGGTGAGCAAAGGGATGTGTCTCCTAGATGGTCCATCAGTAAGACAACCAGACATGGCTTCTCCATGCAGTAGAGAAGGAGATAGAAACCACATCTATGGCTGTGGGTCTTGTCCTGCCCTGACATCACCCTGATACTGTTTTCATTTTAAATGTGATGGGGTTGTGCTGTCTGGCAAAGACTATTGTAGTGCAGATTTGTTGGCTCAAAAAGTGGAGATCGTTGGAGTTAAAATTTCACCAAGAATGGCCAGAAGAGGCCACAGTTGTGCTGCACACAGCAGTGCCTGTTCTTGCTCTGGCTTAGGTCAATGTTCTTTCAGGAGCAGTATTTTAAACAGTATTTTAAACCATTAAAAGTGGCCTTCTTGCTTTGCCTACTACAACAATACCTTAGGAAGGCGTTGGCTTCCTTCTGCAAACACCTCTTTGCTCTAAGTATGTTAGAGAGGGAAAAGCAATTTCAGCCAAAAATATGGCTGGAAGAGCAAATGAGCAGCAGCTGGCCATAAATAAGTCTAGCCTGCAAATCTGAAGGTTTCTAAGCCTCAGGAGAAGTATTGAGAATTGGCATATTAGGTGGGATGAAATGTTCACCTGGCCAGTGGTCAACATATAGAATGCATGGAAAAGAGTGTTGAAGCTCTTCAGCATTAACTCCTTCATCCAGGAGACCCATAGTTCTCTGATGATGTCTTCTACTTTCAACCATCTAAAAGATTTGGCATTGAATCCATCCTGGCTGCCTGGCTTCATTGTAATAAAGGAGCTCCACAGGACACTGCAAGCCAATATAATTAGCTATTTTCGTGTAGGATGAATTGACTTCAGCCCATTTTTTTCTCCATTCACCATTAGGAGGGCATGATAATCAATGAGCTTGGGATCTTGGTGGTGGTGGGAACTGATGATGAGCCAGTGGGTAGGATTTAGGGCTGCTGCACCGTTTTCCTCTTGGTTTGGATAGGTCTGTGCAGTAATGAGTGAGTGGGTGTTCTGTAGGTCACTTCCAGTCTCAGCAGTTTCTCATCTATTGCAAGGTTATGATGTTGAGGAAGAAATGATAGTGCCATGATGCAATCGAATCCAGTAAAGGGCTCTTCCTTGAGAGATTGCAGTGTGTTCAACCAAAAAGATAGTAATGAACCAAATTTAGTGTTGGCACATCAACAAAAAATCTCAGTTCCCTAATTTCTGAAGACACTGCAGCATTCAGTGATAGAACCTGAGGGAACAGTGTGAAGCTACACCAGGGAAGGTTTAGATTGGCTGTTAGGAAGAGGTTCTGTAGTGAGAGGGACAGTGGCAGAGGCTCTCCAGGGAAGGGGTCACAGCTCCAAGCTGGGCTAAGGTCAAGAAGCATCTGGCTGATGCCCTCAGTGCCCTGCTCTGAATTGGCTGCGCCTGTGTGGAACCAGGAGTGGAACTCTGGTCCTTATGGGTCCCTTCCAACTCAGGAGATGGTGGGATTCTAGGATTCAAACCAAATAAACAAAAGTAGCCAGAAAAAAAAAAACCCAAACCCATGAGCAGGAGTTTTGGAGACTTCTGGGCTATTTGCTGGTCACTAGCAAGTGGTTCAAACCACCTTTCACAGAATCACAAGGTTGGAAAAGACCTTTAAGATCATCAAGTCCAACCATTCCTGTCCTGTGCTAAACCAGATCCCTAAATACCTCATCTACACATCTATTAAACATATCCAGGGATGGTGACTCAACCAGGGCCTTCCCTGGGCAGCCTGTTCCAGGCCCCGACAACTCTTCCAGGGAAGAACTTTCCCCTCATATCTGATCTGATCCTGCCCTGGTGCAGCTTGAGGCCTTTGCCCCTTGTCCTGTCTCTTGTTACTTGGCTGAAGAGACCATCACCCACCCTTCTACAACCTCCCTTCAGGTAGTTGTAGGCAGTGATAAGGTCGCCCCTCAGCCTCCTCTTCTCCAGGCTCAACACCCCCAGCTCCATAAGCTGCTCCTCAGAGGATTTGCCCTCCAGCCCCTTCCCCAGCCTGGTTGCCCTTCTCTGGACACACTCCAGGACCTCCATGTCCTTCTGGTGCTGAGGAGCCCAGAACTGGACCCAGCACTCGAGGTGCAGCCTCACCAATGCCCAGTACAGGGGCACAGTACCTTTGAAGCACCAAGGCCCAACCATGACCTACTACAGGCAGACTTTGACTTGTAATTTCCTACTGCTGCTCATGTGTTGCAGCCTGTCCTAGCCTTTAGCAAGCAGATCTCATCACCTACGTCCTTCACCCATCAGTAGCTACCAAACATCCCTGGTTTTATTAAAAAAATCAGCAAAAACTTGCACCACTGAGCATCTCCCTGATTACAGCACCAGGGTTCTTTGTATCCAGTTCCAAGCCACTTGATCCTAAATAAAGCTGGGGGGTGGGTTCTGCCACAGTAATTGTCGTTCCCAAAGGGTAGCTCAAATTATATTCTTTTTTGCTGACTGGAGCAATCTTTGTGGTACTTTCCATGGAACTGCTGATTCCTCATTCGGCCTACATTCATTTCCACGTTTCCTCTCATTTATGCATGAGGCAAGGGGGGGAAAAAATTGCTTAATATTCTTTATAAACTGGCATATGGTATTTTTTTTTTTTCTTTTTTTACTATGTGCAGTAAAAATGCAAATCTGTGTGGCTTATTTGCACATGCTGGCATTAATAACTGATATTTAAACAGGCTGGATTAGCACTTTTCCTGATAGATTTTTTTTTTAAAATAGTAAGAATTCCAATCGTTTGCACACTCAAAATCAATTCCAATGCAACATGTAAATTGGGATTTATTTTTTTTCTATAAAATTGCATTTATCTGCTGGAACCATTAAATTTACTATTTAATATGTACTTTCCAGCTCACTTGGTTAGAATTTCATTGCTCTTTATCTGTATAAATTTAATTAGCCTTGATATCATCAGTATATTATAGAACTAATTAAAGATTTAGATAAATGCTGAGGGTGCTTATTTAATACCCTATAAAGTTCCTTTTGGAGAGGGAGGAATTCCGTCCTTCATTGTATCAGCCAGAATGGAGCTACGGGGAGCGTCTCAGATATTGTTCTTGAAAAATTAGTTAATGGGGGTTTAATGGATTTATCCTTCCTTTGAAAAGCCCTGTAATTACCACGTGTCGCTGCACAGTGTGTGGGTGGTTGGAGATGTTGGGGGAATGGTTTTAAACGTGACGCGCGCGCGTTCCCCTCCGTGATGACGCCGCGTGATGCGCGGAGATCCCCAGGGATCTTGACAGGCTGGGAAGGTGGGCTTGGGAGAACCAAATGAGGTTCAACACTGGGAAGTGTCAGGTGGGCCAGAGGAATCCCAGACGTGGATACAGCCTGGGAGAAGAGCTCCTGGAGAGCAGCCCTGCTGAGAAGGACCTGGGGGTTCTGGTGGGGGAGAAGCTTCCCCTGAGCCAGCAGTGGCTCTGGCAGCTGGGAAGGGCGATGGGATCCTGGGCTCCATCAGCAGAGGGGTGGCAGCAGGGACAGGGAGGGGATTGTCCCTCTCTGCTCTGCCCTGTGAGGCCCCAGCTGGAGTCCTGTGTCCAGAGCTGGGGCCCCAATACAAGGAAGATGTGGGACTGTTGGAGAGGGGTCAGAGGAGCAACAGAGATGATCAGGGGGCTGGAGCAGCTCCCCTGTGAAGAGAGGCTGAGGGAGCTGGGCAAGTTCAGCCTGGAGAAGAGAAGGCTGTGGGGGGACCTCATTGCAGCCTTCCAGTCCCTGAAGGGAGCAGAGGAACAGGAGGGGATTCAACTTTTTAAAAGGGCAGACAATGGCAGGACAAGGGGGAATGGATTAAAACTAAAGGAAGGAAGGTTTAGATTGGATATTAGGGGGAAGTTTTTTTACAGAAAGAGTGGTGAGGTGCTGGAACGGGCTGCCCAGAGATGCAGTGAATGCCCTGTCCCTGGAGGTGTTCAAGGCCAGTTTGGATGGGGCCCTGGGCAACCTTGTGCAGATCCAGGCCTGGAGGTTGGTGGCCCTGCCTATGGCAGGGGGGGTTGGAGCTCTGTGATCCTTCCAGCCCATGCCATTCTGTGATTCTATGATTCTATATCCAGGTGGGTCTGAATGTGTCCAGAGAAGGAGACTCCACACCCTCTCTGAGCAGTCTGTCCCAGTGCTCCATCACCCTCTCAGGGAAAAAGTTTCTCCTTATGTTCCCAACAGCTTGCACCCGTTGCCCCTTTTCCTATCATTTGGCATCACTGAGAAGAGCCTGACTCCATCCTCCAAACCATCAACTGCAGCTCCTCTTCCAAACCATGCCAAGGAATGGACACCTTTCATGTCTGCCTGGGGAGAGATGAATTGTGGCCAAGAAACACCCATTTGTCTCCATGGACTGTAGAAGGAACCTAAAATTAGGCAAAAACATCCACGTGCTGCTATGCTCTGCATCTTCTCTAGGTGCAGGAGAACCCACCTTGTCCAAAGCCAAAGGCAGATGCCTTGTCACCACACAGACAGCTCTGTGCTGTGGTACTACAACAGGAGAGGGGCAAGAATGTAAAAAAGACTTAAAATGTGCAAACACCCAAGATGTGAAATGGTTTGTGAAAGAAAACCAAGCAGGAGAGGAGGAAATAACAGTGAATTTCCAGTATAACGGTGCTTCCTGCTCCTGTGGTACCTCTGGAGGTCACAGTCACTAAGAAATGATCTGGGGTATGATGTAAGGATAGTGTCTTTTTTTGTTGTGTTGTTTTTACAGCTGGAAGGACTGAGACAAAAATCAAGTAATTTGTCTGAGGTAGAAAACAGGATCAGAGATAAGAAGAAGACATGTTGGTGGGTGACCTAATTGAGGTGATCCTGCTCTGGGAGGGGGGTTGGAGTAGATGATCTTTCGAGGTCCCTTCCATCTCCTAATGCTCTGCAGTTCTGTGATTCTGTGTGACAGCAAACCCAGCTCTGGTGTGGATATCTGAAGCTGTGAGAATTCCCCTGAAGCCTTTTGGGTTATTCTGGAGGCAGAGAACAGGCATTACTGTCCTTGTCCCTCAAACTGCTCCAGGTTAATTACAAATCAAGAAAGAACCTTTACCAGATGCTGATCAGGATACACATTCCGGTGTGGGATAGTGCCCTGGGGGTAATGAGATTCTCTCCTGTGTTTTAGGGCTGCATAGAGGACTTGAGGGATGCAGTTTAAGCTGAGCAGCATTTAGAGAGTGGCTGTGCCATGAGGCAGATGCCTTCCATCTACTACTCTCTATTTTTGTTACCACTAGCTCCTGAGCTGGAAGAATAACCAACATCCCTACTCACAGGCTCTTGCTTTAAAATGCTGATCACTGGTGTGTGTATGCAAACACCATCACAGCCTTCATGAGGTGCAGAAATTACAGTAATTGCTGCTTTATGGGGCTTTTCCTTTGCTTGGTATTTCAAGTTTTCAGAACTTGCTCTTCACTCCAGTGCCCTGTAACCATCAACTCCGTTCTCATCTCTTCCCCTGTTCCTACATCTCACGCTCCACAGACAGAAAAGCCCCATGTCTTCTGTCTAACCCTAAAACTCCATCTTTTCTTGCATTACATGAACTGCAGCTACCTCATTTCTTGCTGTACCTTCTCTTTTTGCAAGGGAAAGTATGTGAAAGTCCCTTCACTCACCTCCTCTGCATATTCACAGGTAATGATTCCACCAAGCCCCACGTTATCAAAACCAAGTGACTTTATAACTGCAGCTTTGGTCCTTTTTCCCTCTTTACTTGCATGCCCATTGTTCTGTCATGTGAGTTTTTACAGATTCAGTAAGTGCTTCACACTTAACCTTTTTTACTCTCTTACTAGGGCACCTAAGAGATTTGTGGGTGCTACAAAAGAAGCTCCCTAATCACCAAAAAGGGAGGGAGATAATGTATGGGATGTTTTTATTCCCTCTTGGTAAGTCAGCACCCAGCTCTGACTTCTTGCCTTGTGAAACTCTTCCCATCTTGCACGACTACAGAGTGGGCACCCAGCTCTATAATGAAGGAATAATTAAAGTAAGATCCTTTATTCTGAAACATCACACGAATCATCTGAAGGTCCTTCCCTTAAGAAGGGATCAAGTCATTCTCAGGGAAATCAGAATTTAATTTTGCATTCACCTGGCCATCTTTTGAACAACTTTCCTGTGTGCAGGCCTTGGGTTATAGGTTAACATTAGCATTTAAATGGAGAATGGTATTAATAGCCCTCAGAGGAGCTTGTCTCATCCTGATTGCCATTCCAGAGGGTTTTTTTTCCTAAATGAGAAAGCCTCTTCAGGTTTCTTTTTTACACTTTCTCCAAGAACAGAGTTCAAGAAACCATCTTTTTTGATACATATATACTCCAAACTCAACCTTGCAAAATGGGTTCACTGCTGGCAATTGGGTGGTTTGTTTTAAAACTGCTACTTTAAAAAAAAACCCAACCAAACAAACTGGTTTTGTGTTTTAATCAGCTGCTTCAGTTTTGGTTTGTCCAAATTTTTCTTTCACCTGGGAATCACATCCAACAGTCATATCACGACTGTGGGGTTTTGATCCTGGCTGGAGAGGATATAAAATTCTCTTAAACTCATGACTCTTGATGTACTCTGAGTCCTTGTGTTGGTTTGACCTTGGCTGGAGGCCAGACACCCACCAAAGCTGCTCCATCACTCCCCTTTTCAGCTGGACAGGGGAGAAAATATACATTGAGAGGCTCAGGAGTGGAGATAAGGACAGGGAGAGATCATTCAGCAATCATTGTCATGGGCAGAACAGACTCAACACAGAGTAAAGGACAGAAAACTCTAATTGGTGACCCTGCCCTGCACCCCCAGTGACACCAGAGTCGGGTGATGAGAAGTGGGACCAGATCTTGAAGCATCTCCCCCCACCCCTCCCTTCTTAGCAGACAGTCCACTCCTTGTCCCCTCAAAATATGGCCATCAGCACTGAAGCTGAACATAAGTGGAGGTTTTGGCCAGGTATTTACTATGCTGAAGAGCTGAAGGCTTGGAGCTAGATTAATGTTTCCTTTCCCTTGTAAAACAGGAACTGTTGGTGCTTCCATAGCAAAGCAGGCAAGATGCTCTGTGAGAACCTGTACCACATTTATGTGTATAAAAACCAACAAGCTTTTGTGCTCTTCAGCATAAAGCAAATAAATAACTGAGTATCACAGACTCACAGAATCACAGGGGTTGGAAGGGATCTCCAGAGATCATTGGGTCCAACCCCCCTGCCAAAGCAGGGTCCCTAGGACAGGTCACACAGGGAGGCGTCCAGATGGGACTGGAATCTCTCCAGAGAAGGAGAGTCCACACTCCCCTGGGCAGCCTGTCCCAGGGCTCCCTCACACTCATTGTGAAAATGTTCTTCCACATATTGGAGTGGAAATTCCTGTGCTCCAACTTCAGCCCATCACCCCTTATTTTGTCCCCACAGACCACTGAGAAGAGGCTGCCCGTGTCCCCCTGTATCCCACACTGGAGATATTTTAACCATTGATCAGATCCCCTCTCAGGCTTCTTTTCTCAAGACTGAACAGTCCCAGGTCATAGAATCATAAAATCCCAGACTGGTCTGGGTTGGAAAGGACCCCAAGGATCATACAGTTCCAACCCCCCTGCCACAGGCAGGGACACCAACCTCCAGGCCTGGAGCTACACAAGGTTGCCCAGGGCCCCAGCCAACCTGGCCTTGAACACCCCCAGGGATGGGGCACCCACCCCTTCTCTGGGCAGCCTGTTCCAGCCCCTCACCACTCTCTCTGCAAAGAACTTCCCCCTAATATCTCATCTCCCCCTTCCCTCGTTCAGCTTCACTCTATCCCCTTTGTCCTGCCTTGTCAATCAGCCTTTCCTCACAGGGGAGATGCTCCAGGCCTTTCATCATCTCTGTCCCTCCTCTGGACTCTCTCCAGGAGATCCCTGGCTTTTTTATCCCAGGGAGCCCAGCACTGGACACAACACTCCTGGTGGGGCCTGACCAGGGCAGAGCAGAGGAGGATGATCCCCTCCTTTGACCTGCTGAGTAAGCATCATACAAACAAAAAGGTTTCCCTGTTCCCATCGGTTGCATTCTTGACTTCATATTCAGGTGACTCAGCTTTGATCTGGTCTCTTACCCCAGATATCTCACTACTGAGCACTGGGAAGATCTTCCTGCCCAGGATGCTGATCTGTGTAGGCTCAGTCAGCTCACGTGTGCTGAGCTGTGCTCACACAGAAGCCAACTGCAGGCTTGGGAAGCTGAATTTCCTTTGTGGTTAGGTATGCAAATCCACTACTATTATTTATTAACCTATTTGTCAGGCGATAGAATCACCTTTTGATAAATATTAATTCTTCACTCTGGTTTTAAATGGTAAATTTGAGAAAAAAACAAAGCATTTGGCCAGCCTTTCACCGAACAGAGATTTCCCTCACCTGTCATCCATTTATTTCCCCCATCCCTCATGAACTTGCTTTCCTCAACCTCCTCTTGATAATCAAAAGAGCATTTATAACAGCAGGAACAAATACACTTCTGCAAGTAAAATGAAGAGCCTAAATAAAAAATCACAGAACAAGAGGCTCATCCCACTCACTCTTTCATATTTCATTATTTGATAACATCAGAAGATGAGTCCATCAGAGCTGCTTGGGCAAAGGCAAACAGGAGTGTGTCTGATCAATATTTATTAATACTTTCAAAGACAAGGGAGGCAAAGTTGAGCAGACTTCGTAATGGAGTGAATAATTACTCATGCAAATAGGCTTTGGCCGAAGGCAATGCCATGCCAAAGCGGCAGGTTTTTAATTGCACCCAATTAAAAATGCATCCCTTCCCCTCCCTCGTCCTGTCTCGCTCGCTCCTCTTCTTTATTTTGTAGGAAATTTTTAATTAAAAAATAATCTGATCCTGCAAAGAATGACAGATGAATCCTGTGTTTATTAGGTGACAAATTCTTCTGTAATCCGAGAGCTGGGACAGATTGAAAAGGAAGGCAGCTCTCAGGATGTGGGGTGAAGACAGACTTGCCTGGCTGAGCTTGTCTGGTGATCAGTCTGGGCTGCAGACAAACCTCTTCAGTTCTTGCTCCTTCTTTTAAGGTGCTCTGTCACCTTGGGAAGGCCATGACACCTGTGCTTCAGAGCAAAGACTCGCCATCTCTCAGAGAGATCACCCTATCCAATATATATGTCATTTTGTTGAAGTCCCAGGCAGGGCTGGCAAAGGTAAAAGTCTCATTTCACATCTGCTCAGCATAAATTCCCTGCAGGTGAGCGATGTTTCCTGGATCTCAGTGCTTTCCTTGGCAACCTTACTGCTTTTTCTACACACTCTGTGTATAACTGTACTGGAGATATTGCTGATACAGAATCACAGAATCACTAGGATGAAAAAGGCCTTTAAGATCATTGAGTCCAACTGTTCCTGTCCTGTGCTAAACCAGCTCCCTGAGCACCTCATCTCCCCTCTGTTCAACACCCCCAGGGCTGGGGACTCAGCCCCCTCCCTGGGCAGCCTGTGCCACAGCCCCACAACTCTGCCAGGGAAGAACTTTGCCCTCCCAGCTGAGCTGACCCTGCCCTGGGGCAGCTTGAGCTCATTTCCCCTTGTCCCATCTCCTGTCCCCTGGCTGAAGAGACCATCACCCACCTCTCTGCACACTCTCAGAATTAGCCTTGTATTAGATTTCCAGCTGTATACTGCAGCATCTTGATAAATACCCAAAGCTTCTAAAACATTAAAGGCTAACAGCAGCTGCTGGGCATTCTGAATGAGAGACACATCAAGGTGCCTTCTGGATGCTGTTGAGCTGCTGGGTAGGTAGCTGCCATTCCAATTGAGGATCTTAGTTTCTGCAGGATCCCAGATACAGCTATTTAATTACACCAAATCTAAGCAGAACCTTTGCAGGACTGATGATAGCTAAAGAGTGGAGCTAAAATTAAAACCCATCCTTAGACCACTGACCTGCAGTGCTTCATCAGTCCCTGCTTGTAACTAGATGTCCCTTTAACTGCCTTTAGATGAAGAATGAGCTGTGTTTTTCTGGCTGGGAGAGAGTTGACAGTAGTACCAGTGTTATCAAGGAGGATGAGTCCGAGCCTCTGCTGTGCCTCTGCCGCCTGCCACTGCATCCCCACTTCAGGAGCTCTGTGAGAGCTGCTGTTTTGGGGGTTTATGTGTCTGCTTGCAAGAGGAGCAAGTTTTAAAGAACATCCATCACTGTGGCAGGAGGTGGATTGGTCGCACAGGCCTTACCGTGATGAGGGAAGTCTTGTTTTTCCATATGGAGAGGTTCTCTAGGAGTTTTCCTTGGATGTCTCAGCAGAGTGCTGGGGCTTTGTCCTTGTGCTGGGATTACAGTGTTAGCACTGTTAGCAACTGAACTGCTAAATCTGCTCCTGTGATTGGAGATGGGGTTTGGTTTAGTCTCCCCCTCCCTGACTCCAGTACTGAGAAATACCCTCCTCAGGTTTTGTGGCTTCAGCTATTGATGTTCACAAGATCATGAGATCACAAGAATCACAAGGTTGGAAGAGACCCTTGAAGATCCTCAAGTCCAACCATTCCCATCCTATGCTAAACCATATCCCTAAGTACCTCATCAACCCTTTTTTTGAACACATCCAGGGAAGGTGACTCAACCCCTTCCCTGGGCAGCCTGTTCCAGACCCTGACAACTCTTTCAGTAAAGAATTTTTTTCCAATATCCAATCTGACCCTGCCCTGGCACAGCTTGAGCCCATTGCCCCTTGTTCTATCTTCTGTGACCTGGCTGAAAAGACCATCGCCCACCTCTCTACAACCTCCCTTCAGGTAGTTGTAGTTGGTGATAAGGTCTCCCCTCAGCCTCCTCTTCTCCAGGCTGAACATCCCCAGCTCCCTCAGCCGTTCCTCATATGATACGTTACCTCAGAAGCTTGAGATTCGATGCTGTGGCTCTGCAGGGGACCAGATCAGCCTTGCAGAATGCTTCTTGTCTGAGCCATGAAGGTATTTTTCAATCCTTGTGTCAAACACTGGCCTTGTTCAGCATCACAGTCTGAGTGAACAAGAGATGTATAGCAGTACATTGTATCATGGCATGTGGTGGCACTGTAGCTTCTGGGGGGCCACCAACTGTGCTGTTGGGTTCCCCATTGTAGGCATGGGAACTAAAATCAGTTGCTGAAACAGGGTGATTCAGTGTTACCCAAATCAAATGAGTTTGGAGCATGTAGGGATTACCCCAATGCTTTCTGCAAACAGCAACGGATACAGGGATGTGCACAATGTCCCCCATCCTCACCTATCCACCTGCCTTTTGAGCTGCACAAGCATCCTCTTTTATCATGTGGTAAGTCAGGGGACATTTGGGGATCCCTCAGGTGAAAGTACTACCAGACAGCAGTTCTGAAACCTGTTCTCAAGCAGCTTGCATGGCTCCCCTTTCTTTTCTAAGGGAATCACAAAATGTCAGGGGTTGGAAGGGACCTTGAAAGATCATCTAGTCCAACCCCCCTGCCAAAGCAGGATCACCTAGATTAGGTTAGGTTAGTGTTCTCACTTAGGCAGTTTTCTGCCCCATTTACTCCCTGCTTCTAAGGGAAGTAGCAGACCCCACCTCCACGTCCTCTCAGGCAGTCTGATGCTGGTGGACTGATCCTCCATCAGCTCCAAGAGTTTCACTGTCTGTATCTCAGAGCATGGAGCCTAACAGCTTGATCGCTTTTTCAGCTTATCATTCATCCCCAGGAGCTATTTCTTAGTTGTGTCTTGTGCCTTCTACATTTATCCTCCTAGATCACTCACACTGCCTTCTTTTGGCTGTGCTACCCAAATCCTGTCTGCCCTTGTTCTGAGGCTGAGTGAGCTGGGGCTGTTCAGCCTGGAGAAAAGAAGCCTGAGAGGGGATCTGATCAGTGGTTCTCAAGAGCTGAAGGGTGGGACACAGGGGGACATGGGCAGCCTCTGCTCAGTGTCTGTGGGGACAGGACAAGGGGCAATGGGCTCAAGTTGGAGCACAGGGAGTTCCCCACCAGTCTGGGGAAGAACTTCTTCCCAGTGAGGGTGAGGGAGCCCTGGGACAGGCTGCCCAGGGGGGTGTGGAGTCTCCTTCTCTGGAGAGATTCCAGCCCCATCTGGATGCCTCCCTGTGTGACCTGTCCTAGGGACCCTGCTTTGACAGGGGGGTTGGACCTGATGATCTCTGGAGGTCCCCTCCAACCCCTGTGATTCTGTGAATGGAGGATTTTGGAGTGTAACCACCAGCCCTTCCTCCCACCTGATCCCAGCTGGCTGTGTTGGTTCCCACTTTCAACCACAGGAGCAAATTCTCAGGTTACCACAGCCAGTGATGGCTTGAAGAGCTCTGAAGCCCAGTAGCCTGGCCACACTCTGAGAGGTGAGCCCTGAGACACTCCAAATGTGGGACTTTGCTGTAGCTGCAGTGATTTGCAGTCTGGCTGCACGCTGGCTGCTCTCCAAAGGCACAGCTAAGCCAGACCTGAGAGCCTGCAAAGTAAAGAACAAGAGAAATTTAATATGCAGCTTTGCCATGTTTGCCCTGATTGCTATTTTAATGCATTCAAAGAGGAAAGAAAGGGAGGGAGGTGAGAACTTTTCCTGGAGCCCCTGCTCTTGGGTTTTAAATAATTTATTCCACCAAGACTTAAGGTTTAGGCTTTAGCTTGCCCTTGTCCTCCTGTAGAAGTGCAGAGGACTCATGCAGGGACCTTCCCATCAGCTGCTGCAGCCTGTTTTCTGCCTTGCTTTGCTCTTTGGCCAAAGAAGTGCTGGGTATGTGGCTGAAACAAGTGTGATGCCTGCAGAGAGACAGGGACCTTTTCACTTCCTCAAGCTTTTCAGGGAAGCTTGTTCAATTGCAAGGGTATATAAAGCTTGTATGAAGCTATGATGTTAACCAGTTCCTCTAGAAAAAGGGGTATTATCCATCCATGAACCACTTTATTTTGCTTTTGACACCCCACACAGACCTAATCCCACAGCCAAGGTTCATCACTTGGTGGATCCTTCTCATATCCCTGACCCAGGATTGGGAACCCCTCTGCATAAAGGGGCTTTGGAAAGCCTTACATAGTCACACCTTCCTTTAGCTGGGGTGCTTTGTCCTGGTGATATCTAGACCACAGACTCCTGACTGATTGTATCCCTTGGTACAGGTGGGGAAACTGAGGCACGGAGTGAAGCTGTGGGAATTGGAAAAGCCGTGCCAGGAATTCACAACAGTGCTGTGTAATTAATCATATACTAATATGATTCCCCATCTGCTGCAGAAGACAGTGCTTTGTGAGAGTCACACACTCTTCTCCTGCTCTCAAACCTTATCAGTTTGTGGTGTAGAGGAAGAAGGGAAAGAGAAAGTCTCGAAGGACCCCAGCAGCTCTCACTAGTTTTACCTCTTCCACCTGGGTTGTGGAGTCCAGGCAAATAAGCCAGTCTGACATCCAGTCCCAGCCCATCATTTCCACAGTGGTTTGATTGGCAGCTGTCAGAATTGCCCCACTGCTTCTCTAGCTGGGGACACATTTTCCCTTCCAGTACTTGTTTCAATTCCTCTCCTCAGAAACCCATTCTTTCACCGATGCCACTTTGCTCTAATTTACAGCAGCCTCTGTATTACACCTTCTCTTCACATGATCTTTTATTTATTTTTTTAAAAAAGCACCTCAGCTCCTGGCTCAAATTTTATTTTGCATTATTTAATATTATTCTTTCTTTTTTTCTCTCCAACTGCCTGTCACAGTAGCATTGGAGGTCTCTGGAGTTTTGGGCTTGAAGCTCCATATTAGCATCTGGCTGCAAGAGGGGTTCATTAGGGACAGAAAAACTCCACTTCCCCTACCCCTGTGATTCCTTTCCTTCCCAGAGCTCTCCTGATCTCACAGGCTGAGTAACTAGATAAACAGCTGTACAGCACCATGTGTGTATCTCTGGACACATCTATCTGCTGCTTTCTACGTGCTGGATACCAAACAGTGATGTCTAGGCTGAGTCTAACTGCTGGGAAAGAGGAGTTCTCAGGTCCCTGTGGTTTGTGTTTTAGCTGGGTATGGAAGAATGTGGGGAGCAGATTTGTGAGATACACTCCCCTGTGCATCTCCCCACCCACTTGGCATCTCCTGATGTTCGATAGGAAGATGGTTGTGCTCTCTTTGTACAGGACTTTGGAGAGCAAAGTAGGGGAGAGGGACCTGGGGGCCCTGGGGTACAACAGGATAACCAAGTGCCCTCATGGCTAAGAAGGCCAATGGCATCCTGGGGTGTGTTAGAAGGTCAGGAGAGGTCCTTCTCCCCCTCTGCTCTGCCCTGGTGAGACCACACCTGGAATATTGTGTCCAGTTCTGGGCCCCTCAGCTCAAGAAGGACACAGAACTCCTTGAAAGCACCCAGCACAGGGCCACTAAGGTGATGAAGGGAGTGGAACCCCTTCCTTATGAGGAAAGGCTGAGGGAGCTGGGGTTCTTCAGCCTGGAGAAGAGGAGACTGAGGGGTGACATATGTCTGTAAATATGTAAAGGGTGAGAGTCAGGAGGACAGAGCCAGGCTCTGCTCAGGGATGGCAGCGATAGGACAAGGGGCAATGGGTGCAAGCTGGAGCAGAGGAAGTTCTGTGTGAATATAAGCAGAAACTTTTGCAGAGTGAGGATGCCTGAGCCCTGGGACAGGCTGCCCAGAGAGGTTGTGGAGTCTCCTTCTCTGGAGACATTCAAACCTGCATGGACATGTCCCTGTGTGGTTTAGTCTGGGTGATCCTGCTGTGGCAGGGGGGTTGGACTAGATGAGCTTTCAAGGTCCCTTCCAACTCCCAATGTTCTGTGATTCTGTATAATCCTGTGACCTGACCCAGCCTGCTCTGCTCATGGCTCGAAGTAACAGGTGATGGTATTCAACAGCAAAAAAGGTCTGGAGCATCAGGTATCACTATTCACCAGTGTGGGGTTTTTTTGTTTGCTTGCTTTGCAGGCAGTATTATGAGATGCTCTACAACACAGCAGACGAGCTTTTGAACCTCGTGGTGGATCAAGGAGTGAAGTACACAGAGCTGGAATACATCTATGCCCTGAACCTACTGCACCGGAGCCAGACGGGTGTGGGAGACCAAACCACCCAGAACATGAGGTTGCAGCGGTTGAAGGAGATCATTTGTGAGCAGGCTGCTATCAAACAGGCCACCAAGGACAAGAAAATCACCACCGTGTAATCTGCTCTGGCTCTCACATGCAGCTGAGCAGCAGGGGGCTGCCAGGTTGCAGGGCTGAGCCTCTGTGTTCATGTTCTAATCAAAAGCAAGAGCGTGTCTCTTCTGGGTGGCATTGTCACTAGTGAGAAGCCATTAGAGATTTGGCTTTGGGGTTGTTTGGGGGGTTTAGATGTGTAATCACAAAACGCTTCCTTAATGTGTCGTCCCAAGAGTGACTGCACAGCAGGAACAGGCATCTTGATGGAGGTTTTGGGTGGGATATTTGGCTTTGCTCTGTTGCTTTCTGCTTTGCCTTGAGATGTAAAGGCAAGCTGCTAGCTCGCAGGGTGGGGAGAGTGAAGGTTTCACACTGGGATGGGTCATAGTCTTCCATGGAAGTTCAGGCTACACTGAACCATGGCAGTCTACTACACCATGACAGTCCAGCACAGACCACATGTCACATGTGGGATCTTTGAAGCCATTCCAACAGCGTTGCTGCACAGAGCCTGGTTACACCCTGCCAGTGCTGTTCTCCATGACACTTGTAGATGCATCAAGTTTTCTGCTGTTTTCCACTGCAAAGAGATCTAGTTGCTCATTCCTTCCTTCAGATAGTAGTAGTGGGAGGTAACTTGGGACCATTTGTTTTCACTTCTACTTTTTCATTATCACAGAGCCATATGGCATCGGTTTCTACAGCGCGTACTGCACTGGGTGGTGGTGGATGTAAGAGAAAATTGCCAATAAAAAGTAATAGCAAAACTTAATTCTCTTCTTCTGAATGTATCTTTGGAGTTTCCCCAGCTCAAAAGATAGTTTGCAATCATCAGTTGATGTACTGGAAGGACACACAGGCTTATGTAGCTCAGCCAGGGGCAGGAGGAGGGCAGATCCCAGCTCTGCTGTCACCCTGCCTTGACCATATAAAGCTACCTGGTGAAAGGTTCCTTATTCGTGGAGGCTGAGCAGCTGATAGCATCCCTCCAAACCTAGAATACATTAACTTGTGTTTCTCAAGCAAGTTGTCAACCCAGCTGGGTTTCACATGATGAGGTGTGTTCTGTCTGAGCTGTGTAACTGCTTGTGTGTCAGCCTTGAAACTGCAAATTAAAGGATGTTTAAAGGCTCCTCAAGGGCTCCAGTGGTTTTTTTCTGGGTTTTGTTGAGCTTTATATATATATATATATATATATGAGCTGTCATTTAAAAGATTCCCTTTCATCTCATGTCCTCCAGGGTTACATCAGTGTGGAAGGGGTCTTCTGAATCACATAGTCTAATCACCCACCCAGGCCAGATGGACAAGAAGCTTCTCAACCTCCATGTTAAAAGCAGAACCCAGCAGTTACTAGGAATCTTCTTCTGGTGTCTATTCTCATTTTAGTCCTGAACACAGTTTTCTTATGTTGCTATTGGCCATTAACTATGAGAGTTCTTTCCTTTCCTTGATGAATTGGCGTGAGTGAGGGTGAAGAACACCATCACAGTAACACAGACGTGACCTGAGGGTCTTTCTGGGGTAACACTTGAGATCCATATTCACCTGTTCAAACATCAAGATCTGCTGCAGTGTAGATTCAGAAAAGCAGTTTATTCCATGTCCAGACTTTGGAGGAAGGTAAAGAAGCTGTGTGGTACATGTATGACAGATTTCAGACCCCTTGAGGTACAGAAGTGATGGGTGAAGAGCTCTGAATTCATAGTGGGATGCTGTGGTCTGATGTCAGCCTGGTTTTGATTTATTTTGTCTTTAATTCCTTAATAATCTGAGATTCTGCCTCATCGTCACATGGCTGATACCAAGGTTTAGAGTCCCCTTTTTCCACCCACTGAGCAGCTGTAGTGGTGGGTGAGTGAAATCAAGAACATTTTCACTGGGGAACATGTTTGTTTTCAAAGCAAATTATTTAAAAAGACTCGTCTTTCAACCACCCCTCACGTCTATCACACCACCACAAGATGTAAACACAAAGCCCTAGCTCATGTCTCTGCAGTGGCCTGAGGACTGAGAAGGTGTTGGCTGGGTTGCAGGGCACAAGAACACCTTGTAGAGAAGGGAGGCAGTGACATACAGAGACTTTACCTAGAGCCTGGTTTTGCAGTTGAGGTAATTACAGCATATAATGAGCATGTGTCTCTCTCAAGCCTTCACGTGGGAAGGTGGCCAGAAGATGGTGAGAGTGGATTCTGCCCCACTGCTCTACTCTGGGGAGACCTCACCTGAAATACTGTGTCTGGCTTTGGAGCCCTCAGCACAAGAAGGATATAAGCCTGTTGGAACAGGTCCAGATGAAGCCACAAAAATGATTCAAGGGCTGGAGCAGCTCTGCTGTGAAGCCAGGCTGGGAGAGTTGGGCTGGTTCAGCCTGGAGAAGGCTCTGGGGGGACTTTATAGCCGCCTTCCAGTACCTGAAAGGTGCCTGTAGGAAGCTGGGGAAGAACTGTTCCCAAGGGCATGGATGAGGGGTAACAGTTTTAAACTTGAAAAAGGGAGATTTAGGTTGGGTATTAGGGAAAAAAATCTTCAATATGAGGGTGGTGGATCACTGGCCCAGGTTGCCCAGAGAGGTGGTGGAGGCCCCATCCCTGGAGACATTCAAGGTCAGGCTGGATGGGGCTCTGAGGGACCTGCTCTAGTGAAGATGTCCCTGCTCACTGCAGGGGGGTTGGACTAGATGACCTTTAAAGGTCCCTTCCAACCTTACACATTCTATGATTCTAAGTTAAATCACTCTGTGTACATTAGAGTGGTCACACCAGGGCAGTGAGGGTTGCCAGAGAGCACAGAGAAAGTCATGAGCAGCATGTGGCATGCAGGACTCCAAACCCTGAGCCCCTTATTTCTGCCACCCATTGACATACACCACACAAGCTTTCTTGCTGCATCACAAGATGCTGCCAAGAAAGAATCTTCATCAGCCTGAACGAATCCTTCCTGCATATTTCTTTCCTGGAACAGCAGCTTCTGAATGCACCGTGTTTTCTTGCCAACCAGTGTTTCAGAAGCATAGTGAAGATTGTTATTTGGAAGCACAGAACTCTCCAGAGAGCTCATGTTTAGGCAATGCACCTAGTTCTGTGTGTGCATGTGCCATTTTTAGATCACCCACTCTCCCTGCTGCTTTCCAAGAGAGAGCACTAAATAACCAGCAGGCCCATCCTCTGCACAGTGTGGTTCTGCTTTGTTAAACCACCTTCCAGTAAGTTTCCCACTGCATGTGTGTTTCCAGATAGCACTTAGGGCACTGCAGCACCCACTTGCTACAAAGCACCTGGCTGATGGGAGCAATGAGGGGGTTATTTTGGCATCAAACCAGCCTGGAAATAAAGAATCCCCTTGCAAGGGCTCTGGCTTAATGTGTTGGTGTTGCAAATCCTCTCTCACTAATAAGGGATGGAGTGGGTGGGAGAGAGGTCTTTCAAGAACATCTTTTGTGCATTAAGTTGTTGTTGTGGGTAGAGTCAAGCTGTAACTGTTCAGTAGCAAATAACTATTCAGACAACACATTGGTTTACCCACTCACCATGTCCACACGCTCATAAGCACCCATCTGGAGTCACTGTTGGGAGGCCAGCCTTGAAGGTGGTTGGAAGAGGGTGGTACTGACACACCAGTGGCTTCTAAGTAGGTGTTTGGAAAGTCCCTTGGAAACACAATGTCTCACCCAGGCATCTACATAACCCTGTACTCTGCAGCCAGCAGCCACCAATAACCCTGTACTCTGCAGCCAGCAGCCACCACGCTTGTGGTGGACTGGTCTGTCACACAGCCCCTTGATGCTTCTGTGTGCTCAGGGCCTCTTGCACATTCAGCAGGCTCTGCCTGTCCTGCCTTTATCAAATCTCACAGAATCAACAGGCACACAGGTCTCCTGACAGTACCAGTTCATGGGGAACCTCCTGAAACTACCTCACCAGCATTTACTTTTCCTTTCTGCAGCATGTTGGTCCCTGGGAACAAGTTCTCCATCCCAACCTGTGGAACCAAATCACACAGATCCCAGAAACACACAGAATCACAAGGTTGGAAAAGACCTTTAAGGTCATTGAGTCCTATTCTAAACCATATTCTTAATTACCTGAGCTAACCTTTTTTTAAACCCATCCAGGGCTGGGGATTCAGCCCCCTCCCTGGGCAGCCTGTGCCACAGCCCCACAACTCTGACAGGGAAGAACTTTGCCCTCCCAGCTGAGTTGACCCTGCCCTGGGGCAGCTTGAGCCCATTGCCCCTTGGCCCAGCTCCTGGCCCCTGGCTGGAGAGACCATCGCCCACCTCTCTGCACCCTCCTGGCAGGGCAGGGGAGGTGGGGAGAAGGGCTCCCCTCAGCCTCCTCTTCTCCAGGCTCAACACCCCCAGCTCCCTCAGCTGCTCCTCAGAGGATTTGCCCTCCAGCTCCTTCCCCAGCCTGGTTGCCCTTCTCTGGACTCTCTCCAGGACCCCCACGTCCTTCTTATGGGGTATTGAGAGTACATTCACCATGGAAGATGATTTCCCAAAGGGAACAACCCACACGACTCTGGTGCAAACTGTACCAAGACCCAGAGACCCTCTTCATCTTAGATGTGAACTATGCACAGCACGACTTGACCCAGTTCTGAAGGAGGGACCAAGTCCTCAGTGTGGTACCTTCTCCAGTTGTTTTCCACACCAGTTTTTGTCTATGGCAGTTTTGCAGTCCTGATGTGACCCTGCAGGACACAAAAGTTTATGGGTAAGGCCCAGGGATTTTGTTCTGTAATGCTACATGAAATGCTGTCAGCTCCTCCAGGGCTTAGAGAAATGGTTCTGTGGATATGGGCCTTGGGTGCTTAAAGAGACAAGGAAATACTTCTTCAGACTGCAAAACGAAACGTTTTCATGGGGGCTGTAAAAGTTCATGAGGGTTTCACAATTTCCTCTTTACAGCCTCGTAATCTTTACTGGGTTTTAATTATCACACTATTGTGAAGCCTGTGCCAGACACAAGAGCAGAAATGGATATTAAAGCAAATTGCTCTATTTCTTTCCACAGTTGTGTAATGGGTCACCTGCTTGTCCTCTTCCATGTGCCTACTCCCACTTGATATCCTCTTGATTAAGGATGATCCAAATCCACCTGTCTGATACATAGAATCACAGGATCATAGACTGGTGTGGGTTGGAAGGGACTCCAAGGATCATACAGTTCCAACCCCCCTGACACAGGCAGGGACACCAACCTCCAGGCCTGGAGCTACACAAAGTTGCCCAGGGATCCTACCTGGCCTTTAACACCTCCAGGGATGGGGCACCCACCCCCTCTCTGGGCAGCCCCTTCCAGCCCCTTACCACTCTCTCTGGAAAGAATTTCCCCCTGATATCTCATCTAACCCTTCCCTCCTCCAGCTTCACTCCATCCCCCTTGTCCTGCCAGTCTCTGCCCTTTAACAAGCCCATTCCCCTCCTGTTCCTGGGGTCCCTTCAGGGACTGGAAGGTGCAATGAGGTCCCCCCACATCCTTCTCTTCTCCAGGCTGACCCAGCCCAGCTCCCTCAGCCTCTCTCCATAGGGGAGCTGCTCCAGCCCCCTGATCATCTTCATGGCTCCTCTGACCCCTCTCCAACAGTCCCACATCTTTCTTGCCCTGGGGCCCCAGCTCTGGACACAGGACTCCAGCTGGGGCCTCACAGGGCAGAGCAGAGAGGGACAATCCCCTCCCTGTCCCTGCTGCCACCCCTCTTCGGCGCATAGATAGATAGAGGTGGATGGATGGATGGATGGATGGATGGATGGATGGATGGATGGATGGATGGATGGATGGATACACTCCCAGGGGATATCATGGTGTGGTTTCCCCCACCAGCTTCATAATCTGCCGTACGTGTGATGAGCCTGCCATCCAGGGACAGCGCTGGCGGGAGAGGTTTGATGAGGAGTCGTTCCACTGAGAGTCTCTTTTTTGCCTTTTATTGGCCGAGTTTTTATTTTATTAGCTTGAGTCATAATTGCAAATTTCTTTTTGAATGTGGTAGATAGCAATAAAGGGGAGGGCACTCAGACAGGGAGCAGAGGAGAGCTGCCAAGAGGAGATGAGCATTGCAGTAATGTTGATTCTATTGCTCTTAGACAAGAGGGGAGCTTCTTTTTTTTTGGGGGGGGAAAGGGGGAGGAAGGGAGTCATTTTACTAAGCTGAGACATGGAGAAGTCACACAAATGGCCACTTGCACACTGATCCTTACTCCTGGGGATTATTTCCCATAGTGGGAACATGCCATGATACAGAAAGCCCTGTCCATCACTGCAAAACTTGGCCACAAATCTCAATGTGCTCTAATTTTGTGAATTTATAACCCCAGGATTCCTCCTACCACACTTCAAATACCCAGTGACCCACATCAATTATATCACAGTAGCAACTTGAGCCTTGGGGCAAGGCTGGATGTCCACTGCTGTGTGTGTGTGTAGAGCAGGCAATGCTCTGCCCTGAAGAATTCACACTCCAAACAGGCACGACGGATGATAAACTCGAAAGGAAACTGAGATGCAGGGAAGTCAAACGTTGCTCTCCAGGCCACAGTCCCTGGTGTACTAGCCCTGCTCTCTTATTACTGGGCAAAGCCATCTTGTCAATCCGAGCTGGAGCTGCCTGTGCCCTGCAGTTCATGTTTTAGCTCTTCGCTTCGAATGAGGAGCGTGCTCAGAAATAAGGCATTTTATTTTACTTTACTTTCCTTCCTTTGCTGATTGGATCTAACAACTAAGCCAGGGGGGAAAAGAAAGAAAAAAATTAGGTAGCTATGGCCAGCATATAATCATTAAATTTGCTTTTGGATGACCTGCATGAAATTCATCAGGAGCCATTTATTGGGAAGTTCATTGCATCGGCGTTCATTATTTACTCAGTTAGGCTTAGGCACAGTGGCAATCAGTGGAGAAAATTGGACTGTTAGGGCCTTGGACTTCAGTGTTTGCAATTTCCTCTCCTGAGTTTGCAGCATGAAATACATTTGGCACAGACAAATCACTCCCTGCGCTGCTGCTACAGCTCAGTGTGCTCATCCGGTGGCTCCCAGCCGCCACCACGGCTCTGACAACTGGAGAGGTGAAAGCAGGTCTGGGGAAACTGGGCAACAGCCTGAATCCCAGCCCTGGTGCTGAGCACTTCTAAAGGCCTGTGGTGACTTAAATGAATAGCACGGTTGTTTTTCATGCCTCTGCCACCCAGCTGAGGGGCAGCTACTGTTCTCTCTTCTCCATCGCTGGACTGTGACTAGTATGAGCAGGCCAGACCTGAGAGGCACAGGGACTATAATCCAGGGAATGCACAAGAGAGACTGGTGGAGAATGGGTGATGTTTCCACTGCACAGGTTGCTTTTCCCCAGTCATCAAGGGGAAGATGGAAAAGGAGCCAGCCTGGAGATGAACTTCCTCTCCACAGGTCTCTCCTTCCCTGGGTAGCTGTACTGTTTGCTGGCCTCTGGTCCTGTTAAAGACACTTTGTGATGACAAGCAGCAACACAGGACACTCTGTGTTCTTCAGGGTTCTGAATATAGAATCATAGAATCATAGAATGGCATGGGTTGGAAGGAACCCCAAGGATCACAGAGTTCCAACCCCCCTGCCACAGGCAGGACCACCAACCTCCAGGCCTGGAGCTACACAAGGTTGCCCAGGGCCCCAGCCAACCTGGCCTTGAACACCCCTAGGGATGGGGCACCCACCCCCTCCCTGGGCAGCCTGTTCCAGCCCCTCACCACTCTCTCTGTAAAAAACTTCCCCCTAATATCTAATCTAAACCTTCTTTCTTTTAGCTTTAGTCCATTCCCCCTTGTCCTGCCATTGTCTGTCCTTTTAAAAAGCTGACTCCTCTCCTGCTTATAAGCTCCCTTCAGGTACTGGAAGGCTGCAATGAGGTCACCCCACAGCCTTCTCTTCTCGCCAGGCTGATATAGGCGACTCCATCAGCTCTGTAATAACCAGACATGAGCTCTCTTGTCATACCCATGGTCTCCAGCAAACCTCCCTGACAGAGTCTTTGTCCCAAGGCATCTCTGATCCCCCATGGTACCTTTTCTGTCCCCTAGCTGTTGGCACATCCCATCACCAGCAGCAAGGGACCAGAGGAGAGCAGCGTTTCTGGGGTATGAGGGGTTGGGTGCAAGCAGGGGGATGGACTGAAGTAAGGGAGATCACAGAATCACAGAATCACAGGGGTTGGAAGGGACCTCTGGAGGTCATTGGGTCCAAACCCCTGCCAAAGCAGGGTCCCTAGGACAGGTCACACAGATCGGCATCCAGATGGGGCTGGAATCTCTCCAGAGAAGGAGACTCCACACCCCCCTGGGCAGCCTATTCCAGTGCTCTGATCTCATCTCCTGGTTCACAGACACTAGGAGGGGGGTTCTGCTGCCACCTTGTCCTCATGGGCAAAGTCTCCAGGGGGCTCAGACTGGCAGAAAGACAAGGAGCTACTGAGAGAAAGAGATCTGGGCTTCCCCCAAGCCCCTCTGACCCCACAGCCAAGACTTTTAAGACTACTGCTTTGCTCATGGAGGGTGCTGGCAGCCATCCTTACATGAGGACCTCTCCAAATTTAGGGCAGTCAGCTCTGATGTCTCATACACACACAAACAGAAGTAATTTCCCTGTGGAAAAGCTCAGGAAGGTGCAGCAAGAAACACAGGAGTGTCAAGGGGCCACTAAGATGATGAAGGGAGTGGAACACCATCCTCATGAGGACAGGCTGAGGGAGCTGGGTCTTTTTAGCCTGGAGGAGACTGAGGGGTGACCTCATCAATGTCTATAAATACATAAAGGGTGAGTGTCAGGAGATCTGAGCCAGGCTCTTCTCAGTGATGCCCAACTACAGGACAAGGAGCAATGGGGGGAAGCTGGGAAGTTCAGGAGGTTCCATAGGAACATAAGGAAAAACTTTTTCACTGTGAGGGTGCCTGAGCCCTGGGACAGGCTCCCTAGGGAGGTTGTGGAGTCTCCTTTTCTGGAGACATTCAAATCCCACCTAGAAATGTTCCTGTGTGACCTAATCTAGTTGGTCCTGCTCTAGTGGACCTAGCAGAGGGGTTGGACTAGATGATCTTTCAAGGTCCCTTCCAACATTCTGTCCCATCACCATGAAAACCAGGAGCTGCAAAGCATGATTTCAGCAGTAAGCTGGAGGTTTTACCCCTTGCTTCTCTTCCTACTCAAAACAGCATTTCAGGTTTCCCTTCCTCCTGACATCCAGCTGGGTCCTTTTATGGCTTGGTGTTACTTGGTTGAATCACAGAGTGAATTTGCATGGGGCTTTTGCAAGTGCAAAGAGCTATGGGAGTGCTGGGGCTGCCTATAAATCTGTGCTGTGGCATGTGTGGCATGTATTTGGGAGCTGATTGTTTTTATAATTGAATAGTAAATCAATGTATTTAAGGCCAGTGTTTGCTGTTAACACTTCTGAGTATGAAATGCTCCCTGTGTCAATAGTGGGAAGGTTTTATTGGAATAATAACTGCAGATTCAAAGCTTCAGTTCTGGTTTTGGTTGGGGGGAGGGGGTTGTGTGGGGTGTTTTTTTTAATTCTCAGTTCAGTGTTTGCTGATTCAGAGCCAGGAGAATTTGGGGAACGTTTCACACCACAGCCATGCACTGTTCAAAATGCAACATGAGATTGAATGTCAGGGAGGGAACATCTCTCCCCCTGTGCCACATCAGCCCCTTTGACAATAAGGAAACAACAGATTAATGAGTTTTCCTTCATTAGCACAGCTGGAGTCACTTCTCACCCATCCTGAATTACTCTATCCCTTTCTCTGAGGTCTCAGCTTGAGAAGCTGAGTGCAGTGAGGGCTCTTTGAGACACATTTTGGGGGCTGAATGTACTTTAAACCACTGATGTTCACTGGGTCAGGGTAGCCATGATGTGAGTTGTCCTTTCTCTTACCCTCTGGTCACCAGACAGCCGTTCTTCTTCTCCTGATCAAACGTTGGCCTAGAAGATTGATCTCTCCTTGGTGCATCCAGAAATCCCCCTTCTCACATCAACAGCAGGAACGTGTCAGATGAAGCTGTGAATAACAGAGCCCACACACCGAACTGTTGCTCGTTAATCACTCGGAGAAGGAGCCTGGGAGGAGGCAGGGGAACTCCAGAAGTCACTCATCTGCATGATTAGCTGTCTCCCAGCTGATTACAGAGGATGGAGACTCTTTGAACAGCCCCCTGTGTTTTTAATGAACCTTTAATTGTGAGTAGATTACCCCAAGAGTGCTGGGCAACCAGAAACAAGCCCTTGTGGCATCTTTCCCCCTGCCTTTCGTGGATCAAGAGAGCCCATATTAGCAAATGTGGAGAGGCTGGATGGGAGGACACTGGGATATCCATGGTCATGTGGCTACCAACTCCCACAGAGGGGTTGAGTAAGAGTATTGTGAGCATAGAGATAACAACATGGGACTGGAGAGGACACCTTGCTGATAGTTGGTCAAATATAGGGACAGATGGTGACAGGGGACATGACAGACCTTCTGCAGCAACATGGGAAGATGCTCCATCCCCTCCACAGATCCAGCAGCAACAACTATGCCCCATTGTGGTCAGAGTTGCTACTCAGGTGAGTAAGGGCTCCTGCTGCAAGGACAAAGGTTGCCATGTTATGATATGGACAAGGGGAAATGGCCTGAAGTTGCATCAGGGAAGTTTAGGTTCAATATCAGGAACAATTTCTTTACTGAAAGAATTGACAGATATTGGCACAGGCTGCCCAGGGAGGTGGGTGAGTCACCATCCCTGGAGGGGTTTAAAAGAAGAGCAGATGCTATATTTGGGGGTTGGACTCAATCTCTTGAGGTCCCTTCCAACCCCTACAGTTCTGTGATTTGGTGACATGGTCTAGTGTTGGACCTAGTAGGGCTGGATAGATGGTTGGACTCAATGATCTTGAAGGACTTTTCCACCATTCTATGATTCTATATGAAGCCCCACACCCTCAGACCTGCATGTTTGGACATGGGCTATTGGGCAGGCATGGGGCTCTGGCTTTTCTGTCACATTTCTCCCCCAAGCCATCTGTGCCTGCTCATCCCAACAGAACAGTATCTGGTGTAGCTGTGTTGCAAACTTACCTCCCCGAGTTCTAAGTGATGCCATGCTCCAGGAGAGCTGGTTGCAGACAGATGCAGAGGGGCAAGGCAGGGTGCTAGAAAGTAGACAGGCAGCAAAGGAATCAGACAGCTTGTGGATGAGCTGCATGAAGATGCAAGCACAAGCCTCTCCCTGGATGCTGAGACCACCGTGTGCTCCAGCACCCACCACCCCCTCAGTGCCATGTGCGCGACGGGAGGTAGAGCACAGTCTGGGGCTGCCTGCACAGCACACAGGCCCCAGTTGGATCTAACACCTGCTGAAGTGTTAATAAAGAGCAGATAGTGGGTGGTGTTTGAAGATTATTTGCATCCATAATTAGTGCTAACCATCCCCCCCACCCTGCTCTCCTCACAACTTCAAAGGCACCCACGCAGAAAATCAAACCCCACGACTTTGTGCAGAGCCGCTCAGGGTTGACCCTTCTCCATGGAGGCATCAGGCAGCTGCTGGTGAATGGCTCCTCTGACCTTCCTGGCCAGCCTTGATTCCAGACAGGATTCCTGACAGATCTCTGGAGGGAGAGGGGCCCAAGGAAGCTGGTTAGTTTTCAAGGCTCACTTCCTCCATGCTCAGGAGCCGTGTGTACCAACAAAGAGCAAGCCAGGCAATAATGGACAGAGACCTGGATGGATGAACAAGGAGCTCCTGGACAGCTCCAAACTAAAAAAGGGTGGAATCCAGGGCAGGTGGCCTGGATGGAATACAGAGAAATTGCCTGAGCAGCCAGGGTTCAGGTTAGGAAAGCTAAAGCCCTGAAGGGAAGGTTTAGATTAGATATTAGGAGGAAGTTTTTTACAGAAAGAGTGGTGAGGGGCTGGAACAGGCTGCCCAGAGAAGTGGTGGATGCCCTGTCCCTGGAGGTGTTCAAGGTCAGGTTGGATGGGGCCCTGGGCAACCTTGTGTAGCTCCAGGCCTGAAGGTTGGTGTCCCTGCCTGTGGCAGGGGGGTTGGAGCTCTGTGATCCTTGGGGTCCCTTCCAACCCAGACCATTCTATGATTCTATAGCATTAAATCTGACCAGGGGTGTCAAGGGCAAGAAGCAAAGCTCCTATAGGTATGTCAGTGATAAAAAGAAGATGAGGGAAAATGTGGGCCCTCTCCAGAAGGAAACAGGAGACCTGGTTATCCAAGATATGAAGAAGACTGAGGTACTTGACCACTTTTTTTTCCTCAGTCTTCACCAGCAAGTGCTCTAGCCACAGTACCCAGGCCTCAGGAAGCAAGGGCAGGGACTGGGAGAATGAAGAACTGCTGCTGTAGGAGATCAGGTTTGAGACCATCTAAGGAAACTGAAGGTGTGCAAATCCATGGGACCCGATGGGATGCATCTACATGTCCTGAGGGAACTGGCAGATGAAGTGGCTAAGCCGCTCTCCATCATCATGGCAGGCCAGTAAAGTGATGGGATAAGGGGGAATGGGTTCAAACTGAAACAGGGGAGATTTAGAGTAGACATTAGGAAGAAATCCTTCCCTGGGATGGTGGAGAGGCCCTGGCACAGGGTGCTCAAAGAAGCTGGGGCTGCCCCTGGATCCCTGGCAGGGTTCAAGGCCGGGTTGGATGGGGCTTTGGGCACCCTGGGCTACTGGGAGTTGTCCTTGCCCATGGCAGGGAGTTAAAACTAGATGGGCTTTAAGGTGTCTTCCAACCCAAACCAGTCTGGGATTCTATGATTTCCCACAACCCCAACTATTTTTCTGTGTCCACCAGCATTACCAGTACCACTTAGGCATTTTTTTTCCCCAAATCTACTTTTCTTTTTTCTTTATTGGACCCATTCAGGAATGATCTGTCTCCAGTCCAAGATACATCAGGCTAATTTTGCTCCAGTTGTCATCCCCTATGGAGAAGGGTCTTACAGAAGCTGTTTCATCATGGAGCATGTGAGCAGGCAGCCAGTCCCCACACTGCCAAGCCAAACAGATGGGGTGGGGGCAGACAGGGAGGAAGGGAGGACAACTGTGGTTTTGAGGTTTTAATAATCCCTTCTCCTGTCTGAATCATCACAAATCCCAGTGGAAGGACAGGCATTTTCCAGATGGTAGGAAATAAACTCTGGGACACTTCCATGCTGAGAACTCATTAGCCCTGCTGGCTTTGCTCCAAGCTCCATGGCAGTCCATGTAAACTGTATTTGGACCTGCCCTTTTTTTATCATCTGTTCCCATGACATCTCCAGCCCCATCTTACACAGACAAGCTGTCCAGCTAGCTATTAATTTGATTACTTGTGGCCTTTGCCTCTTGGAGAGCTTAGAGCTCAGGCAAGTATCTTCCCCTACCTACTGCATGCTAATCCAAGCATCTCAGCTGCCTTCACGTCACCCATCTGCTCGCCACTCATTTGATGCTAACCTGCCTGTGCAGAGTCTGGGGAATAGAGAGGTATCTGGATGGCTTCCAGATTGCAAAGGCAGGGCACTGGACAAAAAAAAATGACAAAAAAGATGTATATGTAGATGCATGCAAAGGGATAAGCCCAGCCACAGCCGAATGTTACTACTGTAGCATGGGCTGCAGTGTTCTGTGTCCTACCACACACCCTGTGCATCCCAAAAAGCTGAGGAGGGAAAGGGGGAAATAATCTGCCAAGCTGCACTTGATGGCCTGTCATTGCCACCCACCACAGAAGATGGAGCCTCCAGAGTAATCACAAGGCTCCAAGTCACCCTTTCCTTCCCCGAGTCTCCAAGAGCCGTCAGCTGAGTGACAGGAAGGCACCACGAGCAGTAGCAGGACCTGGTAGGTGTCTGCTGCTCTGGTTGTTTCTGGGGGCAGTGGAAACCTGGCTCAGTAGGCAGGATGCTCCTCCTTGTGTGGCTGCAGGATGTCAGACTCAGCCAAAGTTGTGATCTAGAGTAAAAGTTCCTCTGCAGTGTGGCTGTGGTTTTTTCTATTTTAAAACCTCATGGCTTTTCCATAGCACAGAGCTCGTCCAGCTTTCGGTTTGCTTGAAGCTACTTAACAGTGCTTTGAACAAGCCCCAGATAAAGATAGAATCACAGAATCACAGAATTGTAGGGGTCAGAAGGAATCTCAAGAGATCATTGAGTCCAAATCCCCCTGCCAAAGCAGGGTCCCTAGGAGAGGTCACACAGGTCGGTGTCCAGATGGGGCTGGAATATCTCCAGAGAAGGAGACTCCACACCTCCCTGGGCAGCTTGTCCCAGGGCTCCCTCACCCT
Source organism: Gallinula chloropus (assembly GCF_964237585.1). Lineage (NCBI taxonomy): Eukaryota > Metazoa > Chordata > Aves > Gruiformes > Rallidae > Gallinula > Gallinula chloropus. The sequence continues at coordinate 2,092,514 of NC_140085.1, read as the reverse complement.
CACTGGGAAGAAGTTCTTCTGCATATCGGTGCAAACCTTCCTATCTTCCAACTTGAAGCCTTTGTTCCTTGTCCTGTCCCCACAGACCACTGAGAAGCAGCTGGCCATTTCCCCCTGTGTCCCCTGATAATCCCACAGTCAGGGAGCAAAGGGTTCACTTCAAAAAGTTACTTTCCCTGTTTGCAGAAAGCAAAATCTGTGGATGAGGCTATCATAGAGAGGTATCATATAGGAGAAAGAGAATATCCTAGATACCATGAAAGCTTGAGACAGCTACAGCAGCCATATATGGAGGATGTAGCTGCTGTCCTCAACCAGCTCCTACTTGGCTTTGTAGCTCTGACAACTCAGAAATCGTTCTCCTAGAACAACAACAAAAACAAAAGGCTTCCAAAACATACTCCCCCATAGGATCCCTCTTTCTTTTACAGGATTTTCCCAGAAAATTCCATCTTTTCCCAATCTCCTAAACCCCTTGCCTTTGCTGCCCAACCCTGAACACAGTCCTAGACATGCACCATCTGCTTTCATAGGGCAGCCTCTGTGCCTTGGGGGGCTGTGCAAGGAGGCACAGGGTGCTTATGGAAAAGGAGTAAATCTCATTAAGGGTTTTAACATTTATGGCCAGTGAGATAATGAAGGAAGGTAATATGGGCTAGCTTTATTGCAGTTATCATAATGTTTCCCTGAAGCACAAAGATAAAAGTCGGTGGATAAGGTCCTTAAGGAGTTTTTATATCTTCCTCTTTCTATTTTTTTTTTAAGCAATAGCCATTGCAGTCAAAGATGGGTGATAGTTTACAAAAGCCAATGGAGAAAGCAATTATTTCATGTTGAAAAACAGAATTATAAGTCACTCAAGGCTCACCTGGCTATCATGACCCATGGTGGAGTCCCTCTGCAGTCACCAGGAATCCCTCGTCCCCAAATTAACATAGTTTCACCCTGAGGAGCAGTGCTCTCCCTATGTTTGTCTCCTGTATTTGAAGGCATCCTGACTGACCTCTTCTTCCCCTATTTCCTGGCTTTGCTTTCTCATTTTACCCTGTTCTGCAATGTTAGAAGAAGAGTAAATGGCAGACCAGGAACAGGGGGAAGCTAAAATTAAAGGAAAACAAAGAATTTCTTGGGTTTTTTTACTCTGCACTAATGAACCTGTGGAACTCAGTGCCACAGAGTGTGACTGGAGCCAGAAGATTACAGTGCACAACCCAACTAATCACAAAATTTGGTTGCACAATACTCAAATATCTTTAGCATCCTCATTTAAGTTTCATCTTAAGAGTGGATTGGTATCTGTAAGACGTTTTGTGTGGCCCAAAGCTTGTTGTTGGCTATAACTGGGGATTTTTATTTCTTCCCCCAAAACATGGTGTGATGAGCTTTCAGTTTCCTCAAAGAGGAATGCTAACAGGTCAGTGGTTTTTAACACAGTGCAGCACCTGCTTTGCAGGGCTAAACAAAACCATCATCCTAGAGAACATGCAGCACCGGCACCCGCTCCGGCAGCTGTCACCCATGGGTGCACTGAGTGCCAAGACAAGTCCACGCACCCCAGCAGCCCTACGATGGAAGCAGTCAGGCTGTTGCAGTGATTTAAAGCCCCAGACAAGCAGAGGTTATTTCTAATGCCATCACTTTACTTAACCCTGAGGGGGAAGTTCTGAAACTACTTTTTTTTTTTCATAAGGAAAGACTTTACTTCACCATTTCAGGAGGAGTGTGGCCAGCAGGTCTAAGGAGGGGATCCTCCCCCTCTACTCTGCCCTGGTCAGGCCCCACCTGGAGTGTTGGGTCCAATGCTGGGCTCCCTGGGATAAAAACAACAGAGATCTCCTTGAGAGAATCCAAAGAAGGGCTACGAAGATGATTAAGGGCCTGGAGCATCTCCCCTATGAGGAGAGGCTGAATAAGCTGGGGCTGTTCAGTCTTGAGAAGACTAAGGGGGGATCTAATTAATGTCTATAAGTATCTCAAGCATAGAATGCAGGGGGAATTAGCCAGCCCCTTTTCAGTGGTCTGTGGAGACAGGACAAGGGGCGATGGCTGCAAGTTGGAGCACAGGGAGTTCCACACCAACATGGGGCAGAACTTCTTCCCAGTGAGGGTGAGGGAGCCCTGGGACAGGCTGCCCAGGGGGGTGTGAAGTCTCCTTCTCTGGAGAGATTCCAGACCCATCTGGACGCCTATCTGTGCAATATGTCCTAGGCACCCTGCTTTGGCAGGGGTTTGGACCCAATGATCTCTCGAGGTCCCTTCGAACCCCTAGGATTCCATGGTTCTGTGATTCTGACTGGAAGAGAGGGACAAAGGCAGGCTGCACCACCATTTTGCTTGTTAAGGTGCCACTGAGCAGAGCCCAAGCCTTGCACAGACCCTGGGGCTTTGTGACTGGGTAATGATACTCTGAAGATCAGTTGTCTGACAGCACTGACTTTGTGTCCAGACCTGGAACACACAAAACCCTGCTGTGGAAGAGTGGGAAAGAAGAAGGGTAATAGGCTGCTTGCGGGTGGCTGCAGTGCCTTCAGCCACGCAACCACCACCTGAGGAGAACGCCGCCGAGGAGGACTACAACTCCCAAGATACTCTGCGGCCTGGCAGGCCCTACGGCCGAGCGCAGAGGAGAGAACTACGACTCCCATCTTGCACCGCTCCAAACGCTGCTTTTCTATTGGCTGGATGGCTGGATGGCGCGAATTCCCTTCCCCGCAAAGGGGCGCGGCACTTCCCCCCGTCTCCATGACGACGGAAAGCAAACAAGATGGCGGCGCCCTGGCCTGGGGGTTGATGAGGTGGTGCTCCAGCGTCCGCGCTGCTTATTACACCTCATGGCCGGGGCCGAGGACAGCATCGGTGAGGTGGTTCCTGCATTTCATGGGCCCCCACAGCCCGACTCCCAGGGGATCCCTGAGGACCTGCCCCAAGACAAGCCCAGCCTGCAGCAGCCACAGTTCAACCTGCCTCATGAAGAAGACGTGTGGGAGGAGGATGAAGAAGAGGAAGAGGAGTCACAGCACGCAGAGGTTCAGCTCAGTGTCCCTCAGCTATTTGGGGAGGGGTGTGCTTCTGAGGGAATGGTCCTTTTTCCCCCTCGTTACTCGGTGTAGTTGTGTGGGAAAGAACAGTTGGTTGGTGGGGGCCAGTAGTGAGTTCTGATTTCCACAAAGAGAGGGAAGACTGGCTGGGTCTGTTTCCCTTCACTTCTAATTTTTTGCCTTTTCTTAGGGTCCCTTCTATGCCCATACTGTCTAGGATAGTTCTGGATTGCCCCCCTCTCTCCTTTCTATATAAAGTTTAAGGATATGCTAGCATATGGATGGCCAAATCAACCCCCTTTCCTGTGATATGCCTAGCTATGAGATTCAAGAAGTCCCTGGAACTAAGTGACTTTGTTCTTCCTGCTCTTCTGGGCTCTAAAGTGTCCCCAGCCACAGCATTTTCACCTTATGTTTTTACCCAGTGGAAATGCATTTATGGTCTCCAGTGCTCTAATGTGTAGGTGCTATAATTTAGGTGATTACCATCTGAAACATTATTTATCTTGGTCCCTAGGTTAGCAATTGTTGTGTGACTTCTCCGAGCTTATAGGAATTTCACAAGCCATTGGCTTATTTTCTCATTAAACCTCCGCAGTGGTTCATTAGTGCCATCTGTCAAGTACCCTCTTTTGCAAAGATTGTTCTCTGAAGAGTAGCACTGGCTGCTCATGCTGAACAAATTTAAAGGGCCTCCAATAATGTGCATATTGGGGTACAACACGGGGGTTATGTTAGTGCTGATCTGCTGAGATGTTAACATCCATAATCAATGTGAATTTCATGGCTCAACATCTCTGGAAACAGGTCCTGTTTAGAGCTGTGCATGTAAAAAATAAGATAAAAACCCCAAAATCCCAACAAAATCTGACCCTTTTAAAATGTATAAAGTGTGTGATTTGTTTCTGTTTATTTGTTTTGATGGCTGTAGTCATCATTTTCCCTAATAGGTAGTGCCTTAGTAGGGTGATGGAGCACTGAAAGCAGCATTTGATTGAGGATTTTTATTAAACTCTGTTTCTAGTTGCATCCCAAGCAGCCCCCAGATTCTACAGAGCGTGGAAATTCATTTCATAAATCTCCACTTAATACATTCCTCTCCCTTCCCACTCCCCACCCCCTTTCTGGTATTTTATAGGGTCAGTTTGATGGAGTGCTGGATGAAGACACTGTGGCTGAGGGTCTCCACAAGCTGGGGCTCTCAGCCCTTGGGATTGAATATGTCTATCTAAATCTGGCACTTTCAGTAAGTATAAACAAAGAGGATCACTGTAAAACCCTTCCCTTTTCTAACAGCAAAGAGTTGGTCTAGTAAAAATAATGTCAAGAGGCAGATTTTTGTCTTTACCTGTCAATGCCATTTCATGTACATGGGACTCTGCCCTCATGAGGCCCCAGCTGGAGTCCTGTGTCCAGAGCTGGGGCCCCAGGACAAGAAAGATGTGGGGCTGTTGGAGAGGGGTCAGAGGAGTCATAAAGATGCTCAGAGGGCTGGAGCAGCTCCCCTACCAAGAGAGGCTGAGGGAGCTGGGCTGGTTCAGCCTGGAGAAGAGAAGGCTGTGGGGGGACCTCATTGCAGCCTTCCAGTCCCTGAAGGGAGCAGAGGAACAGGAGGGGAATGGGCTTGTTAAAGGGCAGAGACTGGCAGGACAAGGGGGATGGAGTGAAGCTGGAGGAGGGAAGGGGGAGATTGGATATTAGGGGGAAGTTCTTTACAAGAGAGAGTGGTGAGGGGCTGGAAGGGGCTGCCCAGAGAGGGGGTGGGTGCCCCATCCCTGGAGGTGTTCAAGGCCAGGTAGGATCCCTGGGCAACCTTGTGTAGCTCCAGGCCTGGAGGTTGGTGTCCCTGCCTGTGGCAGAGGGGTTGGAGCTCTGTGACCCTTGGGGTCCCTTCCAACCCAGCCCAGTCTGGGATTCTATGACTTTTGACAAGACACACAGCATGGCTCAGGCTGACAACTGCTGTATTGGCATTGGAGTTTTTTCACTTAGTAACAACAGCAGTAAGCTTTTTTTTTCCATACCCAGTTGTTGGGTGTGAAAACCTTTCTTCCTGCTTCAGTGAGCTGGAGAAAGAAAACCAGAGAGACATGCTAAACACCTGAGAATGCTCCCTTCATTGTCACTTCAGAAAGGGAAAATTTTAAGGATTACTTGCTGCCACTTCCTTTTCTATGCAGCCTTGTTTTTTCTGGCACTTTTCTTAGCTACATCTCTCCTGGTTGTAGTTTTAAGTCTTCTTTTGACTTTTTCTCCATTCATGGCTGGTTGCAGGTCTGACATCACTTTCTGTATCACTTTCATTCATTTGGAGGACCTTGGGGCACCTTTTTGGTGTCTCCTGCTACTGTGTATGTCTTGGGAGAGCGGGTGAGGATATGTAGCTAGTTATTAAAGTCTTTTTGCTTTATTTTTCCAGGGTCATAACTTAAGTGACATTAACATTCTCTCCAGATATGTTCACCTACAGAATCTGGAACTTTCATACAATAAAATTAATGGTATGTAGTAAATACACTAGTAAATTCTTGGGTTGTGAAATCATTTAAGATGAGATATGCACTGTACCATGTAGCTTTAATATCACAAAGCCTGGTCTACATTTTAATGGTGTAACTACTCCAGCTCTACAGACTGAGGCAGTGGCTAGGTCTTCTTGGGAATGATGTATGGACCATTTAGATGGCTGCACCAGCATATGCTTGTCAGTGGGAACATAGAGATCATTGTCCAGTTTATTATCTAAAGATAAAATGCAAGCAAGCATGTCAATACAAGATGAAGGTTGAGATTTTGCATGTCATAATGTTTAAAGTTATGCCTGGTACAGTTTTCCTAGCCTTGGGTTTTCCTTTGCCAAGGTTTCTCATTAGTGAAAAAAAACATTAAAAAAATTATCCTGGATTTAAAAAGTTAACAAATGGAGATGAGTGTAAACTCCTTCCCTCTCCCTCATCTACCCAAACTCATTTTTTAATTTATATCAAAAGGAATAAGCTGTGATGTGTAACCTGTTGCATTATTTCTTTTGAATTCATTTCACTTGAGGAGCTGGAGTCCATTAATAGCAGCACTTTTCTAAGCACTTCTGTGCGCTCATTTTACTAACAGTTTGTCTGTGAAGGCCAAGTCTGAATAGAGCAGGGACTTTTCCATAGCAACTAGTCATTTAGTCTGCTGTAGTGGCCTAAAAAACTCCTCTCATCTAGTTAATAAGTTAGAGCTGAGGTAGTTTCTTTGTCATTCTAGAGGTAGCTAGCATATAAAACCTTATTCTGTCTTACAGAAAGATGAGTTTACATAATAGAGCTTAATTTATTCTTCATAATTCAGAAACCATCTCTTTTTTTCTAGTAGAAGGTGTTAATATATCTGATTTCTGCATTTCAAACATCACTTTCTGGATGGGTAACTACAAATTGATTCTTGATTCTTATCAGACAGAATTATTGAAATTTTGATATGATGGTCTGACATTTTGTTTTGTTACTAGATCTTTCTTGTATCAGTCACATGCCTTACTTACTAGAACTGAATGCTTCCAACAATGAATTGACTACCTATTTTGGTTTTAAACCACCTAAAAATCTCAAGGTAAGTGGCCAAAAAAATGCATTATATAGTTTAAATTAAAAATGGTTTTCTAAATCCATTTGTATTTGGATATGTGCAGAAGGAAAGTTTCATGCCCTCCTTATTAGTCTTTTTTTTCCTTATTTGTCATTTTAATAACTTTTGGAAATCTTTAGGCCCTTTTTTCAGTGGACATTTCAGTCTTTCACTGAGACCAACGGGATGAGGTTTAACAAGGCCAAGTGCAGAGTGCTGCACATGGGAAATAACAACCCCTGGCAGCGCTACAGGCTGGGGCAGAGCGGCTGGAGAGCTGCTGGGAGAAGGACCTGGGGGTGTTGGGTGAGCTCAGCCTGAGCAGGAGCCAGCAGTGTGCCCGGGGGGCCAGGAAGGCCAAGGGCAGCCTGGCTTGTGTCAGAGCCAGCGTGGCCAGGAGGGCTGGGGAGGGGATTGTGCCCCTGGGCTGGGCACTGGGGAGGCTGCAGCTGGAGTGCTGGGTCCAGTTCTGGGCTCCTCAGCACCAGAAGGACATGGGGGTCCTGAAGTGTGTTCAGAGAAGGGCAACCAGGCTGGGGAAGGGGCTGGAGGGCAAATCCTCTGAGGAGCAGCTGAGGGAGCTGGGGGTGTTGAGCCTGGAGAAGAGGAGGCTGAGGGGAGCCCTTCTCCCCACCTGCCCTGCCCTGCCAGGAGGGTGCAGAGAGGTGGGCGATGGTCTCTGCAGCCAGGGGCCAGGAGATGGGCCGAGGGGCAATGGGCTCAAGCTGCCCCAGGGCAGGGTCAGCTCAGCTGGGAGGGCAAAGTTCTTCCCTGGCAGAGTTGTGGGGCTGTGGCACAGGCTGCCCAGGGAGGGGGCTGAGTCCCCAGCCCTGGGGGTGTTTAACAGAGGGGAGATGAGGTGCTCAGGGAGCTGGTTTAGCACAGGACAGGGACAGTTGGACTTGATGATCTTAAAGGGCTTTCCCAACTTTTTCATTCTGTGTTTCTGTGATTCTTTTCTTTTCTTTCACACTGTGTCTCCTGCCATGCCATGGGTCAGTGTACAGCTAACTGTCCTAGCCAGGGATAAATATGACCAGAGTTTTTTTTCCTTGCTTGTCAACTTCATCAGATCTTTACTGGGATCAGTTCCTGCTTTTCAAATTGACTGGTTTGGATTGTCATCATGAACCACACTTAATGTAGCTGTGTGCTGGTCTTTGCTTTGCTGCTGTTTTCTTGCAGCCCACATTGGGTTAAAAAAAAAAGCAGGAGGTTGTTTTGAACCACAATCTCTATGTATTTTTTCTGTGTACTCTGTTAGTTCTATTAATATATATGTGTAATTACAGGACCATTAATGATAATGATGGAAGGCATTATAGTGTTTGAAGTTCCCAAAATGTGAATTCTGTGTGTCACAAAAAAAAGCCTTTCTAGTTCTGTCCAAGTATTAACATTAATGATCTTTTTATTTCTTCCACACCCTTGATCACAAGTTTAAGGTAACAGCAGTTTCCTTTCACAAGGCAGCTGTAAATGATGTAACTTTCTGTGTCCTTTATTCTTTAGGTAGTAGACTTTTCATACAATCAAATACCTCAAATGCAAGATTTGTCAGCTTATCAGTCACTTACTAAACTCCTGCTGGATTGTATCCTTTATGAAAACTTGAATGGGGGAAAAAGAGATTTGTTTGCTTTCTGAACAGCTGTTTGCTTCAAACAGGTACCTGTTTTCTTGATATTTTTCTTTCATTTCAGTTTTGTCTTTAGAAGCAAGATTAAACACAGTGATTCTGATGGTGAAACATCTTAATTTACTTAAGCATGCCTGGTCTTAAAGGAGTTTGAGTATACCTGTAAAGTATTAGCCTGCTACACAAAAAAGCCTCCACTTTACATCATGGAAAACTGAAAAAGCCAATGTCACACTGTCTTTGCATAGCAGAGGTAGTAAATAATCCCAGTATTTTTATATAAAAATGGTTAATAGGAAAGAAGCTTGGAACACTAAGCTCTAATAAATGAAAAAGGTGCATGTTCTTTATTCTTAGACATGGCTAATTACATGGGGACTGTAGAGGCTTTGTGGAGGACAAGGCTATTTAACAGCAATGAAGAGAATGTTTTGGTGAGAGGAAACTTCCTGCAGTATGCTGAGAGAAGTACAGAGAGCAAAGGGGTTCTGCTCCCCACCTCCCACTCTCTCACTGTGGTACCTGGTTTGTGGGATTAGAAACACTGTTGTAGGAGAAATCAGATCATCATGAACCTGCAGATTAACTTTTTTTTCATTGCTAACTTCAAGGCTGTCCATAGCAACCTTACTCTCCCCCTAAAGATTCTCCTCTGCTTTTCTGAAAGGTCTTCCAGAGTTTCACATGCTGCCTTACTTACAATTGCTTCCTCAGGGCTCCCAAACCTTTCCTCTTTGCCTCATAAATTGCATCTTGATTTTTCTGCTCTCTGAAAAGGAGAAGACAGCAGGCTGCTGCAGTTTTTTCTCTGTGTCTTGTCCCTGAAGTAGCCCATTACCAAATGATATTAATACAATGCCTTTTTCATGTAGGAGCAGATAAAGCATTTGCAGGGCATCCAGGTTACATTATTCACACGTTTTACAAGGTGTGCAAGTGACATGATTCTTGTCAGAAAATGGCATTGAGACACTTATCCCTTTGCAATTCTAATTTTCCAACACAGTGCAAAAACCACACAGTAAAATGAAAAAGGGGAAAAAAAAAAGATCACAGATTTGTATTGTGGATCTAAATCTGTAGTTTTTCATTTGGTTTCAATGCAGCAGTGTGCTGTCTTCAATTTCTTCATTTGTCAATGAAAATGCCATTGAGATGGGGGGAAAAACCTGCTCCCTGCAAACAGTTGCAATGGGACCATCTGAAATAGAGGAAAATGAGCGTAGAATTCTGCAGAGAAGATCTTGGTAGGTGACAGGGTGGCCATGAGCCAGCAGTGTGTCCCAGGGGCCAAGAGAGCCAATGGGATCCTGGAGGGCATCAGGAGGAGCATGGCCAGCAGGTCAGAGGAGGTGATCTTCCCCCTCTGCTCTGCCCTGCTCAGGCCCCACCTGGAGTATTGTGTCCAGTGCTGGGCTCCCTGGGATAAAAAAGCCAGGGATCTCCTGGAGAGAGTCCAGAGGAGGGACAGAGATGCTGAAAGGCCTGGAGCATCTCCCCTGGGAGGAAAGGCTGAGGGAGCTGGGGCTGTTCAGCCTGGAGAGAAGAAGCCTGAGAGGGGATCTGATCACTGGTTCTCAAGAGCTGAAGGGTGGGACACAGGGGGCCATGGGCAGCCTCTGCTCAGTGTCTGTGGGGACAGGACAAGGGGTGATGGGCTCAAGTTGGAGCACAGGGAGTTCCCCCCCAATGTGGGGAAGAACTTCTTCCCAGTGAGGGTGAGGGAGCCCTGGGACAGGCTGCCCAGGGGGTGTGGAGTCTCCTTCTCTGGAGAGATTCCAGCCCCATCTGGACACCGACCTGTGTGACCTGTCCTAGGGACCCTGCTTTGGCAGGGGGGTTGGACCCGATGATCACTGGAGGTCCCTCCTCACCCCTACGATTCTGTGAGTCTGTGATTTAAAAGTGCAGAATTTCAATCTGTGAAGTGGTGTTGTTCCTAACCCATGTCAAACACTCCTCACCAAAGACATGGCAGACAAAACAAGCTGTTCTTTGTAATCATAAATGAAAAGACTGTATTAAGTATCACGCAGTAGCAGAAACGTTTGGCATGCGTTTCTCCTTGACAGTAACTAAGCATTTCTTACCATATTTAAGTGAATTATGATGCAGATGGTAAGGTCACTGTAACTGTTCTGACAGGTGCACTCACAAGCACACCTGACAGGTTTATAAATAAGTTTTCAAGGAGGAAACCACCCAAACCAGATAGGAAAACAGCTTGGGCAATAATATCTGACAAAACATTATAGCAAGTCATTAAAAGACTAAACCTGATTGTATTAGTTTTTAGTGCCAAGCAATTTGCTGCCTCATATTGATGCCTGTGGCTTAAAAAATATATTTTTCCTCACTAAAAGTTTTCCTCCTCAGTTGAAAGAGAAGCAGTCCCATTTTGTATGCAAATCAGTTACTGTCTAGCAAATACCAGTGGCTGTGGATGGTTTTCGTTTCTTTTCTAAAATGACAGTGACAGCCTGGTGTGAGGTCCTATGGAAAGAGAAACCTGTCCTTGCTAGCTCATTTGTCCTCCCCTCCTTCCCCATCTAGGCCTGTGGGTGTTGAATGTATGATGAAGTCCCTAGTTAAGAATGGGGTTAGGAAAAAACAGAGTTAGGTCACAGGAGTTACAAGGTATTCTGTTGGCCCTGGCTAAGCTTACATTTTGTTTGGTTACAATATCATTCAGACTGGGGGAAAATAATCCTGATAATAAAATCCTGAGTAGAAACATGAATGAAAACTCCCCTGCCCCTCTTTGCAGGCAGAGTTCATTCTCTCAAGTCAATTAAAAATGTTTTCTTCTGTGCTTGCCTGAAGGCAATTTTCTGTGCCCTGCATGTTCTGGATATTATTTTTTCCCCAGTTCTATTTCTTGGGGGGTTTATATAACTAGTTCTAGTTTGGACACTTACAAGTGCAATAATTCTTGCCTACCTTCAGCCACCAAACAATTAGACACCTGGATCAGAGAATCTGATTTCAGTACAGCAGAGAAACAGTCAGGTACCTCTGCAGCTCATCTCACTGTAAGAGAGTAAGCTGACATAGCTTGATGTCAAAGGAAACAGGCTTTGCTCAAGGAATCTGTGTAGTTATGTTAATACTGACGTTTGCTGAGAGGAATCCTAACTACTTTTACTGCTGTCTTTGAGTTTCATGTTAATTTAAAATACACTCTCCCTTTCAGTGCAGATGGCCAGCTTAGAACTCATTGAGAGTGAAATAGCCCCATGTAGCACTATCATCTGTTATTACTTGGATAATTTGTTTGTACTTCTTGGAGACCAAGGTCAGTTTGGAGCCATGTCAAGTACTCCATGAACCTAAAAAGATCACGCCTTCCTCTGATGACTCAACTCTGTGCCTTTATAGTACAGCTGACCTACCATGACTAGGGCTCAGTTAAAGTAAAAGACATGATGACCACTATGTTTCAGTCTGCACATATGCATCTGATGAGAAAACCAGAGCTGTACAGCAGAGGTTTTCAAGATGCCTGTGGAAGTAGTTTCTTCCCCACATTCCCATTCCCTTGTTTCCATTCCTTTCTTGATTTGCCCTCAGCCTGGTTATGCCAGCTCAAAGGGCTTCCTTGTAAACTAGATGACAGAAACAGAGTTAAAAGCCCCTCCAAAAAGGAGGGGAGGGTATTTCTACCTGTGTCAATGTTGCTTATCTTGCAGCCCATAAAATGCTCCACTGACTAATTTAGCTACTAATTTTTGCCAAGGTTTTGTGTTGAGTTATTTTCCTTAAATACAAACCCCTCTGTACAGTTAATAACATAGAGGAGGTGCGAGGACTGGAGAAGTGTTGCAGTCTGACTCATCTTAGTTTGTCACACAACAGACTCACAGCAATCAGTGGCCTTGAGAACTTGCCTATCAGAATACTCAATCTGGTAAGAAAATAGTAATTCTAGTTGTTTTCCTGTCTGTCTTTTATTGATGCATAAATGCCGTAATAAATGTGAAGGTAATTGCATAACATCCTCTGCTCTGCCCTGGTCAGGCCCCACCTGGAATATTGTGTCCAGTTCTGGGCTCCCTGGGATACAAAAGCCAGGGATCTCCTGGAGAGAGTCCAGAGAAGGGACAGAGATGCTGAAAGGCCTGGAGCATCTCCCCTGGGAGGAAAGGCTGAGGGAGCTGGGGCTGTTCAGCCTGGAGAGAAGAAGCCTGAGAGGGGATCTGATCACTGGTTCTCAAGAGCTGAAGGGTGGGACACAGGGGGCCATGGGCAGCCTCTGCTCAGTGGCTGTGGACAAGGGGTGATGGGCTCAAGTTGGAGCACAGGGAGTTCCACACTAATCTGAGGAAGAACTTCTTCCTGGTGAGGGAGCCCTGGGACAGGCTGCCCAGGGGGGTGTGGAGTCTCCTTCTCTGGAGAGATTCCAGCCCCATCTGGACACCGACCTGTGTGCCCTGTCCTAGGGACCCTGCTTTGGCAGGGGGGTTGGACCTGATGATCTCTGGAGGTCCCTTCCAACCCCTGCAGCTCTGTGATTCTGTGAAGATCGTCAGGCATATGAGTAATACTGGACACAATTTCTTATTAATGCAGGCTCATAGAATGATATAGGTCAGAAGGAAGCTGTGAAGGCCATCTGATCCAGCTTCCTGCTCAGAGCAGAGCCGTCTTCAGTGGAAGTTGCTCAGCACCTTGTCCATCTAGGTTTTCACTATATCCAAAGATAGTTTCCATTTGCTCTGGGAAGGTTTTGTGTTGCTTAGGTGATGTGTAAGAAGTTACTTACTCTGCAAGTGCCATCACACAAACAACAAACATTTTTAAGTATGATACCTCATAAAGTTGTGGTCATGAGTGAGCTAGGACAGGAGAGGGAAAAGTGAGGACTGAGTAGCCTGCATTCATTTCAGAAATCAATTCAAGTTTAGTATGCAAATCTGATATATTATTATTAAAGGATCTTTGTTTAGTTTTTCAAGGATCTTGTAATGAGGTTGGAAGCTTTACATTGGCATCTTTGCATCAATGTGTCTAGAGTATATTTGTTTAAATACAGTATTTTAGGTTTTATTTCTAGATGCTTTAGTAGGATTTATCTTGCCTGGCTTTAGATTTCTGAAGTGTAGACAACTCTACATGAGATAGTTGTTCTCTGCTGCCTCAAAAGTCAGTGGAGAGAAATGGGCAGTTAAAATGCTTCATTATTTTGACCCAGCTGCTGACATCTGCATTAACACAAGATGCATCAGGCCTTGGAAGTGCCCATTTCTCTCTGTTGGTTATGAAGATAGCCAAGGATAACACCCAAATACAGACCTCTATCTGTCAGTGCCTGCATCAGCCTCTGCACCTGCATGCATCTTGCTCTTCTACAGGTCTTGGGGAGGCATTTAGCTCAGCATTCCTCAGTTCCATGCTTGTAAAATATCCTTAATACCAATGCTTTCCTGTAAATCATTTTGTGATATTTAATAGGAAGACCCATCAATAGAGAGGATGCACAGAAACACAAGCAAAAACTATTTTATAATGCAATTTAATTGTTGTAAAAGACAAGCTATTTCTCTAATAGTTTTAATAATAATTTAAAAGATAATTATAATAATGATAATAATGATGATTATGATGATGATGATAATAATAATAATGTTTCATGTGATTTTAAAAATTAGTGCCAAAAACTATACATAGAAATATGCTTATATTTGCTACCTTAGTTTTAGCACCTACATAAATATTTTAGGTAAAGGGAATGAATCCCTTTTCAGGAATGGAAATACTCTTTTCCAGTCCTTTTACATTTTTAAAGATTTTTCTTCTATTCTGTAGTAATTGATATAGAAAAGAGTATAATTGATATAGAAAAGAGTATTTAAGGTCTGTACCCATCAAGGCCTGATTGGCCCTTACACTTATTGCTGCTTTGAAATTCAGGGAAGGTATTCACATTTAAAAGTGGACTATAGTATGTTTTGAGTGATATATTCAGTAACACATTCTTAATATAATTACATTTCAGATATATAATACCTTCAGGAGCTTCCAGCCATGCCCTTAGTGGCAATAAAACTCAATTTTGCCTCATTTTTAGTGGCTAAGATTAACTCAGATTGGCAAAATCCTGTCTGAAAGTTCTGAAATGAACTATAGGAGTGAGACAATCCAAGCTGACAAGATCTTTTCTCTAAATGCTTTCTTCAGGGAGAACTACAGTCAAGTCACTCAAGCATTGTGTGCACCGATTTCCTCATCTGTTAGAAGGCCTAATAATAATTCTGTTAGCAATGGTTATCTGCTCTGTAAAATGTTTTGGAGGTTGTGTTAACAGTGAAGCCTTATTAATATGAACATGTTCCTCAGTTTGGGTTCTTACATGCTGATATGATTATTTATACAACTGCTTGTCTTTTGTAATTAACAAAGTAGATAGTCATGTGGAAATTATGTAAATAGACAGATTTTAATGTAGCATTTTCTTTTATTAATTAGAATAAAATGCAGTTCCTTTCTTCATTGGAGCAGTCAACCCCTCTCTTCCCATTGATTCAGATTCAGCTCTCTTCCATTTTCATAGAATCATAGAATCACAGAATGGTCTGAGTTGGAAGGGACCCCAAGGGTCACAGAGTTCCAACTCCCCCTGCCACAGGCAGGGACACCAACCTCCAGGCCTGGAGCTACACAAGGTTACCCAGGGCCCCAGCCAACCTGGCCCTGAACACCCCCAGGGATGGGGCATCCACCCCCTCTCTGAGCAGCCCCTTCTAGCCCCTCACCACTCTCTCTGCAAAGAAATTCCCCCAATATCTCATCTCCCCCTTCCCTCCTCCAGCTTCACTCCAGCCCCCTTGTCCTGCCAGTCTCTGACCTTTAACAAGCCCATTCCCCTCCTGTTCCTCTGCTCCCTTCAGGGACTGGAAGGTGCAATGAGGTCCCCCCACAGCCTTCTCTTCTCCAGGCTGAACCAGCCCAGCTCCCTCAGCCTCTCTTGGTAGGGTAACTAGTGAAGAACAATTTTCCCTTGAGCATTTTAGGTTGAAAAAGTAGTAAGGTCTGAAGTTTGGAAGAAGGGCTTCAAAAACTCTAAATACTGCCTAGCTATACCAAAAAGCCTTTATTCTGCTTATGTTTGCAAAGAAAGGGAATAAAAAGTGCAGCTCTAATGAAGGAGACTCTTAGGAATTTTATGCTTTGCAAAAAAAAAAAAAAAGGATCACTACACAAATCCCTTTTGTTCACTGAATTTTATGTGCACCTTTTGCATAGCATTTTGCAACTAAAGCTCTAAGCTGTATCCTATTAAACAGAGGTCTAACGAAGAACAGGGAGAGAAGAGAGAGCCTCCATGCTATTAATAACCTAATTAAACATTTAAAAGTCAGGAAAAATGTCAAGGACAGACAACTGGATTAACATTAGAGTCAGCTGGCTTATTTATTTCAATAGTTCCTAAATATTTATTAATAGAATATGAGGCTTCTAAGCTATCAGCACAAGGTGATGCTGATGGAAAAAATATAACTTGCAAGGTTATACAGAAAGAATCATGTTGAGAGGCCATCTGGGTATGTGTGGCCACTGGGAGAAAGATGAGTACAGAACTAGCATGTTATACCTGTTTGGAGTTGGTAGCAGAAACGAGTGTATGATTTGTGATGCCCTGAGAAATGAAGCCATCTGGTGTCCAGTGATAAATGTAGGTCTTCTATCTTGTACCTCATTTGTAAACCAGTGATAGTCGGCTATGAGTTCTCAAAACCTCAGTACATTTCTTGCATCAGATTCTAGATGAATATACAGCAAGGTGGGTTTGCTGGTTTTGTTTTGTTGGGGTTTTTTTAATATTTTTATGCTGTCACTGGCAGTAAATAAAGTCTGCCTTCACTTGGTCTGCATGAAGATGAACTTGTGTATCCTAGAGATATTTTAACAGGCTGCCTGTAGTCCAAAGAATGCAGTACTTTATCACAGAATCTCAAGGTTTGAAAAGACCTTTAGGATCATCAAGTCCAACCTTTTCTGTCCTATGCTAAACCGTATCTCTAAGTACCTCATCTACCTTTTTTTAAATACACCCAGGGGTGGGGACTCAACCCCCGCCCTGGGCAGCCTGTTCAACATCCTCACAACTCTTTCAGTAAAAAAAATTCTCCTAACATCTGATCTGACCCTGCCCTGGGGCAGCTTGTGCCATCTCCTGTCCCCTGGCTGAAGAGACCATCGCCCACCTCTCTGCACCCTCCTGGCAGGGCAGGGGAGGTGGGGAGAAGGGCTCCCCTCAGCCTCCTCTTCTCCAGGCTCAACACCTCAGCTCCCCCAGCTGCTCCTCAGAGGATTTGCCCTCCAGCCCCTTCCCCAACCTACTTGCCCTTCTCTGAACACACTCCAGGACCTCAATGTCCTTCTTATGTTGAGAAGTCCAGAACTGGACCCAGCACTCCAGCTGCAGCCTCCCCAGTGCCCAGTCCAGGGGCACAATCCCCTCCCCAGACCTACTGGCTATTTTTCATACAAGCCAGGATGCCATTGGCCTTCCTGGCCCCCTGGAGACATTGCTGGCTCTTACTCAGCCTACAGTCAACCAACCAACCAACACCCCCAGGTCCTTCTCTGCCTGACAGCTCTCCAGCCAGTCTCCCCCAAGCCTGTAGCACTTTATTGTTCTATCTTAATCTTTTCATTATTTATTCTGTAATCATACATGTAAATACAACCATGATTAGCAAGGGAAATTCTATGTATTTATGTATATATATTCTATAATTTTATGTGCATATCTGTTTTCTATATTTTGAGTTGCAAAGTGACAGGAGTATCCTTTATCCAGTATCAGCTTTAAAAGAATGCTAGAGTGCTGTTTATTGCTGTTGTCTCTCACTGCTCTTCAAGGTGAATTGAAGATAAGTTAATCAGAAGAGAGTTGATTCTTTTTTCCTTGAGCGGTATGGAAAGCTGTAATATGTCATCTCAAGATGAAGATGGGGCTAATGCAGAAAAGGCCTATTTGTAATAGGATTCTCAATAATAAAATGAAGTCAGTTCTTCCTCAGGAATGTTGTTTTCCACCCATAGAACTTTATCACACAGTTTTTGTGCTTTCATTTCTTCTTAGAGCTCTAACCAGATTGAGAAGATAACTGGGCTGGACAGCTTGAAAACTCTGCAGAAGCTGGACTTATCTAGGAATAAAATAACTAGTCTAGAAGGCTTGGAGGAACATGATCTACTAGAGGAGATCAACATGGAGCATAACCAGGTAGCATACTTAATATTGATCTCAGCTTCTTCTAAAAGTGCTTTATTCCCCCCCCCCTCCCCCATAAAATTCAATCCTTTTTAAGGTTTATTCAAAAAATATTACAACACTGCAAGAAACTAATGTTTAGAAAAGATGACTTTTTCTTTTGGTGTTTCACTCCAGTACTGTTTCACATGTTGATTGATAGTGTACTCCTAAGGCCTTATTTAATATCTCTGGATGGGTTTATCTTTATGTGGATGTCACTTCTGTAGTATTTAGTGCTCATGGACATAAAGAACTAACAGTGCTCCCTTGAGTGGATAAGGATGAGTATGCAGCTTTTTCAGCTTGATTATTCTTGAGGATCTTTATTTACATCACAGCTTTTCTACTGCCAGGCCTCAGGAGGGTTTGCTAATATCTCTCAGCCCAATTTTATGACCACAGATTCTTCTGAGCTCTCAGCTGGAAACTTCCTGTAAGGCAGAACTGCATGTCCTCTATTATAAAGTGGCTTTTGTTATGCAGCAGAATTTTAACTCAAGTACAATGACACAATCCAACCTGTTTGTATTTGAATTTTGAAACTGAAGCCATATATACAGGATAATCTTGATATTGAGCTTCCAGGGTCCTTAACTGAAAGGACCAATTCATGAATCATTTTGATATCAAAGACAGATCTGCATGTGGGAAAAGAAAAACAAATAAATAAAAAAATAAAACCATAAATCAGGAATTGAACATTTTCTGTCGGTTTTTCCCTGCTTACAAGACACCTTTACAGGATTTAATTCAAGACACTATGAATTCTTTTTCTCCCTCTGTGTTCAGGTTGACATTTAAAGGTACAGCAATTGCACAAGACAGGAAACTACCTAATAGTATGGTTGCTATTAGCATTAATAACACCACTTCGATTGCCTCACTGTGCTTTACTGTGCTCAGAAGCTATTAATTTTACCTCATCAAATTTTGCCTCTTTTAATGATGTTATTGAAACTGTTTAATGAGTCACCATTTTTTGGACATTTTCTGCTGAAGAATAATTTGAAGAGAATTTTAATTAATTACTGCAGAAAGATCTGAGTTACTTCAGCTCACCAGCACCCAGAACGATCTTAAATACTTAATATTTAAAACCAGACATGATAGGTTTACCTGCAAACCACGTCTCTCCTATACATGTTCAGTGATTTTTTCAAATGTTGATAGTTGGCATTCTATGATTTATTTAGGAAATCCACCCAAATGACATTCACCTTGGTCAAACCTGTTCTACAGCAAGCTTCATGTTATATCAAAATGAATATTGGATTAGGCTATGGATGAGGTTTATGTTTTTAGACACTTTCCATAAGCTGAGTATAAATTATGGATAGAATCAGAAGTCTTCTTAGGTTCAGTCATTCAGCAGTGGAGGAAAACCAGGTATCCTTGCATAGCATTTCATCCCAGCCCACCATGGATTGAATGACCTCTGGAACTGCCTCTCTCCACCGATTATGAAGTGGCTGACTTGGTCTAACTTAACAGATGGCTAAAATGAGGGAAATGTAAATTCCATTTCATCCATTTTGTTTTAATTGAGAACCTTGCAACTGTTCACTTGGGGTCTAGCAGGAGTGCCTCTAGTGTGACTTTGCTTTGGGCACACAGACCTTGATTAATCCCACATAACCTCTAATGCTCATCTGATGTGCCTGAGTGCAGCCAACCCACATTTCCATTGTGGAATGGTGAATCTTTAAGTAGAATGCATCACCCTCTGGACACACAACCAAGGACAGTTATGCTGATGCTTTTCAGTCAAGTGCTGCAAGTTAGTTAGGATGAACTTGAGCTCCATTGAAAAGAAACTCTTCTTAGAAGGTTGTTGGGGTGGTTTTATTTTTGCTAGTCAACTGAAGTGCAAATGTAACTGCAGAATTGCCTCACTTAAGCACATCAGCCACATAAAAGCTAAATGTGTTAGGGCCTGACATTTGAAAGAACTGGGAAAATGCAGGTGGTTTGAAATTGCTGTCTGTATTATACTGCTTCTCCAGCTAACATCCAAGTTGTCTGCCTTTTGTGACTGGAAGTGCCTTATTGAATGCAGTTAACATGTATACCCATTTTGTGAGTATAATGAATGTTTTGCTGTCCAGATTTTAAGAGCAGGGATTAAAATACATTTTTTTTCTCCCCATATTTATCATGGATTCTCTTGCAGCTGATTTATGCTTTGTTTCTGTCACTAATTAGATTGCTGAGCTGCGTGAACTTGAATATATTGAAGATCTGCCTCTCCTCAGAGTTTTAAATCTTTTGAAAAATCCTGTACAGGTAAGAAAGAGCTACAGAGGAAGCTAAAAATAAGAACCTAGGACTGCTGTTTTGGAACAAGCCAGAATCCCCTTAGCCTCAGTCTCTGTCTCTGTGAGTGGCCAGGTAGTTTCAGGGAATAAGCACAAGAAATGATGAGTGATGGTTTCCCTGGCATGGTTATCCACCTTTATCTGGGAACTTTGAACCAAAGCTGCATGGGAATCATGATGTTTAATATCCACATAGTAGATCCATGTATTTTATTAATTCCATTTGTGAATCCATGTATGCATCTGTACTCATTTTGGTTTGGGAAAAGAGTCCCTTTTGTTTGTTTTGAAGGTCTGTACTCAATTGTTCCTGGGAAAAGCTCAAAGGAACTTAATAATACCCTTCTTAAAATCATGTCTGTCTGGAATCTGCATCTTCTTTTCTTCTTTAGGATTTGCACAGTTTTCATTTATGGCTCCCATAATATTCCTTCATTAATGAATTGAACATCCATTTTATTAACAACAGTGACATTTGCAAAATATCAGAAATTCTGACTTTGACACTGACTTTGTAAGTTGTCCTGAGCAATCAAAGATGAGCTGGGCTTGTTCAGCCTAGAGAAGAGAAGGCTGTGGGAGGACCTCATTGCACTTTCCAGTCCCTGAAGGGAGCAGAGGAACAGGAGGGGAATGGGCTTGTTAAAGGGCAGAGACTGGCAGGACAAGGGGGCTGGAGTGAAGCTGGAGGAGGGAAGGATGAGATATCAGGAGGAAGCTCTTTCCAGAGAGAGTGGTGAGGGGCTGGAAGGGGCTGCCCAGAGAGGTGGTGGACGCCCCATCCCTGGGGGTGTTCAAGGCCAGGTTGGCTGGGGCCCTGGGCAACCTTGTGTAGCTCCAGGCCTGGAGGTTGGTGGCCCTGCCTGTCAGCTTTTGTTGCAGAAGCTAAACTTGGGGGCAGTTTCTACAGTGTATTGACATAGAATCATAGAATGGTCTGGGTTGGAAGGGACCCCAAGGATCACAGAGCTCCAACCCCCCTGCCACAGGCAGGGACACCAACCTCCAGGCCTGGAGCTACACAAGGTTGCCCAAGACCCCATCCAACCTGGCCTTGAACACCTCCAGGGATGGGGCGTCCACCACCTCTCTGGGCAGCCTGTTCTAGCTGTCCAGAACAGCTGGATCATTTAAACCTTCTCTCCTTTAGCTTTAGTCCATTCCCCCTTGTCCTGCCATTATCTACCTTTTAAAAAGTTCTTCAGGGTAAAAAAAAATTATATCACAGTGTATTGAGACCAGTTTAATTTCCACCAATTTAAATTAAATATTAGACTGAAGTTAGGTACTTTATGTCAAAGTGTGAACTTTGTCCTTTAGGAGCAAACAGATTATTGGCTCTTGGTGATTTTCACATTGCTCCAACTAACAGAACTGGATCTCAAGAAGATTTCAGTGGAAGAAAAGGTATGTAAACAACATATCATTCCAGAGTTTTTCTAACTAAAGAATATAAAAACCTGTGGATGCAAATGCAGCTTTGTCATCACTTGGGTGTGACATCTACCTTGTTTCAGACCCCCAAGATAGGCTACAAATCTTTTGCTTTTAAATCCAGGTATATACATACAGAATTTCTGGAGCAGTGGTATGTTTAAAATGCAAAGCTTACCTAAAAGCTTTGTTCAGTGAAGACATTTACTTAGCAGCCATTGTTATGCAGCCAGTGAATCTAAACAGGCAACTACATTCACTAATACTCTGTAACTGCTTTCAGACACATTGTTGGGTGGTTTTTTTTAGTGCTGTGAGTAGAAAAGTGAACTCTGAAAGTTCTAAGGATGCTTGTTTTCCTTTCTATGCCATACAGATTTCACTGTAAAATCTCCCTAAGAAAAACCCTGCTCAGCCTGCTTATAGTCATTAGCTTTTGTAATAGAAACCTTTCCCTCCAGTGCTGCTTTTACTATAATTTGGTTGCTGTGTGGAGTATTTGGGCCCCAGTCCATGCTAGAACTGTTAGGATTAACAGCTGCCAATTGGGATTGGATTTCAGGGAATTATCCTTTCAAAATGATCCTTCCAGGAAATTCATCACTCCTAACTTTAGCTGCATAAATATTAGTGTTCTAGTTTAATGCCAGGCTCTCTCTGTTATGAACACAGAAAAGGGGTGAGATCAGAGTGTAAGTTACCCCACCTCCAAAGATGTCAATCTTACTTTTCTTCCCCTATGGACTGCAAAAGCAAGCCTGGTTGACTGGTTCAGGCTAGCATTTAACTTCTGATGATTAAAGTTATTTCAGAAATTCTTCTCCTCATGTTATTTTAGGCCATCTACTCTAGCATCATAAATTCTGTTGTCAAACTATGCAACATATGAAGTAGACTTCCTTTGGACTGACCTTAACTGGAAGATGTGCACCAGGATGTGCCTAATGTGCTCCTACCCACTACCTCAGACCAAAGGACAGAACTAGAGCTGGAGTGAAATCACAGAATCCCAGAACATTAGGAGTTGGAAGGGACCTCGAAAGTTCATCTAGTCCAACCCCCCTGCCAGAGCAGGATCACCCAGACTAAATCACACAGGAACACATGCAGGACCACGGGGTTTGAATGTCTCCAGAGAAGGAGACTCCACAACCTCTCTGGGCAGCCTGTCCCAGGGCTCCATCACCCTCACAGGGAAAAAGTTCCTCCTTATATTCCCATGGAACTTCCTCTGCTGCAGCTTGCACCCATTGCCCCTTGTCCAATCGCTGCCATCCCTGAGCAGACCCTAGCTCCATCCTCCTGACTCTCACCCTTTACATATTTATAAACATTAATGAGGTCACCTCTCAGTCTCCTCTTCTCCAAGCAAAACAGTCCCAGCTCCCTCAGCTTCTCATAAGGAAGGCGTTCCACTCCCTTACTCATCTAGGTGACCCTTCATTCCCCCCAAAATAGCATGGAACTTTGGCTCCTGAGTACTGGATGTTTTGTTTTAAAGATCTCTCCTACTGCACCTTACCACTTGCTAAGGTCGTCATGGCTGGCATCGGGGCTTAGGGCAGTATTTTGTAGCAGTGTTGGCTAGTTGGTGTTTGATGGTTAAATGAAGAGACTTGGTGGTTCTTAACTGGTTTCTGAATATTCAGTATTAATAATACCAAAAAATGTCCAACTCATTAGGAGGCAGTACCCTCAATAGAGCTTTCACTAGAATGGATGGAGGGAATCTTTGGAGTTTGAGTGGGCCTCCTCCCAGGAAAGACAGGAATGCAGTTAGGTTACTTTATTAATGTCCATTCTGTTCCTCTTCTGACAAATAAGTGAATGGCTTTAGTCCCTAAGGATTTTAGTTTGGCATCTTCCACCGGCACGGAGAGGATGCAAATTAATGGATAATTAAAACCTAAGCAAAATTACTTTGCATCTTTTGTGGCATCCTGTTTTCTTTCCAGTAAAAGGTTGAATATATTAAAAATGGTGAGCTACGCCTGGCTGCCTTCCATCTACCTATCAAATTGTGCTTAAACATCCTGAAAAGATTTATGGAGCAGAGTGCTCCCAGACAAGCCAGATACAAAGACTGACCCTCATAAATATGAAGCCATCGTTATTCATAGTGATCTGTGAAGCACATTGCAGCTGGAAACAATTACATCACCACTCTTCTTTCTTTTACCCCTAAACTGTGGAAACAGGTTGCTGCTGTGAATAAATATGATCCTCCTCCAGAAGTTGTTGCTGCTAAAGATCATATGACTCACGTTATGTGTAGCATGCTGCAACCCCAGAGAATCTTTGACAGGTAAGCTTACCTCCAACACTTCACAGCAGCTCCTGAGGGTGGCACTCAAGTAAAGCAAGAATATGTTGTCATATTTAGAGGGACATTTTTCTGTCCCTCTCTCCCACCTTTAAATTAATGGAGTGAAGAGGAGAAGTTCCATAGTATTCTATTAGCAGGCTGGAAATTAGGCAAATCTTATTTGGTTGAAATTGATTATGAAATGAAGTTAGTCATTCACCTCTAAAGTCGGAGACAGATTGTCCACAGCTCCATTTCTTTTAAACAATCTGTTGAAACAGATGGCCATTTGCACCATAAATGAAAGATGCAAAATTTCTGTCAATACCCAAAGGCAATTTTAAAATCTCTAGAGGCAGAAGAGAGCTGTAAAACATAGCTTCTTCCTATTCTGGCTTACTCCTTCTCTTCACACTATTGGCATCCCATTGTGAGCAAAATGGCTTTATTTTGTGGCTTTGGGGCACGTTTCATATTCATGAGGTGAAATTTTCAAGTCTGTACTTTGGGAAGTCCAGCTATTTGGGAGGAGAGGATGCTGACTGCCACTTATAGCACAGAAGACAGAGGCAAATCAATGTTCTTTTTCCACCTTTGCCATTACCATGCCAGGTGACTTCCCTCAGTCTCATTTCTCATCTAGAAAATGGAAATAGCCCTACTTTGCTGCTCTGCAGATGTGTTATGATATTGCTTGATGAATGCTTGGAAAATGCTTTGACATACTCTGATGGGAGATACTGTGAAATACACATGGGTTATTATTGTATTGGCTACAGTGGGCACTAAGATCAGCTTTTCTACCCCACACCTTGTTGTAGCACCACGTGGGACATCTTAATTCATAACTGATGTAACCTGATTTAAGATACATGATTTACTAACTCAGACATTTATATTTTTACAATTTATTTGTTGCTAATCTTCTGTTTTCTGGGATTGTCGGTGAAAGACAGGAGCCATGCAAGTTGTGATGATAGCTGTGAGAATTCTTAGCAGCCTATTTAAAACAGTCCTGAAGATTTATTTACTGTTTTGCAGAGTTGGAGATTCCTTTTTTCTTTTTTTTTTTTAAAAAAAAGCAGCACAATAGTTTTACCTAAAGGCATGGATTTCTTCCAATGCAAACAGAGGCTCTATTTAAATATTTGTTTATTGCATTATGTATGTGTATCTTCATTGCTGGAAAGAAACAATTCTGTCTTCTGTATTGTATCCACAAACATGTAAACATTCAGACCAGCTTTTATGGTACTGACCAAAATTGTTAATGATGCTCTGAATGTTTGCCCATGCTCAGCTGGAAAGCACACAACACATTCATTAGTGAAGTCTTCTAATGATGATATGTTACAGGCTTCTCCATTATAAAATGCTTATTTGAACCAGATTGGTATCGTTTATTTGTATTTGTAGATGAGATTATGACTAATTTGGATATAGTAATATCTCTATTAAAAATAAAACCTGAAAATAAAGGAAAAAGTTACATTTTTGAATACTCTGCCATTAGAAAGGCTTTACATTTCTTATGCTGTTCCCTCTCCTTGTGTGCCTTGTGTTTCTATCTTTAATTACATGGAAACACACCACCAAACAATACTAAGTGTATTTTTCCCCTACTATAAATGCAGGTGACATTTAAAAAGGTAGCTTGATCGTGGTTATAACTGCTACAGGGCGAGCAGGAATTTAATAGCAAAGGGCTCTTCAGTCTATTGGGCAAGTACATGATGAGGCTTTGGTATCTGGCTACTGAGGATAAATTCATTCTGAGAAGAAATAGAGCATGATTATTTTTAACAATGAAGGTAATTAACCGTTGGAACGATTTACCAAGGGTATCAAGAATTCTCCACAACTGGAATGTGTTTAATTAAAATATGCTCTAACAGAACCTCAGGTATCAGGCTTGAAAAAACTAACTCAGGGAAATCCTGTTGCCAGTGTGATGAGGAAAGTCTGAGTAGATGATCACAGTAGTCCCTTCTGGCCTTGAAATCTATTAATCTTGCACAGCAGTGTATTACTGTGCTCACCAAAGACAAAGAAAGTTGAAAGATGCACATTAAATGAGCCAAGAACAAGATACCACTTAGAAGTTGTAGGAAAACCAAAACTTTTAACTACTGAGAACCAGTAAGTGGTGATGCAGTGAAAGATGGTATTATGGAAATGTTCTTTATGCTCTTCTGATGAAATAATAAATCCATGGAATTTGAGAACATGAGGAATTTGAGCAATGGAAATTTATTTAAGGGAATTTGAATTCCAGAATTTGAGCAATGGAAATTTATTTAAGGGAATTTGAATTCCAAGTATAATTATGTCAAGGAATGATGTATTTTATCATTACTGAATATAACACTTCCTTGTAAAAGAAGGGATTGCAGAGGAATTCTGCAGATTGCAAGCACGTAACACGCTGTGTGCATGGAGAAGGAATATATTAAAACTATGTTGGAGATAAGGGTTCTGTCTTCACAGAACTGCCTTGACGTCATTATTCTGGAAGGGCATGGCCTTGGGCAAGAATAAGACCTTTTCTGCTGCATCCTGATAAATTTTGAATTTCTCATCACCAAGCATGTTTCCTGGAATTCCCATCTTTGAAATGGTTTATTTATCATAATGCACATATAGCGTCCACAACTGTTGCTAATACCTCCTGGCATCATGTTGTCTTAAACTGGATTTTTCTTTACCACGAATGTCAGAAAAGGGACAGATAATCTGAACAGCTCCAGTAATCAAGAGAGAAAGAAGGTATTTCTTCACTTGAATTATCGGAGTGTCATAAACTTAACAGATTCAGATAAGGAATCACCACCAGCATGGAGTTTAACCAGGGCAAGTGCCAGATTCTGCCCCCCTAGGAAGGGGTAGCCCTGGCTACGCATCAGCCTGGGGGATGAGAGGCTGGAGGCCAGCTGTGCCAAGAAGGATTTGGGGGTCTTGGCCGACAGCGAGGTACCCATGAGCCAGCGGTGTGCTCAGGCAGCCAGGAGGGCCAACCCTGCCCTGGGGTGCATCCAGCACGGCCAGGCCAGGGAGGGGATTGTCCTGCTCTGCCCTGTGCTCGGGCGGCCTCACCTCGAGTCCTGGGGGCAAGTTTGGGTGTCACAAGACAAGAAGGACAGGAAACTCTTGGAGAGTGTCCAGAGGAGGCAGCCAGGATGGGGAAGGGGCTGGAGGGGAAGTGTCCCCAGGAGAGGCTGAAGGCCCTGGGGTTGTCCAGCCTGGAGAAGAGGAGGCTGAGGGGAGACCTCCTGGGGTCTGTAGCTTCCTGCCCAGGGCAGCGAAGGGGCAGCGCCGATCTCTCTCCTCTCTCTGGGGCCCAGGGCTGGAACCCGAGGGGACGGCGTGAAGCTGCCCCAGGGGAGGGTCAGGTTGGCTGTTAGGAAGAGGTTCTGTGCTGAGAGGGGGGTCAGGCACTGGCACAGGCTCCCCAGGGAAGGGGTCCCAGCCCCGAGCTGGGCTGAGGGCAAGAAGCACCTGGCCGATGCCCTCAGTGCCACCTCTGACTGGGCTGGGGCTGTGTGGAGCCAGGAGTGGGACTGGATGGTCCTTAGGGGTCCCTTCCAGCTCAGGAGATTACAGGATTGAAGGATTTTTAAAATGTAGTTTTAACTTCTCGAGTATTTTCATGTTATTGTGCTAATAAGTTTATTGTGCTCATGTTATCTAATGTTTTATAAATGTCACCATTTGGCACAGTAAGTAAAATTTCTCCCCAGGGCTCTGCTACTGTCTTGCTTTAAAATAGTCTCATGGCTGGAACACTGAGCCAGGATCTGGGTTCATTTCACAGTTTAGTAGCAGCACATATGTACCTACTCCAGTCAGTCAATTTATTAGGTATATCTGTTATTTCTTCTGTGGGGATAGTACTCTGTAGGAGAATTAGGAGACTAAATTGCATTATTATCTTAACGCTTCTGAAGCGTCAGGTCTCATTATAGACATATAGCCTGGTACATAATAGAGCTGGTTTGCTGAACCTAAAGTAGGAGTAAAGCCATTACTTTTGAAATCTTTTTTCTCTGTACTTGCATTGGATGGTTATCATTACTTCTTAGAGTTATTTGCAAGAGATGAGGTAGGAGCAATATACTCTGTTTTCAGGGATTTCTGGTCGTCTGATTTGAACCACATTAAATGGAAGTTAAACGTGTGTCAGTAGTTTTCTTCCACTTTAAATTTTAAATTGAGTTAAAACTATTTATTACTTAAAAATAAGCGGGTTGGAGAATTATTCCAGCGATTTCTGACATACTATCAGGTGATATAAGCTTAAAATCTAGCTGAGATTAAAAAAATGAGAGTCCAAGGTTGCATTCCATTTTTAGCTGTCCAAATTTCTAGACACTCAGAAGTGCAGAAATGCTATTCACTCTGGTATTTACAGCTGGAAGTGGAAATCTGAGGATCTAACCATCTGCTCAGCATGGAGAAAATGGAAGGCTTTGTATTTTTGCAGCACTTTGGGTTCTTTTATTGTAGTGTTATTTGTGTTCAGTGGACTTTGGGGATCTTTGTGGTTTTTCATTGCATTGAATTGGAGAGTTCTTTACAAATTGCCACCTTCATCTGGCAAGGTCATGGAAGTCAGGAAGATTACATGCAGAAGTATCTAAAGGTTTGTAGGACTGAAACCAGGTTCATGCTAGGCTTATTATCCTGATCATTAAAATATTACCATCCCTTCAATAGACCTGGAAAACTCTTAAACAAACCCCAGCAACACCGTAACTGCAGAGGGAGCTTTAGAAAAGACGCTAAATCGGAAAAGATTAGAGTAGACATAACATTATTCCTTTTGCAAAGGAGACCCAGGGGTCTTTCATGCAGTATTTTGTGCTATTTTTATGTTTAGAGCATATCAAACTGAGCACACGCTTCTCCTGATTCTGTCTAAACTGTGAACAATGTGAATAGTGCGAGAGATGGATGAGATTAGTTGAAGTGATGATAAAGTGTCTGCAGAAGCTTTATACATAGTTGCTGAAGTCTTCATTTGTAGGTAATGTAATAGCTCCTTGTTTTCCTTTCTTGTAGCACTTTAGCTAGTCTTGATGCTCCCTACCCCATGCTGGTGTTAGTTGGCCCTCTGGCCTGTGGTAAGAGAGAGCTTACTCATCGGATCTGCAGACAGTTCAACAATTTCTTCAGATATGGGTAAGTTTGCTCTGAAAGTTTAAGAGAACACAAAGTTACTGAGACTAGAATTGCTGCTGGTTTGTTTGGTGGGTTGTTTTTTTTTTTTTCTTGTAGTTTCTTTTTTAAAGAAGTTAAAAGTTAAAGACAACCAATAAATGTTCATTGCTTGAATAAATGTTCAGGCTTGATTGCCTGAAGTCATCAACTACTTCCTTAAAAGAAAAGCTATTTAAATGATTGTGTTCTTTTCATAGGTGAACAGCAAACAAACAAACAAACCCATGTCATTTAGTGCTCCTTTTATCAGTCTGTTCTGTCTGTGCTCACTAATACCCCTCAACCTAAGCATCTGTTTAGATATATATGCATTTCTCTTCATTTTTGTGATGTACCTCCATATAAACACATTAGCATGCCTGTGCAGACTGCATCCAGAAGCTAGAAAAGGAAGCAAGTGCAGTTGCTGGACCAGTTTATTATCCTGTGAGTGGTGTTATCAAAGCAAATGACACCTTTCAGACTTCACCACCTTCTGGGACGACTAATTCTCCCTATCTGAAAGGCCTGAATTACCATCCTTACTGCCTTGGGCTCCCTGTGTATTTACTAGAGAGAAACTTTCTCATTCCAAGAGAGATTCACCCTTTGTGAATGACTTCCCTGAAGTATCAACCTATATTCAGTGAGCAGTAGATCAGAAGTCTGGCTGAGTTACATCACCACTGTGTGGTGGTGTGAGCTCTTCCTTTTGACCACCCATCCCATTCCTCACAACACCTAACTCCCAGAGGTCCTATACCACACATTATCCAGCTCTGGGCTGTATTCCTGTTATATTGTCCATCCTTTATTATCTCAGATTTTTTAATATACATATTTATTCATTCACTTTTAACCAGCCTTTGGCTGTAGCTTCATGTATATAGTGTTTGCCACTGTAGGACCTGGGTCTATATTTGTGCACTCGTAAGAGGTGAGTAGGAAGAGACCATGGGCACATAGGTATGTTGTAGGAGTTGTGAGAAGCTGTGGATGCCACCATCTGTGGAAGTGTTCAAGGCCAGATTGGATGGGGATTTAGGCAACCTGATCTAGTAGAGGGTGTCCCTGCCCATGGCAGTGGGGTGGGAATGGGTGGGCTTTGAGATTCCTTGCAACCCAAACCAAACCAGTCTGGGATTCTATGATTGATTCTGCAGAGTTCTTAACATCACAGGACCATGATCTGTGTGTTGATGTGTCTAGTAGTAGTCTTGTCTAATGGAATACACAATGGTGAAGAGCACTGGAATAGGCTGCCCAGGGGGTGTGGAGTCTCCTTCTCTGGAGATATTCCAGCCCCATCTGGACACCAACCTGTGTGACCTGTCCTAGGGACCCTGCTTTGGCAGGGGGGTTGGACCCAATGAGCTCTCCAAGTCCCTTCCAACTAATCTTCCTTTCTACTCAGATTATAGTCCCTTGCTGGATTAAATCATTAAACTGGCAAGTTGAAAAGAGATTATAAGAAAAAAATCTATGAAGTTTATGTGACTGGAAAACTGACTTTTTGCCTTTTTTTTAAAGCAGCTACCATGTTTTGAAAGACTAGATTGGAAATTACAAACTAATTGAATGCCAATTGAAATTTTCCAAGCACTGTTATGGGTTTTTTTAAAGCATTGTTTTTTATAACATGTATTTTATTTCCTAAAACTTATATGCATGAGGGGAAAAAAAAACCCCAAACAAACAGAGAGAGACAGAATATTAAAGCAGCAAATTGCAACCATAAAGCAAAGTTGTATTTTAATTATTCAGTGGAGATTTAAGCAATTTTATGGCTTACACTTTTAAATTTCAAACATTCCGCTCATTAAAAATGTATTTCATGCAAGATATCCTGGCAGTTTGAATGTAAACATGGCCCTGCAATTAAAAAGGGTTGTAATGTTTAAAAGTGTTTCAAAAAATAAAGTGAAATTGAACCCTCAAACCATCTGGCTAGTGCTCAGGAATGACCTTTAAAGCTGGATGTGTTCATAATATCTTGAAGAAAATCAGGCTTTTGAAGTGAAATTTTACAGAGTCCGTGTGTAGCACCAATGCTGTGGTAGTTAAGATCTGTCAAACTCTGCCTTCTAAACTAAACTTAATGCTTTGTAACTCAGGAACCTGGAATAAGTGAGCAGGATGACTGGGTTAGGTGGGGTACTGGTAGGTGTTATACTTTTAACTGTATTTTCTAAGATGATGCAGCCAACGTCAGAGGTAAAATGTTGTTGGTGTGAACCAATGCCAAAGCTCCACATCATGCTTTTCATAGAATGGTCTGGGTTGGAAGGGACCCCAAGGATCACACAGTTCCAACCCCCTTGCCACAGGCAGGGACACCAACCTCCAGGCCTGGACCTACACAAGGTTGCCCATGGCCCCATCCAAGACCTTTTGCTTTTGTTATCCTATGATGTGAAAATTAAAACTAAAACCAAAGCAGAAACAAGTAGCAAAATATAATTTCTTAAGATAGAACACGACCCACTGCATCCTTTAGTCTGAAATTGCTACATGCATTGACTTAGCTGGCAGTTTTTAGTTCTATTTGGGACTTCAAGTTTTTCCTCCTGGTAGTAAGCTCACGCATCTGAGGTTTATCCTGTTGTCCTTATGTGGTGGCAGGCAATTACTTTCCCTGCCTTGTATCCCACTTATCTCTCTAGTTTCAGGATGCTTTCTCCCCTTACTATTAGGGGTCTATTTAAAGATTGGTCTTTATATCTCTTTCTTAACCTCATAGTTCAGCCTAACTCCTAGTCTCCTTTTCCATATTTAGGATTCTACTTTATATCATCCTCAAGCTGACATAACTGGGAGAAAAATGGTTTCATCATTTCTGTATTACAGGGTGCCATGACAGCTTCAGCTCAGGCTATCCTGGGTTGAGGGGGGATTTATAGTCAAGATGTAATGTTACATTTAAACTTTTTGTTGTATTTATGGGTTAATCTTTCAAATATGCAGCATTAGTGGTATGATTTGCACCTCTTTATATTTCTCATATTTCTTCTCTTCTTAAAAATAAAATGATTTGTAGCATTCTCCCTCCCCAACCTCCTCACCCCCTATTCCATAGCTGCTCCTGTGATTGAAACCAGGTTATTTCTTATTATACCATGTATCTTCCAGTCCCTGTCACACTACCAGGGCAGCTTATTTTGGTGAAGAAAACAGACTCGATTACTATTTCGTTTCTCAAGAAGCATTTGATGAAATGGTGAACACAGTAAGTACCTGACTAATTTCCTACACCCAGAGTGAACTCAACTCTTCTGTCCAAATCTGATTTTTAATTTTTTATATTAATCGTAGAATCACAGAATCCTAGGGGTTGGAAGGGACTTGGAGAGCTCATTGGGTCCAACCCCCCTGCCAAAGCAGCTCCCCAGCTCATATTGCACAAATAGGCGTCCAGACGGGTCTTGAATATCTCCAGAGATGGAGACTCCACCACCTCCCTGGGCAGCCTGTCCCAGGGCTCCATCACCATCACTGGGAAGAAGTTCTTGGGGAAGTTGGTGGGGAACTTCCTGTGCTCCAACTTGCAGCCATTGCCCCTTGTCCTGTCCCCACAGACACTGAGAAGGGGCTGGCCATTTCCCCCTGCATCCCATACTTAAGATATTTATAAACATTAATAAGGTCCCCCCTTAGTCTTCTTCTCTCCAGGCTGAACAGTCCCAGCTCACTCAGCCTTTCCTCATAGGGGGGATGCTCCAGGCCCTTCATCATCTTTGTAGCCCTTCTCTGGACTCTCTCCAGGAGATCCCTGGCTTTTTTATACCAGGAAGCCTAGAACTGGACACAGAAGTTTTTGTCTATGTGTGCATGCTTATTCACTCACAGTTACATGGCTTATGTTTATAGGCAGAAACAACATTTCTTCTGTATAAACATACAGAAACCATTAAATGGGCATAATGGTCAGTAGGAATCTCTAACCAGTAGTATAACATAGAAAGAAACTTATTTCCATATGCAAATATCTAATGTGTGAGTGTGTGGAGGGAAGAACACCTCTTGAAATAGCTGCCATCTTCTTTTTTATCTTTTCCCTTTTATTTGAAATCTCCCAGAAACCCTGCAGGGAATGCAGTCTTTTAAAGTTTAGCAAATTCACCCTAAAGGCATGGTGTTTCTCTCTGAAGGCAGTGTGCCTCCAGCTACCGTTTCTGATGCCTTTTGCTGCCTGCAATAAAACTTTGGCTTGAAAAGCCACAACAAGAGCTCATTATTTATACATACACAAACAGGGGAGCCAACACAGTCTTAAGCAACTGATCTGGTCCTTAATGATAATTCTCAGTAATCAAGTAGTTTTAATTTTAAAAGCATATAGTCTGCTTCCATCTCTCTAGACACTCTACTGGGAACCAAAGTTGCAGTTGTCAGGTTTTAACTTTGAAATTTCTTGGCCAATTATACATTCTCCTTGCAGATTTGTTTCTGTCCTCTCTTTTCTTTGGCATCTTCTGTTTGATATGGCATGGCCATATGGTTTGATATCATGTCAAAAGAAGGGTGCCCCTTGCTTTAGATGTTGCTTTCTTTACAGTGTGAATGAATAACCGATGAAAGCTGTAACCTGTCAGCAGCTTGTTTTCCAGACACTGGTGTTTTATTATCCATGAACAATGCACAAGCCAGTATCCTGCAGGACTAACTGTGTGCTCTTCTCTGCAAGTTTTGTGCTCCCGTTGGCCTCATTATCATTGATGATTTTGGCAGGGAGGAACTCTGTAGGGAGAGAAAGCAAGGAAGTCTGGGGTGATTATCCTACTTTAAGGAAGTTGTTTCCCTTAAAATATTTCCTTTTTCATTATACTTGCTGTTTTGAATTTCAGGGGAAGTTTATAGCAACCTATAAATACAGTGGCTATTATTATGGACTTGGAAGAGATGCTGTGGAATCAGTTGCCAGAGAGGGTCTTGCAACCTGTGTTCACTTAGAGATAGAGGTAAGGATTGCTTATTACCTAATAGATTTTGAATGAGTCATTCTGCAAGAACTGTCCTGGGGAGGAATTCTTGCAGTCTTCTTCACCACCTACAGCTACCTGAAGGGAGGGTGCAGAAAGGTGGGCAATGGTCTCTGCAGCCAGGTGACAGGAGATAGGACAAGAGGAAATGGCCCCAAGCTGTGCCAGGGCAGGTTTAGAATAGATATAAGAACAACATTTTTTACTGAAAGAGTTGTTGGGGCCTGGAACAGGCTGCCCAGGGAGAGAGTTGAGTCCCCTTCCCTGGGTGTGTTTAAAAAAAGGGTAGATGAGGTACTTAGGGATATGGTTTAGCTTAGGATGGGAATGGTTGGGCTTGATGATCTTAAAGGTCTTTTCCAACCTTGTGATTCTGTGATTCTAAGGTTTGTTTCAGCTGCCTAGACATAGCTGCTTCATGATACCAGAGACACCCAATGGCCTTCTGCCCAGCCTACAGCTGCTGCCAGTAGATTTGGACTAGTTGTGGAGGCTGCTCAACCATCACTGGAGACAGAGTTGTTTGGTCAGATGAACTGCAATTTTAACTCCCTGCCTGTATCAAGTAGCTCTCCACTGTCTATAACCACACCACTTTCTTTATAGACACCCACGTTTAGTCAGATGGATATTTCTGGTGGCTTCCTAACATTCCCTAGCCTATTTTTTCCATCTTCAGTAGCCTCATGACCCCACCACATCATCAATACTTCCCCTTACAGTGTCCTCAGCTTTTCAACCATGTGCTTTCCACCCATCTGCAGCTTACATTGTGACTAGACTACAGCTGCACACGTGCTGACCACCCCTAAAAGAATGGCATGGTTCTTTGCTGATGAAGCATGGGAGGATGGATGCAGGCCCAAGGCAATATTTTCAGCAGAACTATTAAAAGATGCAATCTCTTTGAGGGATTACTTTACCCTCTGTGAGACTTGTCAGGTGCACATGCACAGATGGCAGAATCTCAGAAGTCTTGCTGCATTTGGAAACTAGGTCACAAAGTGTCAAAACCTATCTACTGGAATCCCAACAGAATAACTTTTTAGCTAATTTTCTAATTATGTAGTTCTCATTATCAAGATTTACTAGCTAGGGGTTGAGGTGACAAAAAGGAAAGGCATGTACATTTCCTCCCAAATTCATTCTACAAAATAAGTTCCAGCGTAGAACCATAGACTGGTCTGGGTTAGAAGGGACCCCAAGGATCACAGAGGTCCAATCCCCCTGCCACAGGCAGGGACACCAACCTCCAAGCCTGGAGCTACACAAGGTTGCCCAGGGCCCCAGCCAACCTGGCCCTGAACACGTCCAGGGATGATGCATCCACCACCTCTCTGGGCAGCCTGTTCCAGCCCCTCAGCACTCTCTCTGGAAAGAACTTCCCCCTAATATCTCATCTCCCCCTTCCCTCCTCCAGCTTCACTCCAGCCCCTTGTCCTGCCAGTCTCTGCCCTTTAACAAGCCCATTCCCCTCCTGTTCCTCTGCTCCCTTCAGGGACGGGAAGGTTACAAGGAGGTCCCCCCCCCAGCCTTCTCTTCTGTAGGCTGAACCAGCCTCTCTTCATAGGGAGAGTGCTCCAGCTCTCTAATCATCCTCGTGGCTCCTCTGACCCCTCTGCAACAGTCCCACATCTTCCCTGTACTGGGGCCCCAGCTCTGGACGCAGGACTCCAGCTGGGGCCTCATGAGGGCAGAATAGTTTCCAAAATGAGAGACTCCTCTGAGTGCCCAGGATGTGCTACTGAGTGTTGCTGGGTTTGACTGTGTTTGTAAGGCTCAGGTCCACCTCTGGGGCATTACTACAAGTTGGTAGATGCTACTACACTCCATGATAGATGGGGGGAAAATAATAGATATAAAAAAGAAATGCAGGAGACTGCAGTGCTATGTAGGGTCCTAAGTTGTGCACCCAGAATTAGGGGAATTACTATGGACACTTGAGCACAAATTGATACTACATTTTATTAACTTTAGGATGATTATTTTGTTTGTGAAACTGGTGATTGAAAAACTAGGTTTTGATCAAGAAAGCTTAGTGTTCCTAGGGACTTTTAGTCCCCTTTGGCCCAAATATGTCTGTGCACATATTTGTGCCTTGTATATAAATGTACAAATAACAGAATTAGCAACATGGCAGCACTAAACAACAAGTAGCTCCTTGCTCAAGTGGTCCACAATTAAATGCTGCAATCCTGCTTGTAAGTGTCTGTTACTTGGCTGATATTAAACAGTAAATTAATAACTTAATCTCTGTGCCGATCCATTTCTTCTTTTTCCTAGGTCTTGTCAGAACTGTGAATCATTCTCACTCTCCACTGGTTGCAACAGACATTGAGTATGTTTGTTGTCTTGCCAGACAGACCCTAAATTTATGAGGAAACAAAAAATAGGAGAAGATGAAATATGATGGAATGGGGTGCCTTTTAAAGCTGTCAATTCTTCAGAAAGTAGATGTGTTATCAAATAATTTAGGAGAAAGAACTTAATGGAATGTCATGTTTATTCATAAGGAGTTTAACCCAGCAACATAGGCAGTGACCATAACTTTTACTGGGTATTACTGAAGCTACCATCATCAGCAGACAGCTAAGAAACTCCTTTGTCACTGATGTTTCAAGATCACATAGTAATTATGCATAGTCTTGCACCACTGTGGACTCTGCTAGCAGATGAGAAACAATAATAGTGAGTTATGTATCTGAATCGAAGTTATCCAAGTCCATTATCTTCTGGGAGGCTCATAACAAAAGTGATTTAGCACTATTAAAAGAAATTTTAATTATGGTCTGTGGGCCAAGCCTAAAAATTTAGAGCTGTTCATTCCCTTTTAATCTAGAGTGTATCTGTCACAGATAAAGTAGACTGACACCCATTTGAAAAGTTAAATCTTGCTGAGTCGACACTTCCAGTTAGCCAAGCAGCTGCGGTTCTGACACGCAGTTATGGGTTGGAGGAAGCACGTTTGGAGGGCTTTTCCTTTGCTTGTGCAGCCACTGATACCTGCAGAGCATGTTTCAACCAAGGGTGTAGTGGCAGAGTACCTAATGTGGCTCATGATGCTTCCAGAAATACAACTACACATTGTCTCCTGCCAAAGACCACTCTCCGTTGCACGTGTTACTGGGTTTCCTCTCAGTCAGGCTGGGGAGCCAGAGGAAGTAGGATCAGGTCTCCCCTCAGCCTCCTTTTCTCCAGGCTAAACAACCTGTTCCCTCAGCCACAAATCATAAGACTTGTGCTCTGGACCTTCCACCAGCTTCTTTGGACATGCTGCAGTACCTTACTGTCTTCCATGCAGAGAGGGGCTCAAACCTGAACACAGCACGCAAGGGGCCATCACCCCTTGTCCTGTCCCCACAGACACTGAGCAGAGGCTGGGCATTTCCCCCTGTGTCCCACCCTTCAGCTATTGAGAACCATTGATCAGATCCCCTCTCAGGCTTCTTCTCTCCAGGCTGAACAGCCCCAGCTCACTCAGCCTTTCCTCACAGGGGAGATGCTCCAGGCATTTAATCATCTTCATAGCCTCCTCTGGACTCTCTCATGTCAAGACTGTGCCCCATCTCTTACCACCCCATGCCTGTAATCCTCTACATTGTGTCCTGCATTCCCACTTCTCAAGATCTTTGCTATCATGCCTGACATGTATTTATCTACAGTAGTGTTATTATGTTGAGTCATAAACATCTCATTCTACCTGGAACAACTACTTGTTGCTGCTATCTACATAAACCTATGGTTGTACCTCACAAAGATAAACAAAAGTAAAACAATTAGATATAGACACTTGGTCAACAAAAGAAATTGCTGTCATAGCTAAACCAAGTAAAAGAAAGTTACAGCCAAGTAAAAAAAAAAGTTCAGAGCAAGCAGGACAAGCCTCAGT
The DNA here is from genome assembly GCF_964237585.1 of Gallinula chloropus. NCBI lineage: Eukaryota > Metazoa > Chordata > Aves > Gruiformes > Rallidae > Gallinula > Gallinula chloropus. Next base: position 2,054,848 of record NC_140085.1, on the reverse strand, counting down.
CCTTGAAAACTTAGTACAAATATTATGGCCTGTTGCAAGCAGTGGCAATACCATGTCACATGGCTACATGGTTACAATATTTTGTTTTATACATAGATAGAGGGAGAAAGAAGATTCTTCAAAATCTGAGTTGGTGCAAAGGAGAACTATTGGAAAATCAGGCTTGGCACAGTTCATAGAATGGTATGGGTTGGAAGGAACCTTAAAGGTGATCAAGTTCCACCTCTCACTAAACTTGTATCATTTAATAAGACCTTGTCTGTAAGTCCTAGCATGCAGATAAGTCTTTTTTGAGAACTAGCTGAAACAGTTACAGGTGTTTGCAGTCCTCAGCTGTCAATTAGTGCAAAAATCTCTATGGCAGAGTTCATGCAAGGGGTATGTAAATGTTTCATGGAATCACAAGGTTGGAAAAGACCTTTAAGATCATCAAGTCCAACCATTCCTGTCCTGTGCTAAACCAAATCCCTAAATATCTCATCTACACTTTTTTAAGCACATCCAGGGAGGGTGACTCAGCCCCCTCCCTGGGCAGCCTGTTCCACAGCCCCACAACTCTGCCAGGGAAGAACTTTTCCCTCCCAGCTGAGCTGACCCTGCCCTGGGGCAGCTTGAGCCCATTGCCCCTTGTCCCATCTCCTGTTACTCAGCTGAAGAGACCATCACCCACCTCTCTACAACCTCCTGTCAGGTCATTGTAGGCAGTGATAAGGTTTCCAAGTCCTAAAAGTCCTACTCAAGATAGTTTCTTGCTGATAAAAATGGTTCAGCTTGAGGTGGCTGACTGCAGTGTAACAGATGAGTACTGTACAACTCTCTGCTGAGGAGTTGTGGTTATATCCACTGTTGGGAGGAGGTAACAATGCAAACTGCTCCAGCAAAAGAAATATGCCCATATCTCAATGCAGTTGCACCCTTTCACTTAGAAAAATGTACCAACTGAGGAGAAAATTGTCAGTTTGCTCACAAGTGGAAAGCTAAGGGTCAAGGTGGTGGTGCAGGTAAGTTGTGCTGTGTGTCAATACAATAACTAGGTTTTGGTGGAATAGAAGAAAACCATTAACTGGTGGGTATGAGGAGTGTGATGCTTTAAATCACTGTGGAATTTGACTAAAAGGATTCTTTCTAAAGTGTGTTTAGAATGAAGTTATACTATTGTTATAATGCTTTCCACGTGTAGTTTAGGGCACTTTGCCTTGAACTTGCCTGTTTTGTAAAGCTGGATGCTACAGTGAGACCTGTAGAATGGATACAGGTTTCCAGTACTTTTTTGAATACAGAGTTGTCCTAAACTCAGCTACAAGTTCTATAGGCACTTAGTTTCAGGAACAAAACATCATGTCTCTCTGTTTAATTTTAAAGGGCGTGCGTAGCTTGAAAAATACCTACTTTAAACCCAGGTATATCCTGTTAGTACCAATGAACAAAGAAAAATATGAAGGACATCTACGGAGGAAAGGATTGTTCAGCAGGCCAGAGATTGAAGAGGCAGTCTCTAGAGTGGACATGTACATCAAAATAAGTCAGGATATTCCAGGATACTTTGATGCAGTAGTCAACACAGGTAAGCCAAGCTCTTTAGGTTGGATGGGGCCAGGTTGGATAGGGCCCTGGGCAACCTTGTGTAGATCCAGGACTGGAGGTTGGTGGCCCTGCCTGTGGCAGGGGGTTGGAACTCTGTGATCCTTGGGGTCCTTTCCAACCCATGCAATTCTATGATTCATACTATAAAACTGACTTGCAGTGTCCCACCAATAGATGGACTGAAACTGCTTTGCAAAGCAAGCCACTAGCAAATATTAAACTAAGAATGACAAGTGGTTTGATGTTCAGCATAACAAACTATTCCTTAATTGATTGGAGGTCAGACTCAATGATCTCTTGAGGTCCCTTCCAACCCCTATGATTCTGTGATTTTCCCAGTTAATTTTTGTCCCAGGAATCCAAAAGCTTTGGATATCTGTCAGGACTGAATTGCTCTGTGTGGAGGTTTGACCCTGCCACACAAAACCACAACACTCTGCCATGTCCAAATTGTGCTTCAAGCCCATCTAGAAAGTGAACCCAGTAGTGAATTCAGCAACACACTTGTCAAATATTGTCTCCTATGAGAATATTGAACTGATCTGTGCTAATTGTTGGTTTCTGGGCTGAGTTCAGAGGTACTTTTGATCTATCAGACCTAATTATCTCTGAGCAGGAGAGGCTTTTTTCAAGTGTTGAAATGACAGCTGATGTGCAGTCTGATGATGTCTCACTGTAAAGATGAGGCCGCTGCAAAGCTTTTCCTGGTAGGACTCTTCTGCTTAGTACCTTCCTCCAGTCCCCCAGCCTGAAACAAGGAATTTGAAGGTGGCAGCTATTTCATTTAAAAAAACCCAACAATGTTTGCTTCTTGATATTCAGGAATCCAGGATAACAGGTAGTAAGGAAGAATCCTTGTCTAGTTTGTTGTGTCTGCCCCTTTGTGGAGGTGGTTATGTGATTCAGCATGATGATGGTGAAATAATCATTGTGATATGAAATACAGTATTTGTAGTTATTGTCAAGGGCATATGGAGCTTACAATATAAATTGAGCATTAAAGAAATAAAACACCATAAGCCAAATTGCAGGAGGGGACTGTTTGGGTGAGTGCAGAAATTGAAATGAATTTCAGATTATTTTCTTGAATGTGCTATTTATGAAGAGGAGGATTTTTCTTCTGAAGAGGTGATCTGGATGTGTTGAGAATGCACTGCTGTGTCAAACTTCTGTGATTGGTAACTTTGCACTGATGAAAGCTTGGGTTTTTCATTATGTATCCTTTCTCTCCACCATGGAATGCATTCTCCTTTCCGCAGATGAAGTGGATGAGGCATTCACAGAGCTGAGTTGCCTGGTAAAGGCATACCTGGGTTTGGAGCCCCCTGCAGTTGATAGCAAAGCAGGAGCAGGTACTGTGTCTGGGCACATGCTACTACTGTTTTTATCCGCAGAGTATTCCTATTTATTTGTTGCAAGGATTGATATCTGTGAATAATGCAACCTGTGGACCACTTGTCTCTGAAAACTCTACGTGTTTCTCTGTAATGAGTCTCCTGGGCTGATTCTGCCCCAGGGATCTGAATCTTTAATGGGATCTTTGCAGGTAATTTACACCACTGTGTTCCTTGAGGCAATAATATGCAGAAGGTGAGTTGTCTGACTCTGCTGAGGATGCTTTGGGGCTGAGGATGTCCCATTCATTCCAGATGAATCATAGATGAGATGTGTGGCTGTGCCTGAGAGCTTTGTGCCTATCAAACTTTTGAGCAACAGGAAAACAGCGTGACACTGAGACCTTACTTCACTTTCTTCCCCATGATAGCCAGAAGTGTGAAGAGCTGTATGAAAACCAGGACAGTAAGATGAGTGAAGGCAATGTATAAACTCATACCAAGTGCTTTTGGGGCTACCCACTGTGTGGAAAACCCAAATGATTGGTAGTGCACTTAACAGAAACCTTTTAACTCGTGAATAACTAAGGTTTGAGGCTCATGATCACTTCCAGCTAATCCAAGTGCATGCTGCTGCAAAAAGTGGTCATACCCAACTTCAAAAACTAACCTAGGAAAAAAATAACAATCCAACTTTTGGACAGATTGATTCCTTGATCAAACTCATTATGCAGCTATAGAATTGGCTCTAGGAGGGAAGGGTGCAGGCAAAGAGCTTCATGGCTGCCTGTGGAGAAAGAAAGGAGGACTTACTCTTGTCAGAGGCAGCCAAATTAAGATTAGTTTAAAATATTGTAAGAATTCAGCTAAAATCCCTGAGTTTATTCAAGACAGAGCAGGTTACCAACTGGGATGAAAGCAGAATATGATCTCTAAAATACAGGAGAAAAAGAAATAAGAAGCAGACATTACAGCAGTAAGATGTTGCACAACATGGACTAGCAAGAAGCTCATTTGTGTGAACTGTTTCCTTGAACTCTGAGAGTGTCCATGGTTTATGGCTGTCTTGGTTACATGCATTTCAACAGGAGGGTTAATGAGTTTCCTGAGTAACACAGAGCCAATATTCATAACCTCCTCTGTGGCTGCAAATAAAAGTAGCTGAAAGGAGGGCAAAAAAGTCAGAAAATGTAAATGAAGGATAGTGTAAAATTCATCAGTTCATCATATCAAGTAATTTTGTATCCTGAAAGAATTAATAAATACTGATTTCCCAGTAGGCAAGGAAAAAAAAAGCTTCTACACATATTGTGGCATCTCAGTGGTACAGCAGTGAGGACCATTCTGGAGAATCTCATTTAATCTAAGCTACATAGATTTCATTTTAATTTCCAGAGCTTCCATGTTTATTTCAAGTGAGAAAGAAGACTTACTTGCCTTATTTCCTCTAATATTGGTGCTTATTTATCTTACAAAGACTGAAGATGTTTTGTCCTGAGAGGCAAAAAAACCCCCCACCAAACCCTAACTAGATTACCAGGAAAGAAGAAAAAAGGGGAGGATTTAAACATAAAAGATTTGTATATAATCATGGTCTTCTTGAGGATAAATAGGTATGTATCTGAAGTCCTCATAAAGGACTTTGTATCCCTCAGCAGTTCTGAGTTCATTCAGTGAGTGACCTGTCACTAGTTACAGAAACTTCATTAATACTGCTAGATTTTGGTAATTCTGCTGTCCATAAAGTAACTTTTAAATTTACTGTGCACCATTAAGTTCATTTAGAGCTCCATTTATAGGTGTTTAAATAAATTTAACTATCCTATTTCTAGAGATCATCTCTTCTTATGGACTGGGTGAAATAATTTATTTTAAAAAACTTGCCCCAAGGTTGTCTTTAATATGGACATTTTTAGGAAGATAGTAGCAGGGAGAAGATTGGTTGTGTGAGATTATGATAGGTTGTTAATTCTTTTTTTAATGAACTGCTGTGCAAGATCTTTTGCTCATGTATAGAGTAAAAAATACCAGGAGAAAATAGATAAGTTCTTTTATAAAACTTTTTATAGCAGAAGTAGAATACATTTCAGAGCTGATAATGCTTTGTACTTGCATTAGCAGCTTTCATCCATGGAACTTGGTACTTTACAGCTGTTAATTATATCTCACAGCAGTCCTGGGGGGAGTATGTGTTCCTATTTGTATTTTACAAATGAGGAAAGGGACATTTATGACAAAGATTGATTATTTGTGATGCTGGGGATCAGAAATCCCACTGAAGTTTTGGGAGTGTGAAGCTCTGCACTTCTGAAGGTTAGGCTCTACTACTCACTCAGCATCCAAGTGCACTGTGCCTGAAACAGAACCCACCAATCTTAAATCTCATCACTCAGCATCCAAGTGCACTGTGCCTGAAACAGAACCCACCAATCTTAAATCTCATCTCCTCTCTTCTTATCACCAGATCATCTGGCAGCTACAAGCCAGCAGTGTATAACGGGTAGGCTGACAGTCATTTGATGGCTCCTGAAACTTTTTATACAGGCATATGCTAAGAAAAATAGCTGTATTTAGTATACAAGCATGCATATGGATGGGATGTCTCTTTGCCTTTCATCCATCACCGTTGTATATCACTTCTTAGGTTGTGAGCTCTTGTGCTTTCACATGGCACACAATACAATTAAACAAGGACTGTCACGTACCAATGTTCATAAGAATTTTTCTGTGACTTAATTTTGTATTTAGATACCATTTTATGGACAAGATAAATCCAAGTTTACAGATTTTTTTTTCCAAGTTGAAAAAAATCTTTCTTGAAAATGTGACTTCATTGTGTCTTCAGCTTCCTGGCTCACATTCAGGTTTGATTCCAGCAGTGGTGCAAGCCTTTAGATTTCAGTTCACAGAAATTCAGATAAATAACAGAGGAAAAGGTGCCCTGCTCCAACACTCCATCCCATTCCAAGAGCTCTGAGGTTAAAACATCCAAGTAGGCAGATTATAATTAGCTTAGAGGTCATAACATACGGTTGTGGTGGTGAATGCCTATCAGAGCATCCGTCACAAAATGAGCTCATTAAGCACCTCTTCCAAATCTATTAATAAAGGGGTGATTTTTTTCATAGCTTTGATTTGCCTAACAATTTAAGAGGGATAAATCTGTTGTATCTGTGAAGTACCTGGAAGATTTAAGAGCTTTTTGGGAACTGCAGAGTTTATATCCTTTGTAACTTCCAGAGTTATCTTTTGCAAATCCAGAATTGTGCCAAAAGCCAGTTGATGATAGTTGCACATGGCTAGTATCTTGAGAGTAGGGAGGCTCTTCAGAGGGATCTGCACAGACTTGACCGATGGGCTGAGACCAGTGGGATGAAGTTGAATAACACCAAGTGCAGAGTGCTGCACATGGGACAGAACAACCCCATGCAGCTGGGGGGAGACTGGCTGGAGAGCTGTCAGGCAGAAAAGGACCTGGGGGTGTTGGGTGACTGTAGGCTGAATATGAGCCAGCAGTGTGCCCAGGTGGCCAGGAAAGCCAATGGCATCCTGGCTTGTGTCAGAAATAGTGTGGCCAGTAGGTCTGGGGAGGGGATTGTGTCCCTGTGCTGGGCACTGGTGAAGCCACACCTTGAGTGCTGTATCCAGTTCTGGACCAGAAGGGCAACCAGGCTGGGGAAGGGGCTGGAGGGCAAATAGTCTGAGGAGCAGCTGAGGGAGCTGAGGGTGTTGAGCCTGGAGAAGAGGAGGCTGAGGGGAGACCTTATCACTGCCTACACTGACCTGACAAGAGGGTGTAGAGAGGTGGGCTATGGTCTCTTCAGCCAGGGGACAGGAGATGGGCCAAGGGGCAATGGGCTCAAGCTGCCCCAGGGCAGGGTCAGCTCAGCTGGGAGGGCAAAGTTCTTCCCTGGCAGAGTTGTGAAGCTGTGGAACAGGCTGCCCAGGGAAGGGGCTGACTCCCCACCCTTGGGTGTGTTTAAAAAAAGTGTAGATGAGGTATTTAGGGATCTGGTTTAGCACAGGACAGGAACGGTTGGACTTGATGATCTTAAAGGTCTTCTCCAACCTGGTCATTCTGTGATTCTTTCAGCTTGCTGCAAACAGAGCAATGTTCAGAATATTTCTGTTGAGGAGTGTCTTTTCCACACTAGGTTCAAGAATACGGCTCCCACAAGAGCAAAGATTGTCACCTGGCAGAGCAACGACTGGAACAAGTAGATCTTCATCTGTCCATGAGTTCTTGGACACTTCTCCCAAAAACTATCCAGGAGGCATCTCGGACAAACTTACTGCACAACCAGGCTCTGTGGTAAGGAGCTTTTACCATAACCTTAGGCTGAAATGATAAGTTGTATGCAAGAAATACATGTTGGTCAGACCTTTCTCCAGAGAAATTTGACTCTTGTTCTCTGGCCATCTTTCATGTCCACAGCATGTACCAGTTCCCCAGAGTTAAAGGCAGATTGATGAGAATGAGACAGATAAACTCAGATGAGAGGACAAGGTATTGTTGCTGCTGAGTTTTACACCACAATGAATCTGTTGATCATTTCCAGGGATGGAACATCTACTACATCTCTGGGCAACCTGTTCCCGTGTTTCACCAGAAACCATCATTGATTTCATCCAGTAGTGTACTGGTGTACTGGAGCTGAGTATCATCTCTCAGTTCTGCAAGAAGATAATGAATCTGTCCTGTTCAGAGGAAATAGTTGGATGCTGTTAATAGGGCGATGCAGATTACTTCAGAACGCCATCCTGTGGCAGTGGGAAACCTCATTCAGCCCAGCCTTTCAGATCCTAGTGATAACTGCCAGAGATCAAATTTAAGCACATTTTTCACCTGCTTTTACTCTTTTCAATCAACAGATTCAACAATGTGCTTGAATTTCAAATAACCTTTTGCAACTTCAGCTTCATTTCTCTTTTTTCTTTATTTTTTTTTTTAAACTTCTTCTTAATAGTCCTTCCCCTAAAGGCATTCATTCTCCTTGCAGCCAGTGGGGGAGTTGGGGCTATGAAGCAGATGTGTCTAATGCTCTTTTTTATATGACAACGACAGGAGAAAGAGAGAAAGAAAAATGAAAGCTTTAAACTTTGTTCCATTCCAGGGTTATGATGTCATTATGATGAATGATGGCTTGGCAGGCATGACTTGCTGTACAATTTTGCCACTATCTCTATATTTATAACGATCTCTGATGTTTAGAAGCAGTGCTGTAGATGGAGCAAAGAAACAGACCCCCCTCCCCATTTCCCAGGCTTTAAAAAAGGTTCTTAGGTGTGGAGGAAGGTAAAATGGCTGATATAAATAGGGAAACTCCCATCTTTCAGTCTTCTGAGATGAAATACCTCTTTTCAAGGCAGGCAGAATTTAAAAAGTGGTTGCAAGTGTTGTTTATTTTCACATTCCTTTCATCCAAAGGTTTGTTAGTTTAATGTGAGAGAGCAGCCAGAATATTTCTTACCTTGGTGGCACTCTGCCATCACTCCTACCCCAGCAATTTATTCTTCTCACTTTTTATTTAATCTTTTTTTTTTCTTTTAGTTTTATTTTGAAAGTTTACACTTTGTCAAGTCAGGGAGAAGTGGTTTATGATGAAGGAGACTATCATTTACCTTGGGTTTAACTTACTTAGTGGCCGCAAGGCTCTCTTTCTCATTAGTCTCCTTGTTTAGTGCTGGTAATGCCTTTTTGTTATTTACTACACTGAGTTTCCTATATATTTTTACATGCAGAGGAAGGTTTACAGCATCAGCTAAAGTGTCAACATAGTAAAGCATTCAAGGTGAAGCACAAGTGCCTCTTAGACCATATTTAATGAGAAGAATATGAATATATCTGTGGCCTTCAAGTAAAATTTTGGTCTAAGCTGTTACATTTGGGACTGGAAATGATTTTTCTGCCTTTGGCACCCAAGTAATGTGCTGTCACTACAGTACCCATATTCCACTCCCATCATGTAGAACTGAAAATAAAAAAATATGAAGAAATTAATGTGGATTATCTGAAAACATCATAAGAAGCAGGATCTGCTGCTCAGGGAAAGACAGTAGAACTGATGCCTTGCAGCCTCATCCCTTGTGAGCATGCCAACCCTGAACTAATTTTGTATGGCTGTAATTAACTATGCAAGGTATGAACAGAAAGGTATCTGTGCCTGTAACCCACAGAGAAAAAAAAGGTCAGAATTATATCTTTACCAAAAGAAAAGCAAAACAAAACACAAGTTCAGTGAGCTTTTAAGCAGAGCCTTACTTGGCATAGATAGTGAATGAATGTAGTTGTAATGTGAGCAATAGGCAGATTGTCCTGCTGAGAAGGACCTGGGTGTCACTGTGGATGACAAACTTAATGTGAAACAGCAGTGGCTCTTGCAGCTTGGAAGGGCGATGGGATCCTGGGCTCCATCAGCAGAGGGGTGGCAGCAGGGACAGGGAGGGGATTGTCCCTCTCTGCTCTGCCCTGTGAGGCCCCAGCTGGAGTCCTGTGTCCAGAGCTGGGGTCCCAGGACAAGAAAGATGTGGGGCTGTTGGAGAAGGGTCAGAGGAGCCATGAAGATGATTAGAGGGCTGGAGCAGCTCCCCTACGAAGAGAGGCCAAGGGAGCTGGGCTGGTTCAGCCTGGAGAAGAGAAGGCTGTGGGGGGACCTCATTGCACCTTCCAGTCCCTGAAGGGAGCAGAGGATCAGGAGGGGAATGGGCTTGTTAAAGGGCAGAGACTGGCAGGACAAGGGGGATGGAGTGAAGCTGGAGGAGGGAAGGGGGAGATGAGATATTGAGGGGAAGTTTTTTACAGAGAGAGTGGTGAGGGGCTGGAAGGGGCTGCCCAGAGAGGGGGTGGGTGCCCCGTCCCTGGGGGTGTTCCAGGCCAGGTTGGCTGGGACCCTGGGCAGCCTTGTGTAGCTCCAGGCCCAGAAGTTGGTGTCCCTGCCTGTGTCAGGGGGTTGGAACTCTGTGATCCTTGTGGTCGCTTCCAACCCAGAGCATTATATGATTCTATGATTCTGGGATTCTGGGATTCTATGATTAACTATGTTCTCTTTCACTGCTCACACAATGACAAAAGACCTGTTAGACATGTAGTTAAGTTATTCAATTGATAGCCATCAATGTTCATAACAAAGCAGGATTTAATTACTTTGCTCTGTGATTTATGTTTTATTTTTTAAGTATGCTGTAGTGCTGCATTGGTCTGACCTGAGAAATTACATTGTCCTACACCACTTGTTAATTAACACGTCCTTAAAACTTGGGAGCACACTTTGCAGCCTGCTAAAATCACAATATGTTTATTGTAGAAAGTCATTTTAACTAATTGAAATTTGCAAAAGGTAATCCTGCTCTGAGAAAGGAATATTTGTTTGGCAGAGAGCTGGTAAGGCACATTTAGAGACAAAGACAGGGTATTTAAGATATACCAGAAGCAAATTCTAACACAGCAGCATAGCTGGAATTATCCTTACTTCGATATATTGGCAGGTTGGGATGCATCAAAAGTGGTTGTCTGTAGATATTCCTCCCTGTATCCTGCATGTCACAAAATCACAGATTCATTGGGGTTGGAAGGGACCTCCAGAAATCTTCAGGTCCAATCCCCTGCCAAAGCAGGGTCCCTAGGACAGGTCACACAGGTCAGTGTCCAGATGGGGCTGGAATCTCTCCAGAGAAGGAGACTCCACACCCCCTGGGCAGCCTGTCCCAGGGCTCCCTCACCCTCACTGGGAAGAAGTTCTTCCCCACATTGGGGAGGAACTCCCTGTGCTCCAACTTGAGCCCATCGCCCCTTGTCCTGTCCCCACAGACACTGAGCAGAGGCTGCCCATGTCCCCCTGTGTCCCACCCTTCAGCTCTTGAGAACCATTGATCAGATCCCCTCTCAGGCTTCTTCTCTCCAGGCTGAACAGCCCCAGCTCCCTCAGCCTTTCCTCCCAGGGGAGATGCTCTAGGACTTTAATCATCTCTGTAGCCCTCCTCTGGACTCTCTCCAGGAGATCCCTGGCTTTTTTATCCCAGGGAGCCCAGAACATCTTGACTACTGTGAAGCTTTACTGGAGAATGAAGATCTTCATTTTTTCCAAGTCAGCAAGATTTCAGACCAAAATTTGGTTTGTGTAGATCGGTGAATCATATTTAGCACCTTGTTAGTTACTATATAGCTGTGCTATCTTCCCAGACTACATAAATGCACACACTTTAGAGCCTTAGCAAGAAAGAATATCACAGCCAATTAAGTTACAATATATACTTTTAAGTTGATGTATAAAGATGATCGTATTTCTTTATCAGGAAGAAGCTTCTCTCCAAAGGCGTCATTCTGCAGCACGTCAGGCTCTATCAGGGAGGGGACCCAGTGCATATGTCCAGCTGTTCCAAAGGTAATATAGAATGGTTTATGTCCTTTGCAATAAAACAAAAAATACCTGTTTAAGATTTCGTTCCCACTGCTCTTAAAAATCATAGAATCCTAGACTAGTCTGTGTTGGAAGGGACCCCAAGGATCACAGAGCTCCACCCCCCTACCACAGGCAGGGACACCAACCTGCAGGCCTGGAGCCACACAAGGTTGCCCAGGGACCCATCCAACCTGATCTTGAACATCCCCAGGGATGGGGCATCCACCCCCTCTCTGGGCAGCCCCCTCCAGCCCCTCACCACTCTCTCTGTAAAAAACTTCCCCTCAATATCTCATCTCCCCCTTCCCTCCTCCAGCTTCACTCCATCCCCCTTGTCCTGCCAGTCTCTGCCCTTTAACAAGCCCATTCCCCTCCTGATCCTCTGCTCCCTTCAGGGACTGGAAGGTGCAATGAGGTCCCCCCACAGCCTTCTCTTCTCCAGGCTGGATAAGCCCAGCTCCCTCAGCCTCTCTTCATAGGGGAGGTGCTCCAGCCCTCTAATTCATCCTTAAGGATGAATGATTAGAAACTGTCAGGGATTGCAAAGCTCATAGACAACTCTCCTTTCTATCACTTTAAATCTACCCCTCCACATATATCACACAGTGTCTGTCATTTGACTTGGGTTGCAGCAGTCCCAAAATGTACACCAAAAATGTATGAGGCAGAGTCATCCACAAATAACTTGTCTAAAACTATGAAATTATTATATGTGTCTTCTCTGTGAGAGCAGTAGAGGATCATTTTTCTGGCTGCTCACAGTTTCTGACATGTTTTTTAGCACTACTAGTAGTGTTGGAAAGTCACAGCCCCGCTCAGTGCAAGGCTGGTTGCTGCAGTACATCTTCTGTGGCTCTCTGTTTAAAATAGAACTACTGAAAGCTGATTCTACTTCCTCTTTTTTGAAAAAAAAAAGGAAAATTTTAGAAAATGGATCCTGTCTTGGCTGTCTCTCTTCCTCCTTCTCCTCATAGTCACAGCCCTGCAAAGATGGTGTTAAAATGTACCCCCTTTGATTGATCTTTTGTGGCACTCCTACCTTCCTCTCATGTAAATCTTACAAATCTGAATTCATCTTTGCTGGCTTTTTCTACCTGCCATGAAAAGGCTCTCAGCTTTGACATTTAAAGTACCTAAATCAGCAATCATCAGAGGGAATGGAAAAGTTCACACCTTTCAGCTCCCTTCAGCCTGTACAAATGCAGTCACCGACTGTACATACCAGATGTGTTGATGAAAATCATTCCAATGACAAAGTCTGGAGGTTGACAGGGAAAGTGAAAAGGGGAAGAGAGAAAGAAAGGGGGAAAGAGGGAAGGGAGAGGAGAGGAGAGGAGAGGAGAGGAGAGGAGAGGAGAGGAGAGGAGAGGAGAGGAGAGGAGAGGAGAGGAGAGGAGAGGAGAGGAGAGGAGAGGAGAGGAGAGGAGAGGAGAGGAGAGGAGAGGAGAGGAGAGGAGAGGAGAGGAGAGGAGAGGAGAGGAGAGGAGAGGAGAGGAGAGGAGAGGAGAGGAGAGGAGAGGAGAGGAGAGGAGAGGAGAGGAGAGGAGAGGAGAGGAGAGGAGAGGAGAGGAGAGGAGAGGAGAGGAGAGGAGAGGAGAGGAGAGGAGAGGAGAGGAGAGGAGAGGAGAGGAGAGGAGAGGAGAGGAGAGGAGAGGAGAGGAGAGGAGAGGAGAGGAGAGGAGAGGAGAGGAGAGGAGAGGAGAGGAGAGGAGAGGAGAGGAGAGGAGAGGAGAGGAGAGGAGAGGAGAGGAGAGGAGAGGAGAGGAGAGGAGAGGAGAGGAGAGGAGAGGAGAGGAGAGGAGAGGAGAGGAGAAAACCTGCTGAATTAAACTGTCTCTAGGAAAAAAATAGCATATTTTCCAGATCTTTAATTAGAGAAAAATTCTTTTGTTTGGGTTTGTTTCTTGGAGGGTTTTGGGGTTTTTTTTAATTTTAAATCATATTGAAAGAAGAAGAAAAATGGAAACCAGTGTTTTGCTGGATGTTTTTTAGTTTGATTCAGTGTTGCAGTGCAAACTGTTCACAGAATCAGAATCGCAGAATCCCAAAGTTGGAAAAGGCCTTTAAGATCCTCGAGTCCAACCATCCCTGTCCTGTGCTAAAACAGATCCCTGAGCACCTCATCTCCCCTCTGTTCAACACCCCCAGGGCTGGGGACTCAGCCCCCTCCCTGGGCAGCCTGTGCCACAGCCCCACAACTCTTTCTGTAAAAAATGTTTTCCTAATGTCTAATATGAACCTGATAACTGAGATAACTCATTAGGGGATATAGTCTAGTCCAGCAGCAAGTGTATGGTTGTTCTGTTGTGCATGTTTGTACAGCATTGGATTGAGCTTTAAATACCCATAAGAGATGGGCTTTCACTGAGGAAACACTCACCTTGGCTTTGATGGATCTGTCTTTCAATATTTCTTTCAATATTTAGGGGAATCAACATTTTAAAAGGGTAGATAATGACAGGACAAGGGGGATGGACTAAAGCTAAAGGAGGGAAGGGTTAGATAAGATATTAGGGGGAAGTTCTTTCCAGAGAGAGTGGTGAGGGGCTGGAAGGAGCTGCCTAGGGAGGTGGTGGCTGCCCCATCCCTGGGGTGTTCAAGGCCAGGTTGGATGTGGTCCTGGGCAGCCTTGTGTAGCTCCAGGCCTGGAGGTTGGTGTCCCTGCCTGTGGCAGGGGGGTTGGAAATATATAATCCTTGGGGTCCCTTCCAACCCAGACCAGTCTGGGATTCCATGTAACTATGGACCTGAGTCTTGAGTAACTTAAACAGTTACTCCATGCCATCTTAGCTGTGATGACCATCTTTGTGAACACAGCCTGTAGGAAGTCTAAGGTGATGAGGTGGCTTTCTTTAGCTTTTATCAAGGGCTAAGCAAGGAATTTGCACACAGATTGTGTGACTGAGGTGACACAAAGTAATTCATTATGTCATTATTCATAGTACTACTGGCACCAGCATCCAAATAATTGTGGGGTAGTTAGACTTTTATCTTGCTTTATACCTTTCCATGGTTCATTCTTTAACTATATATATATATATAGTGATGTCTTTTCATCTCTCTCTGTAAGTCTATGCTTAGTAACTTCAGTAGGGTTACAATAAAATCACTCAAAGTCATTAATTGAGTCTCAAAATTCATCAGCCCAGAGTATTTCAAGTGTCCCTGGAAGAGAAGACACTGGAGACTGCATCTGAGGCACGATATTTCACTGTTTTCTCAAAAATTACACCAATCTTTTCTTGCAGCCATTACTGTATTAAACTCCCAGATTTGACATCTCATCTCATTGTTATGTCTAGATCCATTTCAGCTTTAGTGCTTCTCAGGTTTCTCTCTCCTACAGAATATCCACAGTTTAAGTTATTTTCTTTCAAACTACATTTTCTCTGCAGGTTTTTTATTTCTCTTTTAACTTGACTACATCAATAGTATAGATCACACCCATTTAAAATACAGTTTAAAAAACCCTCTTGCCTTCTGTTCTGGCTTTAGCCTTATCAGCTTCATCCTGATGAATTTTTATTTAGAGCATGATAAATATTTGCCTTATTTTCATTGTCAGCAGCAGTGCATAAATATCCTTTTCCACTTAATCAGTCTGCTGTTTATGCAAAAAAATATGATTTCTTTTTCCTGGTAATGCATCTAGCCTTATGGAGGGATTTAGCTGATGAATCTCCATGTAGTAAGCTTGCTGCCATAGCAGAACCTGCCCCTACTTCAGTTATTTCCCTGATGTAAAGCCTAATTTTTACCCTGATCTACCAGTGGAGTTTGAATTAAGTCAAGTTGTGGACCTGTGGCTGGGAGAAGCAAGCATGCATTCTGTTCTGCCTGTCCTACCCCTGGGAGATGACTTCTTGGAGCAAAATGGGGCAGGTAGAGAGAAGGAAGTTCATTAAAGTGGAGCTGGGCTGGTTCAGCCTGGAGAAGAGAAGGCTGTGGGGGGACCTCATTGCACCTTCCAGTCCCTGAAGGGACCCCAGGAACAGGAGGGGAATGGGCTTGTTAAAGGGCAGAGACTGGCAGGACAAGGGGCTGGAGTGAAGCTGGAGGAGGGAAGGGGGAGACGAGAGACTGGGGGGAAGTTCTTTGCAGAGAGAGTGGTGAGGGGCTGGAAGGGGCTGCCCAGAGAAGGAGTGGGTGCCCCATCCCTGGGGGTGTTCAAGGCCAGGTTGGCTGGGGCCCTGGGCAACCTTGTGTAGCTCCAGGCCTGGAGGTTGGTGTCCCTGCCTGTGGCAGGGGGGATTGGAACTCTGTGATCCTTGTGGTCCCTTCCAACCCAGACCAGTCTATGATTCTATGATTAATTTCAAATTGCACTGGGAAATACAAGAAGATGGTCCATGGTTGCCATGCTGGATGGAGTTGGTATTGAATGAAACCTTGTTCCAGTGAGGGAATTGTAACCTGAAGCACTAAGACAAGCAGGTGATTATCATTTTTAAAGAACAAAACTGAAATACCCATACAATTAGCTTGAAGTTTCTACAACAAGTTGCTTGAAGGTATTTTTTAGCTATTGTACTAGATTTTAGTTGTATAAACATATGAGTAGCTCCACTAAATCATTGTTTTATTTCCTTCTTTGTACTGATTTCTGTGGCTGACAAGGGCTATCAGTTCAAAGTACCCTTTCCTGCCCCCAGACACTATTTTTTTCACACAACAAGGAAGAATTCAGTAACTTTCAGTATTTCTTCAGTGGCAGTGCTGGCTGATACTCTCCTGCCCTTTCCTTTTCTTCCCTTGCCCACTCTGTGCTGCCGCTGGCTCCGGTGTCGTGCAGCTTGGTGATGAATGGGATAAAGGTACAGAGCAGGTTTTGCCAAACAAAAAGGTGGTTGTTTTCAGCCAGCTCAGTTTTTTTCCTCACTCTCTGAAGAACCCCTCATGCTGGCATCATGCTGAGAGAAGACCTGGAGTGTAAATAGGTGGCTGTGGACCAGGAATAGAAGGCAGAGGCAGCTCGGCTGGCTTATCATAGAATCATAGAATCATAGAATCATAGAATGGTCTGGGTTGGAAGGGACCCCAAGGATCATAGAGCTCCAACCCCCTGACACAGGCAGGGATACCAACCTCCAGGCCTGGAGCTACACAAGGTTGCCCAGGGCCCCATCCAACCTGGCCTTGAACACCTCCAGGGATGGGGCACCCACCCCCTCTCTGGGCAGCCTGTTCCAGCCCCTCACCACTCTTTCTGTAAAAAACTTCCCCCTGATATCTAATCTAAACCTTCCCTCCTTTAGCTTTAAAATAAAAGTTTTGAGCAGTGATGCTGCAGAGAATGAGAAACCTGCTTCACTTTGGAGTGAATCTAAACTCTATGAAATATATGATGCCAAAAAAATGATACATGCAAAGAAATTCCTGAGGTACTAGATGTTTGGAATGTCTTGTCTGTCTATAAATACTAGCAGATATTTTAATGCTTAACCTCCTAGTTACATATCTTAATCCAAACTGAAATATATTGCTCAATTTTCCTGCAGATGTGTCAGAAAATTTTTAAAGTGGTGTCACACAAGAATCTAACCTGGTTTATTTATTGCAGTCCCACAGGGTTACCTACATAAATTTAGATCCTTAAATCCAAATAGCCAAAAACCTGGCCTCTTTATTTTCTGCCTGTGGCTGTGTGCAGGTGTAATTAAAGGCATTTTGATGTCTCGTTGCCTAATATAATGTACACGGTTTGCTCTGAATAATTTCACTGCTTGTTGGTGCGTTTGAGGGTAATAAATACAGGGTTGGGCTGAAGTCTCATTCACATCAGGCCTTTAGCTAATGATTAACTTCTTGATTTCATCTAAACGTTGCTGAAAGAACTGGAGTAAGCAAGAGCAGGCATCACTGAGAGGAGAATTTATAACTTGCAATCTTTTGGGGGGTTTTTTTTGAGTTGAGTTGAAGGCCTGAATAGACTGGAGCCATGGGCTGAGACCAATGGGATGAGGTTTAACTACACCAAGTGCAGAGCGCTGCACATGGGACATAACAACCCCCAGCAGCGCTACAGGTTTGGGGGAGGCTGGCTGGAGAGCTGCTGGGAGAAGGACCTGGGGGTGTTGGTTGACTGCCAACTGAACATGAGCCAGCAGTGTGCCCAGGCAGCAAGGAAAGCCAATGGCATCCTGGCTTGTATCAGAAATAGTTTGGCCAGGAGGTCTGGGGAGGGGATTGTGCCCCTGGACTGGGCACTGGGGAGGCTGCAGCTGGAGTGCTGGGTCCAGTTCTGGGCTCCTCAGCACCAGAAGGACATGGGGGTCCTGGAGCGAGTGCAGAGAAGGGCAAGCAGGCTGGGGAAGGGGCTGGAGGGCAAATCCTCTGAGGAGCAGCTGAGGGAGCTGCGGGTGTTGAGCCTGGAGAAGAGGAGGCTGAGGGGAGCCCTTCTCCCCACCTCCCCTGCCCTGCCAGGAGGGTGCAGAGAGGTGGGCGATGGTCTCTGCAGCCAGGGGCCAGGAGCTGGGCCAAGGGGCAATGGGCTCAAGCTGCCCCAGGGCAGGGTCAGCTCAGCTGGGAGGGCAAAGTTCTTCCCTGGCAGAGTTGTGGGGCTGTGGCACAGGCTGCCCAGGGAGGGGGCTGAGTCCCCAGCCCTGGGGGTGTTGAACAGAGGGGAGATGAGGTGCTCAGGGATCTGGTTTAACACAGGACAGGGATGTTTGGACTCGATGATCTTAAAGGCCTTTTCCAACTTTGGGATTCTGTGAAGAAATTTTCTCTTTGGTTTTAGCTCTGTGGTTCAAGGCTATAAATCAAGTGATCAATACTGCAAGTACCAGGAATGTTCTTTGTAGATGTTACGCATGGCAGTGGGGGGGAAAATTCTCACCTTGTGAGTTTGCCACAAGGGGTGGGATTCATCTCACTGGATTTTGGATGTCTTTAATCAAAATGCCTCTATCTGAACAAGTAGCCCTGTATTGCTGTGTCTCAGTGGAGAACAGATCATCCACCCTCCTCTAGGATTTTAGTTAAGCTTTTATAAGTTTATTTATACTATAGTTGTGACTGTTCCTCTCTATTGGCTACAAACAGAGTCTGGCTTACTACTCCCAATGCTAATTGCTGCTTCTGGAGGCAATGCTGTCCCTCTATCTGAACAGGTCTTGTGAACTCACTCAGCACTAATTATGCTTCCATAGTATATAAATTCATGTAACAAGCATTTTATTTTCATTTTCTATCAATTTAGGGACCTGGCAGCTACTCCTGCACTGAGCAGCTCCCATCAACAGTTACTGGAACCAACATCACAGGCTTCACTGCTCTCAGATGGAAGGAATGTCACCCAAGACCAGAGCTTCCCCTCACTTAACCCAGGGAGCCGGTGAGTTCAGTTCCTGAGTCAGCACCCTCTTAGGGTGAAATGAAGGTTCATGTTTCAACATGTGAGGTCTAAAACCCTTTCCCAAGCTAACACAGTTGTCTCGTGTGTTGTATCAACAGCCTTATCAAACATGTGTCACTGCAGCATAAAACAAAGTCTTGTCATTCATGGGAATGGCTTAATTTAGACACCATAATCTACATACAAAAGGGAATTTCAAGAGCTTTCTGTCAAGAGGATGTTTGAAGGGAAAAAGATGCTGAAAGAAACTTGGTCCAGGTGTAGAAAACCAGAATTTGAGTGATAGATATTTTTTAGACAAATTGCTATCAGAATTATTTCTCATTCTCTCATTAGAGGATTACCATAGTTACTGTTGAATATCATTTGGGAGGCTGTGGGTGATGTCATATCTTCCAATTCATCTCTCCTTCATGATAACAGGAGACCTGATCAGGATACTGAGCTCTGTAATACCTTCTCTTATGATCTCAGCCTTTGCTGCTGTTTCAGATCTTGTCCAGCATCTCTTCTCATGAGTGATGAACATCCTCACTTATATGTACCACAGCTAAACAGGCTCTGAGGTACAGGAGGGAGACAATGCCTGTCTCAGTTAAAGATTGTGGAGACATGAGGGCAGATGATTTGAAGAGGGTACATCTTCAGTGTCTTCTAGGCCTTCAGCTGTGAAGCAGGCTATATTTTCCTGACTTGCTCTGCATTCCTCTTCCAAGATGTCTGTGATTTACTCTGATGGTCCTGTCTCATAAGTACAGCTGAGCTCTGGCTGCCAACAAGCCTCTCTGTTGTTGTGGCAAGTGACACTGTGGCCTTTCTATGCAGTATCCTGGATAAGCTTTTTTTTTCCCCCTCTCTCCCTTCTTCTGGCCATCTGGTGTAATCTCATGCCCAGATGGGATACACAGAAGCAGCCGGATGCCACACAGCATGACCCAGGGAAGCATAACACACCAGATCCCCCATCCACACTAGGAAATAGGTGTGTGCTTGTAGCTCATTCCTGGGAACCTACCCTAATACTCATCTGAAAGCTGCAACGTAGCATGAGCTGGTGTCTGTGCCAAATGGCTGTGGGTAGACTTGAATTTGATTGTGGGTTCAGTCCCATGGCTGGTGTCTTGTTCTCAACCCACACAAACCAAGGTACCTTCCCAGCTGTGTTTAAACATACCATACCATGTATTTTTCACTTGTGTGTTTTCAGGTCTGTTAAAAAATCACTGTTAAATAACCTCCTAAACACACATGAGGCAGCTTTTCACCCCAGGTCAGACCAATGAGAAATGCTGAACATCTTCACCAGATTTCACACAGACTCACAGAATCACAGGGGTTAGAAGGGACCTCCAGAGATCATCCAGTCCAACCCCCTGCCAAAGCAGGGTCCCTAGGACAGGTCACACAGGTCGGTGTCCAGATGGGGCTGGAATCTCTCCAGAGAAGGAGACTCCACACCCCCTGGGCAGCCTGTCCCAGGGCTCCCTCACCCTCACTGGGAAGAAGTTCTTCCCCACATTGGGGGGGAACTCCCTGTGCTCCAACTTGAGCCCATCGCCCCTTGTCCTGTCCCCACAGACACTGAGCAGAGGCTGCCCATGTCCCCCTGTGTCCCACCCTTCAGCTCTTGAGAACCATTGATCAGATTCCCTCTCAGGCTTCTTTTCTCAAGGCTGAACAGCCCCAGCTCACTCAGCCTTTCCTCACAGGGAGATGCTCCAGGCCTTTCATCATCTCCATAGCCTCCTCTGGACTCTCTCCAGGAGATCCCTGGCTTTTTTATACCCAGGAATGAGCAGAGATTTCAACCCATTTCATTTTATTCCTCATCTGTTAAGCAGAATTCTTAGCTAAACTTGATGTCTAGAAAAAAATCTCAGCCTTCCTTTTATATCAGAGAGAGACTTCCAGTCCCCCCTATGTGATGCACTACCTGACACTGTAATTACAAGGAGTTAATTAGCGTGCTGTAAAAAGTTTGAAACCCTAGGCCTCTGCAGATTCATTTGTCCTGAGTATTTGTGCCATGGTGGAGTGTGCTGAAGGGGAACAGAGTGAATGTGTGAGAGAAACTGAGTGCATAATAGGTTACACAGGGATTCTGCATCATCTGTCCTTACCAGTATGAATCAAGACCTCTAACTCAAATGAGTGTGAAGCTGTGATGAGTTGTAAAGGTCTTACCCTTCACATATGGGAATAAATATGTCTTTCCACTCCACCACATTTGGGTGTTTTGACTTTAGCAGTGTTTTCATTTAGCACTGTTAATAACACAGTGGAAAAACAACTGTGAGGGAGAGAAAAAGCAAAACTGCTAATCTGATTCATTTTCTCTCTGAGTGTGGCCTACAGCAAAATTGTATGGAGTTGTGTTGTCAGATCGAGTTGCAAGGGAAATGTGGGAAGTTTGGAAGAAATTTGTTTATGGGAGTGATTGATGGAAGTGCTGGTGTGTCATACATCCACCCTGCATCAGAGACATCCCACAGAATGGAAGGGACCTCTGGAGATCATCTAGTCCAACCCCCTGCCAGAGGATCACCTTGAGCAGGCTGCACAGGATCATGGGGTTGGAATGTCTCCAGAGATGGAGACTCCACAACCTCTCTGGGCAGCCTGGCCCAGGGCTCTGCCACCCTCCCAGGAAAGAAGTTCCTCCTCATAGTTAGATGGAACTTCCTCTATTCCAGTTTGTGCCCATCACCTCTTGTCCTTTCCCTGGGCACTACTGAACACAGACTGACCCATCCTCCTGAGCCCCACCCTTTAGATATTGAGAAGTAGTGATCAGATCTTCTCTCAGTCCTCTCCAGACTGAACAGCCCCATCTCTCTCAGCCCTTCCCCATATGAGAGATACTCCAGATCCCTCATGAAATATTGGTGAAAAAAACATCCAACATTCCTGAAGCTTTGAATTAAAGCCTGTAGTGATTTTGTTTGAATATTGAGGTGGTTTAATGTTTTCTTTTTTCCTTTCTCTCCGATTTTATGCTTTCAACACTTGGAATTGAAGGAAGATTAAACTCAAAAAAGCTGCCAAGGGGTAAGAGCATGAATATATTGCCCTTCAGGCACAGAGAATGAAGGAAATATTGCTTTCCAAGATCAGGGACTGACAATTATTCTGATATCTCACTAGGCAACACTATATCCATGTCCCCAAGATTTTTTGGTTTTATTTCTCAAATCTGGAAGTTTTTATTTAACTTGAGCTGTGGTGAAAGCAGCATCCTTATTCTTCAGATCACTAACACTTGTTGGATTCAATTGTTTGGTTACTTCTGGTCTACAAGTGAAATAGGTTACCCTGACTGCACTTATTCAAGAGTGAAAATTAAAGGGTTTGGTTGGTTGTCTGCCCACTGACCTGCAGTTTTCAGCAGGACAGTTTGTAATTACATCCATGGCTTCTTTTCATTGCTAAGATCACAGTTATTGCCTGCTCCTGGGAAGTAAACTCTTACAACCCAGTCTTTCCTGATTTCACAAAAGAAAGCACCATGCCAATTTCCAGGGATTTTTTTAATTCCTCTGCTGGAAGCTGAACTCTCCCACAGACACTGAGAAGAGGCTGCCCATTTCCCCCTGTGTCCCACCCTTCAGATACTGATAACCATTAAAAAGACCCCCCCTCTTAGCCTTCTTTTCTCCAGGCTGAACAGCCCCAGTTCTTTCAGCCTGTCCTCATAGTAAAGTCAGGACACACACCTCCTTCACCTCCTATAGTTCTCTTTTCTGTGCTGAGGCTTTCAGGGGAAGGACTGAAGATAGGTTATCCAAACTCAGTTACAGGTCACCTGCCAAAAGCACAAAGGAGAGGTAGATTCTCAGCTCCTCTGCCCCAACTCTCCCAAATACCTTGGACATCTGGATGGCAGAGACTTCATAAACTCTAGTTTTCCCACTTATTTTTGATGTTATGGAGTAGTTTCACAATAAACCTTAATGAAATTAAAGGTTTCCTATGACACTACATTCCCTTGACACCAAGTGGTGTGTTAATTATTTCCCATGGTTTACCTTCACAGAATCAAAGAATCAGAGAATTATAGGGGTTGGAAGGGACCTCAAGAGATCATCAACCAACCCTTTCCTTTAAGAAAGGGACAGCCAGGGAGTAAAGGCAACCAAGTTTTTTGTTGAATACCTTAGGGGTTTGGATTTTAACCCAGTGCATTCATATAGTTGTGGCTAGAGATACCCAGGGGGTTAATTCTGACCTTGTGATATTTATTTTGAACCTTTTTTTTTAGACATATGTGTGACTGTTCTCCAAAGCAAAGGTAGAAGTAGTCAGCCTTTTAGAAATTGGAATAGATGTTGAAGAATCCAAGCTGCTATTTATACTGAACCTGGATTTACTACTCCTAGTAATTTCTTATCTCCACCACATTTATGTCTGATGCATATTACAGGCAGCTAAAATAAGATTATGACTAGAGTTAAGCACTTGGCTAGAGCATTTAGTGTTTAATGAGCATCCTTGGATGCAGTGGACCTCAGAGGAAGCTGCAAGCACTCAGTACATTACAGGATATAATATTCCTTTACCTTGAAGGCAATGGCAAAAATCTCACAGACTTAGCCAGTACATCTAGTGAGAAGATAATTACCTGTTTCTTATGAGAGTGCCACACTGTTTTATCTCATTATTCATGATCTGTTCTTATTATTGTATGGATTTATTAATCTACCACTGAAAGTCTTTCTTTCATGCTCCCCAGAACACTGTAATCACAGTATACTCACAAGCTAAAATACTCCTTGCAAGAATTACAGGATGAAATTCTTTTGGCCTACACCATGGATAAGGTCAGGGCAGATAAGCTTTGAATTTCCCCCCAGAATTGTAAATCTATGAATCAGTTTCTCTTACCTAGACCAGAACAGCTCTTTCTGTATGGAGAGACATTACAAAATGTCTTCAGTACTGCTCCAGAAATATATTAAGATTTTGCATTAAACAGGTAGTTATTGATCTCTCCATATCAAACAAGGTCTTTGACTTACTATTCTTGAAGTAAATTGATAGTATGTAGAAGGAAATGGGAAGCCTTTACCCACAAAGATGATCAGAGGGCTGGAGTACCTCCCCTATGAAGAGAGGCTGAGGGAGCTGGGCTGGTTCAGCCTGGAGAAGAGAAGGCTGTGGGGGGACCTCATTGCACCTTCCAGTCCCTGAAGGGAGCAGAGGAACAGGAGGGGAATGGGCTTGTTAAAGGGCAGAGACTGGCAGGACAAGGGGCTGGAGTGAAGCTGGAGGAGGGAAGGGTGAGATGAGATATCAGGGGGAAGTTCTTTGCAGAGAGAGTGGTGAGGGGCTGGAACAGGCTGCCCAGAGAGGGGGTGGGTGCCCCATCCCTGGGGGTTCAAGGCCAGTTTGGCTGGGGCCCTGGGCAACCTTGTGTAGCTCCAGGCCTGGAGGTTGGTGTCCCTGCCTGTGGCAGGGGGGTTGGAGCTCTGTGATCCTTGGGGTCCCTTCCAACCCAGACCATTCTATGATTCCATGAAAGCTACAACACAGTCATTATCACTGTCAGGGTCTCAAACCACTCAGGCCAAGGCTTTGACTCAATTTTCTGCAACAAAATAATGGATCAGAGTTGCCTTGGGTACTACTCACTGGTAAATGGCTACTCATGGTCTGTTTTGTCACTGAGGTGCTACAGAAACATTTCTTTTCAAGGCAATTCCTATTTTCTTTTACTCACCAAGACAGAACATCACCTGCAGTGGTGAACCACAGATTTGGAAACAAGAACTTCTGAGTTCTGATCCCAGATCAGAAGCTGATTCACTGTGTGGCATCAATCTCTTTATTGTACCTGTCTGTGCAATGAGTGGAACCAACAAAAAAAAATAACCCCAAAATTGAGAGAGGTAGTAGATGTGTTTGCTAGCCCCAGAAATTTTGAGACCATTGTAATGTGTGAAAAAACTTTGCCTAACTGAGATGAACTTGGATTTATTTCTGACTTTCAGCTGAGTTGTGTGCCTGCAACATCAATCATACTGCCAGACCCAGTGCATGTGCTTTTCTTTATCGCTGTTTCAAAGCATGAATCATTTTCTCCCCTCAGCTGCAGAGAGTCTGGTCCTGCTAGTGGACTATTTCTCAGCTCAGCTGGTGTGCCTGCTGCTGAAGCTCAGCCCGTTAGGACCCCTGTTTCCCGGACTCATCTCAATGAAGAAGCCAAAGCTGAGCATCAGGATCCAAGAGGAGCTGAAAATGGAGCAGACAGATTGAAAGGTTTGAGACATATTCTGAAAGAACAGTTCTGCTCAGGCTGTGTATCTTACTGTTATGATAGTAGATTTATTTGGATGGCAGGGAAACCACTTCACAGAATGACCAGGTTGGAAAAGACCTTTGAGTCCCAACTGTACCTGCCCTGTACTGAATCAGATCCCTGAGGACCTCATCTCCCCTCTGTTCAACACCCCCAGGGCTGGGGACTCAGCCCCCTCCCTGGGCAGCCTGTGCCACAGCCCCACAACTCTGCCAGGGAAGAACTTTGCCCTCCCAGCTGAGCTGACCCTGCCCTGGGGCAGCTTGAGCCCATTGCCCCTTGGCCCAGCTCCTGGCCCCTGGCTGCAGAGACCATCGCCCACCTCTCTGCACCCTCCTGGCAGGGCAGGAGAGGTGGGGAGAAGGGCTCCCCTCAGCCTCCTCTTCTCCAGGCTCAACACCCCCAGCTCCCTCAGCTGCTCCTCAGAGGATTTGCCCTCCAGCCCCTTCCCCAGCCTGGTTGCCCTTCTCTGCCCTCACTCCAGGACCCCCATGTCCTTCTGGTGCTGAGGAGCCCAGAACTGGAACCAGCACTCCAGCTGCAGCCTCCCCAGTGCCCAGCCCAGGGGCACAATCTCCCCAGACCTACTGGCCACGCTGGCTCTGACACAAGCCAGGATGCCATTGGCCTTCTTGGCCACCTGGACACACTTCTGGCTCATGTTCAGTTGGCAGTCACCCAACACCCCAGGTCCTTCTCTTCCTGACAGCTCTCCAGCCAGTCTCCCCCCAGCCTGTAGCGCTGCACAGGGTTGTTATGTCCCAAGTGCAACACTTGGCCTTGTTAAACTTCATCCCATTGGGCTCAGCCCATGGCTCCAGCCTGGCCAGATCCCTCTGAAAAGCCTCCCTACCCTCAAGCATATCAACACTTAATTCCTCCCAGCTTAGTGTTGTCTGAAAATGTACCAAGGGAACATTCAACCCCTTCACCCAGGTCATTGATAAAGACATTGAACAGACCCCAAGGCTGAGCCCTGGAGACACCACTTGTGACTGGCCTCACACTTTTAGCTCCATTCACAATTCTTTGGGCCTGACCATCCAGACAGTTTTTTACCCAGCAGAGGTTGCACCTGTCCAGGCCAGTGGTAGCCAGTTTCTCTGAGTAAAAACCTGGAGCTTTGTAGCAAATTTTGACTTTTAATTGAAATAAATACCCTTAGTGCTTCTTATTTATAATTTCTACAGACACTGAACTCCCCACTGACAACCTTCAAAGAGCATACAGCAAGTCTAAGACTGGTTCTTCCCACGTGCCTCAGCTTATCAACTGGCCAAGCTCCCACTCCAAACCTGTCCTACCTCCAATCCCCTCTGGGAAGAAGAGGACCAACCCTTGATGGTCTCTACCAACCAAGTCTGGATCTCAATTCTACACTGAATCTTTCTAACATGAATACTGATTTTTATATATTCCTCTTCAACAAAGCAAAGTCTATCAAATATTAGCTGGAAATCCATTTCTGATTAAGTTTCCTTCCAAAAAAAAAAAGTTGTTTATTTATAACTTTATTAAAAAGTAATTTCTGTATTTCCCCAAGCTAGAAATTATTTCCCCAGGCACTCTCAGCTGGGAAATGGCATAGACTTTTTCCTAACAGCCACATGACCATATCTTCCATTAATTTCTCTCTTTTATTATAGATTTAATTGAGGTGTGGAAGCATCAGGGCCTTTGGTAATATTGTCTCTATTCTAGTACTTTGAATTACTTTGAAGAGGGAGTTTTGTGAAGTGTTCAGAGTTAAGTCAGGAGTGAAAACTAGTAGCAAATACTTTTTTTTTTAATAAAAAATGGGGGGGGTTGAAGGTATGAGACATAATTTGTTGATTTGCAAATGTATTTAAACAACCTAGGAAGCAGTCATCAGAAAAAATTATTAGACAGATTGAGCACTAACTGAAGCTGTAGGTAACAGGCAAAGATTTGGTTGTCTGTATGTGGAGCAGAGCTCTGGCAAGTAAATAAAACACTTGAGTTAATGTTTGTCCTGATTAAGTTTCATTACCATCTCCTCACAGAACAGATAGTGGGGTCCCTTTGCCCAAGCAGCTTTCCCCAAGGAGGGGTGTTTGCTCATCAGAGGTCTTTCCCTGCACAAAAGATCTCACTTGCCACAGTGTGGAGTCATGTCCATGGAAGAGCTCTGCTTTACCTCATCATCCGTGTTCAGAATGTGACCAAGGGGGTTCTGCTGTTTAAATAGGATGAGCTGAAGCAACACAGCTTACAGTAAGTAATAGATAGATTCAGATAGCCTGGCCCTAAATTCCAGTGAAGCCTGTAAAACAGCTCAGCCTTTTATTAAGCAGTTTCCATTCCATAAAGCAGCTGCTGTATCCTCAAGCTGAAGAACAACAGCTCTTCCGAGGCATCAGGTTTTTGTCATTGATTTTGGCAGAACAAAGAGCAAGCCAGTGCTCTGGGGCCTGGGTTCAGGAGGAGTTCAGGCAGCCAAAGCTCCAGTTTCAACCTGAGTGGGTTTTTTGCCAACACAGTTCAGCAAGGTGGGTACCTGGCTGCCACCAAGTAACTGCACCACCTCTGAGTGCCTTCAGCAAGTCCCACAGGGCTCTTCACAGCCCCTTTGCCTCTGTAAATACCTCTGCAGCAGTTGCTTTGGCTGTTATAGCTGGTTGTGTGGTTGATTGATGTGGATGCTGATGAGTTTGTTAGGTTTTGCTGTTTCACAGGTGAGAGTAGCTTTACCAGCACCGTGGTTAATGAATATGTACAAGGTACCTTGTGGTTCATACACACAGGGCCAGGGGTGATCCCAACTCACTTCAGTTAGGAAGGCAGCACAGTCACAGAATCCCAGCATCTTCTGAACTGGAAGGGACCCCTAAGGCCCATCCAGTCCCACTCCTGGCTCCACACAGCCCCAGCCCAGTCAGAGGTGGCACTGAGGGCATCGGCCAGGCGCTTCCTGCCCTCAGCCCAGCTCAGGGCTGGGACCCCTTCCCTGGGGAGCCTGTGCCAGTGCCCGACCCCCCTCTCAGCACAGAACCTCTTCCTAACAGCCACCCTGACCCTCCCCTGGGGCAGCTTCACGCCGGCCCCTCGGGTTCCAGCCCTGGGCCCCAGAGAGAGGAGAGAGATCGGCGCTGCCCCTTCGCTGCCCTGGGCAGGAAGCCACAGACCCCAGGAGGTCTCCCCTCAGCCTCCTCTTCTCCAGGCTGGACAACCCCAGGGCCTCCAGCCTCTCCTGGGGAGACTTCCCTTCCAGACCCTTCCCCATCCTGGCTGCCTCCTCTGGACACTCTCCAAGAGTTTCCTGTCCCTCTTGTCCTGTGGCACCCAAACCTGCCCCCAGGACTCGAGCTGAGGCCGCCCCAGCACAGGGCAGAGCAGGTCAGTGCAGGTGAATCAGTTTTCTCCTGAACACTAATGCAGAAACTCATGTTCAGGGCTTTGCTGTGCTCTGTAGTCTGGGAACATACGTATGTCAGGAAAATAAGTGGGTGTTGGGTGCTACCACAGTCACATCAGTGACTTTAACTTCCTTTCCTGCCCCATTCTCCAAACCAAGAACACTTCACATTCAACTCTCCACTCTTCCCTTAGAGCAGTTACCCCTTTTCTGTGTAAAACACACCAAAACATCTCAAGTTATCCCTGAACTGTCCTGAATTTCCTCTGCTTGAAGTCTGACGATCCTGCAAAAGCCTTGTACACCTTAAGCCATGTACAGCACAGCTATTCAAAGCACTTGTATTTACAGGACCAGTGGTAAATGTTAAGCTCTCCAGCACAGGAATTGCATCTCAATTTTGGTTGTATAGAGCTGAGCCTACAGGTGGAGTATGAATACGTTGCTCTTATTTCCCAGGTGTGCAAAGAAATAATTTCTTCATCTGGGAGCAGAGTATTGCTTACCTCACTTGCCTTTGGATCAGACAGAATCACAGAATCATTAAGGTTGGATCCAGTCCAACCATCCCCCTAACACCTTCATTACTCACTAATCCATGTCCCTGAGTACCTCATCCAGTCTTTCCTTGAAGACCCCAAGGGACAGTGACTCCACCACCTCCCTGGGTAACCTGTTCCAATGCCTAACCAATATGAAGACAATAATGTTTGAAGAGAATCTCCTATTTCACACTCAGCTCTTGGGCCCTGAGCTTTCAAACACTTCCAGATGTGGCACGTTCAGGGAGGTTACACACACAATCCAGTGGATAAGGACCTTGCATGGAAGGATGTTGGATTTTAAGCTTACCAGGGAGAAGCTGCATTTGCCAGAGTCAATTCAGTGAAATACTCAGGTCCTTGTCTTCCCTCCCATTCGACCTCAGATCGAATTCCCAACACTATTTATGAGGTTCCTGAATGCAACATCAAAAGTGTTGTTGTGGGGTGCAGCAAAAGGACTGTTGCTATCAGGTCAAAGGAGGGGATCATCCCTCTCTGCTCTGCCCTGCTCAGGCCCCACCTGGAGTGTTGTGTCCAGTTCTGGGCTCCCTGGGATCAAAAAGCCAGGGATCTCCTGGAGAGAGTCCAGAGGAGGGACAGAGATGATGAAAGGCCTGGAGCATCTCCCCTGGGAGGAAAGGCTGAGGGAGCTGGGGCTGTTCAGCCTGGAGAGAAGAAGCCTGAGAGGGGATCTGATCACTGGTTCTCAAGAGCTGAAGGGTGGGACACAGAGGGCCATGGGCAGCCTCTGCTCAGTGTCTGTGGGGACAGAACAAGGGGCAATGGCCTCAAGTTGGAGCACAGGGAGTTCCCCACCAATCTGGGGAAGAACTTCTTCCCAGTGAGGGTGAGGGAGCCCTGGGACAGGCTGCCCAGGGGATGTGGAGTCTCCTTCTCTGGAGAGATTCCAGCCCTGTCTGGACACCGACCTGTGTGACCTGTCCTAGGGACCCTGCTTTGGCAGGGGGTTGGACCTGATGATCTCTGGAGGTCCCTCCCAACCCCTGTGATTCTGTGATTCTGTGAACAGCCCTTTGCTGACCTGCCCTTTGCCTACTGCACCCTGAACACAGAACATCTGGCTGAGTTTGAACACAGAAGTGCCGTTGGGTTGCTGATACGTAATATTTACATTTCATTTAGCAGACTGTGAAGCTTTGCAGTTCATGGGTTTTAGTTTGGAGTGTTTATTTTTGGCTGAAAGTACAGAACTTGTAACTTGGTGCCTATATATTTATAGACTGGCAGATAAAAGTGGGGCTGTTTCAGGGAACTCTGTTTTTATTGGCAGGAAGCCTGTTTGGATTACAGCAGGGTAACACCTTAAGTTAGTCATAGTCAAACAAGTCTCTGAGTCTTGAGTTTTACAGAGGGGACTATAACAAGCTGTTTAATTTCCCTTTTTTTTAAAAAACTAAACATTCAACATTCAATAAAATCTCTAACTGTGGTTGCTGCCTTGTGAATGGCTTTACCAGCCCAAGGATGGAACCATGCTAAAGGAAGGAAGGGGGAGATGAGATATCAGAGGGAAGTTCTTTGCAGAGAGAGTGGTGAGGGGCTGGAACAGGCTGCCCAGAGAGGGGGTGGATGCCCCATCCCTGGAGGTGTTCAAGGCCAGGTTGGCTGGGGCCCTGGGCAACCTTGTGTAGCTCCAGGCCTGGAGGTTGGTGTCCCTGCCTGTGTCAGGGGGGTTGGAGCTCTGTGATCCTTGGGGTCCCTTCCAACCCAGACCAGTCTATGATTCTATGACCATGTGTGCTGTGTCGTAGCTCCGTGTTACCCATCAGTAAATCAAGGCAGAGAGAGGTTCCACTGATTTCTGTTGTCTCATGAGAGGTTTTTTTACAGGAATTAGACCAGAAGCAGCATCTCTGCTCAAAGGTCACAGAATCACAGAACCATAGGGGCTGGAAGGGACCTCCAGAGATCATTGGGTCCAACCCCCCTCATTCAAGTTGAGTCTTTGAGGTGAAGCAGAGGAGTCTGTGCTGATGCAAAAGAGTTTTGGGAATCAACAGGCAGCTCTTTTTATCTTGATTCCTCCCTCAGGCCAGTAGCAGAGTAGTAGCAGTTACACCACAGGTGCTGCAGGACAAGGAGTGGCTGAATTAAGGAATGACGTGTATGTTAGACGTAAGGGAACGGTGGTGTAACACAGCCCTGTGCCTGAAGGAGAGGATATGAAGTTGGCTAACTAAAGGTTTGGTGTGCAGCTCAGTGAAGACTTCCAGGAGCTGCAAAAATAGGCTCATAAATTGCTGGTCCTGGCAATCTGATGAGCTCCATGGACAATTGCAGAGCACACAGGCAGCCAAGGCAACCTGCTACTGGCTTGGTAGAAAACAAGAGCAAGAGACGTGATGGATCCTCAAATTAGTAGCAGTGTTTTTTTAAAAATACACACAAATTGGTTTGGTTTGATACTCTGGCCTTGGTCTCCCTGCTTCTCTCCTCCACTGAAACCCTAGAAAGCCCTAGAAACCCTAGAAGGTGGAAACCTTTGGTAGAAGCTTCACAGAATCACAAGGTTGGAAAAGACCTTTAAGATCATCAAGTCCAACCAATCCCTGTCCTGTGCTAAACCAGCTCCCTGAGCACCTCATCTCCCCCCTGTTAAACACCCCCAGGGCTGGGGACTCAGCCCCCTCCCTGGGCAGCCTGTGCCACAGCCCCACAACTCTGCCAGGGAAGAACTTTGCCCTCCCAGCTGAGCTGACCCTGCCCTGGGGCAGCTTGAGCCCATTGCCCCTTGGCCCAGCTCCTGTCCCCTGGCTGCAGAGACCATCGCCCACCTCTCTGCACCCTCCTGGCAGGGCAGGGGAGGTGGGGAGAAGGGCTCCCCTCAGCCTCCCCTTCTCCAGGCTCAACACCCCCAGCTCCCTCAGCTGCTCCTCAGAGGATTTGCCCTCCAGCCCCTTCCCCAGCCTGGTTGCCCTTCTCTGCACTCGCTCCAGGACCCCCATGTCCTTCTGGTGCTGAGGAGCCCAGAACTGGACCCAGCACTCCAGCTGCAGCCTCCCCAGTGCCCAGCCCAGGGGCACAATCCCCTCCCCAGCCCTACTGGCCTCACTATTTCTGATACAAGCCAGGATGCCCTTGGCCTTCTTGGCCCCCTGGGCACACTGCTGGCTCATATTCAGTCAGCAACCACCATCCCCAGGTCCTTGTCTGCCTGACAGCTCTCCAGCCAGTCTCCCCCAAGCCTGTATCACTGCCAGGGGTTGTTATGTCCCATGTGCAGCACTCTACAAGCCTGACTTGCTGGTGAGCCCACTGCAAATCCAGCAACCACACCTTTTTATTACTGTATTTTTAAGTCTGTTCTGCAAACAGACAGGGAATAGTTGCCAGCATTGACCAAAGGGCTGGTTAGTTCTCTGCAGAATGTGCACATCCATTTCTAAAAATACCTTCCTGAAGCACCATGTCGTGTCCTAGCAGCTGCTGGCTGCCCTGTACCTCTGCCTCCTCCCTCAGGAGCTTGTCTAATTGAATGTGCTGCATAATATGCTGCTAATTTGGCAGCTGTCAAAGTGAATTATAGTTGGGGGGGTTTTAGCAGTGCCACGGTGGGGGTGAGGAGAGTTGCCACTCAGTGTGATACTCAGCTTCTCTTCCCTGACTCAGTGGAGGGCTGGTGAAGGGCTTGAAGGAGACACATTGGGTCTTTCATGGAATCACAGAATCATAGACTGGTCTGGGTTGGAAGGGACCCCAAGGATCACAGAGCTCCAACCCCCCTGCCACAGGCAGGGACACCAACCTCCAGGCCTGGAGCTACACAAGGTTGCCCAGGGCCCCAGCCAACCTGGCCTTGAACACCCCCAGGGATGGGGCACCCACCCCCTCTCTGGGCAGCCCCTTCCAGCCCCTCACCACTCTCTCTGCAAAGAAATTCCCCCTAATCTCTCATCTCCCCCTTCCCTCCTCCAGCTTCACTCCAGCCCCCTTGTCCTGCCAGTCTCTGCCCTTTAACAAGCCCATTCCCCTCCTGTTCCTCTGCTCCCTCCAGGGATGGGGCATCCACCACCTGCAGCCTGTTCCAGCCCCTCACCACTCTCTCTGTCTTTCCCAGGTCTCAACCCCACACTTCTATGGCATCACTTCACCAGCTGTTTTGGTTTCCTCACCCCATTTACCAGTTGGTTCTTCTATCACCAGCTGCTTTTCCTCCTCCCCATGGTCTGCAGGGCTGGAGCTCAAGCAAGCACCCCAGGGTGCAGAGGCAGCCCTGACACTCAGCCCCTGGGGTGCTCAGTGCTGCAGACCCTGCACAAGCTCCACACTCAATCTTGCTCCTTGGACATACCCTTTTGGTAACCCTCATGAAATATTTCAAGCTTCTGAGCTATTTTTTTTCCTGCCTCCTATAAAGTGAAGGGAGAGGAGCCCCCGTAGCTGAGACTGAATTTCATTCTCCTGGGGGGAGGAGGAGGAGGAGGCAGCTCCTGCATTTTTATCCCTGCTCATACCTCAGAGCAAGTAGAAGCATGAAGGTGTAAATCAACACTCATGACAGAGGCATGAAGGCTCCACAGTGATAAAAACCACCCCATGCTGAGGGTCCTTCTAGAAAAGAGATTCAGAATCACAGAATCCCAGGGTTGGAAAAGACCTTTAAGACCATCGAGATCCCTGAGCACCTCATCTCCCCCCTGTTAAACACCCCCAGGGCTGGGGACTCAGCCCCCTCCCTGGGCAGCCTGTGCCACAGCCCCACAACTCTGCCAGGGAAGAACTTTGCCCTCCCAGCTGAGCTGACCCTGCCCTGGGGCAGCTTGAGCCCATTGCCCCTTGGCCCAGCTCCTGGCCCCTGGCTGCAAAGACCATCACCCACCTCTCTGCACCCTCCCTTCAGGTAGCAGTAGCTCTTCTCTGGAGACCCACATCTCCAGTGCTTTCCTGGCTGGTCACAGTACAGAAGCTCATGGCAGCTTGTCCCTGAGGAGGGGGGGGCTTCCATCAGAAATCCTCCAGCAGAAGAAGGATGGTTTTCCACCTGTCAGAGACTCTGTGGGGTTCAAAAGGAGCCAGGAGTTGTATTCCTCCCATGCTTTGGGGCTGGTTTTAGTCCCCTGTGGGGACCTGGAAGGACCACACTGCTCTCCTCCCCTTACCTCACTTGATGTTTGGTTGGCTCTGAGCGTTGCTCTCTGCCTTCCTCCAAGGCAGGACATGATGCAGCACTGCCCACCCCCAGTGCCTGCACTTTGTGTGACTGTACCCAGCTGATACAACCCCAGGCTGGCTGAAACACTGACTCACAGCCTGTGTGTGGCTGTGACCTTCACAACCAACCACACTCAATGAGCTGTGGTGTCTTCCAGGCTCTCAGGATGGAGATCTACCAACAAGCATGCAGCCTGGGCTGATGGAGGCATGTTGGGGTGTTTCTTACTCTCCTCAAAGGTCAAAGCAGCCTCCAGCACAGCAGGAATGATGCTCCAAGGACTCCTTCCTCCCCTCCTGTCTTGATAGAAGGAACAGGCATCTTCCCAGCAGAGACAATGTCACCTACATCTTCCCTGGCTGGTCCCCAGCACCTCCTAGATGGGAAATGGGGCTCTGTGGCTCTAATGGATGCTCCTGCTTCACCTCCTCCCTCTCAGGCTGGAAAGGGATGAATTAATTGTACCCACACCCTGTGCTGAGGTCCTTTGGTCAATGCAGGGTCCGTGCATCCATCTTCCAGCTGCTCAGGGACAGGAGGGGGTGCAAAGGGTGAAAGCCACCTGGTTGTGACTATAAAGAAGTGAGAAAAATATAACAAATACTAAAATTTTCCAGCAAACTTTGGAGAACCTTCAAAGAAGGAAGGGTGCCAGCAGAGACCTGCGAGCTTGGGCTGTGCTGGAAGCAAAAAGAAATGGTCCTGTGTCACCCAAGCTCTTCCCCTCCCAAATTTCTCCCTCCCCCCAATCACTAAATCTCACCTTCTTGGCCTCTTGGGCTCCAACCTCTGATTTATGATTGCTGTAATGAAAGCCTCTGAACAGAAATGAACTGTGTGGCTCCCAAGTGATTTACAGAGACATCTTTATCCCTCTCCTGCCCCTCTCATTTAATTGAGGAGCAGAAGCAAGGGGTGGGGTTTTTTTTTTAACACCTTGGAAGTGACAAGGATTTCATTGTGTTTCCTGCAGGAGTTCAAGGCTTTTCCCTTCTTGCTTTAATGAAAAAAAAAAACCCCATCCCTTGTTTCTCTCTGCCCTACCATGGTGAGCCAGGCTGCAAGGTGCCAAGGGAAGATGGAAAGCATTAATAAACACCAGCTTTAATGAAAGGCAAAAGAGTTTTGAGCAGAAATCTCTGAGCTGATGAAAGTCGAGCCTGGATGATGAGGATTTATTAAATGAATGGCTGCCAGAATCTGGGGAAAGATGATTTGTTAAATTAGAAATATATAGAGATAGATATATAGATATATATACACTTGGTAACTGCTGGAGAATTAAGCATGGCCATTAAAGCTCTGAGGTGGGGGAGGTTTAAAGGTGTGCTAAGCATGAAATGATGACTGGGATTTTAATGCCACATTGGGGTTTTTGCAGTGATGGAGACATGACCAGAGTCTGGAAAGTCCACAGTAATCACTTAAATTCTTGTGTATTTTTTTAAACCAGGTCTCCTGGGTGAAGCTGGAGCACTCAGCTCCCAGTTAATGGTTAAGTGCTGGTGTCAGGAGGCTTCATTTGCTGTTTCAGCCCCTCCTGGGATAACAACTCCACAGCAAATGAAGCTTTGCAGGGACAAGATCCCCAGGAACTGAGAGCCTAAAGCAACTGCTGAGTCTTGCTTGGGGACCTCAGATCCCAGTGGGTCCCTCAGTACCGGCTGCTCCAGGCTCAAACTGCTGCCCTGAGCCTGGTGCCCCACACCCTGAGGGTGTTGCCAGGGACCTTGGTTGCCCAAATCACCCATCTGGGTGCCCAGATCACCCCCCCTCTGCAGTGAGTTAATGGCTATGAGTTATTGTAAGAAGTGCAGCTAAAGAGGAACCTCCCTCAGACAACCCTTGGCTGCTCTCACCTTCCTGCAGCTGCTGCAGCCCCCCCCCCAGCCCCCCCACCCTTTTCATGAGCCCAGGTAGATGACAGCAGCCACTGTCCCCTTACCCACCCATGCAGAATGACACTGTGAGCCTTGGGGTCCCTTCCAACCCAGACCAGGCTGGGATTCTACCATGTCACAGACTCACAGAATCACAGAATCACAGGGGTTGGAAGGGACCTCCAGAGCCCATCAGGTCCAACCCCCTGCCAAAGCAGAGTCCCTAGGACAGGTCACACAGGTCGGTGTCCAGATGGGGCTGGAATCTCTCCAGAGAAGGAGACTCCACACCCCCTGGGCAGCCTGTCCCAGGGCTCCCTCACCCTCACTGGGAAGAAGTTCTTCCCCAGATTGGGGGGGAACTCCCTGTGCTCCAACTTGAGCCCATCGCCCCTTGTCCTGTCCCCACAGACACTGAAAAGGGGCTGGCTAATTCCCCCTGCATTCCACGTTTAAGACACTTATAGACATTAATTAGATCCCCCCCTTAGGCTTCTCACGACTGAACAGCCCCAGCTCCCTCAGCCTTTCCTCCCAGGGGAGATGCTCCAGGCCTTTCATCATCTCTGTCCCTCCTCTGGACTCTCTCCAGGAGATCCCTGGCTTTTTTATCCCAGGGAGCCCAGCACTGGACACAACACTCCAGGTGGGGCCTGAGCAGGGCAGAGCAGAGGGGGAGGATCCCCTCCTTTGACCTGCTGGCCACAGTCCTCCTGATGCCCCCCAGGATCCCACTGGCTCTCTCAGCCCCCAGGGCACACTGCTGGCTCATGGCCACCCTGTCACCCACCAGCACCCCCAGGTCCTTCTCCACTGAGCTCTTCTCCAGCAGCTCCCCCCAGCCTGTACTGAAAAGAACTCTTGTTCCTTCCCAGATGCCAGACTCTCCACTTGCTTTTATTGAACCTCTGTTGTCCTAGATGAAAGGTAAAAGAAACTTGATTTCAGAGCCCTGTTAATTTTCCAACCACCAGCAGCCGATTACTACTGGCAAAGCATGAAAGGAGAAGCAAGACCAACGTACTCTGAAGAGGATATATATTTATTTGGGGTTTTTTTTAAAAAAAAAACAACAAAGATGCCACCCTAAACCCACCAGCCAACTCAACCACTCTGCAAACCCACAACACTGATCAGAAAGCATTCGGGCTCACCCACTCTCCCAGCCTCTGCTAAAAACCATTGGATATTCTCTCTAAAGCAAATATTAAAACCAAACAGATCAGTAGCCCCATTTTTTGGGAGCAGCCCTGGATCCAAACATTAGCTTTGGCTAACAGGACCCTTCTGCATGGACTTCATCTCCATCTCACTACTGGGCTCGCTCGCCCGCCCTCCTAGAGCAGGCAGGGAATCACTGGAAGGATTATAAATACCCAGAAACACACAGCTCACACTGTAAATTTAAAATTAAAACCAGAAAATCCCTGATCACAACAAATAACCCATCGTTGACACCTGGTTCCAGTGAAGACTGAGGGCAGCACAGTTCAAAAGGAGACACCCAAACGTCCCCCAGCCTGACAGCATCACAGAGAGAGCAGCACCAGGCAAATTCTGGGGTACAGAGACACTGAGAGCTGTGTGTGTGCAGTGTCACACTCACCCAGGCACCTGCTCAGGAACTGCTCTGCTAAACCACAGAATCACAAGGCTGGAAAAGACCTTTAAGATCATCAAGTCCAACTGTCCCTGTCCTGTGCTAAACCAGCTCCCTGAGCACCTCATCTCCCTTCTGTTAAACACCCCCAGGGCTGGGGACTCAGCCCCCTCCCTGGGCAGCCTGTGCCACAGCCCCACAACTCTGCCAGGGAAGAACTTTGCCCTCCCAGCTGAGCTGACCCTGCCCTGGGGCAGCTTGAGCCCATTGCCCCTTGGCCCAGCTCCGGGCCCCTGGCTGCAGAGACCATCGCCCACCTCTCTGCACCCTCCTGGCAGGGCAGGGGAGGTGGGGAGAAGGGCTCCCCTCAGCCTCCTCTTCTCCAGGCTCAACACCCCCAGCTCCCTCAGCTGCTCCTCAGAGGATTTGCCCTCCAGCCCCTTCCCCAGCCTGGTTGCCCTTCTCTGCACTCGCTCCAGGACCCCCACGTCCTTCTGGTGCTGAGGAGCCCAGAACTGGACCCAGCACTCCAGCTGCAGCCTCCCCAGTGCCCAGCCCAGGGGCACAATCCCCCCCCCAGACCTCCTGGCCACGCTGGCTCTGACACAAGCCAGGCTGCCCTTGGCCTTCCTGGCCCCCTGTGCACACTGGTGGTTCATATTTATCCTGCAGTCACCCAACACCCCCAGATCCTTCTCTGCCTGACAGCTCTCCAGCCAGTCTCCCCCAAGCCTGTATCACTGCCAGGGGTTGTCATGTCCCATGTGCAACACTCTGCACTTGGTGTAGTTAAACCTCATCCCATTGTTCTCAGCCCCAACCCAGGCAAGAGCACCCACCACTGTCACCAAACAGGAGCTGCAGCACCGTGAAGGCAGCTTCTGCCTCCAGGCAGCTGCTGCACGGCTGCATCCGAAGCTTCAATGAACCCCACCAGTGCCTCAGCATCCCTGATGCTTTCCTGATGGATTCATGTCTCCTTCCCCTAGCTGCAGCTCCATGTAAATAGATTTGAGGATCAAGATGAGGGATAAAGGTTTTGACTCTGAGTCCTTCCTGGAGCCTGCAAAACCAGCTGGAAATGAGCTGACCTGGTGCTGGGGCTGCTGGTGGGAAGCAGCCTCCTCATCTCCAAAGCCCCTGAAGACATCCCATCTCTCAAACTACAAGGAGTTTTCCAGGCTTGGAAAGAAAGCCAGGAGAAAAGCCTTCAGCATCTCAGGAAGGAGCGAGGTGCAGGTCCCACCAGCACCACACTGGCTCTGGGTGGGATGGAGTTCACCTCACTCCACAGCAGCCTGGACGGTGCTGGGCTTCAGACTGGGAGAGCACTGAGGCTTTCCCTGTTCTCCCACTTTGCCCCCCCCACCACTGAAGTCATCACACCATGGATGGGCTGGAAATTAGGAGGGGGCACAGCCAGGACAGTTGACACAGGGAAAACACCAGCAGTTGAATGAGGAGGAAGGGATTTTTGGGAAGGTGACCATTCCATGGGGGCTGGCTGGGTACAGGTGGGTGGTGGGAGGTGGCAAGGGGTTGCTTTTGTGGGCTGTTTCCCCCCACTTCCTCATTATTTTGTTTATCAAACCGTTTTTAGGTCTATTCACAACTTGCCTACAGTGTTCTGTTCCCTTGCTGGGTGCCTGGATTGTCACAGGGACTGTTGTGATGACAAGCACAAGGTCCTCAGGGGAAACTGAGGCAGCACAAGGCAGTGCTCCAAGGCTCCACACCAACCCTGCGCTGCCCAGCACAGCAGCTCCCAGGAGAACTGTGCCTGCTCCCCACCTTGCTGGGACACAGGCGTTGTCTGAGTGCCTGGGGACACCCCCCAAAGCACTAAGGGACATCCTGCACTGGGTGGATGCTGCTGTGATGCACAGAAATGGCGTTGAGGGGAGCTGGTGGGCAAGGGGGGAGAGGGAAGAGAGAGAGAAGGAGAAAGAGAGAGGAAGAGAGGGAGGGAAGGGAGGAAGAAAGGAAAAGTAAGAAAGGGGAGGAGGAAAAGGGGAGGAGGAAAAGGGGAGGAGGAAAAGGGGAGGAGGAAAAGGGGAGGAGGAAAAGGGGAGGAGGAAAAGGGGAGGAGGAAAAGGGGAGGAGGAAAAGGGGAGGAGGAAAAGGGGAGGAGGAAAAGGGGAGGAGGAAAAGGGGAGGAGGAAAAGGGGAGGAGGAAAAGGGGAGGAGGAAAAGGGGAGGAGGAAAAGGGGAGGAGGAAAAGGGGAGGAGGAAAAGGGGAGGAGGAAAAGGGGAGGAGGAAAAGGGGAGGAGGAAAAGGGGAGGAGGAAAAGGGGAGGAGGAAAAGGGGAGGAGGAAAAGGGGAGGAGGAAAAGGGGAGGAGGAAAAGGGGAGGAGGAAAAGGGGAGGAGGAAAAGGGGAGGAGGAAAAGGGGAGGAGGAAAAGGGGAGGAGGAAAAGGGGAGGAGGAAAAGGGGAGGAGGAAAAGGGGAGGAGGAAAAGGGGAGGAGGAAAAGGGGAGGAGGAAAAGGGGAGGAGGAAAAGGGGAGGAGGAAAAGGGGAGGAGGAAAAGGGGAGGAGGAAAAGGGGAGGAGGAAAAGGGGAGGAGGAAAAGGGGAGGGGACAGTAAAACCAGGCCACCCAGAAGCAGCAATCAGCTCAGCTCTATTGGCCTTTCTTAAGTTTCTTGGCATCATTTGAACCCTGAGGATGGGCTGGACCTGGGGTACCACTGGCACAGTGGGGGCTCAGCAGAGCTGGTTGCAGCTGGAGATGAAACCCACTGAAGAGGGGGAGAAAGCAGGAAACAACTGAGCAGGCTGTGAAAGTGACACAGTGGCACTTTCTGTCCCCTTAGCATCACCCCTCTTTGATTCCTCAGGCTCCCTCCTACTAGTGATGGGTGCTCAGCAGCTTGGGAATCAGCCCCCTGAGCCACTCCCCAGTGGAGGATCTCCTGGGCAGACTGGAAGGCTCGAGCTATAGGTGTATCCTCCTAGTATTTCCTAGTATAGATGTTAGGATCAGGGAGCAAGGGCTCAGGCTAACAGCCAAACTCCAGTTCCCTGGGGCTCAGTCATCAGCTGAGGGCACCTTGGCATTAAAGGACGGCACCAAACAGGCTCAGGGTCCAGCTCATCAAACCCAGGAGAAGTGGACAACAGCACCACAGCAAGGTTGGGCTCCTAACAGAGAACTGTGACAGCTTTTACAGTACTTAAAAAGGGTTATTCAGACCAAAAAAAACCCCACAACAACCAGGGGGAGAGGATGGAAATAAAAAGGGTTGCATAACCAAAACTGCAACCTTGCCAAAATAACTGTATCTTGTCTCCATGATCCATCTCAGGTAGGATCCATCCCAGGTAGGTTCCCAGCAGAGGCTCCACGTTTCCCAGGAGCTTGGCACAGCCAACACCTCCCCTGTGTTATAAAAACACCCCCCCCACACTCCTTTTCTGGGGGAGAGGGGGCAGATTCCCTGCTGCTCTGCTCTATAAATAAAGAATGAGAAGGTCCCTGCAGAGAGTCCCTGGTTGTTACTCCTCCTTTGGCCTCTTCCTCCAGCGGGCCAGGAAGGGCCCGAGGCTGTTCCACACCT
This sequence comes from Gallinula chloropus, assembly GCF_964237585.1. Taxonomy (NCBI): domain Eukaryota; kingdom Metazoa; phylum Chordata; class Aves; order Gruiformes; family Rallidae; genus Gallinula; species Gallinula chloropus. The sequence continues at coordinate 2,013,747 of NC_140085.1, read as the reverse complement.
CGGTGTACATGAGAGTCCCCACAAAGACAAAGGTGGTGCCCAGCCAGTGCCAGGCTGTGAAGGGGTTGTGGAAGTAAAGGATGGAGAAGATGAGGCTGACGAACTTGCGCAGCGTCACCACCAGCGTGACGGTGAGGGAGGTGCACTCCGTGGTGAGGATGAAGACGCCGCGGATGCAGACGTACCTGGGTGGCTGGAGGTAAGGGGGACATCAGGGATGAAGGGGCTGGGCAATGGAGAAACACACACACACCCCTCCCAAAACTCCCCAGTCTGGTTTTAGAGGGAATAAAACTCCCATCTCCTCAGGTCAGTGTTTCTACAGCTATGAATTGCTTGGCTACGAACCTCAGCGACAGCCCGAAGCTCCAAGGGTACCCCAAAGTTTGCTCTGGGACAGCAGAACTACCCCACCTGAGGGGTCAGGGTGGATGTGCTGTCTAAAGGTTAATGGCAGGTGGGGTTTATAAGCCCTGCTGTGCAGCCAAGGGAGGCTAAAATCAGCCTTCTTCAGTCATACCCAGCAGAAGTCATATCCAGCCAGGCCTGGAGGTTGGTGTCCCTGCCTGTAGCAGGGGGGTTGGAGCTCTGTGATCCTTGGGGTCCCTTCCAACCCAGACCAGCCTGGGATTCTATAAGTCCCCTTTCCCCTGAGGGGACACAGGAAAGGCAGGTGAAACAAAAGGGCCTTGAGCTGAAGGTCCCTTCCTGAGGGCTCTGTCTGCACTGCCTGGCAGAATCCAAGTGTTGATACAGCAAGCAAATAGCTCCTGATCTGTCCTTTCTACAAAGAGCTGGCCAGGAGAACCACCATGGGTTAATACCAGCCATCCTCTCCTTGGGGAGGTGGTGGCAGATTTCAGCCAGCCTGGAAACAAGCCCCAGGTTAAGTTTCACTCTGTGTTTTCCAAGGGTATTAGGAAAATCAGCTCCTAAATGCAGGGAAAACTGCAAGGACACAGCACTCCCACCCCATTCCACCTCTCCCAACCCACCACAGTCTCCTCAGCACAGCTCAAGCTGAGCTTTGAAAGGATACTGAGTGATGACGTTCATGAGAAGGTAGAACCACATGATTGGCACAGTCAGCCCGATCACTGGGACCTGGAATGGCTCTGCAGGGAGAAAGGACACACAGCAAGGTCACTGCATGAAGGAGGTGCAAGGAGAAGTGTCTGCTCTCCTGCACTGACCACGACCCAGGACACAGCTTCAGGAGGCCACTGCTGCATCAGGCAGACCTGAAGCGTGGGCACATTTTGGTTTTGCTCCAGATGGAAGGTTATCTGGTTCTTACTGTGAGGAAGGACAAGCAGAAGAGAGCTTGCAGATGTTTCTGCCTGGACTTCCATAGGGAGGAAAGGAAGGTGGAGGAAGAAGCAAGTCAAGGAAAAAAAAGGCATTAAAAGAAAAGCTCAGTCTTGCTGCCTTGTGTCAGGGTTGCTCTGCTGTTAATGAATCAAGTGTGCAGCTCTGAGAGGCTGATGGTGCTGGCATGGGAAAAGCAAAACAAAAGCCAACAGCTCCATGTGTAAAATTACAGAATCCCAGCATCTCCTGAGCTGGCAGGGACCCCTAAGGCCCATCCAGTCCCACTCCTGGCTCCACACAGCCCCAGCCCAGTCAGAGGAGGCACTGAGGGCATCGGCCAGGCGCTTCTTGCCCTCAGCCCAGCTCGGGACTGGGACCCCTTCCCTGGGGAGCCTGTGCCAGTGCCCGACCCCCCTCTCAGCACAGAACCTCTTCCTAACAGCCAACCTGACCCTCCCCTGGGGCAGCTTCACGCCGGCCCCTCGGGTTCCAGCCCTGGGCCCCAGAGAGAGGAGAGAGATCGGCGCTGCCCCTTCGCTCCCCTGGGCAGGAAGCCACAGACCCCAGGAGGTCTCCCCTCAGCCTCCTCTTCTCCAGGCTGGACAACCCAAAGGCCTTCAGCCTCTCCTCAGGTTTACACATGCAGTTGAGGATTTCATCCTATTACTCCCATTTCTGAACTCCATGTTCCCTTCCCCATGGGTCACCTATCTCACACTTCCCTTGAGAACGTGTAGGATGCTCTAAATATTTTCCTATGACATTAACACACAGGTTCAAGTGATCTGTGCCTGCAAATATCCCTCCTATCCAGGGCAGATGACAGAAAAAGCACAATTACTCAGCAAAGAGCCCTGCAGTTTCACAGAATCATGGATCTAGAAGCTTGTTGGCACTGGAAAGCCTGGTGAATTTTACTATTAAACTTAAGCAGATGTTCAGCTCAAGGTGGAGAGATGAACAATCCATCCAGCGTTGGGATGGGGCCAACACGTGGCATGTGCAATAGAGAGAAGCTTGAGCTTTAAGTGCCACGATCCAAACAGTAATTTCTGGCTTAGCTCTGCAAACTGCTGGTGGCACCAGCTTCCCAAAGCATTTTTTTAGAGGGAAGAAAGGTAGGAGAGTGAGGAACCATCTGTGTGATGCTTACCAGACTGGCTGAAGAGGACTGCGTGGTGGTAGATGTTTGGGGCAAGGAGGAGAAAGCCAGGGAGTGGTAACGCGTGCTGGGGAGAGAAGCAAAGACATGATGTGAGCAGATTATGTGACCCACAGACTCACAGGGGCTGGAAGGGACCTCCAGAGATCATGGGGTCCAACCCCCTGCCAAAGCAGGGTCCCTAGGACAGGGCACACAGGTCGGTGTCCAGATGGGGCTGGAGTATCTCCAGAGAAGGAGACTCCACACCCCCCCTGGGCAGCCTGTCCCAGGGCTCCCTCACCCTCACTGGGAAGAAGTTCTTCCCCACATTGGGGGGGAACTCCCTGTGCTCCAACTTGAGCCCATCACCCCTTGTCCTGTCCCCACAGACACTGAGAAGAGGCTGCCCATGGCCCCCTGTGTCCCACCCTTCAGCTATTGAGAACCAGTGATCAGATCCCCTCTCAGGCTTCTTCTCTCCAGGCTGAACAGCCCCAGCTCCCTCAGCCTTTCCTCACAGGGGAGATGCTCCAGGCCTTTCCTCATCTCTGTCCCTCCTCTGGACTCTCTCCAGGAGATCCCTGGCTTTTTTATCCCAGGGAGCCCAGATATAGCAGGGATCCCCCTTCTCATGCTGGGAAAGCAGCCTCACCCATCTGGATGAGAGCACAACTTGAGTGCTCCAGCCTCACAGCGTGTGATCCTCTGGATCCATGGGGAATACAGGGTGGGAGGGGAAGGGGCTCTCAGCAGCTCCATCTGCCCCAGTAAAAGCAAAGAAAAGATGGGGTGACTTACATTGTAAAACAGGGCCTCTTTGGAGTGTTTCCCAAACTGCTTGTACAGCATCTCCTGGAAAATCCCCATCCTGGCACTCATGAGGAGGGCGAAGGTGAGTGCAAGAATACCTGGAAAGAGAAGCACAGCACAGCTCAAGTCCACAAGCCTGGAGACACCCACAGTTTGGCTTTCAGCTAAATGATCCAGACTTGAGAAGAAACCTGATAAAGGATTTGGGGACATGGGTATCTTATTACAAAGGCTGAGATGCAAGAGATTTTCCAAAAGAACACCCTTTAAAAGGAGACTCAGCCCTGGCATGGAGTAGGTGGGATACCAGGGATATGGTCACATTTGCTGCTATGGAATACATCAATCCCAGGTTCATTGAGAAGCCACCAACAGATTGAAGTGCCAGATTTTACAGACCCCTCCTGTGCTGAATGAACACTTGACCCAGCTACAGCCCCTCTCCCTCTCTGCAGCGTCCCTCACAGCATCAGGTAGAGCAGGTAGGGCTGCTTTTCAAAAGGGAAATCAAGAAGATATCAGTATCTATATCTGTATCTGTATCTATATCTGGGGTGGCAGCAGGGACAGGAAGGGGATTGTCCCTCTCTGCTCTGCCCTCCTGAGGCCCCAGCTGGAGTCCTGTGTCCAGAGCTGGGGCCCAACACAAGAAAGATGTGGGACTGTTGGAGAGGGGTCAGAGGAGCCATGAAGATGCTCAGGGGGCTGGAGCAGCTCCCCTATGGAGAGAGGCTGAGGGAGCTGGGCTGGGTCAGCCTGGAGAAGAGAAGGCTGTGGGGGGACCTCATTGCACCTTCCAGTCCCTGAAGGGACCCCAGGAACAGGAGGGGAATGGGCTTGTTAAAGGGCAGAGACTGGCAGGACAAGGGGGCTGGAGTGAAGCTGGAGGAGGGAAGGGGGAGATGAGATATTGGGGGGGAAGTTCTTTGCAGAGAGAGTGGTGAGGGGCTGGAAGGGGCTGCCCAGAGAGGGGGTGGGTGCCCCATCCCTGGGGGTGTTCAAGGCCAGGTTGGCTGGGGCCCTGGGCAACCTTGTGTAGCTCCAGGCCTGGAGGTTGGTGTCCCTGCCTGTGTCAGGGGGCTTGGAACTCTGTGATCCTTGGGGTCCCTTCCAACCCAGACCAGTCTGGGATTCTATGATACTTGCAAACATGCACAACTGTGATCTCTGTCACTAAGCCACTGCCTTGCTGAACCCCCTTAGGTGTTGTACCCCAGGTGAAGAGTCTCTCTTCACACCAAGCTGCTAAAGAGTGCCACAAACCCCAGCTCTTTGCAAATCAACATCCAGCAGATGCTTGACACATCTTATCCTCAGCATGGAGACTCCCAACACAGTCTGATTTGCACAGCCCAGGGACATCAGAGAGCCAAGTGCTGCCACTGTCCCAGCAAGGTCAGCTGGAGATGTGGCACTCACCTACCTAGCATCCACCACAGGAAAACCTGGAGTCCATCCTCTTCATTTAAGCCAGAGTCAGATGCCTAGTGGAAGGAGACACAACAGAGTCACCACGAGCTACCACATCCCAGCAGCTCATCCAGACCTGCCTCCACCTCACTCTTGGTTTGTGTGTTCCAAGCAAAGCCACAAAGACCACCCAAGCACTCACATTCTCCTGAGCTGCTCCCTGGGCTGAACAGAGGTGGTATTTTAGCAGCTACAGCACCCTCTGCTTTCCACTCTGCTTCAGGGAATGCACCAGATTCCAGTAAAAATTGTAAATATCTGTCCAAGAAAGTAGCTTTTCAGAAAGGAATGCCTCAGGCTTGGCCAGAGACCAAACTCTTTGACCAAAAATACAAGCAGTGCCATGTAGTTCCCACAGACAGCCCACCAGCTGGCTCCTCCATCCCCATCTTGGGGGTAGTGTGCAGGAAAGAACAAGGGCTTTTGCCAGGCTCCAGTCAGGTACTCAGAGGGAACCAGGCTGTTAGCTGAGGGTAAAACTCTAGGCAGAGTGACTTGGCTTATCCATCTTTCCTTGTGGTTTAGGACAAACTAGGTGACTCACCTTTGCCACAACCCTGCACACCATACCAAAACCCTCCCCATGCCTGCAGAGAGTTTAGCTGGATTAACACAGGCTGCACAGCACAGACCTTCCTCAGACACCCTGAGAGTACAAACAGCTATTAAATGATGGGGGACATGGAGGATCAACAGCCCTGCTTCATTTCCAATTTCTCAGAGCTGGATTAAGCTCCACCAATTTTCACTTGATCACTATTTTATGGCATTTTTTTCTGTCTTCAGTTGACAAGATCAGGCTGCAGGTGCTGACCCAGGAAAAGCCCAAAGTGGTGTCACACAAGGATTTGCTTCACTCTCTCCTCTTCTCCAAATATATGCACTTCATTTCATCATGGAAAGTCATGCTGGATGACAACAGGTCTGGCAAAATCTAGGCTGAAAGCTGAAAATCTCTTCTGGGATTAAAAACAAAAATCAAAGATTGAAGATGGCTGAGTTCTGTTTGAGATTTACCTGCTCCTAACCTGCAACACTCTGTTGTAAGGGGAAGAGAAAACAGCTTCTAGCTGTCACCTCTCTGGCAAAAAAAATCCTGGTATATTCTTAGCAAAAAGCAACCTGAACAAGACAGGACAAAGGCTTCTGTAGTTATGTTAAACCACATGGATGTGTGTGCATCCCTCCCCTCCAAACCACAGGAAAATGAGACCAGGAACAAGAGGTTTTGGGGAGCAGATCTAGAGCTTCTTGTCTCTCCATTAGTAGCTGAGCAAAGGGAACTACTGCTGAAGGTGCTGAGAGCAGCTCCTCCTGTCAATAAGGTTCACAGCTGGCACCACAGGTCCTTTCCAATCCTTACCACTTGCTTTGCAGACATGAAAGTGCAGGTGAAGATCCCCAGGGACACCAGGGCTATGGATGTGTATTTAGACACACTGTACCTGCACAGGGAAGAAGAGAGATGTCAGTGACCCAGCCCAGCCTCACATTGTCCATCACCCACTCCCTTGGACTGTGTTTTCCTCCAGTACACCAGTGTGAACTTGTGGGAACAGGGACACCCCCATTACCTATGCTGGGCATTGCTGGGAGGGAAGGTCAACTTAGTCCAACTGCAACAAAACCCAAGGATTTGGACCAGGATCTCCTTGCCCATGGCCAAGGATCCCTCTCAGACCAAAGCCAGCACAGATGTCTGCACTGTGATGGGAGTGGAGGGGCCTATGGCCATGGTGGTCCAACACCCAGACCCCAAAAAGCTGGAAGGACCCTCCTGTCCTGATGTCTTTGCTCACTGTGGTGGGTGGATCCCAACCAGCACCCACACAGCTGCTCACTCGTTTTCCCCACCTCATGGGATGGGGGAGAGAACTGGAAGAGCAAGAAGAAAGAAATTTGAGGGTTCAGCTAAACCACTTAATAGGTAAAGGGAGGAAAAAAAACCCTCCATCAATGCAAAGCAACCACTCACCCCCTCCCAAAAGCTTGGCCACCTTGTAAGTCCACTTCCCCCACCCCCCTTCTTCCTCTACCCTGTTTCTATTCCAGCACATGACATGATATGACACAGAATATCCCTTTGGCTATTTGGGGTCAGCTGTCCCAACTTGTCCACCCCCAACCTCCTTGCTGGGGACACAGGTAAGGTGGGGAAAATAAAGAGAGAGCATTGACACTGTGTAATCATTCAGCAACAGCCAACCCATCAGTGTGCTGTCAACACAATTCCCAAACACAACCCCTCCATCCCAGCCAGATCCAGTATGCCCATCCATCAGGCATCATACCAGCATCACACAAGGGAGAGGAACAAGAAGAGCTACCACAGAGGGCAGGAGCCATGGGTAAAAACTCTTTGGTCCATGCTTGCTTTAAATGGAGGGGTAGTGGAAATGCAGAAGATGGAACTGTTCTAGTCTCAAGTCCAGGCACACCACTGTGCCTCAGTTTCCCCACCAGTAAACCAAATAAATGTTTAGCAGGGAAGGGGAGGACCCTAAACACCAGTTGGGATTAAGTCAGTGGCAAAGCATTCTCCAATGATGTAAGAAAGAGGCTTGTGATTTACCTTTTCTTCAAAATGATGATACCTAGAGCCATGCTTGCTATGAGAGAGCCCTGGGAAAGGAGAGAGAGGAGGAGAAAAACAAAACAGGAGCTCATCATGAAAAAACTTCCCAGACTGGGATGTCCCCCACCAGAGAAACACCCCAAACTCAATAAAACTAACACCAAAACACCCAGAGGAATGCCAGAACAGGAGCAGGGAGAGTCACACTGCAGCTAGGAGGAGGGGAGAAGTTAAGCTGGGTGGCTGGAGAACAAGGACACTGGGGCAAACAGGCTACTAGGATCTTCTGGCCTCCCTGTTTTTTGGCACACTTAGTGTGCACTACAGATGTCTGTGGGTTTAATTTGGAACAGGAATATGGCTCCAGAGATCGACTGCTGGGCTGCAAGACAAGAACCATGCCTCATGGTTAATGTGAGACAGGGCTCCTGGAGTGTTGGTGGTGTTTTTTAACCTCTCCTGGCTCCAGGTATCTCAGCATCATGATGCATTGTAGGAAAGCAAGGGCATGGAGGTCCTGGAGAGAGTCCAGAGAAGGGCAACCAGGCTGGGGAAGGGGCTGGAGGGCAAATCCTCTGAGGAGCAGCTGAGGGAGCTGGGGGTGTTGAGTCTGGAGAAGAGAAGGCTGAGGGGAGCCCTTCTCCCCACCTCCCCTGCCCTGCCAGGAGGGTGCAGAGAGGTGGGCGATGGTCTCTGCAGCCAGGGGACAGGAGATGGGACAAGGGGCAATGGGCTCAAGCTGCCCCAGGGCAGGGTCAGCTCAGCTGGGAGGGCAAAGTTCTTCCCTGGCAGAGTTGTGGGGCTGTGGCACAGGCTGCCCAGGGAGGGGGCTGAGTCCCCAGCCCTGGGGGTGTTGAACAGAGGGGAGATGAGGTGCTCAGGGAGCTGGTTTAGCACAGGACAGGGACGGTTGGACTTGATGATCTTAAAGGTCTTTTCCAACCTTGTGATTCTGTGACTCTGTGAGAACAGCCCCCACCCAGCAGATTTTGTTATTTCCAACAGCTGGGGCTCCCTTTTCTTTGGTTTTAAGGGATTTTTCAGCCTGACACTCATCTACACCCCCATGAAGATGCATTTTTAACAGCATTGTCCAAAGCAAAGGCCTGTGCAGTAACAGTGCAGGTGGAACTAGGCTAAAGCCATTCTCTCTGACACAAGGTGTTCAACCAGGAACCTTACACTAGGTGTAAGTTACCACTTGGTGTAGCTGTGCAGGAAGGCTGGGACCCTTTGGCCAGCAGTTCATCCCACCCAGGGCTGACAGCCAGAGTCTGGGCTTGGTTTTGTCATCAGTACTTCCCCCATCACCTTTGGAAAGATGAAGCCTGCTTGAGTCTCAGTTCCCTCATCTTTCAGGGATATTAAGGTGACATTTAACACTGTGAAAGTGAGAACTGGAGCTGAGCCTTCAGAACAAGTTGCTCTCCCCTTGTTAGCTGTGTTTGCACAGGGTTTTGGTGGCCTCATGGAGAGAGAGGGTGGCAGGACAGATGCACCCAGGGATCTCACTTGCAGAGGTGATGGGAAGAGATGTGACACAAGGAGGAAGAGGACAGAATGTCAGTACTCACTGATCTGAAGATCATGTGCAGTGGCATGGCAATATTTAAGTTCAGGGCATAGTTATTCACCACACTGACTGTGAAGAACATGGCCACCATGATGAAATAGTACCTGAAACACAGAAAGAACAGCTGGTAGCTCTGCACATACCTTGCTGGGATGCTGGGGAACACCTTGGGAACAGGTTATGGGTTGCCATGAAAGGTCTAGAGCTGCACAGGAGCCCACCCAGCTCCTGAGGCTGTGACAAGGACTAAGAAGGAGATCAGTCCAGTTTGGATGTAGCAGGGAAGTCCTTAGAACAGGAAGCAGCTTGATCTGCACTGGTTCAGCTTGTGCTAATCCCAGAAGCAAAGGGGACCTGAGGACAGCCCAGCTGGGCTCTTTTAGCATGCACTTCCTCCTGACCCCTCTCTCCTAAGGTCTGTGCCATAGGACAAGGATTGATTTCAGGGGATTCAATTGCTGCCAGCAGACACTGCTATCCTGAGGGGAAGAAGAAACTACTCAAACCCAGGCTGAGCACCTCCATGGTTCCAGACCTAAGCTAGAGAGCTCCACAAACTGAAGTTCCTCACTGTGACACTGCCACAAATGGCACTAAGCTTGCCCCTCAGCTTTCTGTCATGAGGATGTCTGTTCCAAGCACTCAGCAGAGAGTTCTGTTTTGCCACAGGCTAGGCAGTCTGCTAAGGAAGCCCACAAAACCTCCTCACATCACTTCAGCCACTGAGTGAGTGGCAGGGAGGAGAGCATGAACATGCCAGGTTATTGCCAGGACAAGATCAGCTCTGATGGAGAAATGCAAAAGTGAATTTAGCTGGCTTTCCAGTAAACCTTCTCCCTTCCACACCAGAGACAGCAAGCTCTTAACTCTGCAAAATGCTGCCCTGTTTCTTGGACAGGAAAGTATCTGATGGCAATTTCCTATTAGGAATTCTTGATAAATGAGGATTTCATATTTTATCAGGCATGGCAGGTTCTCAATGAGGCTTCACAAATGCCACAGAATGGATGGGATTTAGACAGGAGAAATGGATAAGGCCTTTTATTAAACACTTCTTGAGATAACAGATAGCCAGGCAGTTTGTGCCTAGCAAAAGCATGCAAATCAACCCTACCTTATGGGTATGGCTGGCTTCTTCCTCCCAAAGTTGGCTTCGAAGATAAAGCCTTCCATGGCAATAAACAGGAACTGGGAGAATGTCACTATGTTCCCACATCCTGGAAACTGCCTGCAGGCATGGAGGAGAAAAACAAGCATAAGAGCAAGCTGTGGAGGACAAAACCTGCTTTGGGTTCTCATAGAAAGAGGTTAGCAGCTCATAATCCCAGTGAGCAACAACCTGGAGAGGTTTTGCTGCTGTATCTGTCCAGGTTCTCAGGTTGCCTTTGTTAAACAGTTCCCTGAGGGTGTTTGTTCACCTCTACTTGTAGATACATGTCCAGCAAACCCTCCCTCAAACATTTCCAAAGAGGAAGTAATCAGCCATTCCTGTCCCAGGACAGGCAGTGAATTGGGTCAGGAAGTGTAAGGTGAAATCAGTCACCTCTCACAGATGTCTCACATCCTGCCAGGATATGGGAAGGAGCCACATCAAGCACTGACACAACTATAATGAAGCTGGATCTCCTTCTTTCTCACATGGAAGGGGTTTTCATAGAGCTCTCTCCCTACCTACATGCCATGGGGTTTGTTAAGAGGCCAGGTGAAAGGATGAGTCCACCCAGGAGGAAGGCAGCAGGATTTCAATAGCCCTAAGGGCAAGGTCAGGCCTGTGTCTCCAGAACAAGGTGTAATGTGTCCATGGTTTTGCTTGTACCTCAGCTCCAGAACACAACCATGGAACCCCATGGAAACCAGCAAGCTCTAGCCCTCTGCCCTCCTAGAAGTGTTCAAGGCCAGGTTGGCTGGGGCCCTGGGCAACCTTGTGTAGCTCCAGGCCTGGAGGTTGGTGTCCCTGCCTGTGGCAGGGGGTTGGAGCTCTGTGATCCTTGGGGTCCCTTCCAACCCAGACCAGTCTGGGATTCTATGTTTCTCCTCTGTTTGCTGGGTATCAAAAGGTTGGTTGCAGGTTCAAGAAGGAACCTACAACAGCTCATCACTGGAGCCCAAAAAGGTCATGGAATTAAATGCCATGTGACAGCCTGGCAAGGCAGGGAGCCTGCTGCTGTGACACATGCTCACACTGAAGTTTTCAAACTCCACAAGGTGCTAAAGGCCAAAAACCAGTGTCTGACCTCAGAAGAGGCCCTTTTAGTTGAGCATCTTTGTCTTCCCAGAGACTCAGTTATTACCTTCAGAGCAGAAGTGACACCACCTTTGAGCAAACCAACCCTGTGTGTTTATTCAGAGGGAAAAGGAATCACAGGGAAGGGCAAGACAGCCCATAACAGCCTGACTTTAAACAAACACTCCCTTCATGCTGCCTGCTGCAGATGCTGCCTCCTTCCTAAGAAGCTTACAAGGAGCAAGAGAGGATTTTCTGGGAGGCACAGAGGCAGCTGTGGGCTGAGAGGAGGCTGTGACATGTCAGATCACCAGGAAGCTCACTGCTAACGTGCTCACTGTGTAGTCACACCTCACCATGGCAGACAGAATCTCAGCAACTACTCCCCTGCTCTCTACTGCAAGGGAGAAACCAAAGCCAAGGGCTTGATGGAGAGAAGCTGAGTCCCAGTCCCCACCCTGCTGCACAAACACACAGCTTGCTCATGGCACAAGTTGTCAGAGGCTGGGTTTTGCAGAGTGCAAGCTGGGGGATGCACTAGAGAACAGGAATAAGCAAGCTGCCTCCTGGATAGCTGAGCTGAAGGTCTGGTCTCCTCCAAAATCTCCTCTATCACCCACCCCAGACATCTCAGAAATAGCAGCAGCACTCTGGTTAATGGCTGTCACCAACCAGCACCTGGCAAGGCCACCTTCTCTCTGGGTGTCCCACAGGGCAGGCACCAGCCTGAGCCCCTTTTCTTTCTACCTACCTGCCAATTTTCACATTTTTCAGAGCTTAAGTGTCCAGGAGCCTTCAATCCTGGTGCACTAAGGTTAAAAAGGTTCAACAGTTACTTAGGAGAAGACAAGAGATACTGGAGACAGAGGCCAGGCTCCAGGACTTGTACACCTTACCTCTACAGAGCAGAAAGCCAGTGTAAACTTGGAATAAACCAAAGTTCTTCCCAGGAACTCAACTTTCTTCCCACCCAACTCCTTGTATTCAACTCCTTGCTGTACACAGGACCTCACCTTATCATTAAGGGGTTGTCACAGGGTTATTTGTTGACTAATAATAAACCCACTGGCTGTATCTGCCCATGTCTGTGACTCACAGCCCTAACACACTGATAGACCCAGAAGAAGGGAGAAGAAGCCCAGGTGTACCAAAGATCTGCTTGAGCTGCAGCCAAGTGTGAGAGACTCCTCCAGATGCAGTGGAGAAACACAATTGTCACCCTGCCTCCCAGGATGGAGCTGCCTGTTAAGTGTCTTGCAGCCCTAGCAGATGGTGGGATGGAACAGAGGGAGCAGAGTCTGGTGCAGACAGAGCTCAACACAAGGAAATCACTTCCCCAAGGAAGATTCCTGCCTACCTCTTATGAAGAAGCCACATTTCAGAGAGAATTCCTTCAATAGCCCTGGAGAACACCCAACCCCACCATTCAGTGGAATCACTGAAGGGTGATTCTAGAATGGAAGGGATCTCAAAGATCATCCAGTTCCAACCCCCCTGCCATGGGCAGAGACACCCTCACTAGACCAGGGTTCCCAAAGCCCCATCTAACCTGGCCTCAAACAGCTACAAGGATGTGGCTTCCACACCCTCTCTGGGCACCCTGTGCCAGGGCCTCCCCACCCTCTGAGTAAAGAATTCCTTCCTAACATCTAACCTAACCCTGCCCTCTTCCAGTTAAAGCCATCACCCCTTGTCCTGTCCCTGCCCTCCCTGGTGAGCAGCCCCTCTCCCACTGTCCTGTAGGACCCCTGTAAGGATTGGGAGGTCATAATTAGGTCCCCCTGGAGCCTTCTCTTCTCCAGGCTGAACAAACCCAACTCTCTCATCCTGTCTTCATAGGAGAGGTGCTCCAGCCCCTTGATCACCTTTGTGGCCTCCTCTGGACTCACTCCAACAGCTCTACATCCTTCCTGTACTGGGGACCCCAGAGCTGGATGCAGCACTGCAGGTGGGGGTCTCATGAGAACAGGGTAGAGAGGACAGAATCACCTCCCTTGACCTGCTGACCAGGCACATTTGCACCATAAAGGGGAGGAACTGAGATCCACCAGGCAGAGCCTCCCCCTTTTTTTATAGGAGAAGGTACCTCAACAAGGGCACAGCATCAAAAGATGAAGAGCAGATCACAGGCTTTCCAACCAGGCTTTTATCACCCACATCACACACACATTGCTTTGGTACCACAGCTCAAAGACAGAGCCCAGGGACAACTAGTACAGGAGGCCAGCAGGACAGGTTGGGTCCCTCCAGACAATGGAAATGGGATGAACTGGGTGGTTTCTTGCCCTGTCCACAGTCTCCTTGTTTTATTCAGGCAGGGGCTCATCTAACTTGTTCTTGAAAGCCTCCAATAAAAGAGTTTCACTGCTCTCTCTCTTCCAAACCACTTCACCACAACGAAAGGGTGCAAACTGGGGAGATTTTGGCCTGCTCTACATCCCCCTCACAGCAATTTAAGCCCCTTATTTCTTGTTTTGCCTCCATAACCCAGCAGAAGCCTTTATCTCCTCCTCTCCACTGTCCTTCTCCATGGTTTGAAGTGTTTTGTCTGTCCTCAGGCATCTCCAGACTAAACAGCTCTCATTCTTTCACTCTTTCCTCATAAATCCTGAGCAAATTTCTTCCAATCACCTTTGTTATTCCTCACTAGCCTGTCAGTCTGGTCACTGTCTTTTCCTGTAATCCTGTTCCAGGACTTTGCTTGTTATGGGAAGATTCATCTTCAGGAGGGCCTCTTCCCTCCAGATAACAGCAAGATCCAAAGAAATAACCAGTGTCACCCCAACTTAGGGACTAAAGGTGAAAAAGGTAAGTGAGGGGCACAGGAATTGAGCACAGGAGAATTTTTAAACCATGAGAGGCAATGCTTAAGAGAAGTTTGTGTGTGCAAAGCAGCTTTTCCTAGATACCTGCAATTGAACCTCTGGGATTTGCTGCTCAAAATTCCTCCTGGGCTTCAGACACCTAATTCAGACTTCATAGAATCATAGACTGGGCTGGGTTGGAAGGGACCCCCAAGGATCACAGAGTTCCAACCCCCCTGCCACAGGCAGGGACACCAACCTCCAGGCCTGGAGCTACACAAGGTTGCCCAGGGCCCCAGCCAACCTGGCCTTGAACACCCCCAGGGATGGGGCACCCACCCCCTCTCTGGGCAGCCCCTTCCAGCCCCTCTCCACTCTCTCTGCAAAGAACTTCCCCCTGATATCTCATCTCACCCTTCCCTCCTCCAGCTTCACTCCAGCCCCCTTGTCCTGCCAGTCTCTGCCCTTTAACAAGCCCATTCCCCTCCTGTTCCTGGGGTCCCTTCAGGGACTGGAAGGTGCAATGAGGTCTCCCCACAGCCTTCTCTTCTCCAGGCTGAACCAGCCCAGCTCCCTCAGCCTCTCTCCATAAGGGAGGTCCTACTCTAAAGCAATGACTTGCTTCCATTTTAAGGTCTGGCTGGAGGAGACACAAGCCCAGCTCCAAGCAAATGAAAGAAGCCAGATCCAAAACTTTCTTCACCTCAAAGGGGCCGATTCCTCCTCCCTCACTGATGCTGCAGCACAAGCTAGGCAGGAAAGGCAGAGGTTAGAGCAACCCCTGAGAAGAAAGACAATTCACCATACAAACTCACTTCCTCCAGGAACTGCTTCTGGGTTTATCTAAGGATTGCTGAGTTGCAATCATGTGTTAAGGTACCTCCCTTGTGGCTTCCCACTTTGAAGCAAATATCCCCACTGCTGGTTTACAGAGTCAGGGCTGAAGTGGAATTAACACTGAATGGACCAGGGATGCAGCTCCACACTGGCTTACTAGGATTGCAAACACAGAACCAGTTCAATCATTACTTCTTTCCAGCCAGGTCTAGCACTTTTGCCTTCACAGCTTGCTGACCAGCCCTGGAAACTAATCCAACAGCCCATCACTTTTTCCAGCCTGCTTTCATCAGGGTGAGGAAGGTGATGCAGCAGGCAGACATACCCCAAACATCAGCCCTCCTCTCTGCAACCTGGCTATCTGCACGTGTTCCAAGTCCTGCAAAGCATGTGATGCTGCTGAAGATCACATTTCCAGATGGACAAGGTTCTCCAGGCCCTGCCTGCTGTCCCAAGGGACCCCCAGCCAGCTCCTGCGTTCTTCTCCTTGGGATTTCAGCTGTTATTTGGACGAGGCACTGGGATCAGAGAGCAGGGGTGGCGGGGATGCTTTCGGGCCAGACTGATGCTTTTGGGCTCCATCAGGAGGAGTGGCCAGCAGGGACAGGGAGGGGATTGTCCCTCTCTGCTCTGCCCTTGTGAGGCCCCAGCTGGAGTCCTGTGTCCAGAGCTGGGGCCCCAGGACAAGGAAGATGTGGGACTGTTGGAGAGGGGTCAGAGGAGCCACAAGGATGATTAGAGGGCTGGAGCACCTGCCCTACAAAGAGAGGCTGAGGGAACTGGGCTGGGTCAGCCTGGAGAAGAGAAGGCTGTGGGGGGACCTCATTGCACCTTCCAGTCCCTGAAGGGACCCCAGGAACAGGAGGGGAATGGGCTTGTTAAAGGGCAGAGACTGGCAGGACAAGGGGCTGGAGTGAAGCTGGAGGAGGGAAGGGGGAGATGAGATATTGGGGGAAGTTCTTTGCAGAGAGAGTGGTGAGGGGCTGGAAGGGGCTGCCCAGAGAGGGGGTGGGTGCCCCATCCCTGGGGGTGTTCAAGGCCAGGTTGGCTGGGGCCCTGGGCAACCTTGTGTAGCTCCAGGCCTGGAGGTTGGTGTCCCTGCCTGTGGCAGGGGGGTTGGAGCTCTGGGACCCTTGGGGTCCCTTCCAACCCAGACCATCCTATGATTCCATGATGCCATGGCCCCCCTGTGTCAGCAGAGATGGGAGATCCCCAGTGTGTGGGCAGAGCACCGAAACAGCCCATGATAGGGCCTAGCTGAGGGGGTCAGCTCCAAAACACCCCACAAAAGCGAGCCAACGAGGCCAGGGCCCAGCGACCCACAGCCAGGCCCCTCTCCACACCCTGAGGAGGAGCCCCAGGGCCGCTGGGAGGGGACCGGCCACCTCACCTGGGCCACAGACCCCCTCAGGACCAGCCCCAGGCTGGGGGACCAGCCCCGGGCGCCCCCGGCAGCACCACAAACACACACAAGAAACCCCCTCACCCCGCTCTCCTGGAGACCCCCTGGGCACCGCCGTCTCCTTTCCCCCTCACAAGTCCAGAGGCCGGTGGGGGACACCCTGCGGCCCAGCTCTGGGTCCCCCTCACGGGATCCCCGCTCCCATTCCCGCCCCTAACCCCTGCCCCCCCCCCCCCCCCCCAATCTGCCCCCCCACAGCCCCTCCCCGGGCCCCGCACCTGACCAGCAGCTCCAGGAACACCACGTTGCTGCAGCAGCCGCCGAACACCAGCCCCACCGCCACGGCCGGGTGCATAGCGGGACCCCAAACAGCAAAGCGACGTGCCGGGCCGCCACTGCATCCCGCTCCCGGGCCGCGGCCCCACTCCCTGCCCCGGCCCCCACCCGCCCCCGCTTCCTCCCGGGTGCCGGTAGTTCGCTCCCCGCCCGCCGTCAGTTCACCGGCACCGCCGCGCAGCCACGGCCGGGACTACAACTCCCAGCGGTCTCCGCGGCGCAGCTGATATCCTCCCTCAGGTGCCGCCGTCCCCGCGGGGCATGGTGGGAGTTGTAGTCCCACTGTGTGTGTTGGGTGGGGGGGGGTGGTAATGGCGGCGCTGGGCCCGGCGCTGAGGCGGCGTGAGGAGAAGGGGGAGGCGGGGACAGCGCAGCTAGAACGCTGAGGAACAGCCGCCAGTTGGGGTTTAGAGAAGGAAATTATCGCTCGGGTGTGAAATGGAGCTTGTCCGAGGCCTGTTGGAGCCTCCTGGGAGGTCCTCCCATGCCACAGGCAAAGCCCCAGTGCGGCCCGTGGCAATGGCTCCACGACTGGTGTGGGAAACACGGGATGCTGAGGCGGCAGAACTGGGTCTGGAAAGTAAATCCTGTGCTTGGGAGGAGATGAGAGCTACACGGAGGGTGTGGGAAGGGGAGAAGGGAGGAAAAAGGTGGGCAGAAGGTGACCTTGGGGGATCAGGTGGGTCTGAGAGCAGCAGCAGCTGCCCGCAGCTTCACAAGGGGTGAGGAAGGGGGTAAAAATAACCCCTTTGGAGCGATGGGTGAGGTGGGATTTCTGGGCACAACCCTGCACACATCAAGGAAGGAGAGGAGGGCACTGCAGTGCTGGAGGTGGAGGGTTTGGGTGAAGGGGAGCGGCGTGGGGAGGGACTGCACCCAACACCGTCTGCAGTGACCTGTTTATTAATCTGCTTTTATGGCAGGGTGATCTGGCTTCTCTTATCAGGCTGAAGACTCTCAAGTCATGGTAAAGACACGAATTAAACCAGTACAACCATTTCAAGCATCCAGCCCCAACATGTGGGTTTTCCATAGGGCTTAATAGGGTGCCTAGGGCACCTTTGGTTTTATTTTGTCCCTGTTAGATTGTGCTGATGCCCTCTTACTTCTTATCCCTGTGTCCTGACGTGGGTTTTTCTGTTCTTGCAATTGTAACAACTCATATTTTCTACTGTTAATGTAGCTGCGTGTCAGAGGTGAAGCATCTTCTTCTCCAGAGGTGTGGGGAGAGCCCTGCTAAGCATCTGTCAAAGCCCTCTGTGATCAAAGCCATATTGATCAAGAAGAGGGCTTTTCATGTTGTATATGTTTCATTTGGGTTTTAATAAAGTTAATCTGAATCAGATCCAAACTTTTTTTCTTTTTCCTGTTAAATACGAGTGTGAAATCCCATCAACACATTGCAAAGAGCTATGGTCAGTCCAAAAACGAAGCACTTCTTTGTATGATTTCCAGCTCTTCAGGGCATGTGACAGCCTTGGCAGCTTCTCCTCTGCTGAAAACAGCTAACCACAGGGGTGAAATTCATAGAAATTGCTGGGATTGCCCATTTCTTTTGCTTATGGTGAGAGTCACTAAGTTCTTTGACTTCAAGCTGGAGATCTTGGGGCTTCCAGACTCCTTTCATGGAAGATGGAAACCCAGGGTGGTTGGAGAATGTGTGCTCAGGTATGGCTGAAAACCAACCTGGCAACGATAACAATGACATCCTGAAACCCTTGGGTACCCTGTGGGCTTTGCAAACCTGCAGTCTCTTGATAAAGCACCACAGACCCAAGGGATCTGGGGCCTCCCTTGGGATGTTTCCAGGAGTTTTGGCTTGGGATGTACCCTCTAGGAAGACAGAAAGTAAGGCTTTGGGGGTCCAAGCATCTGGGAGACACCCTGGAAGCCCTAGCACTTTTGATGAGGTCTTGCTCCATAGTTGGCAGATCACAAAATGTTTTGGTGTTTTCTAACCTCACCCTAGGTGCTGACTTCCTTGGATTTCCCATCAAATCCTTTTAAATGGTTTATATATTATTAAAAAGCACCATGGCCCATTAGCAACAAACAAAGGCGATTGCTCAGGCTTGCTGGCACTCCGTAACGTCTCCAGGGTTTCCAGCTTCCACATCCTCAGCTGCTGCACAGGTCAGAATGATGGATTTTTTTTTTTTCTGTTCCCTTCACTAATAAGCTTTTGCTACCTTGGGTGCTCACTACTTCTCCTTTCACTTGCTTTCTTTGTGCTTCAAAGGGAGGAGGGGGGGGGAATGCCAAGGTTGTTTTTCTGCCACGATAAATGTGCCGCACCTTGGTTCCTAAATGCATTAAGCCAGGGAACAAATTGCTTCTTTTGAACTGCTCCAGTGTAACAGTAAAACCAAAATGTCAGCTCATAAAACATTTTGAGCTGTTCATTGTAGCCTGGCACCTCTGGGAGGGCAGTCTTGTCTGGGCTAGTCAGTATTTAACATCCTTTCTAACTACGAGGTGGGTTCTGAATTGTCTGACTGAGGAGAGTTTGTGGTCTAATTTGTAGGAGATGGGGGCTCCCATCACTGCAAAAACTTCCAGGTCATCTCAATACAGGGCTGGAGATGTAATTGCTGGACTTGCAATTACAAGTTGCAAGAATTACTCTTCCCTTTGCATGAAGTGAGATTGGATCATCCCAGCCGTGATGCCGAGCTCCTTGCTTGCAGGTTGGTGTGTTCATCACAAGTGATCCTGATCCCAGATCTAAGATCTAATAAATCAAAATAAAAATTAAATCCATTCAAAAGTCAGTTCCCATCAATTCTATGACACTGAAACCAATGACAAAATAATGTCAGAAAGCAGAAAAAAAATCAAAGTATATTAATATTTTTTTAAAAAATACTGTTTCAAAAGTAATTTTAAAATCAGTTTGCCTTCAGTATATCAAAAGGCAGACATCCAGTGAAGTCAGTGCAAGAATCTGATGAGCAAAAGCAATCTCTCAGCCCTGTCCCTACCAGCAGTGAATACTAACTCCAGGCAATGCAGCCAAGTTGTCTTGCGTGTCGTGAACCGACAGCAAAGCACTTGAAGCCATGTTCTCACAGTCAGGACCCTCTGAGGACACAGACAAGATGAGGTTTGGAGGTTGAAATGATGTAGCTGGAAAATTAAATAAGCTTTCAGCTACAGGACAAAAGCTTTTCTTTACTGCCCTGGGCTTATCTCTTTTTTTTCTCTCCAACGGCAGCAGCTGCTCTGATAAAAGATTGTACCTTTACCTCCAAACATTGTCTTGCTTCTGCCAGGATTATTTTGACTTTCTTCAGAGATGGCTGAACTAAAACATGTTTTCACATTGTGGAAACACTGGGGAGCCTGGTTTTGCCCGAAAAGGAGACTTAAGGGGGGAAAGGTAGTGGTGTCTTCTCTAGTACAACTCTGGAGCACTTCAAGGTTTGAATAAGCCCTGGGAGAATTTTCAGTTCCTGAGCCCTGAAATGCAGTTCAGCACAGAATTGTGGAGTCTTAATATGCTGGGTGATATATGGTTTGTGTTGGCATACTGAGTGCATCAGAAATCCTTTCCTTCAGCTCTGCCCAAGAGCCACGTTGTGAGCGATCTTCCACATGCCAGTGAGAAAAGGAGACTGGGGGAATTTAAGAAGCCAGGGTTGTTCTGTAGTTTACCACTTTTCCCAGCCCAAACAGGCAGTCAGGTCTTGATTCCCCAAAGGAAATCATACATCTTTGGTCTTTGCTTTGTGAGCAAACAGGGTGATGGTGGAAACCAGAGAGAAGTAGACTGGGGGAATTTAAGAAGCCAGGTTTGTTCTGTAGTTTACCACTTTTCCCAGCCCAAACAGGCAGTCAGGTCTTGATTCCCCAAAGGAAATCATACATTTTTGGAGTTTGCTTTGTGAGCAAACAGGGTGATGGTGGAAACCAGAGAGCTATAAGCTCCTGCATGAAAAAAATCGTTTCATTTCCAGAAAAAAAAAACCCAAATTAAATATCAATCTTGTTAGGTGGGTGAAATCTGACAAAACACTGGGAATTTTGACATTCTGACATGTGCAAAATCGTGTTTCTCAAAGCTGAGCTTTCCTGGAAAGGCTTTCTTGCTCTCTGGTTTGATTTTTTTTTGTTTAAAGCATGGCTTTTCCTGAGAAGTAAACTAATCGTGTTCTTAATGTGTGGGAAGCAAATCAATCAAACCAATCTTGCCTCTTTCCATACTCGATCCCTATGTGACTCAAGCCAAGGTAATTCTCACATAAACACTGATGTGCAGAGGCTATAAGGTTTCTCCTGAGCCTGTTCCACAGAGGATGTGAGTCTGTCCCAGGGCAGTTGCTGACCTTTGGCTCGGCTTGATGCTGCTGGTACTTTTAGTGCCGCAGACGCCTATTCAAAGGCAGGACTGTCACACAGGTATTGTGTGACTGTCTCTGGACTAGACCTGCCAAGGAAGCATGTTTAATTTCAAGAAGATATAGATATCAAGGAGATATAGAGGAGTGACAAGCAGGGACAGGGAGGGGATTGTCCCTCTCTGCTCTGCCCTGTGAGGCCCCAGCTGGAGTCCTGTGTCCAGAGCTGGGGCCCCAGGACAAGAAAGATGTGGGACTGTTGGAGAGGGGTCAGAGGAGCCACGGAGATGCTCAGGGGGCTGGAGCAGCTCCCCTATGGAGAGAGGCTGAGGGAGCTGGGCTGGTTCCTCTCTGCTCTGCCCTGTGGGGCCCCAGCTGGAGTCCTGTGTCCAGAGCTGGGGCCCCAGGACAAGAGAGATGTGGGACTGTTGGAGAGGGGTCAGAGGAGCCACGGAGATGCTCAGGGGGCTGGAGCAGCTCCCCTATGGAGAGAGGCTGAGGGAGCTGGGCTGGTTCAGCCTGGAGAACAGAAGGCTGTGGGGGGACCTCATTGCAGCCTTCCAGTCCCTGAAGGGAGCAGAGGAACAGGAGGGGAATGGGCTTGTTAAAGGGCAGAGACTGGCAGGACAAGGGGGCTGGAGGAGGGAAGGTATAAATTTGATATTAGGGGGAAGGGTTAGATGAGATATTAGGGGGAAGTTCTTTGCAGAGAGAGTGGTGAGGGGCTGGAAGGGGCTGCCCAGAGAGGGGGTGGGTGCCCCATCCCTGGGGGTGTTCAAGGCCAGGTTGTCTGGGGCCCTGGGCAACCTTGTGTAGCTCCAGGCCTGGAGGTTGGTGTCCCTGCCTGTGGCAGGTGGGTTGGAACTGTGTGATCCTTGGGGGTCCCTTCCAACCCAGACCAGTCTATGATTCTGTGATTTTGAAGCTAACAAAGTGCTCCATTCCTAACTCTATAAACTGCAATTTTCAAGTAATTGGTTATTTCTCCTTAGATTTCACCTTTGGCTTTACCTTGGATGACTTCACTTCTGCCTTTTGTGGTCAGATGGAGATGCCACAGGTAAAAAGAAGCCATTTATTAGAGTTACTGCAAGTGGAGACCTTAGCAAGTTTTAATACATCTGAGATCCACCAGCATCTTTGGTCTATCCATATATTACACTGTTCATTCGAACCTCTCCTGTTCCTACCAGCAATGGTGTCTCTGCTGAAATGGAGTGTGAAGTGTCATCTCCAATAATGATGTCATTATGATGATATTTTTTCATGGTGGACATTGCAGAGAAGGGATTCAGAATGGGTAACTGGACTGTCTCCAAATCCACATGGACTTGTGTTTCTCTGTGCAGGGCATTTCCTAAGAGTGGGAAAAATGGTGAAGCGACAAACTTAAAGTGTTGGGTGATGGTGATGGACTTGATGCCATTTATTTGGCATCCAATGTGACTGGACACCACTGTTTTCTCTTTCTACAGTTTTCTTGAGAGACATAAGATGACTCCTGATGGTTTATAAAGCTTTGAGCATCTTGCAGATCTTCAATATCCACACAGTATTCCAGCTGAGGTCTCCCCAGAGCAGAAGTGTGGGGAAGTGTGGGGAAGGCATGTGCTAGGTTTAAGGTTTTGGTTGTAGAGAGGTTGAATAACTCAGTATTTAGCAGGTAAAAAAGACACTCAGATACCTATAAATAATGTCCCTGAAGACCCTGCAAAGTCCCTTCTGAGGTGAGGTGCTGGCTCCTCTCCTTTCTGGTGTCTGAATCTGCTAGTGTCTGAATCAATCCTGCTGCTTCTCCTCCTAAAGATGAAGAACTCTTGTGATATTTGGCTGTGCAGACAAGACTGGACTCGTTTTCTCTTCCAGGCAATTGTTCCCTATAACTGAATTCCCTGCAAGGCAAAGAAGAGATTTTGAACCAATAATACTTCTGACAAGCTGGGAGGGGATATGCTGAGGGTGAATTATTGGGGTTATTTCCACTGTTTTTCATCACAAGCCTGTTCTGTGAAGTAGCATGGGAGCAGAAAAGGAAAGAGCACACTGGATGTTAGGGGGACAGCAACCAGTTGTGGGACTTGAGGTGCTGAGTGTTAGACTCAGCTGTTAGGGGAGTTATTGCCCTGTCTTCATGAGCACCCGTGAGGAAATATTGTCATCCCATGGCCAAGATATCATTGCTGTTCATCTGAGCACCTCTCAAGTGCACACAGGCCCTCAGAGATTAACCTGCTGTTGATGAGGTTTAGCTGGATCCCCACTGATGTGGAGTGGGAGCATTTGGACTGTGGTGGTAAAAACATGGAGAATTATGGAGTCATAGAATGTGTTAGGCTGAAAGGCACCTTTAAAGGTCATGAGTCCAACCCTCTGCAGTGAGCAGAGACATCTTCACTAGAGCAGGTCACTCAGAGCCCCATCAAGCCTGACCTTAAATATCTCCAGGGATGGGGTCTCTACCACCTCTCTGGGCAACCTGGGCCAGGGATCCACCACGCTCCTATTGAACAACTTTTTCCTAATATCCAACCTAAATCTCCCCCTTTCTAGTTTAAAACCATCACCCCTTGGGAAGAGTTCTTCCCCAAGCCCTTGGGAATAGTTCTTCCACAGCTTTCTTATAGGCACCTTCAGGGATTAGAAGGCTGCTGTAAGGTCCCCCTGGAAACTTGTATTCTCCAGGCTGAACCAGCCCAACTCACTCATCCTGACTTCACAGCAGAGCTGCTCCAGCCCTTGGATCGTTTTTGTGGCCTCCTTTGGATGTGCTCCAACAGGTCCATGTGCTTGTGCTGAGGGCTCCAGGGCTGGACACAGCACTACAGGTGAGGTCTGAGCAGAGCAGAGCAGAGCAGAGGGGCAGAATCACCTTTCTTGATCTGCTGGCCACACTTCTTGGGCTTTCTGGGCTGCAGATGCACATTGGTGGCTCATGTCCATCTTCTCATCCATGAGTTCCCCCAAGTCCTTTTCCTTAGGGCTGCTTTCCAGCACATCATCTCCTAACTTGTATGGGTAATGGGTGTTGTCCGGATCCAGCCTGCACTTGGCTTTGTTGAACCTCATGAGGTTCCCCTGGGCCCACTTCTCCAGCCTGTCCAGGTCCCTCTGAATGGCATCTCATCCCTCTGGCCTATTAACCTTACCACCCAGCTTGGTGTCATCAGCAAATTTGCTGAGGATTCACTCAATCCCACTGTCAATATCATTAATAAAGATACCAAACAGCACCAGTCCCAGTACAGACCCTTGTCACTGTTTTCCATCTGGACTTTGAGCCACTGACCAAGATGGGGACTGTTCACCTGCCTTGGCTTTTCCAAGAGGAACTCCACATTCACAGTCCTCAGGTCTTGAGTGTTTTTCCTCAACAGACTCCTATTCTTGATCTCACTTTACAATGGGGACAACTAAGCTGCAGGCACCACAGCAGCTAGGTCACATCAGTCAGGGCAAAGGAAAGGAACAGCTTCTGGATCTGGATTTGGATTTCTCTTCTCTAATATTCAGTGTCTCCACAATAGTTGTATGTTTGTGAGGGCACAGTGGTAAGGAATGGGTCCTTTTTGTGTGCCTGAAACCTAAACTCATCTAACCCAGGTGTCAACAAATACTATTGGGAGAGACAACTCCTGTCCTAAAACCAGCTTTGCCAGTAGCAGGCTTGTTGCTGTGCAGCTCTCCCAAAACTTTCCATCTCAACTCCTTCACCTTTGTTTTGGGAACGTGCAGCAAGAGAAATTCAAGAAGCATAACTCTGCTTTCACCAGCTTTGTTTGAAATGTCCCAAATCCCTGGACTTTTACAGCTTTGGCCAGGGGAGGACTCTTTTACCTCTCTGTTGCAGAGCTTTTTGTGGTAGTCAGCTTGAAATTTCCATTTCTTTTATGATACCACGTCACTTGAAAAATAACTAAAATAAATCACTGATGTATTTTTAGGTGCATTAGAAGGGGTAAATCTTTCTCCTCTCCTTAAATTGTACATTTAAGGGATTATGTGCTCCATCAAAGACTCCCAGGTGCCCCAAATATTCCTCCCACTCCCTCCCCAGTAGATATTTTCTCAGCAATTTCAGGTATTTGCTAAATGCATCACATTTTAGCACATTCTCAGTGCAGCATTTCAGAGATGATCTCTCTTTCCCTGGATGGAGCAGGAGACATTCCTGCTGTCTCAAACATTCAGTTTTCTGTGAGGTACATGAGCTGGTTTTCTCACTTCCAGATGTTTCTCTGACACTCACTTACAGATGTTTCCCAGAGCTGGTCCCTTACTCGTGTAAAGCAGCAGGGCTCCTGTGATGAAGAGGAGATGCAAGAAACTGCTCTGCTGAGGATCTGGCCTCCTTTCTCCTTTTTGTTCACTTTTTAAAATCCCCCCTTTTTCTTTCCTTTGATTTTTCTCTGCCAAGTTTGATTTGGGTGTTTTCCAAGGCAGAACTCCTTGATCAAGCAGTACTGGTGCTGGAACTGACTATGTGTGTTGCTACTTGTCAAAAATGGTAAAGGCTAAAAAAAAAACCCAGGCATATTTTGGGGGGAGATGTAGGGAAAATCTGAAATAGCTTCTTTTCTTTTTTTCTAGCCCTCTTTCCTCCTCCTCATTCCTTAAGTTTGTTAAATTTGACATCTCTTTAAACGAGCTGGAAGAACTTCAACCTGAACCACTTCTCCCTTTTGAGAGTCTCCCTGTATTGGATATGACTCTCCATGCTTCAGGCAAGCCAGCAGGATTTTCCAGAGGTGATTGATGGGTTCTCATAGAAATGTTCTTCCAATTAAAAGAACCTAAACACATGCAAAGAGGGGGGAAAGAGAGATTTGATTTTTTTCCCTATTTTTATTCTTGTCCAGAAGATAAATCATGTTAGCTGTATAAAATGTGGACATGTTTTCTTCTCCTTTGAAGCCTAATGTTTACCTGACTTCCTTCTTTATGCTCAGTCCTGGTCTACCTTGCCCCCAGAATGTGACACTCTAGTGAGCTCAGCTTGTCCTCCCTGCTCAACCATGTCAACATTCCCTCCTCCCAAATCTTCTCATATTTTCTGTGATTTAAGACTGGGTTTGTCCCCCTCCTCATGCCATGAGATGGAGAACTAATGCACTAACTCACTATATCCTTAAGGCATGGGAGAATCATTATCATTAAACATCTAAACTATGCATTAACCCCAGGTAGACCTTGTTGCTTTAAAAGCCTTTGGTGACAAGGAAATTGAAAGGAGATACTTCTTTAGGTATTAAAGACTTTTGCAAGCTGCAGAGTCTGCCTGCCAGACCTTCCTTTGTTCAGAACCAGGGTTTTGGTTTCAGTGTGTTGTAAATTTAGGACCCAAAATCACTTTTCATGGAATCATAGAATCATAAAATGGTCTGTGTTGGAAGGGACCCCAAGGATCACAGAGCTCCAACCCCCTGACACAGGCAGGGACACCAACCTCCAGGCCTGGAGCTACACAAGGTTGCCCAGGGCCCCAGCCAACCTGGCCTTGAACACCCCCAGGGATGGGGCACCAACCCCCTCTCTGGGCAGCCTGTTCCAGCCCCTCACCACTCTTTCTGTAAAAAACTTCCCCCTAATATCTTTTCCTTTATTAAATACAAGGAAAGCCATCACTAATGTTTTTATCTATGTGCTGTGTCCATTCTTAATGTTTCTCCAACCTGTGTTTCTTCTGGCTCCCACATCATGGGAATGTGAGTCCTGTCCAACCTCGTGGCACCAAGCTTTAGTTTCAGTGCACCATGGGACACATGGGATCTTGAAAATTGGACCTATCTACTTGAAAAAGTTTCATGGTGAAAGACCTTTGAAACCACAGAACTCCCTGAATAACCTGACATGACTGCACATGAGCTCCAACAAAGTTTTGGGAACTTGGTCCAAGATCCCCTCTGAGAAGGCTAGAAGCCTACTACTACCCTAAACCTTTTTTATTTTCCCCACCTGAAATATACCCATGTCTGGTTCTCATCCATCTTTTCCTCTGCGATCCTCTTTCTTCCACTTCTTTGCTTTTACTGTCTCCAAGAGTTTGTTCAGGGAACAGACATGGTGTCTAGGTCCACCTAGTCTGTTGCTCCATCCTGAGATATCATTCCCTCCTGAGGATTTGGGCTCCTAGATTGGTGGATGGATAATTTGTCCAACAATTAACACAGTCCCTGGCATGGCTTTAGCAAACTATCACACTCCTAAATGATGCACAGGTCCAGTCTGGGGCCAGCATGGACTTCAGACCAGGCAGTATAGTTATGTGTCCTATTTGGGGATGGGGTGTAAAGGTAGTTTAGCTCTGTAGACAGAAACTATATTGCATCTGTTGTCCTCAAGGCTAGATGACATTTCCTTGGTCCACTTACTATAGCATAAGCATGGCCTGAGGACTTTCTATAGTTGACCATGTCATCAATAATTTCATGTCCTCCTTGTCTCTGCAGGGATCTGGCTCATGGATGGGGCTGTACAGCAGATGTCCTGCACTCCAAGGAGCTCTCTGCAGCAGCAGCTCCAGCACACATTTAGCTTCTCTGTAGGCTGGTGTGCATGGGCTGTAGGTCTGGGGCTGCAGTAGCTCAGCAAGGCTGTAGCAGTGAGGACATGAGTTTCCTAGTGCTGTCTTAACCCAAAGTCAAGAGGCCTTGAAGGCAGCAGATTACTGCAGACTCCATGAACACAAGTCAGGGTAGGAAAATGAAATGTTTTCTGGGCCCCCATTGACACAGCAATGTCAGTGTTTCAGCTCTTATTAGACCCAAGAGAATCCACGCAGGAGACAAAGGGCTGGGGAAGACCTGGCTCTGTTTGCTCTGAGAAAACTCAATTTACTCTCTTGCAGCTCCATTGCCTGGAATTTTTCCGTGCCTGGCTCCTGAGTTCACTTGTGTGGGTGGGGGTAATTAAAAAGGGCCATAGGCAGTCTAGACAGAGGTGGCCTCCTGAAGGCAATCCATCTTCCTTAAACGGGCCAGAGCCCAGCAGCAGGGAGAGGAGGTAGGAAAGGAGCTATCTCTGGGTAGCACCACGTTTAACCCTTCAGCTAGCAGTACAGCTGCTTCCTCACATCTTTTCTTTTCCCCTGAAACGAACAATTTGAGATGTACAGCTGTTATGATGGGGCTTCTGCTCTGGTGAGGGTGGATGGGTGGGGTGGATGATCCTTGTTTGCCTCGAGACACGGGGTGAAGAATCAGAAGAATGGTTTGAAGGCACTGGTGGTGGAGCTTTCTTATCAAGGCTGTTCTTGCTCTTGGCACAGAGCACTTAGTCTCCTCTCCAGTTGTACATGAACTACAGCCTGTCCCTTGTCTCCTGGGCTCATGGTAAAGCTTCCCTGCAGTTCAATCTCAAGGGAAACCTGAGAAAGGGCCAATGGCACGGAGACATGGCAGATTTCCAGGGTCTGAGTATATGCATTTATTGCCAGGCCAGGTTAAATTGAGCTGCCTTCTGTGATAAGAGATGCTTGAATAGATCTTCCAGGTTCCTTTAGTCTCTCCATGAGCACTTCAGTACTCTCCAGGCTGCACTGTTGGTGCTTAAATGCTATTTCTGATCTTGCCATTGATGTACAGACAAATATTCCCAAGCCTTAGAGATGGCAGCAGGGATATAGAAGAAATGGCCAACATTTCTCAGAGATTTTAAACACTTTTAGTGTTTCTTCTTATGGAAGGATTGAGTGGCAACAAAGGCAACAAGCAGGATGGAGGTTGAAAACTAAATGAAAGGACATAACATGCTTGTTCAGCATGAATAAAACCTATTGAACTCATTGGGACACTGAGGGTGCTAAAAATGTAAGTGGTTTCCAAAGTAAGGAGAATCATGGAAGAAAAGTTGGTACAGGCTGTTGCATGTAAAGACATTTCCAAGACACAGCCTGTC
The DNA here is from genome assembly GCF_964237585.1 of Gallinula chloropus. Lineage (NCBI taxonomy): Eukaryota > Metazoa > Chordata > Aves > Gruiformes > Rallidae > Gallinula > Gallinula chloropus. The sequence continues at coordinate 1,985,031 of NC_140085.1, read as the reverse complement.
CCTCAGAAGGTTGCTAATCTATAGGTGACTGGAGGCTGGAGAGATGGAGGTATCTCCATGTGGCATGTAGCAATAGGACAAGGGGTGATGGTTTTAAACTAGAAAAGGGGAGATTTAGGTTGGATGTTAGGAAAAAGTTCTTCCCCCTGAGGCTGGTGGATCACTGGAATAAGGTTGCCCAGAAAGGTGGTGGATGCCCCATCCCTGGAGACATCCAAGGTCAGGCTTGATGGGGCTCTGAGAGACCTGCTCTAGTGAAGATGTCCCTGCTCACTGCAGGGGGATTGGACTAGATGACCTTTAAAGGTCCCTTCCAACCTTACACATTCTATAATTCTATGATTCTATGATCTCCACGTGCTTGTTCTGCTCTTACATTCTTGTTAACCATCTGGTGTTGGCCACTGTAGCAAGCCAACACTGCACTGGCTGCCCTGACCTAATCCTGTAGCTCTCATGTCTTTCCTCAATACTTCACTTGCAACATCTGCTGTCTTTGCATAAATATTTCACTGGCACCAGCTGCAGCTCTCTGGCAGAACGAGAGTCAGCAGGGTTGACTCTCAGCTTAGTTTTCCCAGACTCTGCAGGATTTTCAGTGTGTCCTCCAGAGAGGCTGGAGTTTTCATCTTCCCTTTTCGAAGCTCCGTCTCAGTCTTTGGGGAGGCTCCAGAGGGAGAAGCAGGCTGGGAGGCGTTACAGGTGTGTGGGTCACCGAACTGCAGATGTTCCCCTTTCCTTTTGTCCCTTATGGACAAGGTAAGTGACAAGGGAAGAGCTGTATTGTGGTCACTGTGGGTCTCAGTCCAAAGTGAGGAGATGAGATGATGTGACTCTCATCTCCCCCGTGAGGAAAGGCTGAGTGAGCTGGGGCTGTTCAGCCTGGAGAGAAGAAGACTAAGGGGGGACTTTATTAATATTTATAAATATCTTAAGTATGGGATGCAGGGGGAAATGGGCAGCACCTTTTCAGTGGTCTGTGGGGATGGGACAAGGGGCAATGGCTGCAAGTTGGAGCACAGGGAGTTCCACACCAATATGTGGAAGAACTTCTTCCCAGTGAGGGTGAGGGAGCCCTGGGACAGGCTGCCCAGGGGGGTGTGGAGTCTCCATCTCTGGAGAGATTCCAGCCCCATCTGGACACCGACCTGTGTCACCTGTCCTAGGGACCCTGCTTTGGCAGGGGGGTTGGACCCAATGATCTCTGGAGGTCCCTTCTAACCCCTATGATTCTATGATCTTGATTCATCCTGCTGCAAAAAAAATATTACAAAGGGGGACAGCAAGGGCTGTTCTGGATCTTGTTATTCTCCCTGTGCTGGAGTTTTATACTGTGACCTTCTAATGAATTTTCAGCTTGGCAAATCCTACTTTTATCAAAATGTATTTGGGAAAGGGCAAAAAAGAGAGGACATCTGTGAGGTCTCCTAAATATTCTCTGGGATGCTTGGATTCAGGAGATGTGTGCTGGGTATGATGCACTTTTAGAGAGAATTTCCCCTCCCTCCTCCCCATTAGAGCTAATCCTGCACCCTAATATTTCCTGGATAGATAAAATCTGAAGGGGAGGCTTAAAATCTCATGAATAGGAGTGGCTGTAATTACTTTTAGTGATCACTGGCTGTTCTTTCTCTCTGCCTAAGTCAGAATTCCAATCTATGTACAGTTCTCAGCTGCACCTGGCTTGCAGTTGAGGTCCTGTACTAACATTGTGTAATCGAGGCTCTGATAGCAAAAGGGCTGGCAAGTAAACAGTCTCCCCAGCTGTGGAGAGGAGTAAAGCAAAGCCACCAGTTTGTCCTGGAGCTCTTTGGCATGCCCAGTCTGCCTGTGCCCTACTGAGGAGTGGTGGGAGCCCAGGGAAGGCAGTTCCATCTCCAACCCATCAGCCACACAACATGTGTGGCCAAAGGGCTCTTTACCATGTGAAGAGTTTGATATGTGGCCCCCAATTTTATGCTATCCCCATTTCTTTCTCTTCTGAAGTAGCAGTCTCAGCCTGATGGTGTTGCATGACATAAATGGCTTTTATCCCTCTTTTTACCTCTACTGTCCATCTGATGCCCTGTAGTGCAGCCACAATCACTTCTTTGCATGGTCAGGACACCAAGAGCCATGCAGTGACCCCAGGAAGGGCTGATAAGAGAGGACACCCTTTCTCTCTTCCAGAAAAATAGACAAGAAGGCAAGAAGCATTTATTCTCATCCCTCTCAACTCCTTTTAATCCTGACAGTATGATCCAGAATAAAATGGCATTTGACTACATGCAGGTTGGAGGGCACATTTGTTTGGCTGATAGTTTTGGGGTCCTTTCAGAGCATGTCCACATCAGTCTCTGTGTTAAGGCACCTCTACCTTTGCTCTTGCTAATTTAGTTTCTAAATGTCAGTGCCAGCATCCAGGGAAGCGATTTGCTCCTGCAGCACCTGTCAGTCCACTTGATAGCTGACTTGTAGCCCTCCTTGCCAAGTTAAATTATGGGTAGATCAATCACTTTGAGTTTACTGTTACTTTTAAGTGCTTCCACAGGATCCTGGGGTTGCAGGTGTGTATGTGGACGTGTGAAATAAAAATGCCAGCCCAGGTGAAAGGTGTGGATTTGCTCCTTCTGAGAGACATCTCAAGTGAATGCAGCTATGACAGGAATCTGCTGTGCTTTGGGGCTCCCTTTTGCTCCTGGAAAAAAAATGAATAGTGTTGAGTAGAGCTGCCCAACCTGGTTATCCAACCACTTTAGGACATCCTTTCACTGGTTACACCTCAGGAGGCTCAGCAGGGCTGAATGAACAGAGCAGGTACATACCATAACCACATCCTCATCTGGTGGAAACCACTCGACTGCTTTAGATTAGACATCCCTAAGAGAGAACACCACCAGAGAGCACAAAATGCTGCTGTCACATGAGGAAACATAATTTGCTGCTCAATGCATAGCTGTCTGTCCAATTGGCTGACATGACAGTGAACTGGGATACCAAATGGTGCCAGTAATTGAAATGGGATGTGTGACCAGTACAACACAGGCTCCAGATGAGTTTTCCAAGCTCCATCTTGCTGGGGTATCCTGATGGCAAGGGGATACATCCCAGCAGGGTATTTCCCTGTACCTCCTGCAGAGCATCCAGCCCCAGTCAGTGAAATGTGTTCTGTATTATTTCCAAGGGCTAGGCATGGGGGAGGTCTCTGTTTCTTCTGATCATGCTTAATTTCATTTACTCAGTGATTTCTCATTTAGAGGCTTTTATTTATTTACTTACTTTAATTTCAAGGCATTTTCTCTGGCCAGCATGGACACATGTGCTTTCCACATTGTGGGATTTAATTAAACAAGTGGTTCCTAATTCATCTGGAATTTAATAAGAGGTATTTCCCCTCCATGGCATCCCAAGTGAAGTTGCCTTCACTGTTGAGCTCTCCCTTCTGTCTCATTTCTCTGGGACCTACATGATGATTTTTGCCTTTAGTTGGGGTGTTTGGGATGAGACTTACATAGACTCTGCCTGTCTGTTGATTCTTCTGAAATTTGGCATGGAATTTTGTAGGGAAGATGGCAAAAGATCCAGATATACAGATGGACAGACTGTATTTGCTTCGTTCCCACAAGCAAATCATACTAAGAATGTTTTCAAAGGTTGTGGTACTGATGAATAAGTTGGAGGCCTTTAGCAACAGCAGGAAGGGGTGAATGAGATCTATGAAGATGTCTTTGGAGGTGTCTTGAACAGAAAGCAAAGGGCTGGTCCCTTCAGGTGATTTTGCAAGAGAAGGGGTTGAGGCAATGAAACTGAGATGGGGAGGGAAATAGATGGTTGCCTGTGAGGAGTGGGAGCATCATAGAATCACAGACTGGTCTGGGTTGGAAGGGACCCCAATGATCACAGAGCTCCAACCCCCTGCCACAGGCAGGGACACCAACCTCCAGGGCTGGAGCTACACAAGGTTGCCCAGGGCCCCAGCCAACCTGGCCTTGAACATCCCCAGGGATGGGAACGCCTCTCTGGGCAGCCCCTTCCAGCCCCTCACCACTCTCTCTGGAAAGAACTTCCCCTTAACATCTCATCCAATCCTTCCCTCCTTAGTTTCATCCATAGTTTCAATAGTGGCAGTTCACAAGCTGCTGTGCATTAGTTGAAGGGGTACATTGGTCATTGCTCTCCAGTTCAGGTTCTTGGTATGGGAGTCTGTGGCCCTTTATTAGGCACCCCATAGGTCTGACACTGAAAAGAAAGGTGAACCTGATATGTTCTTAGCAGATGAGTTTGCATATGAAGCCGAGCCCCAAAACACTGGGTTTTAAACAGAAAGAAATCTGTGTGGTGTGAAGTTTGCCTGGATCCAGAGATGATGATCTGTCAGTCACTGAGTCATGAAGGTCTGGCTTGATCCAGCATATTGATGTGATAATGCTTTGGTTCTTTGGACAGCCAACTTGGGTCCAAACAGCATTTAGAGGGTGAGTTCTGCTCCCCTTTGAGTGTCTTTCCTATCAGATATTGGGAGACCATTCCTCCTTGGTCCAACTCCTGTGTGCATGTGGTATCTTAGCCACTAGGTTCCTCTTGCATGGGGCATCAAACAGGTGATAGATGCTAATGAATTTCAGTTGTGAGCAGAGATGAACAGTAAGTCCAGAGTAGATATATTCCATAACCCCTTAGCAGCCTCCAGAGCCACCCTACAGTTGCTTTAATAGCCTAAGCCCAAGCAGAAAGGTTATGAGAAGAAAGTATGTACAGGCTGTGTGTGTTTTGATCACTGCCTGTTGAAAACATCTCAGCCAGCCTGTGACCTGGCACAGGTTGGAAGTGCTTGATTTGGTTCATGTGCTCCAAACAATGCACAGGGAAGATGTGAGGTATTAAAATGTTGACCCTTAACATTTTTTTGCTGGGTTTTGTTCAGCTGCAGCCATCATCTTGACTCACCTCCCTCCCTGGGTGCTCTTGCTGTGGACTGGAAGAGGTGGTGCATCACCCTGAGGTGGGGCTGGCTGTGATTTCAAGCCTCTGGTGCCTCCAGCCCTCTCTGCTTCAAAAGGAGAGCTGTGGGCAGGGATCACCATGAAACTTGGCACAGGAATGGTAGACTTTTTGGTGCTGATGATGAGTAAAAGTGGGACATGAGCCTGGTGTGACTTGCTGTCGAGAGAAGGGGTACTCAGATGCATCAGCATCCCAGACATAGATACAGCCTGGGAGAAAAGCTCCTGGAGAGCAGCCCTGCTGAGAAGGACCTGGGGGTTCTGGTGGGGGAGAAGCTTCCCCTGAGCCAGCAGTGGCTCTGGCAGCTGGGAAGGGCGATGGGATCCTGGGCTTCATCAGCAGAGGGGTGGCAGCAGGGACAGGGAGGGGATTGTCCCTCTCTGCTCTGCCCTGTGAGGCCCCAGCTGGAGTCCTGTGTCCAGAGCTGGGGACCCAGGACAAGAAAGATGTGGGACTGTTGGAGAGGGGTCAGAGGAGCCACGAAGATGCTCAGGGGGCTGGAGCAGCTCCCCTATGGAGAGAGGCTGAGGGAGCTGGGCTGGGTCAGCCTGGAGAAGAGAAGGCTGTGGGGGGACCTCATTGCACCTTCCAGTCCTTGAAGGGAGCAGAGAAACAGGAGGGGAATGGGCTTGTGAAAGGGCAGAGACTGGCAGGACAAGGGGGCTGGAGTGAAGCTGGAGGAGGGAAGGGGGAGATGAGATATTGGGGGAAGTTCTTTGCAGAGAGAGTGGTGAGGGGCTGGAAGGGGCTGCCCAGAGAGGGGGTGGGTGCCCCATCCCTGGGGGTGTTCAAGGCCAGGTTGGCTGGGGCCCTGGGCAACCTTGTGTAGCTCCAGGCCTGGAGGTTGGTGTCCCTGCCTGTGTCAGGGGGGTTGGAGCTCTGTGACCCTTGGGGTCCCTTCCAACCCAGACCAGTCTGGCATTCTATGATGCTGTGATTCCATGATGCTGTGATTCCAATGGGCACTGTACCCTTGGCTGGTGAAATGTTAACATCTGTTGGTTGCAATCAGGCTGTACCAGGCTGTGGGTGCTGGATTCAGTAAGCATTCATTGCACGAATTTGAGGGCAAAAGAGCTGCCCTCCCCATCCTACAGGGACTGGCTTCTTGGTGAGTCACTTGCCAGCCCTTCTCCAGAGCGTATGTGAAGACAGGGAGATATATGACCCTTCCAACCACTTCCACCTATATGTCCTAGAACAAGAGGAGGCTCTGAGTTCCTGGAGTGATCAGGAGTTTAATATTTTCCTTTCAGGTGTGGGAACATCAGGGGCTGTGAGTTACTGAAATGTGGGGTTTGACAGGGAAGATAAATGGACTCGCTGAACAACATTAAATATAAAAGCCCAGGAGCTCTCCTATTTCTCCCTCCACCTCCAAATTGAGTTTCAAAGCTGTAATTTTAAGCTGGTGTGGGACAGGTATGGATGGGAAGGTTGTCATGTACAGGCAGCGTCTGCTGCTTGAGGGGGAAGGAGCTGATGTAAAATGTGATCTCTGTGGATGGGGAGCCCTGGGCTGAGGAATAACACAGCAGCACGTGCCTCCTTTCCCATAAATACACCAAAAAATGGTTAAAATACTGCCCTGCAGAATGAGGGGTGCAAGCTGTGCTCAGAAGTGTGTCCTCTCAGCAGTGTGTCCTCCCAGCAAATAAGGCCAACAGTGTCTTGGGCTGCATTAGTATGAGTGAAGCCATTGGGGCCAGGGAAGGGATCCTTCCCCTCTGTCTGGCACTTGTGGGATGGCAAGTGGAGCGTGATGCCCAACTTTAGGAGCCCCAGTGCAGGAAGGTCATTGATACACTGGAGTGAGCCCAGTGGAGCTCACCAGGCTGGAGAGCATGGCATGCAAGGAGATGTTTGGAGACGTGAACCTGCTCAGTTTGGAGAAGGCATCACACAAGTGGTCATCTGGGGGTCCTTTCCCAACCTAAACTGTGATTATATGATTCAGTGGCATCTTCTCTGTCCTTCAGCTGTGCTGAAGGAGCATTCTGTTGCCCATCAGAGCATCCACTGGGCTTACAGAAGCCCCTTGCCAAAGATGAGCTTCATGTCTCTGTCTCTTCTCCCACTGACTCCTTGGGCAACCTGTGCTAATGGAATATAACAGGATCCCCACTGTAGCCAGAGCCACCCTTTGCTACACCATCCTTGAGTCTCTTATCAGCTCCCAGGCTTCCAAAATTTTAACTCAAGCCACCAGAGATAATGAGATTATCTTAAAAAACATGCTTTGTTTAGAAATAAAGGATCATTTTCATTTGTTTCCTTTGCAGTGACTTAACCTTGAAGTATTTTATCAGACAGAAGGAGTAGCTGGATGATCTTCTTCTTTAAGAAAAGCAGAAATGTTTCAAGCTCTGCTCTGTATGCTTTTCTTTTGGAAAACTCTGGTCTGCATGCAGGGAAATTTTGAAAAGGCTCAGAATTTGATATCCTCTGAATATTGGAATATTGTGTGCAGTTCAGGGCTCCTTAGTTCAAGAAGGACAGGGAGCTACTGGAGAGGGGACAAAAAAGGGGTATGAAGGTGCTGAGGGGACTAGAACATCTCTCTGATGAAGAGAGGCTGAGGGACTTGGGACTCTTTAGCCTGGAGAAGAGAAGACTGAGGGGGGATCTTATCAATGCTGATAAATCCTTGAAAGATTGGGTCAGGAGGATGGGTCAGTCTTTTTTCAGTGGTGCCCAGGGACAGGACACGAGGTGATGGGAACAAACTGGAATAGAAGAAGTTCCACGTAACCATGAGGAGGAACTTCTTTCCTGGGAAGGTGGCAGAGCCTTTGGCCAGGCTGCCCAGAGAGGGTGTGGAGTCTCCATCTCTGGAGACATTCAAACCCCATGATCCTGGATGCTGTCCTGTGCAGCCTGCTGGAGGGGATCCTGCTCAGGTAGGGGGTTGGACTAGATGATGTCCAGAGGTCCCTGCCAACCCCTGCCAGTCTGTGCTTCTGCAGTTCTTCAGGAACAGTGTAGGATAATAGGTAAAGAAGCTGTTGGACCCTACTCCTGTGTGACTCAACATACATGTGTGGGGACAGCAGTGCTCCAGGGGTGCCTTGCTGCTTTCTGCATGTCGCAGCAGCCACATCTCCTGGGACAGTCCTTGTGTCTGCTGCTCAGTCGTCAGCATTCAACACCTGATGGTAAAGGCTTTTAGGAAACCAGGGCTTCTCTTGTTTTATTTCAAGGAATTAAAGGGAAATAGTGCCTAAAGCAACGTAACAGACACCTGTGATCAACCCAGTGGCAGTGAGGTAGGACTTGCCAGACTGGAGGATTAGCTGTCATGCAATCCCAGTGCCGCAGGGGTCAGACATGGGGATGGGTTCAGTGGCCTGAACATGTAAATATTTACTGTGTTCTCAGGATCTGGATTATCTCTCCAGGCTCCCAAAAGCCTCTGTGGGAGAGCAGAGATCTGCAAGCTGCATACACGTCTCAGCGGCCGGTGGCACCTCTTACAGCTCTAAATGGGTGTTTTTAGGCAAAGGCACCAAACCCACTGTGCCTTAACACGTTGTTGGGCATCATCTGAGCCTAAATAGCTCTGTATGCATTCCCATGTGTGTGATCTGCCCTGGTCAGGCCCCACCTGGAGTGTTGTGTCCAGTGCTGGGCTCCCTGGGATAAAAAAGCCAGGGATCTCCTGGAGAGAGTCCAGAGGAGGGACAGAGATGCTGAAAGGCCTGGAGCATCTCCCCTGGGAGGAAAGGCTGAGGGAGCTGGGGCTGTTCAGCCTGGAGAGAAGAAGGCTGAGAGGGGATCTGATCAATGGTTCTCAAGAGCTGAAGGATGGGACACAGGGGGCCATGGGCAGCCTCTGCTCAGTGTCTGTGGGGACAGGACAAGGGGCGATGGGCTCAAGTTGGAGCACAGGGAGTTCCCCCCCAATGTGGGGCAGAACTTCTTGCCAGTGAGGGTGAGGGAGCCCTGGGACAGGCTGCCCATGGGGTGTGGAGTCTCCTTCTCTGGAGAGATTCCAGCCCCATCTGGACACCGACCTGTGTGACCTGTCCTAGGGACCCTGCTTTGGCAGGGGGGTTGGACCTGATGATCTCTGGAGGTCCCTTCCAACCCCTGTGATTCTATGATTCTGTGATCCCATGCTGCCCATGGCCAGTGGGATTCAAAGCAGATGACCTCATATCTCTTCCTCTCTGCCTAAGAAAAACATAACATTTTTCCCCTTGCTTCTACCCTGGCCCCTGGGCATTTTCTGGCTGAAATTCTTCTCTGATTGGTTGTTGTGTTTGTTAAACCACGACAATTTGCTCATGGAGCTAAGCCCTTAATCTCCCCATCTGTACAACATGCAGCTATTTAATGTTACTTTGCTTGAAATCCATGATGTTTCTGAGTATTTAGAGCAGGTAATATTGCAGTGCTTGCATAGATGTGGGCAGAGTCAAGGGGAAGTTTTTGGCTGGGTCTCTGCGCTTGGTACTTACAGGCTTAACTTAGAGGTACTTACAGGCTTAACCACAGTTGAGTTCTTTGAAGGCTTTTCTTGGGTTTATTTCCTCTTTTACTTAGCAAATGGTAAAAAGGGAAGAGGTAAATTTTGAGCAGGTTTGCAGCTAACTGCAAATGGCTTGAAATAAGCAGCCACACGTGATTTTATTCCTTTTACAAAAGCAGGACAGGCAAAATTGCTGCTGAATTGTAAGCAAAGGGTCACCCTGCTCTACAATTACCATGGTCCCTAATGCACTGAATTGCAAATCACATCCGTTCCTGGAGCGTAATACTATCTGGCTCTGCTTGCCAGACTAAAATGAGCTCATAGAGCAAAGCAGCCTGAGAAAACAGCTTTCAGAAGAGATGGGAAAATGGTCTATAATCTCCAACTTGAGTGGGAAAGTAATCAGCCCCAGTTCCTTAACTCTGCGAGGAAGAACTTCGTACAACAGCGAGGGGCAAAGGTAGAGGTTGCAAATAGTGCTGTGTTAACAGCTTCACTGCTGGGTGCTTCTGTGCTGGGGGAGGAGGTTCTCAGGGATTGGTATCCCGTTGGTTTCAGGATGGAGCATCTTGCTGGGAAAATCTACCAAGGATAGATTGGATAGATTTCCCTGTCTTAGGCTCAAAAATGTTCTTTGAAATGGGAAGTGGAAACGTGTCACGTGGATAAAGATTTAAATAGTTCAACTCTTATGATTGTTTTTAACAGCAGTGTTTTGCCCAGATTTGTCATGATCCCATGATGGAGTCACCCAAAGTGGACAGTGGTCTTGACCAGCAACTCAGCTCCTGAACTGGGCTGCTCAACTGACATGGGATGAGGCCAGACCTTGCTGCCTGGGTCTGGTGGTTTCTACAACCACAGCACATAGCTGTCTCAAGAAAAAGAAATTCTCTTGAACTTCTCTTTTTTTTTGGGCATTTTTCTTCCCAGAGGGTCCATCTTTGCTGCAACAATCATAGAATCATAGACTAGAATCACAGGCTGGTTTGGGTTGGAAGGGACCTCAAAGCCTGTCTAGTTCCAAACCTCTACCATGGAAAGAGACACCCTACAGTAGCCCAGGTTGCCCAAAGCCCCATCCAACCTGGCCTTGAGCCCTGCCAGGGATCCAGGGGCAGCCCCAGCTTCTCTGGGCACCCTGTGCCAGGGCCTCCACACCCTCACAAGGAAGGATTTCCTCCCTGTATCACATCTCAATCTCCCCTCTTCTATTTTAAAGCAGGAAGAGGACTTCCCTGGGAGTGTGCACCAGCACTGAAGCCAGAACCTCTTGATCTAAAAATCCTTGTGTAGTTAAGAGAAGAGGGCATGATTGCTGAGATGGAAATTCTGAGCTCAGTCTGCTTCTGTGCTCAGTTAACAAAATGACATCACTACTTCACCCTGGCAGTATTTTTGCCACTTGCCCACCATGCCTTCTTGGTCCTTATCTCTGGATTGCAATGAAACTCTGTACCAGTATCCCCAGTTAGCTCTGGGATCCTGGGACTGCCACCAGCACATCCCAACCCTCCAATTGGTGATGCTGATGTGCTGGTCTTGTTCCTGGAGTCAGTGACACTGGATACTACACTGTCATGTATCCACTGCTACTGGATACACCAGAGGAGAAGCTACTAGGGGGCTTCTCCTCCAGTTCTGCATGGTGTGATAGAGATTTGCCTTTATGTTCCTGGACATGCATGTTACATGTGAAGAAACAGCTATTTCTGGTTTTTAAAAAGAAAAAAAAAGATAAAAAAACCCCAAATTTTTAGATTTATACCATCCTAAATTTAGAAAAACTAAGAGGTGTTAATGGTCAAAAGGAGATTGATTGTGTGATTTTTTGTGTGTTTCTTTTCCTTCCCTAAGTTGATGAATAATGGAGAGTGGGAACATTTAGAGTTGTTTGTAGTATACCCTGCACAGGGTGCAGAATGAGGGTCATGCTTTGCTAAGTACTGGTGTCACATACCAAACCTCTGCCTCCTGTAACTAAGCTGCCTGTGCACACCTGCCCTGGATCCCTGTGGTGAGTGGCCACACTTGGTTTCACACTGGAGATCAAATGGGGCTCATTGCTGCTGACTGGGTAGGGAAGTAGGTTTGGTCATATCTTCTTGCTCTTTAAGTACTTTTCCAAAGGACTGAAACAATCCCCTTCTCCTCTAGAACCACATCACTGCTTTAAGGGGGGGCTGGTGGTGTCTCAATGAGAGCAGATTCAATCTTTCCTGCTGCTACTGGCATTTTTCTTTGTGAAATGTGCAAATCTTGCCATGATAATCACAGAATCATGGAATGGGCTGGGTTGGAAGGGACCCCAAGGATCACAGAGCTCCAACCCCCTTGCCACAGGCAGGGACACCAACCTCCAGGCCTGGAGCTACACAAGGTTGCCCAGGGTCCCAGCCAACCTGGCCTTGAACACCCCCAGGGATGGGGCACCCACCCCCTCTCTGGGTAGCCCCTTCCAGCCCCTCACCACTCTCTCTGCAAAGAACTTCCCCCCAATATCTCATCTCCCCCTTCCCTCCTCCAGCTTCACTCCATCCCCCTTGTCCTGCCAGTCTCTGCCCTTTAACAAGCCCATTCCCCTCCTGTTCCTCTGCTCCCTTCAGGGACTGGAAGGTGCAATGAGGTCCCCCCACAGCCTTCTCTTCTCCAGGCTGAACCAGCCCAGCTCCCTCAGCCTCTCTTGATAGAGGAGGAGATAATAGATAAATGAAAGGGTGAAACACGTTTGTATGGAGAGCTAATTAACACTGCAGTGGTCAGGAGGATCCACTTCATGTAATCTCATTTACACCTGGATGTGTGTATTTTATTCTCTCTGAGTGATGCTCCTTGTTTCATCCCTGTGGTTTTCATGAAGAGACCTTGGTGTGCATCCAAAGGCAGCTAAAAACCTCTTTGTTCCACACCTAGAGAAATCAAGATGCAGCAAAACAAGATGGTTTGCCCAAGCTGAGGCAGGGCAGGAAGTTTAAAGGTGGGTTCTGCTGTTTCCCAGTGCTTTCCCTTCATCCCCATGTGGAGCAGGCACCAAACTGGCTGTAAAACCTGTGGCTGTTGTGACCCAGCAGGAGATGGACTCAGAAAGGAGCATCCACAAAAGTCAGTCTAAGCCCTACCCTGGTCTGGAGAAGAGAAGGCTCCAGGGAGACCTTAGAGCACCTTCCAGTACTCAAAGGGGGCTGATAAAAAAGATGGGGACAGGCTTTTTAGTAGGGGCTGTTGAGATGGGACAAGGGGTAATGGGTTTAAGCTCAAAGAGGGTGGATTCAGACTAGATATTAGGAAAAAAATCTTCCCTGGGAGGATGGTGAGACACTGGCACAGGGTGCCTAGAGACGTGGTAGATATCCCATCCCTGGAAACACAGAAGGTCAGGTTGGGCAGGGCACTGAACAACCTGATGTAGCTGAAGATGTCCCTGCTCATTGCAGGGGGATTGGACTAGATGACCTTAAAAGTCCCTTCCAACCCAAACCATTCTGTCATTCTATGATAAACCTGTACCACCTGATTATCTATGTGGTGCTAGCTGAGGTGGCACTACTGAGTTAATAACACCAGCACAGCACTGTGCCAGAATATATGAATTTTCCCCTTCTCAAGCCTAATTTGTTTGGTACTTGCTCAGGAATCTCTGCAGACACCATGTCCACATTCAGGTTCTCTGCCCTAATCCACAGAGAGGACCACTGAGAAGAAACCAAGGGTGTCCAGAACCTCCAGTTAAGTGTTGGGGTTGCTGAGATGAGGCCATTTAGCCCATAACCTGTTTGTGTGATGGGTCACTTTTCCCCAGGGGACTGGTCTCAGGCCACGTGGTAGCATCATGTTAAGTCATTGAGCAGTAGAGACAGGTGTGATGTGAACACCTGGAGCTGAACGGTGCCATATTCTGTTCCTAAGCCCTAGAGCCAAACAGCCTCCATCAAAAAGATGGGATGGAAGAATGAAACTGGCTCATTAATTATCAAAAAGAGAAAAAAAAAGAAAGGGGGGGAGGAGGGAAATACCAAACCCAGGCCAAATGCAAATCATAAAAATAAACCACACTGAAGGATATTTGGGAGGTTTCCAGGAGAGGCTTCTCAGCTACTCAAGCAATCAGCAATATTTTAAAGCAATCAATTGAGAGTAAGGGAAGGCAAACAAAGAGGATCATTCATGTGCAATCGTCACTTGCCTGAATGCCAACCTTCCTGGAGAGGAAAGGCTTTCCACCTCCTAAAGTTCAGGCTTAATATTTAGCAGAATGGCTTGGCACCTGCCCATAAGTCATCAGATAAAAGTTGGGAAAGCTTCAGCAGTGTTTGCTGATCCCAGATCACCTCTTCCCTTGAAAAACCTATAGGAAGAAAACCAGCCCTTGTTCCTCATGCCCTTGACCTTCTTTAGCCTCAGGCATAGGAAGCAGGGCTGGGGCCACTGCAAGACACAGCAGTGCCCTCAGGGGCTGAGGTCCTGGAAACAGTCTCTTTGGGGCAAGCAAGAGCCTGAATGAAGATGTTACCTGGATTTTCATTCAGATCCATTGTGTCTTGAGGATTTATAGTTCCCAGGATGGTTCTTATCACTCCCACACTAAGACAGATACTCTCATTTGATAAACACAGCCCCAAAATCATTGGAGTCATTGGAGCAGCTTTTCCTCTTGACCAGAATTAGCCTCCCAGTTGTTTTCCTTGCTGAGCTTTCTCCAACTTTGCCACCGCCCATTGCAGGTCTCTCCCCTCTGCTCCTGTCTACCCACCACTTTGCTCTTTTTGCATGAAGGTCCTTAACAGGTTTGTTCCTTTGGCCTCTCCATTCCCATCTCTTAACTGCCTTAGCCCAGCTTCCTATGGCAGCTGGACATCCCAACCCAGCTGCACAGTCCTTCAGCAAAGCCAGTCACATTTTAACCTGATCCTGTGTCCATTGAATTCAGCAGAAATAATTCACATCATTGTAGAATGCTTTGGGTTGGAAGGGACCTCAAAGATCATGTAGTTCCACCCCCTGCCATGGGCAGGGACACCCTCCACTAGACCAGGATGCCCAAAGCTCCATCCCACCCAGCCTTGAACCCTGCCAGGGATCCAGGGGCAGCCCCAGCTTCTCTGGGCAACCTGTGGCAGTGCTTTTCTACCCTCATCCTAAAGAATTTCTTCCTAATATCTAATCTGAATCCACCCATCTTCAATTTAAGGCCATTCTTGCTCATCCCATCCCTCCCTGCCCTTGTAACCAGTCCATCTCCAGCTGTAGGCCCCTTTAGGTACTGGAAGGCTGCAGTAAGGTCTCTGCAGAGCCTTCTCTTCTCCAGGCTGAGAAGACAACAACTTTCTCAGCCTGTCCTCAGAGCAGAGGGGCTCCAGCCCTCCCATCATCTCTGTGGCCTCCTTGGCACTCACTCCAACAGCTCCATGTCCCCCTTGTCCAGGAGACCCCCAAGCTGGAGGCAGCGCTGCAGGGGGGTCTGTGTCCCAGAGCAGAGGGGCAGAATCCCCCTTCCCCAGCCCTGCTGATCCCACTGCTGGGGATGCAGCCCAGGACATGGGTGGCTTTCTGGGCTGCCAGCACACATTGCTGCATCAGGATGAGCTTTTCATTGATCAACAGCCCCTAAACCCTTCTCCTCAGGTGTCCTCTTGCCATGTTTGAACACCAAACACACTAACTAAAGCCAGGGTAAGGCATGGGAATGTTATGGCTCTGCTGCTGTGTTGGGTACAGGCTTTTATCCAAAGCACTGAACTAGGTCTCTTTTGAGGTGTCATTATTTAATATGAGTTTAAACATGACACTGAATTCTCATCCCCTTAATCCCCATGGTTGTATCCTGGTGGTTATTTAGTTTGGGAGATCTCTGGCTGTCTGAAGGAACCAGGTCTATCCAGCCATGGTCATGTGGTGGTGTGGGGATATCTCTGTCTAAGAAACTTCATACCTACATGGTTTTGAGAGACCAAATGGGCTGAGTTGGAGGAGAAACGTCCTACAGCTGAGGGAAAGCTCAACCCTTTGCACACTGGAAAGGAGTTTGTGGTGAATGATGCAATGCAACATCACACTGTGGGCTCACTCTTTATTAGGCAACTGAGAAGCTGACCATGAGGTCTGGACATGTAGGACAGCCAGCCACATCAGCCCAGGTTGTAGGTTGTAGATGAGATCTCCATCATGCTGCAAACTGCTTTCTCACTAGTGATCCTGGAGACAAGGAAGGCTGAGAGAGCTCATTGGGTTGTTCCTTGCATTTCTGCTGAACAACCAGGAGCCAATGAAGCTCAGGAGAAACTCTGGTGGACCTGGATTAAAACCACCACTTGGTGTCCAGCCATCACTTTGGGCACCTCAAAAAATGGCAATCAGAGCCCTGCTAGCCTTGGAAAAGGGTTTAAGCTGGGTGGCACAAACATCTCCTGATTGCCCCACTCTAGGGTAGTGAATAGATTTAATTGCTGAATGCAGATACAATTGCAATTAAGCCTATTCAGCCTGATAACGAGGCATTCAGGGATTTAGGAGTTTTATATGGTACAATTAGATCCCATTGTTAAGCCTGAGCCTTATGGAGTGCTCCTCTGAAATGTGTGATCTGCAAGCAAGCCTACTGCTTAAAACTGCAGCCTGATCCTGGAGAGCTCTCAGGGGATGTTTTCAGGCAGGAATGGTCTGAGTGTGTGTGTGGTGGTGGGGGGAGGGATTGTGAGTCTACATGGACATGAAACAGTTAATTCCTGGGATGTTTTTCTGGAGTGAAGAAGCACAGCAGCCTAAGTGTTTTCCCTGGGGGCTCAAGCTGCTGTGAAGCAATGAGATGAGCTGCACCAAACCTATCCTTGCTTTTAAACCTGTGCCTAAACACCTGGGAAGCAGGAGCTGATGAAGAATTTCAACGCCTTTTAGCAGCCCTTTGAGAATACCCTTTATTTATTAATGGGACTGTGATGGAGCCTTAAGCAGTAATAAAATATGAAGCCCTGAGGACAGTTTGTATGTCCTGTTCACCCACGCATCCTCTTTGGCTTCTCCTGGACCTCCAGGATCAGGATGGGACTGGGATTCCCTTCCACTTTGCGTCTCAGTTCAGTGTGTTCCTGTTCACATTGGGAAGTCCTGTCTTTCACTCTTCATTTCTGTCTTTCACCTTTTTTTTGGCCTGTTTATCTCTTGGCCAGAGGATTGCTACCTGCAGGGATGGGTAGGACCTACCATGGTGACACCTGCCCTTCACTGGGACTAGAGTTCCCAGAACCCCCAGCACTACAAAATAACCCCTGGTGTGGGGAGAAGACCCAAATGAGCCCCCACTTTGAGCAGTAAAACTGCTTGTTGTTTAGGGTCTGGGGTCTCTGGTTTTTCCTATCTTTTTTTCCTGAGCTGAAATCTCCTCTGTTTGTGTGGTGTTAGCTCTAGGGGTGGTTGGATGGGGGTTTCACCCCACTGCTGGGCTTCCATGGGGTGCATCTCCCCTGGCTTTGACAGGTACAGGGCATGGTTGGAGCTGTGGGTCCCTGTGCTCCTCTGAGGGTAAGATGTGCTCTTGCAACCCTGTTCAGGGCTGATCTCCCTACCAGTAGCAGGGGAATTTATGCACCAGCATCTCACCCTTCCCAGCCCTGCAAAAAGACTCTTCCCATCTCACCCAGAGCTTTGTGGTGACTTCATCATCTCCACACCAAAGAGACAAGTGTGGCAGCTGGGGCCTTTTTGGGGTCATTTCCTAGATGTTTGAACCCAGGGACTGGACACTGAAGACACCTGCATTCCTTTCACTACCCTGTGCCTCAGTTTCTTGCTGCCTCTTAACATCAAGGCCAACATCCTCTGCCTAAGAGACCATCTCTTGGAAAGCTCTCAGCTATTATGAGATGAAATAAGTAAGTGCAATCACAGTTTCATGTGAGATACCTCGACTCACCCCCTCCATGCCCTTCCAGTACCCACCCAGCCAGACACCTGCATTTGAGCCATAAATTAGCTTTGCACCCCGATTTTGGTGTTGCCCAACCTCTCCAGCTACTGACAACCAACCTCAACACTTTGGGCCCCCCCTGAAAGCAGAAACTTTCTTTCCCCTTCCCAACCCTTTCCCCTTCCTAACCCTTTCCCCTTCCCAACCCTTTCCCCTTCCTAACCCTTTCCCCTTCCCAATCCTTTCGCCTTCCTAACCCTTTCCCCTTCCTAACCCTTTCCCCTTCCCAACCCTTTCCTCTTCCTAACCCTTTCCCCTTCCCAACCCTTTCCCCTTCCTAACCCTTTCCCCTTCCCAACCCTTTCCCCTTCCTAACCCTTTCCCCTTCCCAATCCTTTCCCCTTCCTAACCCTTTCCCCTTCCTAACCCTTTCCCCTTCCCAATCCTTTCCCCTTCCTAACCCTTTCCCCTTCCTAACCCTTTCCCCTTCCTAACCCTTTCCCCTTCCCAACCCTTTCCCCTTCCCAACCCTTCCCCCTTCCCAACCCTTTCCCCAAGCTGGCCCCTTCCTTTGCAAACATCTCAGTTATTTTATTATTATTATTTTCTCCCCACAAGCTAAAGATCTTTTTTCCCTCCCCTCCTTTTCTCATCCTTTCTCTCCCCCCCACCCCTCCCCACATTCCTTCCAAAAGCATGTGGGGTGGCATCCCCTGTCCCAGCCTCCCCTCCACCACCTCAATCCCAGCTGCTGGCGGCCGGTGGAAGAAAGAGTTGGAGGTGGAGGGGGGGGGGATGCCCAGAGCGGCCCCTCCTCCTGCCTCATAACTTCTTCCAAGCGTGCAGGGAGTTTCACTGCAGCCTGGCGGTCACAGACACCCGTTCCTGGGGCCACTGGGCCCCTCTCACCCATGGGGAGAAGCCAACACATGGCAGCTTTGCCCAGGTAAGCAGCACAACCGCCTCTAGCTAGCTGTCTGTCTGTCTGTCTGCTCAGGTATCAGATTTTCTACCCTCTGTTGTGGTTTTTTCCTCTCTTCCCCATTCTCAGACTGCAGTGAAATGAATCACAGCATGAGAGGCGTGAGAGCGGGCTGGGGGTGATGGGGAGGATGAGGAAGATGAGGAGGCAGCAGCCCCTGGGGCTACAAATCACTTCCCAGCCTCTCAAACCCTTTGCTGCTGCCTCAGAAGCGCCTGAGATGCCCAAAGTGTGTCTGAAATCTGAATTTTGGGGTGACTCTGCTGTTCCCATAATGGCTCAGGGGTGTCAGCTGGTCTAAGAGGCAGGGAGATGTTGTGGAGAAGTGGTGTTGTGTGCAGCACATGGTGGGTTGTTTGAGGGGGGGGGAGGGGGCTGTTTGAAGGGGTTCTGCATGGAAGTGGATTCCTGTCTCCTCCTCTGATGCTCCTGGGGGGTCCAAGTGTTGCAACAGCCAGAGCCTGGCCCTGGTGAAATTTGCACCAGTGGAAGAAGGAGCTATGTTTTTCTTCTAAGCTTGTTTAGATGGATTGTGTGAGGTGGATGCTGGTAAAACATCATGTGCTGAAAGCAAGTCCTGGAGCAGACCCCTCCCCTTGGCCTGGGACTGGTTGTAACTCCAGACACAATGAATATTTCAGTGGGTTATGGGAGAAGCAGGATAAAGCTTTGGTCTGGGGCCATTAGTGGTGGGGAAAGTCGGATGATTTCAAGGGGAGAAATGACATCCTTCAGGCCAGGATTCTGCTTTCCTACATACAGTGGCTGTTTGGGTGCACACCCAGGTCTGGGTTGTGGGTCTGCTCCTTTCCTGACCCAGCAACAAGTCACTCAGCCCAGCTTCTCCTGCCTCAGTGTAGCACCAACAGCTACAGCGACCGACATCCTTCAGCATCAGCCCACCCATTCCTGCTCTCCCCCTGTGGATGCTGAATATGCTGCCTGGCAGGGAACAGCGGTGATTAACAATTTTGTTTGGCTGCTCTCCATCCTGGGCCCCAAAATAATGTCATTTCTGCTTGCAATCAGGAATTAACAAGAAAATTCCTTTCTTCCGGGGAGAGAAGAAAATTAGCCACCAGGCAGATGATTCATGGGGATGTCTGCAAAGTCTTTGTGGCTCTTAACAAGGAGGTTTGGTTTGTAGGATGGAGCCTGAAGAAATTGCTCCGTGCATCTTGTTCTTGTGTGCGTCAGGAGGAGCAAAAAAGGGGACAGATGATGCTGGGTTTGGGCTCCCAGCTGCTTCTGCAAAATATCCCCCTCTTGCAGACCCCCTCTCTCCATCTCTCCTCCGGTGTCTTGAGCATCATGGAATAGAATCACAGAATCACAGAATTGTAGGGGTTGGAAGGGACCTCCAGAGATCATCAGGTCCAACCCCCTGCCAAAGCAGGGTCCCTAGGACAGGGCACACAGGTCGGTGTCCAGATGGGGCTGGAATCTCTCCAGAGATGGAGACTCCACACCCCCTGGGCAGCCTGTCCCAGGGCTCCCTCACCCTCACTGGGAAGAAGTTCTGCCCCAGATTGATGTGGAACTCCCTGTACTCCAACTTGAGCCCATCACCCCTTGTCCTGTCCCCACAGACCACTGAAAAGGGGCTGGCTGATTCTCCCTGCATCCCCTGCTTAAGATAATTATAAACTTTAATTAGGTCCCCCCCTTAGTCTTCTCTTCTCAAGGCTGAACAGTCCCAACTTACTCAGCCTATCCTTATAGGGGAGATGTTCCAGGCCCCTAATCATCTTCGTGGCCCTTCTTTGGACTCTCTCCAGGAGATCCCTGTCCTTTTTTACCCCAGGGAGCCCAGAACTGGACACAACACTCCAGGTGGGGCCTGACCAGGGCAGAGCAGAGGGGGAGGATCCCCTCCTGTCACCTGCTGCCCACACTCCTCCTGATGCCCCCCAGGATCCCATTGTCTCTCTCAGCCCCCAGGGCACACTGCTGGCTCATGGCCACCCTGTCACCCACCAGGACCCCCAGGTCCTTCTCCACAGAGCTCCTCTCCAGCAGCTCCCCCCAGCCTGTCCTGATTCCAGCCCTTATTCCTTCCCAGGTGCCAGACTCTCCACTTGCTCTTGTTGAACCTCATCTGGTTTCTCCCTGCCCAGCTCTGCAGCCTGTCCAGATCGCTCTGAATGGCAGCTCAGTGTCCCTGCATGTCACCCACTCCTCCCAGTTTGTATCATCTGTGTACTTGCTGAGGGTCATCATCAGGTCAGGTTGTGCATGGGGAGGTGTGTTGGGCCAAGAGGTGCTTGGGGTTGTGTTTGAAGGGATGGTAGGTGTGTATGGGGAACGTGTCCTCACCTGCAGGTCCTGGCACTGTCCTCAGCCTGGCTGAGTGTGTGGTTTATACAGGACTGGGAACATCTGGAGGGGGATGTTTCCTCTCTGCAGACTGTTTGAATGGCAGCTGCTCAGGGGTTTCTCACTGGAGCAGCTCTGTCAGCTCTCCCTGGTATTCAGTATTGGTGTACTGAAGGGCACAACTGCAAGAGGGTTTATGTGCCTGAAACCTTGTCTGCTTCTTCCACCTAGTTTCCCAAGCACATCTTGTCTCATGTTTCAGCTGTTCTCTTATCTTCCCATCCCAAGTAGTGCCTCTGCACCAGGTTTGTTCCTCTCAACCTGCTCATTCCAGAGAGTGGACAAGGGAAAGAGGAAAAAGGCAGCAGGACATCTCCAACTCCCTTGTCAAGCCATGCAGACCCCTGTCCCAGGCAATGATGATGTCCTCTTGTCGATAGGAAAGGTCACCCTGTCACCACCCAAGGCTTTGCAGCCGTGCTGGGGGGAGCAGACCTGCAACCACTGCTGGAGGGAGCCAGAGCAAAAGATATCATTTAGGGAAACTTTTCCTTTGAAAAAGGACTTTCCCTGAGGAGACAGGGAGCTGGCAGGGACCAGGGCTGCTCAAACAGGTGGTGCAGGTCTGTGTGAGGGGGAAAGCCTGTCAGGCTTTCAGGGAGAGGATGGATGAGTGTAGCTGCAGGTTGTGACAGTTTGCTGGGATGACTGATGTCTCAAGCTTGCTGCAGAGCCCAGGAGGTGATGCAGGTGGTGGTGAGAGGTGGGTGATGTGTTCATCTCAGGCCTTACCATTGAGTGGAAGGAAGGCAGTAAAGAAATTAATGTAAACAGGGAACGTTTTGGGTTCAAATCCTCTCACAGGTGCCACGAGTCTGAGGGCTCCAGCTTTGGGACTGGGTGATCTTGCCCTGCCTGGAGGAAGATGCTCTTGCCCTGGGTGGGGAGAGAATTCTCTGTCCATAATCCTCCTTCCCCTGTGTCATGAGGGAACACAGACCCAGCAGCAGCAGTGGGTTTAGCTGCATCCACAGGAGCTTTGGTGGGAGCATCCTGTGGTGCCCCAGAGCGAGTGGTGTAAGTGGACCAGAGTCATCAAGACACTCTGATGACAGGAGCCAAGTTGTGACCTCATGCCATGGAAAAGTGTGTTTTTTAGGGAGATTTCACTGCTGCCAGGGCCCAATCCCTCCTGTTTGTACAAGGGATGCAGGACCTCAGGCTGGGATCTTTGTTTTCTTTGTCCCAGCTCCCAGTCCCTTCAGTCACACTAAGGAGCACTTTGCAATGTGAATAACCTCCTGGAAAAGGTCCAGCCTGAGTGTGAGTAACTGGAGAAATGCAGACCTGGCTGCCAAGCAGTCAATCCATTGATAATTGACTTCCTAACCCTTTTTTCCCTCCCACTCCCCTGCACATCCACCATCCTTGTCTGTAACACCCACCTGGAGATATGACCGTTGACTCCACCAGTATGGAATCCTATGGGGTAGATCTTCCACCTCCAGTAGAGGAAAACAGATTAGTGAGCATCCTCTCATGAATGGGCAGTAGGGTGAAGAAACTGCAACTATGCCTAAAACCTGTTGGTTTGCCCAACTCGCCAGCCAGAAGCAGGGTGACTCATTTCAAAGCTGCTTTAAGCTGTATGGGAGTGGCAGGATCAAGTTGAAGGTGGTTTCAAGGTTTACCCTGTTCCTGGGAATGTACCCAATGATGGTGGTTGATGCAGTAGAAGGAGAGGAAGCCATTCAGAGGGACCTTGACAGGCTGGAAAGGTGGCCATGGGTGAAGTTAATGAGATTCAACACTGGGAAGTGTCAGGTGTTGCACTTGGGCCAGAGGAATCCCAGCCATGGATCCAGCCTGGGAGAAGAGCTCCTGGAGAGCAGCCCTGCTGAGAAGGACCTGGGGGTTCTGGTGGGGGAGAAGCTTCCCCTGAGCCAGCAGTGGCTCTGGCAGCTGGGAAGGGCGATGGGATCCTGGGCTCCATCAGCAGAGGGGTGGCAGCAGGGACAGGGAGGGGATTGTCCCTCTCTGCTCTGCCCTGTGAGGCCCCAGCTGGAGTCCTGTGTCCAGAGCTGGGGCCCCAGGACAAGAAAGATGTGGGGCTGTTGGAGAGGGGTCAGAGGAGCCACAGAGATGATCAGGGGGCTGGAGCAGCTCCCCTATGGAGAGAGGCTGAGGGAGCTGGGCTGGGTCAGCCTGGAGAAGAGAAGGCTGTTGGGGGACCTCATTGCACCTTCCAGTCCCTGAAGGGAGCAGAGGAACAGGAGGGGTATCAGCTTTTTACAAGGGTAGATTATGGCAGGACAAGGGGGATGGATTAAAGCTAAAGGAAGGAAGGTTAAATTGGATATTAGGGGGAAGCTCTTTGCAGAGAGAGTGGTGAGGGGCTGGAAGGGGCTGCCCAGAGAGGGGGTGGATGCCCCATCCCTGTGGGTGTTCAAGGCCAGGTTGGCTGGGGCCCTGGGCAACCTTGTGTAGCTCCAGGCCTGGAGGTTGGTGTCCCTGCCTGTGTCAGGGGGTTGGAGCTCTGTGATCCTTGGGGTCCCTTCCAACCCAGACCGGTCTATGATTCTGTGATTCTCTGTTTGACTGTTAATATTTGCCTCTCTTTTAGCATTTTCACTGTCAAGTGCATTATTCATTTTTTTAAGTGGGATTCACACTGTGATGCTTCTCAGCTGGTGCAAGCCCAGGTGATGCTATCAAAGGCTGTGTTAGGATCAGAAGCCCAGTGGGGAGGCCCCTGGGGTTGAAGCTGTGCTATTTGTTTCACATAGACCTCTGATGAGCAGTGATCTCCAGCAAAACTCTCCTTCAGAGTTAACCCACCTGAAACCTTCTCTGTGCTCTTGGCATTTCTTGCAAGAAGGAGAGATTAGGGGTGGGCAGCAAACCCTCCTTTGCTGTTTGCAACAGCCATGCAAGCAAAAACATCAATCCCCCCCCCAACTGGGTCTCTTGGAGAGGAAGAAAGAGGCTGGCTGGAGACAATCTTCACAACCACCATCTGTCTGCAACTTTCTGCTTGGAAAGGTTTCCCAGTTTAGCTAAGAAGGTATTTTTACTATTGTTAATGTGAAAACCTGATGTCTGAGGAGCCACCTTGCTGTGAAGGAGGGGAGACAGAAGGGTCCAGGTTTTATTTCCAGGACTTGTAAGGTATTTTTTTGCTTTACTCCTTGGTGCTTCTAAGCTGAACTGCTCCATCCAGTGCTCCAGGATGCTGCTTGGAGAGATTCTGCAGGAGGTGGAAGTTGCCCAAACCATGCCCAAATGGGCACCACTCTGCAAGATGTCCTACACCAGGGCAAGGGGTGTGACCTGCCAGCTGTCTCCAGCTAGTTGTCACCTTTTCATTGGCCTTGCTGCCCTCTCTCTCTCCAGTGGGGAATGACCAAAAATCTCAGGAGGTCTCTGCCCCATGAAATGTTGCCCCTGTCTGTTTCCACCAGATTTCAGCAAATCCCAACCTGCACTTTGCTCCATGTTGTGTCACCCTGATGTCATGGGTGTCGTGGTGGATGGGAAACTTCCCCTGAGCCAGCAGTGGCTCTGGCAGCTGGGAAGGGCGATGGGATCCTGGGCTCCATCAGCAGAGGGGTGGCAGCAGGGACAGGGAGGGGATTGTCCCTCTCTGCTCTGCCCTGTGAGGCCCCAGCTGGAGTCCTGTGTCCAGAGCTGGGGCCCCAGGACAAGAAAGATGTGGGACTCTTGGAGAGGGGTCAGAGGAGCCATGAAGATGATTATAGAGGACTGAAGCAGCTCCCCTATGGAGAGAGGCTGAGGGAGCTGGGCTGGTTTAGCCTGGAGAAGAGAAGGCTGTGGGGGGACCTCATTGCACCTTCCAGTCCCTGAAGGGAGCAGAGGAACAGGAGGGGAATCAGCTTTTTAGATGGGTAGACAATGGCAGGACAAGGGGGAATGGATTAAAACTAAAGGAAGGCAGGTTTAGATTAAATATTAGGGGGAAGTTCTTTGCAGAGAGAGTGGTGAGGGGCTGGAAGGGGCTACCCAGAGAGGGGGTGGGTGCTCCATCCCTGGAGGTGTTCAATGTCAGGTTGGATGGGGCCCTGGGCAACCTTGTGTAGCTCCAGGCCTGGAGGTTGGTGTCCCTGCCTGTGGCAGGGGGTTGGAGCTCTGTGATCCTTGGGGTCCCTTCCAACCCAGACCAGTCTGGGATTCTATGATGTGAACAACAGCAGGAGTGGCAGAAGATATTGGACCTGTGCTGGAGCCTGATGGATGAGGAAAGGTTAAGGCAGACACCTCCCCACTCAGCTCTCCCACCCAGGAGGAGAGTGGTAACCAACCTCATCCCTGCTTTCAGGAGACCTATTGAGATGTTAATCCAGCTGCTTTTATACATGGCCCTTATCTCCCCACCACTTTTCCTGGGCAAACAGCAGCTCTAGGGTCTAAACCTGGAGTTGATGGGACTGAGAAGCCAGCAGCCCTCCTGGGTCACCGCCTTTGAACAAACCAGGCACGTTCAGCTGGGTGCCCAAGCAGAAAATAGGCTTCCTCCAGCTCTCACTTCATCTTCTTTTATTGAGCAGCCTCACAAGATTTAACCCCCTTCTCTTCCCCATCATCTCTGTTAAACATTACTACACGGTGCAACCCCTTGAAATCAGGAAATCAATGGTATTTATTAGGGGAGGGGGGGGAAAGACCCAGCAAAACACTTTCTCAAAGCTCTGAGAGAAGGAGGGGAACCATCTACCCGTTCTGCAAGGAGCAGCAGCTTCTTGTGACTGCTGACACTGCTGTTTAAACAAGCTCCACACTGCAGCATGTGGTTAAAAATGCTCCTTGGAAAAGGTTTTCTTGCTTTAAAACCTCCCCCCATTTCGTGGCAGAATTGCCTGGATCTGAGAGGGAGGCCCTACAGGAGAACAAGGTGAATTTATGCACCTTCAGAAGTGGAGGGGAATCCCAGAATCACAGGGGTTGGAAGGGACCTCCAGAGATCATCAGGTCCAACCCCCTGCCAAAGCAGGGTCCCTAGGACAGGTCACACAGGTCGGTGTCCAGATGGGGCTGGAATCTCTCCAGAGAAGGACACTCCACATCCCCCCTGGGTACCCTGTCCCAGGGCTGCCCAGAGAGAGGGTGGGTGCCCTATCCCTGGGGGTGTTCAAGGCCAGGTTGGCTGGGGCCCTGGGCAACCTTGTGTAGCTCCAGGCCTGGAGGTTGGTGTCCCTGCCTGTGGCAGGGGGGTTGGAGCTCTGTGACCCTTGGGGTCCCTTCCAACCCATGCCATTTTATGATTCTGTGATTCTATCTCTGCTTTACAATGGGATTCTGTGATTCTACCTCCTTGCTGCAGATCTGCCCCTCCAGCTGCTCCTAGAGTCCCATGTGTTTCACAACTGTGCTTCCAGCTACCCCAAAGTCAACAAATATTTCTTTACAAAAACCATCTTAAATTATATATTCCAGGGCTTTAGAGAGAAATCAATTACCTTAAAAATCTATTAACTCCATTTAAAAAGAGACTGTAAACTTTTTACCCCCTGAGGCTTAATTCTGTCAAGGAACAACCCGTCCATAACCAGATTCTACCTCCCAATTCATATCTACCACTTACCCTGAGGTTCGAAAACACCTTTAAACTCCCCTGCAGCAGCAAAGGTGCCTGATCAAGGGAGGGGGGAGGCTGCAGAAATGCCTCAGCCAGGCTTTTACATGGGAACATTTCAGAGTGGAAGGAGAGAACCAGCATTTCCCCAGCAGCCAACCCTGTACACATTTGCTCATGAAAAGGGCAGAGGCAGCTCCCGTGTCTTCTTCCTCCCTCCTGAGACTTTCTCACGCTGGTGACACCATCCTGCTTCTGGGATGAACTCTCAGTATATTTTCAGAGCTGACTGTGGTTGTGACCTTTGCTCTCCACCTCTGTGAGCTATTAGGATTTACTCCATCCTCTGCCTCCTTGCTGGTTTCTTAAGCCTCAAGGTCTTGTTTTTAAGTGGTTGATGGCTTCCTGCCCAGGGCAGCGAAGGGGCAGCACCGATCTCTCTCCTCTCTCTGGGGCCCAGGGCTGGAACCCGAGGGGACGGCGTGAAGCTGCCCCAGGGGAGGGTCAGGTTGGCTGTTAGGAAGAGGTTCTGTGCTGAGAGGGGGGTCGGGCACTGGCACAGGCTCCCCAGGGAAGGGGTCCCAGCCCCGAGCTGGGCTGAGGGCAAGAAGCGCCTGGCCGATGCCCTCAGTGCCACCTCTGACTGGGCTGGGGCTGTGTGGAGCCAGGAGGTGGACTCAATGGTCCTTATGGGTCTCTTCCATCTCAGGAGCTGGGATTCTGGGATTTTATGATTCTATTTTCCATCTTGCCCCCCAAATCCAATGTTTTGAGTCTCTCCTGTGCTTTAGTTTGGGTTCAGCCTGTGCTTGTTTTTCCAAGTATCTTGCAAATTCCATGTGGATGTGCTGGCATCTCAACGACCTGTTACTGCTGGTGCCATTGATACCTGGAACATCTCCATGCCCTTCTCCTGCCAGTCTCTCTGGTGCAACCACATCCTGAAGTTCCTATTAATTCCCCTTAATTTATGATCTTATGAATTCTCCCAAATCTCTATATTTCAATCCCCCATCACAGTGTGATGGAATCCAGCACCCCACAGCTTCAGCTATGTCTCACCTTCCTAGACTTCACTGCACAGTCCAGCACCCCAAGGCTCCTGTTCACTGCCAGGCACATTGTGAAATCAGACTAGATGTAAGGCTAGAAATTGGGAAGAAATTCTTCACTGTGAAGGTGATGAGGTCCTGGAACAAGGTGCCCAGAAAAGCTGTGGCTGCCCCTGGATCCCTGGTAAGGTTCAAGGCTGGGTTGGATGGGGCTTTGTGCATCCTGGACTAGTGGAGGGTGTCCTTGCCCATGGCAGGAGTGTGGGACTAGATGAGCTTTGAGGTCTGTTCCAATCCAAACCAGTCTGGGATTCTATGGTTTTATGATTTTATGAATTTATCATTTTATTATTTTACAGCTTTGTTGTTTTATATTTTATGTTTTTATGATTTTGTTATTCTATGAATTTTATTATTTTATGATTCTGTGATTCTGGCTGTTTTCAGGAGACTTATATGAAAACATTTGAGATCCAGCTCCCTCTGTCAGGTTTGCCTGAAACTGTCAAGGTTTTTCCTACTCTGCCCTGGTCAGGCCCCACCTGGAGTGTTGTGGCAAGTTCTGGGCTCCCTGGGATAAAAAAGCCAGGGATCTCCTGGAGAGAGTCCAGAGGAGGGACAGAGATGAGGAAAGGCCTGGAGCATCTCCCCTGGGAGGAAAGGCTGAGGGAGCTGAGGCTGTTCAGCCTGGAGAGAAGAAGCCTGAGAGGGGATCTGATCACTGGTTCTCAAGAGCTGAAGGGTGGGACCCAGGGGGCCATGGGCAGCCTCTGCTCAGTGTCTGTGGGGACAGGACAAGGGGCGATGGGCTCAAGTTGGAGCACAGGGAGTTCCCCCCCAATGTGGGGAAGAACTTCTTCCCAGTGAGGGTGAGGGAGCCCTGGGACAGGCTGCCCAGGGGGTGTGGAGTCTCCTTCTCTGGAGAGATTCCAGCCCCATCTGGACACCGACCTGTGTGACCTGTCCTAGGGACCCTGCTTTGGCAGGGGGGTTGGACCCCATGATCTCTGGAGGTCCCTTCCAACCCCTACAGCTCTGTGAGTCTGTGATTCCTAGGTCATGAGGCAGAGGGGTCTGTCTCCTTGTGTGGTCTGTGCTATGGCACAGCGATGGGTGGCACAGATACCCTTGGAAGATGATGCATGCCCTGATACAGCTGTAGGATGTAGTTTTTCTGCCTGTATGCCACAGGGGTTGTTACTTGGTGGATGGAGGTAGCAAACCTTGGTGACAGGAGTTTATTTATTGAAAGGGGAAAAAAAGGGAAGAGTTTATTGTAAATATATATACAAAAAATACATGGAGGGAAACAGCCCAGCCCCTGGTACTACTGCAAATGTGTAAGACATGGGGTTTTTTTTCCCCCTCTTACCCTCTTGCATCTTGCCAGGCTTCCCCCAGCTCTGTTGTCTGATCCAGGTGAAGTAAAGGGAGAAGCTGGTCCACCAAATTTATGGGCTTTAGAGACACTTTGTTCAAGGAACTGTAAAACCCAGAGAAGTTGCCCCTATAAATTATTTACCAGGGGACAGTAAATGATCAAGGAAATTGCTGGGATTCCTTGCAAACTGCTGAAGTTTATGGGGTCGTTTCCCTCCCCTTCCAGGTTTCTCTAAAGGTATCTGTAGAGGTTTAGGTCTTTGACAGGGGCTGATGGCAGCCAGTGTCTGCAAAGATCAGCTAGGACTTGCTGGCTTTAAGTTTGCTAATATGTAATGTAGACAATGAGAATCGTGGTGGCACCTAAGTGGGCTGGTGGCTCTAAAGTGAACTGAGCAAAAGGTTGCCCTCCATCTACCTTGCTACCCAAAATATCATATCCAGAAAGATGGAGCATGTGGAAGGAGAAAATCCAGGTGTGATCTTGGCTGGCCAGCTGGTGGGTTGTGGAGGGTGGTGTTGGAGCAAGTGTCTGGAAGCTGCAGAGCAGCTCTTCACTGTGATATAAATGACCCACGTTGCCTTCTCTCACCTGGGGCTGGTATTTCATAGTCAGATGAGCACTTAAATGCAGTGGGACCTTGGAAGGAATCAGGAAGGGGAGAAACTAGAGAGAAAATGACACATTTTCCTCCCAAAACTAGACAATAGCACGCTCAAATTTGGGATCACCTGTAATCTGGTTGTGCTGCAGTCATCCATCAAGGACCCACATTGGTAACGCAGCAGTAGAGCTGGGTGAGTTTTCACCCCTGTTGAGAATCTGGAGGTCACTGCTAGGAGCCAGAGCATGGCTTTAACTATTATTTTTTAAATATATCAATGAAAATTAGAAGTATTCAACATGTTGAATGCAGGGGGATCTCATTGTAGCCTTCCAGTCCCTGAAGGGAGCAGAGGAACAGGAGGGGAATGGGCTTGTTAAAGGGCAGAGACTGGCAGGACAAGGAGGATGGATTAAAGCTAAAGGAAGGAAGGTTTAGATTAGATATCAGGGGGAAGTTCTTTCCAGAGAGAGTGGTGAGGGGCTGGAACAGGCTGCCCAGAGAGGGGGTGGGTGCCCCATCCCTGGGGGTGTTCAAGGCCAGGTTGGCTGGGGCCATGAGCAACCTTGTGTAGCTCCAGGCCTGGAGGTTGGTGTCCCTGCCTGTGGCAGGGGGGTTGGAGCTCTGTGACCCTTGGGGTCCCTTCCAACCCAGACCATTTTATGATTCTAAGGGGATGCTGTCATGTTGGCATTGAAAGAAGAGTGCTGGGATCTCAGAGGCAGCAGGGTGATCTTGCCAAAGCTCATAACAATTCTTGCAGACAGGGAGGTGGTAAAACCTGGTTTTCTTGAGCCTCAGCTATGCACTTCTCCTCCATTACTTGATTTTCTAGAACCTGGTTTTCTCCTGTTGTTAAAAAGCCTGCACTTTGTTCTGGGGTTTGGTTTGGGGTCTTTTTTTTATGTGTTTCTGCTTTGAAACCATTTCCACAGCAGCTAATGGCAGCACCACACAGAGGTTTCTATAGGAATTATGAAGGAAGGACATGGCACAGGTTAATAGCTGCACAGCACAGGTCTTGGTTACATCCAACTAAACTAATCAATTAGGAGAGGAGAGAAGGAAAGTAAGGAGCAGAAAACACATTAGAGGAACTTAAGTCCTGAGGGTCTTGGAGGTAGGTGTAGCTACCTGATGGGGAAGGTGACCACAGTCCCAGTGCCCCCACAGTCTAGACACACTCCAGACTGCTCCAGGCACTTGAACTTCATCTTACTTGTCTGGGGATTCATTTAGGTGGGGTTATCCCAGGCTGTGCACAGGAGCTCAGCCTTGTTTTCCAAAGCAGACCCAATCTATAACACAAGGTGGTTTTGAGGTTGCATGTTGTTAACTGAAAGGAACCACCCAGCCCTGGCAAAGAGCTGGGCTGGATGAAGTCATCAGGTTTGTTTTTCTTTCCCCACATCTGTAATTTCCACCCTGGAAGTAGTCCACATCTCCCTGTGAAATCTGCTCAGCCCAAGACTAACAGGTGAGGTTCAGAACAGGAAAAGAACTTTTTATTGCCCATTAAGAAAGAATAATCCTCCTTCTGGCCACACCACTTCTGCTGCAGTCATTGCTTCGCAGGGAGAAGTCCCTGCTTCACACAGAGAGACTCCTGCAGCCCTAATGAGCTGTCAGCATTTGTACAAGGACTCACTAACCTGTCCACAGGCAGTAAGCAGAGCTTTCAACCTACTTTTGGCTGCTCCACAATGGTGGGCTGGCTCTCCAAGGGCAGCAAGTGCAAAGCAGTTAATCCTGGATGTAGGTACTTGAAGGGTAATCACAAAGCAGGGTAATAAAGACATGGGTGCAGGTGATTGCTGGCTGCAGTGATCTCCTAGTGATCCTTCCTCCCTGTGTCATCGAGGCAGCAGATGTTTCCCTTCTTTCATCACATCCCTGTTACTCACATTTAGGCTCAATCACCTGAGGGGGTTGTTGCCTGAAGAAGGGTGTTGTTAGTAAAAGGTGCTGGGAGGGTGACACTGTGGTCTCTCCTGTAGCCAGTGTCAGTAGAGTTACAGGAATTACTGGATTTATAGACTTTAGGGCCAATTACCTAAGCCAAGGTGAGCTTTTTGTAGCTAGAGGAAAGGTTCCCTTGCCACTGTAGGCAGGTGGGACAACCCTGCTCAGATGGCATGTGTTAAAGCCTCTTTCCTCCTGCAGATGAATGACCTTCCAGGCTGTGTGCTGACTCCAGGATCCAAGAAGGAACTCCTTCCCAAGGAAGATGTTGTGTGCCTGGGTCCTCACCCTGGCAGTGGCTGTGGTGCAGTACAGAGCTATGGCTGTTCATGAAGGTATGTGCCAAGTGGGCAGTAGCTGGGGGTGATGCTAAGACATATCAAGGAGAAAAAGACCTTTTCCAAGCAGCTAATGTCATGGATACACACAGAGAAGCTGTTAGGGTGGAGCTGTAGTGCTGGTGCTTTTGATGTTTGCATTGAGGACCCCTTAGGCTGGGGTCATCTGTCTAACAGAGAGTCTCAGCTGGCCCCAGAAGGCAGAGAAGAGTAGAGCCTGATGGAATTACAGCATGATCCATGGCATGTCTCTGTACCCTCAGGGCCCTGTAGAAGTGGGAGGCGCCTTGGGAGCATCCTATGAAGCTCACCCAGAGCTCCCAGGACTGTAATGGGGCTGGGAATGAGGCACTACATCCTCCCTCTTCAAATTGTTCCACAGCAACAAGCCCCCAGGCTTTGAAGGTGTATGTTCACCTGGACTAAATCCAGTATGCTCAACAAGGAGTTAATGGAAGCTTTGGCATCAGCTACAAAATTAACTTGATTAAGTTCCTGTCTGTCAATTAAGCCAATATACTCGACTATAATGCTATTTAATTCAAAGCTGGGAACAGTGCAATAAATCAACATTTACAGATGTCTCTGGCAAACCTGTGATTGATGAAATGTGGTAATTTTGGAGGTGCATGGAAAATTTCAAATAAAATCATATCCCCCTGTGATTAATATAGCTGTCTGTGTTGGTATTTTCTCCAGAAGGTACCAATCCAAATGTGCTTCACATCACATGTTTCCAATGACAGCTTAGGGTACCTGATCCAAGCAGAGTAAATGAGCTCAGGCTTTCTTTCTAAAAAGCTCAGCACCCCACAGGATGGGTTCTAGTTTCCCTTTTATAAAGAAAGGGGCACCATCCTGCCCTTTTTAATCCCTTTGAGCTCTTGCTTGTTGTCTTTGTCACTGTTATCCCTGGATGCAAATGAGGGCAGGGGTATTGTGCAGGGTGAGTAGGACTCTGAAGGACCAGGCATGGATGAAGGAGGCTTTCTAGGAATTTGGGATGTGGACAAGTAGGTATCAAAGGTGTCTCTGATACCAGTGGTGTTTTCAGTATCAAAAATAGTGTGGCCAGTAGGTCTAGGGAGGTGATCATGCCCCTGTACCCAGCATTGGTGAGGCTGCACCTCAAGTGCTGGGTCCAGTTCTGGGCTCCTCAGCACCAGAAGGACATGGGGGTCCTGGAGCGAGTGCAGAGAAGGGCAACCAGGCTGGGGAAGGGGCTGGAGGGCAAATCCTCTGAGGAGCAGCTGAGGGAGCTGGGGGTGTTGAGCCTGGAGAAGAGGAGGCTGAGGGGAGCCCTTCTCCCCACCTCCCCTGCCCTGCCAGGAGGTTGCAGAGAGGTGGGCGATGGTCTCTTCAGCCAGGGGACAGGAGCTGGGCCAAGGGGCAATGGGCTCAAGCTGCCCCAGGGCAGGGTCAGCTCAGCTGGGAGGGCAAAGTTCTTCCCTGGCAGAGTTGTGGGGCTGTGGCACAGGCTGCCCAGGGAGGGGGCTGAGTCCCCAGCCCTGGGGGTGTTGAACAGAGGGGAGATGAGGTGCTCAGGGAGCTGGTTTAGCACAGGACAGGGATGGTTGGACTTGATAATCTTAAAGGGCTTTTCCAACCTTGTGATTCTGTGATTCCAGATCAGACCCAGAAATGTGGGTCTCCTGGGAAAAACTGTCTGCACTACCTTGAGTAGCTCCAAGAAGTGGGTGATTTTGTGAAGGCTGAAGGATGGTTGAACCTTTGTTGGGATTTTCTTGTGGTAATACAGGTTGTGGTTACCCTGGGAAACTGTTAAACAATTTCCATCAGTTGTGAGGTCATAGCCAGGGATTGGCACTGCCTTCCTTCCAAGTCCTTCTGGGGAAACGGGGACATGAAGGTCCAAGTTAGAGAGAGGGGATTGATCCAAAATAGAAAGAGCAGCTGGGAGAAAAACTTATGGTGATCTGCTGTTAGCAGCTGAGCTGCCTCCAAGATACTCCTGAGATCTCAGTTGAAGAGCACTTATGGAGGGTTGAGAAGAGAAGGGAGATCTCAACAGCTCTGGGCAGGAAAATTGAAATAACTGTCTCCCATTTGTGTCAAAGGAAAGAACTTTATATTCCCAGCTGGGTACAAGTTACTC
This sequence comes from Gallinula chloropus, assembly GCF_964237585.1. Lineage (NCBI taxonomy): Eukaryota > Metazoa > Chordata > Aves > Gruiformes > Rallidae > Gallinula > Gallinula chloropus. Next base: position 1,951,333 of record NC_140085.1, on the reverse strand, counting down.
CAGAAAGAGCCAGTCATTATTTTTCTGCAGTGAACTGAAGTGTTAAGCTGTGAAGAGCTTGATGTCAGGAGGCACAAAGAAAGATGAAGAAACCAAAAGCCTTGGGTAACAAAGACCCTTGGGCTGCCATCCACCCACAGCTGGCAAAGGATCCTCTGTCCTGCTGTGTGGCCAAAGGGGTTGATCAAGTGCACAGTGACAAATGAAAGCACAAAACCTTTATCTCTCCAAGCCCTTTGGGGAACCTTCCTATAGAAATGGGGTAAAAGTCAGTTCCATTGAAGAGATCAATCTAAACCAGGGGTTTCCATTGCAGCAGAAGCATGAGAAACCCACCTAGCACATCTCCCTAGCATACTGGAACAAACTGCTGCAGCCTGGTTGGGTGTAAGTTGATTTCCAGACCTGCAGCTGAAAGTGAAGTCAGTGGCTGGGTGAAATCCAAAATTAAATATTAAAAAATTGTGAGGAGGTTGATCCCAGTCCTGGTGAGCAAGTCTGCAATGCAGAAACCCCTCCTCCACCAGTCAGCACAGTCTGCTTATGAGCAGCCCTACAGTAACAACTCAGCATCTACTTGCAAGGGAGAAAAACACCAAATAAAATGTAAATTCTTAAATTCCCTTGTAGAGCCTTCGTTAATTTAAGCATCCCTAAAAATCATCAGATTTCTGTCTGTGGAATGTACTTACTGGATGCTTAAAGAAAACTCAATTCAATTGAGGCTGGATGCTGCAAAGGGAAATGTGCCTTGATGTTTGTTAAACAAATCTCCCTGTATACCTGTCCTTTCCCTCCCAGCTGTCATCAGATAGCTCTGGCTTGGACAGAAAAAAAGCCCTCAGATCTAATTGCATGAGATACTCTTCATGCTTGGAAGCTTGGCAAGAGGGGAGTGTTGCAGAACTGAATGCATGGAGCATCTCAAGTTCTCTCTGTGGAAGGCTGGAAGACTTGGTTGCTTTAGGGCTGGCAAAGCAAAGGTGGCCAGGCAGCCCCAGGTCTGCATGGGTGTCTTGATTTGGGTCTGGAGACCTTCATGCAGGAAGCCCAGGGTGGTTGGTGGGGTGGTAAAGCTGCCAAGTTCCTAAAAATTCAATTGTGTGTAGCTCAGGTATCAAAGTCTGCCTCTGGGGATATGAAAACCCTGGGGATCCCTTTGCTTCCATCATGCCCTATAGCCCTGTGTGCCTTGATGGATTTGGGTCTTGGTGGTTGTGCTTCAAATGAGAAACTTCCCCTGGGTGACAACAGAAAAATGGGGAACCAGGAGGAAATTAAAAGAGAACGAAGCAGCCTGTTGCTCTGGGAAACCCATGATTACACACTCTTTCTTCCTTATCTGAAATATCTTGGAGGCCCACATGGCTCAGGAACACTGTACTGCCATCCAGAGAGCCCTGGCCAGGCTGCAGAGCTGGGCAGGGAGAAACCAGATGAGGTTCAACAAGAGCAAGTGGAGAGTCTGGCACCTGGGAAGGAATAAGGGCTGGAATCAGGACAGGCTGGGGGGAGCTGCTGGAGAGGAGCTCTGAGGAGAAGGACCTGGGGGTGCTGGTGGGTGACAGGGTGGCCATGAGCCAGCAGTGTGCCCTGGGGGCTGAGAGAGACAATGGGACCCTGGGGTGCATCTGGAGGAGTGTGGGCAGCAGGTCACAGGAGGGGATCCTCCCCCTCTGCTCTGCCCTGGTCAGGCCCCACTGGAGTGTTGTGTCCAGTGCTGGGCTCCCTGGGATAAAAAAGCCAGGGATCTCCTGGAGAGAGTCCAGAGGAGGGACAGAGATGATGAAAGGCCTGGAGCATCTCCCCTGGGAGGAAAGGCTGAGGGAGCTGGGGCTGTTCAGCCTGGAGAAAAGAAGCCTGAGAGGGGATCTGATCACTGGTTCTCAATAGCTGAAGGGTGGGACCCAGGGGGCCATGGGCAGCCTCTGCTCAGTGTCTGTGGGGACAGGACAAGGGGCGATGGGCTCAAGTTGGAGCACAGGGAGTTCCCCACCAATCTGGGGCAGAACTTCTTCCCAGTGAGGGTGAAGGAGCCCTGGGACAGGCCGCCCAGGGGGTGTGGAGTCTCCTTCTCTGGAGAGGTTCCAGCCCCATCTGGACACCGACCTGTGTGCCCTGTCCTAGGGACCCTGCTTTGGCAGGGGGTTGGACCCCATGATCTCTGGAGGTCCCTTCCAACCCCTACAATTCTATGACTCTATGACTCAGAGGACTTTATCTCCTGGCTGGCTCACTGCATGGTGTGAGATAACCCTTCCTTCCCCTCTTCTTCCTCAGCGTGCAGGACGGCAGAGGTGGCCGATATTTTGTTCCTTGTGGGGCAGTCCCAGGGCGCAGGGAGTGAGAGCTCCTGGATGCTGAAGGACTTCATCAGCAGCATGGCCCGGTCCTTTGAGAACGTGGTGATGGGCAAAGGAGGCATCCGGCTGGCCGTGGCGCTCTATGGGAAGAAAGCAAGGTGGGTCAGTCCATCCTCTACCACCATCACCTGGGGATCTGTAGCCCTCTAGCTCTTGATGGATAACCATGATCCCATGGTTGAAGAGCTCTTGCTGCTCTGCTGAACCCTTTATGAGATCAAAGCAAAAGTTCAGCCTCCAGCAGTGTCACCTGAGTCTAGTAGATGCTTGGCCATGGCGAATTCTCCCAGGGCATGGAGGCTGGCAAAAAGCCACAAGAAATTCCCCACCAGCCAGTTCTAATAGTGGTTTATGGTAACATGGCTCTGGGTCTTCTACCCTGGACTCAGGGTATCCCAGACATATATACAGAGTGGGAGAAGAGCTCCTGGAGAGCAGCCCTGCTGAGAAGGACCTGGGGGTTCTGGTGGGGGAGAAGCTTCCCCTGAGCCAGCAGTGGCTCTTGCAGCTGGGAAGGGCGATGGGATCCTGGGCTCCATCAGCAGGGACAGGGAGGGGATTGTCCCTCTCTGCTCTGCCCTGTGAGGCCCCAGCTGGAGTCCTGTGTCCAGAGCTGGGACCCCAGGACAAGAAAGATGTGGGACTGTTGGAGAGGGGTCAGAGGAGCCATGAAGATGATTATAGAGGGCTGGAGCAGCTGCCCTATGGAGAGAGGCTGAGGGAGCTGGGCTGGGTCAGCCTGGAGAAGAGAAGACCTCATTGCACCTTCCAGTCCCTGAAGAGAGCAGAGGAACAGGAGGGGAATGGGCTTGTTAAAGGGCAGAGACAGCAGGACAAGGGGGATGGATTAAAGCTAAAGGAAGGAAGGTTAAACTGGATATTAGGGGGAAGTTCTTTACAGAGAGAGTGGTGAGGGGCTGGAAGGGGCTGCCCAGAGAGGGGGTGGGTGCCCCATTCCTGGGGGTGTTCCAAGGCCAGGTTGGCTGGGGCCCTGGGCAACCTTGTGTAGCTCCAGGCCTGGAGGTTGGTGTCCCTGCCTGTGGCAGGGGAGTTGGAGCTCTGTGATCCTTGGGGTCCCTTCCAACCCAGACCAGTCTGGGATTCTGTGACTTCCTTGACTACGTGAAGAGGGCTCCTTGCCTACATAGGAACCTAACACTACCAGCTAAATGACCACAATACTGCTGGTCATTACTACTAGTGATGCATCCTTGCTGCAATGACAATGTTTTCTTGCTTCTCCTTCACCCATTGTTCCCCACCTCTCATTCCAAGCATGAGTATTGAGCTCACAGATTACGTGACCATCGAAGATGTGCTGGTAGCCATCCAGGGTCTCTCCCTCAAAGGCAGCAGCTTAAAAACAGGCTCAGCTCTGGCATTTGCAGCTCATGCCATGTCTCGCCTGGACACACTGCAAGAGGATGCAGCAAAGGTGAGCAACCTTCTTTGGCTTCCACGGTGTCATCCTTGATAGGGATCAGACCTCTGACTTCTTTACCTGGAAGCATGAATGAGCTTGGATGGGTTTTATTTATCCCATTCAATTTTTGGCTGGCAGTTGAGGTACCTCATTTAGGAGCTCCTTCAGCTCCAGGTCACCTTACTGGTGGTAGGAGGAGACAAGCACCTCCAGATTTTCAGAGGACTGACTTAATTTTTTAAAATGCTCTTATTTCCCTGCATTTTGCAGAGGGACCCTGTGCTCCAGTCATAAATGCCTCCAGTTGAGTACCCCAAATTTGGGGCACTTACAACATAAGCCCACGTACTCACAGCATAAGAGCAGGCTCAAGGCTTGATTGAGACAAGGAGATGAGTTGTGTTGGTGCAAGTAGCTGCTGCTAGTAGTCTTTGGGCCTCCACTCTGGTTCCAAAGAGCAGCAGTATGGTTAGCATTGAAAAGCAGACACATTTTATGGTGTCTTTAGGTGTTGTAGCAGGGGTGTCTCCCTTATAGCATCCCCTGTGCTGCTACATGATCTGACAGGGGGCTGCCCAAAAGGTTTGAGAGGTCTGGGGATGCTGAGTTGGCTGTCATGCAAAGCCAGGCTGTGGCTGAGTTTCTAACCACCTGATAGCTCCATCCAGGTGCCATTGGCCAAGTGTGTTGCCCAGGGTACAGCTGAGTCTTCCTTTAAGACCAGCCCTTACCGACTTGAGGGGTGAGACCTCTCTCTGTGCTGTCATTAATCTCCTCCTGGAGCCAATTACTACCCCAAGGAGGTGTGGGACAGAGGCAAGCAGGAGAAGGCATGCAGAGGTGATGCTGTCATGAGCAGCATCGTTTATGGTCTGCTCCTTCCCAGCTCAGGCTCATAAAAGCTGATCTCCTGTGAGTTACCCCAGAGGTGTGTGTTACTGAGGGATTTAGTTTTCAAGTGCCCATCCCTTTAGAGAGAAGGACTTTCACCCAAGGTCTGGTTTGCCAGGGTGGACATTGCTGCAGCTGTCTCTGTGACCTCCCCACGCTGTGCTATTTCATTCTCTGGCTCTTACACCAACTCTTGCAGGTAGTTGTTTTGATCACGGATGCAAAATCTGGTGACTCAGTTGAAGATGAAGCCCGGGTCCTGCAGGATCAGGGTGTGACAGTGTTTGCTGTAGGTAGGTATGGACACTCTGAGCTTGCATGCAGCATTGGTGGATGCATTTGGTGGATGAGAAACTTAACATGAGCCTGCAGTGGCTCTTGCAGCTGGGAAGGGCGATGGGATCCTGGGCTCCATCAGCAGAGGGGTGGCAGCAGGGACAGGGAGGGGATTGTCCCTCTCTGCTCTGCCCTGTGAGGCCCCAGCTGGAGTCCTGTGGCCAGAGCTGGGGCCCCAGCACAAGAAAGATGTGGGGCTGTTGGAGAGGGGTCAGAGGAGCCATGAAGATGATCAGAGGGCTGGAGCAGCTCCCCTATGGAGAGAGGCTGAGGGAGCTGGGCTGGGTCAGCCTGGAGAAGAGAAGGCTGTGGGGGGACCTCATTGCACCTTCCAGTCCCTGAAGGGAGCAGAGGAACAGGAGGGGAATGGGCTTGTTAAAGGGCAGAGACTGGCAGGACAAGGGGGCTGGAGTGAAGCTGGAGGAGGGAAGGGGGAGAGGAGATATTGGGGGGAAGTTCTTTGCAGAGAGAGTGGTGAGGGGCTGGAAGGGGCTGCCCAGAGAGGGGGTGGGTGCCCCATCCCTGGGGGTGTTCAAGGCCAGGTTGGCTGGGGCCCTGGGCAACCTTGTGTAGCTCAAGGGCTGGAGGTTGGTGTGGGAACTGTATGATCCTTGGGGTCCCTTCCAACCCAGACCATTCTATGATTGCCACCCAGTACTCTGTGTGCCCCAACACACAGTTTACACACTGTGTAAGATTCCTGATGCGTGATACCCCCAACCTATAAAAACAACACCCATCCCCAGGCTTAACCACTGGCAAATGCAGGAAGAAAATCACATCTGTGCTGGGCTTGGGTATGTTTTGTTGTTGTCAATAGCTGATTTATTCAGTGGAAATCTGCGGGTTTGCATCTGTCAAAACTACTTGTGAATTCAGGAGGAGCTCAATAAATAGTTCCCTAAAAGTCAAAATGTTTTGATGTGACATTTTCAGAAATGAAATGTTTTGTTTTTTTTTTTACTTTGGAAGGCTTCTCTGAATGGGGTTCAGAGACCAACTTTACCTATGTTTAAAATGCCCATCAGAATAATTCCCCAGGCAAGGAATGGTTTCAGTGCCCTCCCACCCCCAACAGCTAAATACAACCATTTATTACAAGTCAAATCCTTCCCTCCACCCAAAATTTCATGGGAGAAGGGGGTGGTGGTGGTCTTTCACTATAGAGAGCAGCCAGGTTGATTTGGACCACTGTGAAGTGAGAATTAGGGAATTAGGGAAGGGTTTGTTTGTTGGGGTCTTTTCTTTTTTAATTTAACCTTGGAAAATCCCTGTAACTTTCACACAGCCTCCCAAAGTCTCATTGACTGCTTATCCATCTCCAAGGCAGAAATATCTCTGCATCCAATGGGAAGGATGAAGCCAGATCCTGTCCTGCTCTTTGTCACTCTCCACCCCAAGAGAGCTTTCCATGTTTGGCCCATTAGCAGCCTTGGGGCAATGTCCAACATGCCTTTGGAGAAAATATTGACCTCTTTTCCTTGATGGAAGAGGCTTCATCTGCTTCAGTAGTGCCCAGCCAGCTTGAAACTCTGTTCCTTGTTTCATCCTTTGCTGTGGGTAGCATGACCACAAAGCTGGTGTAAAACCCAACAGCCAGCACGTTGCTCCCACTTGCAAGGATGGGGTTTGATGTCCTCTTCTCCCCTTCTTTCCTTCACCTAGGAATTAAGGATGCTGACAAGAATGAGCTGACCAAAATAGCTTCAGAGCCCACTGCAGAGCACGTCCTTTACGTTGAAGACTTCCACTTGCTCCAGCACGTGGCCCCCAAACTCTCCCGAAGGCTCTGTTCTGCTGCCTCAGAGCCACCACGGCCCATCAAGCTCCCTGTGCAAGGTGTGCCAGAGCTCTCCCTTCATCTTGCCTCCTGCCTTCTCAAACCAGCCCCTTCCCAGTCCCTGAACGTGCCAGCCACACCACAGAGATGGACCTCCCACATCCCCTCTGTCCACCACAACACAGCATTAGGGGTTGGGTGATCCTAGAGGAGCAACCAGCTCATGGATCATCTGTACCTTGGGGATGGTAGTCCTGTATCTTTTGCTTGTGTCTGTATCTCCATGGTTTGTCTGGGGATGCTGGATCCTGAAAGGCTTCCTGCTGGTTCAAACAAAAGGAGCAGCAATGGGCTGGGGCAGCATTTTGGCCCCTTGCAGGGGGTTTTCATCATGGGCCTCTTGTGAACTCTGGCAGCACAGCTCAGGGTCTCAGGAAGAACTTCATGCAGAGAGCAGCCAAAGTGATCTAGATCTCTCCTTATAGAGACACTGATGTTGCAGTGAATCCAGAGGTGATGGCAATAAATTCCTGACCCTGTCTTGGCACACAGACTAAGAGAAGATGAATTAAAAGCTTGGGGGAGAGCTTGGGAGAACTTCATCTGTGTCTTTAAAGGGTCTTCTTATTTTTTCTGCTGTCTCTGTGGTTTGGTAGCACTTTAGGGCTTCATGGAGAGGTCAAGCTTTCTGGCAGACTGTTCTCTGTTGGAGGTCAGGAGAAAGGCAGGAAGGAGCTGCTGCCCTATGCATGAAGCAGATCTCCAGGGGGAAATGTAGGCAGAACAAACTTTGTTTCCCCTTCCTGTGCTGTGGAGCAATTTGCAAGAGAAAACCTTACTGCATGGCTCCATCCTGGAAACAGATCCCAGCTGCCTCTGTGCTCTGAGTGCCATCTCTAGTCCAGGTTTTCTCTGTGGTGGTGTAGCACAGGGCAGGAATGGTTGGACTTGATGATCTTAAAGGTCTTTTCCAACCTTGTGATTCTGTGTTGAGTATATTGACTCCATCAGTGAACTGCTTGCACACGTACAGCACTGCTACCAACGTGGGCTGAGCCAAAGGCCTTTCTCTTCTCTTCTTGCAGCTGAGAAGATCGTTGCCCCCCAGGGTTTGCATGTCAGTGAGCACAGCCACAGCTCCCTGCGACTCACCTGGATCCCAGCTACAGGGAGGGTGATGGGGTACCGTGTCCATCTGCATCCCTCGCTGCCTGTGGGGCAGCCAGATTTGGAGGACCAGCAGGAGGTAGAGTTGCATTCCCATTTTTAAGAGCACCCATTGCAGGCCCTTGTCTTAGGGGTTAGTCCCCTGCTGAGGCTGGTGCTGGCAACAGCCTGATTAGGAGATGACACCATAACCCTCAGTGTAGTGGATTGGCATCAATTCCTGAAGCTTCAAGGTCTATAGATAAACCTTCAGGTTTTGCAGGTCTGTCTGCTTCTCATGCTGATTTTGACATTGCCATTGTGCTGAGATGGAGTTTCCATCTAGTTTCCCTAGCAGAATCCCCTGTTCCTCTTGCTGGGAAGCTTGTTAAGATCTCCATGCACTTAGGCTTCGTGTTCACCATGTCCTCCTCTGAGGGATGCTGCCATGTGTGCCAGCTGGCTAAGGTTCAGCCTGGTCACCGAGCAAGGTCTAGGAATAAGATTGAAGGGTAGAATATGTATGCCTAAAAGCTTTGATTTCTAATAAAACAAAGCTATGAAAGTGTAAATTATGAAGGTTAAGATTATTAATTGTATTAATTATTAAGATTGTATTTAACAGGCATTATCATCCTTGGCTGCTTCAGAATCTCATAAGAATTTAGTGAAAGCACAGCAGCTGTCTCCACCTCTTCTGCCCTCAGGTTACATTGAAATGTTCCTCTATGAGCTTAAAAGAAACTTTCTTTGCCCAAGATGGTTGATTTTCCTCCTTTTTTTTTTAAGGGGATCCAGAACCACCCTCTTGTTTTCATTTAATTTTGTCTGGGCTAACTCATGAAACCCACCTTGGCACTGTCCTTTGTTAGGGTGAAGCCAGGTATCCCTTGAAGCTCGTGGTGTTCTGAGTTAGTGCATTTTAAGAGGCTCCTGCCCATGGGTGTTGCTGTGCATCAGATGTAAAGCCTTGTGCCACTAGCCTGTTGCCAAGACCTGAGGGGTCTTCTGCTGTGATGGAGGTGTAATGATGTCCTTTGTCCCCCTGTGTGACAGATTATGGTGGATGGTGACAAAAGTACAGTGCTGGTGACTGACCTGAAACCCAACACCAAGTATGTCTTTACAGTGAGGGCCATCTATGCAGATGCCCTTGGGGAGGCAGCAGCTGTCAAGGGGAAAACAAGTGAGTGTCTCTTCTGCAGTGATCCCTGCGTGTCCCTTGTCTGTGTGGCCACAGGGACAAACCCAACCCTGAAACCAGGCATGTGAGGAGTGAGGGGTGGATGGGTGGAAATGGGGAGGAGGAACATCTGTGCAAACATCCATGGTGGGGAGTGGGTGCAGAGCAGCTTGTGCAGTTAACTCACCTGCTGGATAGCTCACACCCTCTGATTTAATAAGCAGCAGGACTTAAGGTATCCAGGTGGGGATTCAGTTAATGTAACATCCATGTAGCTGGAATGAGAAAGCTTTTGGAGACCATGGGGTGGGAAATACAGGGATGAGTCTTAGAGACAGATGTATATCCTAAACACTTTGTTTCAGAAGTGAGTGCTCTAGGAGGTTTGGGTGGCACTCTGCATGCACTCAGGGATTCATTTCACTCAAGGTTGAACACCAAGGTGCTGTCATGGTGGCATTGAGGAAATGCCCCCAGTAGTGACCTCTGGTCTCATGGAATGATCTAGGCTTTCCATCTGCCATGATGAAATCCTTTGCTGTCACATGGCTGGCTGCAGTGACATGGTTCTTGGAGCAAATTCACTATTGGGAAAAACCCTGGTGTGGAAGACACTGGGTCATGCCATGGATGGAGCAGATTTTATCCCAGAGGTCTCTGCCCTACTTGAAGGGGGTTTAAGAGTTTAAAGGGTGCACTAATTCCAATCCCCTTTGCCTGAGGGGTTTGGAAAAGAATTATTCCTTTCTTCCTTGTCTTTTGTTTCTTCTCCCACTCCCTGCAGTGTCTTAAATTGTTTGTCTTCTTGAGGAAGGATCTCTGACAGGATAAATAAATAAGGCACCTCAATGAGGCTGACTCACACGTACTTGCCAGGAAGAAGATGGAATGTCTCTATGGGTGGAAATAAAGTCATTTGATCTCTTCTCTTATTATCCTCAACATGAAGCCAGAGGCAGAAGCCATAAATCTGTCTGCCATGGCTGGATGGATCAAAATGGGCTACTCTTTGTAAGAGTTGCATCCACAGACTCAAGGAGGATTTGTTTCATGTGCCCTGTGTGAAACCACTGAGGAGTTTTCTCCTCTGGAGGAAATGCCTTATGAAAGGATATTTCACAGTTCCCAACACCTTTCAAAGAGGAAGCCCACAAGCACTCTGCCCTGGGGTGGGGGGGGGGGGGGTTTCAGCTCCCTTTCCAAGCAGGCAAGTGTTTGGTAGGGGGTGTGGTTGCTTCTAAGGATTCATTTGGGAGAATAGGGAGAGCTGGTGCTGCTTAGCTTTGTGTGTCTCTGTGCTTGAAGACAAAAGATGTTCCAAAGAGTCCTTGCCATGGCATTTTATTACATCACTTACATAAAGTTTTGTACCCCAAAGCACCTGTGCCTCCAGTCACTAATTTCCGTGTGATAGAAGAAGGACTGTTTAGTTTGAAGGTGGCTTGGACGCCTCCCCTGGGCAAGCTGGAGGGCTACAAGATCTACATCCCCAGAGGTGAGTTCAGATTTTGTTTTGTTGGAGTTTGCTTTAAAAGGGGCAGTGACCCAAGGACAAGAAAGGTGCCCTTTTGTCCAAGGAAAAATGGACCATAGAGATCCTGGCATTACTCTGGAAGGAGGCCAGGTTATCCTCTTCCAGGTTTCCCCAGGACAGAGGAGGAAAGTCCTCTGAAGGACGTGCTTTTGAAGGACAAGCTGGGGATGATACTGTGGGTGCCCTGTACCTAAAGGCACTGTCACACCCAAACCTGCCCTGGATATTTTTCATGCTCAAGTACCTGCTTTGTTGTGGATGTGGGGTGAGTTCAGTAAGGCTCACACTCACCTCTCTGTGTTCTGGAGGATTGGGGACAGCATGGATAGGTTTAGATTAGATATTAGGGGGAAGTTTTTTACAGAGAGAGTTGTGAGGTGCTGGAACAGGCTGCCCAGAGAAGTAGCAGATTTCCCGTCCCTGGAGGTGTTCAAGGCCAGGTTGGCTGGGGCCCTGGTCAACCTTGTGTAGCTCCAGGCCTGGAGGTTGGTGTCCCTGCCTGTGGCAGGGGGGTTGGAGCTCTGTGATCCTTGGGGTCCCTTCCAACCCAGACCATTCTGTGCTTCTATGTTGGATGGACGGTCAAGCCTTAGCTACAGATCATAGAATCATGGGATGGTCACGATGACAAGAGCTGCCCTGACCCTGGGACAGGACCCTGCACTTGGCCTTGTTGAACCTCATGAGGCTCAAGCTTCTCCAGCTTGTCCAGGTCCCTCTGGATGACATCCCATCCTCCTGGCATGTCAACACCACATGGGTTGGGAGTCTTCAGCCATTCACTTGATCCAGCTCCTGTGCGTGCTCTTCACTGTGTTGTGAAGACATCACCATGGGATGGAGACCTCAGCCAGCAAGGGAGGCTTTTACCATCACTCTGCTTGATTTTGCAGCCAGCAGACCAGGAATGATGTATGAACAGGTTCTGCAGAGCGACATCTCCTCCCATGTGCTGGATAACTTGGAGGAGGATAGAGAATACAGCATCAGCATCTATGCAGTGTACCCCCAGGGGCCAAGCCAGCCTGTGGCTGCTGTGGGGAGAACATGTAAGAGGTTTGACTCTTCTCTTCTTGCCCTGGGCTCTGTGTTCACACCCTTTGCTGTTAAGCATCCTCACAGTTGGTGGGTGCTGCTGTATGTGCATCAAACCAGCAGGTCCTTCCTAGCTCCAGCCTTGAAGGACAAGCTCAGCTGGTCCTTCCTAACTCCTCCCCATCACATGCATGGATACAGACATCCTCAAATGCCATCACACTGCTTGGGAAGAAGGGTGGGAGATCTGCCAGAGCCTCGCTTGCCCCCTCCCCTGTTTTGCACCCACACTGCATAAAGCAAGCAAGGTTGGTGGGTTAGAGGCATTGGTCCTGGAAAGCAGTGATCACAGGTGTGGTTGCTCTCACCACTGCTTTTATGAGATGCCTTCAGCCTGTCAGGCAAGGCAGAAATCCTTAGAAATCCCTCTCCTGATGGATGGGCTGGAGGAACAGCGATGCAGGGAGGCAGCCAGTAAACTCCTCCACTGGTGAGTAGGCTCTCTGAAAGGTGTGTTCCCTGTCCTCCTTCCAGTGAAGCTCCTGCCAGTTAAAAGCATCTTGCTGCAGAATGAGACCACTGACACACTCCAGGCAAGGTGGAGCCCAATTCGTGGAGCAACGGGGTACAGGCTCACCTGGACATCAGCAGGTAGAGACTGGAGAGCACGGTGCATCCATCAGTGGGCTGGGAGATGGAGAGACAGGAGCCATGAGGTCCCCAAGGCATTGGGTGCTCTGATACCTTCTGTGTCCAAAGATGCAACCAGAAACTGGAGGAAAATAGGGGTGTTTTGTGTCTGTGGATGGTGGAGTTTTCTGCACATGGGGATAAACCAGCAGGTTGCAGAGAGCTGTGCCATGGGTGGGGATGATGAACTCCACCATGGATGCAACAATACTCTGCATAAAGCAGGCCAGCAGGTACCCAGCCTTATTTTAGTGATGATTTACTGGAGCTGAGTAGCTCTGGAAAGGGTTAATATCTAGAGAGAAGCTGGCAAAGCACTCCATGCAGACCTGTACATCCCACAGGCTCTGAGCATCTGGGGTTACCCCCTTTTTGGGGAGACAGGGACCACACTGCAGCCTGGTTAATATCTAGAGAGAAGCTGGCAAAGCACTCCATGCAGACCTGTACATCCCACAGGCTCTGAGCATCTGGGGTTACCCCCTTTTTGGGGTGACAGGGACCACACTGCAGACTGGAAGCACTTGTTGCTCTATAGTGCTAAGACCTGGCTTTGTCCCCACAGCATCCCATAATGTGTCTTCATTCTCAGACAAATTTGGGTGTTTGAAGGCAGATCTGTGTTTGCAGCTGGAGCCTCTTCCATACCCTGAACCCAAACATATTTTCATCACTGGTGGAGGGGGAGTGGAACTCAGAAATTCAGGTTTGATGACATATTTTGGCCTTGGGAGATGGATGTTTCTGTGGTGCAAAGAGGAGATGGGATGTCAGGACACCTGGACTCCATCACAGGCTTTGAATAAATAGCACATTGTCCTCTGGCTCTGTTCCCCTGCTTATGAAATAAGGAGACATCTCCCACTGAGGGGGGGGGGGTGGGGGTGGTAAATTGAAGAACAGCTCCAAGGGTCATCAGAGGGGGGGAAATCTTTACAGGGAAGATATAAACCTGCTTGTTGTGCTTTGTGATGAGTGTCTCCCCTGAAAAAAATCACATCTACACCCCCAAGCTCAGCTATTTACTCAGTCTTTGCTCAATACCTCAGCTAGAAAGGGAGAACACAGGTGTGCTCAGCCTGCCACGTCTTTGAGGTGGGGTGGGGACACCCCTTCTTGAGGGGACAGTGGAGAGCATCCTCAGATGAAGCGACAAGGGCACATCACCTCTGCTCTGGGGTTTGCTCTTTCCATGAAGCTATTTCTCCTGATGCTGGTTCACCCGGTGTCTGAGGGTGGCAAAAATCCCAAGGGGCAGCCCACCCACGTCTCTGAGCCCTGTGGGGTCCTTCTCCCATGCTCTGTCCCATCCTGGGGCCACACGTTCTAGGTGCAGTGGCATTGGGATCAAGACACCACCCACCCATCCCCGTGCAGCCGTCCCGGGCACTGGAGGGGTTGGTTTGTTCTTCTCTGATTTCTGAGACACAGAATAGATAAACACAAAGAAGCAGCTGATGAGAGAAGGTCCATGGGATGGGAAGGGGGGGTGGGTACAGGGGGGATGGGGCTCAGGCTGCTGGTGGAGCAAAAGATGGGGAGATGGCACCCTCCAGTGACCAAACTTCAAATAGCAGCTTCTCCCCCCAAAATAAATCCCTAAGGCTGCTACTGCCTGCACTTCTCTGCCCCTCTGAAATGGGGGGGTGATGCCCAGGGATTGGGGTTTAACCCTTCTCCCACAGAGCCTCCCCCTGGAGCGATGCTGAGAGGTTTATCTGAGCGGTTTCCAGCCCAGGGTGGTGTTAGAGAAGTGAGAGATGCCTTGTGTGGCATCAGTCAGCTCCAGCATCCTGCAGGGCAGGACAACTCCAGCCCCGAGTCACCCAGGACTGGGCTGAGCATGGACTTCCCCACAGGACTTCCCCACAGGACTTCCCCACAGGACTTCCCACAGCCCTACCTGTGGCCATTTGTGGGCAGCCTGGTTTGTTTTCTCTGTCCTCCAAAGCCCTGGGTTGCCTCCATCTATTGGTGGTTGTTGAGGGCTGTCTGAGCAGCTGTGGGTTTTCTGCCTGCACGTGCATTAGCTCCTCAACCAAGATTTGTCCTATCCCTACCATCCTTGGCTTGAGGACCTTGCCATTCCACCTGCATGCCAGGAGGATGCAATGCCATTTGACCCCATGCATCATGTCATTGGCAAGTGGTTGTTTGCATGGTTGCCCACTGCTTTCCCAGACAAGGAGACCCAAGGAGGGTTGTTCTCCTTGCTCAGACCCCAGCAGGGTCGTCCTCCTTGGTCAGACCCCAAGCAGGGTTCTCCTTCTTGCTCAGACCCCAGCAGGGTCATCCTCCTTGGTCAGACCCAAGCAGGGTTCTCCTCCTTGGTCAGACCCCAAGCAGGGTCATCCTCCTTGCTCAGACCCAAGCAGGGTTGTCCTCCTTGCTCAAACCCAAGCAGGGTCGTCCTCCTTGCCCAGACCCCAGCAGGGTTGTCCTCCTTGCCCAGACCCCAGCAGGGTTGTCTTCCTTGGTCAGACCCCAGCAGGGTTGTCCTCCTTACTCAGACCCCAGCAGGGTTGTCTTCCTTGGTCAGACCCAAGCAGGGTTGTCCTCTTTGGTCAGACCCCAGCAGGGTTGTCTTCCTTGGTCAGACCCCAGCAGGGTTGTCCTCCTTACTCAGACCCCAGCAGGGTCGTCCTCCTTGCTCAGACCCAAGCAGGGTCATCCTCCTTGCTCAGACCCCAGCAGGGTTGTCGTCCTCCTTGCTCAGACCCCAGCAGGGTCATCCTCCTTGCTCAGACCCAAGGAGGATCATCCTCCTTACTCAGACCCCAGCAGGGTCGTCCTCCTTGGTCAGACCCAAGGGACCCTTGACATCGTTTCTCTTTGCAGAGGGCAGTATCCAGGATGTGAACCTCAGCAACACCTACAGCTACTACATGATCCAGGGGCTGCAGCCTGGCACAGAGTACACCGTCACCATCAACCCCATCTTTGGGGATGTTGAGGGGCCGGTGGTGAGTGGTAAAGCAACAACAGGTGAGTGCCCTGCAGCAGGGTTGGGAGCCAGCACAAGCAGACATGGATGTGGGGGTCAGGCTGTGCTGGCAATACAGAGCTGGTGTCCTCTGTGGGTGCCACCCTGCCTGGTGCAGAAAGCAGTGGAGGGGTGGCACTTAGAAGCTGTGAGGACCTTGATGCAATTGGGCAACTCTGCTTTCTTGCAGTGGCATCAAGCACGGTGCAGATGCTGAAAGTGAGTGAGGTATCCATCAACAGTGCCCTGGTCTCCTGGGACTCAGTTGCTGGGGCCACTGGGTACCGAGTGGCTTGGGGTCCTACTCCAGGTAAGATCCTGCTCTCCTCCAGCCTGCATCACCTCTACTTCCTTCTGCAGGTCCAGCTCATCCACTGCTCTGAGCAGCCTCTCCCACAACTCGGGGCAGAGTGGCTGGTGAGCTGCCCAGCAGAAAAGGACCTGGGGGTGTTGGTCAACCATCAGCTGAATATGAGCCAGCAGTGTGCCTGGGTGGCCAAGAAGGCCAACAGCATCCTGGCTTGGATCAACAATGGTGTAGCCAGCAGGACCAGTGCAGGCATCATACTTGGCACTGATGAGGCCATGCCTCAAGTGTTGTGTTCAGGTTTGGGCCCCTCAATGCAAGAAGGACATTGAGGTGTTGGAGTGGGTCCAGAGAAGGGCAACAAAGCCATGAAGGGTCTGAAGTACAAGTCTAATGGGAAGTGTCTGAAGGAACTGGGGTTGTTTAGCCTGAAGAAAAGGAGATTGAGGGGAGATCTGATGGCTCTCTACAGCTAGCTGAAAGGACAATGTAGCCAGGTAGGGGTTGGTCTCTTCTCCCAAGTAACTAGCAATAGGACAAGAGGAAATGGCTTCAAGTTGCATCAGGGGAGGTTTAGATTGGATATTATGAAAAAATTCTTCATGGAAAGCATGGTCAGGCATTGGACCAGGCTGCCCAGAAAGGTGGTGGAGTCCCCATCCCTGGAGGTGTTCAAAAAACATGTAGACGTGGTGCTCCCTGGCTTAATTGACGTGATGGTGTTGGACAGATGGTTGGACTTGATGGTCTTAGATGTCTTTTCCAACCTTAAAGATTCCATGATTCTAATTTCAGGGCATGAACTGAAACCACAGCTATTCCTGGCCCTGACCTACAGTGCAAGAAGATGGGGTCCCTACAGCAGCTACATGTTGCCTGACCCCAGCTCAACACGTAGATCAAGGGTCCAGCACCACCTTCCCTGGTCTTTGGGGGAAGTGGGGATGGTGTATCTAGCACGAGGGCTCTGCACCTCCCTGCAGATGCTGTGGAGGAACAGAGCATGTGTCTACGTTACTGTGGACCCTGGATGTGAGAGCTGGTTTGGTTCCTTTGGTTCCTCTCAGGTGGTTTGGATCCTGTAGTCATTCAAGTCCCATAAATAACCAAGGGAACTTCTTTCTTGACCCACTGCACGCACAAGACTCCTACAACAGAGGCTCAGCTGGGTTGGGGAGGGACTGCAGGAGAAACATGGTGTCTTTCCCAGTATGCACCAGGGCTTCTCTCCAGAACCTTCTATTTTATTTTCTCTCTTCCAAAGAGTTCCTTGGCAAAGACCGGCCTCGCCAGCTGGCCCTCAACAAGTCGCTCACAGCCTACCAGCTCCGCAACCTGGCCCACGACACCGAGTATGTGATTTCCCTCTATGTGCTCTTTGGCTCAGTGGAGGGACCAGGGATCACAACCTCAGCCAGGACATGTGAGTAGAGGCAGGACATTGAAGTAGTTTACCACAGCACACAACTCAACCTTGTGTATCCCTACAAAGCCCTCCTGCTGTGCCTCCGGCACCCCACTCCCATCACCTCATGTCAAGGGCACCATGGTAGTGGTCCTTTGCCCTGCTGTGCCTGGTAGCTGAGGCCATGAAGCCCAAAGGCTCTGCATTTTTCTGCCTGGAAGTCTTCAGATACAAACTGCAGCCATTGTATTCTGTGGTTCTGCTCATGTATCATGAGCTTGGGCAGAGATTCAGATGTGAACTGCCCAATTTGCTCACACTGAGCTTCCAGGCATCCCAAAATCCAGACCAATGGCCAAGTCTTTGACACTGTCCAAGAGTACAGCTTGGAAAAGAGGTGAGAACTGGGTAAATGCTGCTGTAGGGAGCCATAAGGAGATAAAGGGAGAGGAACATTGTCATGTGGTCCTTTCTGCCTTGTGACAAGGTGTTATGGTTTGACACCAGCCAACAGTTAAGCCCCACACAACCACTCACTCATTCTCCTGCAGTGGGATGGGGAAAAGAATGAGAAGAATGAATGGGAGAAAACTCCTGGGTGGAGATAAAGACTTCACTGCCCAGTCCCCATGATCAGGCCATCCCCAGGACAGCAGAGCTCCAGCACACGTAGTGGTGACTTGGGAAGACAAACAGCATCACTCTGCACGTGTGTGTGTCTCCCCTTCCTCCTTCTTTCTCCAGCTTTATATGCTGAGCATGACATCATATGGTGTGGTATGGAATATCCCTTTGGTCATTGGGGTCAGCTATCCTGTCTGTGTCCCCCCCCCAACTCTTTGTGCACCCCCAGCCTGTTGTTGGTGGGGTGAGGAGCAGTGAAGACCTTGTCTCTGTGTAAGGGCTGCTCAGGGATAACAAAACCATCCCTTTGGTATTAACTTTGTCTCCAGCACAAATCCATACCACAGCCCCATACAAGCTACTATGAGGAAAATTAACTCCATCCCAGCCAAAACCAGCACACAAGGGCTTTCCCTTGCCTCAGAGAAGGGGGAACACCAAAGGGCTGTGCTGGAAGGTCAGCTGGCCTGGGCAAGAGGCAGCAGATGAAAATTCTTCATGTGAAATAGGGGAATCTGGTGATCTAGTTAATGGCCAGATCGTGTCCTCCTGTGGCAGACTTTGAGGTCATTGTATCTTGGGGAGAAGGAGTAATGCTGAGTGTGGTGATCAGAAAGCAGAGGCAAGATTTTGCACAGTACCAGATGTATTGTTGGAGAGTTTAAAAGTGGCAGAAGCTGTGTAGCAACCCTGGAAATACAGTATGGAGGTGATGGGCTCAGCCTTGCCAAGAAGAGCGTGGGCAAACACTGATGTTCATCACCTGTAGGAACTCTGGCTAGATGTTTCACCCTGCAAGAAGTGTGGGGGCACTGAGGTCTGGATCTCATGACTCCTTGGATCCCTGTGCTGTCTTTACTGGGCTTGCAGAAGTGCTCCCACCTGGATCTAGTGCAGAATATGCTGCTTGATGCTAGAGGAGGTAGGATGTACATGCATGACCCAAGACTTCAAGCAGTACAAACTGATGTCTCACCAGGTGAGGACAATGAGGGACTGAGGATAAGCAAAGATAATTCTTTTAACCCTTTGGTATAATTTTGGCTTCATTATATTGCCAAGGAGAAGTCCTGTTGGACAGTGGTCAGGGCACTGCCTAATGCTGTCCTCACTTTGCAGCTCCTCTGGGCTACGTCTCCAATTTCAAGGTGATGTCCTACACCAGCACGAGCCTGTCTATGGCATGGAGCACCACAGCAGCTGCCACCAAATTCAAACTCTCCTGGAGCCCAGTGGGAGCAGGTAAAGGTGAGCAGAGAAAGGGTGCACGTGCTCATTCCTGGCACAGACCCACGTCTGTGGCCGTGGCCATTGGGAGGCACCTTCCCACCCTTCTGATCTACTGCCTGGGGTAGGAAAGAGATTTCACTATAGAGACACGTGGTCCTCAGGCTTCAATCGTGGGCAATGGCTCCTTCTTTTTGTGTTCATGCTGTTCTATTTATGGAGATGATCCCCAAAGCTCTGGAGCAAGAGTGCAGCAAGCAATGGCTGTTTCCTTTGGTGGGGATGCCACCAGCATCACTGGTGAGCTACAGACTCTGAAGTATCACCCTTTTTTTTTGCAGAAAAACAGGTTGCCAAGACTCAGTACCTGGGCAGTAGGATCTTGGCTTACCAGATCGACCACTTGCTGCCTGACACCCTGTATAAAGTGGGCGTTCGAGCTGTCTTCAGCAAGACTGAGGGGCCAGAGGTGACCCTGACTCACCGTACAGGTGTGTCCTGGTGGAACAGCCTTCTTTGTGTTGGGATGCAAAGGCTGGATTGCTGGTCTTGTGCATTGCATGTTGATGGTGGAGTGATATGAGCAACCCTCGTGGCTGGTGGCAGTTAGCCAGGGCTGTTCCCACAGGCAGGAGTGGACACATCCTTATGGCACGTTAAACAGGCTTGGAATAGATAGGCAACCCTGGATGTATTAAAGCACTCCCCAGTCTTATTTATCCACAGCTATCTCAGGAAGGTAGGAGCCTCTCTACCAGCACTACTCAGTCTCAGTTCACTACTCAGTCTCAATTCACCAGCAAGTGCTCTGGAGGTTTGCCATTCCTTGATTTGTAGCTCTGTCTCTCGTCACACTTGGGGTCCTGGGTCTTTTCAGTGTCTTTTTCACACAAGTTCTTCTGAATCACAGTTCCCCACAGTGTTTGAAGATGCATCTGGATGATGTGTCCTCTCTCGGCCTCCTCATAGCCCTGTGTCATGTCAGCAGAGTTTGGTGCAGGCAGTAAGAGATGTGGATGAGATCCTTCAACTTTAACTGCACCTTGCTCCTCTCCATGGATTCATTAGGAAATGCAACCAGGCATAGAATCATAGAATCAGAGGGGTTGGAAGGGACCTTGAGAGATCATCGGGTCCAACCCCCCTGCCAAAGCAGGCTCCCTAGCTCAGCATCCCTGGATAATGGTTGGAAAGTAGATGTTTCATGAATACCCAAACTTTTCCTCAGTGCCAGGGCTTAAAAGCACGAACCTGGTGCTGTGTAACTTGAGCTGTTACTTCAAACATCTTACCCTGGTTCGTTTTTTGCAGCATCTTTCGCAGACTCCAACCCCATCCAGACCATCCAAGATCTGAGGATTACTGACACTGGTGTAAATAGTTTGAAGCTGTCTTGGAGGAGGCTTCCTGGGGTCACTCACTATAAGATGTCCTGGGTGCCATTCAGTGGTAAGCAACCTGGTCTCTTAGTCAGGTGCAGTATGAGGACAGAGCACAAGGAGCCCAGAAAGTAGAAGCTTAGTTCACCTCATTCTTTTTCTCACAGATGATTGGGGTAGATGAGGACTGTAATGTCTACAGGGACAGGGTGAAGTCTTGTAACTGAGCCAGGTTTTAGTCTCCAATAAAGATATCCATGCATATTAGCATAGTTGGGATTTGGGAAGTCAGAGAAATGGTTCCCTTCCAGCAGCATATGTGATGCCTTTGTGGCTGGATCTCTCACCTATCTGTGACTTAGTTTCCCCATATGCAAAATGAGCTCATAACATGCCTCCCTGGCCAGGTCCCATAAGATCTGTGTGAGGAAGCTGCTGTAATAATGGTTGTCAATAGTAATTACCTTGTCCTTTCTATGTACACTGTGGGTTTCTTTGAATGTCTCCTCTTAGGTGGCTTAGAAACCTCCCAGCTCATCGCAGCAGAGGCAATCTCCTTCACAATCCCCAAACTGAAAGAGAGCACCACCTACACCATCTGCATGTCTGCAATGGTCAGGGGACAGGAGGGGAGTCCAACAGTCCTCACAGCCAAAACCTGTGAGTACAGGACCAATGGATGAGGAACAGATCATCTTCAGATTAGTGCTGGGGCTGTCTTTTTCCAGGGGCTGTGGATGGGAGGTGAGAATGGGGAAAGAGTGATATTGGATGATGGACACCTTATAACTTCTTGGGTCCCATCAGCCAACGTGCAAGACAACATGCACTGGTCCTTTCTTCTTATTACTAAGAAACATTGACACTTTGCCTGTCTTCTGCCAGTAATCACCATGAGATGCTATTTTTGACACACTATCTTAGAACTACCTCTTTAGTTACAACATATTGACCATTTCCAGTAGCTAAACATCACTCATGACCCTGTGGCATCATGCAACGTGGTTGCAGGTGCAATGGGCAGATTTTGGAGATCAGGTGGTAGAGAAGAGCAGGGGTGTGGAGCCAACACTGTGGTTCTAGGGAGCACTAGCATCTGGCAAAAACTTTATTGACCATAGGTCAAGTTTCACCATCAGTTCAGAGAAACATGAGGCAGCCCAGGCTGAAGATCTGCCAACAGTTGTTTGCTAAAACTCCACCAGTTCCCATCCGATGAGGATGTGATTGGATTGGACTCAACTTTCTGGAAAACCCTTAAAGTGCTGCAGGGGACTCCTTCCTCTCACCAGAAATGTGGTATTCAAGGAGGTGGAAGGTCTCCAGAGCTGTTTGCAAGATAAGGTTTCCTGGCACACATATATCTAAGAGATTCACCAGCAGCTGGAGCTCTGGACAAGAGTAGCAGAGATGTGCTTCATGCTCATCATCTATATATGGATTTCAGTGAGGTCCAGATTTTACCCTCCCAAAGGATGAATAAATTTTGTCTCAGCTCAATGAAGCTTTTGGTGGCACCTTCTACCAACCCTCAGCTTTGTTTTTTCCATTCACAACAGTGGATTTACCCAAAGTGACCAACTTCACAGTGCAGGAGGCTTCAGAGACCAGTGTTTTGTTGACTTGGACAGCTGTTCCTGGAGCATCAAAGTACCTGTTGACATGGCGCTTGGCCTCAGGTAATGTTATTTTTTAGTGGGGGAGGAAGGGTGGCTTGTAATTTTGTCCTCTCCTGTGTGAGCTGCCCCATCACCTAAGGGGATTTGAGAAGGGAGCATGGACCTATCTGGCTTGTCCTGTGGTCTATTTGGAGAGGGGTCAGAGGAGCCATGAAGATGCTCAGGGGGCTGGAGCAGCTCCCCTATGGAGAGAGGCTGAGGGAGCTGGGCTGGTTCAGCCTGGAGAAGAGAAGGCTGTGGGGGGACCTCATTGCACCTTCCAGTCCCTGAAGGGACCCCAGGAACAGGAGGGGAATGGGCTTGTTAAAGGGCAGAGCCTGGCAGGCCAAGGGGGCTGGAGTGAAGCTGGAGGAGGGAAGGGGGAGAGGAGATATTGGGGGGAAGTTCTTTGCAGAGAGAGTGGTGAGGGGCTGGAACAGGCTGCCCAGAGAGGGGGTGGGTGCCCCATCCCTGGGGGTGTTCAAGGCCAGGTTGGATGGGCCCTGGGCAACCTTGTGTAGCTCCAGGCCTGGAGGTTGGTGTCCCTGTCTGTGTCAGGGGGGTTGGAACTCTGTGATCCTTGGGGTCCCTTCCAACCCAGACCAGTCTATGATTCAGTAGCTGGTCTCAGAGCCGACTGATGCTGCAGGAGATGCAAGTATTAAAGGGGAAATTCCTTTTCACCACCAGCCTTAAGTTGGTTGCTGTTTCCTTCAGGAGTTATAACTCGTGTCTCCAAGGGCCGACTAGTTTGACATGGGGTAAATGATGGTGCCACTGTTGGCACCAACACTGTTCCTTCTTTCCAGCCCATCTGGACTCTGTTTAACAGAACAGACGGTTGAACCCGGGGACTTCATACATCATATCCATTCAACTCAGGTTCTTCATAGGCTTGATAGGCTGAAAAAACTGGGGCTGTTCAGCCTTGAGATAAGAAGACTGAGAGGGGATCATATTAATGTTTATAAATATCTCAAGTATGGGATGCAGGGGGCCATGGGCAGCCTCTGCTCAATGTCTGTGGGGACAGGACAAGGGGTGATGGGCTCAAGTTGGAGCACAGGGAGTTCCCCCCAATGTGGGGCAGAACTTCTTCCCAGTGAGGGTGAGGGAGCCCTGGGACAGGCTGCCCAGGGGGTGTGGAGTCTCCTTCTCTGGAGAGATTCCAGCCCCATCTGGACACCGACCTGTGTGACCTGTCCTAGGGACCCTGCTTTGGCAGAGGGTTGGAGTCGATGCTCTGGAGATCCCTTCCAACCCCTGTGAGTCTGTGATTCTGTGATTCATTTGGGTGAAAAATAGGGAAGAGAATGGGAGCTGTCCCACTGAGGAGCCTCACAAGGTGACCCATTTGGCCATTGCAAAATCCTTGGTGGAAATAAAAAGAAGACAAGTAAAACTGCTTAGGAAAAAGCTTTCTGGATGGCATTATCAGTGTTTCTTCCTCTAAAGTCACTACCAGTCCATCAGGGATAATTGCAGTGAACCAAAAATGGCTGGGTTTTGTCATCCATACAACCTTAATTCTTACATATTGAAAAGCTTTGCTATATAGTAAAGGGCTTTAGAACTTTCTTAACACTTGCTCACAATTGCTAGCATACATTTCTTTTCCCAACTTATTTAACCTTACAGGATTTGCCCTTTTAAAGCACCACTATATTATATAATATTTTTTTTTTTTTGAAGTGGGGTTAAACCTCTTTGAATACAGCAACTTTCCTGTCAATGTTGCTTCAGCCACTAACATTTTTTGCCAGGGACCAGTTCATCTTCACGAGTCAATAAAGCAAACAAACCTGACACCATTCCCCTGTGCTCCCTGCAGTGCTTTTTTTTGAGTTACCAGGTCTTCAGCTTTAATTTTTTTTTAATTCCAAGGACATTTTGGTATTGGCAGCTTAAGACTTGCAGCATATGTCACTCAGGATGAAGTCTCCTGTGGTAGCATCATTTTTTTTTTCCTCTCTATATTATGGATAAGTGATTAGGGAACTGAACATTCAGTTCTCCAGGGTGATTTAAGTGATCTAATGCAACTGTTCCCCTCCTGTGCCATGCTGTTAAAGCATCGATCCGAAAGTATTCAAAAATCATTGGTTTCAGAGTTGTCAAGGGCTGAGAAATGGATAATACCATGTCTGACAGTCCCCCAGTGCCCTCACTCGATCAATCCTTCTGAAATAGGTTTATAACTATTGATTTAACATTCCAATCAGATGAATCTTGCCACCAGGTTTCAAGACTACCAACAAGATCAAATTTATGCTTATAAGTGGGTAATTCCAATTTCTCTTGTTTAATTATCCAGACTGGCAACATTAGTGTATAAAGGCAATTAAGAATTTTGTCCTTTTTTCTTTGTCTCTTGGTGCCTTGATTAAATATTCTTCTCCACAACTTGATTTTTTTTCTAAATGAGTACCCATTCATTACCCATTTCCCTTAACCCCTTCATTTAATGCCCTCCTCCCTGCAAGCTGACTCCATCCAGCCTGCCTTGTAAAAGTTTGAGTCCTCTTCAATGCAGCTTGAGGTCATCCCAGCTGTAGACCTCTTCTGTCCAGTGTTATGTAAAAACAGATCCATGTAAGTCAACAGGGCTCCAGCCAAAGCCAGCCTTCCTCCCCTGTGCTGCAGGATGCACCTTGGAGAAGTTCACGTGGATGTTGACCTCCTCTTTCTTCTTTCTACCTTCTCTTGACTTCTTATGGCATTTCCACAGACTTTTTTCTTGTTTAAAACCAAAACTATCTATTACACATGACCACATTTCTCAAGTAAGCTTGACTCCCCTTTCCAGCAAACTTTCTACTCCTTAACAAAAAGGAATCCTGTTTCTGTTCGTGCTAACTGCTGCAAACCACTGGTCTATCACAGAGCTCAGCCTTGGACACCCCCTGGGCCAAATGTCCTCTCCCAACACTTGTACAAATTCACATTTTCTTTTCCTGTTTATGTAAGAACTCCTTTGTCACGTGCAAACAACCTCATTTCATCTGGCTAAGGGCCTGACCATGGCAGTTTGCACACATGTTTTACCATGAGACTCTGCTCTGAATCCCAGGTCCTGTTGCCAAAGAGGGTGTCATTAGAAGATGGGATGCTACAGAAATAGGACTTGAGTTTCTCTGGCTCCCGGTCAACGCATGTTTATTCCTTTTCCACAGCTTCTGATCTTTCCCAGGAACTGTTATCAGCAGCTTCTAGATCGTATCAAGTCAGAGGACTGAGCACCAAAGAAATATATTTCTTTTCCATAAGACCAGTCTTTGGAGACACAGAAGGACCAGAGACAACACTCCTTGGGCAAACAGGTATGAAGGCTTGAAGAGGAGGCTGAGGGGAGACCTTATCACCACCTACAACTACCTGAAGGGAGGTTGTAGCTAGGTGGGCAATGGTCTCTGCAGCCAGGGGACAGGAGATGGGACAAGGGGCAATGGGCTCAAGCTGCCCCAGGGCAGGGTCAGCTCAGCTGGGAGGGCAAAGTTCTTCCCTGGCAGAGTTGTGGGGCTGTGGCACAGGCTGCCCAGGGAGGGGGCTGAGTCCCCAGCCCTGGGGGTGTTTAACAGAGGGGAGATGAGGTGCTCAGGGAGCTGGTTTAGCACAGGACAGAGATGGTTGGACTTGATGATCTTAAAGGTCTTTTCCAACCTTGTGATGCTGTGGTGTTGCTGTTTTACCTAAGTAGCTGCTGTTGAGGCTGAATTCTTGGATTCTCTACCCTTCTGATACTTTGCTAGATAATGACATCACAACCAAAAGGGGTTTAAAAACACCTTTTTGGTTTGCCTCTTACAGTGGGACCTCACAGAGCGTCACCTACACCAATGGCTCCAGTGGCTTCTACAGAATTGGATATGGAGAGATCCCCATCTGTGTCTCCTGGCGAACTGGGGACCACACCTCTTCCACTGGCCACCACCACAACCCTACCACCAACCCCAGAGAACCTGCTATCAATGACTGTAGCATCTGCACTACTGACAACTCTCCCTGGGCCAAGTAAGTGTGTAGCCATGTGTGATTTGATGACGATATAGCAGTAGGTCAAAGCCAAGTGGGACCATGGTTTTCTCTGATATCAGGAGCCAAAACTAGTCTTCATTCACTGAGTAGTGACAGCAGCCAATGGTAGGGAAGGGGAAGACACAAACCCCATAAAATGACGTGGATGTGTGGTCTACTCACCCACCCAGCACTTGGCATCACAAGAGGTCTTTGTGGTTGGGGTGTGGTTTGTTGCTCTAAAGAGATATGGTTCTGCTTTAAGACCCACCAGCTTACTGAGATCCTCTCTTCCCTCTACAGTCTGTGGCAAGTTGAAAGCAGACATTGGCTTCCTTGTGGACGAGTCCTCAAGTATTGGCCAGAGCAATTTCAATAAAGTGAAGGATTTCATCTTCCGGATCATTTCCTATTTCCCTAAGATTGGGCCTGAAGGGACACAGGCAAGGTTTTGTTATTCTATTCCCTGAAGGTGTTTTCCTTCCAGGTGTTCACCTTTTGCTTACCCCAGTGATGACAGCAGTCTGCTCACTCCCCTGTGGTGGCTCACATGTGGTGCCTAAAAAGTGTGTATAAGAAAACCATGAATCAAACTCTCCTAAATATCAGCTTGCTTATTTGCATGTATTTCCATTTCTTGGTTATTTTCCTAAGAAGAAGTAATCAGGAATAAAGCAAACCCTAGACCTACTGAAATGCTGTCTGGTTTTTGGAGCTCAGGGATGTGTCAACTGTAGATCCTCCTCTAGGACTCCATTTCTGCCCACATCCAGACTGCTAATGGTTAGTGGCTTAGGTGGGGCTCCAGATGGGAGATAGAGGTTAAATTGCAACTCAGCAAAGCCAACTGGAAACTCAGTAGATAGTTTATCTTGTGTCCTTTATGTTTAATTAATGTAATATCTGAACTAACCCTTTGAAAGGCAAACCTATGTAGCTTATTTTCAGTTGAACAGGAAAGGGGGAGTTTCTTGCACTCTTGGCTTGTAGGTCCTCTTGAAGGTTTAGATACACCATGAAGTTATCCTGGGTTAACAGATGATTCTGGGGACATGAAGACATTTTGATCTAGGTGGCTATAGTATGAGCTGAGTAGTTGGCTTCCTCTAACAGAGATCAAGGGTTTAATGCAGGGAGGATGGGTGCTGCCATAGGAGTTGCTGCAACAAGAGATGCTCCCACCCACCCATGAGTGGCCCAAAGTGCTCAGGTCTCCAGTTAGTCCTGGGCTGTATCCACCAGCCTGTACAGAAATCTCTGATGCCCTAAAGAACCTAAAATAGTATCTTGCCCACCCTTAAGCACATGGATCGTGCTCTATGTGCCTGCCAACCTGAAAGCCATCCTTGTGCTTGTTTTTAGCCTGCAAACACCACAACCTCTTTCCACTCCTATTGTACTGCAACGAGTTGTATTATCTAACTCAAGGTGGTTTATTGAGTGATGGCACCTTTTCTGTCTGTCTCAGACCTAACAGATTGAACCCCCTTTCCTTTGGCAGGTTGCTGTTGCACAGTACAGTGAGGAGCCCAGGGCAGCCTTTCACTTCAACCAGCACCGGGACCGCAACAGTGCCCTGAGAGCTGTCAAGGGGCTGCACTATACTGGGGGCAACACAAAAACAGGTGTGTACAGGTGAGCTGCACACGTGGGGTAGACCTTCTGGACCAAACCAGAGTCTGGAAAGCAGGGATGGCATTTTTCTGAGATCATAGAATCATAGAATCTGGGTTGGAAGGGACCCCAAGGATCACAGAGCTCCAACCCCCCTGCCACAGGCAGATCTTTGAACCCCTTTGCCTGTTTAGAAGGATATGGCCCAAAGTTGTTAAAAATTTGAGAATGCAGCATTTAATTTAGTTGTATTTCCAGAGATGCTTTTCCCAACTAGTCTGATGTCCTTTATCCATGTCTTAGTTTTACTGCTGGGTTTCTCTTCATTATTTTATAACTTTTCCTGCACTTGAGGGAGGTTTTTATATCTGGCTTGGAGACAAACCCCATAAACATTAAGTGATGACAGCTGATGCTGAAGCATCCCTCTTGCCCACTGTATGCACGTTTTAATCAGCAAATTCCAAGTTATTGCCTTATTACCCTAACAACAAAGCAGTGTGTCCCGTCCTATTTTCATGGTGTGTCATCACATAAATGTCCTTTGCTGACCTCTCTTGTATAAATAACACAGCTCTTCATCAGCAAAGTGTCTCTGAAATTCACACCCTTTTGTCTAAATGCTCAGAGACAGACAGCACTTTCCACCTACTCATTCCCAGTAGGACAATAGGGTGTCCCTAGTTCCCTGAAGGTACCTGAGCAATATTAAATTGAAGGTAGTTAGTTTTAACTTTACCTTTCTTTAATGTCCCAATTAATTTCTTCCAGCCAGTCAACATAAATGGAAGCCTTGAGGCACCAAAAGTGTGTTAATTGGAGGCTTATATATCTCATCCTGGTATTGAGAAGGAACACAGAAAAATAGGGCTGATGAAAATACAAGAATTCTGATGGGACTGGTTAGGAAAAACAGGTCTGAAACTGGTCAGAGTACAAGTTCCTGGGTAACTTTGCCTCTAATCCTTCTTTTTTATGGAAGCTGTGTCAACAGAGGCATTTTACCTATCATGAGTCTTTCCATAATGTTCTGGGGCATCTTAACCATTTCAGGTTTGGTGAGAGTCCATTGTGAAACTTTCTTGGTCTTTCTGAAGAGTTTTCAGAAAAGCAATTCTGTGAAGGTTTTCTTAAAATGCTTCAGATCTCCCAAATGTATAGTTTTTTCCTTTCCAAAGCTATTTGCTGAATTCACTCTGAACCATTTCAGTCAATCTGATTTACTGCTGTCTTCCCACAAAACACATTGTCCCATGCTAGGGGCTACTACCTACTTATGGGGCCACACTGAATCTTTTTTCCATCCGTGGAAGGAGACCCACAGTTCCCACCTACACACCTAACATGCAGATTTATGCTATCCCTCTCTATGTTTGCCCAGGTCGTGCTATAACCTACATGCTAAAGGAGTTATTTCAGACCTCCAGAGGGATGAGACCAGATTTCCCTCATGTGATAGTGCTTGTGACTGATGGACCATCCCAGGATGATGTGCTGCCACCAGCCAGAGTAGCTCATGCATTGGGTAAGAGTTCATAGAATCACAAACTGGTCTGGGTTGGAAGGGACCCCAAGGATCACAGAGTTCCAACCCCCTGCCACAGGCAGGGACACCAGCCTCCAGGCCTGGAGCTACACAAGGTTGCCCAGGGCCCCAGCCAACCTGGCCTTGAACACCCCCAGGGATGGGGCACCCACCCCCTCTCTGGGCAGCCCCTTCCAGCCCCTCACCACTCTCTCTGGAAAGAACTTCCCCCTAATATCTAAACCTTCCTTCCTTCCTTTAGCTTTAATCCATTCCCCTTTGTCCTGCCAGGGGTTGCCCTGTTGCCTGAGGTCTTGGTTCTCCATGGATTTCCAGGTTTTGAGGGTATTGAGTTGTGTGATGTATGCATTTGAGTGTATTGCTGGCTTTCTTCACTTCTTTATCCTTTCTTCTTTCTGTTCCTAACCTGAGCATCTTGGTTTGCTCTAACTCACACGTGCTGCTTCAGGTGACTTCTTGCATGGCTACTGGAGTACCTAATGCCACCAGAGGTTACTAACAGGAAGATATTGACCAGGGGTTTGGAAACTGATCTCCAACACTTCTGCTTCTGTTGAGTGAGGGATGTGTTTCAGGAATCCGTGTCATTGCTGTGGGTGTCTCAGGAGCTGACCCTGTTGAGCTCAACACCATCCTGCTGCAGCAGAGCTCCCAGAACGTCTTCTATGTCAGCACATTCGATGACTTCCCCCAGATCCTCCAAGAGCTGATAGAAGTCATCTGTTCTGACCCTCAGCCTTTGGGAGCTCAGCTACCCTCTGGGGAGGTGAGTTGTTTCATAGCCCTTTGAATATAAGACATCTTGCTTGGCACTGGTCATGCACAAAGGCAATCTTCTTCCTTGAGCAAAGTTTCAGAGCAAAGTCAGAACAGATTTAAGACACTGGATCCAATCCTCACCCCACTTATTGTCCAACCCTAGACATAAGGAACAAAATCTTTGAAATCAAGGAACTGGGGAAGCCAGGATACAGCTTGGAGTTTTGCTGCATAAGGCCACTTCAGGGGCAGAGCCCTTGAATGCATTATAAATTCATTGCCCTTTTCTAACTCTGATCGGTGGGTCATTGGTATGGATGTGAGCTCATCTGCAGAGTCTCTCCAACAGGGATATTTTATGGCCTTTCCAAAGAAAAAGTTGGTGATGTAAAAGTGCAGTGTCCTCTTGAGACCTGTTGGAGGTTGGTGTTTGATGTCGGGCTCCAAAACTGGGAGGATCCCTAATCTAAGCCAAACTCCATGATGTAGGTTGCTGGACGTGAAGCCAACAAGCAGTTGCCATTTGGTGACACAGAGACTGAGCCTTCATCAGCAGAACCACATATCCAAAAAGAAGAGGAAGCTTGTGGTCCCTGGTGTTTAAAGGTGAGAATTAATTCATCACTTTCTGTTCAGGGGATTGTATTTTAAAGAAGCATATTGACCACTGCTGCAACCAGGTCACTCCTCAGACCCATGTGGTGTGCAGTAGCATTATGTCACTGTCAAGACCTTTACCTTTGGAAGGCATGTCTGCAATTGGGGAGATCATCCTAGAAGCTGCCATTCCAACATGGGAAATGCAGCAGCCTCCTGTGCTCCCTCCCAGCAAACCAGTGAAATGCAGATTTTCCATAGACCCTTCTTCATATCTACCAGCCTGGTGTCCCAGATGTTCTGTGTGGCATCTCAGAGAGTTCTAGATTCCCTGGGAGCTACTGAACAGGTTCTCATGCTGCCACTGCTCCTTACTTCAGAAAAAAAACAAACCTGAGAGGCAAATTTGCCCCATTCTCCTCCTACCAAGCAGGAAACATGAAGAACAGTAGGACAGCCCCAGAGCCTGTGTGAGTTTAGTCACATGAGCTCTAGTGAGTTTACCAATGTGGCTGTAGGTAGCAAGTGTAACAGCCTATGTTACCTTCCCTGGAGAAAATGAGTCCCCATAGAAGCTGGTGGACAGCTAGTCAGTGTGTTTAGCAAAGCCTGTTCATGCCTCAGATCATTGGTAGGTGTTCATACTGTCAGAATAGCTCAGATGGTGATGTTTGTGCTATGGCAGCCTAAAATTGGGTGAGCTGAGTGCTGTCCATGCATGTTTGAAATAAGGTCTTTATTTCTTCTCTTTCAAACCCCTTTCCACAGCCAAATAGGAACCTGAGCTGTAGGTGTAACATGGGCCAAGGCTTATGGGGCATCAATATGCTCCCTGGCTACACTTGGTCTCACACAACCCTGCGTTCTCCATCCTGTTCTCCCAATTTCCAGACACAAACTGGAGACACAGTAAATATTGCCTGGCCTCCAAGGGACTTTAAATAGTCTGAGGATGCAAACAGGTCTCCTGCATGGTCAACTGTGTTTTCTTATATTGCATAAGCCAAGGGGTATGTTTGCCTGGGTGTTGTGGTCATCCTGGTTCAGGTTTATTTGGAATCCTTTGGCAATGATAACTTCATTATCATTTGTTCTATTTTCTTTTCCCTTTCAAGAGTTTCAAGGGCTCACAGACTCGTGGAGACTATGACCCATACAGCTTTACTACAAAGGGAGAGAAAGGAGAG
Source organism: Gallinula chloropus (assembly GCF_964237585.1). NCBI lineage: Eukaryota > Metazoa > Chordata > Aves > Gruiformes > Rallidae > Gallinula > Gallinula chloropus. The sequence continues at coordinate 1,919,652 of NC_140085.1, read as the reverse complement.
AGGGTGAGTCCACCAGCATGAGCCATCCACTCCATTAATATGCAACTAAATGACTAGAATGAAGGAAGAAACCTAGCAAAAAATCATCTTCAGGTCTTTTTTGTTGGTGTTTTGAGATATCCTGCTCCATGCTGGCTTTGAAAATCAGACAAAAGGTAACTGGTGTGCAGATGTGGGAGTGCTGGTGATTGGGGATTCCTAAAGCAGTGCAGAAGACTTGTGATGAGTGAAGATGTTTGGATTTGCAGGTCCTGGGCCACGATCTGCATGTTGTTACTTTTTTGATGGACGACAGGGTGGCCATGAGCCAGCAGTGTGCCCTGGGGGCCAAGAGGGCCAATGGGATCCTGGGGGACATCAAAAGGAGCATGGCCAGCAGGTCAAAAGAGGTGATACTCCCCCTCTGCTCTGCCCTGGTCAGGCCCCACCTGGAGTGTTGTGTCCAGGTCTGGGCTCCCTGGGATAAAAAAGCCAGGGATCTCCTGGAGAGAGTCCAGAGAAGGGACAGAGATGATGAAAGGCCTGGAGCATCTCCCCTGGGAGGAAAGGCTGAGGGAGCTGGGGCTGTTCAGCCTTGAGAGTAGAAGACTGAGAGGGGATCTGATCAATGGTTCTCAAGAGCTGAAGGGTGGGACACAGGGGGCCATGGGCAGCCTCTGCTCAGTGTCTGTGGGGACAGGACAAGGGGCGATGGGCTCAAGTTGGAGCACAGGGAGTTCCCCCCCAATGTGGGGAAGAACTTCTTCCCAGTGAGGGTGAGGGAGCCCTGGGACAGGCTGCCCAGGGGGTGTGGAGTCTCCTTCTCTGGAGAGATTCCAGCCCCATCTGGACACCGACCTGTGTGACCTGTCCTAGGGACCCTGCTTTGGCAGGGGGTTGGACCCCATGATCTCTGGAGGTCCCTTCCAACCCCTACGATTCTGTGATATCTTTAGGGTCTACCTGGAAAGGATGGCATTCCTGGACTGCCAGGCAGACCAGGGCGGACAGGTCCTCCTGGTCCCCCTGGACTCATGGTAAGTGTTTGTTTTAATAAACATTGTCAAAGTGCCATTTAAGAAAAAAAATAGCATGGCTCTCAAATATATATATATCTCCTTGTTTTGCAGGGTCTCCCTGGCATCCAGGGTGATACTGTAAGTACTTTGAATGCAGCAAAAGTCATCAATGGAGTGGGGCCTAAAGCTTTGTTTTTCAAGCCTTTCAAAGGCCAGTTGCACTGAGCAGGAGAGGAGAACCAAGTGACCCATTTTGCCTTTATGAAGGGCTATTGCTGTCATCCAAAAATCTCCAAATAGGTTTCATTCTCTTCAGAGATCTGGAAAATAATGGAATTCAACATGAGCACATTTCTAGCCAAATAAACCTCTCTGAACCAGAGCTGTCCAGAAAAAGGCCAAGGACTATGAACTCTGCTTTCAATCATATATACCATTTGCTCACAGACTTCCCACACATGAGTTTTTCACACAGGAATTCATAGCATTGCTTGGAATGGTCTAGCACTGAGCTAGACCTCTCAAACCTCATGTACCATTGTTTTCACTGCACTAATTGCTCTGTGCTAATGATGCCAGCAGTGACTGCACAGCTTTGCACACTAGATTAGCATTCATGAATGTCCCTCCCCTGCTATTACCAGGGCTCTGTTAGTAAGCAACTGTGTTTGACCGGTTAAATCACCCTTGATTCTGAGGGTTAAATTGACAAGGAGCTGGTATCGTGGTGCTGAGGTCATTTGGAATGCCCCAGGATTTCCAAGGCAACCATGCAGGGCTGATAAATTGTGGAACTTGATGGGCACTTCTGAAATGAGAGCTGGAGGCCAGGCAGGTATCAGAGAGCAACACAAATGGCAGAAGACATCAGTGCATGTGTCATTAATCGGAGCCCCTGACTTCCATTGGCTGAAACGGGGTGTGAACAACCAGCTCTTGTGCAGAAACATTTCAATGGCACCATCCTGAACTCAACTCTATCCTTCTGACTCAATTCACTTGCTTAAAAAGTCCTCTCATGTGATTTGAGATGCCCCTGTTATCCCACCCATCCTTCAGATGATGCTGCAGAATGACACAGGTCTCCCATAAATCCTGCTTCATGTCTGCCCACCTTGGGTGCCTGAGGATATCTCAGACATCCCAGGACACCCATGTCTGGGCATCTGGATGAAAATTCTAGTGCCTGTGATGGGGTAGCACCTATAACAAGGGTTGTGACGTTTGGGAGCTACAGTTTGCACAGGTCACAGGGGTCCAACACAAGCCACTGCAGCCTCTGAATGCTCCTTCTAACTCATTTACCTTCTGATTGATTAAAATAAGCATCAATCTCATTCCTCACAGGTTCCCAGGGCACTTGATGTACTACACTTTCACTACCTCAGGTGTCCATGCACCCATCACCAGAGAGGGACATATAACCCAACCATGGGTGACACATATGTATTTATTATAAGTGTTGGGACCAAAATCCACTTCTAGGAACCTGTTTTCTTGATCCCTTTAAAAGTGAATGAAATTTTATTAGAGGCAGCTCTGTAACTTGGAACATCCCACAAACAATGGTCTTGCAGGGCTTTTGCTATTTAATGCTGTAGGATTTCTTTCTAATTCCAGGGATCTCCTGGCTATCCTGGACCAGTAGGGCCAAAAGGAGAGAGAGTGAGTTTCATTCTTGGGTTTCATTGGCTGAAAGCTATTGTATTGCTCTTACCCTCAATTTTGTAAGCATTAGGAACAACCTTTGGTGAATACAAACTTCTGAGCTGTATCTAACAGCCCTACAATGCTACTCATCAGCTTGGAGAGTTGTCCTTCAGCTTTTCTAGGAAGAATCTAATGTCTTTATGGAGAAAGGTGGTCAGTATTAATCACAGGTCCTTGGCACACTTGAGTTGGTTATTTGCAGAAGGAGGTATTGCTTGGTTGGTCATTGGGCTGGAGCACCTTCCCTATGAAGAGAGGCTGAGGGAGCTGGGCTGGGTCAGCCTGGAGAAGAGAAGGTTGTGGGGGGACCTCATTGCACCTTCCAGTCCCTGAAGGGACCCCAGGAACAGGAGGGGAATGGGCTTGTTAAAGAGCAGAGACTGGCAGAACAAGGGGGCTGGAGTGAAGCTGGAGGAGGGAAGGGGGAGAGGAGATATCAGGTTGAAGTTCTTTGCAGAGAGAGTGGTGAGGGGCTGGAAGGGGCTGCCCAGAGAGGGGGTGGGTGCCCCATCCCTGGAGGTGTTCAAGGCCAGGTTGGATGAGGCCCTGGGCAACCTTGTGTAGCTCCAGGCCTGGAGGTTGGTGTCCCTGCCTGTGGCAGGGGGGCTGGAGCTCTGTGATTCTTGGAGTCCCTTCCAACCCAGACCATTTTATGATTCTGCCTTTCTGGGTTTCCACTATGAACAATCCTGTTTGCATACATTCAAGACACAAAAACATAAGGCTTCAAGTTCATTTGTAGTCAGATCCCAGGAGCAGTTGTCCTGTCCTTCTCCCAAGAGCCAATGCACATCTTTCCTCCCTCTCTGCATCCACCTGGGCTGTCTGTATGGCTACAGATCAGGGATGGGATCCTGCTGAAAGCCAACCTCCTTTTATTTTTTGCCCTGGGATTAATTTTCTGCTGTGTCAGTAAGCAGAGTTCTTGCCATGGCCACGTGGTCTCTGGTACATCTGCAAAAGAGTTGCTGTGAGCAGGTTGTTTGGATTTTCAGTGTAGGGACGGTCTGGCTTTTGTCACTTATTCTGATCATTAAACTGTCCTTAAATTATAAAAAATGCCTGTTGGACCTCCCAACACAGCTAAACATGTGTCTTCCTCCTGTGCAGGGTGAACCAGGCTACGTCCTGGGAGGAGTGGAAGTGATTCCTGGCCGAAATGGGCAGCCTGGCCCTGCTGTGAGTATCGTACCACAGCTGTGGTGGAGCCTTCAGCCTCCCAAGAGCTGGCAGAGAAGGGAGCTGGGAGCCATGTTCTTCTCTTTCCTGGTTTTTAATTGTTGCAGGGACAGAAAGGACAGCCAGGGGTTCCTGGGGTAGCTGGACCACCAGGTTTACCAGGACCACAGGGACCACCAGGCATCTCCATTAAGGTGAGTATGATTATTTGAGGCATGGGTCTGTGATGATGTACCACAGAGAGAGGAGACCTGGTGTAGTCCTCTGTTTGTTCAAGGGCCCTGGGAACACATTTCTTCTCTCCATCATGGGATTTTCCCATTGGGGCATAAAAGGAGGAAAAATGTTCCTGTCATCAGGACCCTGCAGTCCAACACAGCAGGAACTGATGGAGCTTGAAAAATGTTATGGTCAACCTTGTCTGATGTGATACCAGATTCAGTGGCCACTAAGACTTTCCAGCTCCAAGTCCCTAGGAGGGTTGTTTGATGGCTGGATGAAGTGCCCAGGATCACTGGTGCTGTGCTGTGCAGAAGGCTGATGGTTCTCACCAAATGTTTCCTTGCATTAGGGGTGGGTCAGAAAGTCTCAGCAGCCAAGAAGAGACCTAAATTCCCCCCCTTCCCACCCTGTGTGGAGGTTGTAATCAGATTTTTGCAGGTTGAAGGGTCTGGAGCATGCAAGATAGCATAAACCTCTACTAAAGCTGCATTTTCCTTTGGTGGGGCAGGAGTTGTGGTGTCTGGGTTTGACAGCCCATAGGAGTCTTCTGCTGGGACTATGTTTAGTAACTAAACTACCATCCCATGGTAATGCTCCTTGTCCTTTGTGTTTTAGGGTGACCCAGGGGATTCGGGTATCAGGGTAAGTAACTGAGATTGTCTTTCACTTTTGCAGGTGATGAGAAGCCATTATTATTATTGTTGTTGTTGTTGTTGTTGTTGTTGTTGTTGTTGTTATTATTATTATTATTATTATTATTATTATTATTATTATTATTATTATTATTATTATTATTATTATTATTTCTAAGCTTCCCAGTAGGCTCTGGTTTCCATACTTACCAGACATCCATCAAGACCCTAAAGGGCTGCTGGGACACACAGTAAGACTGTCCTGTACTTCATGCAGGGCCCTCGTGGGAGGAACGGCCCCAAGGGTGACAGAGGAGGCATTGGAGAGCCGGTGAGTGGTCCATCAGTGGTCAGTTGCTAAGGAAGACCCTGCTGGCCACAGTGGGAAGGGACCATTGCCCTCAAGATGCCCACTGCTATGTGGGACGGGTGTAGAGACAATGTTTACTGCCAGCTCTCATCAGCTGCCTCTTTGGGATGCTTCACCCTGCTGAGGAGGGCTGGCAGGTTAAGCAGGGCCAATTAAGCACTTCTCACTTTGTCAGCTTCATCCTGTTGACCTGTCAGTCAGGAATTGCCAAAAGGGAAACCTTACAAACCCAGCAAAGACACAGGATGACAGTCATTGGTTTTGCCAACAGGAAGGGCCTGGTCTTCCTCAGGACATGGAGCAAAGCTGTGAGAAGAGCATCAGTTATGGTGCTCACCATGAGGATAAACCCCCAGGCATATTCAGATCACATTGACAGATGATAACAAATGTCACCTGATGAAGGCTACTCCAATAGTGATTCCCCTTTGAGCCCTTCCTGTCTCCTTCAGCCGTAGAGCAGCTGAGTGCAACCCTTCTCCTTCCCACATCCCACTTGTCCCAGACTCAGGAGGACAGAGGAGAACTGGGGCAGGTCCAGAGGAGGGCAGGAAGGTGGATGAAAAGCATGGGGACAGCATATGGACCAAGCTGGCAGTAGATTAAAGATAAAGAAGGTGGTTGGTTCTTCACAGAGGTCCCACAAGGATGTTTGGGGTCTAAGAAACCTGAGTTTAGGGGAGATAAGGACCACGAGGAATAAAACACCCCGTGATTGATTTGGGAAGTCCCTGCATTACAAATGGCTTGAACCTGAAAGACCACTGAGGGGCTATATGCATATCCTGTTCTTGCATCCTTCCCAAGGTGCCTGTCACTGCCCATCTGCATACATGTGTCCTACAGTAGACCTGTATCCCATAGACCAGCCATTTCCATATGTTAGTCCATTTCTACACCAGCACTATGGTCACCCTCTGGCAGCAGCTCAGCCATGAAGACCCACTGCAGAAGATAGTCTCTGCTAGATCAACATGGGTACCCAAGTTCTATCTTACCCTTTAACAAGCAAGATGAACTTTATTCTCCTTTCCTGAGCAAAACTAGTGATCTAGATGTTATTTGGGAGGGGAAGGGGAAAAGGAGGTTTGAGAAGACATAGATATCTCTCTAAGTCCTCAGTTGTAAAGGATCTGTTAAGATAGGGACATCAGGATATATATTTCTCTGCTTGTACTTCTACAGGCTTAAAAATAAACCCTTTCTTTGGTATGACTGGTTTGGAAGAAAAAGATTTGATTGTGTATCTTCCTTTTCAGGGGAAACCTGGCTTGCCAGGCCCTGTAGGGCTAGATGGTGTTCCTGGGATCCCTGGACCAAGTGGAGAAAAGGTCATTACTCTTATCAGATGCTTGCAGGATCCATCAGCCCAAGGGGGAGCTGAGAATAGCTGAAACAAAGTAATAGTAGGGGTAGGCACGTGAGGGGGCACGTTAGATCTTCCATCATTCCCCTTCTACTCTTTGCTTGTATAGGTTTGAGTTTGTGCATGGTAGAACAGATGCTCCATCTCCATCCAAGCCCATTTCCCCCTCACTCCTCTTGTTTCCATCCAGTGGAAGATCTCTGCAGGTCCTGCTGTCAGGAGCAAGGGTTCCTCCCAAACACAGCCCCTACCCTGAATATTCCCTGTCCCTGCAATAGGGCTGCATCATTAAATCACCCACCTTGCCTCAAATGCTCATTGAAAACACCTAGAGACCTTTGGTTTTAATTATCTCCTCCAAGTCACAGTCTGCACCTTGCCTGGATGTTACTGGCTAGATGTACATCTTAGCCAGACATTCACAGAGCAGATTTCTCCCCTCCTGCTTTGCACATTGGCTCAGAGTTAAGAGCTCTGAAGCAGATACTGAGGTGGAACAGATCATGCCCTGGGGACCAGCTCTCAGTGCAGCATTGTGCTTACCTTCCAAGGGATGGCAGGAACTGGCATTCCTCATCCTCCTGGTTTGAATGGGGAAGAATGAGAGCAGGTGGGATGGCAATTTTGCAGTGAGATTTGCAGCTGAAATCCCCTTGGAGGGTTTAGTGTCTCCAGAGTCTTCTCCAATACCTTTTATCCAGGTTTTCCTCAGAGGATGCATCCTATGATTACAAATGGGAAGGGTGAGAGAAGAGAAGACAGTGGGTTTTAAAGTCTGAGCTTTCACCTCTTCTGTTTTTTTTCAGGGGGTGATGGGACCTCCAGGAGCACCAGGACCAAAGGTAGGTACTGAAATGCTGAATGTGGTACTCAGGTGTCAAGGAAAACATCGAGCTTTAACCATCACCACAGGCTGCAGGGATTCTGGCACCTTACTCAAAAGCATTGAAAGGGAGAAATTGTACACATCAACAGCCACTGGTCCACAGAAGTCACTGCTGAAGGGTGCTGCAGAGATGTGGGATGGGAGTAAGATGTGATATTTAATTAATAAGTGGCATTTTTGTGGCCAGTGAAACTCTGCAGAGCTGTAGTACTCCACATTAAATGTGTTTTGGGGGAAAAGATGTAAGGAGAAGATTGTCCCACATCTGCATTTTGAACACTTTCCTCTGAACCATCCAGACCCAGATTCATTCCCATGTTTCCAGGGGAGAAAATCCAGCCCTGTGAGAGGTGATATAGTCCACCCTGAAGTTTGAGTTTTCCTCTGGAAGTGCCCATCTTTTTCCAACTGTTGGGGGAAAAGGAGGCTTTGACTTGACCCATTTTCTCACCTTGTTTGAGTGTCTGGTGTTGGTAGGGAGGAATGATTTTGGTGTCCTGGTGCTGCCAGAGGATAAAGATTGGACAAAGTAGGTCCAGTCCAAATGTGTCAACTCTGCCATGAACCCAGGGAAGATGATGCAAAGATTGGTCAGGAAGGGACTGATAGCAGGCAGGAAGATTTCATAGAATCATAGAATGGTCTGGGTTGGAAGGCACCCCAAGCATCATAGAGCTCCAACCCCCCTGCCACAGGCAGGGACACCAACCTCCAGGCCTGGAGCTACACAAGGTTGCCCAGGGCCCCAGCCAACCTGGCCTTGAACACTTCCAGGGATGGGGCATCCACCACTTCTCTGGGCAGCCCCTTCCAGCCCCTCACCACTCTTTCTGTAAAAAACTTCCCCCTAATATCCAATCTAAACCTTCCCTCCTTTAGCTTTAGTCCATTCCCCCTTGTCCTGCCATTATCTCCTTTTTTAAAAAGTTGAATCCCCTCCTGCCTATAAGCTCCCTTCAGGGACTGGAAGGTGCAATGAGGTCCCCCCACAGCCTTCTCTTCTCCAGGCTGAACCAGCCCAGCTCCCTCAGCCTCTCTTTGTAGGGCAGGTGCTCCAGCCCTCTGATCATCCTTGTGGCTCCTCTGACCCCTCTCCAACAGTTCCACATCCTTCTTGTATTGAGGGCCCCAGCTCTGGACACAGGACTCCAGATGGGGCCTCACAGGGCAGAGCAGAGAGGGACAATCCCCTCCCTGTCCCTGCTGGCCACTCCTCTTCTGATGGAGTCCAGGATACCATTGGCCCTACCTTGCAGACTTCTGCCTATCTCCCAGCTCTTGCTACTCATGGAGATGTGGAAGTTCAATTCCAGGGCTTCTCCATGTGACAAAACACCTGGAAAGCTGTGAGGACAGGAGGAATCAACTCATGTTGATTGGCATGTATGGAAATACCATATCCCTAAGTACCTCATCTACCCTTTTTTGGAGTCACCATCCCTGGATGTGTTCAAAAAAAGGGTTGATGAGGTACTTAGGGATCTGGTTTAGCTCAGGATGGGAATGGTTGGACTCAAGGATCTTCAAAGGTCTCTTCCAACCCTGTGATTCTTGTGATTTTTGTGATTCTTGTGAAACAATTTCTGTAAGAGGAAGGAGAATTTATCCAGGTCCATGAGAAATGCCTCCCAGTTGAGGTTTGAGTGAATGTTTGCCTCTCCCTGAAGCACCTGGATTGAGGTATTGTTCAAGTATGACACTGGAGAAAGACTTGGGAATTCTGAATGGTATGGGGAATGCCAGGCATGGATTTAGGTGGTATGTAAGGCAACTCAGCATGGTCCCAGCTCGTTATGACTCTTGAAGAAGCAGCCACTTAGGATTGGGCTGTGTGGATCTCTGCATGCCTCCTCCTGCAGGTAACTCTGGATATACTCTTTGAGTTACTGCTGATGGATCTGAATCACTGCTTTATTTCATGACTGTTAAGCTAAAAAGATATCCCCATTGACCCCAAAATAAATTATGTTCATCCTTAACTTAAGTATGTTCTTCATCAGAGGTGGAAAACTAAGGAAAAAATTAATATCCAAAGAAATGTTTCATTCAGCCCAAACCAGAGTGGTTTGCTTCCCCTTCCAGGGATGCTTTTTTATTTCATAAAATACAAGAGGATCTCAAATCTGTCAAGTTTTTACAAGTACTGACAGCCAGCTTGCTGCTCAAGTCTTGCTCTTTGCAAGAGCAAAACCTCCTTGAATTGTCCAGTCCTTACCCACACAAATAATGGTCTGTGGCTGGGTGTTGCATGGGGAGAAAGAGCCAAATCTGGTTGTTACCTCACCAATGAAGTAACTCACGTTGCTCATGAGCTCTTCCTGAGTTGACAGCAGAAGGTGCAGGAGGCAATCACAGCTGCTCATTTTTGTTTAGGGTGAGCCAGGATCACTCAGAGAAGAAGAACCAATTGAGCCATGGGTGTGCTTCCCAATTAATTAAATCAGAATGAAGTTTTAAAAATTAAGAATAAAAGAAAAAAGTTACTATAGAACCCACAGTAATTGGACCCTGGACCAATATCATAGAATCCCAGACTGGTCTGGGTTGGAAGGGACCCCAAGGATCACAGAGCTCCAACCCCCCTGCCACAGGCAGGGTCACCAACCTCCAGGCCTGGAGCTACACAAGGTTGCCCAGGGCCCCAGCCAACCTGATCTTGAACACCTCCAGGGATGGGGCACCCACCACCTCTCTGGGCAGCCTTCCAGCCCCTCACCACTCTCTCTCTGTCTCTTGGAGCCTCTCCTGGACCCACCCCACCACCCCAAACCTGCACATTATCTGTGCTGTGGACTCTATGGATGCTCAACTTTCCCATGAGACTGTCTCATCTTCAGCTCTCAATCTCCTTGGGAGGAAACTGATCAAGCTCAGGATAGTCCCTATATACATACAGTAATTATGTAATCATATTATATAGGAGATTATTATGATAAAACTATATGCATGAGAATTGTTATTAAGCATTATATATAAATTATGTATAGGAAGATATCTTAATATATGATACATACTGCAGAGGTAATTAATATCCAATATCCAGTATATAAATGCATGGACTATTTATACAGCATATGCTATATAATGTGTATGACATATGTGCAAAAAGCTTAATTTTATTTCTTTATAATTGGCTTTCCTCCTGCTTTCATGGCCTCTGGTGGAGGGAACATGCTTATCATATTCTTGTGCAGTGTGTGAGCACCAGGGCTCATCCTGCTCTGCCAGTGGAGCCTGGTCTTAACTAAAGCATCTTCTGTTTTCCAGGGTAACAAAGGGCAAGGAGGTGTTAAAGGGGAAAAGGTGAGACTGGCCAGCATGGAACCACAGGGTTGGAGGGAAAGAAGCACTGGGGCTCTTTTCAGGCTCAGGACAGAGCAGCTGAGGTATCTTCTTGGAGGTAGAGATGTATCTCAGGACTGCTCAGGACAGAGAAGTTGAAGTATCTTGTTGGAGACTGAGGGAATTTGAATTCCAACCCCTTCACCCCAAGGTTTTTCCCAGTCTGGCCAGATGTAACTGGGCCAGGTAACTGCAAGATCTAGCAGAGCACTGCTGCTGAAGGAGCTCTTGTGCATGGGATAGACCCCACACCAGTGGTAAATCCCTCCAACAGTCTGCAGCTAGCAAACACTGCTGGGTTAAAGGACTGACCTGGTCTAGTAGCTCCCACACACCTCATGGCCACCTCCATACCTTCTCTTGCTTGCAAAGAACCATCTTTCATAGCTTTACCTGGGATGAGAGTTTGCTGCTGTGTGCTTGGTCACCTGGTAGATGGCAACCAGGCATGGGTATTTCGATCTCTCACCCAAGAGCTGTTAGAGCTGCCTGGAAGTGCTGTCTTGTAGTTCATGAATAAATGGGCTAAAGTGCTTCCTCCTTTCCTCCCCACCTTTGTCTCACTGGGAGTTTCTCAGTACAGCAAGTGCTGAGCCTGCAGTCCAGAGGAAATTCTCTTTTGATGACTCCCAGGAGCTCCAGGGTAGAAGGGAGCCCAAGTCAAACAGTAAGAGAACAGCATGTTTGACTAGCCCAGATGAAGGTATCCTGACTCTTTCCCCAGCTTGCTCCATGTACTCAGCTCTTGCAAGTGCAGCTGAGTCTGTTTTTTGGGGGGATTCCACAGAGATGAAGCCATCAGAGATGTAGTTGAGCTCATTGTTTGGCTATGGTGCTTCCAAGATGAGTTTTGAGCTGTTTTAAGGAGTAGATGAGGAAAAGCAATGAGAAGAAGTTTTTCATTCCCCCAGATGCTTCATTTTATGTCCTCTTGCCTTGCAGGGGAACCCAGGATTTCCAGGTGCTCCAGCTATGGGGGTAACTATGAGCAGATTATAGCTCTTGTGCTATAGCTGTGTAGTACCACCACCAGCAGTACCAGGAGACCAAGGACCAAGAGACATGTGTCCCACTCAACTGCAGAAAGAACTAACAGACCCTGACCCTCCAGCCAACTATGTCTTCTGCTCCATTGCTCCACTTCTTGTATTCCCCACCCTGCACAGTTGCCTGCTGTCTCCTCAAAGGAGCTTCACTGCTGTGCAGGAAGCATAAGGAAAAAGCCTTCCCAACACTAAAGCCCTGTGCTCCAGGGATGTCCCTCTGCTCAGGCTCCTCATTCATGATGGGGCTGCTCTGGTCCTGCATGAAAGGGCACTGCTCTTCATGTCTTGTTGGATGCTAGGGCAGCTTTAAGGAGGAACTTCCATGGTGGCTACCTCTGTGTGCCCCATGGCATTGCTGGAAGGGCTGTGCAAGCAGTTGGAGGTTGCATTACATAATTAGACCCACTGCCAGGACAGACTGATGTATCCTGGAGGATGCTTGAATGAGCAAGGACATTGCTGTCTGAAGGTCAGTCCTTGGTGTGTGTTAGCAAAGACTATGGCAGCTATCTGCCAATAACACCTTGCATGACAGTAACTGTTCAGTCCCATCCCTGGAGCCAAACCCTACTGAAGCTGGTGGGATTCCTCACAAGCTTCACTGGGTTTGGGGTTTGGTTTGTAGTCCTTTCTGGCTTTTGTAGCTCTTTCTAGTCATCCATGCAGGTCATGGGTTTCCTGACCCATAACAAGGCTGAGATTCTCTTCCTTTGGACAAGGTGACACGAATGAACCCTGCTTTGAAAGGGAGATAATTTTTCCCAACTAAGAGAGGATTTCTGTGGTTTCTTTTTATCCTCAGGTTTTGGGACCTCCAGGCAAGAAAGGTGTCAGGGTAAGTCTATTAATTAGCACAGCTTGAAACTTAGATTGAACTTCACCTGAACGAGTGAAGGCTGAATGATGTTCCACCAGCTGAATCATCTCTCCCTTGTGATTGACTAAGAGGAAAGGTTGGGAAAGTAGCAGCTTGCCCTGCTGATATTTCTTCTGCTTTTATTAACATTTTGTACCTGTCATTCTCTTTCCAGCCCTAGACTGTGGGGAAATCTGGGATTTCCATGTGCTACTTTTAGGATAGATCATTGAATTGTAGATCCAGCCCAGGCACAGAAGCTAATTTCCAGCCAAGGGAGGCACTGACATAAAATCAAAGCACAGATAAAGCTGGGAGGGACTTCTGGAAGTCTCTAGTCATGCCTCCTGCTCAAAACAGAGACAGCTACAAAGCTGGGTCAGGATCCTGCATGCTGAGCATCTCCACGGATGGAGATTTCCCCATGTCTGTAGGCCCTTGTCCCAGCCTCTCCATGACTGGAGAAAATTTAATTTCCCAAACAGAGGAGATCTATGAGACAGAGCTGTTCCCTGACTGTGTTCTCCATGTTGTAGATCTGCTTTATAGCACAGCAGATACAGTTTTTGCAGTGGCCTCGTGGTGGAATGTGGCCTGGAATATCTTTCTTTGTTTTATTTATTCTTGGTGGCTCATTGCCAACCTTCAAAGAAATGAAAGATCACCATGTAAGGGCCAACTCCCCTTGGCTTTTTGATGCTGACATTAATGAAATACCCTACAGTGATCCATAACTCCCTCAGAGACAAGGTTTATCTTCTTTGCTGGGCTTAGATGTTGGAGCCACCTCCCCTCATTTTCCAGACTGCTTGGTTGGCAAAACTGTCTCTCTGCTTTTAGGCTGGCTGCATTTAGATTGTTGTCCCTTGATCTGAATTTTGCCCTGCTTATGCAGCAATAAATGGTGCTTCCTTTGCATGGCTGGCAGAAACCTAGATGCCACAGAGAAAGCTTTGGTGTAAACCCCAAAATGCATGGATGGATAGATGGATGGATTGGGCAAGGGAATGGATTTCAGTGGAAAGAAGGGTAAAATGCAACTCTAGGGCTTGGTTTCCTGCATGATATTATTAGCTTTGGCAATGTTTTCTGTTCACAGGGAGATATTGGACCAACAGGGCCCCTGGGACCACGAGGAGACAAAGGCATACAAGGAGACAAAGGAGAGAAGGTAAGGTACTTGCTTCTCTTGGTGCATCCTTCATGAATAGAAGGGTTTATGTTGTTTGTGTCCACAAAGAAATCTCTGAGGCAGATGGAATTCTATCCCAAGTCATGCTAACAAGCAGCACACATGCTGAAAGCCAAGAGGGGGGGACTTGTCAGATGGAGAAATCAAAAGCTCCTTGAAAGAAATACAGGGAGAGACACAATTGCCCATGTTCAGCTCACCTGGCTGCCCACTGTTGAAGAAAATATCTAGGATCTGCTCTGAGCTCTCCTGCTAGCTTCAGATGTGGAAATTCATGTCTGGTGCTTGGAAGTGGCTCTCAGAAGACACTGTACCTGCCTTTTTCTTAGCACCAAACACAGCACTGACAAGTAATGCCCAGCAGTTACAGTGAGGACAGGAAGCAGGCTGATGACCCTTGAGGGGGCTGCAAAGTGGTGGTAGAGTGGAGACTGCTAACAGTAAGCTTGGAATAAGGCATGTTCCCAAGAATGAGATAACCAGTGGAGCAAGATTGTGTCACCACAGCTTGTACATTGCAGTAGGATTACGGCCAAGATCTGAAAGTTTGGGATGGGGGAAACTGAGGCACAACCTGGGTTCCCCAAATAACACTCTAGTGAAAGTTGACTCTCCACAATAACATGTGAGAGGTGGCAAGGAGTGTTGTTAGGAGGGAAGAGGGACCATATGGCAGACATAAGATAAACTGGGAGGTAGTACATAGGGTTTAGCCCTAACTGTGTCCATCACACATAGAGTTGCAGAGAGGAAAAGCTCCTCCAGCACTACACTGAAACACACATCATCATTGTTTTTTGCAGGGAAGTCCAGGTTTTGGCATTCCTGGTCAACCTGGGCTGAAGGGAGACCCAGGTGATAGGGTGAGTGGGGCACTATGCTGGATGTGGAAAGGGGAGGGCTGAGGAGGCAAATCAGGTCACCTGATACATGTGAATTTTCTGGCCTTCACCCCTGAGGATATTAATATTGTGATGGTGACAAGGAGCTGAGCTGTCACTCTGAGGCTGGTGATCCCTGGGTGGTCTTGTATGATGGGCTGATTAGCACCATCTTCTGGACTAGGGTACAAAGGTGAGAGCTCCCCCAATATGTAGATAAAGGGTTTGCTCATGAGCCTGGAAGAAAGCATGGTCAATGCTCATCTGGCAATTCTGCAAACATCAAAGCCAAGGAATTCCCATTTCCAATGGTTTTGCATCCTGAAAGTGAACTTGACCTTTATCTTCCTGACTCGTGTGTGTAAGAAGGTGCAAGCTTCTGGTGGCTCTCACATGAGTTCAATGATGTCTAGTATGGGTTGGGTTAATGCCTTGGTGTTCCCTCCTATGGGGATATTATTAGTCTCTTCCATTTTAAACCAGTAAAAACTTGCAAAACCTAACATCTTTGAGGTCCCCCACCCCTCTGTCATGTCAAAGCTAGTCACCAAAGTCTTAATGGCTTCAAAAGTGGGGAAAACAAATACATCTAGATGGTGTGTGCTCACAGCAGCCCCTCTTTTCTTAGAACACCATCCATTTCCCCTGCTCTGCATTTTACTACACTGTTTCTGCTGCTGGTACCCACAATCAAAGAGCCACTTTACAGCACTGGGTCTGAGGTTTACCCCCTTTATATACAACACAGGACCCTCACTTGAAGTTTTTCTACCTGTATCATTCTTGCCATGTGACTAACAGTCCATATTTCTGCAGGGAAATGTAGGTTTGTCTGGCAAACAAGGTCAGAAGGTAAGTCTGTGCAGTGATTGCAACGCATAACACATTGTCTCATGACCAATATCTGTGTCACCTTGAGTCACTGGGGTTTGAGCTTTACCATGGGGCTAGTGCCAAAACACAGGGAGTGTTCAAAACCAGAAAGGTCTGAACAAATCCTGCTTTGCTTGGGGTATCCATATGACACAGCCTGGATTAGAAAACCTATGAAAAGATAGGTTTGAAGCTCTTGAATCTTGAATGAGACTTTTAAAAAACCTGCAAATCCTGGCGCGCAGGGCTCCTTCTAGCAAAGGTTCAAAATTGGTCAAGAAAGATCTGGAAAACATCCCAAATGTGGTGTTTGTTCAGTGAATCTGTTTTGCCATCACAGAATCACAAGGTTGGAAAAGACCTTTAAGACCATCGAGTCCAACCATTCCTGCCCTATGCTAAGCCACATCCCTGAGCACCTCATCTACCCTTCTTTTGAACAAACATCCAGGGAATGTGATTCAACCACCTCCCTGAGCAGCCTGTTCCATGTCCTGACAACTCTTTCAGTAATATTTTAGTCCTAATATCTAAACTGACCCTGCCCTGGGGCAGCTTGAGCCCATTGCCCCTTGGCCCAGCTCCTGTCCCCTGGCTGCAGAGACCATCGCCCACCTCTCTGCACCCTCCTGCCAGGGCAGGGGAGGTGGGGAGAAGGGCTCCCCTCAGCCTCCTCTTCTCCAGGCTCAACACCCCCAGCTCCCTCAGCTGCTTCTCAGAGGATTTGCCCTCCAGCCCCTTCCCCAGCCTGGTTGCCCTTCTCTGGACTTGCTCCAGGACCTCCATGTCCTTCTGGTGCTGAGGAGCCCAGAACTGGACCCAGCACTCCAGCTGCAGCCTCCCCAGTGCCCAGTCCAGGGGCACAATCACTTCCCCAGACCTATTGGCCACACTATTTTTGATACCAGCCAGGATGTACATTTCTCAAAGAGCATTGCTCCCCAGGCTTGGCTGAATGAGCATATGGATTTGAGAAAGGTTAGAGCATGATACAGAGCCCAGTGAATGGAATATTTAGGCTGGATCAGCTTCATGGGCAGGGAGAAATTGCATGTCAAAAGAGATAAATGAGATGCATCCAAGATAGAATGTGTTAACAGGATGTATTAATGCAGTTGCAAAGCAGAGAAAGCATCAAGGGGTATTTTGGGTTGGGAGAAGGCATGGTGAGGTGTTGAGTGATGAGGAAAGTCTTTGTTGTACAAACATCAAGCATAGTGGATGCGTAAGTACCCATCCATGAGAGATCAACTGATTTTAAATGGGAAGATAAATTAAAACGTGGAAGGGCAACTCCTTTTAGTATGTTCAGGGCCAGGTTGGGTGGGATTTGGGCACCCTGGGCTAGTGGAGGGTGTCTCTGCCCATGGCAGTGAGGCTGAAACTAGATGGGGTTTAAGGTCCATTTCAATCCAAATCATTCTATGACTCTGTGAACTGACCCTGTGTCCAAACCACTCTCATAAGACTGGACCCATCTCCTGGGGCTCTGCTAATGGGCCACCTCATTTGAACTGCAAAACTTCCTGGAGGTGGACAGCCTCAGAAGAGTCTGTCCTGTGGTGCTGATTGTGGAGTCTGGATGGACTACACTAGTTGGATGTTTCCTAGCCTAGCCCACTAGGCAAATACTATAAATACATATATATTCCTATATATATATATATAAATACATATATATTCCTGGGACAGGGTAAATGCTCTGAGCCCAAGCTCAGTGTGGAACCAATTGCATGGTCATGGGGTCTAGCGTGGTGTCTGAATATGCCCTGCAACATCTAAAATGTGAGGACTATAAAATACAGAAGAGGAATGTAATAACAGTCCTGTTTTCTTTAGGGGGATATAGGTCTGAAGGGAGAGAAAGGTGAACCAGGATTACCTGGGAAACCAGGCAAGACCGGACTAAGAGGTAAAGATGTAAGTAGAAGCTAACAATCCAGTCAGATGGTCATGCTGAACCCCTTGGAACACCACTCTGCACCAAGCTAACCACTCCAGGATATACCCCTTGCAAGTAGGAGCAAGTGACAAGATGGGATGAGGTCTCAACACCACAGTGGTCAACAAATGAGTCTGGACAAACTACTCTTAAGGAGGCCTGATAGTTTGGTCATTGATTGATCTAACTTGTTGTTTGCTCTGTCTACTCTTTCATTGCAAGTGAGGAGATAGATCCTTTGCAGGTTGTCTCTAGGGTTAGGTTATGTTTCAGTCCAGGTGGAACAAGTGTATGGCACCATGGTGTTTATGTCACACTGCCTGGACATGGCATTTCTTACTTTTTATTCAACATGACACTCTTACATCACTGAGTCACATCTGCCTGATGGGCAGGGACCTATATGGTGTGGAGCCACAGCAGCTCTGAAGGGCTTGCTTTTGGTTTCAGGGCATAATAGTTCCCTCTTCAAGGTGGGCAAGTTTCCCACCAAGCAAGGTGACCCTCAGAAAAGCATCATAACTGGCTTTAGGAAAGCATCTCTAACTAGAGTCAGTAAAGACCTTTCTTCAGTTTGAAGGGATGAGTTGATCCCTGAACACCAAGTGGAATAGGATCACCCAGAAAGGCAGAAACAGCAGTGTTTCTTATCCTGAGGCACTGCTGCCCAACACCCTTGACTTCAGAGTCACTGATGATTTCAGGATAAATTTGTGGATTTCAGAGTGGGGGGAATTAGGGTAAAAAAACGTGGTCACAGGTAGAAATGTAACCTGGCACTTCTGCATTGTGTTGTAGGGAGAATCAGGGAAGAAAGGCACCTCTGGCACCAAGGTAATCAACGGGGAGCTCACATCTTCTAGAGTTACGTAGGTACCAAACACAGCAGACACACTCATAGCTGGACCTCTGGGTATAATGGAGTGGAAGAAGGGCTGCATTGAGTGAAGGTCTATCCATCCCAACATCTCACTTTCAAGAGTGGTAGACTGCCCAGGAGATCCTGGGAACAGTAAAAAAGCAGGATGTCCTGTGTGAGAGGTGACACTGGGTTTGATAGCTCTTGGTAGATTTTGTTTCACTCCACATAGAACTTTAACACCCTCAAAACACTGGGCAAGGCATCACACAAGTTAGTTAAGCAGCAGCTGGAAAACAACACCCTTGGATTTGTTTTGAAGCTGACCCCTGCTCATTTTATTCCCTGTTTACTTCTCCTTAGGTTAGATGAGACTACAAAGAATCCTCTTCATCTCACCCTTGGCTTTTGGTTTCATCTTCCAAAGCTAAAGGGTGAAAAAGCCAAAAGAGAGATTTAAGAAGTTCCTACTCCTCTCTTTTAGGGAGAAGCTGGTGTTCCTGGAGAACCAGGAGAGAGAGGAATCAGGGTAACAATCGTTGTTATTTTAAGTTTCTCCCTGGATGAGTGGTGGGTCATCAGGGGAAGCTGCTCTGCTGCTGCCCAGGCACCCCTGGTGTGTGCAGAAGGGAAGGACATCCCTCTCCAACCCGATGAGCTTCCCCACTTAGAAATGTCCATGTGTAAATATTTCTTTCCTGACTGACAATTCAGAGAGCATTTTTCTTCTTGTTTACCTTTTTGAGCTGCTGGATGTGCTCAAAAAAAGGTCTCTGATTTGCTTCTCCAAACCTTTTCTTGCAGGGTCCACCTGGACTCCCAGGAAGACCTGGAGAGCAGGGAATAAAAGGAGATACAGGACAACCTGGAAAGGATGTAAGGCAACCTCTAAAGGAGCACTCAAGAGAGGGATGACTTGGTATAGTGCAAGGCCAATCAAAGAAATAACCATAACCTTTTCCTGCACTCCAGTCTGCAAGGCATAGAAAGCTCCTTCCCTCTTTCCTGAGGAGGGGGTCTCCTCTTCAAAGGGAGGATGAGGTCTGCTTCTCCCTTCTTTTTGATTAGTACAGGATTAGGAGTGTGCACTGGGAGTTTCTGAGCATGCAAAAAACTTCCCACGCCCCATGCTGCTGGAAATGAAATGCTTAACACTGTCTCAGCTGGGTGAGAAAGGGAAATGATGCACTTACACCCTGTCTGTCTGTCTGTCTGATCTCCTTCTAATAGCTTTGGAAAGCACTGCCTAGGATCAGCTACTTTGTCAGGTCTCAAAGACATGGTGTTTCTACAAACCTTGTGAAACCAAGCAGCTGATTAGGGGAAAGTCCCTAATGAGCCAACCCCCTGAGGAAGAGGCTAATAATCTCACCCCTTATTAAATATCAGACAACTCCTCCACAGGAGAGATGTTGAAATGCAGGTTTCATTAGCGCAGCCGCTCAAAGATGGGCTTGTTAGTCCTTCAGATGCTGAGCTGGCAAGAAGAAGGGAGGCCCCCTCCCCTACTTGTTCTCATCCTGCCTCTCTCTCCACCTCCTAGGGAATCACTGGAGAGAAGGGAGACAAGGGCGAATCTGTAGGTTTGCACATTCCCATTTATAACCTTGCATGAGAGTCTGGTTTGGGGGGGGTGAAACCTTGAGCTGTACCACTCACTATTGTTTTGGTGATGGGGCTATGGTGGTGTTGTGTCTTCATAGGGTGAGCCTGGGCTGCCAGGGACTCCAGGAAGCATTGTGAGTAATGCCTGATTCTGTTGTCTTACACATTGTTTGGGGGAGGGAAGGGATATGTTGAGGTTTATCATGGCAGCTCCTTTACAGACAAATGTATGAATTCCACCCCAAATGGCCTGTTATTGAGGGTGCAAGAAAACCATGACACAGAAGACACTAAAAGCTTGCTATGAACCCATCTGGTACCTTTAGTCACTACCTGGTTTGTCATCAAGGCATCTGGGCTCCTTCTATTATCAAGACAGATGGATGCCTTCTAGGAAAGGTGCTTAAGCAGATGGGGGTGACTCATGCTCAGGACTCTCCTGTGCCTTTGCATGGAGTTTTCCTTTGGATAAGAGGCCTAACATTGTTGGGTCAGATGAAGAGAAAGCAAATCAACCCAGGTTCACCAAAAGTAAGGCTGGAAGAGATGTTGACAGGTCATTTAGGTGATCAGGAAGATGCTTTAGTACCTGAATGTGCAAAGGGGCATTTTTTCACTCTGTTGGCTTCAGTGAGGGCAAAATCACCCCAGTGCAAAACTGAACCCACTGCCTTAGGTCTGGGAGCCACAACCTCTTGGGAGACCCATCCTAGACTTTATCTTCCAGCCCTAGGGAAGACAAAGGCATTGGTAGGATCTGAGTAAGAGGCTGGTTCAAAGCAGGCAAAATGCTCCCAACCACCTTCAGCAGTATGATTCCTGGACAAAACAGTGTTTCTGCCATCTTCAGAACTCAGGACAAGCCAGGAGCAAGGAGTCACTGCCTTCTGGTGATGGATGCCTCTGTCCATATATTGCAGCTCTCTGCTTCCAACCCTAACAACATGCTGTTTAAAACCACCCCATCTTGTGGTTTCAGCCCCACTGGGGCTCCTGTTGTCCTATGTGTTCAGCACTACTTGGATTTTGGTATGTTTGGCAGTGGGACACAGGGATATCAAGCACCCCCTGTTCCCTGCAGAATTGGAAAGAGCCTTATTGTTCCAGGGTATAGCAAGATCTTTCTCTGCTACTGCATAACCATCTCACTTCATCACCCAGCCAGGTGGTCTTAGGGTTGAAAAGGCTTGTTCTCATTCATGCAGCTACCTGACCAGCTCTCAAATATCCCACTAAATGCCCATGATGGAGAGGGACCCAAGCAACGTGTGGAGCAGTAGGGAGGTGGTGCTGTGACCCCATTTTCCTCTGAGAGGAAATTGGAAATGCAGATGTTGACACCAACATCAGGGCCACCCTGCACCTCTTACCTGTGAGAGCAAAGCATCTGCACCAGCTCCCTGTTACTTTGAGGCTTAACATAGCAGATTTGGGTTGTTGGCTGATTTGGAAGAAAGCAGATGCCTCTTCCATGCCCATGGGCTGATGGGGGAAAAAAGACATGTGGAGGTGTGAGTATGTATCAAAGACAACATCATTCACTCTGTGAGTAAGGTTTCTTCCAATGTTTTGCAGATGTCTTCTCTGGAGAACACCATCACCCTGAAAGGAGACAAGGTAAGATCTCCTTGCTGGAGAAGATATATGTTGGAGCTAAATATGTGGTTATTTAAGCTGCTTCTGAAAGTGAAGAGCAGAGTTTCTCAAAATTTAACTTAAATTCTGTGAATCCATGAGGTAGTTACAAAGAAAAGCTGGTTGGTTTGTGTGGAAAAGATGTTGTTAGGCTCCAGCCAGTGTGTGAGAAATAACACAATGCATGATGAAACCAGCATCTCCTCTGGGAATTTTAGAGGGGATGAAGAACTCATATGTTCCTGCTGGCTTACAGGGGGATCGTGGAAAGGATGGCTTGAAAGGTGACAGAGGTCCTCCAGGCCCAAAGGTATGTCCCAAATACGTGGATGCATCGTTGTGCCAGTGCTACTGTGTTGGGCTGGCTGTCTCAGATGTCTTCTGACCCACAGATATTGGGTTTTCAAAGCAGAGTTTCTGAGCTGGGCTCATAAATTTGTGTTCACAGTGATGCTGTAGTTCTATAACCTGATGAAGAGGATACACAACGTGTAGAATCATAGAATCATAGAATGGTCTGGGTTGGAAGGGACCCCAAGAATTACAGAGCTCCAACCCCCCTGCCACAGGCAGGGACACCAACCTCCAGGCCTGGAGCTACACAAGGTTGCCCAGGGCCCCAGCCAACCTGGCCTTGAACACCCCCAGGGATGGGGCACCCACCCCCTCTCTGGGCAGCCCCTTCCAGCCCCTCACCACTCTCTCTGCAAAGAACTTCCCCCTAATATCCAATTTAAACCTTCCTTTCTTTAGCTTTAATCCATCCCCCTTGTCCTGCCATTAAAAAAAGCTGATTCCTCTCCTGTTTCTCTGCTCCCTTCAGGGACTGGAAGGTGCAATGAGGTCCCCCCACAGCCTTCTCTTCTCCAGGCTGAACCAGCCCAGCTCCCTCAGCCTCTCTCCATAGGGGAGCTGCTCCAGCCCTCTGATCATCTTCATGGCTCCTCTGACCCCTCCCCAACAGTCCCACATCTTCCTTGTGTTGGGGGCCCCAGCTCTGGACACAGGACTCCAGCTGGGGCCTCACAGGGCAGAGTAGAGAGGGAGAATCCCCTCCCTGTCCCTGCTGCCATCCCTCTGCTGATGGAGGCACAAAGATGTTCATGAACTAGACGTGGTAAATTCCTAAAATGTCCAGGGATGTTTCCTTCCTTTCTTTTCCCCCTGCAAGTTGAAAAGTGTGTCAGAAAGTGCTGGAAGGATCAAGTGTTTCTGAAACATCCTGTATCTAGAGATTTTTATAGGTGGGACCAACCGCTTCACTTAATGGAGAGGAAAATGCTGCAGAAGGCAGCATCAGGGGATACAGAAACATCTTCCAATTGGCACAAGATCTGTGTCTTGGCAAAGGCAAGGATTCATCCAGGTGACACTCGTGGGCTGTGCCTCAGATGTTCCTAGTTTATCTAGTGCAGCCCCACAACAGGGCTCCTTCACCCTGGCACACACTGGCCTGGAGATGCAGCACCACCAGGGCCTTCCCGGCGCCCTTCATTCCACCGGAATCTGTGGATACAGAAACCAGATTTCAGTGAAATGAAGCCCGTCAGGCAGGTTAGCCCTCACTTCAGCAGACACTCCACCACCCTGGAATTCCCAAGCCATCACAGATAACCCATCATTTCATCCACAGTTGTGGCCCAGGATCACACAGCTGGAGAACCACACCCTGCTGGGCAATGAACAGCCAGCCCATCCATGGGACCTGCTGTTAGGATTCCAACCCACTGAGGATATTTGACCCAATGAGGGTCACCAAGACCTGGTTTGGTGATGCTCATGTTCAGGGCTGCCCTATGAAATGCAGCCAGCAGCTCTGTCTGAAGGAGAAGTGAAGGAGACAGTTGAGCAGGGGTGGGATTCAGCCCTCCTCTCTGAGCCAATGGGGATTTTTCTGGGGTCACTGAGCAGGCTGGTATGTGAGTAAGGTTTGGATAGGTGACTCTTGCTCCTCTTCTTGCTGATAATTGAGATAATCACAGAATCATAGGGGTTGGAAGGGACCTCCAGAGATTGAGTCCAACCCCCTGCCAAAGCAGGGTCCCTAGGACAGGTCACACAGGTTGGTGTCCAGATGGGGCTGGAATCTCTCCAGAGAAGGAGACTCCACACCCCCTGGGCAGCCTGTCCCAGGGCTCCCTCACCCTCACTGGGAAGAAGTTCTTTCCCACATTGGTGGGGAACTCCCTGTGCTCCAACTTGAGCCCATCGCCCCTTGTCCTGTCCCCACAGACACTGAGCAGAGGCTGCCCATGTCCCCCTGTGTCCCACACTTGAGATATTTACAAACATTAATGACTTAATAAGTTGCTCTTCTTCATTTGAAGGGAGAACCAGGTCCACCAGGCAAAGGAGTGGAAATGAAGGTAAATAAAATAAAATTTATAGAGCATATTAATGTTGCAAACACCTCCCTCTGTGTCTGGGGGTGGGATGGCAGAGGGGATGCCATGTGCACCCCAGGTTTAACCATCAAACACAGGACCAGATTCCTGGGCTGGAGGAGAGAGAAGAAGTTCTGATCATTCTTTCCTCTTGCAGGATCTGGAGAGGCTTTTTGAAGCAAATGGTATCAAGGTGGGTAGCTCTTTGACCTTCCTTCTAAGAGGGTTGTTGTGATTAAGCTTTTCCATGTGGCCTTCTGGAGATGATGTGTCCTCCCCCAGGTTCCACACTGGCATTTATGAGAAGGCAAGGTCCTTACATTTCCTTTCACAGCTTACTAGATATATTTAAATATACTTCATGGACAGCTTTGCTGCTGCTATCTTATGGGGTGGATCATGGCTTTGAAGCCCATGTGACATTAAGACTTGGAAAATACCCCTTCAGAGCTTGGTACTACCACCTGGGTTGGCTTGTACTTCAGCCCTGGGTCTGTACAACCAGTGTGGGTCTTCTCTTGCTGGTCAAATGTAGGCATTTTATTTAGGATAGGGATACCCATGACATAAGCACCACTGATCAGTTCCTAGACACCCAGACTGTAGACACCAGTATTTAAATCAGGTACTGGCTTCTGGGCACGTCGCTTCACCAGGTGCCCTGTGACCCCACTGAAAGTCCATCAGTTCCTTGTTTCAGTGTTGTGAGCCAGGAACAAGAGGGTGGCACTGAGCTGTTGCCTTAATGGTCCCCACTGGTTGCAGCTGGCACTGCTGAAGGACCTCTCCAACGTGCTCCTGAGGGATGGGCTGGATGGGTTCATGTGGCAGCTCGGTGGCTCCAGGACAAGCAAGACCTCCAGGAGAAAGCAGGTACCTCTACACACCACTGAACACAGCATGTGTATTGTCATCAGTCGTCCTCAGGGGACAGAAAGACCTTGAAGGAAATGAGAGAGTGAGAAATGAATCATTGAAGGCTTTGGGGTCACCCCTGTCATCAGGTGGGTTATGGTGACTTGCAAACACATAAGGAACAGTTAAGTTGGAAGGGGCTCATGTCTTGCACCAGGAATGTGGATCTTCAAGTGAAACTGGTGGGATTCCAAAGCACTCTTTTCTTCAGTGGGAACAACCTGTCAACACTTGTTGATGCAAGTAGGTAAAAACCATCCTCCAAAGCCATCAACCTCTTCATGTCCTTTGAGAACTGGGGGTTGCTGGAGAGGGGTGTGTGAGGGGAGCAAAGCAGCTGAAAGAATGACAAAAGACCACAATGGTAGCCTCAAAAACATGAGGGATCCTCACAGGGCAGCAGGTCTAGCTTGGAAGGAAGGCTTGGAGGTGGCCAGATGGTTTACTACTCCCTCCATCCTGGTTCAGAAGAGTGGCCAGGTGGGACACAGCATGCTGGAGAGGTGGGGCAGAAGGCAGAAATAACACATCAGGACCCAGCTCTTTGCATGTGTGGTTCCCAGGAGCTCAGGTTTGTCATTTTTTTGGATGTTGCAGGATTCACCAGTGTTTGATACTTCTCATGATGTCCTGCCCAGCACCGAAGAGGCAGAAGAAGCACAGAGCCTGGAGGTGAAGGCTCTGTTTAGTGTGCCAGTGTCTGGAGAACTCCCTAAGGTGAAAATAAACAGTGGATCAGATGGAGTGCAGTCAAGGAGATCAATGCTCCTGTCCATCTGGTCTGCTGCAGCAATAACACTGAGAGACTGCACATCCAGTGCATACTGTCAGCTCCCAGTCCACCCTCCAGTGATGCCTCCTGATAATCCTACTCCCTTCCTCTCCATCCTTCTAGCCTTCTGAGCAAAAATCAGCATGGACTGGGCTGATTTGAAGCTGATGTTCTGTTGAACTTGTTCTGCAAATCTTACTTGGAGGCTGTCATTTGGTGCATCTCTCCTGCTCAAGCAGAGATGGATCCAGTCCTGCTACCAGACCAGGTTGAGGCTGCCCAAGAGAGGAGTCCCTGCCATGACCCCACAGCCCTTGTTTGCTAGTGAAAATCTAGTCACCTGCATCCTTTGTAATTGCAAGTAGCAGACAGCTTGTGGTTATGGGAATTAGGAATTTATTGGCAATGCTAAGGCTTAATCTCTCTGCTGGACCCAAGTTCCAAGGTGGTGCAGCACACCTTCAGCTATAACATCAGAGGGTTGTATCCAGGTCACCTCTCATAGCAGCTGGAGGAGTCATGGATCTTAATTTGCCTGAACTAGTCAGGTCCTGGTAAGGGATAGTCCAGGAAATAGTCCCTGCAGCTGTGGTGGGGGGTTTTCTGACCTTCTTTGTATGACAGCCAAGAAGTGAGTCACTTTCCACAAACCCTTGTTGGTCACTGGGAGGAAATGTTGTGTCTAACTGGAGTGCAAGATCTGTGAGGGGTGTTTGGAGCTAACTCATGATGATTTCATCTTCCTTTGTGGTTGGTTTAACAATGACCCAGTGGCTCAGGCACTTAGAGTGAGATAGACTCATCCAAGCAGTGTGATCTCAGGTGAGACATGTTGCTTTTCTGGATGGATCACTGCATCCTGGGTGATAACAGTTTAGGGGTTTGAGAGGGTAGGAAGCACTCATCCACAGATGTGCTTGCACCAAGAGACCCAAACTGGAGGTATGCCAGCAACCCTGGAGCCAGCAGTGTTGGGATTTGGGGTACAGAGACACCAAGACTGTCTTTTCTGGACTTTGGGAGTCCAACCCAATTTGGCAGAACGGGTTGAGGACCTCTCCACTCATATTAAGTCAGCCTGTCTAGGCTGGACTTCAACCAGAGAGTTGGCACTGAAGGGGTCAAAGCAGCCCTCCAGCCCAAGAACCCTTGCAGTCTGCCCCAGCCCATCCTTGTTGGCACTTCCCAAGTAAGATACAAGAGGGGTCTTGGCACCTTAACTCTTCAGCCTTGTCCTGCTGTCCCTGAGAATGCTGTTGTTTTCATGGCAGTGCTGGTAAAGCAGAGTATTGTGGATGACATTTTGGCATAGAAAAAAGTAACCTCCTTTGGTCTCCACAGGGTCCAACTGCTGGTGAACCTGAGAACCAGTACCTAGGAAACCCTCCAGAGTCCTTGGAGAAAACGTCTGAGGAAAGAATGAAGGAGAGAGACTCAAGAGGGATGAACACTTCTCTCAGCAATGTATGTAAATGCCTGTTCAGTGACTTTGAATTCATTTTCCACTCATGCTGATTTAATAGATGCAAGGGAATTATGTTTCTCAGAGCTTGATTGGACAAATCATTGCAGTTCTGTGAGTTTTGCCCCTATTTTACTGCAGTGAAAAGCTAAGTTAGAGAAAGGCTAAGGATCTTTGCATGAAGCAGTGTCAGAGCCTGGAAAAAGGTCCCACTTTCCATCTGCTCTGGTAATTAGGGAGATATTGTGTTCTTGCTTATCCATCCCCCTCTGCAGAGCTTGGCTGTGCCCCCAACACACAGAGAAGATGATCTGCAAGGAAACCAATCAGTGGAGCTTCTCAAGTCCCTGGAGGAGAGGGTGGAAGGCCAACCACAGTGGGACACCAGCCATGTATGTCTAACCCAGAAGTTCTGGACCAAGGTGGAGATAAGTGATAGACTGGAAGGGACTGAGATGCACATCTCTCACCTGGTGCTCTTAGCCCTCCTGGAAGGGACTGAGGTGCACATCTCTCACCTGGTGCTTTTAGCCCTCCCCCACAGATTCACAGTACAGTAGGGGTTGGCAGGGACCTCTAGAGATCATCTAATCCAACCCCCTGTCAGAGCAGGATCACCTCAAGCAGGCTGTACAGGGCAGCATCCAGGCAAGTCTGGGATCTCCCCAGAGAAGGAGACTCCACAACCTCTCTGGGTAGCCTGTCCCACGGCTTGGGCACCCACAGAGTGCATAAGTTTCTCCTCATGTTGAAATGGAACTTCCTCTACGTCCCTGGGTGAAACCACTGCTCCAATGTGGGACCTGGGGAGGAGGTTGATGGCCAAACTTGTCCTTTGCATAGTCAGGAAAGTGGGCACCCCCCAGAGCCCTTGGGAAATGTTTTATTGGTTAATTACCCACTTTGGGGGGACAAAAAAGGGACAATCTCTTTCTAATCTGCATTGATCTGGCCACAGCATTTGGCCTGTTACTTGGGTTTGGCTGCTTGAATAGTTGATGGTTCCCAATACTTTTGTAAATCAGACTTGTGATACTGCAGGGACAGTGCAGCCCCCAGACAGTGAATTTCAGCTGTGCCCCCTGACAAGGTATTTCCTTTCCTTTCTTACTTTCCACAGATGTCTCAGAATAGTCCACAGGTCTCCCTGCACAGCATTAGCCTCTTAGACTCTGGTATGCACCCTCCTGAGTCCAGCTCTGGAGTGTAGAGTCTGATTCCCTTAAAGAAGAGAATTTTAGGGTCTACTGAAGAATTTAGGAGCTTTTTCCTTTCTAAGGACTCAGCAACAAGAGCAAATTCTAATTTAACAAGGCTTCTGTGGATCAGCTGAGCCAAGGTGACTGTCCCAGTGGAAATATGATGCAGGGTGGCTCACCTTACCCCTTGCATCAAGGTCTTAGTAAGTCAAAGTGGTTTGCTACTGCAATTCAGCTGAGGGGTGGAAGCATGGCAGAGGATTCCTCCACAGCCAGGAGCTACAACTGGTTTACAAGCACGTGTCCATCCCCTCTTAAGACACATTCTGTCGTGTCCAGCAAAGTTGGAGGATGCATCCAGGCTAGTAGCAGCAGTTACCACAGCTCAGCTGATGACCAATAAGTTGTGGTGTTGCTGCAGTGTGGCTGTATGACCCCTAACATCCCATTTCACTTTTTTTCCTGCCCCTTCCCTCCCCCTTGGGATGCATTTTCTTCTCAGAGCCCAAACCACACTCCATTGCCATGTCCCCAGCACCCTCCAGTTTGAGCATCGTTGTAACCACAAGTGCACAGCCCAGCAAAATCCATTCATCCAGTGCTGCTTTAAGCCCCTTTGCATGCAGATTTGCTCCTCTCAGATGCAGGGAACTCTCCTTTTGACAATACTCAGAGACAGGCTGCCAACAGCCTCAGAAAGTGGAAGGAAAAATCCCTTGGAAGTTTGCTGGCAGCTAGGAATGACATCAGTGAGGGTATTTCTAGGAACAGCAGTGAGGGGGTAGCTTGAAGTGGGGAGACTTTGTTGGAGGAAAACTCGCTCTGGTTTAGGCTGAACACTGGCTTCTGTTCCCATTGCTTTAGCTGTCTCCCGTCTGGCTCTGCAAATTAACTGCTCTCTGAATCATGAAGCCAGAACAAACGATATTGCAGGAGCCACGAGAGGGCTCCCAGCACAAACACACACTTGGTAAGCTGCAGCTCTGGAGACTGTGGTTTGTGCTGTTAGCATCCATCAGCTTTGTTTCTCCTCCTGGATGCACCACATCCCCTGGGTGGAAATGGTTAAGCTGGAGGGAAACCTGGAGGCATGGAGGATGGAGCCCAAACCCTCTTGTTTCTTGTGGGATTGGGCTGCGTGATGCTGGCTGAGGTGGGAGGGTTTTGGTGTCTTCTTGAAAGCAGGTAGAGCTTAATCCCTGTGGACCTGCACCTGGACACCATGGAACTGGAGAGTCATGAATCTGTGGCTCCATTTGAAACTGTGGAATTTATCTGTGCTGGATGGTCTCTGTGAGCAGACACCTCAAAGCTTCACATATGGCCCTGCATGGAGTGATTAATGACACAGACACAGCATCTTCTTCCTCAGTGACATGGGAGTCACGCCTATTTGTCTGATGATGAGGCTGTATCTTGAGTTCTGTGTCCAGTTTTGGCCCCCTCACCACAAGAAGGATGTTGAGATGCTGGAGCACATCCAGAGAAGGGCAACGAAGCTGGTAAAGGCTCTGGAGCACAAATCCTGTGAGGAATGGCTGAGAGAGCTGGGGCTTTTTAGTCTTGAGAAGAGGAGGCTGAGGGGAAACCTCATGCCTCTCTACAACTACCTGCAAGGCGGTTGCAGAGATGTCAGGGTCGGTCTCTTCTCTTGGGTGACAAGTGATAGGATGAGAGGAAATGGCTTAAAATTGCACCAGGGGAGATTTAGGTTGGATATCAGGAAGAATTTCTTTACTGAAAGGGTTGTCAGGCATTGGGACAGGCTGCAAAAGGACGTGGTGGAGTTACTGTCCCTGGAGGTATTTAAATGGCATGTAGATGAAATCCTTAAGGACATGATCTAGAGGTGGGCTGGGCAGGGTTAGGCTGTGGTTGGACTCGATGATCATAAGGGTCTCTTCCAACCCAGGTGATTCTGTGATTGGATGCCTGGGATCTAAGAGCATCCATGTGCCCAGACACTGTGGCTGTGACACCCGCAAGGAAAAGCAACTGTGTGGCCATGTCAAATGTGGCATCTGGACAGAAAGAACTGTCCTCAGTCATCAGGGGCAGAAGCAATTAATGTAATCCCTGCACCCCAAGGACCAAAAGTAACCCCCACGTCCTGTTTGGTGCCATGGGGAGTGCAGAGCAGAGACACAAAGACTGATTTGGAGGTGGCTCACAGACCCATTTATCACAAGAGACACAAGACTGGGCATTTTTTAGCCAAACTCTGGGTGCCTGAGATGACTTGATTTCCACATCGAAGACCTTTCGCAGGGAGGAGATACCAAATGTTGAAGGGCTCTTTAATCTTGAGGTGAACGTCAGGAGAGCCTCAGGGAGGAAACCAGAGGCTTCTAATTCAGATGGGAAATTAGAGCTGAAGCTGATTAACCCCGGGAGCAGGCTGTAGGGAGACATGGCAAGGCAGCAATTGTCTGTCTGTCTGGAGTTATCAGGAGCAGAGCTCAGGGGGTTGGAAGAAAGTTTGCACATGGGGTTTATAGAGATGATCTCTTGCCCTGTTGGGGCTGGTGTTCAAAAGCCCCACAGGTTGATTAGCATGTGCAATATCACAGACTCACAGAGCTGTAGGGGTGGGAAGGGACCTCCAGAGCTCATCAGGTCCAACCCCCTGCCAAAGCAGGGTCCCTAGGACAGGTCACACAGGTCCAGATGGGGCTGGAATCTCTCCAGAGAAGGAGAAAATATCACTGCCATCCAACAGTGATTCTTCCCCTAGGTGACTAGTGATAAATTATTGGTGTAATCCTACAAGCTGGTATTGCCAGACACCTTTTTCTGAACCCCAGGACTCCCCATCAAATGACAAGTTGTTTGAAAGGTGGGCTGAGAGCATCACCCTTTCTGCTCTCATGTCTGATAATGCCCATTTGGTCAGGGCATTTGTAAACATGGAACAGCCACCACAAATTCTTTTTAGGGCACTTGAAACCCCCCCTCAGCAGGATGGGATCTGCATTCTTGGGGTGTTTTCCTTAGTTGCATTTGGTGTAAAATCCCTTTTAACTTCAGGAGAAGGGAAAAGGCTGAAAAGAAGTGGCTGAAAGAACTGTTCAGCCTTGAGAAAAGAAGCCTGAGAGGGGATCTGATCAGTGGTTATCAATATCTGAAGGGTGGGACACAGGGGGACATGGGCAGCCTCTTCTCAGTGGCTGTGGGGACAGGACAAGGGGCGATGGGCTCAAGTTGGAGCACAGGGAGTTCCCCCCCAATGTGGGGAAGAACTTCTTGCCAGTGAGGGTGAGGGAGCCCTGGGACAGGCTGCCCAGGGGGTGTGGAGTCTCCTTCTCTGGAGAGATTCCAGCCCCATCTGGACACCGACCTGTGTGACCTGTCCTAGGGACCCTGCTTTGGCAGGGGGTTGGACCCGATGGTCTCTGGAGGTCCCTTCCCACCCCTGTGAGTCTGTGATTCTGTGTACTCCTCACCAAGCCTGGAGCCAGAAGCTGCCAAGAACTTCTGCATGTGGGGAGGTGAAGCCCTGTTTTAAGTGATGGAATTGGTTTTAAAGGGAAAAAAATGAAGGTGGTGTCCTATTTCTTTGGTATCTGGCAACAATGGGGCAGAAAAGAAATTCTTCATGTTCTCCAGGAGGTCCCAGGACCCCCAGGACCCCATTTGCTCACCTACTGCAGCCTCCAGACCCTCATTGTGCTGCTGCTGATTCACAGCCAGGGTGACAGAGCCCTGGGACAGGCTGCCCAGGGGGGTGTGGAGTCTCCTTCTCTGGAGATATTCAAGACCTGTCTGGACACTGACCTGTGCAATATGAGCTGGGGAGCTGCTTTGGCAGGGGGGTTGGACCCGATGATCTCTAGAGATCCCTTCCAACCCCTACAGCTCTGTGATTCTGTGAAAGAGTGGTCTGAAGGTAGAGAAACAGGAGCAGCCCCTGTCTCCCTGCACCTCCTGCATCCTCCCATCCCCGGTGGCTCCCACAGCCAAACTTAACTCAGCAGAGGGCAATGGGAAGGGAGTGAAATGAAGTTGGTTGTTTTCCCAGCAGCAGCAGCTGTAATCACAGATTTTTTTACCTGTTAAAAAGGTTCATGGGGCCCTAGAGAGAAGCAACCTGTAATAGCCCAAGAGCTTCATCTCAGAGGTGCAATTTCTGGCTGACAGGAGTTAATGGAGGAAGCAAATTAACTGATATAAAGAGGCAGGATGAGCCCAGGTACACGTGCCTGCGCGAGAAGAGGTGGCCGGTTACTCTTTCCTTGGATGAGCCACTTCTTTGGCATTACAGGACCATACTGGTCATTTCCTGCCTCCTCCATCCCCCAAATTCCCTGCAGTTAAGCTTACTCATTGTCAGAGTTAATTCAGATAAATGCCCCTGGTTGTGTCCATGTGGATAAACCCATAGCCAATTTTCCTACCTGATACCTTCTTGGCCTGTCCTATTTCTCTTTCCTGTACCTCTTTCTTTGTGGGATTTTTTTTTTTTCTCTCTCCCTTTAATTTCCATTTTTCTCTTTCCTGTCCTAATTCTATCTGTTCCTTTCCCCCTTTTCTCCCTTTTGTATTTTCCTTTTATTTTTACACTCCCACCTGCCATCAGTAAATAATTTCTTTAGAAAGCAGCAGCCTCTCTACTTTTCTTTGAGGTCCCTTATTGCTCGCATCTCAGAGCAGGAAACTGATAAAATTGCAGAGGAATTGCAGACTGAAGGAGAGTTATTAACCCCTCCAATTTCCCACCAGCCTGATAAATGGCAGTTTTATGAGCCCGTGTGCATACAGGTCGCCTTCAAAACCTCAGTGAGGTCTTGGCAACCCGTGGGTTTGTCTCAACGCTGCCTTGGGATGCTATTCATACATCTGCAAATTGAATGTGGATCCATGCTAAAGAGCAGTGGCATTTTACAGCTATCTGTATGCAGATGAGTCGTGACCCAGTGCAGGATGGATGGGAACATCCACATCATCCCACGTGATGGTGCCATCTGACCCACACAGGTCTTCTATACCTAAGTCTAGGAGATGTTTCTCTAGCTTGTCCTACAAAACCCACCCAAGATGGGCACTCCACAGCTCCCCTGAGCAATCTGTGCCAGCACGTCACCGACCACTCTTTTACTCCTCCTTCTGTCATCCTTGGCATCTTTCAGGAAAGAATTTCCATTTTAATTGGACCAAAACCATCTTTTTTTTTCTTCCTTACGTATTTCAGTGAGTCAGAAGCTTCCTGGCTTCATTAGCCACCAGGTGAAACTATCACCTGTCTAGTTAAAAATCCATCAAATCATGACTATCATCCCTGCAAACCTGACAGCATCATGTCCAGGGCCAGACTAACCAGCATTTCTTGGAAATCCTTCATTTAGGACTTGTTTTCCCTTAACTTTGACTATTTCAAAGTTTCAATGGGTACTTCTAGGTGAAATTAATTGAGATGATTCTAGGGTTTTGTTCTGGAACAAAAAAAATGTGGGAATAGTGCTAAATAACTACACCCCATCCTGATTTTTTTCCTCTCCTTCATGTGCTCTTGGCAGATCTCAGAACTGGGGTTGGGGTACAAGGAGGTGCCTGGCTTGCTTTCATTATAAATAAACTCACTGCTTTTGGGGATTTCATATTAAAATATTCATAGAATAGTTTGGGTTGGAAGGGACCTCAAAGATCATCAAATTCCAACCCCCTGCCATGGGTAGTGACACCTTTTGCTGTACCTGGCTGCTCAAGGCCCCATCCAACCAGGCCTTGAACACTTCCAAGAAGGGGGCAGCCACCGCCACCCTTGGCAACCTGTGCCAGGGCCTCACCGCCCTCAGAGTGAAGAATTTATTCTTAATATCCAATCTAAATCTCCCCCCTTCCAATTTAAAGCAATTCCCCCTCACCCTGTCACACCAGGCCCTTCTAAAAAGTCCCTCCCCAGTTTTCTTGTAGGCCCCTTCAGGTCATGGAAGGCTGCTATAAGATCTCCCCAGAGCCTTCTCTTCTCTAGGCTGGACCAGCCCAACTCTCTCAGCCTGGCTTCACAGCAGAGATGGTCCAGCCCTCTGATCATCTTCGTGGCCTCCTCTGAACCCATTCCAACAGTTCCATGTCCTCCTTATGTTGGGGACTCCAGAACTGGACACAGCACTCCAGGTAGGGTCTCACAAGAGCAGAGGGGGGAAAAAATCACCTCCCTTGACCTCCTGACCACCAAAGCTACACTGCAGTGCATCCACTGTGTGGTTCAGGGAATAATTACTGTACACTGAGATATCCAGCAGCTGGGAATATTGTCATTTTCACAATGGCAAGTAGATTACTATTGCTAATATGGAAAAGAACAAACAATGTACAAGCCAGGCAGGTAACTATTTGTACAAGCTTTACTGTGAGTGCTTTAAAACTATATTGGCCAAAATCATGAGCACTGCAAACATCCCCAAGTGGCAGATGAACTTGTAGACATTAATAGGCATTAATCATCATCTTCTTCCAATCAGGTACATTTGGTACATTAAGCGTGTAGTGGGTGTGGCAGGGCTGGTGCAGGGAGGGAGTTAAATTTCAAAGTTGCAGTATTTTAAGTGGGTTTTATTTCTTTGAAATAGCAGTAAACTAATTGTTTATTATACACAGAAAGACAGAATCACAAGGTTGGAAAAGACCTTTGAAGATCATCAAGTCCAACCATTCCCATCCTATGCTAAACCATATCCCTAAATACCTCATCTACCCTTTTTTTTAACACATCCAGGGAAGGTGACTCAACCCCCTCCCTGGGCAGCCTGTTCCAGCCCTGACAACAATTTCAGTAAAATTTTTTTTCTAATATCTAATCTAAACCTGCCCTGGGGCAGCTTGAGCCCATTGCCCCTTGTTCCATCTCCCGTCCCCTGGCTGAAGAGACCATCGCCCACCTCTCTGCAACCTCCCTTCAGGTAGTTGTAGGTGGGGAGAAGGTCTCCCCTCAGCCTCCTCTTCTCCAGGCTCAGCACCCCCAGCTCCCTCAGCTGCTCCTCAGAGGATTTGCCCTCCAGCCCCTTCCCCAGCCTGGTTGCCCTTCTCTGCACTCGCTCCAGGACCCCCATGTCCTTCTGGTGCTGAGGAGCCCAGAACTGGACCCAGCACTCCAGCTGCAGCCTCCCCAGTGCCCAGCCCAGGGGCACAATCCCCTCCCCAGACCTACTGGCCACACTATTTTTGATACAAGCCAGGATGCCATTGGCCTTCTTGGCCACCTGGGCACACTGCTGGCTCATATTCAGTCTGCAGTCACCCCACACCCCCAGGTCCTTCTCCCAGCAGCTCTCCAGCCGCTCTGCCCCAGCCTGTAGCTCTGCTGGGGGTTGTCATGCCCCATGGGCAGGACTCTGCCCTTGGCCTTGTTGAACCTCATCCCGTTGGTCTCAGCCCATGGCTCCAGCCTGGCCAGACCCCTCTGAAGAGCCTCCCCACCCTCAGGCAGATCAACACTTCTTCCTAGTTTAGTGTCATCTGCAAACTGACTGAGGGAACATCCAATCCCTTCACCCAGGTCATTGATAAAGATGTTGAATAAGACTGGACCCAGGACTGAGCCCTGGGGGTGCCACTGGTGACCAGCCTCCAGCTGGAGTGACCGATGATGATGATGATGATTATTAAATATCAGGTTCTCAGCAGGATGCCACTTTCCTTCCCACAGGAAAATGTGAATTCAGGCGATGGCTCTGTGTTCCCAAGACCAATTAGAACCAGAAGATCTGCCAAACATGACAGACACACAATGAAGACCCCACTTCACCACGGCACCTTTGGGCTGGCATGTGTGGAAGAGCAGAGCCAACAGCATGATCCAGGAGGAAGCAGTGAGCCTTCCTTGTTGGCTCCATCACAGGTTCATCCCCCAGGTGCACCAGGAGCCCGGAAATCCCTGTCTGGATCCACGGTGAGTGAAGACCCCATACAATTGGGACACCTGGACACAAGAGCAACCCCACTTCCCTCTCAATTGTGTAAAGTCCTAGTGAATGTAGAGTGGGGGTGTGAAAGGTTAGTGATAAACATTAATAAACAGTGATAAACATTAATAAATAAAGCAAGAAACAGCTGCAGAAGGAGCTGTTTTTCTTGGCAGAGCAGATTGTTCTCCTGGTATCTGGCAAGGGAAACGTGATGCTCAGAAACAGAAGTGGGGAAAATCAAAGTTAATCAATGAGGGAACATAATAACCTGGTTCATGGGGAAAGCAGCATGACTGAAGGGTGTTTTGTGTTCTGGGAGCATAGGCAATATTTGTATGTGCATGTAAGTGTGTAACTCTATGTGTGTGTTTATAAACACAAACATCTCTGGCATAGCTGCACCATTACACTGCTGACTTTAACACACTATGCCACACATGGAAAGTGCCAAGAGCTGATTTTTTGCAAAATTTAAGACAGAAAGATTTATTTCCAGGAGTTAAGGGTGAGAAATTCTGAACAGATTTCCCCCAGGTTTGAATGAGTGTCTCTGAAAGTGGTTAATGCCCTCTATTCCCAAGAGGAGCAGCAGCACTGAGCTGAGCTCATCCACACCATGAGAAAACACACTTCTTCTCCCAACTTTCTTTAAAGGGTCAAGGAGGGACTTCTGTGCCATTGCCAAAAGCCAATACCAAGGCATTTCTTGGTTCATAAATCCTAGCATCTCACATGCAATGGGCAGCACCAGCTCTCAGATGTCCCATCTGGGCTGGAGCAGATCAGGAGGACCAGGTGACAGAGCCCTGGGACAGGCTGCCCAGGGGGTGTGGAGTCTCCTTCTCTGGAGAGATTCCAGCCCCATCTGGACACCGACCTGTGTGACCTGTCCTAGGGACCCTGCTTTGGCAGGGGGGTTGGTCCTGATGATCTCTGGAGGTCCCTTCCAACCCCTATGATTCTGTGATTCTGTGACCCTGGAGGTCACACCATATCCAACCAGGAGCCTTTCAAGATCCCTCACAGCTTCTCTGTGAGATACCTCCAGCCTCCCTACTTGCTGCTTAGCACCTTGCTCCTCCAAGATATCTTCTCTGTGACTCAAGGGCAAAATGTTTCTCCAAATTCTCTCACACCTTTTTCTTTTTTGATTCAAGGGATACCCAGGCCCTCATCACCCAAGGAGAATTAAGGTACAGAGTTCATGTTGTACTCCTCTTACCACAGACACATGCAGTGAGGATGCAGCTGGTCCTGTCTCCTGGGCACTCCAGCCTTGTTCTGTTTCTTTTCTTATAGAAGGAGGAAACTGGCCCAGCAGATCCACCCTCCCATGGACAAAAGGTCAGTGCTTTTATGTCAGCTTTTAATGGGACATACCCAATGGCATGTGGAGGGAGCCAGGATAGAAATCCATCTCCCAGAGACTGAGGAATCAGGGGTGAAAACTGGCCAGGTTCAACACATAGTAATTAACAACTGTGGCCATTGCTAATGAGCAGAGATTTCAGGCTTTCAAAGCTGAGCCAAACAAGGGTTTTGTGTTTTGAGGGTGCTCAATAGCTTTGTTCTCTGTGGACTTGGTGCTGGAAGGGGCTGCCCAGAGAAGTAGTAGATTCCCCGTCCCTGGGGGTGTTCAAGGCCAGGCTGGCTGGGGCCCTGGGCAACCTTGTATAGCTCCAGGCCTGGAGGTTGGTGGCCCTGCCTGTGGCAGGGGGGTTGGAACTCTGTGATCCTTGGGGTCCCTTCCAACCCACACCAGTCTATGATTCTATGATTCTATGACTTGTCCCTCAAACTCATGGTATCCTTTAACATCTGCAGTATCCTGGGGCAGGGAGAGCTCAGCTTACCACTCATATCTAGACCTTGCTTTGCAATGTCTGGAGTTTTCTCTCTGCATTTCCACTCTACAGAAGAGATGGAAGGAGTTAGGGACATCCCCGATCTGGTCTGGGAACGTAAGTGGTGGTAATGAGGGGTTCCTCCACAGATGTGTGCCAAGAGCTCACGCAGGAACAAGGACACCACCTACCTGGTCCAAACAGGGAAGGAAAAATTCCTTGTAGCAATGTGCATTTGCCACTGAAGATGTTGCCTGTTCTTTTCCAGGGAGAAATGGGAGCTCCAGGAGTCCGTGGAGACAAAGGAGAAAAGGTAGTGATACTGCTTTTCTGTCCTGAGCCTCTGAGACCAGGAGAAGGCTTTCTATGCTAAGAGGGGATGGGGCCCTGGGCAACCTTGTGTAGCTCCAGGCCTGGAGGTTGGTGTCCCTGCCTGTGGCAGGGGGGCTGGAGCTCTGTGATCCTTCCAATCCAGACCATTCTATGATTCTATGTAGTGGTAGAGAGGATGTTTAGGGTCTATGGGAGACCATACCTTTACCCCTGAACTGGGATGCATGTTTGTTCCCTCCCTTCTAGCAATTCTCATGTTCATCTGCCACATGCTCAGCAGTAATAGGTCTTTTCTTTCCTGATGTTCATTTTCTGCTGGATCAGTGAACTAAACCAGGTGACAGACAAGCAAAAGCCATCCCTGACATGAGGATGGGGATGGAAGAAGGGCCATACAAAACACCATTTCATAAACAATTTTGGGAACAAGGACTTAATACGGATCAAATGGTAGATCTGGGGTGGTGGAACCCAAATATTGAGGAGATCAGGCAAGGTTAGGTAGTTGTTAGAAGGCATGTCTCAATGGGCATGGGGTACTTTGCATGGACCTGTGTGGTGCAGCATCCTGGGGACAAGGCACAAGAAGGGAGGGAGGGGAGGTAGCTGGAAGTTGGATGGTTTTTGTCTTGCAGGGGCAGCCTGGGGAGATGGGAGAACCTGGAGAAAAGGTGAGCTGTGGAATTGGTGTCAGCAGCTGGAGGAGGACAGAATTACCAGCTAAGTGGCCCAAATCCTGCACTGGAGGTTGCCATATCAAAGTCACAATCTGCTGGGCCAACCCAGCATTCCAACTCCTTCCTGGGAGCAGTGTGGCTCTGTTAGAGCATTCAGCTCTTTCCCAGGCATGCAGCCACTGCCCACCTCCTCTGGGGAAAAGAGGTCAGAGGTACCAGTTGCTCCACGTTGCAGTAGGCTGTGAGCACAACTGGAAACCTTTGCTCTTGCTCAGGGTTACACTGAGGTGGTACTTTATGTCACCTCTTGCACAGGCTTGGTAACTCTCTCTGTATTTCACAGGGCACCAAAGGAGACAGAGGTGAAAATGGTCAAAAGGTAAAGAACAACGTTGGGACCACCATCAGGGGTGTCTTCTCCTACACTCTGAGAGCTTTCCTCTTGCTCTTGCTCCTCCTATTCCTACACCTAACCTCCCTGTCTCAGGGGGAGGTGTCCAGGTAACCTCTTGAGATACGAGCTCAGTCTGGCCAGTCACTTGCTGGGGACCCAGCATCTCTCTGCTGACTAGGGAGGGATTTCAGGTGGTTCATGTAGACAGGACACCCACCATATAAATGAGCAATGTCAGACTATGTGAGCCTCACACAGACTCCTCTGACACCATCTCTGTTAATATTCCTGAAACTCAATTCCCTCTCTTCTAAAGCTGTTTAAATGCTCTCAGCAGCTTTGTCTCTCAAAATCAGATAAGACCTTCCCACCATCTAAACAAGGTGTGATGATCAGTGAGGGCTCTGTAGAAACCCTCCAATATCAGCTCTGAGGGGCTTCAGCTGGCTGTCTGAGGAGCAGCAGGAAGCCAGGTCTCATTTTGGTGGGCCCACAGTGGAAAGAAGTGGTCTTGATTTTTCCTGACCTTCTTCTCCTCACAGGGAGAACCAGGAGTTGGGTTCAGAGGTCCTGTTGGCCAGGCTGGGCCACCTGGATTTAAGGTAATCCTTTCTTCTCTTCTAGTTAGGACCTCACTTGTTTTTTTCTGGATCTTTCTCTTTGTAGTCCTTGCTGATCAATCCACCAGTGAGTGTGGAGCACAGAGCTGGCTGGGACTGCAAAGATAAAACACCAAAACCAGTCCCAACGTGGGAAGGCAGGGACACCATCACATGGGTATGGGACAGAGGGCATGCTCTGTGTCCTTCAGAGGGCCACTTCAAAGCAGGTGGGGTCCAGAGGAAAAACCCCAGGGAATGTTGAGTTCAGCAGAGATGCATTTCTGCAGTGCCCTGGGCCATTGCAGGGTTTGAATTCACTGCAGAGCTCTGAAGGTCTGCAGATA
The DNA here is from genome assembly GCF_964237585.1 of Gallinula chloropus. Taxonomy (NCBI): domain Eukaryota; kingdom Metazoa; phylum Chordata; class Aves; order Gruiformes; family Rallidae; genus Gallinula; species Gallinula chloropus. The sequence continues at coordinate 1,879,228 of NC_140085.1, read as the reverse complement.
AGGCCTCCTCACTTGGAATGCAGTGGTACAGCCCTTTTTTGCAACCTTAAGATGTCACTTTTGGACCTGGGCTGGAGGGGGTAGCCCTAATTCTGTGTATTTATGTGAATTCATGGAGAAACTCCAGGCTTTCACCAGGACCTTTGCAGTGGGGGGCAGTTAATCCCACCTAAGATCCAAATTCCTTGTGATTCACTCAACAGGGTGAGCCAGGGGCACCAGGACCTCCAGGAGCTCAGGGCATTCAGGGCATTCGTGGTAACGCTGGCACCCCTGGGTCACAGGGGGACAGAGGAGCTCCAGGTCTTCCTGGGATGCCTGGACAGAAGGTAGGTAGTGTGCAGAGAGGGAGCTACATGTTTGTTTTAGCCATCTCAAGGTGATAACAACAATGGTCCTACTGGGACCATCTACACCAGGTGTCCGCTGTGGGTCAAGACCCTCACTCCAGATCCTGAGCCTATACATAGTGAAGAGAAGGAGGAACAAAGTCTGGCTGCAAAAGGAGAAGTAGCAGCTTTTATTAGGCCAACTGGTGTAGTTGGGGGAAAAACAAGCCAAAAAGTTTGGTACAGGGGTTGGATGACCTTCAAGTTCAATCAAACAGCAGTGAAGCTCCAACTAAGGTGGGGAACCACTGTTCTCTTAAATGGAGTGATGTTACTTAATGAGGTGATTGGGAAGAAAAGGAGTAGTGACAGCCAAGGGGTTTGGGGTGTCATTAGCCTCTGGGAACACAGGGAGCAATGCATAATATCTCATTGCAAGGACATGGAGGCTTAGCTGAAGGTGGGGTGGGGTGTTTAGTGTGCCTAAACTCAGGGTCTTGGTGCAGCTGGAGCTCCTTCTCAAACAAGAGGCTCACATGGGGAGCACCCAAAAGGCTGTTCCTCCTGCTTGCAGACAGTGCAGGGAACAGCTAGAGCCACCAGGTCCTGCTTTCTGGCTGGCTGTAGGGAAGCAGGATGTTTCTATCAGGGTATTCTCATCCTGATTTTGTTGTCAATAGGGGGAGCGTGGGAAGAGAGGACGGAATGGATTCACTGGGCCTTCAGGACCACCAGGATCCCCAGGAAGAGAGGTGACTTTTGTACATTATTCCAATGTCTTTTGAGCAACAGAGGGATGATTAAGAAGAGAGGGTTAGGTCCTGGATGGAGCTCTAGGAATGGAGAGCATGGAGGACAGACTAAGCAAAGTCCTCCCTTCCGTGTTTATTTTTTCACTCCACAGGGGATTCCTGGGACACCTGGACCCAAAGGCAACAAGGTCAGTGCAAACCTACCAGGTAGGCCACAAGTAGCTGAGATCCTAGAGTGGCAATGACACAGCCCGCTGCCCTCCCCTGGCTCCTTATCATTGACCCCATCCAGCCTCTTGCACACTCGTGCTCTCCTTCCCCATGGGTGCTGGAGCATCCTCCAGTAAGAGCAGCAGGAAGTCCATGGGTGTGAGTCTCCTGACTCTTTCTGTGACTTTCAAGTCATGGTCAAGCTAATCAGCAAGTGTGTGATGTGGATCCCTTGTTCTGAATGAGACCTCTGGGATTCTCTGTTTCTCAGGGAGAAATTGGCGTGGGAACAGCTGGCCCAAGAGGTCCCCGTGGACTGCCTGGCCCTCAGGTAGGTGCCTCCATAAATATTCCTGGCTTGATTTAAGATTGGAAAAGGCCTTTGAGATCATCAAGTCCAACCATTCCTATTCCCATTTAGCTTAGGATGGGAATGGTTGGACTTGATGATCTCAAAGGTCTTTCCCAACCTTGTGATTCTGTGACTTCTTGCAGCTTACCCTCTTTTGGAAGCAACTTTATACCATCACTTCCCCCTCACCCATTTTAGAAGGTGCCCAAAAGGCTGATTTCAGAGCCCTCCTTAATTTTTCACCAGTCAGATTTGGAGGTGATGGACAATGCTATGCCCAACTGCAGCTGGCACTGACCAGCATCTGTCCACAGATTCCAATTAGCATCCTCTTCACAATTAGACACCCTCAAGCACTACAGATCACACTGGTCAACTGCATGGCTAAGTGAATCCTGCCCTGTTGACTAGTGGCTGTGCTTTCATTGGCTAGATGTGAGTGTTGAAGGCAGTATCTACAGACCTACATCTGTGTGTTTTGATCCTAGCAGCTCAGTGAGGAACTACCTCATCTTTTTACATTTTGGGGTGCTACCTTCAAGCTTGTTCCTTCAGAAATTTACCTCAACTCTTTTATCCTCATTCCTCTCTTCCTTCCCTTTGTCCTGGCAAAGGGAAACCAACCCACATCCTCCTTGGGACAGCAACATCCACTTTTCCTCACGCTGCTGTGAAGTTTTGGTCTTCCTCTGGTAAAGACCCCAGGGACAACTTCTTGAGCTGTAATCAGAGGCTTTGTCTCAATTGGCTGCTTCTGTGGCTGTTCCACAAATAAACTGATTTTATGCTGCAATCCATTTAGACAAACTCCCCATCTGCCAGCAGAACTGTTCAACAGGGCCCCTGAGACAGAACACTTAATGAGAATGCCAACAGCTGTGAAAGGTCTGGGGTAAACCTCACTCCAGCTTCATTAGCTGAAGGAAATGATGAAATAATGTACCTGCTCTTCTGACTCCATCATAAATCTAAAGTGAATCACAGAATCTCAGATTGCATTGGCTGTATATGAGACATCTAAATTGGGCCTCACAGGATTTAGTCTAGGCATCCCAAAGGCAGGTAGGTCTTGTAGGATCCACCTAGGGAGGTCATAAAAGGACTCACAGACCCACCAGGACAGCTATCCCTCATAGCAAAGTTTATAAGCAGCCAATAGCTTAAAGGGAGGTTCAGAACAAGACCTGCAGTATCTGTAAAGCACAGCAGAGCATGAATATAAGCCTCACATTGGTCTCCAAAGTTTCTGTTGACTGATGGCTTCTTCCTTCTGAAAGTCAGTGGTATGAGTTCCAGGTGAATTCCTGGCTGCCTTGTTTACTGTGGTGAGTCCTGCTGAAATCATGCTCAGTCTCTTTGTCCCAGAAACATCTCAGAGCTCTGTCCTTTGTTGGACATGCCTTTGTTGGATGGAAGTATGTCTTTGGAAGGCATGCATGAGGTCATCCAGCCTCAGATATCTTCTGAGATAGTCCTACCAGAGCCCCTCTATACCAACAGAGGGGAAAAGATGCCTTTTTGTAGTGATTTGTATCAGGCTGAACCAGGTGCTGATCATCTCACAAATCCCTGTTTCTCTCAGGGACTGAGGAGAAGCTGAACTTAAAACTTCAGTCTTCTCTAACCACTCCAAACAGTGTCTACCTGCAGTGACATGGGGATAATCTCAGGCCCTTTAGGGTCTTTGATCCAGATCCATAGGCACCTAATGCTGATTGAGGTGTAAGTGAAGAGGTTGGACAACTCCTTTGAGAATGGAATGTGTTGGGTTGGGTATAGTGGTGCTTAATTCCTGTTGTCTCCAGTGGGGTGGTTTGGCAGAGTTGGGTCTGCGCATGTTGAGTTTCTGATTGCTGATGGTCATTACTACCCCTCTTCATCCTAACAGGGTGATGAGGGTGTCATAGGAGTCCGGGGTCCCACTGGCATGATGGTGAGTGTTAAAACAACACAGAGGGCTGATTGTACCTCATGGACAGCACTGGAGCCAGGGCTGGAAAGACCCATAGAAGCAGTGGGAAAAATTAAAGTGGGTTGATGCTTTCAAGTGGGAAATAGAGACTTTGGGAACCTGAATTCCCATGTTGTGTTGGGATGTGTGAGTGTAACTCCTGTAGGCAGGGGGGAGACATAAGCTGTCATGCTGAGCACTGCTGTCATGCTTTGTGATCGTGTCCATTTGGCTGACTCACCTACAGGCTGCTTTTCAAGTCCTCCTAAAAATACACTCACTCCCTGTACTTCTCTGTCAGGTCTGCTTGCCTGTGTGGATTTCAGGGTCTTGTTCTGTTGTAAATTCTCTTCTCACTGATAGGGGACTGAGTCAGAGGAGACACAGATCACAGCCAGTACTTCGACAAACACCTTGTTTATTGGGCTGTTATCTCTAATGGAATGAATCTGTTATCACGAGCAGGATGGGACTTTATGGAGCTCTTCAGAAGGCCAAGGGTGGTTGTAGTACCAGGCTTCACTCTGGGATCTCATCCCTGAAGGGCTGGTTCTCAGCAAGACTGGCCTTCACAAGATGATGTGTCCCACTGGTTGGAACAGCAGTGTAAGGGGATGGCAAAGCCCAGGTTTTGTGCCCTTTGGGAAATGTTTGTGCTCTGTCTCCTCCCCACCTGCCCTACCCATGTCCACCCCTGTGATGAGCTGACAGTTCTGCACGTGGGAGGTGACACTTCTCTGCATAGGGGAATAGGGCAGCATAGGGGAACGGGACCTGGGGGTCCTGGTGGAAAGCAGGATGACCATGACCAGTAATGTGGCTTCATGGCCAAGAAAGCCAATGGCATCCTGGGGTACACAGGGCTGTGGTTAGTGGGTCAAGAGAGGTCCTTCTCCCCCTTTGCTCTGCCCTAGTGAGACCACACCTGGAATATTGTGTCCAGTTCTGGGCCCCTCAGCTCCAGAAGGACATAGAACTCTTGGAAAGAGCCCAGCACAGGGTTACCAAGATGATGAAGGGAGTGGAACCCCTTCCTGATGAGGAGAGGCTGAGGGAGCTGGGGCTCTTTAGCCTGGAGAAGAGGAGACTGAGGAGTGACCTCATTAATATTTATCAATATGTAAAGGGTGAGAGTCAGGAGGATGGAGCCAGGCTCTGCTCAGTGATGGCAGCAATAGGACAAGGGGCAATGGGTGGAAGCTGGAGCAGAGGAAGTTCCATGGGATCATAAGAAGAAACTTTCAGTTTGAGGGTCCCCAAGCCCTGGGACAGGCTGCCCAGAGAGGTTGTGGAGTCTCCTTCTCTGAAGACATCCAAACCCCACCTCGACATGTTCTTGTGTGACCTAATATAGGTGATCCTGCCCCAGCAGGGGGATTGGACTAGGTGATCTTTCAAGGTCCCTTCCAACCCCTGACATTCTGTGATGTGTGATATTCACAGGAAGTTGCCTGTGCCCAGTATTGCAAACTGGTTACACCTTGAGTAACTACAGTGGGTTTTCAGCTCTCCAGGTGTGGTTCCCATCCTAGCTCTGTCTTCAGGGGCTCCAGCCTTCCTTGGGGAACATACAGTGATCCCCACCACCCCCATCTAGGAGAGGCCCTCCAGAAATAACCCTTCCCCTATGCTGTCTGAGAGGTGGGGGCTGCATCTTTTAATGTTAAGGATACAAAAGGAAGAATTGAGAGGGGTGCTGGAAAAATGAGAGAGGTTGGGTAAAGTTATACATCTGCCAAGAGATCCTGAGTTGTGACCAAGACACAGTGGTGGGCAGAAGGTTAAGGCTAAATTTTATCTTTGTATCTCTGTGGTTCACTTCTGAAATTGCTTTTGGGGAGGGGTGGAGAGCAGAGGTACCTGTGCTGGTCTCACCAGCAGCTTCTCTCTGTTGGAACCTATCCTTGGAGCTCTGCCTTCAAGTGGAGGATGCTCTCTCCTAGGACCTTCCCCCACTGCTATATATCTTCACACCTTGTTTTATTTTCTTGCAGGGCTTAAAAGGATTCCCAGGTGTAAAAGGAGAAAGAGTAAGCAACAGTCATCTTATCTGTGGAGGAAGGCATGGTTGTGGGGAACCTTTCTCTGCAGCAGACCATGCTGCTGATGCCTCTGTTAAAGCAGTGGGGAACAACATCTTTTGGGGGCAGAATGGGAGGGCATGTGGAGCAGTGTGTGGAAATATGAAGTGGCATTAGCAGCCCCCTGCAAAGGCTGGGAGGAGATAAGGGTGCATGCTGGTTTTATGCACCGTTTATGGTTCTCTTTGGAAGGAAATTTGGGAGTTTGGACAAAAGGAGACCCCCTGGTATGATGTGGTTTATGCCCAAATGTGGAGGATTGGGGGACAATAGATAGGGAGCAGATGTCCCACAGCATTGACAGGACAATGATTCTCCACTAGGCAACAGATTCTGATACATCCCACTTTCAGCCCTTGGAAGGTGCACTTGGAAGAGCAGATTTTCTTCCCAATGTCACATGTGTGTGATGTGACATCAGGAGAGGGATCCACATACACAGCTCTGCCACTCAGAAGAAATTCAAGTGCAATTTTAAAGCCTGTCTCTCTTCTCCTGTCCCCTCATGGTCCTCAGAGCTTCCTCCTTCTGCTGCTATCACTACATCTATCTTGAGCACTGGAGAAGGTTATGAGATGCCATCAGGAATGAGTCCTGCTCTTAAGGTTCATGTCTCATGCCCATTATAAAAAATTTCCCCTAACAGCTAATATTTCATACACTCTTAGCACAGGATGCCAGATTGGTGGATGCCCCATCCCTGGGGGTGTTCAAGGCCAGGTTGGCTGGGGCCCTGGGCAACCTTGTGTAGCTCCAGGCCTGGAGGTTGGTGTCCCTGCCTGTGGCAGGGGGTTGGAGCTCTGTGATCCTTGGGGTCCCTTCCACCCCAGACCAGGCTGGGATTCTATGATTTGAGGTTGAACTTTCAGAAATCCTCTATTATGTAGGACACCTTCCCACCCTAGATGTAGTGTAGGCATCTTCATGCCTCAGGAATGTGCCACATCCCACTGGGAGGTTGAAATCCAGTGATAGCTCCACATTGTGGATGTACTGAGTGTGGAGTCAGGCAAACTGCTTGAGTCCTCTGGGTCTTAATGTTCTTGTCAACACAATAAATTCTACTTGTACCAAATCTCTTGTGGTAAGTTAATTCTGGGGAGTGCCCAGAGGAACCGAATTCCAGCTATGATAGATCTTAGTGTCTTGGTGTGCAAATTGGTGGGCTGAGCAACACAAGAAGAGTGAGTAAAAAGGGAATTGCTCACTGTTTTATTTATTTTTCTTTCTTTTTTTTCCTCTGTTTAGGGTGATCGGGGACTTCTGGGACCCAAAGGAGAAAGAGTAAGAACATTTCCCTCTCTACTCTGCCCTGGTCAGGCCCCACCTAGAGTGTTGTGTCCAGTTCTGGGCTCCCTGGGATAAAAAAGCCAGGGATCTCCTGGAGAGAGTCCAGAGGAGGGACAGAGATGCTGAAAGGCCTGGAGCATCTCCCCTGTGAGGAAAGGCTGAGGGAGCTGGGGTTGTTCAGCCTGGAGAGAAGAAGCCTGAGAGGGGATCTGATCAATGGTTCTCAAGAGCTGAAGGGTGGGACACAGGGGGCCATGGGCAGCCTCTGCTCAGTGTCTGTGGGGACAGGACAAGGGGCGATGGGCTCAAGTTGGAGCACAGGGAGTTCCCCCCCAATGTGGGGCAGAACTTCTTCCCAGTGAGGGTGAGGGAGCCCTGGGACAGGCTGCCCAGGGGGTGTGGAGTCTCCTTCTCTGGAGATATTCCAGCCCCATCTGGACACCAACCTGTGTGACCTGTCCTAGGGACCCTGCTTTGACAGGGGGGTTGGACTTAATGATCTCTGGAGGTCCCTTCCAACCCCTGTGATTCTGTTATTCCAGACTGAATTTCTGGGGCAGATGGGGTAAAAGCCTTTCAGGATTTTAGAGTTGCCAATGAGCAGATGGACAGTTGCTTAGATGAGTCGGTGATCTTACAAGGTAGAGGTGTAAATGGTAAAAAACTCTTTGTATGTGTTTTCAAACATCTGGGATCTTACTGGTTTTGTGGGACTTACACCGTTACATGTGGGTTAGCACAGCCCACCCAGTGTGGAGCTCTGAGCAAAGGATCCCAGGTGATGGGGTGAAAATGGCTTTCAGAGGACTTTAGATCCTACCTTCAATACATGGTGCTGTGTGCAGTTCCATCCCTGTGCCAGGATCAAAATCCAATTGCTGATGAAATCTTCAGGATGTGAGGCTGGTGGCCTCATCTGTGCTTCTCTGTCACTGTTCAGGCATCTGTCCACTCCTGGGTGGAAGACATTTTTCCTTCTGGTGGGAGTTTCCCTTATTGCACCTTGTCCTTTTGCTGTGTGCCTCCAAGAACAGCCTGGATCTGTCTGTTTCACATTGTACACCCATGGAGGTAGTGGAAGACAAGACATAGATGCCCCTTGTACTTCACATGGGTCTCCACCATGTTCAATCCATTCTGCCCATGTCATCCTTGCACTGGGTACACCGCCCCAGCTTGTGTCCAGAGCTGAGGCCCCAGTACAAGAAAGATGTGGGACTGTTGGAGAGGGGTCAGAGGAGCCATGAGGTTGATTAGAGAGCTGAAGGAGCTTCCCTGTGGAGAGAGGCTGAGGGAGCTGGGCTGGGTCAGCCTGGAGAAGAGAAGGCTGTGGGGGGACCTCATTGCACCTTCCAGTCCCTGAAGGGAACATAGAAACAGGAGGGGAATGGGCTTGTTAAAGGGCAGAGACTGGCAGGACAAGGGGGCTGGAGTGAAGCTGAAGGAGGGAAGATTTATATTGGATATTAGGGGGAAGTTTTTTACAGAGAGAGTGGTGAGGGGCTGGAACAGGCTGCCCAGAGAGGGGGTGGGTGCCCCATCCCTGGGGGTGTTCAAGGCCAGGTTGGCTGGGGCCCTGGGCAACCTTGTGTAGCTCCAGGCCTGGAGGTTGGTGTCCCTGCCTGTGGCAGGGGGGTTGGAGCTCTGTGATCCTTGGGGTCCCCTCCAACCCAGACCATTCTATGAGTCTATGATTCTCTGATATCTTTGACAGGATCCTACAAAACAACAACAAAAAAACCCCCTCATTTTGCCAACTACATACTGGGACACAAAAATGTCTCCTGTGAATGCAGGGTGGAAAAGAATTTCCAATTATTTTGGTATAACCAGCTCACCCCAAAGCATCCAGCAATCTTAAAAAGCCCGAGCTGGCTCATAGCAGGTAATGTGCAAATAATTTCCCAAGCACTTCTGGAAAACGCACAGAAAATGCTGAACTTTTGCCCAGTGTTTTGTTAACTTCCTTCCTGGCTGAAATGGCTTGTTAGAAAATGAGTTTTAGAAAACCTACATGACGGTTCTGCCTTTGAGTCATGCAGTATTAAATGATTAAGGCCGATTTGTCTCTGAGGAAGCTACTTTCAAAGGGGACTCGCTCCAGAGACGAATCAATTCTTAATCTGCTTCGTGAAGAGGCCCCAAAAACACTTTCCAAGCTGAAGGAATATGTAATGTGTTTTCCAAAGAATACCTTAATAAAATATCAGGTGGAGTGTGAGATAAAACAGGAAGAAGAGGGATAATTGGTTTGGGTTTGTTCCACATGATTGCAGCTTCACTTTCTTTCTAACTCTCCCTTGATCAATATAGGAGTAACTGCATGAATCCCAGGGTCTGTGCTACATATTGGATCAAACTATGAGACCTTTATCCTCCCTTTTGTCCCCAAAACTCATTGAGCCCCATCCTCCCTCCATTAGAGACCCTCCAGAGCAGGGAAGCAGGAGGATATATTAAACCAGAAATTGATCAGGGTCCTATGGTGGTGGTTGGATGAAGTGCAAAAGATTGTCAAAGTCTGGGGAATATTGACTGATGTGTGGTTGTTAAGACTCCAGCAGCAAGGCACAGCCACCCTGAAGAGAAGAGAGCTGGTGTAATGGGAGTCCTTCTGGAGTGGGCATTAGAATGTGGGTTCAGCCCTCCTCCCTCTGAACTACAGATAGCATCAGTACTTTGGGGACACAACCATTGCTTCACCAGAGCAGAGCCATTTCTTGCATGGGAATAGCCTTGTCACAGCTTCTTCCATCTCTGAGGAGCAAAATGTCCCTCCTCAAATGCTGACCTGATAGACAGACTTGTCACCAATGTGGCTATGGGGTTACTGCATGTCTGCAGCTACTGACTGTCTCAAGGTAACAGTTTGTATGTCTAACCCTCTAAAAAGTAGCACTTAGAGTACCTCTGAGGAGTACCCTAAGTGCTACTCCACTTCCTTAGCTCCAACTCTGTGCCCATAACTCGGGACACCAGGAGTAGCCCTGTTCAGCATCCTGCCTATGGCCAGTTCCCACACCTGGGAAGGGATCCAAACCTTGTCATCCTGTGTGATACACGGTGATGAAGGAGCTGAGCAGATATGACCCTGTCCCACCAACGACAGCCTTGGATCAGGAGCTGAACCTCAGGATCATGCCATGCACCACCTATTTCCAGCCATGCCATCTAGAAGGGGGTAGTGCCAGTGAGCCCCAACATTTTTTGGAGCAAGAGCTCACTGTCAAGCCTCAGGACTTCTTGTTTTCTTTGCACATTAATCATCCAACTCTTAGTTTATCTTAACAGTTAATGTTGTACTGTGGAGAGCATGTGGCTTCCCTGGTATGTGGACCACAGATTGGGAAATGCCTTCATTGTATCTGTGTGAATTACCATTTTGCCCATCATAGCAAGCCCAGTTCCACCCAGTGGGACCCATGAGTTCATGTATCACCAGGTGCCTACATCTCCCTGTGTCTCCTTTCTCTAGGGTGAACCCATGACTATTTTTGGACCCCAGGGCTATAAAGGCAGTAAAGGAGATGCTGTAAGTTTGACTTTTATTGACTTTTTTAAAGCTGTCTCTTCCCTGGAGTTGATGGCATTGGCATCAAGTACAACTCGCAATAAACACTGAGAACCAGTTCTTTGGGCCAGAACAAGTGGCTGAGAGCTGGGTCCTTCCAGAAGAGAGGCACAACCCACTAATTTCTCTCTTATCTTTCAGGGTGAACAGGGTCTGCCAGGTTTTGATGGAGACAAAGGCGAGAAAGGAGAGGATGGGCCTGTAGGAGAAAAGGTATGACCCTCCTGAGACAGCAAAAGGTTGTGTGAGGAAGGGAGTGATATCGCTGCATCCTCCCTTCCCATGTGCCTGCTGGGAAACACATAGCAAGGTACACAAGCCCAGGTCTTGGGGGTTGGATCCCATGAGGGGGTTGGACCCGATGATCTCTCGAGGTCCCTTCCAACCCCTATGATTCTGTGATTCTCTTGCCACAGAAAGAGAGGGGAGGATGCTGAGCTGGGGCTTGGGAATGTGATACACATCTGATGTCAAATCTGTACTTGTGAGACCATATAAAATTGGATCATGTGGGAAAAGAAGTGACTGTTCACTTACTACAGCACTGTAAGTCTCACATCTCCCTCTCCTTCCAAGAGCTGGCTGTGCTGCTTCAAACCCTGCAGCTCTTGTGACATTTTTGTTAAGGCTTGGTTGGCTCCTCTGTTCTTCTTCTTCACACAGGGCTGTCCCCTGGGTGGTGGCAGAGCAAGTCACCTGTTCCTTTGTCTGCTTTTGCTCTTTGAGAGAACCCTACGGAGGTCTCAGGTCTCAGCCCATCACCACTCCACTGGGAGGAATCACGTAACTCTCCCACTCTCAGTCTGAGTCACAGATTAAATCTCCATGTTCTAATCATCCCTATTTTCATATTATGTTAATGGCTTTTTGCTCAAGATGTCTGACCCAAGAAAGGATCTCAGCTGAATAAATACAGGTATCTACAACAGCAGCATCCCTGCCTGAGCAAGGCATCCTGCTCCTGTTATTTCCCGTGGGAACCTGTATAATCAGTGTAGTTTAGGGTGGGAATGGCCTGACCTGGTGTGGACATCACCCTTGTGAAGAAGCAAATTGTGTTCCTTACCACAGCTGTTTGCACTGGTTAGGCCTCCAGCAACTGTAAAGGAAACCCACAGAGATGCTCCTATGGGTGTTAATGTTCACCCGACTCCCATGGGTCAGGTGAAACCCCACACGTTGTATCTGTCAGACTGCCCACTAATAAAAAGAAATAAAAATAGGTAAGCAAAAACACCTCTTGGCTGAATACCTGAGTGATTTCAGGTGGGACACCGAAGTAGTATCTCCACCAGTCACAGAATCACAGAATCACCAGGTTGGAAGAGACCTCTGAAGATCAAGTCCAACCATTCCCATTCTAATCCAAACCATATCCCTAAGTACCTCATCAACCCTTTTTTTGAACACATCCAGGGAAGGTGACTCAACTCCCTCCCTGGGCAGCCTGTTCCAGCCCCTGACAACTCTTTCAGTACAAATTTTTTTTCTAATATCCAATCTAAACCTGCCCCAATCACCCAAACAGGGTGTTGTACTTGAGTGTTTGCAAGTAGGCAACTCAACCAGAAGCTTTGAGACCCTTTTCTGCTTGTTTTCCTTCAATTCCCATCACTGGGCACCAGCTCTCTTACACAAAGAGTTTGCTGAGGTTTCTACTGAGCCATTCCACAGCTGGTGGCTTTCTTCCCTGGTTCTTGGCTTCCACAGAGATCTTTGGGCTCCCTGGGACTGAAGTCTGCTATCGAAATGGTGCTTGTTGTTACCCTCTTCACCATCTCCATGGGTTCCTCTACTGGTGTCTCTCAGGAGGGATCACTTCAAGAGCAGTAGGTACTTCAAATGCATTTGACAGGGTCTTTTAAATTTTAGGGGGTCAAAGGTGAAGCTGGCTCCAAGGGAGTGATGGGGCTTTTTGGAGCAAGAGGACCAGTGGGACAGAAGGTGAGTACAGTGAGCACCCACATTAAGGCATCTGCTGCAAAGACTGACATGTAAAATCCCTTCAGGGTTTTCTCACAGGATATAATTCTGTGTTCCCTCTCCAAAACTGCTGATTGAAATGTTGTAGGGCTATCAGAGAGCAGAAGTAGCTGTGCTTTTCCAGGAGACCCCTAAAGATTTCTCCCATTTTTTTTTTTAAAAGCAGCTGGGTGCACCAGCATCTTTCTTGGGCTGAAAGAGTCAATAACAACTTGCTGAAGTGTCAGTGTTTAGGCCTGAGGTGTGAACTGTTCTCTAAGCTCCATTTATTGTCAATGGAGATATAGAGCTCCATTCAGTTGCCCAAATGAGTTGTTTGGAGCATCCTACCTGCCTCCTCCAGCTGCTGCCACAGAGGAGTCCCCAGAAGTCCCCTTGTCTCTTCCTACAACAATCTTCATTTCCAGAGGAAATGCAGTTCCTCTCCACAATAACCTGCCACCTCTTTCCTTGCAGGGGGAGCCAGGAGAACCAGGCTTGCCAGGCTCTGCTGTGAGTTGAAACATTTCTCTCCATCTTTCACTCCTGATCCTCTCCCCACACCCACATGTGGGCATCATGGGGTGGGATGAGGCAATGCTGGCTCAGTGCTGCTCCTCAAAGCCCATGTTCAAAGAGACTTTGCTGGAAAACCATCTGTGGGCAGGGGGGGACCACAGTCAGAGGTATGTTTTAATAGGGTGTTGCATTTTGCATCAAGGAACACATGAAATATGCATTTATTTATTACTCTTTAATGAATTTAGTCTATTAGGGGGCATTGCCAGACATGAACAAATGATGTTTCACGTTCAAACTGCTTAAGAATTGTGAGATGATGGGTTGTATAACCTATGAGAAGTGCATATATCCTTATGAGACTGGAGAACAAGGCACTATGCTCAGTGGGTGTGTGTTGCTGGCCAGAGGGAAAGCAGTTATGATGGAAGACCTGAATAATCTCTGAGTTCACCTCATTTCCTGAAAAACTGCAATTGGGGGGAACAAAAATGACCAAAATAAAAATTAAGAAAAGCAATTTTGTTTTCCAAAACTGTTCAAATGCCTTTGAACTTCACCTGGAAGAAATCCCAAGTGGAAAAAAAAATGGTCTCTAAGGTTGTTCCAAAGGAAAAGTCCCCTCTGGGAAAAGAAGGAATAGGAAAGGAGGGAACACCTGGGACTTTTTCTCAGGTCATGGAAATACGACCATGTTGAATTGTTCTATTGCAATAAGAAATATCAGCATTTTCTTAACCTATTCCCCAGTTACACCTCTTTCTGGGTGATTCTCAGCAACTATCTGTTGCTGTGAAGGCTCCACAGTGGTTCAGTTGCCCACTGGCATCCTGGGCTCCATCAGCAGAGGGGTGGCAGCAGGGACAGGGAGGGGATTGTCCCTCTCTGCTCTGCCCTGTGAGGCCCCAGCTGGAGTCCTGTGGCCAGAGCTGGGGCCCCAGGACAAGAGAGATGTGGGACTGTTGGAGAGGGGTCAGAGGAGCCATGAAGATGATCAGGGGGCTGGAGCAGCTCCCCTATGAAGAAAGGCTGAGGGAGCTGGGCTGGTTCAGCCTGGAGAAGAGGAGGCTGTGGGGGGACCTCATTGCACCTTCCAGTCCCTGAAGGGACCCCAGGAACAGGAGGGGAATGGGCTTGTTAAAGGGCAGAGACTGGCAGGACAAGGGGGATGGAGTGAAGCTGGAGGAGGGAAGGGGGAGATGAGATATTAGGGGGAAGTTCTTTGCAGAGAGAGTGGTAAGGGGCTGGAAGGGGCTGCCCAGAGAGGGGGTGGGTGCCCCATCCCTGGGGGTGTTCAAGGCCAGGTTGGCTGGGGCCCTGGGCAACCTTGTGTAGCTCCAGGCCTAGAGGTTGGTGTCCCTGCCTGTGGCAGGGGGGTTGGAACAGTATGATCCTTGGCGTCCTTTCCAACCCAGACCATTCTATGCTTGGTTTGAGTGGAGTTTTTAAAATGCTTCTTAATGAACACTTGAATCCATAGGTGCCAACCAGTAATAGTGCAGGAGTTGAACATTTGTTCAAAGACATTTGTTGAGGCTGCTGGATACAAAGGAAGCACAGCTGGACTGGCCATCCTGGTCAGCACCCATCCAGTCATGGGTGGATGATGTGCTGTTTCCACTACCACCCACAGGGATCGGCACGTAACACTGTTAACTACCAGCAAGTGGTGTTTTGTCAATCAATATTTGAGGAAAGCCAAGTAATCTGTCTTTTGGAAACATTTAGGGATTCTGCTGGTGGAAGTTAATGCTATCTGTGCTGTGCTTGGAGCTAGACTGAGATAATAGAGCTTGGGTTTGGTCCTTCATTAGATTTCTAAAATTGCAAAAGTCAGAGCAGAGCTGGGGCCTTGTTGGAAGAGCCATGATGTATGACATCCTGGATGAAATTCATCTGACCTCAGGTTAGGTGTCTGCCATGTTCACTTTCCACAAAGAAACAAGCTGTGCTCAGCCTTGGTTTATTGACAGCTTTAGGGTACTCTCAGAGCATGATTGACATCATCTATTTCAGATGCCTCTGTTAGAGTGCAACATCCTGATGCAACTTGTTCTCCAGAAACCCAGGTCTCACTTTATCTTCTAAGTGTTCAGAGATGCTTTAATCATTTTTCCCCATGTTGTTCTGGAGAGGTAGGCTAAGCTGTCTCATGTGCCATCTACCCCAATCCCTCTTCTCCCCTTTTCTTGAAGACAGACACTACTTAGTCCTATCTACCTTCACCCAGTCTTACCTGGACAGGCTGGAGAAGTGGGACTGTGTGAACCTCAGGAGGTTCAACAGGGCCAAATGCAGGGTCCTGCACCTGGGTCAGGGCAATCCTCATCATCAATACAGGCTGGAGATGATGTGCTAGAGAGCAGCCCTGTAGAGAAGGACTTGGGGGTGGTGGTGGGTGAGAAGCTCAACATGAGCTGACAATGCTTGCTTACAGCCCAGAAGGCCAACTGTGTTCAAAAAAAGGGTTGATGAGGTACTTAGGGATCTGGTTTAGCATAGGATGGGAATGGTTGGACTCGATGATCTTCAAAGGTCTCTTCCAACCTTGTGATTCTTGTGATTTTGTGATCTTGCATCCTGGGCTGCATCAAAAGGAGTGTGGCCAGCAGGTCGAGGGAGGGGATTCTGCCCCTCTACTCTGGTCTTCTGAAACCCCACTTTGAGCACTGTGTCCAGTTCTGGAGTACCCAACATAAGAAGGACATGGAACTGTTGGAACAGGTCCAGAGTAGGCCATGAAGATGATAAGAGGGCTGGAGCAACTCTCCTATGAAGACAGGCTGAGAGAGTTGGGCTGGTTCAGCCTGGAGAACAGAAGGCTCCAAGGAGACCTGAAAGGGGCCAGGGAGTACCTGAAGGGGCTACAGGAAAGCTGGGGATGGACTTTTTAGAAGGGCCTGGAGCGACAGGACAAGGGGAATGAGTTTAAATTGGAAGGGGTGAGATTTAGGTTGGATTTAGGAACAGATTCTTCCCTCTGAGGGGGGTGAGGCCCTGGCAGAGGGTGCCCAGGGAGGGAAGTGGTGGCTGCCCCCTCCCTGGAGGTGTTCAAGGCCGGGTCGGATGGTGCCTTGAGCAGCCTGCTCGAGCAACAGATGTCCCTGTCCATGGCAGGGGGTTGGAACTTGATTATCTTTCAGGTCCCTTCCAACCCAAACCATTCCATGATTCTATCATTCTATGATTCTATGTTAATGGCTAGCAGTTCTCCTTTTCCTTCAGGCCCCTCTCCTTCTATCTTTCATATTCACAAATTGCCACCAACTCAACACCAACACATGCTGGTCCCTTTCTCTCCTGCTCCATTCACTCTGAGTAATTTCACCAGCTTGTAAAAGGTTTTATGCATTTACACTTTTGATTTGGTGGCAACCAAAGTTGACAACATTTGTGTCTTCTCCTTGTAATCATTGTCCAGAGAATTTCCATGGAGCTAGTTGCTTTTATAACCAGACCTCAAGGCAAGGGAGTGCATTCTTGGTATTCAAGACACCTCCTCCTGTGCTCTGTTACATTGATATTCCTGCTGTGCTTTACCTCTTTATATTAATATTGTAATCAGTTTTATGCCCATTAAGCCATTATCTTGATCATGTATTAAGGCTTCCAGCTCCTCTTCTTTATTTCCCATGCTTTGTGCATTAATATGCTGGCAGATTATTCTCCCTCAGACTCTATTATCATAGAACCATAGAATCATGGAGGTTGGCAAAGACCTTCAAGACCATCAAGTCCAACCATCAGCCTTACACCACTGTAACCTCTAAACCATCTCCTGAAGTGCCACATCTACTGTGAATACCCCTCTCCTGCCATTACTCCCTATTTTGAGTTTCCAGGATCTACAATCACCAGTGTACCTTGACCCTTTCCATCTCAGTTTTCAACCATCCTCACTAGGACCTCAGAGATGTTCATCATCTCCTCTTGTGAGCTGGGCTTTATAGTTGATGAGTAGCTCATGGATCCTTGCCCTGTAGCTGAGGAAGCCAGGGTAATACCATCTGTACAGCCATGTGCTCATTCCTTGGGTGTCCTATGTCAATTTACCTAGTGGGTGCAAGACCCCTCAGCTCCCTGGACCTTGCTTTTGTCTCAGAACCATTTGTGATGTGCTTCATTCTTCAGTGCTTGCCAGAGCACGCCTGCCAAAGCCCACATTGGAGCAGAGGCACTAGCTTGTGAGTGAATGATGGGAGAAATCCAGGATTTTTTGGTCCACACTGATGATTGAGGGTGATGGAGTCGACAAGGCATGAAAGTAAAGCCATACACCTGAAGATAAAGCAAGAAGTGAGAGCTGGGGCTTTTTAGTCTTGAGAAAAGGGGGCTGAGGGGAGACTTTATTGCTCTCTACAACTACCTGCAAGGCAGTTGTGGAGATGTTGGGGTTGGTCTTTTCTCTTGGGTGACAAGAAATAGGATGAGATGGCTTAAAATTACGTCAGGGGAGATTTAGGTTGGATATAAGGAAGAATTTCTTCATTGAAAGGGTTGTCAAGCATTGGGACAGGCTGCCCAGGGAGGTGGTAGAATCACCATCCCTGGAGGGATTTAAAAGGTGTGTGGATGAAGTGCTGAAGGACTTGATCTAGAGGTGGGCTGGGCAGGGTTAGGCTGTGGTTGGACTGGATGATCTAAAGGGGTTTCTTCCAACCCAGGTGATTCTATGATTCTGTGTCTGAGAGCAAGTCAAGGATTCAGGTTAATACTGGGACAATCAGATGCTAAACATGTCCAGTCCAGGAAGGCAAAGGAAGGTGAAAGGACACTCTTTTGACACCATTGCACAGCACAGGGTGTGACAGTGATAACCAAGGCCCTGTAACCCAGAGTACAGCAGGTATGAGAACGGTTGGAAGTAGGAATTTAACTCTACCACTGATATTAAGAGCTCTTGATATAGATAACAGTGGGGTACAGACAACTCTGAAGAGCTCTTCAGGGTACCAACAGGAGAGGTAGATATCCCTTCATTGCTGCACAAGGACTTTGGTGAATCCATATGGCATTCCACTTTTCTCCTGCCTGCTGAGCAGTGGGCTACTTCAAGCCAGAGTAGAGGAAATGTGAGGTGTAGGAGTCTGTCTTGGGCTTGATAAGAGGTGCCCCTGGCCACACAGAGTGGAGAAAGCCATCTCCTAAGAAGTCCTTGTCCTAGGAGGGTGCTCTGATATATGTCCTGAGCACTTCTGATGAGTCCAGGCTGGTCAAAGGGAAGTTTGCAGTGATTCAGTGAAAGGTAATAATGCTGAATAGATCGATGTAGATGTTGCTTCAGCAGGCCAGATCTTCTGGCCACAGGTGAAAATCTCTGTCCAGATACCTTGGAGGCTTTGCAGCACACCATGAGGCTGACCTGGCTCTGGGATGTAGCACTTGAGAACAGATGCTCATTACATCTGTGAGGACCAGTGGCAGCTCCCAGACCAGGAAAAGATTTTTGGGGGAAGATTCTCAGGACTGCAGCAAATATTTGTGGGCAGGACAATCTAGACACAAGACACAGCAGGGAAAGGATTAAAATAGAGATGAAACTCTCAGGTTGAGACTCCCAGCGACCTCATATGCATCATCCCATCAAATATTGAGCACTGAAGCCCAGGAGGTGGGAAAACTTTAAACAGAGGTTGCAGCCTACATCCTGGTTTGGATATGCATTAGCTCTTTGGTGTGTGTCTTCAAACATATTGATCCTTGCTTGGGGTGTGCCCCTGGGGCAATGTTTCTGCTGATGGGTCTCACACTTCATAGAATCATAGAATCATAGACTGGTCTGGGTTGGAAGGGACCCCAAGGATCACAGAGCTCCAACCCCCTGCCACAGGCAGGGACACCAACCTCCAGGCCTGGAGCTACACAAGGGTGCCCAGGGCCCCAGCCAACCTGGCCTTGAACACCCCAGGGATGGGGCACCCACCCCCTCTCTGGGCAGCCCCTTCCAGCCCCTCACCACTCTCTCTGCAAAGAACTTCCCCCTGATATCTCATCTCCCCCTTCCCTCCTCCAGCTTCACTCCAGCCCCCTTGTCCTGCCAGTCTCTGCCCTTTAACAAGCCCATTCCCCTCCTGTTCCTCTGCTCCCTTCAGGGACTGGAAGGCTGCAATGAGGTCCCCCCACAGCCTTCTCTTCTCCAGGCTGACCCAGCCCAGCTCCTCCAGGATGACCCAGCTAATTCCCCAGTTTGCTCATCTGAGTTTCAGTGATAAGCCTGGAGATAAGGCAGGCTCCTCCCTGGCTCCAGACCAAAGCTTCGCAGGAATTTGTGCCTGGAAGCAGAGATCCTTTGGCTGCTCAAAGACCTCTTTGCGTCACCGCCAGCGCTCAGGACTTATGACTAAGCCTCTGCGTTGCTGTGCCTTCGTGGTACTTGGTGTCTTTGCAGTTAAATGAAGCCTGTTCCAGCAACACCCTAATAACAGAACCAAATAGCAAGAGCCATTTCCAGTACTCCACCAGTAATTGCCTGTAAACTGACATTTTACTAACTTTTATTGCCCAGATTTTATTTGCCTGGCAAAGGAGGGAATGTAAATCTCAGGGAACAAATTTCCATTCAGCTTCTTTCCCTTGCCCAGTACTCAGTTGTTTTCCTCTTCCACTCCATTTTTTTTTCCTTTCTCCTATTCCACCTTTTTCTTGTCCCAGGTACAGATGACCTTGAAAAGCATCACCTCTCTGACCTGCTTCCCTTCTCCAGCTGAGGCAGGGGCCGAACTGTTGTCATGTTCAAGTCATGATAAACTTTCTAGTTCATATGACAAAGTTTCTTCAGCCCACAATGAGTAGGAATCCACCTATGGCAAGATGAGACCGAAGTCAAAAACTTGCTTATGCTTACTGGTCCAAGTAGGCATGGCTTAGACCGAGCTACCTTTCAACTTACCACCACATATTGAGAGCTTAACTCTTCCTAAAGCCACATAGAACCATAGGGGTTGGAAGGGACCTCCAGAGATCATCAGGTCCAACCCCCTGCCAAAGCAGGGTCCCTAGGACAGGTCACACAGGTTGGTGACCAGATGGGGCTGGAATGTCTCAAGAGAAGGAGACTCCACACCCCCTGGGCAGCCTGTCCCAGGGCTCCCTCACCGGGAAAAAGTTCTTACACATGTTGGTGTGGAACTCCCTGTGCTCCAACTTGAGCCCATCGCCCCTTGTCCTGTCTCCACAGACACTGAAAAGGGGCTGGTCATTTCCCCCTGCATCCCACACTTAAGATATTTATAAACATTAATAAGGCCCCCCCTTAGTCTTCTTTTCTCCAGGCTGAACAGCCCCAACTCCCTCAGCCTTTCCTCACAGGGGAGATGCTCCAGGCCTTTCAGCATCTCTGTCCCTCCTCTGGACTCTCTCCAGGAGATCCCTGGCTTTTTTATCCCAGGGAGCCCAGAACTGGACACAACACTCCAGTGGGGCCTGACCAGGGCAGAGCAGAGGGGGAGGATCCCCTCCTGTCACCTGCTGCCCACACTCCTCCTGATGCCCCCCAGGATCCCATTGGCTCTCTTAACACGGGCTCCTTTCAGGTCAAGAACAGGCAAGAAGCATTACGTGATCTAAGGCAGACAGAAGAGATGAGAGTTGGACACAGGCAGTTGGGGAAGGAAAGGTCTCTCCTTGACACAGGAGACACTAGGGACAACTAGAAGAAATGTTATAGCTAATTGGGGAAAACTCTACTGTCAGGTTCTTTCAGGATCAGGCAGGCTCAAGAATAACCTTTGTAGCCCATCCCCTTGGATACAGGTGTGTACATCCCTGGCCAGATGGAGCTGTAGCCCATCCAAAGCTATCTCAAAAACGCCAGGCACTTGAAGGTATCCTGGGCTTGTGAGATTGAACCATCAAACCAAAAGGTTTATTAGCCTCCAAGCATGCAATCTGCTCTAGCAAACAGAGCAGCTCTAGTTAGCAAGGGGGTTTTATGCTCCATTTACTGCCTCAGGTGGAACTTCATATCGATTGTGTGAGTAAACAAAGAGATGCATGAGATGTTTGCACCTGTTAGCACAGGCAGTGCTTGAGGAACGTGGACTTTACCTGATCCAGACATGACCAGCAAGAATCATGAAGTACCTGGTTGGCTCTCAAATATTCACCTTACTCTGAAATATAAAATGTGTTGAGGCTTGGGGAGGTGTTTGGAGAAACAACCTGTTTCCCAGAGGGGTAACTGAGTTTTTTTCATCTCAGAATGCAAAGGTAAAGGGTTTGTCCTTGTAGGGACACCTCTGTCCCATCCATGTGTCTCTGGGATGTTTGCTTATCACAGTGATTGTGTTTGAAATGTTTGTCCATCACTGAGAGGAGGAGTAATTGGAGGAGTGATGATGCTGCTTGGCACAGAAATCTGGTAGCTGATGGTTTATTTTTTTCTAATAAATGTGTTTTCTTTCAACAAGCTACTGCAAATTAATTCCAAGGAGAGAATGCCACTTGTTCGCCCTTCTGATCTGCTTAAACAGCCAATTCACTCTTCTCTTGAGTGAGCTGAGCCCTGTGCAGTCAAAGTCTCAAGTGGGGATAAATCCAATTTCATCTCCCAGCCAGGTTCTGAAAACTGCTGTCAAAATTGGCCAAAAGAGATGAGTAGACTGTGGCAGCCTTGGGAAGAAAAAGGGAAACACAACCCAAAAAAAGCTAAAGAAACAAACAAAAAAAGAAAGGGCCTTTCCAGTAGGTTTAAGTTTGCTGCTGGAACAGTGGGAGAGACCCCAAGCAAAGAGGCCCCAGTGCTGGAGGTGGTTCCTATGTCTCCACTGAGCTGCAAAGTGGCTCCATGAGCTGAGACATTCCAAAGTGTGGCAGAAAGGTGTCTTCTTGGAGAAGCACCTCTGCCATAGAATCATGGAATGTGTAAGGTTGGAAGGGGCCTTCCAAGGCCATCTAGTCCCACCCTGCAGTGAGCAGGGACATCTTCACTAGAGCAGGGTGCTCAGAGCCCCATCCACCCTGACCTTGGATGTCTCCAGGGATGGGGCCTCCACCACCTCTCTGGGCACCCTGGGCCAGTGATCTACCACTTTCAGAATGAAGAACATTTCCCTAATCCCCAACCTAAATCTCCCCTTTTCCAGTTTAAACCATCACCCCTCATCCTATTACTCCATGCCCTCAGGAACAGTTCTTCCCCAGCTTCCTACAGGCACCTTTCAGGTACTGGAAGGGGCTATAAGGTCCACCAGCCTTGTCCAGGCTAAACCAGCCCAACTAATACCTTTCAGGTATTGTCCAGCATTGCTCACAAGTCTGGGCTGGATAAGGACCTCTCTTTTTGGCTCCCAACTCCCCAGATGGAGGATCTCCTCTGAATTGCAGCTCTGAGCAGTCCCTGGATCTGCTCATTCACCAAACCAAATGTCACTACCCAATGCTGCTTTCCTCAACTGATTGGGTCTGAAGCTGCAGTCCCAGCAGCTAGGATGAACCATTCTATGATTCTATGTCTGGAGGAACATGCATCCTGGTCTCTTTACTATTAAATTTCCATCCTGCTGCCTGTCTTCAGACATCTCCCTCCAAGAGCTGCCCCAGAAATTGATTTTTCTCCTCTTTCCATCAGGGTGCAGCAGGTTTCAATGGGAAGAATGGAAACAAGGGAGCCAAAGGTGACAGAGGTCTTCAGGGGCAGAAGGGGAAGGCGGTGAGTAGAGGGAAGGACATGGTTCATTTGCTATAAAGAGGCTCTGTGCCTTTCTCAACCCTGAGTCCATTTCTCCTCCCATGCAATACATGCTTCACTACTGGAGTCAGGTTGACTGACAGTAAGTCTTTCCAAAAGGGAGATGAAATTGCTCCCTAAACCTCCTGGAGAAGACTCTAATGCACATCTTCCCCTGATTTTTAGGAGGAGCCATTCTCTGGATGTCAGCAGAGAACCTGTCCATGTTACAGCAAAACACTTCCACGTTTTCCCACGTTTTTCAGCCTGAATTTTCCTTTATTCACATAAATTTTCCTTTATTCACATAAATTTCCCTTTATTCCTCACCAAAGCCAAGTTTCTACATGTACCAAGTGCAGTTCTCTTTGATGCTGACCTGCCTGATGGAGAGAGCAGGGAACAAAGCAATGAGTCATTTGCTAAAGCCCTGAGGGACTTCATTTTTCTGGGATAAACTGGTTCTCTGTCACTACAGGCTGCCTTCTTTACCCCCACATAAGATCCTGCACATGCAGGGGACTTCAGCCCCTTATTACTGAAAATGTGTCTCCAAAGTGATGCTCAGTGGGAACATGTCTTAACTACAGAATCACAGAACTACAGGGTTGGAAAAGATCTTTAAGATCATCAAGTCCTACTTAGGGATCTGGTTTTGCTTAGGATGGGATTGGTTGGACTTGATGATCTTCAAAGGTCTTTTCCAACCTTGTGATTCTGTGTGATTCTGTGTGTGTTGACATAACAACCCCAGGCAGCACTACAGACCTGGGGGAGGTTGGCTGGAGAGCTGTCAGGAAGAGAAGGACCTGGGGGTGTTGGGTGACTGCAGGATGAATATGAGCCAGCAGTGTGCCTGGGTGGCCAGGAAGGCCAATGGCATCCTGGCTTGTGTCAGACACAGTGTGGCCAGGAGGTCCAGGGAGGTAATTGTGCCCCTGGACTGGGCACTGGGGAGGCTGCACCTTGAGTACAGTGTGCAGTTCTGGGCTCCCCACCATAAAAAGGACATTGAGGTCCTTGAGGAAGTGCAGAGAAGGGCAACCAGGCTGGGGAAGGGACTGGGCACTGGGGAGGCTGCAGCTGGAGTGCTGGGTCCAGTTCTGGGCTCCTCAGCACCAGAAGGACATGGGGGTCCTGGAGCGAGTGCAGAGAAGGGCAACCAGGCTGGGGAAGGGGCTGGAGGGCAAATCCTCTGAGGAGCAGCTGAGGGAGCTGGGGGTGTTGAGCCTGGAGAAGAGGAGGCTGAGGGGAGCCCTTCTCCCCACCTCCCCTGCCCTGCCAGGAGGGTGCAGAGAGGTGGGCGATGGTGTCTCCAGCCAGGGACCAGGAGCTGGGCCAAGGGGCAATGGGCTCAAGCTGCCCCAGGGCAGGGTCAGATTGGATATTAGAAAAAAATTTTTTACTGAAAGAGTTGTCAGGGGCTGGAACAGGCTGCCCAGGGAGGGGGTTGAGTCACCTTCCCTGGATGTGTTCAAAAAAAGGGTTGATGAGGTGCTCAGGGATCTGGTTTAGCTTAGGATGGGAATGGTTGGACTCAATGATCTTCAAAGGTCTCTTCCAACCTTGTGATTCTGTGTTCCCATCCTATGTTAAACCACATCCCTAAGTACCTGATCACTTTACTTTCTAGAAACAAGCTGTTTTCTCCACAAGAGAAAATAGACCCCACAACAGTAGAAGATTTTGGGAGGAGTAGGAAAGGAAGACCTCAATGTAATCAATTAACATCCTCTAGATTGTTCAGGTAGTGCCCAAAGGAGCCAGACTTGGAACAGCACACTCAGTTTCCAGGGGCAATGGCCAACACAAGAGCTGAGGGAGACCCTCAAACATCACCACAGTGTATGTCCTCCTGACTGTTGCCACTCCATTAGCTCCCAAACCTCAGAAAGATTCATTCCAACACACAGTTCCTCAAGGATCTGTCATTTTCCAACCACTGCCCAGCATAAGCTACAGGCCCTGTGGTGACTCATCAAAGCATTTTGTCCCATTTTTCTAGAAGCTCTGTCTCAGTCACCCATCATTCCCTGTCCCACCCCAGAACTGGCTGTATCTCTAGCAGCAAGTTGACCACGATCTGCAAATTTTCAAGGAGCCCCTGGAGGTTAAATGCTAATGTAAACACAAGTTGATGCAATTCTTGACCTTTCAGGCTATGCATGATGTGTTTGTCTGTTTTGGTTTTGTTGGTTTTATATATAGGGAGGGAAAGGTGATCCTGGGACCACTGGTGACCTTGGACAGAAAGGAGCGAAGGTAGGAGATGGGCAAGATCCTGTGAAATCTCCATCCTTGGAGCTATCCAAAAGCTGTCTGGACATGGTCCTGATAAACCAACTTTAGGTGACCCTGCTTGAGCAGAGGAGTACCTCCAGAGCTCCCTTCCAATCTCAATCACTGCGTGGTTCTGTGAAATAAAGGCTGGGACAAGCAGAGAAGAGAGCTCAGGCTCCAGGCTGTTGGGGAAGGAAGGAGCAAAGGTAGATGATGAGCAAGATCCTATGAAATCTCCATCCTTGGAGCTATCTAAAAGCTGTCTGGACATGGTCCTGGTCAACCAGCTTTAGGTGACCCTGCTTGAGCAGAGGAGTTGAGCAAGATGACCTCCAGAGCTCCCTTCCAATCTCAACCACTGCATGGTTCTGTGAAATAGAGGTTGGGACAAGCAGAGAAGAGAGCTCAGGCTCCAGGCTGTTGGGGAAGGAAGCTGTAAGGAAGGGGAGAGCCCTGTGTACGTGCAGAGTTCCTCCCTCCTGCTCTCACCTGGATTTAACATCACCACCTGTGATCTGCTTTATCCTCAGGGCTTACGAGGGCTTCCAGGGCGCATTGGTGCTCCTGGAGCTGAAGGCATCAAGGTGAGCTAAGCCTGGCTTTCTGTCCCACTCTACCTGCTCCATTTCCAGCAGTGTTTTCCCACTCATCCCCAGGATGCATGAAGAAGCCACCCTAACTCTAGCTACAAGTCCCCCTTGGTGGCATGTGGCTGCAGGCTGCAGCACGGGGGGACATGGCCATGCTGAGCAGGGAGCCTCATGTGAGGAGCTTTCAAGGCTTTCAGGGAACTTTTTGATAATCTGGGGGGAGGGAAGAAATCCAGACCCTGCCCAAATACCCTCCTGGTCTGCCACTTAGCAACTGCCTGGACTCAATTTGCAATTACTGCTAGGCACGTCACTCTGACTGTCAGCACCACTGGCCCTTCCTCTATAAACAGGGATAATGACCCTTAATGGTCTTTTTATGGAGGGTTTTGAAAAGCTTGATAAGAAGTCAGGGAGCTGTTGAAAGCTGAGCCAATGGGATATATTGTTATTGTTGTTGTTATTAATATTTTCCTTCATCAGCCTTGGCCTGTTGGGTAAATGAAGTACTTGCTCAGTGAATTTTCCACCTACTTTCAGGTAGGTGGGCTTGGAGCCAGGGCAGTCTAGAATTTATACTGAGCTTTGCCTATATTTAGGCTTTCTGTTACCAGCACTTACCTTGGCATTTGAAAACTCAGGTTTCCCAGTGTTTTAAGGGTTGTGTGCTCTTCCAGCCCATGAACTGCTTTTCCATCCACAGGGAGAAATTGGCAGTCCTGGAAAACCAGGAATCCCAGGATCAGATGGACCATATGGACCAAAGGTTAATATCTAAATTAGATACCTGCCTATAAGTAGGTTATTTCCTAAAAGCTTTGCAGATGCTGCAAATCCACCTCTGGAACAGCATCCTTTCTTCTAAAGGACACAAAGGGGGTTAATCTGAACCTGAATCTGTAAACTAGAATACATCTGGGTGAAGACACTTGGACATCTGGGTATTTATGGGTTAAAGCTAAAGGAAGGAAGGTTTAAATTGGATATTGGGGGGGACTTTTTTTACAGAGAGAGTGGTGAGGGGCTGGAACAGGCTGCCCAGAGAGGGGGTGGGTGCCCCATCCGTGGGGGTGTTCAAGGCCAGGTTGGCTGGGGCCCTGGGCAACCTTGTGTAGCTCCAGGCCTGGAGGTTGGTGTCCCTGCCTGTGGCAAGGGGGTTGGAGCTCTGTGATCCTTGGGGTCCCTTCCAGCCCATGACATTCTATGATTCTATGATTACATCTGGGTGAAGACACTTGGACACCCATTGGTTTAGCACAGGACAGGAAGGGTTGGATTTCATGATCTTTAAAAGGTCTTTTCCAACCTTGTGATTCTGTGATCTAGGGTGGGGACCTATTCATTTGCCTCTGCAAGACTCATCCAGGTTCATCCACCTCAGCCCTGATGCTCTACAGGCACTATTGCATCATGAAAGGGATCTTCTAAATGAAATTTCTTTCAGTCTCCTGGAATACCACCAATGGGCTAAGAGACCCTGATGGGTCACACTCAGAAAATGATGCTGTCCTCTGAAGAAGGGTTGGTTCATTCAGCAAATCACAACCTTGCCAAGGTCCACATTGGCCATAACTTTATCTTGGCTCCTTCCAGGGTGAACAAGGAGCATCAGGGGACAATGGTGCCTTGGGGTTTCCTGGGGAGAAAGGAGAAAAGGTTAGTACTCACCAGACTGCATCAAGCTGTCATTTATAAAAGAATAAATCCCACATCTATCAGGCTGAGTTAACAGAATTATACACTTTCTACATCACAAGTACCCTTTCCAGTGGGAAATGTCAACTGTCTGGAGCATTAAGGCTGAAACTGCAGTTTGAAAGGGCAGGACAGGGAGGTCTCCTTAAATTCATCCTCTGCCAATGCACAAAACACCAGGAAGGTGCCTGTTTAGTGTGAGAAAAAGCCATCCAAACCCCTGAAGTGGGCTCTTCTGTCAGCTCCCCACCTTGGACACTCCCCACCACTCTGTAGGAGGACTAAGAGTCTTCCTCTTGTCAGCAACCCCCACTAAGTGTCTAAGCTGAGAATGGTTGGAAGCTGGGAGTTTATTTCTGGGGGAATACCACTGCTTTCCTCTCCTAATCTCCTCTCCCACAAACATCAGGTTTTGGCCACTGCTGAAAGTTTGCTGTTGGTCTTACTGGAGATTTTTCCTTCTGCTGTGTTTAAATGGGAGATTTTTCTATTCACAGCAGCTCCAGGAGAAAACTCAATGGTGCAGATGAGTATGAAATCTCTAGGTCAGCTCTTGGTAACCCCCTTTCTCCTTCTCAGCTGTATTTTTTTCCCTGGGTGTGCAGACCAAAGGGCTTCACTTACATCTGCAGGGAGAGTTGACCACTAGAAATTATTGGGCATCTTCCCAGAGAGGAGGGGTGTCCTTGTCACCAAGCAGTGAGGTGCCCTCTGGACAAGTAAAGGATGGAGAGCAAAGCTAAAGTGACCTCTACCATCCTAGTGATGTTCAGTTAGAGGCACAACAGCAGAGAACATAGAATGTAAATGATTTCCCTTTATAGCCAATGCCATGGAAGTATTTTAGTAATGTGTTTTAGTTTGACTGGCCCATCTCTAAACCCACCTGTGATTGATCAAAGGTCTGAACTTCTCTGTTGGTGATTCTCAGGGGGCCAAGGGAGTTCCTGGCTTGGGAGGCTTCAAAGGACAAATGGGATGGCCTGGGAAGACTGGAGTTGCTGGACCAGATGGACCTCAAGGGCCACAGGGTGAACCAGGGCCACAGGTGAGCAGCAAAGAGCCCATAGCATGCCCTAAACCTGCTGAGGAGGGCATGAATTATAAACTCTAACAAGCTGGTTTCCAGGAGGTGCAGTTTTCTCTTTACCAGATCAGTCATATCATGTGTCAGTAAAGAAAAATCCTCTCTTCTCACTCCCTTGCAACCAGGCCTGGACCCCCCACAGGGGCAAACACCACCATGCCCCCTCCACTCTCTAGAAAGCATTATGCTGGGGCAGCTGTAGTAAGGAGTCGTTCACAGCCATGCTCCTCTGTGGGCAGGAGGAGATACCATCCTGCTCTAGACATCACAGATTTACCTTTCTAGGGGAGATCTGCTACAAGTCCCTTCCCCAGCTGCCCCCTAAATGGTAGCACCTCACACCCTCATGTGACATACTACACCCCAGATGTGTCACATGTCACCACATACACACACAACCCCCTTCTATAAGCTGGTGGCTGCCAAGCCTGCTGCCTTTCTATGGGATCTTGGTCGACTTCATCTCTCAGTGTATTTATCACCAGACATCTTCTCTTATTTTTTTTCCCCTTTCCTCTCTTCTTTTCCTATCTGCAGAGTAAGCTGTGACCCCTGAGTGAAAAAAAAAAAGAGAGGAAGGCTGATAATTTCAATTTATCAGGGCATCAAGTGCACCCCTCCTGTTACTAATTACCTGGGGAGCAGGATGCCAAGGTTTCGGAAGGAGCTGGTGGCTTTCAGACCCCATTTGTGGGCCACACTTAATAAGTGTCTTTGCATGCAAGACATGCTGGGCACCTTTTGAAATGTAACAATAAAAGACTTGGAAATGAGACTTGCTAATACTGTTTATGAGCAGGAACATGCTGCCCCCAGATTCTATGGTAATGAGGAGCGCCTTGCTGCTGCCAACACAATGCAAAGGGAGGGTACTAGAGATTAACGTTAATCACCCGCCCTTAGACAGCATCCATTAAGGAAAGAGGACTGGGAATGAAAATACCTTACTCAAGTCGTGCTGGTGGGACTGGCTGAGGTTCAGGCCTGGACAAGAGAGTACATAAATTGACATGGAAGGACCAAGAACAAAAGAAAAGCTGAAGTTGGGTAACTACTTGAAAGAGGAACTGTTGCCCATGTTGCTGCCTTGGGGATGGGCATGTTTTAACTCCTGCCAGCCCATGGGTCTGGCAAGTACCTGGTGTGCTGTGCTTCACCCTTGGGTGATGTATTCTTGTGTGTGTATGGATTTAATCTGCTTGTGTGTATGTGTGTGTGTATACACACATATATAGTATATATATTTATATATACATAGATACACTCCCCAGGTCTGGGGAGGGGATTGTGCCCCTGTGCTGGGCACTGGGGAGGCTGCAGCTGGAGTGCTGGGTCCAGTTCTGGGCTCCTCAGCACCAGAAGGACATGGGGGTCCTGGAGCGAGTGCAGAGAAGGGCAACCAGGCTGGGGAAGGGGCTGGAGGGCAAATCCTCTGAGGAGCAGCTGAGGGAGCTGGGGGTGCTGAGCCTGGAGAAGAGGAGGCTGAGGGGAGCCCTTCTCCCCACCTGCCCTGCCCTGCCAGGAGGGTGCAGAGAGGTGGGCGATGGTCTCTGCAGCCAGGGGCCAGGAGCTGGGCCAAGGGGCAATGGGCTCAAGCTGCCCCAGGGCAGGGTCAGCTCAGCTGGGAGGGCAAAGTTCTTCCCTGGCAGAGTTGTGGGGCTGTGGCACAGGCTGCCCAGGGAGGGGGCTGAGTCCCCAGCCCTGGGGGTGTTGAACAGAGGGGAGATGAGGTGCTCAGGGAGCTGGGGCAGCACAGGATGGGAATGGTTGGACTTGATGATCTCAAAGGTCTTTTCCAACCTTGTGATTCTGTGATTCTGTGAAGAAATATGCTCTTTAGAGCTGCAAAAAACCCCCACCCAACACTGAGTGTTAAGTCCTGGGGAAGATGGTGCAGCGAGGTCCTTGTTGCACTGATGGTCAGATGGAACATCTCTATTGTGTCCTGACACATCATGAAATAAAAGCTTGACCAAGAACGATCTGGTCCACAGTGCAAAGGCACAGAGGATGTTCTGGGTCTCCCACACTATTCAGGAGCCTACAGCTACAACTGAAACCCACCCAGTGCTTCACCACTGACAGGCTCATTGTAGGAAGGACTTCCCCCAAGCCTTCCCCTAAAGGGGTACAGGTATAGACAAAACCTTCCAGAACAATGAAGAACAGACCAGATCCAGCTTCAGACCATAGCAGCAACAGTATTCTCCTTTCCTTCCCTCCCCAGGCTGTACATTGCAATGAAAAATGTATCAAAAGAATCAGGGAAGGGAGGAAGGACCCAAAAGCACGAGGGGCCCTCATGTATGTTTAAAAAAGCTGGAAGTTTTTATGTTGGCTCTGACAAGCACTGTGGGCTCAGAAAGCTGTGTATGAGATAATGAATGGCTTAAGTTTGTATGCTGATTAAAGAGAGACTGTGAGATGCCACTTTCTACACCCACACTGCTACTTGTCTTTTCCCTAAATTAAAAGAGAAAGTCCCTGGGTATGAACTGCAGCAGTGAAGACACCCTCATTTCTGATGTGGGAGGGTATTATCTCTGTCTGCAAGCCCTTCTCCTCCTGCTGAGACTCTGGTTCTTAAATTAGTGCTGGGACAGATAGTGTCAGAGAGAGGAAACTGCTTTCTACCCCCACAATATCCATCATTTGTGCAGGGAGGGACCATAGGAGGCTTCTTGTGGTTGCCCAAGGCAGAGGGGACAAGGCCCTGCCAACCCTGTCCTGGGGTGCATCCAGCATGACAATGCCAACTGGTCCAGGGAGGGGATTGTCCTGCTCTGCCCTGTGCTGGGGCGGCCTCAGCTCGAGTCCTGGGGGCAGGTTTGGGTGTCACAGGACAAGAGGGACAGCAAACTCTTGCAGAGTGTCCAGAGGAGGCAGCCAGGATGGGGAAGGGGCTGGAGGGGAAGTCTCCCCAGCAGAGGCTGAAGGCCCTGGGGTTGTCCAGCCTGGAGAAGAGGAGGCTGAGGGGAGACCTCCTGGGGTCTGTGGCTTCCTGCCCAGGGGAGCGCAGGGGCAGCGCCGATCTCTCTCCTCTCTCTGGGGCCCAGGGCTGGAACCCGAGGGGCCGGCGTGAAGCTGCCCCAGGGGAGGGTCAGGTTGGCTGTTAGGAAGAGGTTCTGTGCTGAGAGGGGGGTCGGGCACTGGCACAGGCTCCCCAGGGAAGGGGTCCCAGCCCCGAGCTGGGCTGAGGGCAAGAAGCGCCTGGCCGATGCCCTCAGTGCCACCTCTGACTGGGCTGGGGCTGTGTGGAGCCAGGAGTGGGACTGGATGGGCCTTAGGGGTCCCTGCCAGTTGGGGATATTCTTTGATTCTATGCTTTGTCAGGGAGACCTGTAATCCAGAGTATCTCCTCCTAGTGATGCCCAGATTGGGCTTTAGGGGAAAACCCCCAAACGATGGCGTGGGACATCTCTGGAGGGTACTTGTTGACTGCTAACTGAGCTCTCCTCTTCCTCTTCAGGGTCCACGAGGGAAAAGAGGAAGATCTCAGCTCTGCCTCAGGGGACCCCCAGGCATGGATGGGCAAAAAGGAGGAATGGTCAGTATGGGCTGAACCAGCCTCACCTCCCAGTTTCCTCCCCCTCTGCAGCAGCACAGGAATCTGCACTGGGGCTGGATGAACCCTGGATGGTCTGGGTTGCATTTCTTGGCTCTCTTGAGTCTCTTGAGCCCCATGGGCTGTTTCATGTAAGACTTGTTTGGGAAAACACCATATTTTGGTCCAGCACATCCCCAGCTGTGCTTGGTATGGCAAATTGGGAGTAAAACAGTGTTCAGTGCACTACTCCAGTACACAGGGGTCATCCCAACCTGCAACCCATGTCCAGGATGGGTCCCTACACAGTGCAGGTCCTGCCAATGCTGACTCAGGGTTTTTTTGCATCAGGAGGTGGTCGGTGGAGGGTAATGCTATTTCTCCCTTGTGCTCCAGCCCCTGTAAGGGAGCAAAATGACCATCACAGCTGAAATTTTGATCATTCTTCCTGTGCTCATTTTCCTTTAATATTTTTCAGTATTTTTAATAAAAAAAAAAATCCAGTTTTCACCAGTTC
Organism: Gallinula chloropus; assembly: GCF_964237585.1. Classification (NCBI taxonomy): domain Eukaryota; kingdom Metazoa; phylum Chordata; class Aves; order Gruiformes; family Rallidae; genus Gallinula; species Gallinula chloropus. The sequence goes on along the minus strand of NC_140085.1, from coordinate 1,846,831 downwards.
TGGGCAGAAAAGTTTTCAAGGTATTTTCTCCTAGGAAGCAGAAAGTTGGGCTGGGAAACCTCAGCAGCATCTTGTGTTTCATCTCTGCAGTGCTGGGATTGCAATCCCAGTGGCAATCTGCTGCTTCTTCTGGTCCTCAGATGTTCTCTGGAAGCCAAATCCACTCCACACACCCACCTCAGCCTTTGTGGTCCCTTACAAACTGCAAATAAACCTGACTTAAACTGTAGCTTGTAACATCTTTGCTGTTCAGGTAGAGCACAGGGTTCCCAAAAAATATCTGTGAGCTCACACCCAGTTCTCTGAAGCACACTTTTGTTCTTGCACCTGGATGAGTCTGTTCCTTCCTGCTCAGTGACCTACTCACAAATGTCCTTAGAATTATGGGAAAACATCTCCCTTCCTAGTGCATCCTTTCCTCTCTAAGGTGCACTTATTCTTGGAGCATTTAATGGTCAATCTACTGAGTATTTGTAATGATTTAAGTGTTTTTAACAGGGTGAAAATGGTCCAGCTGGCCAGAAAGGAGAAAAGGGAGATCCTGGTCTTTCTGTGAGTACTTTAGCCCAAGATCACATCCTATTACACTGGTCTGAATAGAGAAAATAGAGCAAACTGTCCCTAAGAGGTGTAGGGGAGGAGGGAAATGCTGAGAAACAGACTCATTCAGAGAATATCCAGGAAATGAGAGTGTTGGCCATTATCCAGAGACATCAGACATGCACAGGCTGGGGTGGGAGAAGGGGTCTACAATCCCAAACCCAAACAATGATCCAGAGCCCACATTTCCCCTCTCTCATACTCCCCATGATTCTTCAAACTCCTGCTGGCAGATGGGATCAGTGCCAATGTCACAGGGCTGGTCAAATAGAAAGAAAGAGCTGGAGCCCTGTTTCCCAAGTGATTAGGGAGCTGACATTCCTGCAAAAGCTGCTTCTCTGGGTTTCTATCAATATATATCTATATATATTTATATTTTGTAGATGAAGGAGTAGTTGACCCACATGGGTCAGGGCAAAATTCCTGTTGCAGCTTCCCTAACACTAGGTCTCCATCCTGTTGCCTGAGCACATGTGGTTTGTACCACTTGAATAATACAGAATCACAGAATCATTGAGGGTGGAAAACACCTCCAAGATCATCTGGTCCAACTGTCCCCCTACCACCTAGATTACTCAACCATGTCCCTGAGTAGCTCATCCAGCCTTTCCTTGGACACCCTGAGGGACAGTGACTCCACCACCTCCCTGGGCAGCCCCTTCCAATGCCCAACTGCCCTTTTGGAGAAGAAATTTCTCCTCATTTCTAACCTGAACCTCCCCTGGTGCAACTGGCAGCCATTCCCTCTTGTCCTGTCACTGGGTATCTGTGAGCAGAGGCTGAGCCCCAGCTCCCCACAACCTCCTTCCAGGGAGCTGGAGAGAGAAATAAGGTCTCCCCTCAGCCTCCTCTTCTCCAGGCTGAACAGTCCAGTTCCCTCAGTCTCCCCTTGTAAGACTTGTGTCCCAGCCCCTTCCCCAGCCTGGTTGCCCTTCTCTGGACACACTCCAGGGCCTCTGATGTCCTTCTGATGGTGAGGAGCCCAGAACTGGACCCAGCACTCTAGGTGCAGCCTCACCAGAGCTGAGTACAGGGAGATGATCACCTCCCTGGTCCTGCTGGCTACACTACTCCTGATCCAAGCCAGGATGCCTTTGGCCTTCTTGGCCACCCAGGCACACTGCTGGCTCATGTTCAGGAAAGTGTCAACCAACACACCCAGGTCCTTTTCCTCTGGGCAGCTCTCCAGCCACCCTGCCCCCAGCCTGTAGCACTGCCAGGGGATGTTATGACCAAAGCAATGTGGTACTTTCATCTTTCTAGTGTCTGGAGGCCAGGCAGAATTATAGGCATGGGTGCCTATGTGTGGGCTGCTGAAAAGCCCATCTTTCTGCATAGTAAGTGCCCCAAATTTGCCATCCCTACAAGGGATAAGAGGTAGTGACCACGTGAAGTGCAGTAAGATACCAACTGTAACACATGGAAGATGATCAACTGAAACAATAACAGTTGGCCAGCCCACAGGTCAGGAATAAACTCAAAATCCATGAGACCAGATGTCTCATTCTGTGAGGAACATCATTTGCTGGTAAAAAGATAAGAGGAAAAGAACCAGTTCCATCTCATCTAAATCCAGAGCTACAGCCCCCCTCCATGGGTCAGCCATGCAGTGATTTGAGCAGCCTCTTTGCAGGGATGCAGGTGGCTTGATGAAGCTTCTCAGAGGTGAGGCACATCCACTGGACCATACCTTGAGAGATAATGCCACAGGGGTGTGGAGGCTCACTGGAAGGTCAACGTGGATTTGAGGTGTGCCATGGTCCTGGGCTGAGGATCTCAGCTTCTCTAGGCAGGAGGAGCTGACCATGGTTATGACCATGAATTTGCAAAGGGAACCAGTTCCCTGATGACCCACAAAACCTTGGACCAAGGGCCTTGTGACACCAGACACACGTCTCTGACATGTCAGCCATACCCAAGCTGATATTGTTTCACTTGTGGTCACCTCAGAGTCAGGATGGGCACAGATCAGAGGGAGATGATGCCAGGGTAGAAAATCCCCACTAACCTCTGTTTCCCCCCACCATGGCACAGGAGGAAGAGGTGAAGGAGGTGATCAGGAGTGAAATGAGAGGCAGATGCGGTAAGTTGAGCTCAGGGCTGCTGCTCTGACACCTGCCAGCAACTAAATTGAAGCAATTTGAGTGCCAGCACATGCTGGCTCCACAGAGCAAATATCACCCCATTAACAGCAAGCAGAGATGCGTCTTGGAGCCAAGTGAGGGCTTCTGGGCCATGAGGTCTCTGCTGTAGTCCTGACCTCCTACTCAAACTCTTAATTTTTTCCCCTTTAAACCCTCTCCCTTCTCATTTCTTCCCCTGTGATTTGGTCAGAAAAGCTTTCCTCCCCAGTCATCTCCATTTCCCTGCTGATTAGCAAAAGGCACCAGGTCATGGGAGGGAGATCTGGAGCTCCATTTTACCTCATAACAACCTTTTTAATTCCTGTCTACTTTGTGGCACTTCTTGACATGCAGACCTCTCCTCTGTGGAAGTGAATAACTGACAAGCAGCACCACAACAGTAAATGCAACATGCAGAATTTGGACAGGGTTTTACCCCAGAATCCCAACATAGAATCCCAGCCTGGTCTGGGTTGGAAGGGACCCCAAGGATCACAGAGCTCCAACCCCCCTGACACAGGCAGGGACACCAACCTCCAGGCCTGGAGCTACACAAGGTTGCCCAGGGTCCCAGCCAACCTGGCCTTGAACACCCCCAGGGATGGGGCATCCACCCCCTCTCTGGGCAGCCCCTTCCAGCCCCTCACCACTCTTTCTGTAAAAAACTTCCCCCTGATATCTCCTCTCCCCCTTCCCTCCTCCAGCTTCACTCCAGCCCCCTTGTCCTGCCAGTCTCTGCCCTTTTAAAAAGTTGATTCCCCTCCTGTTTCTCTGCTCCCTTCAGGTGTCAGGCTTTTAGGGTCTTGATTTCCTTGCCCTGCACAAGTCCAGCTACCTGAGGATGAGCAGAGAGCTGCCCCACTCCCTGGGGTGTGCCTTTGGCCAAGGAGAGTTTGAGTCCTTTGTCACTTGCAAAGATGCTTCAGCCATTAGGCTGGACTCCCTCTCATTTGTGCCTAGAGATGTTAGGTGGCATTTCAATGCTTTGAAGAAAGGGTGAAGGGAGAAAGGATGAAAAATAAACCATGAAAGCATGTGCTACCTCTAAAAATAAAGATTTTATTGAAAAATCTTATTTATTGAGGAAAAAAAGGAGGAGCAAACAAACTCTGCCCTGTCTTATGTTGTCTTATGTCTGTCTTATGTTGGCAGATTGTGGAGGTGAGTTGGGAAGGATGCTCATGGAAAGAGGTAAGGCTGATACTATAGAATTATAGAATGTGTAAGGTTGGAAGGGGTCTAGGTCATCTTTAAAGGTCAAAACCCCTGCAGTGAGCAGAGACAGCATCACTAGATCAGTTTGCTCAGAGCCCCATCAAGCCTGACCTTGAATATCTCCAGGGATGGAGCCTCCACTATGTCTCTGGACAACCTGTTCCAGTGATCTACCACCCTCCTATGGAAGAATTTTTCCCTAATATCCAACCTAAATCTCCCCTTTCTAGTTTAAAACCATCACCCATTACCCATATTGTCATAGAAATGCTTGTGACATCCTGCAGTAAAGGATGCTCTCCTTGCCTCAAAACAGCCTGAAACTGCAAGTGAAAAGATATTAGTAAGAATAAGTGGGTTTTTTTTCAGTGATTCAGTGCAAAAGAGGGTCACCAACTGCTTTTTGACCCTGGGTCTGGGCAGGTGGTGGAGTATTTCTTGAGAGGATTCTCAGAAAATGGGGGTCTTCTGCTTCCACCCTGCACCACAAGAGGGGATCAAAGCTATTCCTGACACCCAGCTGCAAAAACTGCACCCACAGGAGCACAAGTCCCTGCCCATGAAGCAGAGACACCATCCCAAACCACCAACATGATAAGAGCCAGTGATGTGCCTACACTGCTTTTGTCTGGTCATCATTTAAGCTTCCATTGTGGACACCTAATCCATAAGGAGTCTGGAGGGCCAAGCTGCCAACTCCAATGTAGAAACCCCCCCCTCCCCAAGATCAGTCAGGAGCTCATCCTCTGTGCTTCAGGATGGTTCCTCCATGTCTTTGTCTACCTGTGAGGGAAATATTGAGGGTCTAGTTTGTCTGTGGGAGATTCTGAACCAGGCTCTGGGTCTCAGCTGGACACAATAGGTTTTTGAAGACACACAGTTCACTTGAAGGCACCTAGAAGGAGGTTTCCAGCTCTGGATCTGATCCTCACCCCTGGGTGTTGATCTAGTTGCCCATATAGAAGCCAGATTACATATCCTGTTGGGTCATCCCTATGGACAGGGGTGGCTTGTGGGTCTGTATTGTATCTGTCAAGTCAGCTTTGATGCCTCAGTCACCCTGGGACATCTCATCTAACCTGAAAATTTCAAGGCCATTGTTAGACCTGGAAAGGGGAAAGGGGGAAGGGGGAAGGGGGAAGGGGGAAGGGGGAAGGGGAGAGGGGAGAGGGGAGAGGGGAGAGGGGAGAGGGGAGAGGGGAGAGGGGAGGAGAGGAGAGGAGAGGAGAGGAGAGGAGAGGAGAGGAGAGGAGAGGAGAGGAGAGGAGAGGAGAGGAGAGGAGAGGAGAGGAGAGGAGAGGAGAGGAGAGGAGAGGAGAGGAGAGGAGAGGAGAGGAGAGGAGAGGAGAGGAGAGGAGAGGAGAGGAGAGGAGAGGAGAGGAGAGGAGAGGAGAGGAGAGGAGAGGAGAGGAGAGGAGAGGAGAGGAGAGGAGAGGAGAGGAGAGGAGAGGAGAGGAGAGGAGAGGAGAGGAGGAGAAGGGAGGGAGTGGGAGTAATTCTGTTGAGCTACAACCATGTATTGAGGTGTGGTGGCTTGCAAACCATGGCACCAGAGTTCATCTTCACTGAGCCAGCGATTAAATCCACAGGTCTGGAGACAGCTGAAAACAACAGGCAGATCCAAGGGTATTTTCAGCCTCCAGAACACACCAAAAGGGGTGGTGAAAGCCAGGAAGAAATGCTGAACAAAACTCTGAGCATCACCACATTGGTGGCTTTGGTGAAGCCCTTCATGGAGCCACCTTCACCTCTTGCAGGTAAGTGCAGCTGCATGGCTGCATGCTACCTGTCCTTCCAACCATGGCAGCCAGCATCTTCTGGAGCACCCCATGAACCCAAGTGATAAATTCTTCTCCCTGGGACTGGGCAGAAATAAGGCAGTGATGGGATTTCCAATGAGGCCTCCCATCCTGTGATGACCCCTGTGATGACAAAGGTTGGTGTGTCTCAGAGACAAAAGTGACCTGATTCCCCTGGAAGGGATGGTGGGTGATAAAAAAAGAAGTCAAACATGTGGCCTCAGTGATGGTCACCACCTCCACAAGGATGCATTTTGAAAGGCTGGAAGGAGGCAGCTGTTTTCAGGCTGGATTTGTTGTCCCCCCTCCCCACTGTGCCTATTGCAACCTGTAGTAAACCTTCCTACAAGCCAGAAATTACATCTCAGAGACCAAACACTCAAGTTATTACAGACTATTTCTGCCCAGGGCCTCATGAACCCTTTAAATGGGTGAAACAACTGATGACAGAAAACAACCAGCTCTATTTCTGTCCCTTTGTGTTGCCCAAGAGAGAGGGGGAGAGAGAAGGGCCAAGGTTGGGAGAAATGCTATACAGACCAGCCTGTACATGAACACCAGTGGGTCTGTGGCATCTCCTCACACCACATCTACCTCTACACCAGGCAAATGGACAGGGCAAGAGCATGATCCAAGACTGGTCAAGCTTATGAGGTCAAGACTTGGGGGAGGTTGGCTGGAGAGCTGTCAGGAAGAGAAGGACCTGGGGGTGTTGGGTGAGCTCAGCCTGAGCAGGAGCCAGCAGTGTGCCCAGGGGGCCAGGAAGGCCAAGGGCATCTTGGCTTGTGTCAGAGCCAGCGTGGCCAGGAGGGCTGGGGAGGGGATTGTGCCCTTGGACTGGGCACTGGGGAGGCTGCAGCTGGAGTGCTGGGTCCAGTTCTGGGCTCATCAGCACCAGAAGGACATGGGGGTCCTGGAGCGAGTGCAGAGAAGGGCAACCAGGCTGGGGAAGGGGCTGGAGGGCAAATCCTCTGAGGAGCAACTGAGGGAGCTGGGGGTGTTGAGCCTGGAGAAGAGGAGGCTGAGGGGAGCCCTTCTCCCCACCTGCCCTGCCCTGCCAGGAGGGTGCAGAGAGGTGGGCGATGGTCTCTGCAGCCAGGGGACAGGAGCTGGGCCGAGGGGCAATGGGCTCAAGCTGCCCCAGGGCAGGGTCAGCTCAGCTGGGAGGGCAAAGTTCTTCCCTGGCAGAGTTGTGGGGCTGTGGCACAGGCTGCCCAGGGAGGGGGTTGAGTCACCAGCCCTGGATGTGTTCAAAAAAAGGGGAGATGAGGTGCTCAGGGATCTGGTTTAGCTCAGGATGGGAATGGTTGGAATCAATGATCTTCAAAGGTCTCTTCCAACCTTGTGATTCTTGTGATTCTTGGTACAGAAGAGCTACCAGTTGGACATCCTCTTTCTGTCCCCACAGGATAGTTGCTCATGGGTGGGTTTTCTGGGCCCTGTGGGACTGCTCTTCCCCTGGGATGCTGATGGAGGCAACAAACAACTTTTGACATGACTGGCTTGAGGGGTTTCTAGGTTTTTAGGGTTCTCTACCCTAAATTTTAGCTGCAACCCAGAAATTACCTTCACCCAAAAGGAACTATATGAGCTTCTCCAGGTCCATCACATCACAGCCCCCCATGGGCCCTCTGACCTCTTCATCAGGGCTGGGCTTTGAATCTTGATTTATAGGAGACAGAGCGTGAAAACATGATGCAGAAGGGCTGGTGGGAGGAATATGGACTTGTTTGTGGAGGGCTTTCTACACTTGGTGCTCAAAGCCCTAAGACAGGGCAGGACTCAAAGGGAAGGTTCAGGCTCATGTCATGCAACTCAGCAAGTCAGAAAATAAGATGTGGCTGCTCAGATTTTGTCACCAGGAAGAGGAGGGTTGGGTAGCATGGATGGAGATGCCATTAACACAGCCTCAGAGGAAAAGGTAGTCACAAGGCCAGATGCATCTCAGCAGAAGGGAACCATCTAAAATGCAACACCTTGTGCCCCTAAAACTGTCCTGCACAAACTCTGGTCCTCCAGCATCTATTGGGCACAGCTTTCTGCAGACTGGCCATGCAGCAGCTGAGTGGCCAATCAGCACAAAAGCTTACCAGTCAGCTCACCAGTTGGCCAGTGAGCACACAGGTTGGCCAACCAGTCCTTCTACTGTAAAAATGATTTTATAAAATAAATAAATCACCTTGCACTTTCATACTGAGCAAGACACCCCAATGTTACTACTTTTACACCCCTAAACAAGTCATGGACTAGACAAGCTGTCGACCTACACTTGTTGACCTTTCATGGATCCTTTGGGATCCTGGGGTGCATCTGGAGGAGTGTAGCCAGCAGGTCAAAGGGGGGATCCTCCCCCTCTACTCTGCCCTGGTCAGGCCCCACCTGGAGTGTTGTGTCCAGTTCTGGGCTCCCTGGGATAAAAAAGCCAGGGATCTCCTGGAGAGAGTCCAGAGGAGGGACAGAGATGATGAAAGGCCTGGAGCATCTCCCCTGGGAGGAAAGGCTGAGGGAGCTGGGGCTGTTCAGCCTTGAGAAGAGAAGACGAAGGGAGGACCTAATTAAAGTCTATAATTATCTTAAGCAGGGAATGCAGGGGGAATCAGCCAGCCCCATTTCAATGGTCTGAGGAGACAGGACAAGGGGCGATGGGCTCAAGTTGGAGTTCCCCCCAATGTGGGGAAGAACTTCTTCCCAGTGAGGGTGAGGGAGCCCTGGGACAGGCTGCCCAGGGGGTGTGGAGTCTCCTTCTCTGGAGAGATTCCAGCCCCATCTGGACACCGACCTGTGTGACCTGTCCTAGGGACCCTGCTTTGGCAGGGGTTTGGACCTGATGATCTCTGGAGGTCCCTTCCAACCCTTAGGATTCTGTGATTCTATGGCCAGTTCCCTGAGCTTTGGGAAGAGTTTTTAGCTAAACCCATCACTGATTAACCTCTATTTTTTACCCCCCCATATAATCTGCTAAGGGCCAAACAAATTCCCCAAACCCCAAACAGACCAAACCATCATCCCCCAAGCACCCTCCTGGATATCTTGTGTCGTACATCGAAGGCATCATCCATCTGGGTTTAAACTCACTTTATATCAAGGCAGCATTTTGGGGGGAGGGGGGGGAAGGTCTGGGTGGTTTCAGATGGACGTGGGGCATTATTGAATCCCAGCTGCAGACGTCGCCAGCCAACAATCCCATTAAAGCCCAGGTCTGAGGCAGGAGGGCTCATAAATCCCTCAGCTAAGGGCTGAGTGCAGGATTCTGCACTCGGAGGGTTATTACCACCAGATCACAATCACTCCTGGCTTTCTCACAGCTCCCAGATTTACAAAACTCTGGCCCTGACATTTATCTCCTGCAAACAACCACAAATACTTCCATTTTTTTTTTTTTTTTCCTCTGACTAACACCTCAACCTTTCTGACTGAGTTGTTTAACACCATTAAGGGTTTTATTGCCGCTGGTTTCTCCCTCCCCTGGCCAATTGCTCTGTGACATTTATGAGGAGGACTTGTTAGCCAGCGGAAAGCCATGTAAGGCTCCAAGCATCTCTATTTAAATGGTGGCTAATTTGTTTGCCTGCCCTCGTTCTGTGTGATTTCCATTTGCTTCCCCAGCAGCTCCCCAGGCACGGCAGATAACAGGTCTCTCTCAGCACAAGCGCCGAGAAGCTCACGGTCAATTACGAGGTGAAATGCACTGAATTAAGTGACATTTAGGGAAGGCACTTCCCCAGGTGGGAAGTGCTTTTGGGCATTGAGATCCTGGGGGGGGGATGGGGGGGATGTGCCAGCAAGTGTAGGCTCAAGTCTAGAGGTTGGACTTTGGCTTAAAGCAGCTGCTTTATCATAGAATCATAGAATGATCTGGGTTGGAAGGGACCCCAAGGGTCCCAGAGCTCCAACCCCCCTGCCACAGGCAGGGACACCAACCTCCAGGCCTGGAGCTACACAAGGCTGCCCAGGGCTCCATCCAACCTGGCCTTGAACACCTCCAGGGATGGGGAATCCACCCCCTCTCTGGGCAGCCCCTATGCAGGGGTATTTGGGACTGCTCTCTGGGCAGCCTGTTCCAGCTTTGGCCCCAGGGTGTTGAGTTGGTGGGGGACAAGCTGGAGGGTGTTCACTGACCACATGTGGTCCAGACTCACCGGTAAAATGTACAGTGAGAGTCCCCCAGGTAACACCCCTAATGCAAAGACCATCTCCCCACACAGGTCTCAAGGGTTAATTGCCCCCTTGCAAAGGTCAGAGACCACCATGATGGGCAGGAAACACCATGGCAGATGGTGCCTTGGAGCAACAAGGATCCTTTGTGCTCATCCCACAGTAGAAATCTGCTGCTGGATGCCCACTCTCTGCTCTGACAGCCCCATTGCTTTGTTCTAAGATGCTGACTGTAAGGCAGTGGGAGTCCCTGGAGCAGCCCCACACATTTGCCTGGGGTGTGGAGGGGTAAGGGTGGCAAAGTGTGTCCTTTTTCCTCCTGGGTCCAACACATGAGTGGTTGGGGGGGGGTGTTTCCCTGCAGCCCCTTGCCTGCAGCCCATGGATGAGGGCTCCTGCCAGCACTACACCCTGCTCTGGTATTACCACCCAGAGGCAAACAGCTGCCGGCCCTTCCTCTTTGGGGGATGCCAAGGGAACAGCAACCGCTTCGACACCAAGTGGCAATGTGAGCGGCGATGCAAAACCTCAGCAGGTGAGACACCCCCTGAGCCTTCCAACCCTCCTCTTCCTCTGACCAAGGGGGAAATCCAAGCAGGAAAACCCATCCACAACCTGCCCACCTCCAATGCCTCATGATGCCCCATCAGGACCAAGCAAGGACTTGGAAGGGTGCCCCTAGTTTGCAATGTCTCGCTCCCTTCCCACTCCCAGTTCACTTTGGTCACCCCCCAGCCCTTCCTAGGAGCTCCTGGACATCTCCTCCCTGAGCCCAAATCCACTGATGGGATGTGGGTAGACCTGTAGGTGATGAGGAGCATCCACGTTCATACTGGCACTGTGTGCTGGTATCTTGCATGCCTTAAGCTCAGTCACCTTGTACCTTCTGAGGGATGAGGTTTGCAGGCTGGTGCCCTCTGAACCCTGGACATGCAAACACCTTTCTGGCTTCTCCAGCCACTGAGGACTCCAGGCAGAACCTGAAGGTGCTCTGATCTAGACCATGAACAGTCCCAGATACCCCTGCATAGGGGCCACACATCATCCAGAGGGCAAAACTCACTCCTGGAAGCCCATCTGGGCTCCTGATGCCTGATCTAGGATTCAGGGGGTCAGCCTGCATGGCTCTTCCTTCTCACCAGGCACATGGTAGCTCACCACAAGGGAAATGGTCTCCTGCTGGCCCTGACAGTAATGCAAACACCACTGCTGCCAAGCAGTGTGCAAGCAGTGACTGAAACCAGCCTTCCTAGAAAGATGCTCCTCTCTCAGCCTTTTCTCTGCATGGAGAAAGTCCCTCTGGGCAGCAGGAGAAACAAATGCATTAGTTGTCCACAATACATTTAAAAAGCTCTGGTGAGGCTCATCTGCTCTGAATTCAAAGGCATTTTGAAAAAGAGAAAGTAATTAAAGGCAGGGAGTTCAGGTTCATTCCAGAATTTTCAGCTGGTCTCTACTTTGTTGGTTGGGTTTTAGGTTGGCACCTGCTACAGATAAAATCAAAACCTTTGCAGGGGCTGTTATCACAGAATCACAAGGCTGGAAAAGCCCTTTAAGGTCATCAAGTCCAACTGTCCCTGTCCTGTGCTAAACCAGCTCCCTGAGCACCTCATCTCCCCTCTGTTCAACACCCCCAGGGCTGGGGACTCAGCCCCCTCCCTGGGCAGCCTGTGCCACAGCCCCACAACTCTGCCAGGGAAGAACTTTGCCCTCCCAGCTGAGCTGACCCTGCCCTGGGGCAGCTTCAGCCCATTGCCCCTTGGCCCAGCTCCTGGCCCCTGGCTGCAGAGACCATCGCCCACCTCTCTGCACCCTCCTGGCAGGGCAGGGCAGGTGGGGAGAAGGGCTCCCCTCAGCCTCCTCTTCTCCAGGCTCAGCACCCCCAGCTCCCTCAGCTGCTCCTCACAGGATTTGCCCTCCAGCCCCTTCCCCAGCCTGGTTGCCCTTCTCTGCACTCGCTCCAGGACCCCCATGTCCTTCTGGTGCTGAGGAGCCCAGAACTGGACCCAGCACTCCAGCTGCAGCCTCCCCTGTGCCCAGCCCAGGGGCACATCCCTGGACCTACTGGCCACACTATTTTTGATACAAGCCAGGATGCCCTCAGCTCTCTGGGGAGAAGGAATGTGTGTTGACTGATCAGGAAGGAAGGATTTGCTGTCCTAGTGCAGCCAGCCCAAGCCAAGTGCCTTCTCCCTCTGCTGCAAGGGTTAGCATCATTCCTGGGGGATCCCATCTTTGCTCCTTGACTCTAAGGGTAGTCAAGGTAAACCAGTTGGCCCATGTTGCATGGTCAGTGCCCACATTTGTTGGTGAAGCCTCTCCCAGTGTGTTAAATCCAGGTAATAAGGGAACCTCTTCCCAGCCAACACTTTACCCCAGGGCACAAGCATTAAGAGACAGTGTTGGCTTCAGAAAGCAGTTGTAGATGCCTCCAGCACTGTGTCTGCCCTCCTTTTGAGAAGTAGCCAGTGGGAAGTAGGAGCAATCCCAAACCAGAGCAGGTACCTGTGTCCTCTACGTGCCCATTTCTCCTTGCTGACCCTAATCAGTGCCTGAAGTTGCCCCACATCAAGGTATTTGCTGTATGGATGTCTGACATGTTGTGACATGACCTGGCAGAGATGATCCTACGGTGTCAGGGACCTCCCAAGCCACTTGTGAGCATGGGAAGTCCCAGAAGAAGCCCAAGCTGTAGCCAACCTCCAACATCCTCTTTGTTTCCTCTTTCCAAAACCAGGCAGGGGGAGGTGATCAGCTGCCCTGTGTAAACAGAAAAGAAATGGAGCTTCAAGAAACATCTCCAGGACATCTCAATGAATGGACAAGCCAGACAAAGCAGTTCATGTCCAGAGGCAAAGGCTGTTGGAAAAGAAAGAAAAGGTGTTGGAAAACTGTAGTTATGAGCAGGAAATGAAGTGGCATGAAGAGAAGGAAACCTCTGGTGGCCCAGGAAAGAAGAGATGCTTACAGCTGTGCCACTGGCCTCACAGGACTCCTGGGCAAAGCCAGGCAACACGTGCTCCTGAGTTTATTTGTGTAAAATAAAGGTGTGTCAGTGCTGCTGTGTAGAATCCTAGTTCAGAGTTCACCGTGAGCACTGACCCTGTGAGGAGACAAGGGCCAAAGCTGGGAGTTTCAACCTGCTGGGTGTGCAGGTTGAGCCCTGTCCCACAGCAGGCAACCTCCCAGCACATCTCCAAACTCCCTGTGGCCTTTAGCAAGTCCCACCTTCCCCTTCACTTCACCATTCCTCCCCTTGGCCATTCCCCAAGTG